>NC_135573.1:13390000-14640000 GCF_965152235.1 Eretmochelys imbricata
TAATTCTGAACCAATCTCCTTTGTTCTAGGCATAGATATCTAGGAAACTTGTGTTGTATATTTGTATTTTGTTCCTTTGTTTTTACTCTGTGCTGTGTTTTTCAGCTTGTTCTTCTACTTCTGGTCGAAGCAAATTGCATCTGATAATTAAGAAATACTTCTTTAGGAGTTTCCTTTGTGGATTGGTCTATGAAATAAAGGAAAGTTTGCAATACAATTTTCTACCCTCGCATTTCCCACCCATCCTTTTAAGTGTCAGCAGAAAGCATTCTGCTAATCCATTGGATACTGGGAACTGTGCAGCTGATCTTGCATCTTCTACTGAATTTCTCTCTAGCAGGAAAATCTGAAATTCCTTAGAATCAAACTGAGGGCCATAATTTGAAGCAGTGTGATGAACATGATCCACAGTGCCTCAACACAATATGAGCAGAAGTGTTTCTCATGTTCCACTTCTGGCCACTGAATTAGCATCAGCTATGGCTAAGTACATTTGTTTATTCTCTGCAAAAATCAATATGCAGTCTTTGCTAAGATGATGTATTCTACTGCCAGGCCGTGTTTTGTGGCATGTTTGATGACCATGGAAGGGTTTATGTGGATGCATTTCTCCATCAATTTCTTGGTCTCTCCCTGGCCATCAAGAGTAACCAACTGGGGCAGAGCTGTCTACAACACAGGTTTTCTCACAGGGCCCCATCCACCTTGTCTCTTTTGGTGACTAGCTTCTCTACCCTATTTTTCTTAACTATGTGAGAGATTCAGCGGGCGTGTGTGTGTGTGTGTGTATTTGTGGTGGGGGGAGATCTGCTAGAACGAAAAAGATGGGTACCCCAGCTGTGCTAATGTTTTCTACTGCAGTGGCAACAGCGTGCATCTCACTAAGGATAATCAACAACATCTGTACTGATGATTAGATATTAAGCAAATGGTGCCAAATAATCTGATGCTGAAGCAGCTGCAATTCATGCTAAGGTACTTGTACTTTGCCTGCTAGATAAAAACACCAAGATATCCTTTCTACAGGTGTTTGGCAGCAGTTACCATAGAGAGAAAAGAGCAGTATTAATTGGGTTTTTTTTCCAGACTGCCTTCTCACTCGATAATAATTAAAATAGACAAGTCTGTGACATGCACTATGTACTCTTCTCCATCATGGGATCTTCCATTTGGCAGCACAACACATCATGATAAATAAACCATTAAAGCTTCTATGCTTAAAAATAAATTCTACCACCATATTTCTCTCAGGTTACATTGTACATTCTTGTTTACAGATGTGTTTTGGATTATATCTAGCTGCACACGGACTGCGTAATATGATGAATCCCAGGCAGCACTGGAGGATGCGGTAGAGAGAAGAGGGCACACACAGATTAGTAACAGTCTACATACATTGATTAGAGCACCCTGTGGGAATGCTTCACATTGTGACATTCCTGGGAGTCACCAGATGCTGTTTAACCAACTGGGTAGGAAAAGAGCACTTGAGAAATTGTACTTTATGTGATAAAGTTCCTCCTCTGCCTTGCTGGATCCTGCGCTTATTGGCCACCCTCAGTTTGGCCACTTTTGATAGTGGCTCAAACCTGCCATTCACTCAGTTAACCTCATCACTGGCCAGCATGGGGAAAGGGAGGAGAACAATCCCCACAGTCTCTGCTGACCCACCTAGTGGGTCGGGGGATAGGCCAGGGACCTTCCCCTCTGGTGGGACCCACAGTCCAGGTCACCTCCTTTTGTCTCAAATAGGGAGTTGAAGAGTATGGGGGGAACCCGGGCCTGCCCTCTACTCTGGGTTCCAGCCCAGGGCCCTGTGCATTGCAACTGTTTACAGTGTCTTTTGTAACAGCTGCATGACAGCTACAACTTCCTGGGCTACTTTGCCATGGCCTCCTCCCAGCACCTTCTTTACCCTCACCGCAGGATCTTCCTCCAGAAGCCTGATCGCACTTGTAATCCTCAGTCCTCCAGCAGCATGCCTTCTCACTCCTTGCTCACACATATCCCTAACTGATGGGAGGTCCTTTTTAACCAGGTGTCCTGATTAGTCTGCCTGCTATAATTGATTCTAGTATGTTCTCAATTGGCTCCAGGTGTCTTAATTAGCTTGCCTGTCTTAATTGGTTCTAGCAGGTTCCTGATTGCTCTAGGGTAGCCTCTGCTTTGGTCACTCAGGGAACAGAAATCTGTTCATCCAGTGGCCAGTAGATCAGCCTCTGACTCCTCTGCTGAACCCGACTGGCCCGGAGGGAGGAGGGAGACTGCTGCTGCTGCGGGGCCGTGGGCCCTTGCTGCTGCTCCCCTGGCTGGGCTGGATGCCATCTCCCCTACCTGGTTGCTGGCCAGCTGCTGGCCCCCCCACCGACCCACACTTGGGTGCTGTTGCTACTGTTCCAACTACAGCCCCTTGGGGGGGACTGCTGGCCCGCTCCCCGGGGGGGGGGAGTGAGGGACCCCCTACCCCAGCCGTTGCCGCTACCGCTGCTGTGAATACCACCACCACCATCAACACCACCTGTGAGGGGTCCTCTCTGCCTGCCTGGCCAACCGGGCTGCTGCCTGGAGCTGCTGCTGCTGCCTCAGAGCTGCCGGACCCCAAAGGAGGAGGGGACAAGGCCACCTGCTGCTGGGGGAGCGCATAAGGACTCTGTAGACCACCGTGGAGGGGGCCAGAAAGCTGAGTACCTTTTGGACTGTGCTCTTGTGGTGGGGGTTTTGACTGTGTTTGCGGGGACACAGGGGGTGTGGTGTGGAGCCCGCCCCCTAGTCCATCAGTGTGTCCCCCCCCCACCACCGTCAGCGCTGCCCCCTCCACCACCCACAGTGGACACTCACCATCTGCCTCAAGCTCCTGCTTCTGGGACTCCGCTGCTTGCTTGGCCTGCTGCCCCTTTCACCACCTTTGGGGCCTGCAGCAGCAGCCAGCCCGCACTGACTTTTTTGCGGGCGCACGTGCCCCCCGCCCCATCCTGCACTGACCCCCTTCAGCACCCCCCAGCTTTGTCCCTGGCTCCCTGCGCCATTTTCCCCTTGCAGCCTTTCTGTCCTCCCCTTTACCCCAGCACCTTGCTGGCTTCAGTTTGTTTGCCTGCCCCGCCCTTCCCCCTCTGCAGCCTTTGCTTGTTTGCCCTGCCCTTGCCTCTGAAGTCAGCCCCTAGGTTCCCTGTCCTGCCTCCAGCCTGGTTCCCCCCCCTCCCCATGTGATAGCCCTGCCCCGATTGGCCCCTTATTCAGCGCGCCCATGCCCCCTCCCATGAGCTTGTGCCCTTCCCCCGTTTGAGTTTGCCCCGATCTCACTGCACTCCCCGAATGTTGTTATGACCCCCCTCCCCTAGTGCAGCTAGAGGAGCCGGTTTTCTACTCTGAGTCGGTGACTGTCCCCCATAAGCCCTTGAAAGCCCCCCTGTTCAGCCCATCCCCTTTGGCGCCCTCCTCCCCTGCCTGCAGCCTAGCGGGGAGGAGTGGTTGACCTGCCTCCCCTTTCCCCTCCTCCTTCTGGTGTCCTTCCCTCCCTCCCTGATCATTATGGCGGGGGATACGATGGGTGGGGCCCCTTCAACAGCCCTAGATACCCCTCCCCCGCCTGCCCCTCCGTCACCCCCCCGAGCCTCTACCTCAGCCGCTGCTGCCAAACCATCTGTCACCGCCCCCACCGGGACACCGGCAGCGGCGGGCACCGAGGTGACCTCCGTTGCTGCCACGTCCCTCCCCCCCCTTAGATTCTGGGGGAGCCCCCCCAGCCGGCAGGAAGGGCCAGGGTAGGAAGAAGGGGAAGGGCCCTGCTAAAAAGTCCAGGCTCTCCATGGCAGGGACTGCCCTCACTGCCACGGCCCCACCACCGGCTGCAGCCTCCCACCCCGCTGCTCCTTCCACCAGCTCTGTGGGTGTCCCTTCCCTGGCCCCCAGCGTGTACGCCTAGGTGGCGGCAGCCCCCCCGCCTACCGTTCCGTCATCTTTCCCGCCTGCCGCCTCCGCTACCGGCTATAGCGGCCGGGGCCCCTTTCCCACCATGACCAGGAAGCACGGCGTCCGTTGCCTCCTGGTGCCCGCCTCGCCCCACGTGGAGGCCTATGTGCGGGTGTTGGCGAGGGCGGTGGGGCCCACGGCCATTGTGGTGGCCTCCAAAATGTACGGGAAGGTAGTCTTCTTCCTGGCATCAGAGGCCGCCGCCCAGGAGGCGGTGGAGAAGGGCCTGGCGGTGGGGAGCGTGTTCGTCCCCCTTGAGCCGCTGGACGACCTGGGCATCCGCCTGGTTCTGACTTCCGTCCCTCCCTTCCTTCCTAAGGCCGCCCTGTTACCTGCCCTCTCTACCCTGGGGAAGCCCATCTCTGTTTTGAGCCCTCTTCCCTTGGGCTGTAAGGACCCCGCCCTCCGTCACGTCCTCTCATTCCTCCGGCAAGTGCAGCTGCAACTGCCGCCGGCGGCGCGTGACGGAGAGGTGCTTGAGGGGTCCTTTTTGATCCCCTATCAGGGGGCCCACTACCGGGTGCATTATTCCACAGGGGAGGCCCGGTGCTACCTCTGCCGGGCGATGGAGCACATCCAGAGGGACTGCCCCTGGGCCCGGCAGGGAGAGGCATCCAGGACCCGGCAGGGCACTGGCCCCGTCATCGCCGGCACCCCTAGCTGTCTGGCGCCCGAAGCCGCCCCTCCTCCCATTCAGTCCATCACAGCTCCCGCTCGGGCCCGAGGGGCGCTCCCCCCAGCACGCCCAGACGAGCGGGAGACCCCCGCCTCTGCTGCCTGCAATTTGGCGGGGCCCCCAGAGGAGGGTGCGGCAGGGATGTCGCCAAGCGTGGGAGAGGATCCTACCTTTGCCCCTCTCCCTGGCTCTGCACCCAACCCCTGCCTTGCCCTTACTCAGGATCCCTGCCCTGCCCCGATGTCAACCCCCACCCTGTCCCCCCCACCTCCCATGCTGTCACTGCCGCCCCTGGGGCCATCATCTCCTCGCTCCTAGAGGATAGCCCCCAGGGAGCGGCTTCTGTATTCCCCAGTCCCGACTCCCTAGGGGCTGCTACCTTCCCTCCGCCGCCCCCACTCGAGCCAGGGTTTGAGGGGGGCTGCGTGGTGCCAGCCCATCGGGCGCCATGTCAGGGGTCTTCCCCTTGCCTGCCCATTTCGGTGGGCCACGGGGCTGTGTCAGTAGTCCCTCCGGAGGACAGCCGGGGGCTAGTGGCCCCGGCCCCCCATACGCTGCGGGAGGAGCTGCGGGAGTTCCTTGAGGACATCCAGGGCTCCCGTAATAAGGTGCAGCTCGCCCTGCAGCGATGGGGGGATTTCCATCTCATCCTCCGGGCCGCGAGGGCCCTCATGGGGGAGGGTAAAAGGACTGGGAAGCAGGCTGCCGCGACTTACCAGCGGGTCCACCTCTTCTGTGACTCCCTAATTACCTACGGGGTAGGTCACGGATTGTTGTGCGGCCCGTTGGGAACCGCGAGCATCCCTGCCGGTGAGGATCCCCCCCAGTCCTCCTCATGGAACCTCTTACCATCATCACATTAAACACCCGGGGCTGTAGGATGGGTCTCCGCAGGTACCAGGTGCTCTCCTTCCTTCGGGAGGGAGGGTACTCTGTGATTTTCCTGCAGGAGACCCATACGGATCCGGCCGCTGAAGCTAGCTGGTGGCTGGAATGGGGGGACAGGGTCTACTTTAGCCATCTCACAGTTCGTACAGCTGGAGTGGTGACCCTGTTCTCCCCCGACCTACGGCCCGAGGTGCAGGGGGTCGCCGAGGCTGTGCCAGGCCGCCTGCTGCACCTCCGGGTCCGTTTGGAGGGGCTCGTGGTCAATCTTGTCAACATCTATGCCCCGACATCGGGCCCGGAGCGGCTACGTTTCTTTCAGCAGGTGTCCGCCTTCCTCGGCACTTTGGATCCTCAAGAGTGCCTGGTCCTGGGCGGGGACTTTAATACAACCCTCGAGGAGCGGGACCGCTCGGGGACCGAGCAGTGCCAGGCCGCCGCGGACGTCCTCCGGGAGATAGTCGACCATCACTCCTTGGTGGACGTCTGGCACGACCACCACCCGGACGACGCCTCGACGTTCACCTTTATCCGGGTGGAGGCCCGTCGGTAGCGCTACTCCCGGTTGGACCGCATTTATTTATCGCGTTTCCATCTTTCACAGGCCCACTCCTCCAGCATCTGGCCGGCCCCATTCTCTGATCATCACAGAGTGACAGTCTCTCTCTGTGCAGAGAGGCTGGGGCCAGCCTATTGGCATTTTAATAACAGCTTGTTGGAGGACATGGGCTTCGTGGCGTCCTTCCGGGAGTTCTGGTTGGCCTGGCGAGGGCAGCGGCGTGCCTTTCCCTCGGCGCGGCGGTGGTGGGACCTAGGGAAGGTGCACGCCTGGCTCTTCTGCCGTGACTACACCCAGGGTGCTAGCCGATGGAGGGATGCGGCGATAGGGCAGTTGGAACGGGAGGTCTTAGAGCTGGAGAGGCGTCTGGCTGCCAGCCCCGAGGATCCATCCCTCTGCGGAGCGTGCTGGGAGAAGCGGGAGGAGCTCCGGGCCCTCGAGGACCTTCGGGCCCGGGGTGCTTTTGTTCGATCCCGCATCTGCCTCCTTCGGGAGATGGATTGCGGCTCCCGCTTCTTCTACGCACTGGAGAAAAAGAGGGGGGCCAAGAAGCACATCACCTGCCTCCTCGCAGAGGATGGCACCCCCCTCACGGATCCAGTGGAGATGTGCGGGAGGGCCAGGGCCTTCTACGCAGGCCTTTTTTCCTCGGATCCGACCGATCCTAACGCTTGCAGAGTGCTCTGGGACGAACTCCCGATGGTCAGCGCGGGCGACCGAGACTGGCTAGAGCTGCCTCTCACTCTGGCCGAGTTCTCGGAAGCCCTCCACCGCATGCCCACCAATAAATCTCCAGGCATGGACAGGCTGACCGTGGAGTTCTACCGCGCGTTCTGGGACGTCCTCAGCCCAGACTTAGTTACCGTCTGGGCCGAGTCTTTGCAGAGCGGGATCCTCCCTCTTTCGTGCAGGCGAGCCATGCTCGCCTTATTGCCAAAGAAGGGGGACCTCCGCGATTTACGAAATTGGCGTCCCGTCTCGCTCCTCAGCACGGACTACAAGGTCGTAGCGAAAGCCATCTTGCTGCGGCTAGGGTCCTCGCGGAGCCCCTGCTACATAACCCCCAGCTCCATGTGCAGGCGGTGGAGTCCCCCTCGGTGCGCCAGAGGCTGGTCCTGGCAGAAGTAACCAAAGTCAGAGACCTCCTGGACTACAACCGGGGAGACTGGCTGGATCCCCTGACGCTCGCTCAGCGCATGGGGCTCTCCAGACCTCGTACTGCCCTGTGCGTACTTCAGGAGGTGAGGGACGCTGTGCCGCCCGCTGCTCGGGTTTACCTCGACCGGGTCCTGCAAGAGGGCGCATGCCACCTACCCTCCACCCCAGGCCCTCCGGACCTTTTCAGCGGGCCCCTGCCCCGTGAACCTGACTGACCCCCCACCCCCCTTCACCGTGAGCCGGCTGCGCGAGCTGCAGCCGGTCCAGTTCCAGACCGCACCAAAACAACATCTCTACATGCTCGTGCTCCTCACCCTTCATGTCCTCACCCTCGCGTCCCGCCCTGACACAAAGTGGCGGGACTTCCTGCCACCTCTAGAGGGTGAGGAGCCCAGGTGGGCCAGCCTCTATTCCACCTTAGTCCCGAGGCCCGCCAGGGATATCAGTTGGCGGCTCCTTCACGGGGCCGTGAGCACGGGCGTGTACTTGGGCGCCGTTCACCCCAATCCCAGACACCTGCCCCTTTTGCGGTATGAGGGAAACCCTGGCGCACGTCTATCTGGAGTGTGCCAGGTTGCAGCCCCTATTCCGGCTCCTCAAAAATATTTTGTTAAGAAGGTGAGGAGAAAAATGCAACCAAAACCTTATCTATGCACTCCCTGTCTGTGGCCCCACTAAGTCGCAGGACCTCCTGGTCGACCTCCTTCTGGCCCTGGCTAAAATGGCCATCTATAAAACCAGGGTGAGGAGGTTGGCCGATGGAGTCTCCTGCGACTGTGGGGCCTATTTCCGATCCTATTTCCGATCCTATTTCCGATCCGTTCACGCCTCCGGGCAGAGTTCCTCTGGGCGGCGTCCACTGACTCCCTTGATGCCTTTGAGGAGCGGTGGGCGCTGTCCGGGGTTCTCTGCTCGGTGTCCCCGTCCGGTTCCCTTCGTTTGACCCTTTGACCGCACTCCCGTCCCTGTTTTTCATTAGTTGTCCCCCGTAATTATTTGGCTTCCCAGGTCCTGTGGATCTCCCCCTTAGGCTGGGGGGGGGATCCTTTAGCAGTGGGCGAGCTTCGCCCACCCACTTCCTGGATCCCAATAAGACCAGACTCCTGTACCCCCCTGGTCTGGGTCTGTCACAATTGTCAGTCATGATGCAATTCTTTTTTTAAGGATATACACAGAGTCAAATTTGTTCACAGCCTGATCATCTCTGCCCAAATCAATACAGAAGGACAGAACTATTGGCTTCCAAATACCAATAAAAATAATAGGGCTACATGGTATTGAAAACACTATGCACATTACCCTCATTGCTGGCTTCAGATGACATTTTTACCATGTGTTTTAAGGGTTCTGCTTGCAGCTGTTTTGCCCCTCCTCTTGCCATCCTACTCCCCTCTGCCAATGTCATCATGAGCTCTATAAATTTCAGCAATCCCCAACTGTAAATGAGAGACAGGCTCCCAGGAAAATGTAGCAGCGTGTGTCTGATCCTTGTTGTGTGCCATAAAGGCAGAATGCACTCTGTTGTGGTCAGAGATGTTAATTGCAGCAGTACAGAACTGCTGTTGTGCGTGCTCTGTGTACAGTGAATAACTGATTTTGTGTGTAACTTTAGCACCTTCATGACCAAGGTGGAGTCTGCTCTGCAGGCAGCTCAGGCCAAGAGAAGGCATGTGCAGGAACGCAGCAGGGAAAGTCCCTTCCATGCCTGGGGCATCTGTTCCAACCCTCCCACAGTGAACACACACCCACCGGAACAGTACAATGAATATAGGAAAGGGAAATATTTATTTACAGAGGGACGAAAGGACAAAAACAGGGGGAAATATAGGGGCAGCAGTAAAACAGGGCTGCATTCAACTCAAGGCCCCACAGGCCCAGTGGTAGCACAGTCTGAAAGCAATGTGTCTGCACACAAAGTTCAGGAATCCTGAGCAAAGTTCCAGTCTAGAGGTGAGCCTTAGGTGCTCCTGGTCATCTTTGGTGCCAGTGAACTTCCCCGAACAAACCCCTCCAGTGCCCTCTTCTGCCACTCTCTGCAAAGCCACACAGAGTGACCACTTCCCCACTTAACTAGCTAACAGCCTCCCTCCTTGTTCCCAATGCAAAGTCACAAGCCCCAGTACTCACAGCCCCTTGAAGCTCTGGGCGGCAATGATACTGGGTCCAGCTCCGGTCTGTCTTTCTCAGACAATTCCTTCCTGGCACAGTGCTCCTCCCTGCTCCTGTCCCAGGGTGTCCCCAATCAACGGCTCTGTCCCTCCCAAGCTTCAGGCAGGTTCTTGACTGCTTCACTCTGTGAGGACCAGCTTGCTACAGCACTTGTGTCTGGAGCTCCAGACACACACATACACCCTGTCCCGCTCTTCCCTCTCTCTCTCTGTTCCCCCGCGCCCCAACAGCACTTCCTCCTTCTGGAACAATCAGCACTTTCCCCCGCAGGAAAAAGATGGCTGTCAAGGTTCCTTCCCCACTCTGAACTCTAGGGTACAGATGTGGGGACCTGCATGAAAACCTCCTAAGCTTACTTTTACCAGCTTAGGTTAAAACTTCCCCAAGGTACAAACTATTTTACCCTTTGCCCTTGGATTTCCACTGCCACCACCAAACTTTATCTGGGTTCCTGAAAAAACGGAGTTTGGAAACATCTTTCCCCCCAAAAATCCTCCCAACCCTTGCACCCCACTTCCTGGGGAAGGTTCGGTAAAATTCCTCACCAGTTTGCATAGGTGACCACAGACCCAAACCCTTGGATCTTAGAACAATGAAAAAGCATTCAGTTTCCTTACAAGAAGACTTTTAATAGAAGTAAAAAAGAATCATCTCTGTAAAATCAGGATGGTAAATACCTTACAGGGTAATAGATTCAAAACATAGAGAATCCCTCTAGGCAAAACCTTAAGTTACAAAAAAGACACACAGACAGGAATATTCATTCTATTCAGCACAGCTATTTTCTCAGCCATTTAAAGAAATCATAATCTAACACATCCTTAGCTAGATTACTTACTAAGTTCTAAGACTCCATTCCTGTTCTGTCCCCAACAAAAGCATCACATAGACAGACACAGACCCTTTGTTTTTCTCCCTCCTCCCAGCTTTTGAAAGTATCTTGTCTCCTCATTGGTCATTTTGGTCAGGTGCCAGTGAGGTTACTTTTAGCTTCTTAAACCTTTACAGGTGAGAGGATTTTTCCTCTGGCCAAGAGGGATTTTAAAGGGGTTTACCCTTCCCTTTATATTTATGACAGGGGCCATGCTCTCTGAACCCCAAAGGGGTTACATGTGGTTTGGTGGCAGTTCTGAAAAACCTAAACAACAAATTTGGCTGGGGCAAACCAAATCTGAAATGTTTCAGAGGTTTTGGTGAATCAAAAAAATCCATTTGGGGTCTGTCCCAAAGCATGGATTCGAAGCATGGGTCTCCACATCCCAGGTGAGCACTCTTACCACTGGCCTAAACATTAAAAAGGTATTTTATGAATTGTACCTTAATGGTTGAAGGTATTTTCATCAAATTCATGAATAGTTTCTGTTTGCTTGAACAGTGCATTTTTTGTCAAATAAACCATTAGTTCAAAAATTTAACCTTGCTCTAGTTATTACTCCTGGGGGAATTCTGCACCACTGCGCAATGCAGAAATTTCCAGAAATTAATGTTATGCACACAGAATTTCCTTTCCCCCACATAAATTTTGGATTGGGGGGCATGGCTGGGCTCGGGGGGGGGTGCAGGTATGTGATCTAGGGAGGCCCTGTGGCTTGGCTCTGGGAGGGTAGGGGGTTCAGGTGTAATGGATGGTGGGGGGTCCACAGTTGGGCTCTGCGGGGAAGGAGTTGTGGGTGTCTGGACTCCCAGCTGGGCTCTGTAGGTGGGGAGGGGGCAGAGAAATGGAAACTGGATTGTCATAGGAGTTTCTACTCCTGGGAGATTTTTTTTTATGTGTCTGTATTGCTACAGACAAACCTGCTGACAGGTATTTTGAAATAAATTACCAAAATAATTGAAACTGGTATGATTATGTAGTACTATTTTGACAAATAAAATTTGCAGAATTTTGCGGAATTTTAAAATATTCTGTGCAGATTTTTAATTTTCCAGTGCAGAATTCCCCCAGGAATAGTCATGTGCCATGCACTAGCTAGCAACTTTCATATGCAAAAATAAAAATGACTAAATATGGTATTGTAACATGTTTATTGCTCTGATTGGGACTCAATGCCTCTCTCCTGTGCAGGGTTACTACTGCGCCACGAATGGACACAACCAAGCAAGTCTTACTCTTTTTTGTTCCTGAATAATATTTCTTTGGACAGTTGCCACCATTCCGTTGCTTCATAGCTGAACGGATGAACCCAGTCGTCACTGCCTATGTCAAGAAATGAAGAATAAACCAAAAAGCATGTAAAAAAAAACCCCAACAGCAATGAAAATAGCACTCATCCAATATATCAGAGAGCAAAACAGCAGTCTGAAAAAAGCCAGGGCTGATGGGGATTGTTATTACGGCAAATATAAAGAGCTGCTAATGGTCCCATAAGAACATACTCTGAGGAGTCTTTGATGATTCATGGGAAAACAGAATTTCAACTTACTGTGCAAATGATTTACTGTGCTGCTTGTCAATGCAGCGCAGTAAATCATTCATGTACTTCCCTGAATTCTGCAGGTGCAGTAATCAGGAACAACACGTGTCTGTGCAGCCCTGTGTTCTTTATAGTCTATTACGGTAGTGGTGCTGCACCTTCAAAGATGTGACAGGCCTTAAGGAAACATGCCCTTTTGCAGATGGCTGGCCTTCTGCTGCAGCAGTTCTATTGCTGAGCAGGAAAGGGGTCCCCCCAACCCCATGAATATTTTCATGCGTTCTCATTGGGTGAAAGGGCCAGCAGACCAGCTCTTAAGCCCATCAGCAGCAGCAGCTGTTCAAACATCGGCCAATGGCTGCAATAGCACCTGCTTGTTCTTACCTTTGCTCCTGCCTTGTTCCAGCCCCTCTCCTGTCTTGGACCTATCCTTGCATCTGACCTGCATTATTCCAGGTAGCCTTGTTCTGACTCTTGGCTCTGATTCCTGATCTCTGACTTTGGTTCTGGCATCTGGTCTCCCACTCCGGTTCTGACTCCTCCCACTCCGGTTCTGACTCTGGACACCAACTCCTGGCTGCTGACTCTGGCTTTGACCCTTGGCTCCGGCATCTGGCCTTTGACTCCAGCTCAGATCCTGGGTTCCCACTCCTGGTTACTGACTCCAGTTCTAACCACTAAGCTGGGCTCCTGCTCTGACCATCAGGCACAATTACTCATGTCCTGGTCACTGTTATGTTTTCCCCCAATCCAGTGGGTTTAATTTAGAAACAAAAAGATATTTTGGATTGTAAAACTGGATTATTTTTTTAAAAATTTACAAATATTGAAACAAAACATTTTGACAATTTTGAAACTTTTTTCTTGACTTTTTTGAGTTGGGGAAATTCATCAAACCCAACCCCGTTTTGCCAACAGTTCCAGTTTGGAGAATTTGGTATTTTTTGAGAAAAAGTTTTAATGTAAAATTCCCCAGCCATCTGTAAGCAGTTCCTCTCTGGAACACAAGACAGCTTGACCAAGTGCAGTCAGTGATGATTCCTGGAGCTCTCACTTTAGACTGGCCCGCTGAAATCATGTCTCCTGGTTCATATCTTTGATTAATGGACGCTGTCCCAGAGCCTTACACTTCCACATACCGTGAAGGAACAGAGTGCTGTATTTTAAACAGGAACCCATCATTAATCAATGGAATTGACTCTTGAGGGCTGGGATTTTAAGGCCCTTGAGCTGTTTGTTATCTCAAGAGAAGATAAAAGTGCTTTCTACCCACAAATTAATACCCTTGATTGAGAAGTTAGGCTCAATGTCTGGATTCAAAATAAATCTAGTGAAATCTGACACCTGAAATAGACAAGATGAGAAGCCACTTAATGAATGTAGAGAGACCTCCAAAGATGTGGTGGTGGCTCACTTTCAATAAATACCCAAGAATAGGGGTGCTGACACAAACTTCCCAATTATTTACATGTCTGCTAAGTCAGGAGACACAGACAGAGTCACATTTACACTTTTAGATTAATTTATTATTAAAACAAACAAAAGTACCTAATGTAATGGATTTTCTTAACACAATCAGTATTTTCATGCATTTGAGTGGTCCAAAATTCGGCTTCAAATCAGTAAAAACAGAATAATAATTATTGTAAAACCAGGTAAATTTTCAGTAAAAATCGGTAAATACTGAAAATGAAATACCTAATGGATGAGGCACTGGACTGTGAGTTTGGAGACTTTAGTTCTAGTCTTGGCTCTGCAGCTGACCTCTTCACCTCTCAGTGCCTGTGTTTCTCCTCCCACCCTGTGTGTGTTTTGCTATTTATAATGTAAAGTCTTTGGAACATGAGTTTCTCAAATGGTATGTATGTACAGCACCTGGCACAATGGGCACTGGTTCTCCAGGGCCTACTGCAATACACATAATAATAAACAGTGAAAAAAATTAAAAATATTGAACAATTTAACTTTTCTGAGTTTCCTCATGAGTCCTTCATTCTGTTTCTTTCTATATTTCTACTAAAAGATCAATGAAAAGGGGTACTTGTGGCACCTTAGAGACTAACCAATTTATTTGAGCATAAGCTTTCGTGAGCTACAGCTCACTTCATCGGATGCATAAAAGTGGAAAATGCGGAGGATGTTTTTATACACACAGACCATGAAAAAATGGGTTTTTATCACTTCAAAAGGTTTTCTCCCCCCACCCCACTCTCCTGCTGGTATTCAAGGGACACCAGCACAGGGCCTAATAACATCAGCCACACTATCAGCGGCTCGTTCACCTGCACATCTACCAATGTGATATATGCCATCATGTGCAAGCAATGCCCCTCTGCCATGTACATTGGTCAAACTGGACAGTCTCTACGTAAAAGAATAAATGGACACAAATCAGATGTCAAGAATTATAACATTCATAAACCAGTCGGAGAACACTTCAATCTCTCTGGTCACGCGATTATAGAGATGAAAGTTGCGATATTACAACAGAAAAACTTCAAAACCAGAGTCCAGCAAGAGACTGCTGAATTGGAATTCATTTGCAAATTGGATACAATTAACTTAGACTTGAATAGAGACTGGGAGTGGCTAAGTCACTATGCAAGGTAACATATTTCCCCTTGTTTTTTCCTACCCCATCCCCCCCCCCCCCCCCCGTTCCTCAGACATTTTGTTAAACCCTGGATTTGTGCTGGAAATGGCCCACCTTGATTATCATACACATTGTAAGGAGAGTGATCACTTTAGATAAGCTATTACCAGCAGGAGAGTGGAGTGGGGGGAGAAAACCTTTTGAAGTGATAAACACCCATTTTTTCATGGTCTGTGTGTATAAAAACATCCTCTGCATTTTCCACTTTTATGCATCCGATGAAGTGAGCTGTAGCTCATGAAAGCTTATGCTCAAATAAATTGGTTAGTCTCTAAGGTGCCACAAGTCCTCCTTTTCTTTTTGCGAATACAGACTAACACGGCTGCTACTCTGAAACCTAAAAGATCAATGTTGATTCCCCTTCCCTCCCCAATTAATGAGAAACAAATTACAGCTTTTAAATTGGCACTGGGGAGGTGAAACAGCTCAATAAAATCTATGCAGACACATTGGGTAGAGCTAGTTGGAAAATGTTTTTTTTTCTCCCCCTATTACTTTTCATTGAAAAACTGGAAACCTAAACACAGAAACATTTTCGGTTTGCGGCAATCCAAAATATTTGTTCCAAAAGTACAAAAAATATTCAGCTGAAAACTTCTGAAAACAAGCCAACCAAAAATTTGCTTTTATGATTTTAGTTTTTTGATGAAAAAAAAACCCTAGTATTTTTCGGAGGGAAAACTAACACCTGACACTTTCTCTGAAAATGTCCATTGTGTCAAAACCTCAATTTTTTTTATTGAAAAGAAATTCTGAGGAAAATTTTCAACATCCTAACTATGGAATGGATCTGATTTCAGCTGGCTTGTTGGAGACAAGGGAAGAGGGAAGGGTAAGTGTAAGATATATACCCAGCTGTAACAATATACTATTTTAGGTCCAATATTCAGGTTGCCATAACAACTTGATACAGTTCTAATAATCCTATTTTTATTACAAAGCTTTTAGTAGACAGAAAAAGATATATTTGTTCCCAAGAAAACAGCTACTACTCAGTCAGGCAGAGGAGAAATTGTTCTTTAATTAGACACAATGTGCCTGATTCACATCTCAGTTTCAGCAGCATATATCTAAGGTAACCCCAGTGGCATCAGCTAGTTTTTAACAGGTGTAACTGAGCTCTGAGGGTGGTCCAATGAGAACAACACTAAAAAAAAACTTTACGGTAGAGATCTGAAAGGCTGAAAATTAGCTGAAGGGCTGAAAAAAAGGAGCAAAACAAAACAATGCCGAGAATTAACAGGGGGACGGGAACAAGAGATGCAAGCAGGAGGAAGGATGGTCTTGAGTTTAAGGCACTCAGGAGACATGGGTTATATTCCCAGTTCTGCAACAGACTTTCTGTGTGACCTGGGGGAAGTCCTTTTACCTCTCTGTGCCTTGATTCCCTGTCTGTAAAGTAGGGTTGCCAGGCGTCCGGCTTTTGACTGGAATGCCCGGTTGAAAAGCGACCCTAGCGGCTCCGGCCGGCATTGCGAGCTGGGCTGTTAAAAGTCTGGTCGGCAGTGCAGTGGAGGCTGGGGCTAAGGCGGGCTTCCTGCCTGCCCTGGCTCTGCACGACTCCCAGAAGTGGCAGCCATGTCCCTGAGGTCCCTGGGCACAGGGAGGCTCTGCGCACTGCCCCCCACTCAAGTGCCACTCCTGCAGCTCCCATTGGCTGGGAACCGCGACCAATGGGAGCTGCGGGGGTGGTGCCTGTGGGGCTGGGCGCGGGGGCAGTGCACAGAGCCTCCCTCACTGCCCATGTGCCTAGGGGCTTCAGGGACTTGGAAGCCACTTTCTGGGAGCCATGGTAAGCACTGCTGGGACCCTGCACCCCAACCCCCTGCCTGAGCCCAGAGTCCCCTCCAGTGCCCAAACTCCTTCCTGGAGCCCGCACCCCCCAGCCCCCAACCCCAATCCCTTGCCCCAGCCCTGAGCCCCCTCCTGCACCCCAGAACCCACACCCCCAGCCAGAGCTCTCACCCCCCACATGGACCCCAATCCCCTGTCCCAGCCCAGAGCCCCCTCCTGCACCCCAAATCCTGCATCCCTGGCCCCACCGCAGAGCCCACACCCCCAGCCTGAGACCTCACCCGCTTCCTGCACCCCAACCCCCTGCCCCAGCCCGGTGAAAGTGAGTGAGAGGGGGGAGAGTGAGCAACAGAGGGAGGGGGCATGGAGCAAGAGGGGCAGGGTGTCAGAGAAGGGGCATGCCTCAGGGAGGGAAGGGCAGGCCTGGGGGAAGGGGCGGGGCAGGAGTTTTCAGTTTTGTACTATTAGAAAGTTGGCAACCCTAGTGTAAACTGAGGATAATGACTCTTCCATTCCTGTCTTGCCCATTTAGATAGTAAGCTCCTATAGTCAGGGACTTTGTATAGCACCTAGCGCAGTGGGGCACTGATCTTGGTTGGGACCCTTCTGAGCCACTGGATTACAAATACTAGGGGTAAATAAGCAGTGTAGAAAATGTAAAAGTATAAAGCAAGCTAATAGAAGGGAGAAAGAAGCACCATGGAGAAGAAACTACTCAGTGAGGAATTCAACTTATCTAAGCACCAGGACAAGTGTGGATTGAGTTGTTTTGATTGGGCTGTGCATTCATTAAAAAAAAAAAAAGATCAAAGCATACAGGAAGATCACTATCATTGTTCACTGAGCAATGTAAAATGTCTTAAAATGTCGGCTTGTGTTTCCTATTATCTATGTTGTCCCCTGGGCTAATTAGGTAAACATCCTGCTCCTTTCACCAGTAAGATAGTTACAGCATTACCCTTCTCAGAGAAAATGGTACAAAATATTGGTGCACATCCCAGTTGCTGGATCTGGCAAAGAAGGGACAGATCCTCAGCTGGTGTAAAGAAGCATTGCTCCATTTAAGTCAAAGGGACTGTGCTGATTTACACTGTTTGTAAATATGCTTCTAATGGCCTTCATTACATTGCCAAGGCTGAAGGGGAAAACATAATTAACAAAGCTTGCTGAAAAAACCCTCATATTGCTATACGGAGAATGAGTTACACTAATGCAGCTTCAAACGAATGCTATCAGGTTGTCTGCTTTAAAAAAAAAACAAGGACATAAAAAGCAAGTTGTTTGTGTTTCCTTCCCTTTGAAGAATCTCAGTGTGTTGGGTAAAAACATTAAACAATACACGGTGTGTGGACTATGAGATGCTACATTAAAATAATTCATGAGAACCGAGTGAAACAGGAAAAAAGGAAGGTATGTTATTAGGAAGAAAAATATCATTGTTCATATTCTAAAAATATTATGCAATTGAGTTCTTGGTTTGGTATGCAAGGAACTGAGTAACATTTTCTCGCTCCCTTATATTTCAGCAATCACGCTCTTTGGGGAAAAAAATAAATCATGTCCTAGCCAGCTAGACATGATCCACCTAAAGACCCTCATGAAAGCCCAAAAATGACCACGTGAACCTTGCCTGGATTAGGTATACCGAGAGCTACCCCTGGGGGCAGTGTCAGGCAAGCCTCTGGTGGTTGGGCCACCCATGTTACCTGGCTGGGCCCAGCCCGAAAAGGCAATGTGGACCTGTCTCGTGGCCCACCAACCATGAGGCAAAGGGAGGAGAGATGCGATGCCAGAAAGGCAGCAGGAGGGATGGTCCATGACAGATTGGCCCTCCTCAATGGAAACTGACTCTAGGGATGTGGAATGTCACTTCACAGGCAGGGAAGGAGCCAGAGTTGGTGGAAGAGGTGGAAAGGTATAGACTAGATATAGTCGGCCTCACCTCCACGCATAGCATTGGCTCTGGAAACAAACTTGCTCATTGAGACTGGTCTCTTCCCTGCTCAGGAGTGGCCCCACGTGAGAGGCTCCGGGTGAGTGTGGGATACTCAGAAACCCCTGGCTGGGGGCTGCACAGTTGGAGGTTGTCCCAGTAGATGAGAGAGTTGCCCCAGTGAGACTTCGGGTCTCAGAGAGGAAAACCCTGACTGTTGTTTGTGTCTATGCACCTACTAGCAGTTCAGAGTACTCGGCCTTTTTTGGAGATGGTGGGATTGGTGTTCAATAGAGTGCCCCTACCAACTCTGTAATTCTACTCGGGGACTTCAATGCTCACGTAGTGAATGATGAGATACCTGGAGGGGAGTGATTCGGAGGCGTGGCCTCCCTGACCTGGACCCGACAGGTGAGCTGTTCTTGGAATTCTGTGTTAGCCAGGGATTGTCCATAACAAATACCATGTTCTAACATGAGGTTGCTCACAAATGTACTTGGTACCAGAGCACCTTGGGCTGAAGATCGATGATCGACTTCATAGTAGTCTCATAAGACCTAAGGCCATATGTTCTGGACACTTGGGTAAAGAATGGGGAAAAGCTGGCAACCAATCACCACTTGGTGATGAGTTGGATCCAACGCATGGGATGCTGGCCAGATAGACATGGGAGGCCCAAACCATCAGTGACAGTCACCTGGGAACGTCTGGTGGAGGACCCTGTGTAGAAAGACTTCAGTTTCACCTCCGGAAGAACTTCCCCTGCATTCCAAGTGATGTCTTGGACATTGAGTCTGAGTGGATCATGTTCAGGGCCTCAATTGTTGAAAAGCTGTGGCCTTAACATGACTGGTGCCTGTCATGGTGGCAACCCTAGGTTCAGCTGGTGTATTCCAGTGGTGAGAAAAGCTGTCAAGTCAAAGAAGGGTGCCTTCTGAGCAGTGCTCGCGAACCAGACTCCTGATACAGCTGAGAGGTACCAGCTGGCTAAAAGGGCTGCAGCTGCAGCGGTTGCTGAAGTGAAAGCCCAGGCTTGGGAGGAGTTTGGAGAGACCATGGAGAATGACTACCAGACAGCCTCAAAAGTGTTCTAGAAAACCATTCATTGCCTTAGGAGGGGTCAGCGAGACATTGCCCAGGATGTACTCAGCAAGGGCAATGAAATACTGACCTTGACTGAGGAGATCGTCGAGAGATGGAAGGAGCACTTTGAGGAACTCTTCAACCTGATGGACAAGCCCCCTTTCAGGAGGCAGCACTAGAAACCTCCGGTGAGATCAAATCTATTTCGGATGCTGAGATCAATATGGTGGCAAAGTGCCTTCGTAGTGGTGAGGCAGCAGGAGTG
This sequence comes from Eretmochelys imbricata, assembly GCF_965152235.1. Classification (NCBI taxonomy): domain Eukaryota; kingdom Metazoa; phylum Chordata; order Testudines; family Cheloniidae; genus Eretmochelys; species Eretmochelys imbricata. Next base: position 13,409,559 of record NC_135573.1, read on the forward strand.
GACAAGATTCATCCGGAGATATTGAAAGCACTGGACAATGTTGGAGTTTCGTGGTTAACAGGCCTCTTCAATGTTGTGTGGAAGATGAGTGCTGATCTTTAAGAAAGGAGACCAGAGGGTGTGTTCCAACTATAGGGGGATCACACTCCTCAGCCTCTCCGGCAAAGTCTATGCCAGGGTACTTGAGAAAAGTTATGCCCATTAGTTGAACCTCGGATTCAGGAGAAACACTGCAGATTCCGTCCCGACTGTGGAACAACAGAGAGCTCTTTGCTCTCTCGCAGATACTCAAGAGGCCATGGGAGTTTGCTAATCTGGTCTACCTTTGTTTTTTAGACCACAGGAAGGCATATGACCGCGTTCCCCAAGATGTCTTGTAGAAAGTTCTGTGGGAGTGTGAGGTGTCAGTGCTGCTTTTGCGCACTATCCAGTCCCTCTATTCTCGGGGTTGTGTTCTTATTCTTGGCATTAAGCCAAGTTTGTTCAAAGTGGCATTGGACTCCGCCAAAGGTGAGTCTAGTTCCTACTCCTGTTCGTGATTTTCCTAGACAGGGTATTAAGGCACAGCTGAGCTGTGGAGTGCATCCCGTACAGGGACTCAGAGGTGGCATCTCTGCTATTTGCAGACGATGTTGTCCTTGCTTCTTCAGACTGTTATTTCCGAAGTGCACTCGGACATTTTGCTGCTGAGTGTGAATCGGCAGGGATGAGAATCAGCACCTCCAAATCAGATGTTGTGGGCCTTTCTTGGATGAAAGTGGACTGCTCTCTCCAGGTCAGGGGCGAGCAGCTGCCCTTAATGGAAAGAGTTCAAGTATCTAGGGTCTTGTTCATGAGTGATGGTAAGCGGGAGCGGGAGACTGACTGGTGGATTGGTATGGCACTGGTAGTGATGCTGGTGCTGTACCAATTCATGATGGCGAAGTGGGAGCTGATTTCTCAGACGAAGCTCTCGGTTTACAGGTCGTTCTACATCCCCATCCTCTCCTATGGTCATGAACTTTGGGTAATGACCAAAAAGACGACATCGCAGGTACAAGCGGAAGAAATGAGGTTTCTCTGGGCCTACTCTCAGAGACAGGGGGAGCTCAGCTATTCGGGAGGCCTTGGAGTAGAGCCGCTACTCCTCCGGATCAAGAGGAGCCAGTTGAGGTGGTTCAGGCACCTGATAAGGATGCCACCTGGGAGGCTTCCATTGGAACTATACTGGGCATGGCCCACTGGGTGGAGGCCATGAGGCTGACCCAAGACATGCTGGAAGGATTATATCTTCCTGCTGGCTTGGGAACACTGGGGAATCCCCCTGGAGGAGCTGGAACCTGTTCTGGAGGAAAAGCGGAATAAAGGAGGAGGAAGAAGAAGATTCCAGCCAGCATTTGTTTTTTCTAATATTACCTAAGATGTCTTTGGATGTATTAGACTGTGGTTTCAGATCCATGGCTGATGAACTGATAGCTATTCTGTACAGACTGTTGTATTTCAGTCCTGATGTATGGTTCATCCGAGGGTAAAGGGCCTGTTGAAATATTGTGTTCAGCGTGTGAAATGGTCTGTCTAAAATCCAGGCAGAACTATGGTACATAATGAACCTAGTACTCCAGTGCCCTGAACCCTGTGGAGTCATTGATACTTGTACAATGGGCGTGCTGAGTACCACCATTCTGATCTAATGGCATTTGTCTCAGCTGTAAATGACTATACATACACAAATCTACAGCCTGGGCCATTGGTGGGACTTTTGCTGGGAATCTTCTGCACTAAAATCCTGGGACTCCCTCACCTGAGTTTTGTTACTGGTGGCAGAAGTAGGCTGTTATCCTCACCTGGACCAGACACTGGAGAGAATAATATGCCTATCTACACAGGCTGAGACTCGGTGCCTGGGTTCGATACCTGTCTGAGCTGCAGAATTTGGGTGTGACCTTGAAAAACCCAATTAACCTCTCAATCAGGAGACGAGTAAATACTTCAAGAATTCCATAAACACTCACATTTAAAATGATTCCCTTCTTCCACTTTTCCATTTGCTTTCCATGATTGCTGAAGTCAATGCAAATATGCCCAGTTTATCCCTAGCTGAGGATCTGGGCCTGAGTCTTTGGACTTTCAATCTTATGCCTTAATCAAAAGACTGTTTTTCCTCCTCATTTTGCAGGTATTCTGTAGGTGTCTAAACTGGTTGAAATGATCTGTAACATGAAAGGGGAGACGATGGTGTACGGCCTTCAATTATACCTATTGGCTTGAAAATGTACCGTGCATACACCTAAGGAATGATTCTTTAGGTTATATGTTAAAAAAAGAATCCATCTTGATAAAGATTTAAAGTAGAGCTAGTTGAAATTCCTTGCATGAAAACTGTATTAATCAAAAACTTCCCTTTCCCCCCCCCAATGACACAATTTTATAAAAGAAAAAATTGTCAATGTTGTACTTTTTCCGTTTTTGCAAAAATATATTATGCCTTTAAAAATGTTTTTAATTCAAAGGTATTATCAAACTGGTTAATGCAATGATTAATTTCCAAAACAACTCGGGTCTAATAAACTAAGAAAAAACAATTGTTTCCTCTCCAGACCGTTTTTTTGTAGAAAAAAATGAAAATTAAAGGCTTCCAATAAAAAACGTCAGACTTTTTTATATTAAAGTAATATAAAAATGATTTTTTTTTTGTAAACAAAAACAAGTTTGAAATGTTGAAAATTTTCACAAAACTACGTTTGGATTTTTCTGCAAACTCTGGTCTTACGCCCTAGTTTTTAGAAAAGAAATTTCTGAAAGCAGAACAAACCTCACAAGAGCTGTCATTTGGATGTTATTTTCAAATTGTTCATTGTGGTGGCATTGGCATTTCAATGCCAACTGACTCCTCAGAGACTCCAAACAAAATAGCATTTTTCATATTTTGTGACACTTTTAGAACGACTTTTCTTAAACTAATGGGAGGGTGGGGGTATCAATATCATGGTATTCTGTACATTTGGGTTTTGTAACATTAGAGGAATGATGGTTTAAAGTAGCTGCTATTCTTTCTAAGATGATGTCACTTTTTCTCTCCAGTGCTTATAGAAAATATGTTTAGTGTTTCTTGCATTAAAAGAGAAGCAGACAAACAAAAGAATTATTTTCCTTTAAAAGCAGGCTTTGGTTCAGATCCAGAAAGCTCTGTTAAAAATCAGGCCACAAGTGATTTCCCAAAGGTCACATGGGAAGTCAGTCGTAGACCTGGGAATTAAACCCACTGCCTTGACACACTATACCAGCCTTCCTCACCTTCCTTTCCCTCCATCTCCCAAATAGTAAAATAAAACCTCACGTGCTTACCAACTTTCCTCCTTGGTTTTCAGGTTGTTTTTCTTCCTCATCAACTTATTTGGCATGCAAAATAAGCTGCCAGCTGCATTGTGTCTTCTCTGGGCAGTCATCAGAATCTAGTATGTATACCACCTGTCTGATTATTCATCTAGTCATGCCAGTTCCGATTCCACTTGAACGTGTCCTAAGCAGAACAAAAAAAACCCTGCAATATTCTGCTTTTATAAAAAGCAGAATTGGTTCCTGGAAATGTCCAGACTTAAAGGAGCTACGATCAAAACTGTTTATAGTAGCTAACCATCAGACTCCTGGTCTCTGATTAGTATCTTGATAATGCTTTACTTTTATCGCATTCCTCCTGCACAAAGGGGGCATTTTATTGAGTTGCATTGGGATCATAAGGCAGATATACATTCAGCCGTGCTCCTGGGAGAAGGGGAAATTAGTGTGGGATGAATAGTCCAATTTACGTGTAGGGCCTGCTCCAAAATTATGCTGCACTCTGTGTGGAATACCATGATAATGGGTGCAGACTCAGAGATTAAACTTGTATAAATAGTTCATTTGCAAGTTCAGTGGTGAAATCCTGCTCCAATGGAAGTTGGAGAGAGGGTTGCTCTTGACTTCCATGGGGCCAGGACTTCACTGCACAATTACATAGAAAATGTCACGTCAACAGACCTTCTGGTGACATTTCCAGTGATTCCCATTTCTTGCAGAGCCAGAAATAACAGTAGGCTTTTTTCAGCAGTATGGGTCATTTTTATTTCCAGTCTCATTTAGGACATACAAAGGCAGAAGTGCTTGACAATGAACAATAATGGTGCGGGGTGGGGTTAATACGTGACACAGCTGGAGGCTAAAAAGTGAGCCAGCCCTCTGAGCACTTAGGCACCAGTCAGCCTGCCCGAAGAAGGCTGATTGGGGAATTACAGCTAAATTAGCTGATCAGTCTGGGGGCTGATGAACCAATTAGCCATCATCTGAGGGCTATAAAAAGACACAGGAAAGGGGAGAGGATTGGGTTAGGTGGGGCCAGTAGCCCTGTGCAAAAGGGTGAGAAACCATTGCAAATACTTGGCTACACAAGACTGTATGGGTGTTGGTGGTGGGCTTAGAGTCAGAGGTTTCTGGGCAACAGAGTACACCCCATTACAGGGACGATAACCCACGCTTTCTAACTTCAAAAATTGGTTCCGATTTGGTTATTGGCCCAGATTTTGGGAGGGAGTTTTCTTTGCTTGAGTCCGTCCAGTTTGCCTTTTCTTAGAGGAATAGAGTTCAGAATCATTAATGAGATGCACGTATCACTTGATATGCAGCTGGGTACTGACAATCTACCACTAATTATAGGGTGAATAAAACCAATTAATAATTCAAAGAGCTTTATTGAGAGTTAATCAACCACTGCCTGTGGCTCTCTACTGTATGTAACTTTTACTTTGTGTAGTTGGCACTGTTCACACATGTTTGTGAGAACTATTATGGACACTGGGTGCTATAGCATTTTATAATTTAAATCAGGTCCATCTGTGAGATGATTGAATGTCTAACAAGTGTTTCTAATGAAATGACCACAGTGAGGCATAAAAAACACAACATGATTTTAATACCTCTTAATGGGCATTAAAAACATGAAATGTTTTGTCAGTTTTAGCTCTTACAGAAACACAAGACAACATTCAGTACAGCAAAGCATAAAAGTTAGGACTTCTGAAAAGCACTACAGGTCAATTTCTGCCCTCAGATTAGTCAAACTAGGTAGTTCTGGGTCAGAGATGGTTTTCTACTGCCACAAATATTTTTGAGAGTTCCAAAGGGTTTACCATCCCAAATTGGGACACAAAGTCAAAATCTCAATGTCCACAAAATCAAAATGTGAAAACCAACTAACCAAAACAACAAAATCAGTTTGGGTCAATTGCAACATTTTGCTTGGATATTTTTGAAATGCTTATTTCCCACATTTTTCCTTTTATTTTATTTTTTCTAATTAGCTTAAATAGCAAAACAAAAAGTCATTTCAAGTCAGATTTTCTTTTTGAATTGTTTCAGAAATTTCAAAACTGTCTTTTTCTCAATATTTTGTGAGTCAGGAGAATCGTCAAAAGCCACCTTTGTTTTTCAAACAGTTTTGGTTTCAGTGGAAGATCAGACAAAAAACAAAACAAAGAACAATTAGCAGAAACCTTTTCAACCAACTCTAAGCTCTTTGGGAGTAAGGTCAATCTTTTTGTTTGTGTGTGCACATAATGGGGCCTCAGCCTCTGACACTTACCAAAATACTGCAGCACTGAATGTGCTGCTCCACTGAATTCAAAGTAAATGTGTGCTCCTTATTTCTCAAAGATTATTCTGAAGTCTTTGGCTTCTGTTTTTCTATAAAGCACTTAGCAAATGGGTGCAATAGAGGTACTGATCTGTCCTTAAAATCTTTCTATGTTGAGATGCCTACAAAACGCTTGACATCGGTTAGATAACAGATGTGCTATGACGGCTTATTACACTAATCACAATCCTCTTGCTGATGCCCTGTTACGTTTGTTGTAGTCACCTGTTATCATATACTTGGAATGTAAATTTCTGGTGGCATGGACTGTCATTTTGTTATGTATGTAAATTATACCTAGCATAAAGGCTTTGATGCCTGATTTGGGGCTTTTAGACATTACTAAAACACCAATGTTAAAGAAGTAGAGGTATTAGGATTACAGTCTGTTACTAGATTTTGTACTTCAGATGATTCGTCTCTGCGTTAAGATGGCACTGTAAGTCCAGCGAGAGAGGAGGTTATTTATGCTACACCCTGAGAGCAATGTGGTATGTATACACAGATTGGAGCCATATGGCAGATTAAAGTAGCAGACTAGCCTAAGCACTGCTGCTTTCCCACAGCTAGTGTTGAAATATTTATTTCTGCAGGGTGTTATAAAAAGGCATCAATATTGCACTTGACAGGATAACAGTAGCATGGCCCCAGTATACTAGGTGGCAGGACAAAACCCGAGGGACTGGGAGGCAGTCAAAGCAGAATGGAGTCAAAAACAGCACAGAAGAGAGGACAGTGTAAACTGAAAGGCATCTTTAAAGACTAGAAGGGCAAGAAAGATCAACCAAGACTATGCACACAACATGAAGGCTAGAAAAAGGCACCAATCTTGACAGAACAATGTGGGAACTTGGATCATTAAGGGTATATCTACACTGCATAGCTCTGACTCAGGTTTGAGCCCAATCCCCCTTTTCATCCACACACAAGCCAGTCTGACTTGGGTGAGCAAGAGTAACCCATGCCTCCTTGTTGTGGTGCTCTGTCCCACTCTAGTGGCACCTAGACCACCTAGAGATTGATGAGTCTGCTACAGCCTTAGCTAAGATCCATGTACCTTTTAGCTCATGTAGTCAAGGCTCATACACTAAGCTTTAGAGGACCCAGGTTCGATCCCACCTGCTGACAACCAGGGCCTGTTGGCATTACACAAGCACTCAGAACCTGGGTCCTAGGACCCTGCTAGGAGAGTAGGCCAGAGCCCAAGCCCCCTGTAACTCAGGTCCAATTCCTGTCACTTTGCAGTGTGGATGCAGATTAAGCCACAAACCAAGTTAGAAGGTCTGCAAAGTGCAGTATGGATGTGTTAGCATGGCTGTGAGACCCAGGTCCAACTATTGTAAACCCAGTTTACAAGGCAGCGTGAAAACTCAAGCGTGGGCTTGGAAACACTGAGTCCACAGACACAGGTTTACAATGTAGAGTAGACATAACCTCAGACTAGTACAACCAGGCTTTATTTCCAAAAGTTTGGTGTCAGAAGGCAATTCCTGAACTTTCTTATGGAATCAGTGTCTGTCAGGTTAGTCTGTAAAAAATCTTTGAACTTGAACCCTTCATGGTCTGTCTATAGCAATGATGACCAACTAAAGACCAGGCAGTGGGTCATATTGTGGTGATGGTCATAGTTTATGTGCTCCCCATACATAAGGACTTTTCCAGGCTAGTATTCCCAAAGGGAAGTTGTATTTAGAATCAGGGCCTTGTCTCTCTGCCCATCTACCAGAAGAGCTCTTACCTAACCAAGTCCTCACATTTGACATCAGGGATTGGCAACCTTTGGCATGCGGCCCGTCAGGGAAATCCGCTGGTGGGCCGGGACGGTTTGTTTACCTGCAGTGTCTGCAGGTTTGGACGATCGCAGCTCCCACTGGCCGCAGTTCGCCGTTCCAGGCCAATGGCGGCTGCAGGAAGCGGTGGCCAGCACATCCTTTGGACTGCGCCCCTTATTGACTAGTGTGGGGTTTGTACACCCCATCACAGTCGTCCTCACATTTTATCAGCAGTAAGGGTATATTTACACCCAGATCACTGATGAAAATATTGCATACTGGCTTCTTCTTCTTTTTGGCATTCTCAAACAGACAAGTTAATTAAATGTATCTCAGATATGATACTGTAGAATTGGAGAGGTTCAAAGAAGAACAACAAACTATCAGGGGCATGGATAAACTCTCATGTGAAGAGAGACTGAAAAGATTGGAATTTTTCACCTTAGAAAGATGAATAAGAGGGGCATGATAAAAGTATATACAATAAAGAATGTTATAGAAAAGCTAGATCAGGAGCTTCTGTTCTTCCTGTCTTGTAAGTAAGAGTACGTTTTAGTCACAGGTATTTTTAGTAAAAGTCACAGAGAGGTCACGGGCAGTAAAAAAAATTCAGGGCCCGTGACCTGTCCATGACTTCTGCTATATACCCCTAACTAAAACTTGTGGGGGGGGGCACTGCGTGGGGGCAATGCGCGTGCTGGAGGAGGGCAGCCCGGGTGCTGGGGGGAGAGGGCAGGCAGCGGTGCATGGCCTGGGACCCCCGGTGGTGCTGGGGGGAGCTGGAGGTTGGCATGCAGTCTGGGATGCTTGCTGGTGCTGGGGGGTTGGCAGGGCCGGCAAGCTCCCTGCCTAGCTCTGCACCTCCCCCCACCAGCAGCAGAAGTGTTTGGGCATGGGATGGGGTGAGGCGGGCTCTGGGCTGCACTTACCTGGCGGGCTCCCCGGAAGTGGCGACATCCCCCTTGCTCAGCTCATAGGCAGAGGCGTGGCCAGGCAGCTCTGCTCGCTGCCTCCATCCAGAGCGCTGGCTTCACAGCTCCCATTTGCTACTGCAAAAGTCATGGATGTCACAGAAAGTCACAGAATCCGTGAACTTCATAACAAACTCGCAGCCTTACTCATAACATAAGAAGAGGGAGATAAGCAATTAAACTTTAAGGTGGCAACCTCAAAACTGATAAATACTTTTTCATACAAAGCACCAATAACCTGCAGAAGTCACTGCCACAAGATGTTGTTGAGGTGGAAATCTTAGCAAGATTAAAATAGGGATTGGATATTTACACAAATAATAAGAGTATCCAGTTATAATAGTTAATGCTAACAAATTTTTGAAGGGATAGTAAACCTCATGCTTCTGGTCTTAATCCTATTACGGTGAAGACCTAATATGGAGGCAGATTATCCCACAGCTGTCTAAACAAGGTTTCTTTGACCTGCCTCTGAAGCAGGCCATTGTTGGAGACAGGATACTGGAGAATAGCTGGACCATGGGTCTGATCCAGTTGCTATGAATAAATAGGCTCACAGAACTATGTTAGGGATCAAACTGGCCCAGTAAGCTTAAGTAGCCTGATACAGATTTGAACAGCTCACATTTCTTTTGTGCTTGAGGCAAAATTATGCTTTGATCTCTCTTATTATAGAGAAAGTGGATGATAAACCTCCTAACAGAAGTCAGTATACTTCATACTCTCATAGCTTTGACAATGCCTTTATTTCCAGTATAAACAGGGAACTTGCTTTCCACCTCCACTCCGTTTTTTTGTCTTCTAGCTAGAGTATTTAATTCCAATGATAAATTGAGCAAATTAATGTTATTGAACAGAACAGGGATAAGATAGAAAGTTCCTAATTTTAATCAACATGGAACATTTTATGAGCTATAGAAACAAGAATTTCAAGCAGCTTTATTTATCCATTTTCTCAATCAGTGGAGTAACTGGGCAGGTTGTCCTTCACAATTGTTGAAACAAGGTTAAGTAGCATGACATACTTTTCTATATTCTCTACCCTTCCCAAATATTAATTTATGGGATATAGTAAATACATATGGCACCATTTCAATCTGTTTTATATCATTTGCTTTTGTTTTATTGCAAAAAGAAAGTGGCTACTAATGTATTCATATTACACTAATACCTGGAAACAATCAACCATATAATTCAGTCATTACACAGTGAGTAATAAATATCGATGCAATTTTTAAAGTGAAGAAATAAATCTGTCTAGCTAATATTTTTCTAAGATGTGTAGAGATTTCTGGTGTCAGTATGTATATCTCCACCCTGACTGAAATCTATCTTTAGTGGATGAACAGGCAATCTGAACGGTTATGCAAATGTGACCTTCAAGAAAGTTGAGATAGGGAAAAAAAAAAAAAGATATCATCTGTCCAAAAGTATCTTGCAAATGCTTCTGATTTTTAAACAAAGGGGTTACTTTTAATCTGTATGATCTCAAGATTAATCATCAAAACAATCTTTTTGAACTCTTTGTAACAGGAAAGGCACACTGTAAAATGCCATTCCCGGCCTGTAACTTTCAATTCTGAGAAGAAACCAAGTAAGTTGAGAATTCCTAAGGCACAGCTGATATGCCTTAATATTTGAAGGCTTTCATGGATAGCTCATGGTTTGCAAGTCATATAATCCAAAACCCAATATTCCAGCAGAATAGCCTTGTCAGTCAAAGCATTTTTTTCTTTTGAATATCTGTACAAATTGTACATTGACTATCAAGATTCTGTAAGCAAACTCCATACACAATGTTCTGACGCAAACAAATATATAAAATGTGTGAGATGAGCACTGAATTAACTGTATTCCCAGCAATTTGCAGAAATGTGACTCATCTACAAGTTATAAGGTGCCAGGAGTAACTGCTGCTGTGGGCAAAATGCATTGCAGTTCTGTAGTGGTGTTTTATGCCACTATACAGTACACTCCAGACACTAAAGATTCAGAGCTTCATTAATGTGCGTCTTCATTACATCCAAGTGCTCTTTTACACTTTTGTTTCAGATGCACTAACCAAGAATTTGGTGGCTCTAACAGGAACGTAGTCAAATTTGGGGCCTACCAAGTTTGACCAATTCTTATAGGGCCTAATCCATTCAATAGATTTTGGATTGGACCCACAGTTCCCGTTCCTTCTCACATTCAATTTAGTAGGAAGGCTCCGACCTCAGTGGTACAAAATTTGACACTTTGTTTTTAGATTTTTTCGTAACAGCCCTTCACCACTTTCCTGGCTCATCTCACACCTTTATTTTCTTTATTATTGGTTGTTGTTTGTATTATGGTAGCACCTGTTCTTATTTAAACTAAAGAACTGCCTGAAGGCCCCAGTCAAAATCAGAGGCCTATTGTGCTAGGCACTGTACAAACATAGATTAAGAGACAGTCCCTGCCCCAAAGAGTTTACAATCTACATAGAAAAGATAAAGGAAAAAAATAAGCACAAAAAAGGTGAAATGACTTGCTCTAGGTCACCTAGCAGAACAGTGGCAGAGCTCACCATAGAACAGAAATCTCCTGAATTCCAGGGCACTGCAATATCATCTGGACCTCACTGCCCATTGACCTCCGTGGAGATCAGAACACCATTGTGCTGTGTGCTATACACACACACAGAGTAAAAGACTAGAGTTGGTTAAAAATAAAAATTTCCATCATGTGGAAAATGTCAATATTTTGACATTTGTTTTTGTCCTCATTTGGGAGAAAAAAGTCAATACCAAATTTTGCATACAATGGAAACATTGATTTTGACATTCCCAAATGGAAACATTTCTTTTCATCTCAATTAAACATTGAATTGTGCCCACCTGAGCTGTTGTGGTGCCTCAGTGGAGTTGTAGCACAGATATCTCATACCCCTATTTTCCTCAGTGTGTGGGGCTTCCTGATCAGTCTACATCTCCCATGTTGCACTGGACTCTCATTAGATAGAACAGTGATTCAACAAATGGGGACCCCATGGTGCATCATGGGAAATGTAGTCCAGCCATGGATCCTCTGCCATGGGGGGAATGGATCATGAGGTACCTGAACTAAAACTCTCATAAGGCATCATAGAAGCACAGGGAATCCTAGATTAATATTGAATTATCCTGAAATAGAACATATTAGTTTGGTTGAACAAACCAGAATGTTTTAATTTGGATCAATCTGAGCCAAATTGCTCCCTCCCCCACTTTTTTTTTCCTTTAGATTTTGCCAATAGAAAATCACAAAAGTCTGGCAAATTCAACATTTTCCTGTGAAATATTTTGAGTGTGCAGAAACTGCATTTTCAGAAAAAAATAATCAATGGACAATTCCCTGTCCTGAAGTGCTTACAATATAAATAGACAAGATGGACAAAGGGTGAGAGATATTATTCCCATTTTATAGATAGGGAACTGAGGCATTTATTAATAAATAAAATTAAACAATTTATTGAACCTCTCCAAGGAAGAGTGTGGCAGAGTCAGGAATTGAACTCTGGGGGTTGAACTAGATTCGACTAGATGACCTCCTGAGGTCCCTTCCAACCCTGATATTCTATGAACTCACATCTCCTGAGACCCGGTTCAAGACTTTACTCAGAAGATCCGTCTTCCTCTCTGACTTCTCTCTTGGAGTAAGGACCTTTTACTCTGGAGCTTCTGCCATCATCAAGAGTCTTCATTTAGTTTTCCTTCTCAACTCTCCATCTCTTTTAAAATCACATCACAAACAGCCTTTTTGTCCACTTCCCTCACCCTTATTTATTATGTAGCTATAACTGTATTACCAAACTCCATAAAACAATGTAGTTTGTAGAAAAGATGCTATAAACTATGGGCCCAATCCCAGAAGCTTTACAAACCTCAAACTCCTGCTGCAACTGTGGGGCCCAACTCTCACCATGACCTCTATCATTTCACTGTCCGCCTTCACAGATATTGTTCTTTAAAGCAAATGCACAATGCATCAGGGTGCTGTATTTCGGAAAATGAACAAAGCCAATACCTGCAGCCGAGCCCTTATGAGCAGCCCTAACATAGCAAATCATGTTATGCATCTCAGAGAGGAGTTGTTAAGGAAACAGATTTTGGGTTCATCTTCCTAGGGATTATTACAAATCAACAGTGAATTAAAAAAAACATTATGAAACAATCTTGGCAAATAACTTGATAGCATATTTTATGCTGGGCATTAATTTATACGAAGTTCTGAGAGAAATATCCTATGCCATTACATAGCTCATTCAATAGTAAATGAATTCAGCGTGATTAACATTACTACAGTGATTTGCAAAGGAAGTAATAACTTGTCATTTATCATAAAGCCATCCCAGAAAATGCAGAGATCTGTCACATCATCCACTGACAGCATCTACACACAGCTCATGCTGTAGCAGCCAACAGAGGGGCTGGGCTGGTAACGAGCTTCTGTGGGCTCTAATTAACGTGTGGAGCATAGAGAGGCTTTGTGGAGTAAATCTTCAGTTTGATCCATAGGGCAGCGGACTGTTGCCATACAACTCCCATTGGGCTCAGTTATGCGTTGGCTGTGTGCTTGGACAGGGGCGTAAGGAGCTTTTAAGGATCCTCACTTAACTGTACTCCCCATTGACTACTTGCATCACCAGACCTAGTGCAGAGGCAGAGAGCAGCTGCCACCAGGCTACTAATCCCCATCACACAAAGGTGGGAGAGGAGTGGACTAGTTGGGGTGCACAGTAAGTGTAGCCACAGCTTCATGCCCTCAACGCACTGGCCACCACAGCTGGGTCAATGCAGAGGAGAAAGTGGGCTGGCACAGTTTAATTTCCTCGTGGAGCAAGAGGGCAGCAGGGACTAGACTGTGACTCTGAAACCCTGGGGCGGTGCAGTTTGCACTGCTCCTTACTCAGGGAAGACTGCAGGATGATAGTTTAACCCACTGCTGTGAAGCTGAAGGTATTCTGAATGGTTATACTGTAGCAAATGCATTGAGGTACTTTGAATGATCTGTATTTTGCCAGCTAGTTCTTGATTGAAAGCAAAACCTCTAGTGACCCCCTCTGTTGACAGTACAGTCTACAACATGCTGGACACACAAGCTAGGAAACAAACAGAGTAACAAGGAAAAGGTATGTTATCACTGTACAGTGGATCCTTTTTATAGTAAATTCAGAGTGGTGTAGAATGATCGTCACTTTGATGCTTTGCAATGTTGCTACTGCACATCTGGTTGTAAGCAACCTTTGCTTTTTAGGGCTTGATCCAAAGCCCACTGAAGCCAGTGGAAAGACTACCCTTGATTTCAATGGCACAAGCCCATACAAAATTAGTGAGGAGAAAATCATGACTACTTTCTGGAGTAAGCCTCTGCAGTGAAGGGATCTTGCCTCCAGCAGAACAGAAGTGGTTCTGCTGCCTCCCAATTGCTGCAGAGACCTATTTTTGAAAGGCCCTTCCATAGTGCATCAGAGAGGACTTTGGAGAGTGAGGTTGGTGGGTCTAAACTAAATAGTAGGAAGGGGTCAACACAGGGACTTTGAACACAGTACAGTGTCAGGATGGATTCCTTCCTGCAAACAGTGGCACATGCAGGTATGTAATTAGTGTGACTTTTCTGTGACCTGCACCTTTAAAGGCTGAAGGCTGGAGGGCAACAAACATTTTGTGAGGGAGAGCTGGCGCAGCACATAATGGAGCTATACACACTCCCAGCTGATGTAACATGGTACAAAGATATACACTCTCTGCTCTGCATCTGCTTTTGTTCTTTCTCAATTGCTCCCTTTAAAATAAAGCTGGACGTGCATGGTTACTCTTTGTTTATGGAGAAACATGCATAATTCCCCACCTCAGGCCGCAGTGCACGGGACGTATCTTAGGGCTTTGACCTGATCAGATAGTCCTTTGCCATTCAGTTTTCTGACAGAGAAGGAATATGACTTGTAACAATGTGGAAATAATAAAGCAGAATGATGGTGGACTTTTTATGCAGCCTCCACTGTTTGTGAACTTTGCCTCATTGCTGCTGAAGTGGCTTGTGTTACTTGTCACATCACCATTTCACTTTTGCAGGCTGCTCACGAAATATTGAAAAATTACACAACAGGCTGATGTTTATTGGCATGAGTGTTTCATTTGCTTCACGCATAAATATTTATGATCAGCTCCTGGCTGGCCCTGTGACAAGGCTCTTCTCAAATACAGCTCAGTGACATGTACTTTGGAGAGAAAGGTCTGTCTCCATGACAGTGACTGTATCTAAACCTTTATCACACTGACGGTGCAATCTGTGTGGAAAAAGGTTTGGAATCTTGACACTAGATGGTACCCCATTACAGAAAGTAGCTTTCTGTTTGGGAGTTAAGCTCAAGAACATCAATATTGTTCGCTCATCATAAATGAACATTTGACAAGGAAATCCATGTGAATTATATATTTGTATGAGTTAATTAATAGGCAACTTTCTTACACGCTCTAACACTAGTTACATATTTATTAGTTTCAGAGTAACAGCCGTGTTAGTCTGTATTCGCAAAAAGAAAAGGAGTACTTGTGGCACCTTAGAAACTAACCAATTTATTTGAGCATGAGCTTTCGTGAGCTACAGCTCACTTCATCGGATGCATACTGTGGAAACTGCAGAAGACATTATATACACAGAGACCATGAAACAATACCTCCTCCCACCCCACTCTCCTGCTGGTAATAGCTTATCTAAAGTGATCATCAAGTTGGGCCATTTCCAGCACAAATCCAGGTTTTCTCACCCTCTCCCCCCCCCCCCCACACACACACACAAACTCACTCTCCTGATGGTAATAGCCCATCCAAAGTGACCACTCTCTTTATCACAGACATGAAGGTCGCTATCTTACAACAAAAAAACTTCAAATCCAGACTCCAGCGAGAAACTGCTGAATTGGAATTCATTTGCAAATTGGATACTATTAATTTAGGCTTAAATAGAGACTGGGAGTGGCTAAGTCATTATGCAAGGTAGCCTATTTCCCCTTGTTTTTTTCTACCTCCCCCCCTCCCGCCCCGACGTTCTGGTTAAACTTGGATTTATGCTGGAAATGGCCCACCTTGATTATCATGCACATTGTAAGGAGAGTGGTCAGTTTGGATGAGCTATTGCCAGCAGGAGAGTGAGTTTGTGTGTTGGGGGTGGGGGTGAGAAAACCTGGATTTGTGCTGGAAATGGCCCACCTTGATTATCATGCACATTGTAGGGAGAGTGGTCACTTTGGATGAGCTATTACCAGCAGGAGAGTGAGTTTGTGTGTCTATGGGGGTGGGGGGGTGAGAAAACCTGGATTTGTGCTGGAAATGGCCCACCTTGATTATCATGCACATTGTAGGGAGAGTGGTTGCTTTGGATAAGCTATTACCAGCAGGAGGGTGAGTTTTTGTGTGTGTGTTTTTTTGAAAAAAGGGGTGGGGGGGTGAGAAAACCTGTATTTGTGCTGGAAATGGCCCACCTTGATTTTCATACACATTGTGAGGAGAGTGGTCACTTTGGATAAGCTATTACCAGCAAGAGAGTGAGTTTGTGTGTGTGGTTTTTGGAGGGGGGTGGGGGAGTGATAAAACCTGGATTTGTGCTGGAAATGGCCCACCTTGATTATCATACAGATTTTAAAGAGAGTGGTCACTTTGGATGGGCTATTACCAGCAGGAGAGTGAGTTTGTGGGGGGGGGGGCGGAGGGTGAGAAAACCTGGATTCGTGCTGGAAATGGCCCAACTTGATGATCACTTTAGATAAGCTATTACCAGCAGGAGAGTGGGGTGGGAGGAGGTATTGTTTCATGGTCTCTGTGTATATAATGTCTTCTGCAGTTTCCACAGTATGCATCCGATGAAGTGAGCTGTAGCTCATGAAAGCTCATGCTCAAATAAATTGGTTAGTCTCTAAGGTGCCACAAGTACTCCTTTTATATTTATTAGTTGTAGTTAGTTCTATTACAGGAGTCTCTAGAAGCTCCAACTGAGTTCAAGGCCACATTGTGCTAGAAATACATGTTAAGAAATGGTCCCTGACTCATAGAATTTACAGTTTAAATAGATTAAGATAGACAAGGGGTGGCAGAATTTCCCACAGGTTCCTGCCCTGCTTTAACTGCTAGAAGACCTGCCTTTACTATGATGTTTACAAGAGCAGAACAAACCAAGGCTTTCATGGCATATATGCGTAAAGTAATTGCAGTAACATATAATTTACCTTCAATGCTTCATTAAGGCACTGCAGATGTGTCACTGGTCATTGTGAAATATGAAAAAATGGTTAATATGATTTTTTGCAGCCTTAAAAAAATCTACTGATTAGATGGGGTAGAACTGGGCGACTTTTTTATCTCCTGATTATTATTTTGTAAAGAAAAATGGTTCTGTGACAAAAAGTAGTTTTTGTGATACAATTTCCATTTTTGTTGGCCTTTTTCAGTTGAACTGACAAAATGTTTGTCTTTTGGTGTTTGGAAACCAAAACAAGTTCATTTGTCAGGTTTTCAACGAAAGACCTCAAAAAATCCATAAAATGAAATGTATCACAGAAAATAAAATACATTTTCCTAAGACATCCAGAAAGGAGTTATCAGCAACAGTGACTAACAGTTAGCTAGCGTATACAAGAAACTTCCTTTTTACAGAACAAGTAATAATCGAAAAGTGCCAGGAGTATAGCTAGGCTGGATTGAAGCTGCTTTATTGTGACTCTCAATTTTCTATTTCTATCTATGGATTGATCATGACAGTTCCTTCTGGCCTTAAAAGTCAATGAATCTATGGGAACAGAATTTAACTACAGCTATGTAACCCCCATGTGGAGTTTGGAGCTCCAGTCTGAGCATCTAGGGGGCCCTATCAAAAGGCCTATGACTACATGACTGTCATATTCTTCTGACCGCATTCCCAGCATGCTTGGAATCATGGGTGGTGACAGAAGAAACTAAAAACACTGCTGGGGCCAATAGGAAGGCTTCTGCATGGGTGGACTGGATGAGCAGTCCACTGGACCAATGAAAAGCCAGGGTTGAACAGCTCCCAGTGCATTAACGGGGGAAGGGGCAGCCTGACTTTACAAAAAAGAGTTTGAAAGCTGGGAGAGAAACAGTGCAGCTTAGGGAGACCCTGCTAAATTCCCCTGTCCTCCAAAGGGAGCTTTTGCATTGTTCTGAGCCTGGCTAGAGGGAATAGGCAGTTCCAGCACTGTAGTGACCAGCATCCAGAGAGAGAGAGAGAGAGAGAGAGATTTGACATGGCGCCGGCTACCGACAGCCAGCTAAGACCCCAGGAGGTTTCCAGACCAAGGAACCAGTGAGCTGAGTTGGAGTCAGAGGATCCTTCCCCACCCAAGGATGAAGAAGAAGTAAGCCAGCCATTGCAACAGCACTGAAAAACTCCATCTCCCAGGACACGTGACCCTGGCTAAGCTAACTGCCGTGAGAAGGTGCCATGGAGGGAGCTGGGGTTGGAGTCTGAGAGTGTGAGGAAGCGGAGAATTGGCTTATTTATTAATGTTTGTTACTTATAAGCTAACCTGAACCCTTCCTTCTCAGATCCTAGTTTCCTGTTCATAATAAAGGCTCTTCGTCTGTTATACTGTTATTACTGGGGTGTTATTTCTTTGCCGGGATTTGCTTTATTTACCTTAAGTCCCTTGGGATTTACACTCCGTGCCAGCTAGTAGGAGTATCACTGGAAATCCCATCCTTGCGTGTGTTTTTGGTGGCTGCTAAACAGACCTCTTCACAGATTACATTTGCTCCTGGTAGGGACAGTCCCCATGGAGGGGCTACATAAAGTGACATGGTCATGCGTTAAAACTGCTTTTGCAGCACATCGCTCAATCCCCAGTAATGGCAACAAGTCCACAGAGCTCAAATCAGGGGGTGCATGAAGCCCCTTGGCCCTGGTGCTACTCTCTCTCCCTTCCCCCTCATGCTGTATTAGAGAAGCACTCTGAGCATTCTAATTTACGCTGGCCTTTAGTAGCCAAAAGTGGCTGAGAACCTAGTCCAGTATCACTGTGGAATAGGGGCAATGAGATCACATTCCCTTTGCTCTAACCAAGTGCCCCCTTTTTCTGCTACTCAGGCAGCAAGCACAGCATCTGGAACACAAGTCCCGGCCGCACCTGCATGCTTTTGCAGGATTGGTCTGGAATGATTATTATTATTTATTTGTATTACCTCAGACCCTAGGAGCCCGAGTCATGGACCAGGTCCTCATTGTGGTAGGTGCTGAATGAATGATCCTCCCTGGGCTAGTTACACAGGTCTTGGGGGCAAGAAACATCATAACCATTCCATGCCCAAGGTTCTGGCCCTTGGTGTGCACTGTAGGGTCACTACTGTGTAATCTGGACATGGCCCTGCATGAACAAATGTGGCTAAGAGAGATCAGCCAGATCCTGAGCTGGCATAAATCAACATATCTCCATTTACTTTATTGGAGCTAAGTCAATTTGAACCACATGAGGATCTGGCCCATTGATTTAACTGGAACTACACCAGCTTGCCCCAGCCAAGTATCTGACCCATTGACTTCAATGAAGCTATGCTGATCTGCAGCCCTTGAGTGTTTGGCCCACTGACTTCAGGGGAGCTATATTGATTTGCACCAGGTAAGGATCTGGTCGATGGATTTTAATGGAACTATGTTGATTTGCCCTACCTGAGTGTCTGGCCTACTGACTTGAATGGAACTACATTGCTTTGCACCATCTGAGGTCCCTGGATGTTAATGGCAGTATACTGATTAGCAGTACCTGAGGAGCTGTCCCTTTGTATTGCAATTCAGAAGTTCCTAATTGAGAACCAGCCCTTTGTACAAGCTCACCCTCCTCTGCTCACCAAAAACAACCTCATGCATGTTGCTACTTCAGGAACAGAATGAAGTGCCAGGTGACGAGTGCTTCTGGCAGGCTTGTCATCCACAAGGAAATCACTTGGAAAACATTAATAACCCTAGAAAATAACCACTTTGAATGTATTTGTTCTTCCATTCAGACACATTAGGAGAAACTGGCAAAGAATGAACACACAGGCCTATTGCATGGAGACAGAGACAGCAAGGCAAATTAGCTTTGATGTCCCAAGTGAGTCAAAGATCTTTACAGGAGGAGCTTTTCATGAGCTCATATATTAGTATATCACCGAACATATGTCTGCTAAGAGCAAGCACGGTAGGTTAGATATGAGCTCATCACAGATTGAAGTCTACAGGGAATGTACATTTTGAAGACGTTTCCTCTGCCAAACATTATAGGTGGGATTTTCAGAAATACAAATATTGGCTTAGAAACTCCCTCAGAAGACAATGAGAATTTACTGTCAATGGAAACAGAATTAGGCCAATGCTGTGCTCTTTCAAAAATCCCACCCAGTGTTTCCAAAGGACTTTTGTTAACACTCCAGCATTCAGGCTCACCAGAAAAGCCAAAGACTGAATGTCATGTAGACTGAACCCACCTTTCACTGTCGAAGTAATGCCTTCGGATCTGCCTTGAGACATATGGATGGGGAAGCTTGCAAACTTCCCAGTCTGCCAACCTGGCACCATTTAGCAGCACTGAAATTCATCAGCAACAATTAATTTTAATTGCATGCTTAATTCCTTATAATTTTTGAAAGAAAGAGAATGTGGTCTGGTGAGCTTAGCACGGGAGCCAGAATCTCCCAAGTTCGAACTCTGGCACCAGTTGTGGACTTAAATAGGCCCCTCCTCTATAACCTCTTGTTGAGGTGCTGGCTGCACTGCTCCCTGCATCTTTTAATTCATTCACATCTGATTTGTGGTCCCGCAATGTCCAGGGAGCTCCTCATCGACCTCCTCCTCGTATTGGCCAAAACAACCATTCATCAGACCAGGAATGGGACATCAGACAAGGCAGGTTCTCTGCAGCCTGTTTTTTTGGCACTTTTGCACTCATGTATCTGGGCGGAGTTCCTTTGGGCAATGTCTACAGTCTCCCTGTGTTCTTTCTTGGAGTGGTGAGCATTGCCTGAGGTTCGCTTCTAGGTGCCCTGTTCTGGCTCCCTCATTTTTACCCTAGTAAATTCAGTCTCCTTCCTGTTTTTGTATTGTTTGGCCTCCATAATTAATTGAACCTTGGATTTTTGTAGCTCCTCCCTACACACCCACTTTCTTGTTGAGGGACAGCTATTTATATTCCATGTAGAAAAAAGGGGTTCAACCTATTGCTGGAGGGATCAAACTGGTTGCCATCATTAAGCAGCCCTCATATTCATGAAGTGCTTTTATTTTCAACTTGATTTGTGAATGAGAGACAAGTGTGAGCTACTGGGCGGGTCACAGAACAGGGAGTGAAGACATCTGTTAGGGGGCTTTCCCTTCACTCCTCCTCTGGTTCTTGTCACGCAGACAGAAATCAGAAGTCCAAAGTACAGGCATTGCAATGTTTATTGAGCTCTAACGCCGCAGAGCCTTAACCCGTGTCCCCGTTTTGTATTCCCACTTCCTCCTTCTTAGCAGGCTCAAATATACCTGCAGTGCACGCCCCTGGTCCCACCGCTTACAACTTATGGTCATGGTCCGTTTTGGAGGATTATGAGTCTGGGATCTTGGTGCTATCTCTTTTGTATCCCATGGGAGGGGTAAGGAGTGAGGTTGTGTTCTTCCCAAGGCCAGGCCTTTCTTTGGCTTTTAGTGTTTTTTATGCTCCCCTCCCCCATTCCCTATTGCCCCTCCTAACTGGTTGCTTGACCTTGGTTTGAGAGAGGGGCCAGGCTGCCTTCCAGTGTATGCTCGTATAGTATACTCCCACCATACCAAGTAATGCTTTTAAACGCTATCCTTTCTCTTTTCTCATTATACTAACAAACCCATCTGGCTGGGCAGAGGCAACACACAGTGTCTTTGTTATTTGTTAGTAAGGATATAAAAGTATCAAAAATCAGACCCCAAATTCTATCTCAGGCTAACAACAGGCCTATATACAAACAACTTCCTGAGTTCTAATCCCAGCATCTTTGTGGCCTGAACCAAGTGTTTTGGTGGTGAGTTCCAGGTGAGCCTGAGGGTGTGAGAGGCCTAGACTGATGACACGGTGTGTCAAAGGAATCTCAGGGGAGTGTACATTCTCACTTGGTTCCTCTACAGGAAGAGGAGATAGGCTCTGCCATTGCAACAATGTGGGACTGGAAACAGCCACTCTGTTTACTATTGTGCCTAAGAATGGCCTTGCCTGAGTGAGAGGAAAAGAGAGAAGGTTTTATTTTGATTGCTTTGTCTAAGAGTGAGCCTTTGGGGTCTGATCCAAAGTTGCTGGGCGTTTTGCAACTGGCCCTTTGATCAAAAAATGTTTCTAGTTGATGATCCCGAGGGGTATACTGTGGACTGGATTTCCAGCCATCCAGAGGGTTTTTATTTTTTCCTCGTCCCATAATCTACTTCCTGTGGCTGTCTCTTTGTTAACACAGCTGCTTCTTCTCTGTGAATCACTACATCACAGCCATCCCTTCATATTTTTGGACAGTGCAGTGATAGAACTGGAGAAAGGGAGAGGGAAAGGGAGAGGTCATTAAAATAGGAGCATGGGCGTTAGGCTTTTGAACAGAAATACATGGTTTGAGCGAGATAAGGCCTATATTTTCCACATGGGCAAAGCTCAGAGAGGAAGGAGACTTGGTCACCACACTTATCATGAGAGGACAGCAGCCCACAGGCAGGGTTTTCAAGTGTTTTACCTTGCTTCACATGTAAGCAGTGTCAGGATGAGCTCCACCCTGACATCTGGTGGTGAGGTGTGGCAAGTTGTGGAAAAAGAACTTCAGGGGCCGATGTCATTTGCATAGGCACACCCACCACGCCTAGAATGAGACCATAGCTGCTCAAATGGTCACTTTGGCTGCTGTGGGATCCCCAGCGTCTCTGTTATTGGGGCAGGAAGAATAAATTGTTATTACCCTGATTATGGGAACTGTGCTTGGAACTGTACGTGGCCTTTTGTTATGATGGAGGGATTCACCATCAACTAAGTAGCACTCGCTAGGCAAGGGTCATGGGTTCCAAAACTGTGTGAATAGAGAGAGGCTGGGGACAAGTATTAATACTTGGTGGTATGGGCCCCTTGGTGAGGGCCTTACATGCTAATTGCATTTCCTCCTCTCTCCACTGTGGAATATCAGAGCTAATTTTGATTTCATTAGAAGTCTAGTTATAGGCTGCTAAGCTCACTTTGGGCTGACAGTGCACCAGCACTGGGGCTCCCCTACTACAAGCTGAATTCACCTAAGAGCTGAAATCACTGAGTGTTGTGTTAAGTAGTGGGGGAGCCTGAAGATATATTGTGGAGCAGTTTGCGGCACGGCTGGTGAAGCAGTTCAACGCAGAGCAGTGTGTGGATGGCAGGAGCTGCTTGTGGGTCGTGGAGCTGAGCAAAGGAGTTCGTGGGGCAGCTGGCGGAGCGGAGCGCAGCGGAGCGAAGGAGTTCGTGGGGCGGCTGGCGGAGCGGAGCGCAGCGGAGCGAAGGTGTTTGTGGGGCAGCTGGCGGAGCGGAGCGCTGCTATGGAGCTATGGGGCGGTCAGCTTCAGATCATGTAAGGTGCCTCTTACCCCCGTCCCATTTCCACCCAGGTTGGGAGGTAAAGCTCCGCAGATAAACTTTCGAACTCTGGGGCTGCCCTGACCAGGGACAGAGACTTTTGGGGCATTGGACTTTTGGGACTTTGGGTGATTTGGGGTTGCTGGACTCAAGAACCAAAGGGAAAAGGGCATGCCCCAATTTGCCTGGGGTGGGTTTTTTTTTGTTCATGGGTTGTGTTATGAATCCTGTTGGTGGTGTTTCCCCAACATAATGCCACATTGTTTCTCTCTGTTATTAAAAGGCTTTTGCTACACTCAGGCTATGTGCTTGCGAGAGGGGAAGTATTGCCTCTTGGAGGCACCCAGCGGGGGTGGTATATATTTGTCCCAGGTCACTGGGTGGGGGCTCGAGCCGGTTTGCATTGTGTTATTGGAATGGATCCCCTAGATATTGAACCCGGCCCTTGTTGCTGCCAACTCTGACGGGCAGAAGGGTTACATTTTTGGGGGCTCGTCCGGGATAGCCTGGGTCAGTACCCCTCGCAAGCACCTGTTGAGTGATCCACTACATTGGGAAACAATTTATATTTTTTTTTGTTTTGTTTGTGCTTATATTTTGAGGAAATTACTGTTTGTATAATGGCTAATATGTCAGGTTTGTTGGGCCCTGGCTCAGCAGCTTCTAGCTCAGGGGCTGCAGCCTTGGCTGATGATTGGACAAAAGCTCTGGGGCAAATATTGGAAAAGGTTGTGCTGCCCCATGCTGAGTCAGACTCTTGTCGTAAGTTAAGATTATTTGCTGGGGAGGAGGAGTTTGAACCCTGGTTAGAGCATACCACTGAAATGCTGCAAGAGTGGGCCGTACCAGATGCAGAAAAGCGAAGATGCCTTATAGAGAGCCTTGGCGGCCCAGCATTAGATGTGATTCGCACCCTGAAGCTCATTGACCCTGGGGTCAGTGTGAAGGACTGCCTAGAGGCCCTTGAACACAACTTTGGGAGCGTAGAGGGCCCTGAAGACAGCTACTGTAAGTTCCTTAATTCCCGACAACAAAAGGGCGAGAAGGCTTCAGCCTACATACAGAGACTGGAGAGACTGCTTCAGAGAGCTGTCATGAGGGGAGCAGTGACTGCTGAGCAGATGGATCAGACCAGACTGGCTCAAATTGTAAGAGGAACTCAGTATCAGAACCCGATTCTACTTCATCTCCAGCTAAGAGAACGACGGGAACATCCCCCAAGTTACTCCCAGCTGATAAAAGAGGTCCGAGAGGAGGAAGAAAGGCAGGCTGCCAGTGAGTTTTGGGAAGCCCAAACATCGGAGCCAGGCAGCACAACACCACTGCAAACGGCCAGTGTACTGATGGTGAGCACCAGAGAGGAACTTGCCCAACAAATGCAGGTCCTGACGGAACGGATAGCTGAGCTGCAAAGTACCGTTGACCGAGTTAAGACTTCCAGGAATAAGAAGCCTCAAACTGTGGCGATTGAGAAGCCCGCACTTAGAGCCACCATCCCCCCCAGGCGAAGGGGAAAAGGTCAATTCTTCTGCTACCGATGTGGTCAGGATGGACACAGTGCTGCCAAGTGCCGTAATGACGAAAACCCCTCCTTAGTGTATGGAAAGCTGAGGATCAGTTGGGAGAGATCCGGTAGCTGCCAGAGGGTCTGGGGACGGGGACCCCCCAGGTCTGCAGGATTTGAAGATTCCCCCAGAAAAGACTGTCCAGCTGGGATCCCTGCAGGACTGATAGGGCCTCGAGCAGAGGTCACGGTGAGGATTGAAGGGGTGGAGTGTAAAGCAGTGCTTGACACTGGATCTCAAGTAACTATTATATTTCAGTCATTCTACCAACAGATGCGTAGGCACCTGCCTATACAGCCACTGACTGGCCTTGGCCTGTGTGGCCTCAGCATGGATGAATACCCCTATCAAGGGTATGTCATAGTGCACCTGGAATTCCCAGAGGAGGTTGCTGGGGTAAGAGAAGAGGTAGACACAGCTGCCTTAATATGCCCTGACCCTAAAGGGACTTCTGATGTGTCTGTGCTGATAGGGACCAACTCCAGTCTCTTCAAGGTACTCGCGGATTACTGCAGAAGGCGGGCTGGGGACCAATACCTGAATACCCTGATGATCCATACGCTTTGTGCTGAAGCCTATACGAAAATTGAGAGCGCTAAAAGGGACACATCTGAGCTACCGCTTGGGGCACTGAAGTACGCGGGCACAACCCCCTTAGTAGTGCCTGCAAGGACGGAGCAAGAAGTGCTTGTCATGAGTACCTGTCTGAAAGGCAGTAAAGGGACATTAGCAATGATAGAGCAGCCGATGGGAGGAGAGCTCCCTGAAGGAGTGTTGGTCCCCAGTGGAGTCATAACCCTACCTGCTGAAGCCCAGGAAAGGGTGACTATGCTGATTGCTAATGAAACGAGTCGTGATGTTGTTGTGAAGCAAGGACAAAAGATAGCAGACCTCTTTGAGCCTGAGTCGATTGTAAAACCCCAGTGTGAAACTCAAGTTCCGACAATAGACCCAGCAAAGTTTGACTTTGGAGATTCACCAGTGTCCGAGGACTGGAAAGATCGCCTGAGGAAGAAACTTTGTGAAAGATCCAAGGTGTTCTCACTGCACGAGTGGGATGTGGGATGTGCAAAAGGAGTAGAGCACAATATCAGACTACATGACTCTCGACCTTTCAGGGAGAGATCTAGGAAGATTGCTCTCTCTGAGATGGAAGATGTGCGACATCATCTTCAGGAGCTGGCTGCGAATGGCATCATTACAGAGTCCCGTAGCCCATACGCCTCACCCATTGTGGTAGTCCGCAAAAAGAATGGGAAAATCCGGATGTGTATTGACTACCGCACCCTAAACAGCCGTACTGTGGTCGACCAGTACACTATGCCTCGAGTGCAAGATGCCTTAGACTGTTTGCTGGGAAGCCAGTGGTTCTCTGTGTTGGATCTTCGAAGTGGATACTACCAGATCCCTCTGGGAGAAGAAGATAAGGAGAAGACAGCCTTCATCTGCCCATTAGGGTTTTATCAGTTCGAACGCATGCCCCAAGGGATTTCTGGAGCACCTGCCACCTTTCAACGTCTCATGGAGAAAGTTGTGGGAGACATGAATTTACTGCAAGTGTTAGTTTATTTGGATGACCTGATTGTGTTTGGAAGAACCTTAGAGGAGCATGAAGAAAGACTTCTTAAAGTGCTTGATAGGTTGGAGGATTATGGTCTGAAGCTTTCAATTGACAAATGCCAGTTCTGCAGAACCTCAGTGAAGTATGTGGGTCACATTGTGTCCCAAGAAGGTGTGAGTACTGATCCTGATAAAATAGAAGCACTCACTACATGGCCACGTCCAAGTAACTACAGAGAACTCAAGACCTTTCTTGGATTTAGTGGCTACTACCGCAGATTTGTGAAAAACTATGCTACGATTGTAAAGCCTCTGAATGATCTTACCAGGGGACATCAGTCCAGCAAGAACAAATCTAAGTCCAAGAATAAGGGGAGGTCCCCAAAGCCTCCTGTGCAGAGACACAATGGCCCCTTTGCACCATTTGGGCCACAGTGGGATGAGAGATGTGAAAGGGCTTTTCGAGAAATCATTACTTGCCTAACTCATGCTCCAGTCCTAGTTTTTGCTGACCCAAGCAAACCATTTATCCTGCATACTGATGCCAGTTTGGAGGGTCTGGGAGCAGTCCTGTACCAGGAAGTGGAAGGCAAATGTAAACCTGTAGCCTTTGCCAGCCGAGGATTGTCTGATAGTGAAACTCGCTATCCCACCCACAAGCTGGAATTTTTGGCCTTGAAATGGGCCATCACTGAGAAATTTCGAGACTACTTGTATGGTGCTCAGTTCCAGGTGTGGACAGACAACAATCCACTGACTTATGTGTTAACAAGTGCTAAGCTGGATGCTACAGGGCAGAGATGGGTGGCTGCCTTGGCTAGCTATGAGTTCAGCATTCAGTACCGATCAGGGAGAAGCAATGTAGATGCAGATGCATTGTCCAGGCGTCCGCAGGCTCCAGAAGTTGCTGTGATACCCACAGATGGAGTGAGAGCTATTTGCAGTGTGAGTCGCCGAGAGCCAGAGGCCCGTGAGGGCTTTCAGGGATGTGTTGCAGAAGCTTTGGGCCTGCCCCCTGAATGCATGCCTTCTGCTTCAGTGAACTATATTGCATTAGACCAATCTCCTTTGCCCATGCTCAATGCGGCTGACTGGCAAGAAGCCCAGCGGCAAGATATTGACATTCGTGATACACTACTTGCCAAAAGGGAGGGGCGAAGCCCAGCTGCGGTTGTCCCACCTAACCCGGAGGGTAAACTACTATTGAGAGAATGGACCAAACTAAAACTGATTCAGGGAGTGCTACACCGAATGACCACTGACCCTTTACAAAAACAACGAGCACAACTAGTACTGCCAAAAAAGTACAGAGCCCTGGCCATGAGGGCCCTGCATGATGACTTGGGGCATTTAGGGATGGAGAGGACCCTGGAACTTATTCGTAGTAGGTTCTATTGGCCCCGAATGGCTGAAGATGTTCACAGGAAATGTGAGACTTGCGCTCTATGTGTTCAAAGGAAAACTCTGCCCACGAGGGCTGCATATCTCAAGAACATCACCAGCAACAAACCTTTGGAGTTGGTATGCATTGATTTCTTGTCTGTAGAGGTAGACAAGAGGAATGTTGGAAACATTCTAGCAGTGACTGACCATTTTACACGGTATGCACAAGCATATCCCACACGTGATCAGAGGGCCACCACCGTTGCTCGAGTATTGTGGGACAAATATTTCTCAGTCTATGGATTCCCGGCTCGGATACACTCTGATCAGGGGCGGGATTTTGAGAGTCACCTTCTGAAGGAGGTGCTGAAGATAGCAGGAATTAAAAAGTCTAGGACAACGCCTTATCACCCCCAACGTGATCCTCAGCCAGAGAGGTTCAATCGAACCCTATTAGATATGTTGGGAACTTTGCAACCAGAGCAGAAGGCAACCTGGAGCCAGCATGTCGCATTTCTGGTGCATGCCTACAATGCCACAAAGAACGATGCTACGGGAGTCACCCCATATCTCTTGATGTTTGGGCGAGAACCAAGATTACCCATAGACTTGTGCTTTGGTGTATCAGAGGATGGAGATAGCTATGAAACTCATCAGCAATATGTATCCCGACTAAGAGAAAAGCTGCGGGATGCTTATCGCTTAGCTACCGCTGCGGCTCGGAAGAACGCAGACCGCAACAAACATCGATATGATGCTAGAGTGCGTTCGCAGGAGCTCCAGCCGGGGGACAGAGTCCTGCTGCGAAATTTGGGTATTGCTGGCAAACACAAGATAGCTGACAGATGGAAGGCAATACCTTACCTGGTGATGGAAAAGCTGGGAGATCTGCCGGTCTACAAGATCAAACCTGAAGACGGTCCAGGGCAAATAAAGACGGTGCATAGAAACCTTTTGCTCCCTGTGGGGGAATTGGTAAGCACCCCTTATGAGATGGGCCACGGCAGGGCCGCCGGGCAGAACAGAGGTGCTAGACCAAAGCCGCCATCCAACACAGACAGTGGGCCCCCTGCAGCTAACTTACCCCTATTCTGCACATCTGAGAGTGAGTCTGAGGAGGAAGACACAACCCTGGTGTATCCTGGGATGGAGACAAGATTTCAGTCTCGATCAGCTGAACCAAACGAGAGTTTTCCCTCTTCCGCCCTAAACCCAATGGCGGAACTATTTAGGCCCCTTTCTGATACCCCGGTGCTGCTGATGAGACCCCCCTGTGATGACACACACAGGTTACTGGACAATGGGGACAGACAGGTAGAGGATGTCCTGGGCACCTTGGACCCTCCAGCGTTAGAACTAGGAGTGCAGGGGCCTACGCCAGTAGCCGAGGGACCCTCCAGGGAAGCCTCTCCATCCGTCACTCAAGAGGATGTTCCCCCTACCTCGGCAACAGAGATTCTCAATAGACGAGACAGGGTGATAAGACCAGTGAAACGGATAACTTATGATGCACCTGGGGTGACTAGTGAGGAGCCAATACATTTAGCACACAGGCTTGTGGAAGCTAAAGTGGGCTTCCTGAGGCCCTTTGGAGGAAACCAATGAGTTGGTATAAAGGGGGTGTGATTTGTCGGGACAACAAAGTCTTGGCTGGGGGGAGGATGTAAGCAGTGTCAGGATGAGCTCCACCCTGACATCTGGTGGTGAGGTGTGGCAAGTTGTGGAAAAGAACTTCAGGGGCCGATGTCATTTGCATAGGCACACCCACCACGCCTAGAATGAGACCATAGCTGCTCAAATGGTCACTTTGGCTGCTGTGGGATCCCCAGCGTCTCTGTTATTGGGGCAGGAAGAATAAATTGTTATTACCCTGATTATGGGAACTGTGCTTGGAACTGTACGTGGCCTTTTGTTATGATGGAGGGATTCACCATCAACTAAGTAGCACTCGCTAGGCAAGGGTCATGGGTTCCAAAACTGTGTGAATAGAGAGAGGCTGGGGACAAGTATTAATACTTGGTGGCATGGGCCCCTTGGTGAGGGCCTTACATGCTAATTGCATTTCCTCCTCTCTCCACTGTGGAATATCAGAGCTAATTTTGATTTCATTAGAAGTCTAGTTATAGGCTGCTGAGCTCACTTTGGGCTGACAGTGCACCAGCACTGGGGCTCCCCTACTACAAGCTGAATTCACCTAAGAGCTGAAATCACTGAGTGTTGTGTTAAGTAGTGGGGGAGCCTGAAGATATATTGTGGAGCAGTTTGCGGCACGGCTGGTGAAGCAGTTCAACGCAGAGCAGTGTGTGGATGGCAGGAGCTGCTTGTGGGTCGTGGAGCTGAGCGAAAGTTCGTGGGGCAGCTGGCGGAGCGGAGCGCAGCGGAGCGAAGGAGCGAAGGAGTTCGTGGGGCGGCTGGCGGAGCGGAGCGCAGCGGAGCGAAGGAGTTCGTGGGGCGGCTGGTGGAGCGGAGCGCAGCGGAGCGAAGGAGTTCGTGGGGCGGCTGGCGGAGCGGAGCGAAGGAGTTCGTGGGGCGGCTGGCGGAGCGGAGCGCAGCGGAGCGAAGGAATTTGTGGAGCGGCTGGCGGAGCGGAGCGCTGCTATGGAGCTATGGGGCGGTCAGCTTCAGATCATGTAAGGTGCCTCTTACCCCCGTCCCATTTCCACCCAGGTTGGGAGGTAAAGCTCCGCAGATAAACTTTCGAACTCTGGGGCTGCCCTGACCAGGGACAGAGACTTTTGGGGCATTGGACTTTTGGGACTTTGGGTGATTTGGGGTTGCTGGACTCAAGAACCAAAGGGAAAAGGGCATGCCCCAATTTGCCTGGGGTGGGTTTTTTTTTTGCTCATGGGTTGTGTTATGAATCCTGTTGGTGGTGTTTCCCCAACATAATGCCACATTGTTTCTCTCTGTTATTAAAAGGCTTTTGCTACACTCAGGCTATGTGCTTGCAAGAGGGGAAGTATTGCCTCTTGGAGGCGCCCAGCGGGGGTGGTATATATTTGTCCCAGGTCACTGGGTGGGGGCTCGAGCCGGTTTGCATTGTGTTATTGGAATGGATCCCCTAGATATTGAACCCGGCCCTTGTTGCTGCCAACTCTGACGGGCAGAAGGGTTACACACAGGTTGTACTAGAAAGTGTTACACTGCAAGAAAAGATTCCTGTGTCATTTTGTATCGAGGTTACCACAGGAATGTTATGGAGTTGAGGGGGGGGGGGGGGAACAACTGATTTAGGAGCTGGCTACATGGCTTCATACCAGTGGAGAGCTCCCTATCCTGGGGGAATTCTCTGCTAGATCGGTATGGCCAGATTGCAGCCACTGTATCAGCATCATATAGTGACTGGAACAGAGGGAGAGAATCTAACCCTATATTTCTTGCTTGGACCTAGCTCACAGTGGTGTTATTGGATTCGGTTAGTTAATATTTGCACTTTGAGAACCTCAGAGGTGCAATATAAGTGCAATGTATGGACATTTTAACAGAGTCCTTTTCTCTTTTTCATTCAGTAAATAGTTAAAGAGAGAGATGGACTGTGGCCGCAGTTTATTTGAGACTGGATTATTTGTGTCTTGGATTGTGTGTCAGGTGCCGGATTTCATTCCAGGTTCCGGCTTATTTAAAAATCAGAACATCTGCCCCCGAATTCAGTCACTCTTCCTTCTAAGGTCAGAATGAAAAGCCTTTTCTTTCCCCCGGTTACTGTCTGACAGTGACTCATCTCTGCTATTTCTGTCTCTCTACCCTTCTTTCTCTCTCAGCTGGAATTAAGCAAACGCTAATATATATACACTTCATACTAGACAAGCAGTCTGGACTTAAAGATTTGCTTTGCTCCCTGCTCCACCCCACCCCTTGCCCTTTACATGAGTTTTGTATTTGAAAAAGTGAATCCTGGCGGTGCCTTAGGAACATCTCCCCAGACTTAATGAAGTCCTGGAGAGAGTCACCAGATCAGCTGCTTCCCTTGACCTCTCCTTTCCTGTGCCAAGATAGTGTTGGATAGTTTGACGCACTGCAGACCTAAAGTGTGACTCTTTCAAAGAGCCCCACGAATGATTAGGGCAAAGGATAAAGATCACGGGGCAGATCCTCAGCAGATGCAAACTGTCACAACACCACTGCCTTAAGTGACAATTCACACCAGTGTACGGGGTCTGGGCCCATCATTTTTAATGTATTCAGTTGATTTAACCATTTCTAAACAAGCCTACAATTGTGCAAGGCCCACAGCCAGGAGTGGAACCACAGCCAGGAGAGGGCCGGGAGCCAGTGGCCGAACCCAGGCCCGGGGTTAGACCTGCGGCTGGGGCTAGGTGTGGTGCTGGAGTGGAGCTGGGGACAGAATGGGGATGAGTGGCGCTCTGTCCATGCCCCCCATGGGGGCTGGCACGGGTCCCACCACGCCCCACTGAATGTTCCTCCACATCTTCCTATAGGGGTGCGCATCACTGTTTGGGGACCACTTGTCTAGGTGTATTTGGTCCTGCCTCGCTCTCAGCACAGGAGAGCATCTGGGCCAAAATATCTATTTCACAGCCCAAATGAGTCAATACAATGTCATGACATCCTTTTGTACTGAAGTCTATATCAAAGCAAGACAGAAATTGTTGTTGTTTTGAATGCCATATAGATGGTCTGGCAGATGTTTGGGTAGTAGATATAGGAAGTGCAATGGGATGCCATAACCCAAAGCTTTGTGTTGTCATAACATCCTTCCAGCCTCATCTTTCTGCTTGGGGTAGACATGGTGTCAGATCTCATCCTCAGCACATAGTTCAAGCAATGTTGCCAGAAACATTTGCTTCCACTTGAGCCATTCAGTTGTTTATGGACACAGTACCCCAGGATGTCTGTACCCGTGTGTGAGAGATCTCCTCACCTAACAGCATTGTTGGCTGGCTTCCATGTTGAACAAATAACGGGTAAATGCAAACACATCCTGCCTTCCTCCTCTTCTCTCTCTAAGCGTTGGAGAGAACTGGCGTGCTGTGTGACCCCGAGGGCCTCCTTCAGGACACGTCTCAAAGAAGTCCCACAGGGGCACATTGCACTGACACTGCTCTTGGCTATGTATTTCCATGCTTCAGGAGCACACAATGCAGACAAGTCACTCAGGGAGGGAAATGCAGACGTTACAGTTTTGTTATTTTTTTTCTTATTAAAAGAAAAGTGAATGTAGGTGAAAGGTGCTGGCGAGAAAGCTCATTTAGTTGCACATAGAACGGATGCAGCACGCACCTCAGCAAGGTGAGAACAATGCTGCATTTTAGAGCTTGCTCAAGAAGTGAATTTTTTTTCCCTCTGTGAAAAATTTTGACAAAAACTAAAGTATTTTATGCATGCCGGTATTTTATTTTAAGGTGTTTTGGGTTATTCTCAGAAAAATGAAAACTTCAAACAGAAAATATATTAGCTTTTTTTCAACAAAACACCTACATTTTTTAATGCAAACAGAATATTTTTCACTACAATTTCCATTTAATCAAAAAGCTGGTATTCATTAAAAAATAATTTTGATGAAAAAGTTTTGACCAGCTCAACCATTTTTCAATTAATGAGAGGCATCCAGATATTGATGATGGCCATTATGAGAACGTTGGTGGCTGGAGAGAGAGAGGGATAGCTTTTCCATGCTGTCTGAATCCTGGTCTTCAGCTATAAATATCAGGATAAGTCAGTCACCGTGTCTCAGCCTGTCCTTGGTCTTTGTGACTGCAAAATACTCATTAGTGCCATTCATCATCACCATTTTAGCACTTTCAAGGAAGTACATGGCCCTGCTACTTGTTGAGCCTGAGTTCTCACTGCACCTTGCATTGTCATTTACAGCTGTGCAAAGCTGGTGCAAAGCACCTCCATTCTCATTTCCTAGCATCATACAGCCTCTTTGTTCTCACAGAAGGAGAATCAGGACGAGCGTATCTTACCACTCCAAGAGATCCACACCCACAACCAGTAAACTGCTCACTTTGGAGGTGGGCCTGTCAAGGTTCCTTCCCCACTCTGAACTCTAGGGTACAGATGTGGGGACCTGCATGAACAACCCCCTAAGCTTATTTTTACCAGCTTAGGTTAAAACTTCCCCAAGGTACAAACTATTTTACCTTTTGTCCCTGGACTTTATTGCTGCCACCACCAAGTGTCTAACAAATATAACAGGGAAAGAGCCCACTTGGAAACGTCTTTCCTCCCAAAATCCGCCCAAGCCCTACACCCCCTTTCCTGGGGAAGGCTTGATAAAAATCCTCACCAATTTGCATAGGTGAACACAGACCCAAACCCTTGGATCTTAAGAACAATGAAAAAGCAATCAGGTTCTAAAAAGAAGAATTTTAATTAAAGAAAAAGTAAAAGAATCACCTCTGTAAAATCAGGATGGTAAATACCTTACAGGGTAATCAGATTCAAAACATAGAGAATCCCTCTAGGCTAAACCTTAAGTTACAAAAAGACACAAAAATAGGAATATACATTCCATTCAGGACAACTTATTTTATCAGCCATTTAAACAAAACAGAATCTAACGCATATCTAACTAGACTGCTTACTGACATTTTACAGGAGTTCTGACCTGCATTCCTGCTCTGGTCCCGGCAAAAACAACACACCGACAAAGAGAACCCTTTGTTTCCCCCCCCCCCCCCCCTCCAGCTTTGAAAGTATCTTGTCTCCTCATTGGTCATTTTGGTCAGGTGCCAGCGAGGTTGTCTTAGTTTCTTAACCCTTTACAGGTGAAAGGGTTTTTCCTCTGGCCAGGAGGGATTTAAAGGTGTTTACCCTTCCCTTTATATTTATGACAGGGCCCATGTGGTGCTCTGAGAGGGCCAGGTTCCATGTAGCTTCTTAGCAGCACAATGCCGGAAGATTCTGCCCATAAACCCCGTGCAACTGGGCATTAGATCATCACCCTAGTGCAAGGGGGAGCCTTCCAGTGGAATAAGACCAGCACAGAGTCTCCTGTACCACCATTGCTGCCAGCAGGAGGACATATCTTCAGCAAAAGTAGGATCCCCAGATGATGTTATGGGACTTTAAGTTGTGGCCATTGACGACCAATGTAATTTACAGCAGCCTCCAGTCTGCTCTGACTTATACTGAGGTACTGGCCCAATACTAAGTATGCTCAGGATCAAGGGAACATAAAGGTAAAAGTTTTGACTTCCCTGTGCCCTGAGTTGTGCTGAATGCATTTTGGCCAGAGCACAGGATCTGGTCCTAAATAGCAATAAATACTAAGAAACAGTAATGATAGAGATAAAGATAGAGGGGGGATGTGATCGAGGTCTTTAAAATCATGAATGTTGTGGAGAGTGTGAATAAGTAAATGTTAATTAGACCTTCACACAACACAAGAACCAGGGGTCACCCAATGAAATGAGTAGGCAGCAGGTTTAAAACAAACATAAGGAAGTACTTCTTCACGCAGCATACAGTCAGCCTCTGGAACCTGTTGGCAGGAGATGTTTTGAAGGTCAAAAGTATAACTGGGTTCAGAATTAGATAAGTTCATGGAGGATAGGTCCATCAATGGCTATTAGCCAAGATAGTCAGGGATGCAAATCCATGCTCTCTGTGTCCCTAAGCCTCCAACTACCAGAAGTTGGGTGTGGATGATGATCAGTCAAAATTGTATT
Organism: Eretmochelys imbricata; assembly: GCF_965152235.1. Taxonomy (NCBI): domain Eukaryota; kingdom Metazoa; phylum Chordata; order Testudines; family Cheloniidae; genus Eretmochelys; species Eretmochelys imbricata. The sequence goes on from NC_135573.1 coordinate 13,444,660, forward strand.
GTTCTGTTCATTCAATCTGAAGCGCCTGGCATTGGCCACTGTCAGAAGCAGGGTACTGGGCTATACGCACCAATGGTCTGACAAAATATGGCGGTTCTTATATGTGAGCAACTATCTCGGTTACAGATCATAAAAGTGACAGGGCTAAGGAGAGCCTATGAGTTGCTACAGCAGGCTGGCCAGGCCTGGGGAGAAGAGAGAGTCAAATGCGAGTGAATATGAATAACGACAAGACCAAAGGAGCCAGTGAGTTTACTCTAATCTGTCTTGTTTATTTTCTCCTACAATGGCTCTGGCTTTTGCAACCCTTACTGTGTCACCTCTGTTTTCTCTGCTGCTCTTTCTGTATCTGTGCAGATAGCTCAGTTGTCACCTGGTGTACCGTGGATAATATGCCAAGGAGGGAACAGGACAAGAGACTGAGGTGTCAGAGGAAAAGGTCACCGAACGCTGTCGATTTCTATTTTGGCCTGTAGCTTTACTAAACAGCACAGCACGTAGAACAAGTTTCTACATAGTGTAAATAGGTTGAACTACAGGGGAGGCTGAATTAAAGTACACCTGGAAGAACTTCTGGCACTCAAGGGAGAAGGGTAAGCCTGGGAAACTAATAAAATAGAGAAAAACTGAATCAGCACAGATTGCCTGAGGGGTAGCTACACTGAGCGAGATGAGGGGATGTAACAGCGGCAATGTGGCCATTTTGGGCCAATGTCTGTTCCCATTTACACTAGTGTAAGAGTTTGTGTAACTCCAGTGAAATCAATGGAAGTGACCCCGGGTTTGCAGCAATGTAACTGAGTGTAGAACATGTCCAAAGAATGCACCAGTATGATAAATTATGACATTGCTCTGTAAAGTGGCTTTACAGAAGACACCTGTTGGTTCCACGCTTATTCTCTCTCAGGCCTTGTCTTCACTAGGAAAAAAAAGGTGTGTTCTCAATTTGAGTTAACCCACTTATGTGAAAGTTGCCAACTGACTTGTCTTAACTAGGATTTTACCTCGAGTTTAACTCCGTTTAGCGAATTCAAGTTAAGAACACACCAGTTCTCTACTGAGAACCCAGCCAAAATGACTCCCTTTGCATGTTTGCTAGGTTTACAAGTTACAAGATGATTTTTTTTCTAAATTGGCCAATTGAGCCTGGGAGCTGAAAATCAAGCTGGGTACTTTAATCATCTTTACCTATAAAGATCCTGGACCAAAAACTCAGACTGAAATTTTCAAGGCGGACTGTAGGATTTAGCAGCAAAACTCCAATTCAGCTTTGGAGATCTGCATCTGAATCCAATCTCCATTTCCAGTCTGTCTTTATTCAAGCAAATTTCCAGTGGTTGGCATGGCCAGAATCAAAGTAAAAAGGGAGTAAGAACCTCAATCTTTGGTCTTTTGCAACTACAATTGAGTCCTAATTTTGTTGATGACTAGAGCTGACTGAGAAGCAGAATTTATATCCCACAGAAAATCCTGCTATTGGAACATTTGTTTGTGTCCTGGATTGGGAAAAATAATGGTGTGTGTGCACGCCATGTGCACCATGAAAAGTTTTTTAAAAAAATGTGGGCAGTGTCAAGTTCTTAGTATTCAAACATTTAATGGAAATCTAAGAATAAATGTTTTTGGACATGTTCTAATATTCTTATTTATTTATAGTACAGTAGTGCCTAGAGAATCAGGGCCCGATTGTGATAGGTGCTGTACAAACACCACTGCATGATACAGTTCCTGCCCTGAGAACAGCAGGAATAGAAAAGCAGTAATAGACTGACAATGTACCAGCAAAATATCAGAGGAGCACAACTTATTAACAACTTTTTATTGCCCAAAACCATCTCACAATCATTCCGCTGCCTCCAGGTTCCCCTCCAATCTGCTGTGTCATTGCTGAGCTTGAGTGTTTGCCTTTCACTCATGCCATGCCACAGTAGTTCAAATTCAGTCTGGTAGGAAGAAAAATTTATTAAAGCTAATGTTTAAAATCAAATTTACACAAGTTCAGAAGGAAGGTACTCTACATCTGGGGTCAGGCTTAAGTTATGAGAGGTTACAAGTATTGGTTACAAGGTTCAAAAGATACATACATAGCACACAACCAGTATAGACCCAGATTGGGGTGCAGGAATTTTTAAAGCATCAGTGAATAAGTGATCTTGGGTATGCCACGCATAGAATGTCTTTACAGTCTAAGTCAGTGTTGTTATAGCAAATAGGTACATGGGTGGGGTGCATCCCTTGGTTCATTGGGGAGGAAGTGGGTTATTTCCCCTGACCAGTGGTCTTGTTTACTCATCCTAGTACTGATGGTGTCCTATGATGTGCTCCATGTAGATGTCTCTGGACCACCTGATGGTGTCGGACACCATGAGCTGTCTCATGAGCTGGGTGCAGTGCTGACCGACTCCACATGCTCTCAGCACTGGCTCGTTGTGTGGGTCTCACATGCCCAAGGCTCCCACGACCAGACTAGCCAAAAGTGTTGTATGGCAGCTCCTGGCAGGGTGTCTTAAGGGATGGGGATAGGTGACCCACATGGCCTGTCCCTGTCCCCACACAAATAACTTCCTGCCACTCTCTCAGCCCTGGCAGAGGATGTAGAGCTATGTTTGGAGAAAATTATAGTTTAGAGACACTCCCTCAGAAGGGACAGTATTATGAGCATAGGAATCTGGAGATGTGTCCTGGAGGCTGGGCTGGGAAGACCACATGGCTGTGTCCAGCAGTTCACCAGACAGGTTCTCCAGTTTGTTTTATTAAAGTTGTATTCCTTTCTTATTCACTGGTTTGTTATTTAATGAACTCCGTGATCATTACATTGTGTCAGATGTGCTGAATGAGAAGGACACTGCAGTCATTTTGAAGTTAACTCCTGTGTTTGCAACTGAAAGCAGAGACAAGAGGAAGCACCATGGAACCATGTGGAGCACCAGGCACTGAGGCTTTTGCATGTGTTTGGTGAGCACAATACTAGCTTGACTAACTTAAGAAGGGGAAAGAAGCCAAATATGGATGTGTTGCAACAGCTATCCAGTGTGAAATTGTCAGGCAATGTTGCAGAGAACTAGAAAAAAATTCAGACAGAGATTTCAATTGTATTTGGCAGCCAGGGGGGCAGAAGAGAAAAATGATAAAAGTGAAATCATCAATCTTTTTGCATGTTGTTGGGGAGGAAGCATTGGATATTTATAACAACTTTAAGTTTGAAGAAGGTGAAAGCATGAAGTTAAGTAAAATACTGACTAAATTTGAGGAGCTTTGCGTGCCAAAATGAGTGAAACCTTTAAGAGAGACACATTTTTACTTGCATGCAAAAAAACTGATGACACCATAGAGCAATGTGTCACAGAATTAAAGACACTCGGTAAAAACTGTGACTTTGGTGAGCTGACAGAGTCTCTGATCAGAGATAGAATCATTTGTGACATTAAAGATAATGTGTTAAGAGAGAGACGGTTCCGTGAAGGAGACTTAAATTTTAGAACAAGCTCCCCAAATATGCAGGTCCGTGGAAACTGTGAAAGCAAAAGCGAAAGAACTGAAGTCAGCAGAAGGAGTTGTTCATGTACTAAATAAAAAAGGTTTCAGAGTAGCAGTCGTGTTAGTCTGTATTCACAAAAAGAAAAGGAGTACTTGTGGCACCTTAGAGACAAACCAATTTATTTGAGCGTAAGTATTTTCCACTGAATGCATCTGATGAAGTGAGCTGTAGCTCACAAAAGCTTATGCTCAAATAAATTGGTTAGTCTCTAAGGTACCACAAGTTCTCCTTTTCCTTTTGTAAATAAAAAGGAATATAGCCAGAATAGGACAAATCAAAGAGTGGAACCACTCACTATGAAAACTACTGCTAGAGGGAAGACTGGGTACAGATGGTCGTGTGGATCACAGCATGGCCCCAAACAGTGTGTGTTGCCTTTGGGAAACTCTATCATAAATGTGTGATTTTTTAAAAAAAATGCTGCAGATCCCAAATGCAGAGAAGGCAAGTGCATTCAGTTAAAGACAATCTGGTTGAGGAGTTTTATATAGATGTACTGGGATCTAGCAAGCCTGATGAGAGTGTCTGGATACTGCCTAAGACAGTGAATGGAACAATTATTCCACTGAAACTGGACACAGGAGCTCAGGTTAATATTCTGTCTGAACAAGATTATGAGAGACTGAAAACAAGACCAACACTGGGACAAACAAAAATAAAAGGAGCTGGTTATTCTGAAACAAATATTTCAGTGAAGGGGAGGTGCATTGCTAGCATCAACCATAAAAAACATGTACATGCTCCCTTTCATTGTAGGAAAAAGGGGGTGACTGAGGCAGAAACCAGATATGCACGTGTCAAGATGGAGCTTTTAGGAATATTGTTTGCCTGTGAGATATTAAATCAGTATATTTATGGACAGATAGGGGAAGTTGCCACAAACCCCCAATAGTGTTATTTTGCAAACCGCTAAATGACTATACCTAAAGGAGTCAAAGAATGATGATAAAGCTGCAAAAGTATGATATTGGTTGTGGCTCCCACAAAACCAGAGAAGACTTTAGAGCCAGAGATGCAAGCCTATGTGGATCTGAGTGTAAAGACAATTTCCATAGCTAACAGGAAACTGCAACAAATAAGAGAGGAAATGGAGAAACAGGAATTGTGAGAATTCTTAAAGAAGTGATAACTCAAGGGGGGGACCTAATAAATGAGCATTTTTTTGTACAAGTATAAGAGACTATTGGAACTGCAGACATGAACTTACGGTGATGAATGGGGTGATTTTCAAGGGCAGTAAGGTTGTAATTCCAAAGAGCCTCCAAAAAGAAATGCTACAGAAGATCCACAAGGGTCATTTAGGAATTGAGAAGTGCAAACAACGAGCACAAGTGATGCTGTATTGGCCGCGGATCAATCACAACATCACTAATGTGGTAGAAAACTGCTTTTCATGCTTGAAGTACAAGCCATGCCAACAGAGCCCCTGAGACCTCATCTAGTTCCACAAAGGATTTATGAGAAGGTTGGCAGTGATTTACTTACCTGGCAATCAATTTAATAGTCACAGATTATTATTCTCTGTGTCCAGAAATTTGTACTCTGCACAGTACTAATAGTAAGTCAGTGATAGCCAGCATGAAGAGAATCTTCTCCAGACAGGGAATTCCAGATGAAGTCTTTAGTGATAATTGGCCACAATTTTTCAGTGCAAATTTTAGGCAATTTGCCAGAGATTGGGATTTTCATCACAAAATATCAAGTCCAAATTACCCCAAATCAAATGGATTTGAGGAAAGGTCTATATGGATAGTAAAGAACCTTATGCAAAAGACTTTTGACAGTGGGGGTTATTTGTATAAAGCATTAGTGGTTTATTGAAGTACTCCCCTGGAGAATGGCTTTTCTCCAGCTCAGCTGTTAATGGGAAGAAATATCAGATGTAATTTACCAATTACTGAGAACTTGCTGAAATCTCATAACAATGAAACCATACGGAAGATGAAAGAAAATCAGAAGTGGAAGCAGAAATATGATTTTGACAAAAGGGTCCGTGATCGCCCATTTCTTAACCCAGGCGATAGAGTGTGCCTGAGGAATCACACATCCAGTACTTGGGGCCAAAGGGGTACAATTAAAGAACAGCTGCATCCAGGGTTTTATGTAGCCCAGAAAGACCAGGGGGATACATTTCAACATAATTGAAAGGATATAAGCGTAATCCCAGAAAGTTCCAACACATTGGCAGTAGATGTGGACGCTAGCATTTCCCATCTGACTGATCCTTTATCATCAAGGCACAAAGGAGAAACTGTCAAGGGACAAGAGAACAACTCAGACTCTAATGAAAGGCTGAGACTGAGAAGATCAAAGTGGAAGATTAAATGTCCTGAAAGACTCATAGAGACTTGCTAACCTTCCTGGAGAAGGGGTATTTGCGGAAAGTGAGTGGTAAAGACTCACTCAAGCGTGTTGTGCTGGTAACCTCTCTTCTCTAGGCACTTGACACACTGGGTTTATGGAAATGTACTACGTGGGTTGAGAAGTCAATGTATGTTTTAGTAGATAGTAGTTCTCTCTCTCTCTCTCTCTCTCTCTTTCTCTCTGAGTTAATTTGTTTTTTCTTTAAGAGGAAAGATGTAGAGATATGTTTGTAGAAGATTATAATTTAGAGACTCTCCCTCATAAGGGACAGTATTATGAACATAGGAATTTGGAGATGTGCCCTGGAGGCGGGGCTTGGAAACACCCCATGACTGTGCGCAGCAGCTCACTACAGAAGCTCTCCAGATTGTTCTATTAAACTTTTATTCCTTTCTCATTCACTGGCTTGTTATTTAATGAACCCCAAGATTGTTACAGAGGTGATACATAGAGGCAATAAGGGAAGGCAGCATTAAAATACGAAAGGGGTGCTCTGCCGATGCAGGGTGCTGCGTCAGGCACACAGAATGAAGGTGTAGCCCTGGTCAGGCCCACTCCCCTGCTAGCACCACCCATTTGATGACTGTGCCACAGGCTGGGCAGGAGAGAGCTTGTGGGAACTTCTGGTCACCACAGTCTGCTCCCCTGGTGGAATTCCTACCACGGGGGCTCAAGCCGGAGCACAGCAGCTGTTGCGGAAGCCTGTGGGAGTGGATCCGGTTCGCTGTGTATGAGAAGTGTAGCTGTACTAAAACTGCACTAAGTCCAGACATTCGAATTAGATGTGAAAGGTATAGATCAGATGTGGCCATAAATGTAAATGAGGTATACTTCCTCTGTGTAGCTGTGGCAAGCGCCTCCAGGAGAAAAGCTGGGCAGGTCTTTGTACCACAGCACTGGTATTTTTGCCAGCAAGAAAAAATAGGGCCACATCATCATCTGGTGTAAATGAGCATAACACTGTTGAGGTCAGTGGTGCTACTCCAGTTCACACCAGCTAAGGATTTTGCTCAGAATATCTCCTTTCCACCTGTAGTATATTATGTATAATTGTGTGATTGGTTAACATAAGGTTCCATTGCTGATGAGATTCAAGAAGATGTATCCCAGTGTGAACTTCATTGGGATATCCTTGCTTCAGCTCCATGGGAAAATGAACTCGGAACTTAGAGTTAAATTTAAAAAGGCTTCTGTGTGTTTTATGCCATTCAGTGACTAACCGTATTGCACACTAGAGACTTGCTATATTAAAAAGTACTGAAATTACTTCTATCAATTAACAATATTATACTTAAACTCCAGATAAATTATTAAGAGACGTTTCTTGCTACTTTGGGAAAATCTAAATTGAATAAGAAAATGCAATCACCATCACTTCTTCTTTGGAAATGGCTGCAACTAAGGTTTTCTCTTGGGTAAAATCCATCACGATCCTGATGCAAACGGACTTGCATTCCCTTCAGCTGCTGAGGACTTAACTCAGATTCTGTACGTTCTGAAACAAGAGCAAACAAGTAGGGATATATGAGCAGATTTGGAAACATAAGAACGGACCTGAACCAAATCTACCGTAAAACTCAAAGTGAACTCAAGAGTTTTTTTTTTCTTTTGACATCCAAAAAAATTCTGAAAGTTGCATGCACCTGTCAGGTTTAGGATGGAGCTAGAAACAGTGGCCCAAGTACTTCTAAAAGCACAGTTGCACCAGTAATGAAATATCTCTTGAACTAGTGTTCAAAATGCTTAACTTCATTACAGCTGCAGAGATGTTCCTTGCAGGAAATGTCACACCACACCTCTTGGAGTCGTGCTATTTTTAACTTCTGTAGATTGCTTGTGGTATGCTGTGGCATAGTGAGTCTCTAATTACAGAACACCGATTCACTGGTGACCTTCTGATTTTGTTCCTTTGTTTGTGTGTAATTTCTCAATGTGATTAAATACAGCTGAGCTCCTATCTGTCTATAGATACATGTCAACATAAGAACGGCCATACTGGGTCAGACCAAAGGTCCATCAAGCCCAGTATCCTGTCTTCTGACAGTGGCCAATGGCAGGTGCCCCAAAGGGAATGAACAGACAGATTATCATCAAGTGATCCATGCCCTGTCGCCCAATCCCAGCTTCTGGCAAACAGTCGCTAGGGACACCATTCCTGCCCATCTTGGTTTATAGCCATTGATGGACCTATCTTCCATGAATCTATCTATCTATCTATCTCCCTTTTGAACCCTGTTATCGTATTGGCCTTCACAACACCCTCTGGCAAGGAGTTCCAGAGGTCAACAGTGCATTGCGTGAAAAAATACTTTCTTTTGTTTGTTTTAAACCTGCTACCTTTTAATTTCATTTGGTGGCCCCTTGTTCTTGTATTATGAGAAAGAGTAAATAACACTTCCTTATTTACTTTCTCTATACCACTCATGATTTTTGACCTCGATCATAGATCTATCTATCAGTAGATAGATATAGGTATGTACCACTAAATTTCAGGACATATGGGCCAAGTTCACTTTTAGTGTAAGCAATGACAGTTCTATAGAACTCCAAATTTACCACATGGCAGGAACAATACAAGAACTATTGACCACTTAAAGGTCCTGCTTAGGCCTTCAGTAGTTAGTTTGAAAAAATGGAAGAGAACTTCCTCTGTACAGAAGCACTGGTCATGCCTACAGCCCAAACTTCTGGATGTTATGAAATGTTCAGGTATGTGGCATCTAATTGGTTTTCACTTCTGAGCATCTTTGCACCTTCAAGGTTTCAGCTGGAAGCTGCTGAAACAGCAGTGGTAAGAAACAAAAACTGTTCTTGTGATATTTCAGCCAATACATAAAGTAAGAAGTCTGAGGAATCTCATGAGGATTCCATTCCACTTCTGAAGACTCAAGAAGGCCAGGAAGTTTGAGTAAGTATCCAAAATGTTAGCTGTTTGTCTGAACTGCATTCAAATGGAGCATCTTTTGAGGTTCAAACATCCCTACTGTAAGTTAAGGGCCAGACTGTGGCTGACCTCTGGCTGGCTGGTCACAGGAGGAGAAGGGCACAAAGAGTTTTCCCATTCCTTTTAACCTTAGTCCAATTACCATCCCCAGTAACTCCCCAAGAACAGTGATTTGTCCTTGCTAACGCCATGTAGAACTCAGGCAACCCCAGAAGTGTCAGGAAGATGTAAACAATATGTGAATACATGGTCCCACCCCATCCCACTCCAGTCAAGCAGTGGTGACTAGCTACACAAGGCAGCATATGCTGAAGTCTTGTAGCATCAGTCACCTTCCTTCATGAACCAAGGAGATGTGGGTAAAACAATGCTCCTCACCACCTCATAAGCAAAGGTGTGACTAAAAGAAACAATACAATCCTTAATGTTGGCAGAGTCACATATCTTTCAGGTGCAACGCTAAGATCTCTGGATAGAAAGAAAGAAAGAATCTGTTAAGCTCTAGTGATGTAGATTCTTCACTGAATAGGGGGACACAGCTTTTCTTACATGCTTTAAACAGACTGGCTGATATAATATAAGATCTTTTAAAAAAATCTGGAGAAATATTAGAGTTTTATTTATTAAATGTTTTATTGCATGCAGATGTGGGTAAACAATGTCTATCCACAAAGAAATAAAAAATGACAAAGTTAGGTACAATCTAAGTCCTCTCCATCAAATAATATTTTTGTTTTACATTTGTCGATGGCTTTGGGCCAGCTGGGATAAATCCTTTGAAGTCAGTTTATATCAGATAAAGATCCTGTCCATTATTTAAAAGCAAGGAGTAAAGAGAAACAAGTTGTTGGAATTGTAGGAAATATGGACTAATGACGTTTTCAACTGAGTCAGTTTCCTGAATGTCATAATTGTCTATGACATTGCTTCGGCAGGCTCATCAACAGATTGCCTCAATACATATCACCATTCCACAGTAAAGTGCACAGATACCATGGTAATGGGCAGCAGTATAAAACCCAAAGGTAGACAGCTGTCTGTTTGTCAGTGGCAAATGTCTAACATAAGACCAAGTGTCATTAAATCTGTGAACACTTTCCTACTTTTCTATGCTATTCTTTCATGGCCTTCCTTGCAACAGCCCTAGCTTGCTGTCTTGGGAGTTGTAGGTCATTTCCAGAGTCCTGATATCAGATGAGTGATAGCTCAGTGGTTTGAGCTTTGGCCTGCTAAACCCAGGGTTGTGAGTTCAAACCTTGAGGGGGCCACTTAGGGATATGGGGCAAAAATTGGGGATTGGTTCTGCTTTGAGCAGGGGGTTGGACTAGATGATCTCCTGAGGTCCCTTTCATCCCTGATATTCTATGATTTTATGACTTGATTAACAAATAGCAAGGTGAAGCTAACAGGTAAAGCAGAGTTCAAGAACAACCCCTAATTTGAAAATGATTCATCCAAACTAGAACTACTCTAAAAAGGGAAATGTCCAATTCCCTAAAAACAAAACAAACAACAATTAGTCTGCAGAAGAGAAGAGTGAGGGGGGGATTTGATAGCAGCCTTCAATTACCTGAAGGGGGGTTCCAAAGAGGATGGAGCTCGGCTGTTCTCAGTGGTGGCAGATGACAGAACAAGGAGCAATGGTCTCAAGTTGCAGTAGGGAAGGTCTAGGTTGGATAGTAGGAAATTTCACTAGGAGGGTGGTGAAGCACTGGAATGGATTACCTAGGGAGGTGGTGGAATCTCCATCCTTAGAGGTTTATAAGACTCAGCTTGACAAAGCCCTGGCTGGGATGATTTAGTTGGGTTGGTCCTGCTTTGAGCAGGGGGTTGGGCTAGACGACCTCCTGAGGTCCCTTCCAGCCCTGATCTGCTATGACTCTATGGCTCTCTGACTGCATCATACAAAAATCTTTTAATTAAAATTTAGAAAAAATGTGACTGTGCTGTAGTCCGAACTGTGGTTTCATTAACTAAAAAATCAGATTTAATGCATATTGCTGGTAATTAAGGACACGACCAGCCATGTGAATGAAAAAGGTAAAATGGGCTTCAATATCTCGTGGTAGCATTAGTTCTTCATGCTGCATCTGTTGCAGCCAGCGGAAAAGCTCCCATTGAGTTGAGTGGTACAAGATCAAGCACTTAGGGCTTGTCTTCCCTCTCAGGGAAATCAACGCTGCTTCAATCGATGCAAGGGGTGTCGATTTGGCGGGTCTACTGAAGACCCACTAAAGCGAAGGCAGAGCACTCTCCAGTCGACTCTGGTACTCTCGCTCCCCAAGAAGAGTAAGGTAAGTCAACTGGAGAGCGTCTCCTGCCGACACAGCTCAGTGAGGACACTGGGGTAAGTTGACCTAAGCTACATCAACTCCAGCTACATTATTCACTTAGCTGGAGTAGCGTAACTAAGGTTGACTTACCCCAGTAGTGAAGACAAAAGTTAGGAGGCCAAAAGGAGGGGCCTTAAGAGATGTCCCACTGGAAAACAGATCTCCTCTATAAGGCTCCCAAGCTGCATCAGTGCAGAGACACTGCAGCTCAAACACTGTGCTCTTCTCTCTTCTGTATGTAGCTGACCAGTGGAGGGGGGTGGACAGGAAGTTACCTTGAGAAAATATCTCTAAAATTTCAGATAGGGTGTTAATTATTATTTTTCCTTCTGCGAAAGAGAAGGGTCAAGTTATGGATGTGGTCATCAAAGACATTTATTTCCAGGTTAAATAGATTTTTTCCCATCAGTTTCCTGAAGACCTCTTGGTATGGAAGGCACTTGAAAGAGCTGAAAAACAAGGTCACAGTTCTCTAGTCAGAACTTTTGCGAAGTGAAGTCTGATATGCAGAGTAAGGAGTGGCATGGAGATAGCCAAACATTGTACGTGCTTGATCCACATTTTAAGCCTGAAATCTCGCATGGGATCAGCCCTTAAGCAATTTGAATGATGTACTGTGTTTTAAAGGGCACGATACTACAAGATGCTGGCACCCTCAAGCTCCACTGAATTCATTGGGAGTCAGTTGAGCGAAACCCTTAAGCCCATGAGCCACTGAAGTCAATGGGATTTAAGTATGTAAAGTCAGTGAAACTTAAGAATGTGCTTATAGTTAGGAATGAGGTCCTATTAGGTAGTATAATGAACACGGAGATCATGGTTTCTGATCCTGTTCTGGTGCTGAATAAGGCAGGATGACATTTTGTGGCCCAAACGTTTTTCCGGTGAAAAGTGTAGATTGGACAACACCAAAAGGTCTAACAAATTCATGTCCATTTTACCAAATTGTTCATGTAGGGAAAAAAAAAATAAAATAAAAAAGTCAAAATGTTTCATTTCAACATTTTTGAAATGAAACATGGCAATGTTTTGACTCAAAATGAAATTTTGTTTTGAAATTTTCTTCAATTCCCTTTTTAAAAAGACACTGAAAACTTAAATGATACATTTCATTTTGACTTGAAAAAAAATGTTTCATTTGACTCCAAATTATTTTTTTAATTTTTCAATTTTCTAAAATTTTTGAAAACAATAAGTTTTGGGTCAACCCAAAGCACACTTAAAAAAAAAATCTGAACTGACAGCAAGCAACAAAATCAGTTGTTTACCCAGCCTTACCGCTGAAACATCAGATTACTGATTAGAATGTCCTGTTCTTAATTATTTTTTGCCCTTATTTTTCCTTTTTTAGTGTTTGCAATATAAACAACTAAGGCATTATAATCATGGCACATTACATTATTATCATGAATTGTGGCTAACTGAATACAACTCTGACATGTGCAACAGTAATTAAGTATTCTCTTGCCCCTTTCGTTCTGACTTTCCATGATAATGTATTCATTACATTTATTTATGAATTGGAAAAAAGTGAGTATTTCAGTGTGTGTTTTCCCTTTTTCTTTTTTATAGGGACCAGACCTAAAGTTAAGTTAGTGGAAAGCTTCCCATTGACTTCAGTGAGCTTTGCATTAAGCCCTAGGTGATGATTTTTTCATGCTTTATTTCCTCTATCAGTAAAATTCACCCCTAGACTAGTAATAATATTATTTGCACTTCTGCAGTGCGTCCTATTAGATGATCTCCAAGAGCACTTACAAATATTAAGGATTTCAACCACACAGCACCCCTGTGAAGTAGGGATGTGTTACTGTCCATATTTAATAACACAGGCAACCCATTGTGCTAGGACACTTACCACCGCATCTCAGAAAGATGGCCCTTGTTGCAAAGAGATAATAAGTATAAGACAACAAGTGGGCATGGAAGAGCATAAGGTAACTGAGAGAAGATACTGGCCATCATGACAAGCAGCTGTCACATACTAGGGCCCAGATTCCTCAAAGGTATTTCATTGCCTACTGTCCATTGAAGTCAATAGGAATTAGGTGCCTAAGGATTTTTCAGGATCTGGGCCCAGTGACCTAACTATTCATGTGGTTTTTGTAGGCATCATGACAGAGGAGAGTTTTAAGGAGGGGATCCCATTCCTGTGCCTTAGCCATCCTCCCTCCCTTATGACTTATTTATGCACTTTAAATGCTCACTTGGACAGACATGTCAGCTGTTCTGCTGACTGCGATGAAGTTGGTCTAATTTACATCAGCTGAAAATCTGGCCCACCGTCTTGGCTCTCAAAATATCCACTCTGACAAAAGCTGTGAGAAACTGGGTGGTGAGTTTAACAGGAACTTTCATACCCCTGAAATTTGCTTTGAATTTCAGGTTCTAACAAACTTAATGCAACACTCAGCTAAAATGGGAATGCTTTGAGCTTGAAACTATGAGGGACCATTGAGTTTCTGATGGTTCTTAAACCAGAATAGCCCATATTCACCTGAACTGGATTTTTCAGCTTGCAGCCAAACTCAAAGCTAGGTGAGTTTTCCCTGTTTTGTTGTAAAAGTCTCACACAGCTCTAGTCACTTACTTGGTTTTGTTTTCATGTCCTTCCATTTAGGATCATTTTCATGGTTACCTAAACAACAAATGTCTTCTGGTGTAATTGTGCATTCACATGAATGGCTGAAAACATGTTTTTCCTTGACTTCCACCATAAGAATCCGAACTGATGGGACATCATGTTAGCATCCTCTTCTACAGGAGGGAGAAAACACATCTTTCTAGGTATAATTTAGCACATGTAAAACATGACCTACTTTCTGGTAAACTATGGCATATTTAAAAAACTCTCAGAGAAGCTTGGAAAATTTATTCAGATTCAGCAGACTTCAGAGTTTACCACTGTAACTAAAAGAAGCATCTGATCAACACTGTTCAATGGATGTAAATTAAGGGTCCTGCAGCTCGAGTTTACCCTAGTTAATCTATCTGGAAAATACGGTATTTTCAAGAAAGACACCTGATCTATTTCAAAAAAGACACCTGATCGAATTTAAACAGTTAGACAAAGCAATTAGTCTTCATTGAGGACTGACTAATCATCTACTAATTTTTACTACTCACAATGCATCAGTTTATGGTTCAACTAACTTCAACTAACTGATCCCATTTAGGGTTTTATACAGGGCCAGATTTTCCGAAGAGCTCAGAGCCAACAATTGAGACCAGATTTTCAGAGAAGCTCGGATCTCATTTAGGTACCCAAATTAAGAACCCAGATTTTAAAGAATTTTGCACCTAGCAGCACACAGAGAACAGATTTTTCTGCTGAGCGCTGGCCACTTGAGTCAGGTGCCTAAATAGGAGCTGAATTCTATATTTAAAGTCAACTAGTCGCTTATTTAGGTGTGCACATGGTGGATTCTGTTTTTTACTTTTTTAACAAATCTGTCCCATAGTATCCATCCATGTGTTGCCAATGTTCCTGATAAGAAATATCACTTTGTTTATACACGTTCTGAGTCCTGCGGATCTACCGCTCCATTGGGGAGCCAAATGAGAATCACACAGTATTCAAATGCTGGAAAGAGATGTGACTCCTAATACAAAAGCTGGCAGCCCAGCCGTTCTGTCTGTATCTCTGGCTCTCTCTAGCTCTTCCTTCCTCGCCTCCCTCGCCCTGTGCGTCTGTCTCTTGTTTTGATGGATGAAAGTTCAAGCAGTGAAATACACTGTCAGACTAGAACCATTTGTCACAGAAGGCTGGCACTGGTCTGCTCACAGATACCAGGTCTGAGTCATGTCTTTTCTTCTGACAAGGATGTCAGGGCTATTTGTCACAGTCTTGTTTATCTGCCAGATCAGAATGCCAGTTTGCTACCGGGGTTACTGCATAGGGCAAGGAGCTCACCTCCAGTAACACTATCAAATTACCCTTAGTATAAAGACACTGGGGCCGGCATCTTTGTATGTTTTAACTCCAGCCAAACAGCATTAGGTAATACACTTTGCCAGACCCTGGAAGGCTTTATACTATGCCAGAACAACTCTCCTATTAAAAGTACAAAGAATCCATGGAGAAAATATGGAGATGGGATTTTTTAAAAAATGGTTCTAATCTTTATTTCAAACAAGAGATATCAAAAATGACCATTTTTATCGTTCCTATACTCTTAACATTTTGGTATATCCTGTGATCAAAGAATGAATTGGCTACTAGCAGTATGTGAAGCTAAACACTGGCTCTTTGGGCTAGAAATTAATCCCTGCTTTAATCTTCATGTTAGCAGAGAACTCAATTGCAAATGTAGCCATAAATGGTTGGAATTTGTCCCATTATTGGGTTTACAAACATGAATGTCGGGATTTTTTTATCTAACGATTGAAGGATTTGGGAAGGGATTTGTGGAGTTCTCTTGTTCTCTGAAATCTTTTGTGGCTTTTCAAACGTGAATTACACAGACAAGCCACAAGACATCAGAAACCGCCCCCTGAAAAATAGTGCTACAAAGGCTGCATTTGAGCCTGGAAAGGCAGATTAATATGCTAATACATAAAAAGGGTAGATAAACTTTAAATATTTCAAATCCATCAGATGGCTCTTGCTAAGTACTCGTATTGGAAAAGATTAGTTTCATTTGTAAATATATTGTGGCTGTTGTTCAGAACCAGAGCTTTACAAGTTTTCAAAAGAGCTTCTCTATGTACTTGAGGAGCGAAATGATCTGTCCAGGCTGGTCTGGGTGAACTGGGTCAGACGAAATAGCAAGCTCTCCGCACATCATCCCAACCTTTGTCCATTTCTGGAACCCAGTCTGAACCAAAACTTTGTGAAGGCTCTAAAATGTTCATTGCGTTTCTTTCCTGTTACCTTTCACTTTCCATGCACTGCTGCACTTTTATGCCTGTGATGCGAAGTCCACCCCACACAAGACTTGAAGGGGTTAAAGTGGCCAGGTTGATCAATTAACTCCCCAGGCTGCACCTGGAGGAGGCTACAGGGAACAGGGATTGATTAAATGAGGCTCAGCTGCACAGGAACAGGAGGGGCCTGTGTAAAGCCCAGGAGCTGAGAGCAGCTAAGGGCTGCAGGGAAGGAGTCTGCAGTCACTCCTTGGGTGAAGAGAAGTGTGTTGGTGCTATAGAGATAGGTACTCTACACTTACTCCCTGGGAGGAGGGAGTTTGGGCTCATAAACCCAGAGAAGGGTTATCTCTTGAGTGAAAAAGCAGAGTTTGCACGTATTAGAAATTAAAGCTTAGCACTGGGCTGGCTGAGAGGATTCGTAATAGACCTTGGAGATTCGCTTTATGGGTAATGAGTGACAGAAGTTTTCATCTTTGCATTTTGGTTCAAATCCAGTCCAGATTGTAGAGACTAAATTTTGTTTTCTATCTGACGCATCTTTCATTGACTATGGTGGTCTTAATCCTACTGGACCAGTTTCCATGTCACAAAGCCTCCCAAAGCTGGTATTCTTCTGGGCAGTTTCAGCAAAGAGACCAGGGATTGAATGGGCCATGCAAAGTGAGTTACATTCTCATCTCTAGAAAGTCCCCCAGTTCACGTATCAGGATCACCCATGAGCCAGTGTAGAGAAATTTTGCAGAGCCTTTAATATAAGTGATCTGGCAATAAGGAAAGGACTTCATTCTTCTAAGGTAGTGAAGCTGGTACCTTTCATGAGAACCAAATTTACTCCAAACAAAGCATAACAGGAAGGGCCCAATCCTTAATTTCTCCAGCACATCTCCTATTTAAGTCAGTTGAGGTGTGCATGAGTAAGAACTACAGAATTTGACCCCAAGAATTCAGTTTTAGTAATAGTAAGGCAATGACAGTAACTCATGAAGGCTAACAACATGAGCTTGAGTGGATGGACTATCTACAAGAGGCAGCATCACATGATTGGCCAAGATAGTAGATGCCCAAAAGCTACAAGTTCTAATCTTGTCCTTTTTGCCATCTTATTCAGTGGCCTTCATCGAGTTCTGTCATTTTTGTTTGCAGGCTTCATGTGTATCCTTCACATTGCAGATGAGGAAACAAAGTATTGTTAATATCACAGTGCTTTGGCAAACTTGGGTAGGTTTTCTCTCTCTCTTACCAGTAATTGGTACAGAGAGGTGGAGAGATTTGCCCAAGATCACAAGAAGTCATGGGTATGGTCAGGATGAGAATCCAAAAGTGTCCTGATCTCTGGCCCTGCAGCTTTTACTCAAGGCATTAGCATTAACAGACACTTAAGAAAAAACAAGGAAGTCCACTCGGCCTTGAAATGTTTTAAACAAACTGATTATTTTACTACAGCCACCAAGGAAACCCTCTAAAGAACTCCATGCTATGGACAGAGCCAGTAGTTGAGAGTAGTTCTATAACAACCATCATGGGCTGCCTCTGTTTACAGCTGAGCTATCCCATTGACTTTCCTGGTTTGTGGGGTTTCTTTTTCTGATGTTCACTGATTAATTTTATGTGAACTCTGGAACATTTTAGGAGTAAAGCACAGGTTAGGTGGTGTCTATGCTATTTTTCCTTTCTTGAATTATTATTATTTTTCTTTCTTCATAGGACTCTCTAAAGTCCCATGATCCCACTGTGGAGCTTCCAATCTTCACATTGATTCTTGCCATAAACTGTTTTCACCATACAAAAAATGATATGTTTGCCATAGCTGTGAATAATAAAGTATGCTCAAGTTTTGCTTTGGCTATGTTTTATCAGTTTTGACTTAAAGCCAAAATCCCTAATGATTCTTGGGAATGGGCCAGAACCACAAAGCTTGGATCTGGGTTCAATCTTCCCCTAAATTCTCAACAGCCCTGTGATACAGAGGCCCACTGGTGATTCACTACTGTGTGTCAGCAATACCTATCAGGCCTGACAAACTCCCTACACTTGACACACACTTTTTATATCCAAAAATGTCTTGTAAGGTATCAAATGAAAGCCAGTGACACACTGATTACTACTATCATTGTGGAATGTACATATTAATACTATACGAGGAATTATGCACAATTACTGTTGTTATGCTCTAAATTCTGTAACCAAACACAGGGAGAAACAGGTTTTCTTCCAGAGAAGGGAAGTTAGTTATTTTCCTGCTTCTAATATAAATTAAGCGCTGGGAAACCAACACAAAGGAAGCTGCATTTGCATGTAAGCCAATAGGAAAAGCCAGCTTTGAAGGAAGGAATGTGAAATCAGGTTGGGAAGACACCCTAGACTAAAGCCTTAGATTGTGGCAGGTTTCAGAGTAACAGCCGTGTTAGTCTGTATTCGCAAAAAGAAAAGGAGTACTTGTGCACCTTAGAGACTAACCAATCCGATGAAGTGAACTGTAGCTCAGGAAAGCTCATGCTCAAATAAATTGGTTAGTCTCTAAGGTGCCACAAGTCCTCCTTTTCTTTTTTAGATTGTGGCATTACAGCAATGACAGAATATTGGCCAGATCATGTTACACCATAGATCCCTAATCAGTATCATTGTGTGGCACTTGTGGGCTGCTGCTGACTGTTGCAGTGAGCAGTTCATGTTAGCAGTGAGTGGTTTCATGTGATATGATGGGATTCGTCCGTCATTTCTGTATCAGAAGGAGCTGTTCCCTGTCTGATTTAATACAAGTGATGAACCTGTTTAACTGTGATATAGACCATGTCATTTTTTGCGGCCGGATACCAAGTATTGTCTGCTTCTGCAGGCAAGCTACTAGGCTTAACAGACCTATGATCTGATCCATGATTATCAGTCAGGACCATACTTCTGTTCACAGAACTGAGTGAGTAAACATAGTCTTGTCTTATACACATTACCAAAGCTTTCTGTGTTCTATGAATCAATCTGGACTCTTCTTTCTATCTGATCAAGGGGAAAAGTTTGACGAAATCAAAGTCCCATGTTCTGGTCAAGCCCTTTTCTGATACCTATGGCAACACAGATCTCCTTCTGGTGTTTTGTTAATCTGAGTGGAATATTCTGTTTATCTCCTCCTGCTTGGGTAGAGTGGAATTTAATGAAGCATTAGGTGTTTTTTTTTGTCATGTCAACATATATGCAACTGGTAACATAAAATATCTTTCTCCCACTTTACACTTCTATAGCAGATTTCATCTACGGATCTCAAACCATGTTACCACTATTAACGAGTTAAGCCTCACAACATCCAAGCGAGGTAGGGAAGTGTTAATTATTTTTACAGATGGGAAAATAAATGGGACATAACCTGGTTAAGTGACTTGTTCATGGTCACACAGTGGCAAAGGTGAACATAAGAATGGCCATATTGCGTCAGACCAAAGGTCCATCTAGCCTAGTATCCTGTCTTCTGACAGTGGCCAATGCCAGGTGCTTCAGAGGGAATGAACAGAACAGATAATCATCAAGTGATCCAGTCCCTGTCACTCATTCCCAGTTTCTGGCAAACAGAGGCTAGGGACACCATTCCTGCCCATCCTGGCTAATGAGCTCCAGCAGCCAACAAACCAGCATTGAGTTAACTGGATGGAGTTATTCCACCCAGTTACAGGGATGGCATTCAGTTGCATTCTGACCAGTGCCTCTGTCAACAAAGACCAAGAGGATCAGCCTCTCCCAGAAACACATGCTGAAACGAATGAGAGAGAACAGGACAGTCTGATGGCATCCCGTCTATTGCTGAAGTGCGATTATACTAGTACTTGATCTAAAAAAGCGATCCCTGCTTATCCTTCTGAGCTTCTGGAAGCCTTGTCTTGCCGTGTTAACTGAATGGAGTTTTGGGAGATGATTCAAGCAATGTAATCTAATTCCCTAATAAGCAGGAATTCAATCCCTTTGAATTACATGGCACATATTGTGTCAGATCTTCAGCTGCTCCGGAGTCATTCCAAGTTACACCAGCTGAGGACTGACACGTACATCGCATGAAATCATTCACGGCTGATATGAACCACTCCCTGCAACAATCACCAGCAGCCTGCAAGCTCCATGTGATGATGTTGCAAGAATTAGGGACCTGCAATGGCACACGTTCTTCTGGAGCCAAACTGATTTATATCACCTGAGGATCTCACCAAGGTGTCATTTGAACCATTACAAAAAAAAGTCCCTATGACTGTGGGTTTATTTTCATTTGTAATAGGACAGAGAAGGCCTGGCCATTAACGTGGCTGTGTAATGCCAGGGGTGATGTGGCACAAACAGCATCTCTCACCTTTGCTCAGCCTGTCGATAGGCCAGGGATAACTGCAGGGAAATTGAGGGATTACTCCTGTGAGCCCCCTGGGGAGTAGGATAGTGCTCCAACGGTAGAAGGAGAGGAAGCAGAGTCATGGCCCCAGCCCTGTTTAACCCTGCCCCCAGATTGGATCTGGCACACCAGGGGAGTCAGCGGCATACCACAAGGTGGTTGTATTATTCTGCATGCTCGGGGACCTCAAAAGTGCCCCCTGGAGCTCCCCAGTGGAAGATGGGGCCATGTAGGAATAAATGATGAGCTGAACAGTAATAATGAGATTGTCTGAGGATCTTTCCTGTCTATTTATGGTTGGCTGGAGTTAATAAGCTCCTTGCTGATGGTCTTTAATCCACAGGTAGTGCCCGGGATCAAAGTCAGATGGTATTTTGATCCTCATTTTATATTGCTTGACCACCATGTTCCTGTAGCCAACCGTGGTCATCATTGGCCTGAAACCCTTGGCAGAAACAACGGCACTGTCATGGCGCAGTTCTCCTGGCTACGCCATCCGAATGAATTCTAGAAAGAGGGATGGAAGACCACCACCAAGATCAGGAAACACAGGCACCATATGAATTGCAGTTCTCAACAGTGACATTATAATGTAACAAAACTAATAAGGTTTAAAACCTTTGGCTATTCTTCCTGGCAATTAAGCCAACAGAGCAGAGAAATTCAATTAAGATGATCTGTGGCCACATATATGTAGATATCAGGCATACCAGCAAGTTATGCACATCCGAAGAAGGCATTTGCTTTCTGAATGTGGAACAGGCTCTTTAACCACGGGTCTCCACTGAGTGGCATTGCATTATTAGCTTAGCTAGTAGGAAAATCCTTTACACGTGATTGGGTCCAATATACTGTAGTAGAGGGCAATGACTTATACAGGTTGGGAAATTAGTGAGTCCATAGAAAGGAAGAAGTCTGTGCATTTCTAAAATCACAAAGGTTAGTTTTCAGAGTAGCAGCCGTGTTAGTCTGTATCCTCAAAAAGAAAAAGAGTACTTGTGGCACCTTAGAGACTAACAAATTTATTTGAGCATAAGCTTTCGAGCGGTAGCTCACAAAAGCTTATGCTCAAATAAATTTGTTAGTCTCTAAGGTGCCACAAGTACTCCTTTTCTTTTTAAAGGTTAGTTTGTTACACCTGTATACCATAGAAATTAACAGACACTCAGATTCTCCCCTGAGTAAATCTGGAGTAATGCCACTAGAATTATAGGAGTTACTCGGGATTTACACCAGCATAACTGAGAATTGGGTCTGACCCTGAGATATTTTGTAACATACCTGGGGATCCTTCTGAGTCAAAGGCTATATAGTATTATCATCATTTCTGCATTCAAGACCTAGTTAATGATCATGGAATCGGTGGGACTCATTCACTTCTAGTATAAATCCATTGAAGTCAAAGGAATTACACCAGGGATGAATGTGAGCCATAAAAATAGATTTTTGATATGGGAAAGAAGTATGAGGTCATATGCTCCTCATCTTCCTTCTAAAGATGGATAGTTCAGCCTATCAGAAAACATGCATACACGAAATAGCTCCTTTGTCAGCATTCAGTGTTTGGATAGATAGGCTTGTTAAGAGAATAGAGCTCCAGAGGAACTTCAGGAAGAAATCGGTAGCTTTTGGGGAAAACACAAAACACTCTGTGGCATTTTGTCTGTAAGGTGAGTGAGAAGAGACTTGAGCTTCTTCCCAGAATTAGCTCACATTTATGAAGCATGTCATGAATGTCAAGCCTGTCCACGAGTCATGAAGCAACGGTGTGTTATTTCAAAGTCAAGTTGTCTCGTTCTTGCTATCCATGCTAGCCGGAATTTTGCCTCCATGCTCTGTAGTCCTTAGAGAGCAGCAGATGGATTCAGTCAGTCAGCACTAGTAAAACAGAACAATGGTTTTATGGGAATTATACATATATATCAATCTTTATTTGTTGCTGGAGGATCTACATAGCCATCACTCCTGTCAGGCTGTTTACCAGCAAAGGTCAAAGGAGTAATACTAGTACGTTTACAATCACACAGTGTAGCGAAGCTGGGGGAGGGGAGTGTTCAACGGACACATGCTGGGCCAGATTCTCTTCTCATGTCCCTTGGTGCATATAAGTAGGTACTCCACTGAAGAAAATGGGCCTGAATCTTCATTGCCTTGAGCCGCAAGGCGTCATTTGCACCTGGGCGAAGTGGGTGTAAGATTCTACAATTCTAATATGCTTTCCAAGTGCACAAGATTACATTAGGTGCAATAGCAGTGGAGAATTGGGTCCCTTTCTCTACTTTTTTGCTATTAAGTCCAATTTTAGTTTGATTGGATCAGGTTCTCAAAAATATTAATATTTCAAAGCTCACGTGGTTCAGCCACTTGTATCTTTAAACACATTTCTATTTATTCACCCTTAAAATGTTTAAACGGGAGCATGGGTTCTGAGATCGCATGCACCGGTGTAAATTGGGAGTGATTCTATTGAAATCAATGTGAAGTTGTTACAAGCGAGTGCAGAAAAAGGTCCCACAGTCCGGCTTTGTCATTTAAATGTGAAATATTCACTGCATGCCAGTTCCTTGCTTTCTGCTCAGTAAATATCGCTTTGTTCTTCAGTCCATGAGGCATATTTCTCAAGGGAAGTGCTTTCAACTCTAAAACAATAAACATATTGACCATTGCATAGACACTTGTAATAAGGTTTGTACTACATAAGCAGGCCATGACTTTCCCTGGCCGGAGTCATGGTTAACATGTAGCCCATGTGAAATGTCTGAGTAGATAAGATGGCATCCCATTGTTTCTTTGGGTTGTAGCATACACAAACAACCCATATATTTTTGCAGATGAGATCACTTCCTCCCAGACTGAGCTGTCTATCTCTACTAGTGGAACTGACTGGTGAGTGTGTTACCTGTTGTGGCCGCCCCCTGCCGTACCCGCCCATGCTGATCCACAGAAGATGCGAGTCTATTACCGTCCGCAGGTAGGGAGCCTTAACTTAAGCTGTAACAGCCCCTACTTTAAGCTCTGGAGATCCCTGGATCAAACGCTCATGTGTCAGCTAAGATGACAACCATCACTGTAGCAGAGTTTTGTCTTGAGGAGGGATAAGAAGTCTTCTCTGTTTGAACTTCAGCCACTCACTGAGAATCTTGGGCTCATGTGTACTGTGACTTATGAACATAAGAACACAAGAACGGCCATACTGGGTCAGACCAAAGGTCCAATTACCCCAGTATCCTGTCTTCTGACAATGACCAATGCCAGGTGCCCCAGAGGGAATGACCAGAACAGGTAATCATCAAGTGATATATCCCCTGTTGCCCATTCTCAGCTTCTGAGAAACAAAGGTTAGGGACACCATCCCTGCCCATCCTGGCTAATAGCCATTGATGGACTTATCCTCCATGAACTTATCTAGTTCTTTTTTTAACCCTGTTATAGTCTTGGCCTTCACAACATCTTCTGGTGAGGAGTTCCACAGGTTAACTGTGTGTTGTGTGAAAAAAATACTTCCTTTTGATTGTTTTAAACCTGCTGCTTATTAATTTCCTTTGGTTACCCCTAGTTCTTGTGTTATGAGAACAGGTAAATAAAACTTCCTCATTTACTTTCTGCACACCGGTCATGATTTTATAGACCAGTATCAGATGCCCCCTTAATCGTCTCTTTTACAAGCTGAAATTCCTAGTGTTATTAATCTCTCTTCATATGGAAGCCGTTCTATACCCCTAATCATTTTGTTGCCCTTTTCTGAACCTTTTCCAATTCCAATATATCTTTTTTGAGATGGGGAGAGACCACATCTACACACAGTATGCAAGATGTGGGCATAGCATGCATTTATGTAGTGGCAATATGATATTTTCTGTCTTAATGATTCCCAACATTCTGTTTGCTTTCTTGGACTGCCACTGCACATTGAGTGGATGTTTCCAGAGAACTCTCCACAATGACTCCAAGATCTCTTTCTTGAGTGGTAACAGCTAATTTAGACCCCATCATTTTATATGTATGTGTATTCATTTTATATGAATAAGGTTCACGTCCCCTTCGGCTGATGAAATCCTGTAGAAAGATGTGATGGCAATGGCTGGAGTTAATTGTTAATGCTTGTCTGTGGGAGCATTGAATGTGAGCTTTTATTATAGATGGAATTGTCAGCCCTTGCTCAAGAAACCCTTGCTTGATACTGACAATTTATTCATTTTCCCTGTTTTCATTTCATCTTCTCTCAAATCTGCCCTTTCTGGTGGGAGATCAAGATGTTGACAAGAGACCTTAAATAATCCTTGGAGTCTTCTGGTCTTCAGGCTTCTTCGACCTTGCTTGATTAGGTTTTTATGTCTGGATAAGGTATGGAGACTCTGTTTGTGGGGTTGACTGATGGACTTTTCGTAAATCAATTGTCCACTTTGATTTACTTCAGTTTACTGGATGCCTTTGATACCAGAGTGGCTCTGTTCCTTTCTTTCTCAGTGATCCTAGTGGGCAAATTGCCCATCTGATCCCAAAACTCGTATGTGGGTTTCCACAGGATTCCATTATTTTCTCAGATACCAAGCCACTCAAAAATTACTTTTGGTAGGGAAGATCAATAACCCCTTATGGTCAATGTTATTAAGGGCAGGTGCTAGCCTTAAAAAAACCCAGAACTGATATCTGGTTTATATCCATCACTATGAGAAGAGAAATAACCTTCAGATAAAAATATATTAGGTGCTCAGATACCATGGTTAAGAGTATGGTATTAAAAACTCAAACTTTTTCTTAATAACTAAACATTTTGTGCTAAAACCAAAACACCTCTAAAACCCATTTTTTTCATTGAAAAACAATTTTGATTCCCATCTCTCCAAAAATCCACAAATGTGAACAATTGTGTTCTGCATACAAAGAGTCAGATGATGTTGCAGAATATATTCACAAAAAGAAAAGGAGTACTTGTGGCACCTTAAGGTGCCACAAGTACTCCTTTTCTTTTTGTGAATACAGACTAACATGGCTGCTACTCTGAAACCTGTCAGAATATATTATTACTTTTGAGAGGCTGTGTGTGATTCATGAGATACCTGTGGACAAGAAAATGCCCACTTTGGTTGCAAAGTTAACTGGTAAAGGATTTAATATATTCAATGAAATGCCAATTCAAGATGCTTTGTATTACTCTCAATTCAAAGAAATGGTTTTAAAACAATTTCAGATTATCCCTGAAACATATAGGGTGAAATTTAGGAATTTTAAGAGAAATGTTGATGAGAGTAATGGAGAATATGTAAACAGGATGAAAGATCTGATGGGAAAAGGGATTGAAAGCTTTGAAGAAATATTTGACCTTCTTGCTCAGAAGCATTTCCTAAGCATACGTAAAGATGATGTGAAACAATGTCTATGGGACAAAAATGTGAAAACTGTGGATGAGATGTCTTCTCTAGCAGATGCCTTTGAGCAGTCCCACATATCTATTGAAAGTAAACCACTAAAAGAGGATTTTAAACTGGTGGGAAGCAGGGTTCCCGTTGTACCCCTGCGGAAAAGAAGAGGGTGGCTGGGAGGCTAGGCACTCACTTCCCCAAAACCGTTCCTCTAATCCCCTTTGAAAACAGAAGAGTCCAAAAGATGCTATCACTGTAATTCCACTGATCATCTGAGGAATAAATGCCCTGGGCTGTGAGGAAGCAGACAACAAATAGCTCATGTTAATTCTGCTGTCCTCAACACAGAAACCTTTCAGGCAATTGAAACTTATCGTACTGGTATTGTGGGATTAGCCTCTGCAGAACCAAACATGGAGTACATAAAAGTTGTCAAGATTAATGGCAAGGAATACTTAGGGTGGGAGGGTACAGGTGCAGACATTTCTGTGGTTAAGCATAGTGTAATTCAAGAAGGTGCCATATTGCTGGGGAAAAAGGCAGAGCTTTTATTAGTAGGAGGTTACAGGATTCTTATATCTTTGACCAAAATGCATAGAGAAACTGATGGTTAAGAAAGTGTACTAACAGAGGGAATAGTAGGCCATATTCTCATTGACATGCTTATTGGGAATGATTTTTCAGGATAGCTCAGGCTGTTAAGGCATTTGCCCACAGCAAGGAGGAGTATTATGCTGGGCCCCCAGAGGGAAAGTGTAAAGTTCCAGGAACTGCTAAAAGAAAAGGGGAAAGTCTCTTTGATTCCTCTGCAGCAGGAGGAAGCAGCCTGCTTTCAGGTGTGAGGGAAATTGAGACCGGCTCCTACGCTGCAGCTGAAGGCAATTTACGCTGCAGGGTTCAGCTGGTTGCCATATTTGGGGTCGGGAAGCAATTTTCCTCCAGGGCAGATTGGAAGAGGCCCTAGAGGTTTATCACCTTCCTCTACAGCATGGGTCACTGGAGGATTCTCTGCACCTTGAAGTCTTTAAACCATGATTTGAGGACTTCAATAGCTCAGACATAGGTGAGAGGTTTATTACAGGAGTGGGTGGGTGAGATTCTGTGGCCTGCATTGTGCAGGAGGTCAGACTATATGATCATAATGGTCACTTCTGACCTTAATATCTATGAGTCTATGAGTGTAACAGGAATAGATCCCACTTTAGAGAGCATAGAGAGATGTGTCCTAGAGGGGGCCCAGAGAAGAAAACTGGGGAAGGAAGAGTGAGAGTATGTAAATGTCTCCTCACTGGTCACTTGGGAGAGGATGCTCAGGATAGAATGGCTGATTCAGCATTTTTGCACACAGGCACTCATCCTGTGACTCAGGTTTTGAGAGGGAACTGTGTACCTTACCTTTCGGAGGGGAGCAGTCACACAGCTGACCTCTCAGGGATAGAGAAAGTGGTGACGGAAGGTACCCCAATCCAAGTCCCAGTTTTTCAGGGCACCTGTCTTCTGATATGTTTGTGGAAATGAACAGGATTTCAGGATCTTTAAGACAGGATGCAAATTCTACTGAAGAAATGGTTGTCTGTGAGAATGCAAATTACCCAGCTGGCAGAGGGGAGGATGGCTTTCTTCAGGCTGATAAGAAACAGAAAGTACCTGAGGGAGAGCTGCTGGAAAAAGGTGCATTTTACCAGAGTAGACACTCTTAACCCAGAGAGCACAGATCACAACCCCCTACGGAAGGTCCCAGGGCTCATAGGGGGATCACAGGGCAATCCCAAGTGGGGAGGTGGATTTTTTGTATATGAATAACCCTGGGGTTGGCAGACAACTCCACAGAGGGTCAGCCAATATACAGAATTCCCCTACATCCTTACCTCACCATACCTTGGGGTACGAAAGCCCCCAAAATATGATTGGATTGAGGACCCATACTGAAAAAGACACTGAAGAGAAAGGGCGGGGGGACCAGTAACTGAGTACATGTTAAGGATCAGGAAGGAGTTGGAAGGCACAAACCAGACTGTCCAAACAGAAGGCGTGGTATGATAAAAATACTTGGAAACACCTGTCTGTGATGAAGGATTTGGTGTTACTGTTAAATCTCATGATAAAAGGTTTGATGCTACTGGTAAATCTTATGACAAAGAATTTGGTACTGATGGTAAATCCTATGAAAGGGTGTAATTTACACACAATTTTTGGGAAAAGCTTTTGGACATGCTAAGAGTGATAAATAAGAACACACCTGTGTTAAGAGGCCCTGTGGTAATGCTGCTTCTCAGCTAACACCTGTAAACAGGCTTGAAGCTTGTCACAGCAATGAAACCATAGCAAACCTGGTCTGCAGTGTGGAAGGAACAACTGAGGCACACCACCTCATGGCATTGACAGCTAAATGCCAAAATATCTACACTCTAGAAAACATTAATATCTGCCTTGATTTAACACCATTTCGAAAGGCAGAAGGGTTAACAATGCTGCACAGATACAAAGCAATGCTTTCCAGCACCACAGAGAAGACACACTGGCTAACTTTTGAGATCATGAGACTGATCCACAGGGTTAAAAGATACACATAACTTGACAGAAACACACATAGGGTAGCACTACAACGTTTAGCAATGCTTTGGAGTTGTATTGTCAAAACCTAAAGAGGACCTTGGGCACTCTGCCGCCACATTAGTCAGCGACTAACACGCCTGCAGAAAACTATGGGGGGAGGTGCGACACTCTGTACCTCAAAGTAGCACCCTGAAACCCCCGTATTCGCCACTGTGATATGATTATGATGTGTTTTGTACAATGCATGCCTTGTGAGGTATCATTTGAAAAGACCATCTGTTGACCACTAATATCCTGTTGGATTGTATGTAGCATGATTGTATGTGAAGCTATGAAGTATTGCAATATCTGTTACTGACATAGGTTGTGAGGTTGGAAGACAACAACCTTTCAGTGGCAACAAAGGACCAGCCAGCCATGTGCTTATGGCCCATTAAAAGGGAGTCCACTCTCCCAGTGGCCATTCCAGAGATTTCTCAGAGAGAGCACATATGCAGTGGAGAATGCTTGACCAATGGGGACTGCCTGATCTGCACGTCACAGCAAGGATCTTTCCAGCAAGCTTGAAGAAAATATAAAAGAGGGGAAAGTGACATCTTCACTTGCTCCCCCCCGCCATCTCAACACTTGGAATAACATCTGGAAGACAAAGACTTTGAACTGGGGTATGGTGGTCCTAGGCTAGAAAGGAAGTCCAGTCTATATATTTAGGAACTGTAACCTGTTTTTACCATCTGTCAGCAGAAGACATTGTTTGATTCAACTCTTACTTAGACTAAAAGTTTAGGATTTAGAATGCGTTTACTTTTCATTTTCTAGAGGTAACTATCTCTGAGCTTTATGCCTACCACTTAGAATCACTTAAAATGTATCTTTCTCTAGTTAATAAACCTATTTTATATTTTACCTAAAACAGTGTGTTTTGGTTGAAGTGCTTGGGAAATCTCAACTCAGTTTACAAAGGCTAGGGGTGTGTCCACTCCACACAGACAGTGGTGGGCTAATGAACTTGCACTGCCCAGGGGAGCCTTGAGCAGTGTAAGATGGTACATACAGTCCTAGGGTGTAGAGATGGAGCTGGGGACAATTGGCTGGAGCCTCTCTACTGACGGTTCATGAGTGACTGGGAAATCATTCATGTAAATCCGTTGGGTGAGTCCCTGCCCGTGGATGTCTGTGTAAGTGCAATCCCTGTCAGAGGCGTGAACTTTGACATCATCAGCACAATGTCAGAGGCAGCCCAGGTTGGTGCGTTCAGATACAGCATATTACTTTTAGTTGGGCTCTCTCTGGGTGCAAATGAAAGTTTTGTTTTCAACAAGTAAAATCCCTAAACAGTCTTGATACTGGTGTGTGCGAGTGTGTGAGATACGAGTGCTCTCTGATTTGAGTCATTACTGCGACTCTATATAATGTATATTCTTTTTCTTCCATTGTTCTTCTTGAAACTGCTTTTTGATCAAACTGCAGAAAACTAAAAGCACTTGGCATGTGTGGAGCTGGGAATAAAGAGTTTTAACAGATAATTTACTCTGCAGGATGGATCCATTTTAAATATTACTGTTATTATGGCCTTCTGATGCTCTGATGTGTGCATCAGCACCAGAACAGTTAATGTTTCTTTAAATTATGTTATTAAAGTGTTCACACCTAGTGAATTATTCCTCCCATGAGTACATGTGCATGAAATCAGAAAAAAAGATTGCAGAGGAGAATCGCACTTCATACATATTCTAATTTACTCACAAAATAGGCTCTCTCCCAAATGCATCGATATTATTTGTTTTAAAAACACAAAAGAAAAAAATAACAATCCCATGAGTGCCATTAAATTCAAAATACTGTTTCCTTCATTATGATGATTTCTGTAAAAGAGCATAAGGATTTAGCATACCTCTCCCACCCCAGTGTATGCACACAACTTATACAGTACACCCCAAGTAGCAGGTGCAAATAGGGTCAATCCAAACCTCTTATCTGGACTTACTAAGACTTTGGGAAAGTGTTGTGGCTCTGCACCCTATGGCTTGGTTCGGTTGTAGCAAGACATGATCCCACCGATATTGTTTGTTGTATGATAAGCTAGAAAAATATTAGTGATATGTTATTGCCTACACATCGCAGTTAAGATCAGGGCCCCATTGTGCTAGGTACTGTGTGAAAAACACAGACACTCTCTGCTCTGAAAAGATTACAGCCTAAATAGGAAAGATAGACAAAAATGGAAGTGGAAACAGAGAAAGTGTCTTGCCCAAGGTCACACAACAAGTCAGTGGCAGATCCAGGACCCTGCTCTCCTGATTCCCAGTCCAGTGCTCCGTCCACTAGCTCATGCTGCCTCTAAAATAAGATGTGGTAAATGAGTTATTCTGGGGTCTATCTCCTGTCCTTGAATGGAAAGAGACCCATCAATGAGAGCTGGATGAAATATTCTTAGTGAAAGGTTCCACTATGAAATTTGCTTATTCTTGCATTTTAAAAATGCAGCATTTTAGGGCTATTTCACAGTTACAAAGGTCTTTGGCATATATATTTTCATTGTTTGTTGAATGAGAATTGCATGACGTGTAGTGAACGAGAAGGCACGGTAGCTGCTATTTTTTCCCTGAAAATCAGGAGAGCTGGGTTCTAATCCCATTTCATATAACCAAAAGGGAACATTATGATCATTTAGTTTGACCTCCTACCTAACACAGGCCATGCAATGTCATCCAGCAATTCTTGCATCTAGCCCCACAACTTGTGGTTGTAATACTGTATTTCTATGTGAGCTTGGGCAAATCACTTCAACTCTTTTAGCCTCAATAAAATGTGGTCAGTGATGCTGACCTGCTTCATGCTGGTGTTGTAAGACTCAAGCCATGCTGAAAATTCAGACATGTGGATTTTTAACTCATACTGGCTCTTCAGTTTTCTATGGGTTTCTGTCCTAAAAAAACCCAACAAAATATAAACAAACAAAACCCACAAAACGAACAAAAGATGCCCAACTTCCCAAAAATGACAAGGCCATAAAAATACATGAAACACATTAATGAAACAAGGTCAATGAAAATTCATGCAAAAATTGTCATCAGTTTCACTCGTCTATTGATCTCAAAGGAATCTTCCGTCCCTAACTACTAAGATCTTATTGCCATAATTTGATTTTAAAAATATTTATATAATAGTATATTGTGTGCAATTGTTGATCACATGTAGGGGCCATATGGGGCAGAAGGGCATTGGTCTTTGGCTAGAGTAACGAACATCCAGCAATTCTGCTGCTGTGGCGTCTCCCAGGCTTTTGGCACAATCCATCCGTACCTTGCACTCATAGAGGGTATGGGTAATGGGAGAAGACCTCAAGACTATATAAGTCTAATATTCAGGGTATACAAAAATCATTTAGACTCTGATCCCTCCAGGGGATCCATCTATTGCAGTGGTTCCGAAACTTTAACAACCTGGGAACCCCTTTCACTAAAATGTCAAGTCTCGCGAACCCCCTCCTAAAAATGAACATTTCCAGGGATTTTCTCCTTTACCTGAATATAAATAATAAAAGCAGTGATCTTGTAAATATAAAATTTGTTTTATGACATGCTTATTAAACACTATTTATTATTATTTATAATGACAGTATTTTTATTACATTATGAAAACCGCTACACCCTTCCAAGATCTCACTTTCGCATCTTGTATCACTTTGAATAAGCCTGTTATAAGACAAGGCTCCTAGGTTTCATCAAGGAGTATCAGATGTGAAACAGCATGAAGGTATTTAAGAAGCCAACTCAAAGAATTCCTCCTACACAAGCATTCAGGTCTTGAGCAGTCCACGCAAACAACACATGTTACAACAAAGCTTAAACTTGTTCTTCATAATAATTTAAAAACAATACTAGCTGCTTATTTAATTTTAAAAACAGCAAAAAATATCCACCTCCCTTTCCATTTCTTATAAGGAGCCTTGAAGTTTAAATCATCCAATGAAGTGAGCTGTAGCTCATGAAAGCTTATACTCAAATAAATTTGTTAGTCTCTAAGGTGCCACAAGTACTCCTTTTCTTTTTGAGAATACAGACTAACACGGCTGCTACTCTGAAACCTCTCAGTGTGACAGACATGCTTGCTATGATTTGCTTAGTTCTTGAAAGTCCAAGGGCTGTGAGCCGCTGGCCCTGTGCTGCCCAGGCCCCCTAGGGACAGCTCTGTCTGCCATTAGGGAATTTTTCCCCGAGAACCCCCTGTAACATTTCACAAACCCCAGTTTGGGAACCACTGATCGATTGTAATGTGATGGACCAGTTAAGCAGGGAACTATAGCTCCTATCATTTCCCCTCCCCACTGCAGATCCCCTTTCCTCTGGCCAGGTAGCGGGGAAAGACCCTGAACCAGGGCATGGGTGGGCTCTGTCTTTGGGGAAGCGATGGCCCCAGGGCTGGTCAGGAGCAGCAGAGAGAAATCCCCAGGAATTGTATGCAGAGCTGCTTGTGGAATAGGCTGAGAGTGCTAGATGTGACAGCAAGGTGCAGCTCTGGGTGGGACTTATGGGGAAGCAGCAGCAGCTGGGCAAGGAACCAGTGCAGAGGGGACCCGGTGAAAGACACTAACTAAGCATGGCTTAGAAACCTGCAAGCGCCTGTTTGTTAAATAGAGACTGGACTGGAGAGAGCACCCCAGGCACTAGGCCTGAAAAGCCCTGACTCTCAGTTGGACTGCCTCAGGGACCCCCACCAGAACCACTGTTTCTCACCTTGAGCTGCAAGTGTCTAAGACCCTGTACTTACAGTATTTGCAACTTATTCCTTTCCTGGCAGCCTGCTAACATACCCTTTTCCCTTAGCCATGTGTCTGGGTAGTTATTAGGACTCTCCACAGTGAACATCTAGGAGGCCTTGCTCCTGAAGCAGGTACAGTGGTTGCCTCTGACTCATGGTAAACCTGGTAAGTTATTGGCTGCTTTGGGGTTTTGCTGCTCCAGGACTGAGCCGCCCCAATACTTACAGTAAACTTTTTGGGGGCGGGGACCATCTTTTTGTTCTCTTTTTGTACAGCGCCTAGCACAATGAGGTCCTGGTGCACAACTGGGACTCCTAGGTGCTACTACAATACAACTTAATAATACATGGACCAATGATGTACAGAAGTAAGGATCTGCTTGGGGAGATCCCTGCGCAGAATGGGGGAGGGAGCTGAATCTGGAGATGTACTGGTACTCGCTGAGAGCTGTTCAGTTATTATTGTTTATTATATTATTTTTATCATAGCGGCCAGAGGGCTAAAGCAGGCCCTTGTGATAACATCATGAGAGTTGGCAACGTTGCTGCAAATACACAAGACACTAGTGAGTTAGAGTTAGTCAAGCTTCTTTTGTGTGTTATGTTCATGCTTGGCCAAGCTGACATTGTTTTCTAGTTCTAATGAACGTTTGGTGGGACAGGTACCTCCCAGCTCTGTCTAAGTAACGGCAAGTGTGACCGAGGAGCACTTTCAGGAAGCTGATATTTAATCTGATTTGTTTGGGTTTTTTTTTTAAAAAAGCTTGGCAATGAAAAGCTCAATCCACAGTAGAATTCTTCCCCTTGCGCCTGTACCTGACCCTTCTTCAAACTGTCTATTAACCCAGCTCACTTAATTCCAATGCTATGTTCAGGGAACTGAGCAGCTGGTGATCAGAACACATTTTACTAAGGCCATCCACTGAGACTGTCATAAAAGGCCAGGCAAGAAGTTCCATCCCAGTGCCACGTGTAATGCATTTCAAATGGATTGCTTTTTAAGTTTGCTATTTAATGTGTCTGTTTTATTTTAAAAGATGCTATGCTTGCTTAACACACTTACTTTGTGACCAGGTTGTATAAGTCCACATGATACGTAATTCAATAAAACATAATGTGATCATCACTGTGTGATTGTTTTCATAGTTTTGCTGTGATTCCACTCCTGTGGCAATGAAAACTGGTGTTTACCATCCTGTAAGCCAGGCAGATAAAGCGGAAAAGAAAATAAGATGTAGCTGATGTGTTTTAGGTCTGATCTGGTTCTGGTATCTTTTTGCTCCTGCATATGCTGGCTTTGCAGACATAGCAGCTGAGATTCTAGGCTAGGCCTGTTAGGGGGCTTATTCCTTCACCCACTTACTTCCCTGGTCCTTCTCGCATGAACAGAGAGCAACAATACCCGAAGTCCAAAGGTGCAAACAATTTGATGTTTATTGGGGTGAACTTACAGCAAGCATGATTCCAGTTTCCTTCCTTAGTGTCCTCCTTCCCAGCTCTGACACCACAGAGCCTAACACCTGTGTTCCTGTTCCCATTCCTGCCCTTAGTCAAACATGATTCCAATTTTCTTACCCCCATTCCCTGTTCCCATTTCCCCTCCCCACACCCACCCACCCACCCACTTCCTGATTGACTGCAGACTATATAGTAAAACTTGAGTTCTGCTTAGCTATACCTTAACCAATCATTTTCCTGAAATTTAACTAACCAATCCTAACGTATTGTAACATGACTATGTAACCAATAATATCCCACCACCTTAATTAGTTTACACCCAGCAAAATTAATTATACAGCAGACAGAAACAATCACAGGACCAGACAGAGACCATGCAAATAAACAATAGCAAAGTGGGAACTATAATGACAAAACAATACAGAAGTGAGGATTTCACAACTACATCTATTGATAAGTGACAGGTTTCAGAGTAACAGCCGTGTTAGTCTGTATTCGCAAAAAGAAAAGGAGTACTTGTGGCACCTTAGATAAATTGGTTAGTCTCTAAGGTGCCACAAGTACTCCTTTTATTGATAAGTGAGTTCTTGCCAGACAGGATGCTATCAAATGAAGTTTCCTTTTATGTTTTCTAGGCACTTCCCTTTCTCTGGAGGCGATAGGCATTATCAGGACAGGATTGTATTCCTAACAGCCCAATAGCACCTTCTTTCAATGTGACCAGCTTGGGATGTGAGGATGTGACCGGTCGCTTCCCAGCTTATGGCTGCCTCTGCTGGTTAGCCAAAGATCTTAGCCTAAGAATAGGGCCTCAGACTGTCACAGTAAGAGAAGGCCCTTACACCGGCAGACAGTGATTTTGATTCTTTTATATCTCTATAACTAGCCAAGTGATAAGAATACAGCTAAATTCTTAAAATACAGGCCTTTGCAGACAGGCCTGAATATCTATATCCTAACAAGGCCTGTTAAAAGTGCAGCACACAACTTGCAGCCCTTGGGGTGGAAGGTCTCTCTGCCTCTGTTGCGCCCTGTCTATTCTAGACTGTGCTGGGAACTGTATATGTCAGGCGGCTGCTTTAAATGAAAGCAGGCCATACCAGGCTGCCCAGAGGATGCAGCACCACCCAGGCACCCTGTTGCCCTCTGCATATACCTTGTGCCCTAGCTTCTCTCCCAACAGACTCCTTATGCTGGGGTTTGTGACAGGGGCCTATGCAGGGCAGCTGACAGCTGTCCTATGCAATGCCTGTGCTAGGAAGTTGTTCCCCAGCTGTCTATAAGGCCATAGCAGGAAAGAATCCTTCCCAGTGTGCTTTGTAGGAAAGGGTTACAAACAGAACGCTGCTGAGACAAGGTGTGTGAGGCAATATCATTTACTGGACCAACTTCTGTTGGTGGAAGGTACAAGTTTTCAGGCTACACTGGGCTCTTCTTCTGTACGATCTTACGCATATATTGCATAAATTACAAACTAATACTTTGTTTGATTTACTTTTAGCTCAAATTAAGAGAACACACTCCCAGGAAAGCAGAATAGTCTCCAGGAGTGCGTGTGTTCTGGGTAAGTGTCTGCTTTGAAATGTGCACAAAATGGCCTCTAGCCTCTGCAGCCGACAAGGTCCTTTAGGGTTACCAGGCATCCAGTTTTCGAACGGAACGCCCGGTTGAAAAGGGACTCTGGTGGCTCCAGTTGGTGCTGCCGACTGAGCTGTTAAAATCCAGTAGATGGCACAGCGGGGGCCTGGGGCTAAGGCAGGTTCCCTGCCTGCCCTAACTCCGCACGGTGCCCAGAAGCAGCCGCCAGGTCCCTGCAGCCCCATGGCGCATGGGCGGCCAAGGAGGCTCTGCACGCTGCCCCCGCCCCCAGTGCCTCTCCACAGCTCCCATTGGATGGGACCGTGACCAGTGGGAGCTGCGGGGGCGGAGCCTGCATGCACGAGTCATGGTAAGTGTCGCTGGGACCCCCCCAATATCCCAACCTTCTGTCCCAGCCCGTTGCCCTCTCCCACACCCCAAACCCACCATCCTCAGTACCACTCCAGAGCCCACATCCCCAGCCAGAGCCCTCACCCCCCTCCCATACCCTTGCCCCAGCCCAGTGAAAGTGAGTGAGGGTGGGGAAGAGCAAGCGACGGAGGGAGGGGGGATGGAGTGAGAAGGGCCGGGGCCTCAGAGAAGGGGCGGGGTAGGGGTGTTCGGTTTTGTGCCATTTGAAATTTGGTAACCTTAAGGTCCTTAGGGAATATGTAGATGGAGGGTGAGGTTTTCAAAGGCACAAGGCATTTATACACCTGTTCCATTGAAAGTCTGTAGAAGCTAGGTGCCTATCTGTCCTTTTGTGCTTCTGAAAATCGAATCTGTAGTACACAGAGAGATTTAAGAGTTACAGAGCTGCATACACCAAAGTTTTCCACTAAAGTTCATATGGCAACATGTTAAATTTGAATCAGTAATTTTGCTTCATCAGGAAAGTGTAAAGCATCAGAATGAACTTTAGCTAGGTTACCCAGTAATTACTAACTAGTCTATTCACTCCCTCCGTTTACCCATGATGATTATTGCACTTACTGTAGTTCTTGTTCCTTTTTTCTGCCTCTCATAGGCATGGTAGAGGAAAACACCATGAAAATTATTTTATGGGTGGATTTAGACAATGGAGATTAGTCATTGCTGCATTCTTTGCACATGCAAAATTTCCATTGGCTTTACTGGGGTTAAACACACATATGGGCTGTGTGATTAAGCCTTTCCTAAATAATTGTTTCTGTCAGCTTTACAAGAATTGAAATATTTTTTAGCTTTGATTTAAAACTTTCACTGTTTTTCACAGCTGGAAAAGCAATTTCAGTGCCTTCATGGATGAAGGGGCACAGAATGAACCTGCTGCTGCTTTCCCAGGTAAACTCAGAGTCTTGCACCTGGTGAAATCCTATATTTTTCTGGGATTATTCTTTGGTATTTAAACTAAGGGAATAGGAGAGGGCAGCTAGGAGAATGGAAATTGAAATATAGAACCAATTTACCACATGTATAGCTATCAATATTTCTAATTATTGAATCGCACTTCTCACAATAGTCTGTTTTACTATTTTATCTGCATCTCCTGGAATTATCTTTTTACCTGAGGAAAGATAAGCTTCATCTACCCCTGTCATGGCAGATAGAGTTGGAACAGGTCTATATGTCATAATTACAACCTAGTCTAGTAACCCAGATTTACCACTCTATTGCAAGTAGACCCAGTCTCTGGGACCCATGTGCTTCAAAGCCAGCTAGGTCTGGGGATAGTCTAGTCCCTGTTTCTAGCTCTGGGACTCCAGGACATGATCCTAAAACCAGACATCTTCTCTAATTTCTGTCCTGGGGACATGGATGCCACCATGCAGACCCCAAAGCCAGTGCTTCAGCCCCTCGTCCCAAGTCCCCGAGTCTCTTACATATGCTCCTTCAGCATTCCAGGTAGGCTGTGGGCACTCTAGGCTTCTAGATCGGGGTGGCCAACCTGAGCATGAGAAGGAGCCAGAATTTACCAATGTACATTGCCAAAGAGCCACTGCAATATGTCAGCAGCCCCACATCAGCTCCCCTACCCTGCTCCCGGCACCTCCCGCCCACCTGCAGTCCTGCCAATCAGCACCTCCCTCTCCCTCCTTGCACCTCGCAATCAGCTGTTTTGTGGCATGCAGGAGGCTCGTGGGGGGGGGGAGTGGGAGGAGCAAGGGCATAGCAGGCTCAGGGGAGGGGGCAGGAAGGGGTGGAGTGGGGGCAGGGCCTGGGGCAGAGCAGTGAGCACCCTCCGGCACATTGGAAAGTTGGCGTCTGTAGCTCCAACCCTGGAGTCGGTGCCTATACAAGGAGCCGCATATTAACTTCTGAAGAGCCGCATGTGGCTTAAAGCCACAGGTTGGCCACTCCTGTGCAAGATGAACCCTTTCGACACAAAGTGGTAGGAAAGCAAAGAGGGATTTCGTAACCCAAGTCACTTTACTCTTAAAGCACTCAAGAGCTGCAGATCCCAGAAAACAACAAAAGAGCAAGGCCGCACCCTCCCGTCCTCTGAGCTCATCCCTTCTGTGAGTTCAGGATTTATCAATGCTTCAGACTGGGCAGAGTCCACCATGCCCTCTCTCTCCTGCAAGCCATTCTTATGCGTGGTGGTGGTCGGCCACTGCATACAGCAGAGCTCCCTTGTAAAGCAGGGCCACAGTTTCTGAGCCATGTGCTCAAGCTGAAAAGCTCCAGACAAACCAGACATACTTGCCCCTCTCCCCCTTGCAAACCACTGGGGTGGCAAGACCATTGTTCCATGGAGTGGCCCAGTAGAGAGTCGATGGCTCTTAGTGGTGGTCCTTCAGTGAGAAATAAAACCTTACCCAGGCAGGGCAGGTGTCTGGAATGCAGAGTAAATGTCTGCCTTTGAGCTAGTCTGAACTAACGTGACCACAGTGCCAGTATTTCAGCAAAGATACAAAACAGATTTCACAGTGTGGTAGATTCATATCCCATTCCATCACAGTCATCTAGTCCAGCATCTTGCAAGTGTAGAATTGTTCCCTATAGAATACTTGTTCATGCTTTGTGAAGCCTGGTATTAAAAGCAACTGATTCTACTCCCATTAAAGTCAATGGGAGCAAGATTAGGTACAATGTCTCTGGGTAACTTTTTCAGAAGTGCCTAAATTACTTAGGAGCCTAAGTCCTGGAAATATTTTACCCTCTAAGTTTTAGCCTTCCTTTCTCTATATAGCCTTTTAGCAACAAATCAAAAAAGAACTTTCTTGCTTCATTAAAAATATGAACTTTAAAGTTTTCCAGTACAATACTTTGCATTTCTATAACATCAAGTGATCTCAAAGCACTTCACAAAGTTAGGGAATAGATTATATCTATTTAATAGATTGGAAAACTGAGGCTCAGATAGTTTGTCTTGATCTCACTGGGAGTCATGGGTGCTCTAAAAATCAGGCCACTTATATTTAGGTGTACAGATTTGGGTCTTATTTTAGTGACCCAACTTTGAAAATGTTGGCCTACAACAGTGGCTCTCAACTTTTTTTGACTACTGTACCCCTTTCAGGAATCTGATTTGTCTTCAGTACCCCAACTTTCACCTCACTTAAAAACTACTTGCTTACAAAATCAGACATAAAAATACAAAAGAGTCACAGCATGTTGTTACTGAAAAATTGCTTCCTTTCTCATTTTTACCATATAATTACAAAGTAAATCAAATTGGAATAGAAATGTTGTATTTGCATTTTAGTGTATAGTGTATAACGCAGTATAAATAAGCCATTGTCTGTGTACTGACTTTGTTAGTGCTTTTAATGTAGCCTGTTGTAAAAGTTGTTAAATATCTAGATGAGTTGATGTACCCCCTGGAAGACCTCTGTGTACCGCTGGTTGAGAACCACTGGCCTACATGACCTGCCTAAACTCACACAGCCAGTCAGTGGCAGAGAAACCCAGTAGTTCTGACTAGAGGTGAGTGAATAATTGATTTTTCTGGGTTATTTTTTTATTTGTCAAAATTTGAATTCAAAACACTGTTTTAAAATGAAAACTCAAAATGAAACTTTTCCATTTTTTCCAATTTTTTTCATATTTTCTTCTTGGCCAAAATTATTCATTGAATTTGACCTGCATTTGTGAATACTTTTGCAGCACTGAAAATGCTTTTTTAAATAAAAAGTATTTTACAAAAAAGAAAAGAAAACTGCCCAGCTCCACTCCTGACTTCCAGTCCTCAGCTCCAAGTAACAGAAAAGACTTCCACATTTTTAGAAGCGTACAGACTAATAAAGCAACACTGACTGCTTCTGGTGTCATTTATGGTGTGGTAAAAGTATGCAACTACCTTTTATCTTTTTTAAACAAATTAAATACACCCCTTTGTTACAATCACAATAAAATTATCTCCAACATGCCACAGGCATCCAAGTAAGGCATACAGTTATACAATGTAAGGCTATAATGATATTAAGGAAGGTTTGTACCATTTCCCAGGCTCCTTGCAATCATTATCTTCAGAGTGGATTCATTTGGTAGCATTTTATGTTCCCACTACAATCTTTGCCATGGGAAAGTATCCGAATTCGAATAGCCGGCACACTCTGTTAAAAACGATATACTCCTAATGGACTTATAAACACAGACTTTAACCGTTTAAATAGTCTGTATCCATTCCAGCTCTCTCTCCTTAGAGAGTGTGGAAGAGGTAAATGGGGGACAATGAGAATGGAAAAAGCAAAAAGCCAAACACTTTAAAGGTAAAATGAGGTAGCTTAAAGGAAGGACATGTGTCTGGAAATTTGGACTCAGGAGACCTGGATTCCACTACTTATTTCTGCCACTGACTCTGCGATCATAGATGAGTCTCTTAGACCAGCATTGTCAAATTGAATTAGACATTTATATTCATATTGAGACATCTAAGTAAAAGTGACCTGGATTTTGCATCTCTCATTGTGATCAGGTCACTCAACCTCTCTGGGCGACATACTTCAGAATGATTTTTCAGTGAAAAATGGCTTTTGCTTCTGCTTTTCTTTTTTTGTGAAAAGGGTTATTTCTGTCACAAGAGAGTCTGTTTTCAATTATATTTTTGGGGTTTTCATCAAAGAACCAGAAAACTCATAAACCTGATTTTGTCCTTGTTGTTTTGTTTAGCTTGTGTTTGTTTCAGCAGCCCAAATATAAAAATCTTGACCAAAAATAAAGGGGAAATGTTCACTATTTCATTTCTGGATGAAAGCCCAAAATGTTTTGATGAACATTTTTGATTAAACCAAAAACATTGTCAAAATTATAGGAACAAAATAACCTTCCATGACCAGCTCTACCTGTGCCTCCAAATCAAAGGGGAGTACGTACTTACCACTACACAAGGCAGTCTAGAGATTATCCCAGAATGGTTTGTAGATGTTTTGAGATCTTCAGATTAAAGCTGCTATGCATGTGAAATGTGAAATATGAATGTGAATCAGCATCACATTATTATTGTTTTATAAGAGCATATTGCTACTGAAGATGCTTTACATTATTTATGGGAAATGTGGATAGTGGAATAGTGAGTGCCTGATTGCTAACCGTCAGTGCTTTAACATTTCCCCCGCTGTTTGTATGTTTCCTGGGTATAGAAGGAATTAAAGGATTCAACTCAACTCAGCCTAAGAAAGTCATTAATTTAAAAACAAACAAACTTGCAACTCATTTAATTTAGGTTTTCTAAATACTTTCTTCTGCGTGTGGTTTTAGAGATTCTCTCCATTGACTTCAGCACCACATAGGGATGCTCATCCTAAGAGCCATAAACAAAAGAAGACAGATGTGTGGAACATGTGCATGTGAAGGAGGTAGTCTCCATAGCAACAATAACCATGCCAAAGCTCTCAGAACACTGGCCCTGTTCACAGACATGCTGCTTAGTCATTCATGGAAGTTGAGATGGAGAATCTGATCAGAATTTATTGCAATAGGTGAAAGCAGGCCAGATGTTGACAAATTCCTTTTGTCCAGCTTGCCAGCCACCTCAATTGTGTTGGAAGAGTTGACTGCATTTCTGGATGGGGTTTAAAACTCAAAAATAGATAATTTTTCAAGTTTTCTTGACAGCAGCTGTGCTATGGAGTCAAACTCAGTTCTGAAAGTAAAAGAAAAGAAAACCTGGAAAGTCTCCAAGTATATATAAGGTTGTTATAAAGAGGGGATGGGGTTGATAAATTGTTCTTCTTATCCACTAAGGACAGGACAAGAACTAATGGGCCTAAATTGCAGCAAGGGATATTTAGGTTAGACATTAGGAAAAACTTCCTAACAGTAAGGCTAGTTAAGCACTGGAACAAATTACCTAGGGAGGTTGTGGAATCTCCATCAATTGAGGATTTTAAAAATAAGTTAGATAAACATCTGTCAGGCATTGTCTAGATAATACTTAGTCCTGCCTTAGTGCAGGGGACTGGACTAGATGACCTATCAAGGTTCCTTCCAGTTCTATATTTCTATGATTTGCTCTTTAAATACAGGTTTCAGAGCAGCAGCTGTGTTAGTCTGTATCCACAAAAAGAACAGGAGTACTTGTGGCACCTTAGAGACTAACACATTTATTTGACCATAAGCTTTTGTGGGTTAAAATCCACTTCATCGGATGCATGCAGTGGAAAATACAGTAGGAAGATATAGATATATATATAGATATGTATATATATATATATATATATATCATGTTCTCTGTGTATGTATATATATATATACATACACAGAGAACATGAAACAATGGGTGTTATCATACACACTATAATGAGAGTGATCAGTTAAGGTGAGCTATTACCAGCAGGAGAGAAAAAAAAAACCTGTTGTAGTGATAATCAAGATGGGCCATTTCCAGCAGTTGAGAAGAACGTGTGAAAAACAGTAGGGGAGGAAATAAACATGG
The DNA here is from genome assembly GCF_965152235.1 of Eretmochelys imbricata. Classification (NCBI taxonomy): domain Eukaryota; kingdom Metazoa; phylum Chordata; order Testudines; family Cheloniidae; genus Eretmochelys; species Eretmochelys imbricata. The sequence continues at coordinate 13,487,649 of NC_135573.1, forward strand.
GGAAATAGTTTTACTTTGTGTAATGACACATCCACTCCCAGTCTTTATTCAAGCCTAAGTTAATGGTGTCCAGTTTGCAAAAAGACTCCAGCGAGAGACTGTTGAATTGGAATTAATTTGTAAACATTAAATTAGGCTTGAATAAAGACTGGAAGTGGATGGAGCTATCTGTAACTTATTTTCACTCCTCTCCCCTCCCACCCTTCATCTTCCTTTTCATTTAAATTCAAAGTAGTATCCAGACAAGAAGTAGAAGGTCTTTGTTTTTACTATTAATACCCAATACTCCATTTTCCAAAGTCTTGAATAGGTTCAGAATTGACTACTTTCTACTGATTTTAAATCTTCTGGCCCAGCTGAAAGTGTGCTCAGATCTAAATACGAATGCTAAGGTCTATATTGATGGGATCTTCTAGGTGAATCAATAACCCCTGAACCTCCTTTTACAAGTGCAGTATTAATTACTAGCACAGAGGTAAGATTAAGTATATATGTTAAAAGCAGACTTCCATTGGCTGAGACTTCCTTTCCAAAACAGAAATCCCTCCGAAATTTACTGAAAGCAAAGTTGTAATCTTGCTCTCTCTGTATTCAAGTCCCTTCTAAAGGCTCAATTCTGCTAAGCCAAAAGGAATTGATTAAAACAATCTGTGAAGTTTAGTAACTGCATTGCACTTCCTAATCACCCATTCTTTTCTATTTCATTGTAAAGTTCTCTGTTCTGTGGACACTTACTACAGCAGTTGTGTTTGCAATGGGACTACTCCTGTTACTAAGCAGAGCTGTGTGAATAACAAATGCTTTGGTTTGCTGGCAGTTACAAAAAAAAAGGGGAATAAAAGTTGGGGTTCAAACAAAAAAAAAGGGTTTTAAATTTTCAATGAATCAAACAGTACAAAAAAAAGGTTTTGGGTGGAACTAAACATTTCATTTTAATTTTTAGCATTTTAAACATGTTTTTGTTTTTAAATAAAATGAAAGAAAATTAAAAAAGAACAAAAAAGGCATTTTACATCAAAACATCAATATGGTTCATTTTGAAAATATCAAAATGAAAAGTTTCAGTTTTGTTTTAAATTGCTTTTAAGGGTCCCACTCCCCGCAAAAGAAAAACATCAGCAAAATCAACAGTAATTCACAGAATGTTTTTGTGTCACCAAATCTGCATTTTTGGTCAAAGAAAAGTTTCAGTGAAAAAATGTCACCCAGTTCTTTTAATAAGCACTATGCCTACTAGTTCTTATTTGCAGAATAAGGCCTTTTAAACTGAGAACACCTCAGGGCGGGGGTACCATTATTTTGTGTGTTGTACAAATCATAAATGATACAAATACTGTAATCCAAACTCTGCACTGGAAATGGCCATCATGAAACACATTAGGGAACAGAAACTAAACCACGTGACTTAGGCAACCTTTAGTGACTTTAGTATAGGATCAGGTTGTCAGTACATGCTGGCAACATTTTCACAAGTGGCTCTCTCAGAAGTGTTCCACATTGGTCGGTGGTGAATGCACCATTCCCTGGGCAAAATCCCCTCCCATACTACCCCATCAGCAAAATCTATCACTCTTCCTCCACGCCCACAAAAAAATCTCCATGGATCCATACCTTTTTACTTTCTCAAAGAATCCATCAATTCTATAGGCCTCCCTTTCCCAAATCCATCAATCCCTCTGCCACCGCTCCACCTTGTGGGGTGAGAGCACATTTCTCCTCAGTCTGATGGAGGGACAACAGCTCTTGAGGTTCCCTCCCCAGTACCAGACATTTAGACCTTTCAGCTCACTTCTCTCCTCTGCCTGCCTGCTCAGGTCCAAGGGTGAGGTCTAAATGTCAGACTTTCTACCCTTTGCAACTGAATTTTAGCCTTGTCCTTTTCTTCCTTGCTCCTCATGCGCTGGGCGAGGGCAGCTGAATGTGCTGCAGGGAATATCCATTACAATTCCACCAGGTTCATGGGTGGGAGACACCAGAACAGAGATCTTGCAGCAGCTGATGATATTGAGTGAACTCAGAGGGGGCTGAGCAAGCTGGGCCAGGCTTAGCATTTTGAGGCAGGTTGTGAAACAATGTTTTGCTTCCTCTCCAACACAGGTATAATGAATTTGTGCCCATGACCCTCACACCATTGTGCCCATTGCCAGCCTAGGGATTCCAGAGAGGTGTGGTAAGATAGGTTTGGGTGTGGCTCGAAGAACTAACAGGCTTATGAGACACTGTACACAAAAACAGTGGGTTCCTGAGACTGGGGTGTCTGAGATCCCCTAGGTTTCTGCTGCAGATGTGGAGCCCAGCTGCAAATCGCTTTCAGTCTCTGCAATCGATTTTTATCTGTTTGCATTTTCTAGCCGATCTTCACAAGGGGCTAAAGATGGGAAATCTGAGATTGTCTTTTGCAGGAATTAAAGGGTGCCTCAGTGAATAAGACTTTCCAATTCGCCCCTGCAAGCCCCTTGCACTTCATCTGCAGGTATAGTGAAAGGAATGTTGCAGCTGAGCCAGAAGTTATGGGACTTGCTGCAAGAATTGCGGAGTGAAATTGTTTGGCCTGCATTCTGCAGGAGGTCAGACGAAATAGCCATAATCATTCCCTTTGGGCTTAAAATCTATGAATATACAAAAACTATGAATACCTGTGAATCTACAGCAAGCAGTCTCTAAGCAATCTATAGCCCCACATTCCATTTGAATAACTATCCCCTGAATAATTCAATATTGCAAATGTATTTTTAAGAAAAGCATGCTAGTTTGCAGATAGTTGAGGGGGAAAGGCTAAAAAGAGCAGAATAAATTGTCTGCTATTATTTATACCTAAGGAGCACCATGGGACCTCAATATGAGTGGGACCTGTGTGTGCTGGGTTCTGTACAGACACTTAGGGAGAGCCCCCCCAAAATGTACAGTATAAACAAGACAGGCAATGGGTGGAGGAGAAAAAGGCACAGAGAGAGAAAGTGATTCACCCAAAGTCACCAAGCAGATGATTGGCAGAGGCAGGAATAGAAACTGTCCCAGTCCAGTGTTCTGTCATTGCTACACCTGCTTCTCAATGAGCTTACCTTGATCTACTCTGTGGTGGAATATGACAGGTTGGGCTAGGAAGGGACAATAGCTAACAGAAACTGCAGTGGTTAATACAGGTAGAGAGACTGTAACTGCCAGGGCTGGGATTTAGACAGGATTAAGGCTATCTATGAATGATCTCTCTCATAACCACAAGTGTTCGGAGCTTTAATTTTAAATCTTCTCTGTGAGGAAGCAGCCCAATCGCTGGTATCATTTTGTGGGGGCATTGGTTCAATATTGATTCAGGAAAAAGAGTGACACAGACTGAATCACCAACACCCTTTTTTCCCTTCTGACACATCCAACACTACAGAGCTAATTCAGTCTGACCCTGGTTAGCTAGGTCTGCTGTAATCACAGCATTAGACAGCTGGGCTGCAAAGGGAGGGGAAGGGAAATCTAACCCCTCTCCACCAAAACACAAAGACACCCTTATCTAGATAAGGCAGATTGCCTGTCTTTACAATAAAGCAGTTGGGGTGAGTGGTCTCAAACACATGCAGCTAACTGCAGGGTCCATTCACTCTTTGCCTCTAGTACAGGGGAGGGCAAACTACAGACCGCGGGCCAGTTCCGGCTTGCCAGGGCTTTCAATCCAGCCCGCAGGATTGCCAGCCCTATGGCGCAGAAGGGCTAAAGCAGGTGCCCTGGCCCCGTGCCACTCCCAGCAGTGGCCAGCACCACGTCCCTGCGGCCCCTGTGGGAGGAGGGCCAGAGGGCTCCATGAGCTGCCCTCACCTGCAGGCACCGACCCCTATAGCTCCCACACCATGGCTGGGAATGGGGAACCCTGGCCAATGGGCACTTTGGGGATGGTAGCTGCAGGCAAGGGCAGCACGCAGCGGAGCCGTCTGCCCCACCCTACCCTACCCGATCCACAGGAGCCACTGCTGAACATGCTGGCCACTTCCAGGAGCAACGTGGGACCAGGGCAGGCAGGGAGCCTGCCTTAGCCCTGCTGCATGCCACTGCCACCCCAGAGCCGCTTGAGGTAAGCAGCGCCGGGCTGAAGCCTGCACCCCAACTTCCTGCCCTGAGCCCCCTGCCTCACCCCTCCTGCACCCCAGCCCCCTGCCCTGAGCTCCCTAACCCTTCTCTAGGGGTTCCTGGCTGCCCTCAGGGGCGCCTTCATTTAAAAAATGTTTTGCATTTCAGCTGTGTCTGACTGGAAATCCCACAATGCACTGAGCTCTAGAACTTCCCCCACAGGAACAGAGGGCTCCGTCCTTCATGTAATAAAAACCTGCACAATTAATGGCAAAGGAATTATTGTAATAAGCTTTTAAGGAAGAGTGCACAGTAAATTATCTTGACTTTAAGAAGTTACTTCTTCACAACTCAGCTGTTTAATATCATTCTCTTTCCCCTGCCCCCCACCCAGCATTTAGTATTCCATTCAATTTGTTTCCTGTGAGTTTTATTGGGGTCTTTTCTCCCTTTACAAAGTGCAGTTCAAAGTTTCCTGATAATAAAACATAACATGCGGGAAAGAAATAATTCTGTATATATCTAATCAAGAAAGAGGTAATCTCCCCCCTCTCCCACTGCCACAGTATGAGACCTTCTGTTCTTGAACAAGCTTATACAGAAAGTAGACATAAGTCAACTGCAAGCTCATCTAATTCAAGCAAATATCCTAGATCTGCCACACTTGGGATTCAGGTCAGGATATGGGGTGGAAACAGTTTTAGGGTATTGATGGCTGATCTCCTGCTGTCAGTGGATGCTTGGCAGACATCCATTCTCACCCTCCTGAATCTTTCTGTAGTATTCAGCACTGTCAACCATGAGCTACTGCCGTGCCATCTGAGAGATGTCTTAAAATGGGCTAAAATGGTTGAAGTCCTTCCCAAAAAGAGGCACCCAAATAATAGTGATGGGAAACTGCACCTCCACTACTGGACCCAGTGCCATGGCAACCAACCCTGCGGCTGCAGGGGGGCTCACGTCCAAAGGGAGCCTCAGATCCAGTCTGTAGTTTCAAGGCTATTTTGATTGACTGTGCAAAAGGCCACATAAATGCCAAGTATCCCATAATTGCACTATATTTATTCTGCTCTGCATCAAAGTGCTACTGCAGACATAAACTAAATGGAATAAGAGACGATACACTGTGGTTGAACTCCCCAGAAACATACATTGTGTCCCCTACGGAGATGGTATATTTCCTAGCCATGTGTGGTTGGGAACCCCTCCCTCATGCATGTACGCACACGCACACACACTTCCGTAGAGATAGTATATTCCCTGCAATGAATATACCTGTTATGTGTTGTGCTGCTGGTCAAAATTAGGTGCACAGTGCATTTGAATGCTCTTTGATTGTACAGACTAAAGTCTCAACAAGGATGTTTCTTATTTACGGGAGGGATTGCAGTGCTCTGAGCCCCAATCAAGATCACTAGATCAGTTAGGGTGAAAATGTTGCCTGTCAGTTCCATATACTTATTGCCTTTCAATTTCATTGAATATCCCCTTGTTTTTGTATTATGATGAGAAAAAGGAAACAAGAGGGTGCGTGTGTACACTCACACGCATGTGTCAGAGAGAGAGAGCTGGATGTGGTTCTCTATGCATCACCTCCCTCCCATTTTTACCCTCTAGCTTTGTACCTTTGCACATCTGGGCCCTGTTCCACAAGATGTTGGGAGGTTTTAGAAAATTTATATCAATAAGGCAAAAAAGAAGTAAGAAACAGAAAGAGAGGAGCAGGTTAAGAGGCAAAGATGCACTTGAGAGGTTTTTGCCTCCTGGCATCTCTTCGAATGTAGAATCAGTCCAGGAAACCAATCAATAAAGAAAGCTTAGAGGTGCATGAAGAAACATTGTCTGAGAGTTATGCTGCTATATCGCAACAAGTGGAAGAGAGTAGCTAAAACTCAGAAGACATTCTACTAATTACATTATCCCTTTTTAACATCAATGATCCTTCAAGAAGGCTCAGTTCTATAGATGACAAAACAAGAATAAACATAGTGAAATACGGACCATTGCAAGTTAAAGGTAAGTTTCCGAATAATGGTGGGAAAAGGTTGACATAAGAAAAGTATATAAGAAAATTGAAAAATGAAGAAATTGTACAAAGACACTGTCTCATATATTCTGGTAAAGTGGACGCAGTGTTCTGTTTTTGTTACAAATTATTTGGTGTTGGCAAGCATAGTCTCATTGATAGTGGTTCTCAGGAATGGCAATATAGCCACAAAATGCTCAAAACTCATGAGAAACGCCATGTTCACACTGGAAATATGGTGAAATGAAGAGAAATTGAATGATGACTCGAAACTTTAGGCCAAATCAAGTTATGACTAAATCTGAGCCTGTGATGAAGGGACACGTAAGATGGTTCTTTGCTAAAGAAGACAGACACCATTACTTAAGCTCTACAATACAAAATAATATCATTTTGAAGTTATATCAAAATGTAACAGGTACTACTATTAATGACATAAACAAGATGAAGTATTCCTCCATTATTTTGGATTGCATATCTGATATCAGTCAGGAGGAACAAATGTCTGAACTTTTGAGGTATGTTAAGATCCAAGAGACAGAAGTCAACACTGTAGAGCACTTCCTAACATTTCTGAATGTGCACGAAACTACCAGAAAGACTGTTAGATGAGCAACTTCAGGAGTTAACCAGACATGGTCTGATATTTGATAATTATAGAGGACAGGAATATGATAATGGTGCGAATATGAGAGGACAGCACCAAGGTGTGCAACTTGTTTAAATCAAGAGATCAAAAAGGCATTATTTTGTTCCTTGAGGATGCTATTCCTTAAATCTAGTGTTGAGTGACACAGCAAATTCCTCAAACTGGTCGAAAACTTTTTTCAGTGTTCTTCAACAAAAGTACACTCTATTTGCAGTTTCAACAAGTAGGTGGACAGTTCTGAAATCCTGTGTGAAAATAATATAAAAGCCTCTCTCTGACATAAGATGGGAAAGCAAAATTGAAAGTGTCAAAGCTGTGCAGTTTCAGACAGAGTGTACAATCAGCACTGTTGAAATTGAGAGAAACAACAAAAGATAATAGTGTATCTAGAGAAGCCGGATCACTGGTGAATGTACTCTCCTTCATTTGGGTTCACTTGAGTTTTGGCACAACTTGTTGTTTAAAATTAATATTGGAGGCAAAAAATTGCAGAGCTCAATGCTTGGTCATGCTGATGTCAGCAGAGATTTACATTTGACTTCTTAAATATTGCTATAGACGCTGCTTTCGTGAAGCTGGGAGAACATTTTGAATTATTATGAGAGCACAAAAAAGGGATTAGGTTCCTGTGTGGTGTGGAAACCATTGCAAACTTTTTTTCCAGCAAGTGACTTGGAAAAATTGTGCAGTAACCTGGAAACCACTCTGATGAGTTCTGATGGCAGTATTCTGGGTATAGATGAGTAAGACCTGGCACTTGAACTCCAGAGTCTTTCTGGTGTTTTGCCTCAGACAGTAGATACGCTTAAGACACTTCAATTCATTTTCAGGAGCAGTTTGTCCATGATGTACTCAAGCACGTATATTGCTCTACGAGTGTTTCTCAGAGATCCAATCTCTGTGGCAGCTGCAGAAGGAAGTTTCTCAAAGCTTAAGTTAATAAAAACTTATTTGAAGTCCACCATGTTTCAAGAATGTTTGATAGTACTGGCTGCATTGTCCATAGAAATGACATTTACAAGACACTGGACTTGAAGGATGGGATAGAAAAACTCATCAATAGAGCACTTCATGACTCAAAATATACAAGGTAAAGAAAAACATTCATATTTTTTTCCAGTAGCTATCCACTGACAAGTAAAATGCAACAAGAAATCAATTAATTAATTAATTAAGCAAGCTTTGAAGGTATTCCCAACCAATAACTAGTTATGTATTTCTATACATCATTATTTGTATACTTTGATGACATTGGTAATGCAATATTATTAACGGAAATGAGCCCTGTTAATGGGGCTTATTCCTTCACCCACTTACTTCCCTGGTCCTTCTCGCATGAACAGAGAGCAACAATACCCGAAGTCCAAAGGTGTAAACAATTCAATGTTTATTGGAGTGAACTTCCAGCAAGCATGATTCCAGTTTCCTTCCTTAGTGTCCCCCTTCCCAGCTCTGACACCACAGAGCCTTACACCTGTGTTCCTGTTCCCATTTCCCCCTTTAGCTAAACATGATTCCAATTTCCCCATCCCCATTCCCTGTTTCCATTTCCCACCCAATTCCTGATTGACTGCAGACTATACAGTAAAACTTGAGTTCTGCTTAGCTATACCTTAACCAATCATATTACTGAAATTTAACTAACCAATCCTAACATATTGTAACATGATTATGTAACCAATTATATTCCACCACCATAATTAGTTTACACCCAGCAAAATTAATTATACAGCAGACAGGAACAATCACAGAACCAGACAGAGATTATACAGACAAACAATAGCAAAGTGGGAATTACAATGACAAAACAATACAAAAGTGAGGATTTCACATCCCAGCTATTGATAAGTGAGCTCTTGCCAGACAGGATGCTATCAAACGAAGTTTCCTTTTACATCTTCCAGGCATTTCCCTTTCTCTGGAGGCGATAGGCACTATCAGGACAGGATTGTATTCCTAAGAGCCCAGTAGCACCTTATTTCAATGTGACTAGTTTGGAATGTGAGGAGGTGACCGGTTGTTTCCCAGCTTATGGCTGCCTCTGCTGCTTAGCCAAAGGCCTTAGCCTTAGAACAGGGCCTCAGACTGTCATAGTAAGAGAAGGACCTTACACTGGCAGACAGTGATTTTGATTCTTTCTTTTATACCTCTAATTAGCCAAGTGATAAGAATACACCTAAATTCTTAGAGTCTAGGCCTTTACAGACAGGCCTGAATATCTATATCCTAACAAGCCCTCCAAGGTTCTTTCATTGGGGGCCTCCAAATTTATTGCTGTGTCACTGACTGGACTCTTTACTTGCAGAATCCCACAAGAATTAATTCTCTCTTTGATCCCTGTCAACACATACGTGCAAGCGCTAGGAACACTGGCATGACGACATGGACCCAAGTACCAGCAATAGGCATATCGTACATAGCTCTCCCTATCCTTCACCCCATATAACTATAGTTCTACCACCAAGCTAGCCCACTGCTTGGACGAGGTCAATTTATGGATGAACAGCAGCTGGTGGAAGCTGAATCCAAGCAAGATAAGTGATGCAGGTGAGCAAAGGAAAGCACTTTGAAGAGCGTGCAGGCACAGTACAATCTTCTCTGGCTGAAGGCACACACCCACAATTGGTCAATTCAGTCTGTAGCTTAGAAGTGCTCTTGGATTCCTCACGGACACTAAGCTCTCACATAGCAGCCACTTTGAGTGACACTTTCTGCTATCATCAGTTGGCTAGGAGACTCTGTATACTCCTGTCAAACAGAGCCTTAGCATCAATTATACACACATTCACCCTCTCTCACCTGGCCTACAGCAGTGCAATATACCTGGGCATCAAGTTATCACCACCCCCTTGGAAACTCCAGTTCGCACAGCAGAGAGTCTCCTCAGAAACAGAGGATACTACAAGCACATCAAACCTTTCCTCCATTCTTTACACTAGCTTCCCATAGAGTATTGGGGTAAGTTCAAGGTCATGGCCTATATCCTCAAGATGCCCAAAGTTCTGGGTCCAGCACATCTAAAAGTCCACTCTGAAGCTCCAGGATGAGGATTGTGAATGACAACTGCTGCTCCTTAAGCACACTGAAACTGTCTAGCACAAGGGTGGAGTTTTCCTAGGGGGCCAACCCAAGGCTGTGGAATGAACTAAAGACCATCATAAGCCACTCCACCTTCTGCTCCAACTGCAAGATACATTTTTCTAATATGAACTAGAGTAGAATCATAGAATCATAGAATATCAGGGTTGGAAGGGACCCCTGAAGGTCATCTAGTCCAACCCCCTGCTCGAAGCAGGACCAATTCCCAGTTAAATCATCCCAGCCAGGGCTTTGTCAAGCCTGACCTTAAAAACCTCTAAGGAAGGAGATTCTACCACCTCCCTAGGTAACGCATTCCAGTGTTTCACCACCCTCTTAGTGAAAAAGTTTTTCCTAATATATAATCTAAACCTCCCCCACTGCAACTTGAGACCATTACTCCTCGTTCTGTCATCTGCTACCATTGAGAACAGTCTAGAGCCATCCTCTTTGGAACCCCCTTTCAGGTAGTTGAAAGCAGCTATCAAATCCCCCCTCATTCTTCTCTTCTGCAGGCTAAACAATCCCAGCTCCCTCAGCCTCTCCTCATAAGTCATGTGTTCTAGACCCCTAATCATTTTTGTTGCCCTTCGCTGGACTCTCTCCAATTTATCCACATCCTTCTTGTAGTGTGGGGCCCAAAACTGCACACAGTACTCCAGATGAGGCCTCACCAATGTCGAATAGAGGGGAACGATCACGTCCCTCGATCTGCTCGCTATGCCCCTACTTATACATCCCAAAATGCCATTGGCCTTCTTGGCAACAAGGGCACACTGCTGACTCATATCCAGCTTCTCGTCCACTGTCACCCCTAGGTCCTTTTCCGCAGAACTGCTGCCTAGCCATTCGGTCCCTAGTCTGTAGCGGTGCATTGGATTCTTCCATCCTAAGTGCAGGACCCTGTACTTATCCTTATTGAACCTCATCAGATTTCTTTTGGCCCAATCCTCCAATTTGTCTAGGTCCTTCTGTATCCTATCCCTCCCCTCCAGCATATCTACCACTCCTCCCAGTTTAGTATCATCCGCAAATTTGCTGAGAGTGCAATCCACACCATCCTCCAGATCATTTATGAAGATATTGAACAAAACCGGCCCCAGGACCGACCCCTGGGGCACTCCACTTGATACCGGCTGCCAACTAGACATGGAGCCATTGATCACTACCTGTTGAGCCCGACAATCTAGCCAGCTTTCTACCCACCTTATAGTGCATTCATCCAGCCCATACTTCCTTAACTTGCTGACAAGAATACTGTGGGAGACCGTGTCAAAAGCTTTGCTAAAGTCAAGAAACAATACATCCACTGCTTTCCCTTCATCCACAGAACCAGTAATCTCATCATAAAAGGCGATTAGATTAGTCAGGCATGACCTTCCCTTGGTGAATCCATGCTGGCTGTTCCTGATTACTTTCCTCTCATGCAAGTGCATCAGGATTGATTCTTTGAGGACCTGCTACATGATTTTTCCAGGGACTGAGGTGAGGCTGACTGGCCTGTAGTTCCCAGGATCCTCCTTCTTCCCTTTTTTAAAGATTGGCACTACATTAGCCTTTTTCCAGTCATCCGGGACTTCCCCGGTTCGCCACGAGTTTTCAAAGATAATGGCCAATGGCTCTGCAATCACAGCCGCCAATTCCTTCAGCACTCTCGGATGCAACTCGTCCGGCCCCATGGACTTGTGCACGTCCAGCTTTTCTAAATAGTCCCTAACCACCTCTATCTCCACAGAGGGCTGGCCATCTCTTCCCCATTTTGTGATGCCCAGCGCAGCAGTCTGGGAGCTGACCTTGTTAGTGAAAACAGAGGCAAAAAAAGCATTGAGTACATTAGCTTTTTCCACATCCTCTGTCACTCGGTTGCCTCCCTCATTCAGTAAGGGGCCCACACTTTCCTTGGCTTTCTTCTTGTTGCCAACATACCTGAAAAAACCCTTCTTGTTACTCTTGACATCTCTCGCTAGCTGCAGCTCCAGGTGCGATTTGGCCCTCCTGATTTCATTCCTACATGCCCGAGCAATATTTTTATACTCTTCCCTGGTCATATGTCCAACCTTCCACTTCTTGTAAGCTTCTTTTTTATGTTTAAGATCCGCTAGGATTTCACCATTAAGCCAAGCTGGTCGCCTGCCATATTTACTATTCTTTCGACTCATTGGGATGGTTTGTCCCTGTAACCTCAACAGGGATTCCTTGAAATACAGCCAGCTCTCCTGGACTCCTTTCCCCTTCAAGTTAGTCCCCCAGGGGATCCTGGCCATCCCTTCCCTGAGGGAGTCGAAGTCTGCTTTCCTGAAGTCCAGGGTCCGTATCCTGCTGCTTACCTTTCTTCCCTGCGTCAGGATCCTGAACTCAACCAACTCATGGTCACTGCCTCCCAGATTCCCATCCACTTTTGCTTCCCCCACTAATTCTACCCGGTTTGTGAGCAGCAGGTCAAGAAAAGCGCCCCCCCTAGTTGGCTCCTCTAGCACTTGCGCCAGGAAATTGTCCCCTACGCTTTCCAAAAACTTTCTGGATTGTCTATGCACCGCAGTATTGCTCTCCCAGCAGATATCAGGAAAATTAAAGTCACCCATGAGAATCAGGGCATGCGATCTAGTAGCTTCCGTGAGCTGCCGGAAGAAAGCCTCATCTACCTCATCCCCCTGGTCCGGTGGTCTATAGCAGACTCCCACCACTACATCACTCTTGTTGCACACACTTCTAAACTTAATCCAGAAACACTCAGGTTTTTCTACAGTTTCGTACCGGAGCTCTGAGCAGTCACACTGCTCCCTTACATACAGTGCTACTCCCCCACCTTTTCTGCCCTGCCTGTCCTTCCTAAACAGTTTATAACCATCCATGACAGTACTCCAGTCATGTGAGTTATCCCACCAAGTCTCTGTGATTCCAATCACATCATAGTTCCTTGACATCACCAGGACCTCCAGTTCTCCCTGCTTGTTTCCAAGGCTTTGTGCATTCGTATATAAGCACTTGAGATAACCTGTTGATCGCCCCTCATTCCCAGTATGAGGCAGGAGCCCTCCCCTCACAGACATTTCTGCCTGTGCTTCCTCCCGATATCCCGCTTTCCCACTTACCTCAGGGCTTTGGTCTCCTTCCCCCAGTGAACCTAGTTTAAAGCCCTCCTCACTAGGTTAGCCAGCCCGCTGGCAAAGATGCTCTTCCCTCTCTTCGTAAGATGGAGCCCGTCTCTGCCCAGCACTCTTCCTTCATGGAACACCATCCCATGGTCAAAGAATCCAAAGCCTTCTCTCCGACACCACCTTCGTAGCCATTCATTGACTTCCACGATTCGACGGTCCCTACCCAGGCCTTTTCCTTCCACGGGGAGGATGGACGAGAACACCACCTGCGTCTCAAACTCCTTTATCCTTCTTCCCAGAGCCACATAGTCCGCAGTGATCCGCTCAAGGTCATTCTTGGCAGTATCATTGGTGCCCACGTGGAGAAGCAGGAAGGGGTAGCGATCCGAAGGCTTGATGAGTCTCGGCAGTCTCTCCGTCACATCGTGAATCTTAGCCCCCGGCAAGCAGCAGACTTCTCGGTTTTCCCGGTCAGGGCGGCAGATAGATGACTCAGTCCCCCGGAGGAGAGAGTCCCCGACCACCACCACCCGCCTTCTCCTCTTGGGAGTGGTGGTCGTGGAACCCCCAACCTCAGGACATCGCATCTCATGCCTTCCAACCAGCGGAGTCTCCTTCTGCTTTCTCGCCCCAGACATATCATCTGGTCCACTCTCGCAACGGTACCTGCGGAGAGAACATGAAAGCGGTTAGTTACCTGTGTCTGTGTTACTGGAACCCGGACATTCCGCTTACCTCTTCTGGAGGTCACATGTTGCCAAGCTTCTTCACTGGCCTCTTGGCTCCTCTGTGCAACCTGCTCTATATCTTTAGAGCTTTGTGCCCCTAGAAGCCTATCCTGAGTTTTGTCCAGAAAATCCTCGGTTTCTCGTATGCAACGCAGGGTCGTTATCTGTTGCTCCAGACCTTCAATCTTCTCTTCCAATATGGAGACCAGCTTGCACTTTGTACAGACAAAGTCGCTTCTGTCCTGTGGAAGAAAGACAAACATGGCACATCCAGTGCAGGTCACAACAGCTGAACCCCCCCCCTTCCATATCACCTTCCTACTACGGGCTTCCTCAGAGCAGTTTGCAAGACGTAAGCCTCACTGGGCTCACTCCAGGCGAACTCCCAGGCAAACTCCTGCAGTGAGCTGCTCTGCTGTCCCCCGCTGCTCAGCTGGTTCGCCGCCGCTCAGCTGGTTCACGAAGCTCTGGCTATTTTTAAACAGCCAGGCTTCCCTGACGCAAACAAACAGACACCCTAATGCCCGCCCCCTGCAGGCTAGCAGCCAATCAGACACTCACTCAGGCTCTCACACTGCCCTCCCAGCAAACACACGCTCGGATACTTCCTCAGCAAGCAAACAAACACACACTCGGATACTTACCAGTCCCAGGCAAACTCCTGCTGTGAGCTGCTCTGCTGTCCCCCGCTGCTCAGCTGGTTCGCCGCCGCTCAGCTCAGTAGTGGGTACACACACAAAAACCCACATTACAATGACTGCATCATTCTTCTTCTGGGAGGAGAATGAGAGAAAGAATGAACCACACACTTAATGCTCTACTGGAAGGTGTTTAGATATTACAATGATGAGGGAGGAATACGAACCTAAACAGAATAGAAAAGAAACTGCTAAGAATGGGAAGGGGGGAAGATTGTGAATAGGACTAGATTTATTTTATCAACTACACAGCAGTCAAAGCTTTTTCAATGAAGATAAATGAAGAGCTCCATCATCTCACTTTGTAGACTTATTTAACCAACAAACTGTCTGTTATATGATTTGTGATGGCTTTACCCATTAGAAACTAACTGAGATATATCATGGCTGTCAAATCCTAGTATTCCAGTGGGTTTCACATACACTACAAGAGAACTACTTTCATTATCTTTGTGTTACAGATAATGGATAATAAACCATCTAACAGTACCCAAAGGAGAGACTCCTGGAGCCTCGAAATACTCCTAATACAAGGGCTATATTTTAAACCTCATTTTTTTCCCCCTGAAATGCCTTTGAATCAATATGAAGATGGCTTTATTTTTTAAAAACCTTAATCATTTTTTCAAAGTCTTTGGACTGCAGGGATCCTCAAACTATCACTGTAGGACTAACTATGTAGTTATTCTTCCTTCCATGGTACAGAGTGAGGGATTGTGGAAGCGTTGCCACCATCTGATTTTCGCCTCCCTACTTTCCCTGACATTGTAATGTGCATTAATCTTCCTGATACCTGCCCCTCTCCTCTCCCTTCACTTCTCTAGGCCTGACCGCTGCCCACTACCCATTTCCATCTCTCCATCCCTCGCTGCCTCATATGCCCTCTTGACACCTCCCTCTCAACTTCTAATACAGTACAGACCCGTTTACGCACGAATCCGCTTAACGCGCAGTAGCGCCGTGCCTCCCAGTGCCACCTATTTAACACACGAGACTGGTTAACATGCAGTACAGGAACTTGCTATGTAGCGCTACAGATTTGCTCACTAACTTACTGACATAGAAATCGACAGGAAGTGTGGAGCGGAAACGTGTTGTACGTCTTTACCGATATTGGTAAAGACGTATTAGACACTCTTACTCATTGTCACGCTAGAGAGATATATAATATATAGTAATTACATAGTAATATATATACTAACTTTAGAAAATTTTAACTGTAGGCCTAATATAGAGGCAGAGGGCAAGCGTCAGCGTTCCTACACTGTAGAAGAAAAACTAGCTGCAATAGATTGAGTAAATAGCGGAGAAACCCAGGCCAAAGTTTCAAAGGATATTGGGATTGCCGAATCTACTCTCAGAGGATGGCTGAAAAATGAGTCTAAACTGAACGGCTTTATACAAAATATCGATTCTGCCATGGGGCTTAAGCGAAAGCATGTGCACTATTCAGCAAAACCCACAACAGACAAAGCCATGCGCACGGGGTTTGCTCAGGAAAGGCTGAAAGTGGGCCAATTCTTCAAGCCCAAGTGACAAAATTTGGAAATTTAATGAGGGATGAATAATTCCAAGCCAGAAAGGGTTTATAAGTCATTTTAAAAGCGTCATGCATAGCGCAGGTATCAATTTCTGGAGAAAGCCGATCAGCCGATGAATCGGCCGCAAACGCGTTTCCCTCCGAGTTAAAATCTATTTTACAAAATGAAGACTACCACGAAGAACAACTTTATAATTGTAATAAACATCTCTATTTGTAAAACTGCTACCTGATAAGACTTTAGCCTTTAATTACGAGACACAGAAAACAGCTGGATTTAAAAAGATAAAAGATCGTGTGACTCTTCTTTTTTTTAGTAATAAGACGGGCAGCCATAAGCTTGCCCCTCTTCTCATTGGCCGCTTTCATAACCCTCACTGCTTTAGTCACCTCAATAGAGCCAAACTGCCAGTAATATAAGCTAACAGCAAAAATGCTTGGATGATGAGACACATTTTTGATGACTGGTTCCACAACAGCTTTGTTCCAGCTATTCGTAAGCATCTGCGGTCGAAGAAACTTGAAGCCAAAGCACTTTTAATACTTGACAATTGTCCATCCCATCCTCCAGCTGAATCACTGGTAACAAGCAATGGAAAAATTTGAGTGCTATACCTACCATTCAACACATCATCAAAAATTCAACCTTTAGACCAGGGCGTTATTCAGAATTTTAAAAACAATTATAGACGGGAGCTGATTTCGGCAATCGTGTCATGCATGTCTTCAGGCATTTCTGAATTCCTGAAACAGTTAAACATGAAGGAAATTATTTATTTAATTAAAAAAGCTTGGGACAGAGTAAAACGAAAGTTCATTGAAAACTGCTGGATGAAGGCTCTCGGTGATGCCTTTTCTGTCAAAGACGGCTCAGACTCGGAAAACTCCAGCAGTGGCCCCTGATTCAGAGCCAGACTTTGAAGGATTTTTCAGAAGAAGACTTCCTACAAACACGCATGCAGACAAAAGAGGATAAAGGTAAACTTCTCTTTCAAATGATAAAAGATTTTAGTTTGGATATGTCACCGGAAATCATTACCGAGTGGCTGGAGATGGATGAAGATTGCCCGACTTCAGAATTTCTGTCCCAGGAAGAAATATTAACAGGCTGCGAGGCTACGTCGGACCGCGAAAGTGATGGCGAGGATGTCATTGAAAAGGTCAAAATTCTGCCCACAGAAGCCCTTAATGCTGTAGAAACTGTTGTATGATTTATCGAAGAGCAAAATGCGGAAAATATCGAAATCATTCATCTGTGGCGAATGACAGACTTCATAAGAAAGAAAAAAAAATGCGAGCCAGAAAGAGCAGAAAATAACGGCATTTTTTTCTAAGTGAATCATAGACACTTTTTTCTGCATGGCCCTCTTAACCCGCGGTCCGTTAACATGCGGTCATGACGGCTTGACTCCTGACATCCACGCTTAAACAGGTCTGTACTGTATCTCTTAATGGAACCATCAGGTTGTGCTCACAATAGACGAGATACATCCCTGTGTGGGTGTCAGTGTAGGGTTAGAGGCAAGATAGCTTGCACCTCGTCTACTCAGGAATTGCTGGGGGCTAGCTCAGCCCCCCTAAGCTCAGCCATGTGGGCCACTACACCATTGCAGAATTGCCAGGACATAAGAATTCCCTGGCCCAATCTCCTGCCATGCCAAATCTGCTCCTTCTCTCCTCTGCCCTGCCCTCATCCCACCTTACCTCCACCCTGCCCTGGAACTCCTCCTGCACCATGGGGTCTGCTGCAAAGGCAGAGCTGGTTTTGCATCAGGCATAGTGGCCTCTTGGGTCGGGGATCACTCCTACCCGAGAGTCCTTCGTATCAACCTATCTGGTGCCGAGGGACCCCAGGCAAAGCTGTTACCCGGAGTTCTTTCAACCCAAAGCTCTTGGTAACTTTTACTCTGTGCGAGGTGGTGTCAGGAAATAAATCCAGGGAGACACAGCTGTCCGACCGATAGATGACTGGCACAAACAGGACAACACAAGAGTGCTTTCACTTAAAGCTAAACTTTATTTAGTCTCAAGCACTTACACACGTCTGCAACAGGTTAGTAAAACACCCCCAACCCTCGATAATTACCAAGTGTGGCTCTTGAGTGGCACAGCAGCTGCTGGTGGAGAATACAAGATGCATCCAGAGAGAGAGAGCGTGCAGACTTGAAGAGTCCCCCCCACCTCAAACTTTTCCCCTTTTTTTATAATACAATGACATGTCCCTTAAAGAACTTGGTAAGTAAGCAGTTTCAGTGGTGCAGCAAGAGGTTTCCTTCTGATTATTGATTAACCAGGTGTGGTTTTTCCCCAGAGTTTGCAGCCTGGAGGCCCTAACAAACATTCCTGAGGGCACATCCTGCTCTTCTAAAATGCATGTATCAGCAACTTCAACACAATTCTTATCAGGAAGGACGCAGGGTCAAGCTGCCCTCTCTGTGGCACCCAAACCCCTCCCCTCCTGCCTTGGTCAAGCTGAGGCTGCTACAATGCCATTTTATGGCCTGCTGACTTGGCTGCTTTTAGCAATAAGCAATAGTAGTTTCAGGCACTTTACTGGTTTGCCAAAGTCTCCCTGTACAAAGCTGAATCAGGTCCATCAAGTCTTTAATACGATTACCCGCATCCTCCCTCCCCCATCCCATTACTCACTATTATCTATTTGTTTGCATTGTGGAAGTGCCTAGGAGCCCACGCCATGGACCGTGCTAGATGCTGTACAAACACATACCAAAGAGATGGCCCCTGCCCCAGAGAGCTTACAGTCTAAGGAGCAAATAAAATTCCTTCCTATTGTTTGTTACATTCACTGGTAGTGCATTGTCTAAAATTAGCTTACCAGCTCTTCAGGGCGCCGATAGCGTCTTATGTGTTTGAGTGGTACATAGCACAATGCTGGGCACTAGATTCGAACAATAATAATAAAAACAATTAATACGCACATTGGCCTGTTCATTACTGCACACATCAGTGTGGTCTTATTTAGTAAATACTTAGCTATCTACGGTATTATAATTAATCACAGTAGTTTTCCTTCTCAAAGTCCTTCTACTAAGGCTACCTAGAAGTTTTATGTGCTGACCACAAAAAAAAAAAAAAGTGCTTTTCAGAAAAGAAAGCGATGGAAGAAAGCGCTGTGTCTTTTCACAGTAATCGAGCCCCACAGTATATGCTTGCTTATAGTTGGTGATGATTTGCTTGTCCATGGTAAGAGGAAGAAAGGAAGGTCAGTTACTTAGGAGGATGAGGAGGGAGAGAGAAGTTTTAAACCGGTTCAGAGGTGCAGTTTGGATTCTTATGCAAGTTCATCTCGAAAGCAGCATAATCCAGTGACTAAGATCAGGGCCGGCTCCAGCTTTTTTGCCGCCCCAAGTGGCGAAGGGAAAAAAAAACAAAAAACAAGCCGGGTTGAGCTGCCGCCGAAGTGCTGCCGAAGAGTAAGAGAGGGACTGCAGGCCCCGCTGCCAAATTGCCACCGAAGACCCGGACGTGCCGGCCCGATGACGGACGGAGTGCCGCCTCTTTCTATTGGACGCCCCAGGCACCTGCTTCCTTCACGGGTGCCTGGAGCCGGCCCTGACTAGGGTACTGGCTTGCATGTCTGGAGCCCTTGCTTCTATTCCAAGCTTGGCTATTGACTTGCTGGGTCACTTTGGGGAAGTCCTTTCACCTTTCTGTGCCACAGTTTAATCATCTCTATAGGAGAGATAATATTGCTTACGTGTCTTTGTAAAACATTGGGATCTGTACATTAATTACACAACCCCAGTCTCAGAGTGTATAAAGGTGGGTTATAGCAAACAGACCCAAACTCCAAGTTTCACTCAGACATAGCCTAGGATCTGGTCACCTAAATATTGATTTAGGCACTTTGGTCCATATCCTCAAAAGTAGTTAGGCTTTTAAATACCTTTTAGGTTCTCAGTTTGTGACTAATCCAAATCCCAGTAAGTGACTGGAAAATCTCACATTGATCACATTGGACCCTTAAAAAGGGATTTGTGTTATGATAGTATGGGCCGATCCGGATCGGATCAGTTATTTGATTTTTAAGTTTTGGTGTTTGAAACAACAATGCAGATGTAGTTGTTTCACTCGAAGTACTCGTGTTTCAAACTGCAGGCTAATTCATTTTATTTATTAAGTGTCTTCTTCTCCTTGCTCAAGCACTCTGGGCGCTGAAGCAAAACAACAGTAACATCAACATTACAATGAAAATATGCAGCTTCTTAACGCATGTAAAGAGAATCAATGAGCAATGTTGGGAGCTCCACATATTCAGATTCTTTTCTTGATTATAGCTGATGAGATGAAAAAGTGAGACTCCAGATGTTCAGCAAACAGGTTTTTTGTTTTTGTTTTTTTTTAAAATCCCACTGTAAACTAACTGCCTAGGAGGTTTGACAATAAAGATATGTTTTAAATAAGTGCCTTCTGCAAGTGTAACTCACTATCTCATTACAAAAGCCCAGTGGAGAGAATTGGAAATTAATCTAAAATTAGATGATAATTAGAAGTGCTGTACTGTAGATAAAGCCATTCAACATGAAGGGTTAGATTGAAACTCTGCACAGCTCTGAGCAAGGGCTGGTGCAGAAGCCGCTAGGAGACATAGTAGCTCTGAGATTCCAAGTTTCTTCCCTTCGCTATGCGCTATGCTCCAGAAGTCATCTGCTCTTGGCCTATACTAGTAGTAAATTACTATTTTTACCCCATGCTGAATCAACTGGCCACAGGGTGGGAGGAGGTGGAGTCAAGGTTAAACTCAGTGTTGCCAACTCTTGTGATTTTATCATCAGTCTTGACATTTTGGGTGTATCACTGAAAGCTCCAGCTCCTTTCGCCAGGGGATTGTGTAAGAATCTTATTTTTTTAAAAGTATAATTCTGGCCATCATGGCAGTAGAGAAAATGACGATGTGTCCCAAGTGCCCCCTAAACACTAAGAGCCCAACATTTATTAAAGTTTTAAAATATTTTCTTGATTTTAAGTAGGGCTATCGATTAATCACAGTTCACTCACACGATTAACTCCAAAAAATTAATCGCAGTTTTAAACCACACTGTTAAACAATAGAATACCAATTGAAATTTATTAAATATTTTGGATATTTTTCTATATTTTTCTACATTTTCCTATATATATATATATATATATATATATATATATTCTGTGCTGTAATTGAAATCAAAGTGTATATTGTTTTTATTACAAATATTTGCACTATAAAAATGATAAACCAAAAAACAGTATTTTTCAATTCATCTCAAATAAGTACTGTAGTGCAATCTCTTTGCTGTGAAAGTGCAAATTACAAATGTCAAGGTTCCTTCCCCACTCTGAACTCTAAGGTACAGATGTGCGGACTTGCATGAAAACCTCCTAAGCTTATTTTTACCAGCTTAGGTTAAAACTTCCCCAAAGTACAAACTATTTTCCTTTTTCCCTTGGACTTTATTGCTGCCACCACCAAGCGGCTAACAGATACATAACCGGGAAAGAGCCCGCTTGGAAATGTCTTTCCCCGCAAAATCCTCCCCAAACCCTACATCCCCTTTCCTGAGGAAGGCTTGATAAAAATCCTCACCAATTTACATAAGTGAAAACAGTCCCAAACCCTTGGATCTTAAGAACAATAAAAAAAAAAAAATCAGGTTCTTAAAAGAAGAATGTTAATAGAATAAAAGGTAAAAGAATCGCCTCTGTAAAATCAGGATGGTAAATACCTTACAGGGTAATTAGATTCAAAACATAGAGAATCCCTCTAAGCAAAACCTTAAGTTACAAAAAGACACAAAAACAGGAATATGCATTCCATTCAGCACAGCTTATTTTCTCAGCCATTTAAACAAACAGAATCTAACGCATATCTAGCCAGATTACTTACTAAGTTCTCAGACTCCATTCCTTTCTGTTTCCAGCAGATGCATCACACGCACTGACAGAGAGAGACTTTGTTTCTCCCTCCCTCCAGCTTTTGAAAGTAACTTGTCTCCCCATTGGTCATTTTGGTCAGGTACCAGCGAGCTTATCCTAGCTTCTTAACCCTTTACAGGTGAAAGTTTTTCCTCTCGCCAGGAGGGATTTTAAAGGTGTTTATCCTTCCCTTTATATTTATGACAACAAATGTAGACTTTTTTTGTTACATAACTGCACTCAAAAACAAAAAAAAAGTAAAACTTCAGAGCCTACAAGTCCACTCAGTCCTACTTCTTGTTCAGCCAATCTCTAAGATAAACAAGTTTGTTTACATTTACCGGAGATAATGCTGCACTCTTCTTATTTACTATGTCACCAGAAAGTGAGAACAGGCATTTGCATGCCACTTTTGTAGTTGACATTGCAAGGTATTTACGTGCCAGATATGCTAAACATTCATATGCACCATCATGGTTCGGCCACCATTCCTGAGGACATGCTTCCATGCTAATGACGCTCATTTGAAAAATAATGCATTAATTAAATGTGTGACTGGACTCCTTGTGTGAGAATTGCTTGTCCCCAGCTCTGTTTTACCCACATTCTGCCACATATTTCATGTTATAGCAGTGTCAGATAATCACCCAGCACATGTTGTTCATTTTAAGAACACTTTCACTACAGATTTCACAAAATGCAAAGAAGGTACCAATGTGAAATTTCTAAAGATGGCTACAGGACTTTACCCAAAGTATAAGAATCTGAAGTGTCTTCCAAAATCTGAAAGGGATGAGGTGTGGCACATGGTTTCAGAAGTCTTAAAAGAGCAACACTCCGATGCAGAAACTATAGAACCCGAACCACCAAAAAATAAAATCAACCTTCTGCTTGTGACATCTGACTCAGATAATGAAAATGAACATGCATTGGTCTGCACTGCTTTGGCTTGTTATCGAGCAGAACCCAAGATCAGCAAGATCAGCATGTCCCCTGGAATGGTTGTTGAAGCATATGAAGGGACATATGAATCTTTAGCACATCTGGCACATAAATATCTTGCTACACCTGTACCATGAGAATGCCTAGTCTCACTTTCAGGTGACATTGTAAACAAGAAGTGGACAGCATTATCTCCTGCAAATGTAAACAAACTTGTTTGTCTGAGTGATTGGCTGAACAAGATGTAGGACTGAGTGGACTTGCAGGCTCTAAAATTTTACATTGTTTTACTTTTGAATGTAGTTTTTTGTACATAATTCTATATTTGTAAGTTCAAATTTCATAACAAAGAGATTTCACCTCATGCAAGTACTGTAGTGCATTGAAGAATACTATTTATTTTGTTTTTTACAGCGCAAATACTTGTAATCAAGAATAAATATAAAGTGAGCACTGTACACTTTGTATTCTGTGTTGTAATTGAAATCAATATATTTTAAAATGTAGAAAACATCCAAACTATTTAAATAAATGGTATTCTATTATTAGCAGTGCAATTAATCACACAGATAATTTTTTTAATCGCTCGACAGCCCAAATTTTAAGCCCATGATTTTTAAGACAATTTCATGATTTTGGGGTGTATCGGTTTGAGACATGAATATTGAACAACTAGGACTGGTGACACTGCACCCACCCACTCCACAGACAGGAGTACCTGAGCATTAATATCTTGACTTTGTTCCAACACCACAGTGATGAGTGACATAGCAGACCCTGAAAAGAGTGGTAACCACCATTCTCATCAAATGACCACCTTTGAAGTAGTGTGTACCTAAACATCTTGCCTACACTTATCTCTGCAAGGCCGGTCAAGTGTGGCAGAACACTTAGAAACCATTTATCTGCCCAAGTGGTGCTCCAAACATGAAGCAACATTGTATGATCAGATTTGAAGAAATCCTGTTTGACTTTACTGGGGAAGCCTGCTCAAAAATTGGTTTCCCAATCAGGCTCCGCTACTATCTTTACTTATAAATGGCCAATGATCAAATGAAAAGTTTTGCAGTGAAGCAGGGGGCTCTCTTTACCACAGTAAGGTATATTCCAGAAAGTAAACTCTTTCTCTTTCTTACCCTTGCTCAGAAAATATCTTTGCACACATCACAATGCTTTAGTGCTACGTGCATTTTGTATGAGTGTCAAGTCCTGTCTTCTTGCATCAAAATGATAATGGGAAAAAAACATTCCTTAAGTGTCTAAGATGCAAACAAATTATAGCCCTGGAAGGGATGATCCCGATATAGTTTCCCTTTTGGGCTTTCAGGATGAGATATTCAAATCACCTAGGGGCTTTGGATACCCAATGACTATTAAAATTAATGAGACTCGGGCATGCAAAGCCCCTAAGTGTCTTCGAATATCTCATCCTCAACTTCCAGACTAGTCAATAGTAGTAAACAGCTTTCTGCTAGAGAACTTATATCTCATCTCTTTTATCTAATCTTTCTGTTTCTGTTACACTTCTCACCCAGTGTCTTTTGCTGGGGAATTCGCCAGTTAGGTAAATTCCATTCTGTTCCAACAGGCCCCTAACATACCATTAGCTATTGAAACAGCCAACAGCCAGGACTTCTGGCTGATCAGCCAGCATCTGTATACATGTTCCAGCCTTCGAGTACCAGATTAATACCTAGATCACTAGGCCCTGCATTTCGAACGTTGTTCATTGAAGTGGTATTTTCAAAAACATAATTGGAGTTGATAAAGTCTAAT
The DNA here is from genome assembly GCF_965152235.1 of Eretmochelys imbricata. Lineage (NCBI taxonomy): Eukaryota > Metazoa > Chordata > Testudines > Cheloniidae > Eretmochelys > Eretmochelys imbricata. The sequence goes on from NC_135573.1 coordinate 13,512,153, forward strand.
AAAGTACTAATTATTCTCCATTTAGGGGCACATGCACATCTTGATGGACAGGGCTTTTGACACAGATCTCCCATTAACTCTAATGTCCTGTGAATTCTCTAAGTCGTGTTTACTGGCTACAGCCCTCTGAATGAAAAGCCTCCTGCCCTGAAATGATATTCCTTTGTGTGATTATTTAATCTGTTTATTAAACAAGCCCTGATGGTATTTCTGATACATCAGCACCACGCAGGCGGAGCCCATGGTAGAATGGTACTGGATCTATTTTTTTAAAAAAACAAAGAAACATTTGCTTTCTTCTTTTTCTCTCTTTCATACATCTGAACAGATCGATAGATGTAAGTGTTAATACCAGGAGCAAATAGGTGAAATACAGGACCAAATTCTGCCCTGAGTTTCACCAATGTATATCTGGAGTAACTCTATCCACTTGCGTGCAGTTGCTTCCTCTATACATCTGTGTGCTTTCTCCCATGCTGCCCCTCATGGTTGGGAGGAGCTCCCTGTAAACAAACACAAACCAACTCCTTATCCTCCTTCAAAACCCTCCTTTCCCAGGCAGCCGATAAAAAACTTGACGGGGGGGTTAAGCTGCTGGTGTGCAGAGACCACTGTCCATCATGCTGTCTCATCGTTTCTTTGTACTGCCTCATTGGTCTCTCTGTATCCAGTTGCTGTCTTGTGTCTTATACTTTGATGGTAAGCGCGTCGTCTTTGTTTTTCGACATGGCACAGTGGTGCCCTGATCCATGCCTGGGTTTCCTAGGGAAAACAAACAACAACAATGTGAATTATTACTATTATGTATTCATTTATTTGTATTATGGTAGCAATATGAGGCTGCAACTGAAATCTGCACATGCTGGCCTGCCACAAAATCTCTCATACCAGCCATCTGATCCAAATTGCATTGTAGTCCATGGGAAGATACTCATGAACTTCAGTGGGCTTTGGGTAACACCCTATGTAGACAAGACAGAAAAGGGTGGGGAAAGGATTTGGTAATGGAAGTTTTCCAGAATTCTTATAATATTTATACCATCACACAATTTTATTTTGAAACTTATCTCCCCTTTTGCCACTTTACTGTACAAATTACAAAATGGGGCCAATTCCACAAAATATTTTGAGTGAGTATTTGTTTTAATTTTTAAGTGGATTTGGTTTGGTTGGGCTAATATTCCTTTTAGCAGATATTGGAGTAGCCAACTTTACTCCCACATTTCTCACTAAAAATAAATTGCAAATTCACATCAGCGAGTACCCATGCAAAGAAGCCAATTTTAACTCTGCACGTCTGAGCACTCACACCAGCACTGCTCACTCTTGATGAAATTCACCCTGTTCAAAAAGCCAGCACGAGACCTGTCCCACATAAATTGCTCATGAAAAGCATGTGCATAGCACAGTGAGGTAGCTCATTACAAATGTGTGTTGACTTGACTTTGTGAGCACAGTAGTACAAGTGAGTCTTCTGGGGACTTGAATGGAGAGAGGGTGGTGGCCTGGCTAATGATAGTCTGTACACCGTGGGATCTCAGAAGCCAAAAGGAGTAAATGCTCATCTGTGTCACTAAAACCAGCAATACTGAACCAAAAACACTTAGTGAAAAGAGATATTGAGTTAGAAGGAGAAATTTCACAGTTGACCATTAGGAGGACAATATTTCCACATTCCAACTTTCAGCTTTCTAAAAAGTCTCTTTTCTTATCCTTATCTTCAAAATCTTTAGAGCAGAGTGAATCACTAGCTGCTTATTGATTGGAAATTTTAGCCTTCATTTTGTGTGAGGGAAAGCCTGGTCCAGAACCCATTAGCTCAAAGGAAAGACTCCCATTGACTTCATTGGATTTTGTTTCAGGCCTGGAGTGCTGATGAGAAAACGGATTTCCTTATGAATGTGTTTTCTCACAGGTTTTGTTCTCTCTCAGAACAGTTTGCGGCAAGTATTAGAGATTCAAAATTCAAGCTGTGCTGGTGAGTAGCAATTGGTTACATATTTCAAGTGGGGTTATTTGTGGTCCCTGATTAGATGAGCATAGCTCTTACAGTGTGAAGTTCACTGCTGTGCAGGGGGCCCTAGCACAAAGCTGATGCAAATCCCACCTAACCCTTGTTTGGAAGTTTTATGTGGGACTGAAGTGGTGCACAGCTCTTGTACCAGCTCTTTTAATGGAGTGAATTTCATCTACAGCGAGCAACACGGGCATGAGTGCTCAGACGTGCAAAGTTAAAATTGGCTTCTTTGCATGGGGACTCGCTGATGTGTGGACAAACAAATACTCAATCAAGTCCTGCAGCTTTGGACAGATCCAAGAGCTGTTTTACAGTGCAGAATTACTCCAAGACTACATCAACAGAGGGAATGATCCACGGAAAATATGCCAAGAGAATTTCACTTCACTTATCTCATTCTTTGGTGTGTAACTGGTTCCTCCCTCACCTTCTCATCTTGCCGGCTTCCTTCCACACCCTAGAGAATGTTACTTCATTATAAATTCTACCAGTCAATTTAGACTCAGACTCATAGACTTTAAGGTTAGAAGGGACCATTATGATCATCTAGTCTGACCACCTGCACAACACAGGCCACAGAATCTCACCCACCCACTCCTGTAACAAACCCCTAACCTATGTCTGAGCTATTGAAGTCCTGAAATCATAGTTTAAAGACTTCAAAGTGCAGAGAATCCTCCAGCAAGTGACCCTGACCCACGCTGCAGAGGAAGATGAATAACCCCCAGAGCCTCTGCCAATCTGCCCTGGAAGAAAATTGCTTCCCAACCCCAAATATGGTAATCAGCTAAACCCTGAGCATGTGGGCAAGACTCACCAGCCAGACACCCAGGAAAGAATTCTCTGCAGTAACTCAGATCCCACCCCATCTAACATCCCATCACAGGCCATTGGGCATATCTACCACTAATTGTCGAAGATCAGTTAATTGCCAAAATTAGGCTATCCCAACATATCATCCCTTCCATAAACATATCAAGCTTAGTCTTGAAGCCATATATGTCTTTTGCCTCCACTGCTTCCCTTGGAAGGCTGTTCCAGAACTTCACTCCTCTGATGGTTAGAAACCTTCATCTAATTTCAAGTCTAAACTTTCTGATGGCCAGTTTATATCCATTTGTTCTTGTGTCCACATTGGTACTGACCTTAAATAATTCTTCTCCCTCCATGGTATTTATCCTTCTTATATTTAGAGAGAGCAGTCATATCTCCTCTCAGCCTTCTTTTGGTTAGGCTAAACAAGCCAAGCTCTTTGAGTCTCCTTTAATAAGACAGGTTTTCCATTCCTCAGATCATCCTAGTAGCCGTTCTCTGTACCTGTTCCAGTTTGAATTCATCCTTCTTAAACATGGGAGACCAGAACTGCACACAGTATTCCAGATGAGGTCTCACCAGTGCCTTGTATAATGGTACTAACACCTCCTTATCTCTACTGGAAATACCTCGCCTGATGCATCCCAAGGCCGCATTAGCTTTTTTCACAGCCATATCATATTTCACGGCCATATCACATATCACATCCTGTGATCAACCAATATTCCGAGGTCCTTCTCCTCCTCTGTTACTTCCAAGTGATGCGTCCCCAATTTATAACAAAAATTCTTGTTATTAATGCATGACCTTGCACCCTAAATGCATGACCTTGCACTTTTCACTATTAAATTTCATCCTATTGCTATTACTTCAGTTTACAAGGTCATCCAGATCTTCCTGTATGATATCCCAGTCCTTCTCTGTATTGGCAATACCTCCCAGCTTTGTGTCATCCACAAACTTTATTAGCACATTTCCGCTTTTTGTGCCAAGATCAGTAATAAAAAGATTAAATAAGATTGGTCCCAAAACCGATCCATGAGGAACTCCACTAGTAACCTCCCTCCAGCCTGACAGTTCACCTTTCAGAGTGACCCATTGTAGTCTCCCATTTAACCAGTTCTTTATCCACCTTTCAGTTTTCATATTGATCCCCATCTTTTCCAATTTAACTAATAATTCCCCATGTGGAACCATATCAAATGCCTTACTGAAATCGAGGTAAATTAGATCCACTATGTTTCTTTTGTCTAAAAAATCTGTTACCTTCTCAAAGAAGGAGATCAGGTTGGTTTGACATGATCTACCTTTTGTAAAACCATGCTATATTTTGTCCCAATTATCATTGACCTCAATGTCCTTAACTACTTTCGCCTTCAAATTTTTTTCCAAGACCTTGCATACTACAGATGTCAAACTAACAGGCCGGTAGTTACCCGGATTGCTTTTTTTCCCCCTTTCTTAAAAATAGGGACTATGTTAGCAATTCTCCAGTCATACGGTACAACCCCTTAGTTTACAGATCCATTAAAAATTTTTGCTAATGGGTTTGCAATTTCATGTGCCAGTTCCTTTAATATTATTGGATGAAGATTATCTGGGCCCCCCGATTTAGTCCCATTAAGCTGTTAAAGTTTGGCTTCTACCTCAGGTGGGGTAATATCTACCTCCATATCCTCATTCCCATTTGTCATGCTACCATTATCCCTAAGCTCCTCATTAACCTCATTAAAGACTGAGGCAAAGTATTTGTTTAGTTATTGGGCCATGTCTAGATTATCCTTAACCTCCATTCCATCCTCACTGTTTAGCAGTCCCACTTCTTCTTTCTTGGTTTTCTTCTTATTTATATGGCTATAGTACCTTTTACTATTGGTTTTAATTAGCTTTGCAAGGTCCAACTCTACATGGCTTTTGGCCTCTCTCACTTTATCCCTACATCTTCTGACCTCAACAAGATAGCTTTCCTTGCTAATCCCTCCCATCTTCCACTCCTTGTAGGCTTTCTGCTTTTTCTTAATCACCTGTCTGAGATGCTTGATCATCCAGCTTGGTCTACAACTCTTACCTATGATTTTTTTCCCCTTTCTTGGGATGCAGGCTTCTGATAGTTTCTGCAACTTTGACTTGAAGTAATTCCAGGCCTCCTCCACCTTTAGATCCACAAGTTCTTTAGTCCAATCCACTTCCCTAACTAATTTCCTTATTTTTTTATGTTAGCCCTTTTGAAATCAAACACCCTAGTCACAGATCTATTTTTGTTTATCCTTCCATTTAGTTTGAACTGAATTAGCTCATGATCACTCGAACCAAGTTTGTCCCCTACAACCAGTTCTTCTATGAGGTCCTCACTACTCACGAAAACCAAATCTAAAATGGCATCCCCTCTTGTCAGTTCAGCAACTACTCGGTGAAGGAATCCATCAGCTATTGCATCCAGGAAAATCTGAGCCCTATTATTATTACCAGCACTTATCCTCCAGTCTATATCTGGGAAGTTAAAGTCTCCCATGATCACACAATTCCCATTGGTATTTACTTCATTAAGAAGATTAAAGAGGTCTCTATCCATATCCAGATCGGATCCCGGTGGTCTATAGCACACCCCAAGCACTATCACAGGGAAGGATCTAGTAGCTTTCTTCCCCAATGTGATTTTTGCCCAGACAGACTCGGTCATATCCATTCCATCACTTCTTATTTCTTTACAGTCTACCTCATCATTGATATACAGTACTACTCCACCACCTTTGCCTTTATTTATGTCCTTCCTAAATAGCACATACCCTTCAATACCCGTACTCCAGTCATGACTACTATTCCACCATGTTTCTGTTATCCCTATAATATCGGGTTTCACTTCCTGCACCAGTAGCTCTAGTTCCTCCATTTTGTTACCTAGGCTCCTCACATTAGTGTACAAACATCTTAATTTTTGCTGTTTGGCCTCTCTCACATTCTTTACCTGATTAGGCACGGTCATTCTACAGCCAGTATAACCTGTTAGACTGGTATCCACACTGCCCTTCCTCCTTATGTCCATTCTCCTACCCACAGCTGTATCCTTTCTTACTTAATTTTCTTCCCTCTGAATGTTAAAATCCGGTGTGGAGATTACCTGGACATCTCCCAACCATCTCCCCCAGATTCCTAGTTGAAAGCTCTCTTAATCAGTTGTGCCAGCCTCCATCCTAGAAATCTATTTCCCTCCTTACTCAGGTGAAGTCCATCCCGAGAGACCAGTCCTCTGTCCATGAATGCTTCCCAGTGGCCATACATCCCAAAGCCCTCCTTATAGCACCAGTGCCTGAGCCATCTGTTGAGCATCATAATTTTGTCACACCTTTATTCTTCTTCTCTAGGAACAGGCAGAATCCCACTGAAGATCACCTGAGCCTTGATTTCCTTAAGCGTCTTCCCCAGCCTGGCATAGAATCATAGAATATGAGGGTTGGAAGGGACCTCAGGAAGTCATCTAGTCCAACCCCTTGCTCAAAGCAAGACCAATCCCCAACTAAATCATCCCAGCCAGGGCTTTGTCAAGCTTGACCTTAAAAACCTCAAAGGAAGGAGATTCCACCACCTCCCTAGCTAAAGCATTTCAGTTCTTCACCAATTTCCTAGTGAAAAAGTTTTTCCTAATATCCATCCTAAAACTTCCCCACTGCAACTTGAGACCATTACTCCTCATTCTGTCATCTGCTACCACTGAGAACAGTCTAGATCCATCCTCTTTGGAACCCCCTTTCAGGTAGTTGAAAGCAGCTATCAAATCCCCCCTCATGCTTCTTTTCTGCAGACTAAACAATCCCAGTTCCCTCAGCCTCTCCTCATAAGTCATGTGTTCCAGTCCCCTAATAATTTTTGTTGCCCTCTGCTGGACACTTTCCAATTTTTCCACATCTTTCTTGTAGTGTGGGGCCCAAAACTGGATGCAGTACTCCAGATGAGACATCACCAGTGTCGAACAGAGGGGGAATGATCACGTCCCTCAATCTGCTGGCAATGCTCCTACTTATACAGCCCAAAATGCCGTTAGCCTTCCTGGCAACAAGGGCACACTGTTGACTCATATCCAGCTTCTCGTCCACTGTAACCCCTAGGTCCTTTTCTGCAGGATTTCTGCCTAGCCACTCGGTCCCTAGTCTATAGCGGTGCGTGGGATTCTTCCGTCCTAAGTGCAGGACTCTGCACTTGTCCTTGTTGAACCTCATCAGATTTCTTTTGGCCAAATCCTCTAATTTGTCTAGGGCCCTCTGTATCCTATTCCTACTCTCCAGCATATCTACCACCCCTCCCAGTTTAGTGTCATCTGCAAACTCGCTGAGAGTGCAGTCCACACCATCCTCCAGATCATTAATGAAGATACTGAACAAAACCGGCCCTTGGGACACTCCTCTTGGGGCACTCCTCTTGATACTGGCTGCCAACTAGACATGGAGCCATTAATCACTACCCTTTGAGCCAGATGATCTAGCCAGCTTTCTATCCACCTTATAGTCCATTCATCCAGCGCATACTTCTTTAACTTGCTGGCAAGAATACTGTGGGAGACCGTATCGAAAGCTTTCCTAAAGTCAAGGAATAACACGTCCACTGCTTTCCCCTCATCCATAGAGCCAGTTATCTCATCATAGCCACTTATCTGGAGAGGGAGAGGAATTATTTAAGCTCAGTACCAATGTGGACAAAAGAACAAATGGATATAAACTGATCATTGGGAAGTTTAGACTTGAAATTAGACAAAGGTTTATAACCATCGGAGGAGTGAAGTTTTGGAACAGCCTTCCAAGGGAAGCAGTGGGGGCAAAAGACCTATCTGGCTTTAAGATTAAACTCGATAAGTTTATGGAGGAGATGGTATGATGGTATAACATGATTTTGGTAATTAATTGATCTTTAAATATTCATGGTAAATAGGCCCAATGGCCTGTGATGGGATGTTAGGTGGGGTGGGATCTGAGTTACAACAGAAAATTCTTTCCTGGGTATCTGGCTGGTGAATCTTGCCCATATGACAGGTTTCAGAGTAACAGCCGTGTTAGTCTGTCTTTGCAAAAAGAAAAGGAGTACTTGTGGCACCTTAGAGACTAACCACTCATGCTCAAATAAATTGGTTAGTCTCTAAGGTGCCACAAGTATTCCTTTTCTTCTTGCCCATATGCTCAGTGTTTAGCTGATCACCATATTTGGGGTCAGGAAGGAATTTTCCTCCAGGGCAGATTGGAAGAGGCCCTGGAGGTTTTTTGCCTTCCTCTGTAGCATGGGGCACGGGTCACTTGCTGGAGGATTCTCTGCTCCTTGAAGTCTTTAAACCACAGTTTGAGGACTTCAGTAGCTCAGACATAGGTGAGAGGTTTATCGCAGGAGTGGGTGGGTGAGATTCTGTGGCCTGCATTGTGCAGGAGGTCAGATTAGATGATCATAATGCTCCCTTCTGACCTTAGTGTCTATGAATCTATGAATCTCATTATCTCGTCATCTCGTCATATCCGGCATAGTCTTCCTTGATATGTTCCAGCAAGAATCTAGCCGTATCATTTGTTCACGCATGAAGGACGATCAGTGGATTCTTTCCCCCTCCCATTAGGATCCTCTTCAGCCTCAGGTCCACACCCCGTATCTTAGCACCCGGCAGACAGCACACCCTTCTGTTTTCTGGATCAGCTCTGGTTACAGGCCTGTCTATTCTTCTCAGTAAGGAGTCCCCAATCATGTAGACCTGCCTTTTTCTGGTGATGGTGTGATTCTCCAGTCTATCTCCCGTTCCCTCTGGCTGCAAGTCCTCTCGATTCCTGTTGTCCCTTGCAATCCTCTGCAACCCATCCCATATCCTCCTGTAGATCAGATTTGGTGTTATCTCCATTGACTCTTGCCGCCTTCCTATAGGACTAGCTGATCTTCTCTTCTTCCTTGCCCTCTCACCTTCAGTGACCACCTGCTGTGCCCCTTCTTCATTTTCCAACTCCACAAACCTGTTCCTGAGCTCTGTTTCTTCTTCACTAGCCCATCTTTTCCTCTGCCTGGTTCTCTTAGTCACATGCTTCCACTGTCCACTTTCCTCACCCAGCAGTATCCTCTCAGAGTTCTTTGGTCCTGCTTCCACCTGCAACTCTGAGCTTTTCCCTTCAGCCTCCTCATGTCTGCTCCATCATCTGCTCAAACCCCCTTTTAAACTCAACCAGAGTTTACACCTGCATCTCCAATCCTCAGATCTTTTCTTCCATCAGCTCTATCAGAAGGCACTTCATGCAGACGAAACTCTTTTCAGGTACCCCCTCCAGGATCATGTACATGCCACAGATTCCACATCCAGTCATCTTCATTGTGTCTTCCACTACTTGGGTCACTATCACTGCTGCCTCTATATTGGTCATAGCCTTCTCACCTAAGTCCTGTTAGTCTACAAATACTTTCTCCTCCAACAGAACTCCCACTCAAACTCCCCTGTTCACAGCTCTGTTTGCTGGCTCCCGTGCTGCTGCAGCTGTCTGTATTTCCCATACAGATCATTTGACTAGATCTAGAGTCATAAGAACAAGACATCTCTTAATGGAAATATTCATGACCAAACACAAGGTATTGTCCTCCCCGCCCCGCCCTTGGATTGCACTCTCCATTTTGAAACCCACACACATACATTTCTAAGGGCCTGCTCTATTTCTCATTGAAATCAATGGTGTGATTCCTATTGATGGGTGGCCATTAACTTCAATGGGTCCATGATTTCACCCCTAGACTTCAGTAATACTAGACCCACAGAACATTCTCATGATGATGTCACATGCTACCATAGCATACAAAAGCCTGTGAGCAAAAACAGCACCACAGATTTCCCATCGCTTTACAATATTTTATGGGGGTTGCAGCTGGCCATACAGTTCAAAGACCCTGCAGAAGATTACCTCCTCCTGCCCATACCATAAGGATCATGTCACAGAGCTGCTCTGGTTCTGCCTGGGAAGACAGGCCCACCCGCTCCTCAGGAGGGAGGACACTGTGTGATTCAAAGGTGAGAAAAACAAGGTCAGCATCCAAAGGGCATTAAATAAGGGGGGGAGGGATAGCTCAGTGGTTTGAACATTGGCCTGTTAAACCCAGGGTTGTGAGTTCAACCCTTGAGGGGGCCATTTAGGGATCTGGGGCAAAAATTGGGGATTGGTCCTGCTTTGAGCAGGGAGTTGGACTAGATAACCTCCTGAGGTCCCTTCCAACCCTAATATTCTATGATTCTACATACATCTGACGATGCCTTTCATGGGCAGTGGAACACAGTTCACTAGAACTGAATGTACATAGGTTGAGTGGGCTGCGATTTGTACCCCCAACTTTAAATTCATTGCCTTGTGACTCAAGACAAGCTTTGTTTAATTAGATAAATAAAGGTGCTGGTAAGACACAGTTGTTTAAAAGTCAATCATGCAATTTTACATTATCTCTTAACTGGGTCTCAGGTTCCAATGTTCAGATCTGGACCCGGATCTTGACGACTCTAAGGGGTGTTTGGATTTAAGGTTACCAACTAGCTCATTTTTAAAACAGGGGAAAAATGTGGATCTGGGTTCAGATTTCAAATGCACTTCCCCTCAAAGTTTGGGGGTATCGGTTCAGATTCTTCACTACTTTTAACTTCAGTGTACAGTAATAGGGTTAAAAATTGTCAGTGAAAGTCTTGTAGAGTTTGGTTCTCGACCAAGAGAAATGTGAGGTTTTAGGTGATAATTCAAAAGTAAAAGGTCTTATTTACAGTGGGCATTTTTTCACCAAGGTAGCTTTTCCAGTATAACTAGACTGGCATGAAACCTCAGCAGGGGTGCACTTCACCAACATAAAAAGTTGCATGCACCAGTGTGGCTTACCCTAGTTTATCCAGTGTCTACACACACCCTAAAAAAATTTATGGCCTTTTCCTTGCAGACCTTGGGAATCTGTTTATATCATTCTTTTTGTGATGGATACTCCAAGAGATACATGTTTTGTTTCATTATCCAAATGCCCCGGATGCTCAAAAGTAAATGAGTCTAACCGCAGAGAAGCAGACGTGTGAGTGCCTTTCATTTGGTATTTCTTGTAAGTGAAATATACATGTGCTACATTCCCCACTAGAGATAACTGTTTTTATAGCTAGCTCTAACAAAAAACTAGCATGCTAAAGATACAACATTTGAAAAGCCTCTTGAGAAAAACAGCAAAGTGATGGCAGTAAAAAAATCACACTGAACCACAGATAATTTGAGCAACTCAACAGCAGAGCTGTTCTAAAGCTAACGCTGACAGGTGCTACAGACAGCATATTTACAAAGTATCCAAACATATCAGTGATTGACTCTCGCTAGCGAGAGTCAGTCTTATCTGAGCTAGAGCTGCTGCCCAGAAAGGTTATTCAGCTAAGATCATCAAGAATAGTATCCTGTTGGCCACCATCACACCTCCTGTGAGTCAGGAATGCCAGCAGCGACTAGGAGATCAGGCCATGGCTAGTAAAATAGCAACAAGGTCCTTGCCCAGCATTAATCCCTACTCCTACATTCACACCATGCAACAGATTGAGACAGTTGCATTGTCATGATCCAATTCTTTTTATTGCTGAATAGGACCAGAGTAGTGGAACATATGTGGCTTGAAGCATTGGAAGACGGTGGGCATTGTTCCACCCTTCCTACAGCCATGTTAGTGGAGTTACTGCTACCTAAGGCTTTTAGTCTGTATTAGAATCCCTGCCTACATGCAGAGTTCATTTAAAGTCAACAGGACACCCCAGAGTCTCAGGCATCCAGTCCAGTGTCTGTCTAAGGTACTTTTATGGCACCCATCACCGTAGTACCTGAGCACCTCATAATCCTTAGTGTATTTATCCTCACAACACCCCGATGAGGGAGGGCAACACTATTATCCCCATTGTACTGATGGGGAACTAAGGCACAGGGAGGCTAAGTGACTTGCCCAAGGTCATACTGGAAGTCTGTTGCATGGCAGTGACATATCCCAGCTCTCCCAACTTGTAGGCTAGCACTCTAATTATTGGACCATCTTTTCTCTAGTAAATCGAAGATCGGGCCTTAAATATGAATTTGCTCTTGTCTCCTACAGGACACCTCTTGATCAATAGGACTGAGCCTTATGGTTAAGGTAGTTGAATTCTGCCCTGAAGAATTGGATCCTGGCCCTGCCTATGCCACAGAGTCCTTACATGATGCTGAGGGAGTCCCTTAATCCTTTCACAGGCGGTCACTAATTGTGTATTCAGAAGTTTGAGAGTACCCAACTTGGCACTTCAGGGTCTGGTTTTCAGAAGTTCTGAGCACTCACAGTCCTCTGGCCCCTGCTTCATTCAGTGCACACTTCATCTGCTCAATGCACAGCTCCCATGGGCTTCATTTGCAGCTGTTAACTACACACGTTCCAACTTGTGCAACAAACGAGGCAAGGGTCAGTGACATTCCCCTCTGGTGTTATCTGGATGGTGATCTACAAGGTCACTCCAATCCTTGACTCTGGGAGCCAGCCTTAACCTGCTCTGCTGTGAGAACTCCCATTCCTGCGCTGTTCACACACAGCCTCTGGCATGTAAGCTGCTCCCAGCTACTTTCAACCAAATGACACTAGCCAATATCTCCAGTCCCAGACACACCCATCTTGCAGTGTCCAGTGTGATACAGCATGGCCAGAGGGCAGCAGGAGAGTGGTTTTTTTTTGAAGCAAAAAAGGCATTTTTATTTGCATAACACACTTACAAAGCAAAAACAACAGCATATGCAATGTGTAACACAGCAACCGATCACAATTATTTTCTCATTAGCTTCAGGGGAGGGAAGTGTTCAAGCTTGCCTGGGCCCAGAGTGCGGGGCTTCCTCAACTCACGTGGTCTTCTACCCTTCCGAGTTACCTGGTGGCCCAGAGCAAGGGGGCTTCATCGACTCTCAAGGTCTGCCACCCCCTCGAGTTGCCTGGCGCCACGCCCAGTGTCACCAACAATTCCCTCCTCTGAAAGCACCCAACAAGAGGGGCAGGCTGTGGGGTGAACAATCCGGGGGGGGGCACATGCACCCACGTGTGAAAGGACCCCTCTAAGGTGGTGGTGTCCGCAGCAGCAATGGCTGGGGCTGGGGTCCCTTACTCTCTCCCCCAATCAAAGGGTCAAACAAAGGGAACTGGACGGGGACACCGAGCAGAGAACCTTGGACAGCGCCCACCGCTCCTCAAAAGCATCAAGGGAGTCAGTGAATGCCGCCCAGAGGAACTCTGCCCGGATATGTGAACGGACCGAGGATCGGAAAACGGTCCCACAGTCATAGATTCATAGATATTTAGGTCAGAAGGGACCATTATGATCATCTAGTCTGACCTCCTGCACAACGCAGGCCACAGAATTTCACCCACCACTCCTGCAAAAAAAAAAAAAACCTCACGCTTATATCTGTGCTATTGAAGTCCTCAAATCATAGTTTAGAGACTTCAAGGAGCAGAGAATCCTCCAGCAAGTGACCCGTGCCCCATGCTACAGAGGAAGGCGAAAAACCTCCAGGGCCTCTTCCAATCTGCCCTGGAGGAAAATTCCTTCCCGACCCCAAATATGGCGATCAGCTAAACCCTGAGCATATGGGCAAGATTCATCAGCCAGATACTACAGAAAATTCTTTCATGGGTAACTCGGATCTCACCCCATCTAATAGCCCATCACAGGCCATTGGGCCTATTTACCATGAATATTTAATTATCAAAACCATGTTATCCCATCATACCATCTCCTCCATAAACTTATCAAGTTTAATCTTAAAGACAGATAGATCTTTTGCCCCCACTGCTTCCCTTGGAAGTCTATTCCAAAACTTCACTCCTCTGATGGTTAAAAACCTTCGTCTAATTTCAAGTCTAAATTTCCGAGTGGCCAGTTTATATCCATTTGTTCTTGTGTCCACATTGGTACTGAGCTTAAATAATTCCTCTCCCTCTCCGGTATTTATCCCTCTGATATATTTATACAGAGCAATCATATCTCCCCTCAACCTTCTTTTAGTTAGGCTAAACAAGCCAAGCTCCCTGAATCTCCTTTCATAAGACAAGTTTTCCATTCCTCGGATCATCCTAGTAGCCCTTCTCTGTACCTGTTCCAGTTTGAATTCATCCTTCTTAAACATGGGAGACCTGAACTGCACACAGTATTTCAGGTGAGGTCTCACCAGTGCCTTGTATAACGGTACTAAAATCTCCTTATCCCTACTGGAAATACCTCTCCTGATGCATCCCAAGACCGCATAAGCTTTTTTCACAGCCATATCACATTGGCTGCTCATAGTCATCCTATCATCAACCAATACTCCAAGGTCCTTTTCCTCCTCCGTTACTTCTAATTGATGCGTCCCTAGCTTATAACTAAAATTCTTGTTATTAATCCCGAAATGCATGACCTTACACTTCTCACTATTAACTTTCATCCTATTACTATTACTCCAGTTTACAAGGTCATCCAGATCCTCCTGTAGGGTATCCCTGTCCTTCTCTAAATTGGCAATACCTCCCAGCTTTGTATCATCCACAAACTTTATTAGCACACTCCCACTTTTTGTGCCAAGGGCAGTAATAAAAAGATTAAATAAGATTGGTCCCAAAACCAATCCTTGAGGAACTCCACTGGTAACCTCCCTCCAGCCTGACAGTTCACCTTTCGGTAGGACCCGTTGTAGTCTCCCCTTTAACCAATTCCTTATCCACCTTTCAATTTTCCTATTGATCCCCATCTTATCCAATTTAACTAATAATTCCCCAAGTGGCACGGTATCAAATGCCTTACTAAAATCTAGGTAAATTAGATCCACTGCATTTCCTTTGTCTAAAAAATCTGTTACTTTCTCAAAGAAGGAGATCAGGTTGGTTTGGCATGATCTACCTTTTGTAAAACCATGTTGTATTTTGTCCCATTTACCAATGACTTCAATGTCCTTAACTACTTTCTCCTTCAAAATTTTTTCCAAGACCTTGCATACTACAGATGTCAAACTAACAGGCCAGTAGTTACCCAGATCACTTTTTTTCACAGGAAACTCCGTCAGCCAACCTCCTCTCTCTGGTTTTATAGATGGCCATTTTAGCCAGGGCCAGGAGGAGGTTAACTAGGAGATCCCGTGACTTTGTGAGGCCACAGATGGGGATTGCATAAATAAAAAGATGAGGGGGAAAATGCAACCAAAAACATAAGAGAAGATTTGTGAGGAGCTGGAACAGGGGCTGCAGCCTGGCGCACTCCAGATATACATGCGCCAGGGTTTCCCTCACACTGCAAAAGGGGCAAGTATCTGGGATGGGGGTGAACCATGCCAAGATCGTACCCGTGCCTACAGCTCCGTGAAGGAGCCGCCAACTGATGTCCCTGACAGGCCTTGGAACCAAGGTGGAATATAGGCTGGCCCACCAGGGCTGCTCATGCTCCAAAGGTGGCAAAAGTTCTCGCCACTTTGTTTCGGAGCGGGACACTAGGGTGAGGGTGTGAAAGGCGTGGAGCACGAGCGTGTATAGATGTTTCCTTGGCGCAGTTTGGAAGCATACCGGTTGCAGTTCATGCAGCCGGCTCATAGTAAAGGGGTGAGGGGGTCGATTGGGTCTATGGGGCAGGGATCCAATTAAAAGGTCCGGCGGGCCTGGGGTAGAGGGTGGGCGGGGCGTGCCCTCGAGCAGGACCTGGTCGAGGTAAGCTCGAGCAGCGGGCGGCAAAGCGACCTTCACCTCCTGAAGTACACGCCGGGGGGTACGAGGTCTGGAGATCCCCATGCGCGGAGCGAGCGTCAGGGGATCCAGCCAGTCTCCAGGGTCGTAGTCCAGGAGGTCTCTAACTCTCGTGACTTCTGCCAGGATCAAGCTCTGGTGCACCGAGTGGGACTTCGCCACTTGCACACGGAGCTGGGGGTTGTGTAGCAGGGGCTCCGCGAGGAGATCTGTCCCCTCGGTGGCCGCCATGGACCTGGTCGTTAAAAACAGTTTCCAAGTCTGGAGGAGGTCCTGGTAGAAGACCAGCAGCCCAGAGAGGTCTCAAGGAAGACCTCCCGGAAGGAGATAAAAGAGATAAAAGAGCTGCCGGTCATATCAGAGCCCTCAGATGCACCGCAGGATGGCGTGCGCCAGTATGCTCCACGCTGAACTGCCTGCACCATAGAGGAGCCTCTGTAGGGCCTGGAGGCAGAAGACGTGGACCTGAGTGTGCAGACACTTCAGGCCCTGTCCTTCTTCCTTCAGGGGTAGATGAAGAACTCCTACAGGGGCCCAGTGCATTCCTGACCAAAAGAACCCCAGAATCAATGTCCGGAGGTTGGTCAGGAAACCCGGGGCCGGGACCAGGGTGTTGAGCTGGTACCAGAGCATGGACAGGACTAGTTGATTAAGCTCCAGCGCTCTCCCTAGGAGGGAAAGACATCAGAGTAATCCCGTCCATTTCCAGAGCCGCTCTATCACCCCGCCCTCTAAATTTTCCCAGTTCTCCGGCGGAGAGGGATGCATGGCAGAAAGGTAAACGCCGAGGTAGAGCAGCGGACCCGCGCTCCACCAGATGGTCTGAAGCGTGGGTGGGAGGGAGCTCACCTGCCGCCAGTTTCCTACCGCCAAGCCAGAGCTCTTGACCCAGTTGACCCGGGCAGAGGAGGCTGCCGAATAGATGGCCTGGCAAGCCTCCACCTGTGCCAAGTTGCCTGGGGCCTGGATCACAAGGAGCACGTCATCGGCGTACGCCAACAGGACCAGCCGCAGCTCTGGCTCCCACAGCACCAACCCTGTCAACCTCCTGCAGAGGAGACAGAGGAAGGGCTCGATCATCAGAGCGTACAGATGGCCCGAGAGGGGGCACCCCTGCCATACTCCTCACCCGAAGCTGACCGGTTCGGTCAGGGTCCAGTTGAGCTTAACCAGAGACTCTGCGGAACCGTACAACACCCGGAGAAAACCGACAAACTGGAGTCCGAAGCCAAACGCCTGCAGAGTGCTCAGGAGGTACCCGTGGTCCACCCTATCGAATGCCTTCTCCTGATCTAGGGACAGGAGGGCGAACGACAGACCGTCTCTACACCCGAGTTCCAAAAGGTCCTGAACCAAAAATAGGTTATCAAAGATATTGCGGTCTGGGACGGTGTAGGTCTGTTCTGGGTGGATCACATCCGCCAGCACAGACCCTAGCCGCAGCGAGATTGCTTTCACTACGATTTTGTAGTGCATGCTGAGGAGTGAGACGGTATACCAATTTCGTAAATTGCAGAGGTCCCCCTTCTTCGGCAATAAGGCGAGCTCAGCTCGCCTGCACGAAAGAGGGAGGACCCCGCTCTGCAGAGACTCGACCCAGAAGGTGACTAGGTCTGGGCCGAGGATGTCCCAAAACACGCAGTAAAACTCCACAGTCAGCCCGTCCATCCCTGGAGACTTATTAGTGGGCATACGACGGAGGGCTTCCGAGAACTTGGCCAGGGTGAGAGGCAACTCTAGCCAGTCTCAGTCGCTCGCGCTGACCATAGGGAGCTCCTCTCAGAGCACTCCGCAAGCACTAGGTCGGTCGGATCTGGGGAGAAAAGACTTGTGTAGAAGGCTCGGGCCCTTCCGCACATCTCCACCGGTTCCCATGAGGGGGGTGCCGTCTTCTGCCAGGAGGCAGGTGACGTGTTTCTTGGCCCCCCTCATTTTCTCCAGGGCATGGAAGAAGCGGGAGCCGTGATCCATCTCCTGAAGGAGGCGGATGCGGGATCGAACAAAGGTGCCTCCGGCCCGATGGTCCTCGAGGGCCCGGAACTCCTCCCGCTTCTCCCGGCACACTCCTCAGAGGAGCAGGTCCTCGGGGCTGGCAGCCAGATGCCTCTCCAGCTCTAAGACCTCCCGTTCCAACTGCTCTGTTGCCGCATTTCTCCGTCGGCTGGTACCCCGGGTGTAGTCGCGGCAGAAAAGCTGGGCGCGCACCTTCCCCAGGTCCCATCATTGCCGCGCCAAGGGAAAGGCACGCTGCTGCCCTCGCCAGGCCAGCCAGAGTTCCCGGAAGGACGTCACGAAGCCCTCATCCTCCAACAGGCTATTGTTAAAATGTCAATAGGCCGGCCCCGGCCTCTCCGCACAGAGGGAGGCTGTCACGGTGGCTAGGTGATGGTCAGAAAATGGGGCCAGCCAAATGCTGGAGGAGTGGGATCATGAGAGATAGAAGCGTGATAAATAAATGCGGTCCAACCGGGAGTGGCGCGACCGATGGGCCTCCACCTGGATACAGGTGAACGTGGAAGTGTCATCCGGGTGGTGGTCCCGCCAGATGTCCACTGGGGAGTGATGTTCGACTATCTCCCGGAGGGTGTTCATGGCGGCTGGGCTCTGCTCGGTCCCCGAGCAGTCTCACTCCTTGAGGGTGGTATTAAAATCCCCTCCCAGGACCAGGCACTCGTGAGAATCTAAGGTGCTGAGGAAGGCGGATGCTTGCTGATAGAATTGCAGCCACTCCGGGCCTGATGTCGGGGCATAGACGTTAACGAGGTTAACCATGAGCCCCTCCATACAGACCCGGAGATGCAGCAGGTGACCCGGCATGGCCTCGGCGACTCCTAGCACCTCGGGCCGTCGGTCGGGGGAGAACGGGGTCGCCACTCCAGCCTGTCGAACCGTGGAATGACTAAAGTAGACCCTGTCCCCCCACTCCAGCCGCCAACTGTCTTCGGCGGTCGGATCCGTATGGGTCTACTACAGGAAAACCACAGAGTATCCTCCCTCCCGAAGGAAGGAGAGCACCTGGGACCTGCAGAGAGCCATCTTACAACCCCGGGTGTTCAACGTTGCGATGGTGAGAGGTGACATGGGGAGGGCCGGGGGGGGATCCTCACTGGCAGGGACGCTCGCTTCCCCCAGTGGGCCATGCAACAGTCCTTGAGCCATCCCATAGGTGAGTAATTGTTCATGGAAGACGCGGACCCGCCAGTAGGCTGCAGCATCCCATTTCCCCGTCCCTTTACCTTCCCCCATGAGGGCCCTTGTGGCGTGGAGGATTTGAGAAAAGTCCCCCCATCGCTGGAGCGCAAGCTGTACCTTGTTGCGGAAGCCACGGGCGTTCTCTAAAAACTTCCGCAGCTCTCCTCGCAGCTCATGTGGGGGTAGGGTTACGGTTTCCCGGTTGTTCCCCAGCGGGGCCCTTGGTGCAGCCCCATGGCCCACTAAAACGGGCAAGCAGGGTGCGGACCCCCGACAGGGTGCCTGATGGACTGGAGCTTCTAGGCCCGCCTCAAGCCCTGGGGCGATAGGGGGTGGTGGAGGGAAAATAGCAGCCCCTAATGGGTCGGGGCGAGACAACACAAAGGCCGCTCCCTGTGGGTCATTAGTTGGAAAGGGGAAGGAGACAGCCCCAGGGGTGGTGATAACATTGCAGGAGGTAAACTGGATAGGGGTAGGGGCAGGGGTTAGGGGCAGAGGCAAGGTTCTGGGTTTCGGGAGGCAAGCAGCTGGATGGTGGCGCCTCCCAATCAGGCTCAAGGGTTAAGGGGGTGGGGAGGGAGCTCTCAGTAATACTGGGCGCTGGCTCTACAATGGATTTAGTGGCCACAGCATCAGGAAGCGGATTATCTTCTGTAGGGCCCCCGCCTGGTAAGGAAGTCGATTGCTCTGCACCAACGGGGGGTGCCCCTGGTAACTCGTGTCCTGGCCGCGTGGCGCTGGCTGTCACCTGAGCAGGCTCGGTGGTCGTCAGCGGGGTGCCATCAGTGACCGGGTCGATGGAGGAGTCCAGGGGCTCCTCGGAGATGGGAGCAGAAGCAGCAGTTAGGGGGAGGGAGCATGGGGAAAAGAGGGGTAGAGTGAGGTCGCCCAGATCGAGGTTTGTTGGCAAAAGGTCGTCCTCCCCCTGGGCGACCGGGGTCAGACCTAGGGCCTCGATCTCCTCGAACATGGAGGAGAGGACACTTTCCGTCACCTCGGGGTTCTCCCCACTGGCACCCGCCACGATGGTTGCCTCAGGGTTCACGGGGGCTTTGGGTAGTGTCAGGACAGAAGGGGCTTCCTCGAGGGTCTCGGAGAGGAGGGTCTCCCGTGGAAGGGAGACACTACCTTCCAGTGCTGCCACGTCTTTCCCAGTTAAAACCGGTGGATGTGACGCACTCGTCGGTAAAGCGGAAGGCTCGGCATCGGTGCCCCCTTCCTGGTTTTCCGGGGGGGCTCTGCTTCGGGCAGATGAGGCGGAGCTCGAGCCTTCCACTTGCCTCGCTTCCCCTGGACTAGGGCCCAGCTCTCCATGGCATCATCTGGGGGCTGGTTAGCAGGGCTCATGTCAGGGGGTAAAGGCGATGGCTCAGGAACTTGTGGGGGGGAATGGTGGGACAGCATAAGGGAGGGAGGATTCTCCCTGGGGCAGGCTCTCTCCCATGCCTGGTGATATCTCTGCCACACCCTCCTCCATAGGCCCCACCAGATTGTCAGCAGCGAGGGCGGGGCTCTCCCGCTCGTCTGGGCATTGTAGGGGAGGTGCCCCTTGGGCGTGAGTGGGAGTAGTGGTACTCCGAAGAGGAGGGGGGTGGGTTCGGGTACCGGGAGCCCAGGGGCGTCGGCAATGACGGGGCCGATGTCCTGCCGGGTCTCAGGGGATCCCAGGTGCCCCTCCTTGCCGGGCTAAGGGGCAGTCCCTCCGGACATGCCCCGACGCCCTGCAGAGGTAGCACCGGGCTTCCCCCGTGGAAAAGTACACCCGGTAATGGGCCCCCTGGTGGGGGACTAGGAAGGACCCCTCGAGCGCCTCTCTGTCACGCGCTGCCGACGGCAGTAGAAGCTGCACTTGCCAGCAGAAGGAAAAGATGTGACGGAGGGTGGGGTCCTTGCAGCCCAATGGGAGAGGGCTGATAACAGAAACAGGTTTCCCCAGGGTGGAAAGGGCGGGTAACAGGGCAGCATTAGGGAGAAAAGGAGGGACAGAGGTCAGGACCAGGCGGACGCCCAGGTCCTCTTGCGGCTCTAGGGGGACAAACACCGCCCCCCACCTCCAGGCCCCTCGCCACCACTTCCTGGGCGGCAGACTCCGATGCTAAGAAGAAGACTGGATATGTTCCCATATGTTTTGGAGGCTGCTACAATGGCCAATGGCCCCACCACCCTCGCCAACGCCCGCACGTAGGTCTCCACGGCAGGCGGGCACCAGGGGGCATCGGACACCGTGCTTCCTTGTCATGGTGGGAAAGGGGCCCGGGCCGCTATTGATGGTGGCGGAGGCGGTGGGTGGGAGAGATGACAAGGCGGCAGGCGGCGGGGCTGCTGCCACCCAGGCATATGTCCTGGGGGCTGAGGGAAGGACACCCGCAGAGCTGGTGGAGGAGGCAGCGGGGAAGGACGCCGTGGTCGGTGGCGGGGCCGCAGCAGTAGGGGTTGCCCCTGCCATGGAGGGCCTGGTGGTTTTAGCAGGGCCCTTCCCCTTCTTCTTGCCCTGGCCTTTCCTGACGGCTGGTGGGGCTCCCCTGGAGTCTGGGGAGGTGATGGGCATGGCAGCGGCGGAGGTTACCCCGGTGTCCTCCATTGCCGATGCCCCAGCGGGGGTGGTGGCAGGTGATTAACAGGAGTTGGGGTCAGGTGAAAAGGGACAAGCTGTGGGGTGGACAATTCGGGGGGGGGGGGACATGAACCACCGTACGCTTGTACAGAGAGTCCTGTTTGGTTGGCTGGTGCTTCTGGCCCACACGGTGGAATCAGGGCAAGCAGCTGAGTCCAGAGGCAGATGTTAAACAGCCAGCAAAGACGGTGGAGGGGGACAGTGGTGAAGATAGTAGTGTGGGGGTTGGGAGGACACAGATGGATCGGGGGTTGCTCTGTGCCACACCCCCTGTGTCCCTACAAACACAGTCAAGACACAGTCAAGGCCTCCCGCCACATGAGAGCAGAGTTCTAAAGTTACTCAGTCTTAAGGCCCCCTCCACGGTGATTTGTAGATTCCCCGGGCGGTGTTCCTCCGGTAGATGGCTTTTTCCTTCTCTTTTCCGGGCTTTCTTTGCAGCTGTAGCATTCCAGGGATGCCAGAGCAGATGATAAGAGTCTCTTGGCCAGATACGGGTCCACAAACAAACAGCAAGCGGCTGGGTCTGGGGCCTGGGTCCCTCCACTCGCCCCCTCCGGGGAGCGGGCCAGCAGCCGCCCCCCCCCCCAGGGGGCCTCAGCTAGAACAGTAGCAGCGTCCGAGGGCGGGGGGGGGGGGGGACAGCCAGCCGGCAGTCGACCAGCACTCAAGCAATAGCAGAAAGACAAAACAAAAAAAAAATTAGAGGGTGGGGGAGAAGGGGGGAGAGTGTCTGGCCCGGTTGGGGGGGAAGCTGAAAGCAGGGGCAAAAAGCAAGGAAAGCCCAGGCCAGAGGGCAGCAGGAGAGTGTTTAAGGGAGCCTTCTTCCCTGTAGAGGGATGAAAGTTTGCTATAAATTAATTAAAGCATCTGAAGCCAATTAAAGCACCTGAAGCCAGTCACATGATAAAACCCCCTGCTTCAATCAGACAAGAGGAGGAGTTAAAGCAGAGTGGATTGGTGTTGGAGCAGAGAGTAGTTTGGAGGGAAGAAGAGGAGAGTTTGGAGAAGTGCTGCAGTGGGCTAAGAAGACCAAGATCCTAGGTAAAGGGACACCTGGTTTGTGCAGAGGGAGGACAGGAAGCCCCACAAGCTGAAGGGCAGGAAAGGGAAGTAGCCCAGGGGAAGGAACCGCTAGTTCTAGTGGTTTACCGCTATTCCCTAGGGCCCCTGGGCTGGGACCCAGAGTAGAGGGCAAGCCCGGGACCCTCCCTCTCCACTCCCCTCCTCTAGGACACTAGTGGGGCAGTTAATACCCCAGTTCAGGGGCAAGAAATGGTGCCCTGAACCCCATCCTCCCCCGCCAAGAAGAGAAAGCATGAGACCCATCATAGTAGTGCCAGCAATTTGCCACACCAGTTATGCCCAGTTCATCAATTTAACAAAGAAATTGATATGTATCAGGCTTGATATCCCAAGGGGAGTCTCTGACACGCTTCAAATCAAATGCACTGCTTCAGGTAGAATAAACAAACAAATGTATTAACTATAAAGATAGATGTTAAGTGATTATAAGTCAAAACATAAGTCAGATTTTGGTCAAATGAAATAAAAGCAAAACGTATTCTAAGTTGATCATAACACTTTCAGTGTCCTTACAAACGTAGATGCTTCTCACCACAGGCTGGCTGGTTGCTCTTCAGGCAGGCTCTCCCCTTTAATCAGTGTTAAAATTAAAATCCCCTTTAATTGCTTGGTGATGGTGTCTATAGATGTAGGTGGAAGACAGAGAGAGCATGGCATAAGTCTCTCCCTTTTACATTTCCTTTCTTCTCTCTTGGCTTTTCCCTCCCACCCCCCGCACCTTTCAGAGTCAGGTGAGCATTACCTCATCACAGTTCCAAACTGACCAAGGAAAGGGGGGTTACTCACGTGAGAGTCTAACAGATTCTTTTGTTGCTGCCTAGGCCAGTGTCTTTTCTTCCTGTGAGGCTGGGCTGAGTTTGTCCCATACCTGCCCTGATGGAGCATGAACTGCCTCTCTGCTCTTGGACAGTTTTTGTCTGGGCTTGCTTTAAGCCATGCGGACACATTTTCAGCCTCATAACTATATACATGAAATTATAACCTATAACCCAGAGGTCAGCAACCTACGGCACGCGTGCCAAAGGCGGCATGTGAGCTGATTTACAGTGGCACTCTGCTGCCAGCCTGGTGTTCCGTCCGCTGTCCCTGCTCAGCCTGCTGCTGGTCTGGATGGATGGAACCCTGGGCTGGCAGCGGGCTGAGTAGGGCCGGCGGACGGGACCCTGGCTAGCAGGGGCTGGCATATGGAACCCCAGACCGGCAGCGGGCTAAGCGGCTCAGCCCGCTGCCGGTCTGGGGTTCCATTTGCCGGACCCCGCTGTTGGTCTGGGGTCCTGGCCACTGGCCCAGCTCAGCCCGCTGACTGAAACCAGTCTGGGGTTTCATCCCCCAGCCCCTGTAAATGTAAAATGTATTACTGGCACGCGAAACCTTAAATTACAGTGAATAAATGAAGACTTGGCACACCACTTCTGAAAGGTTGCCGACCCCTGCTAGAACCTTACTATAACATCACTATAACAACAATGCTCAGTACATCATGAGCCTTCTGAAGACACCCAACATGACAAACTTTGCATTGGATACCACACAATCATTTTACAAGGATGAACATGGGGGTGCTGGGTGTTCCCCCGAGGTACAGAGCATCACAGGGTCCTACAAGCAACATCCACCTTTACAACACAACCCTGATTCATCCCCAGAGCAGGCCTTCCTGTGCACTGAAAAAGACCGGGGTGGGACAAGCTAATATGTGTAATTAGACTGTTTCATAATATGTATACACAAGGGGTGGGGGAGGACAAATTAAAGTTGTGCAGGCATCTTAATTCTGGCTTTTCTTAACTTTTGAGTGCTTGGCTTTGTTCCCTTAATAACATTTTTCATGTAGTTTGTGGGCACATAATATATGTTTTGACTATGTTTGTTATTCCTCTTCCTGCTTTTCTTTTAAAGGCCTGAATAAAGCGCAGTTAAGTCAATGGGAGTTTTTCCATTAATTTCAACAGGCTTTGGATCAAGCTCTTAAATTGTCATCCTTTGTGTTTAGCGAGCACCAAGCACACAGGGGACACTTCCAGGCTATGGCTTATACATTTTGACCATATCAAGATTGCATTATTTGTCCTTGAAAGCATCCTGATAGGCAGAAGGGGCACAGGAAGATGTCAGAATGCATTGTCAGAATATGACATAACAGAGACAAAAGATCACGGCAGATTGGAACAGATTGAAAGTTCTGGAATTCCAGCAGACAGAAAATGTTTTTTTTTTTCTTTCCCATTGAGGGATAACAGTTTTAAACTGGAGGGGAGGAGGCAAGCAAAAGTCCCAAATTTACAGACTTGGTGGCCGGATTTTCAGAGGTGCCGAGAACAGGTCGCTCTCAGGCTGTTTGTACTCAGGTATCCAAATATGGGTTTAAGTGCCAAACTGTAGACACCCAAGCTAAACAATGTCAATGTGCAGGTTTTGTTTATTGCAGTGGTCATTAACTGAACACAAGAAAGCCAGAGATACAGCGAGCACACAATCGCTGTATTCTACAGGCAGACTAACTTCCTTCATGACCACTATAGCCAGAACCTTCCCCTCCAAACGCTGATATCTGACGGCTCATATCTGAGATTGCATAATTATAAATGCTATTCAGTCTTTTATAAAAATACCACCATAATATTTGACTTGACCTCCAGCAATAGCAAAAGTTGCAGGTTAATTATTTCCTTTCTTGCATTATTTGTTCCAAATATCAAAGTATTCTAAGTATCCATCATTTTATAATGCTCTTTGGTTTTGGAGTCATGCACTCTATCACCCTGCATCCATTTATACGTTGTCACTTTCCCGATTATCTAGATCAGTAGATGGGAGAGGGGATATTCATTTTGTACCTTCTCTTTTAACAATTTAAGCAAATAACTAAGCTAGACACAAAAAGTGATCCACTGGAAAAAAAAGATATGCTCACATAGCTGATTAGAATGCCAGCATGTACAATGATTTCATTTAAACAAGATCTTTACATTCATCTAACCTTGTTGGATAAAAAATGCAGCAAACAAACAAATCACTAAATGTGGATTCAGTGCCTACAAGCTCCCCGTCACTGGTTACTTAATGAGAAGAACACAGTTGCTTCCTGATGTATTGCTGGTGGTTTCTGAGACAATGAGACATACACCTGCTGCAAACAGATATACAAATTAAAGGAAATGGTGTCTCTGTTTGTATTGCCCATCTAAAAATTCTCATGACAAGGTAGGGGGGAGCTAACAGCAGAATTTGATCCAAAATCTGTTGGTGCTGAGGAACAGTACAAAGAATAGGAGGACTTGTGGCACCTTAGAGATTAACCAATTTATTTGAGCATAAGCTTTCGTGAGCTACAGCTCAAATAAATTGGTTAGTCTCTAAGGTGCCACAAGTACTCCTTTTCTTTTTGCGAATACAGACTAACACGGCTGTTACTCTGAAACCAGTACAAAGAATGTTTTCTCCCCACAAATCACCATCTCAGCATCCCCTTCAAACAAAATGATTTTCCATTCATCATCCCACAGCATTCAGTTGAGACTGGTTTTGCTCAGTTTTCTTTAGCGCTCTTCATTGCCACGGGTTTCCCTTGATCATCGGTCGATCTCGGCTATTAAATATGGTGGTGGATGTTATTGCTGATATTTGGGATAACGAGATCAGCAAGGACATAGCAATAATTACACAGAACAATGCCAGAGATGTGTAGATATTTTATTATCTAGGTACTCACAACCTCAATGCACATTCCCAGTTGTACGATATCAGTTTCCATTATAATTAATTTTACTTTTCTTTCACTATGAGGGTTGATTCTGGGGAATTAAATAATCCTTTCTTAATAGCACATGCAGCATCTGGTATCCGGGTTTCATTCAGTCCATGCAGCTAATAGGTCATGTGTTATACTTACATAACTATTTATAATTAACCTTACCTGCTGCTCTGCCTCAGCATCATCTTGACACTGAACAGTTGCTGAAGACTCACATTCCCATGTCTTAGAAAGTGCTATGCTCTGCCACTTCCAGCACCTTCCAGCAAATGCCAAATTTATCACCTCATTAGCAAAGGTGATGCAGCACTAATCTTGTGTGCTAACAATGGGCAGCCCAAATACCCAGAAAGAACTTGCTTCAATACAGAAATAAAACCCTCTCCAACCGTACACTCCTACTTGTCACCTACAACCACACGCTGGAACCCTTATTAGGTATCATCAAAACTACCAGCCATACTCAATGGGGATCCCATCCTAAAAAAATCTTTCGTAAACCCCTTCTTCTGGCCTTCAAATATCTGCCCAAGCTCATCATCAGAAGCAAGGTCCCCAATGACCAGAACACACCTACTCAAAACGGCACCAGACCCTGCCGGCACAACAGATGCAAAACCTGCAGACATATCTCCACTCCTATAATGATCAACACCCACCACAGCACACCTTTCAAGATCCATGGGTCCTACACATGGCTATGACAACACATGGTGTCCCTCATCCAGTGCACTAAATGCCCCAACAACAACTATGTGGGTGAAATCAGACAATCCCTATGCTATCAAATGAACTCCCACAAGAAAATGATAAAAGACAAAAACACCCCATCACCTGTGACTAATCTCTTTTCACAAAGCGTGATCACTCTCTAAATGACCTATCAGCCCTCATCCGCAAAGGAAACCTGCACAACAATTTCAAAAGATGAGCCTGGAAGCTTATATTCATAACATTGCTAAACACTAAACATCAAGGTCTTGATAAAGACACTAGATTTGTGGCTTATTACAACAATCTGTGACCCCCATCCCTCTTTTTCTCCTATGATTACAGGGGTGTTGACGGGCCACTCCATCTTGAATGGTCCCTTAGTTTAGCATAAATAGTTAGCACATATTCTATCTGTTTGGCCTTATATTTAGCTATGACACTCTTTCCCAGACCTGAAGAAGAGCTCTTTATGGCTTGAAAGCTTATCTCTCTCACTACTAGAGGTTGGTCCAATAATGATATTACCTCACCCACCTTGTCTCTCTAATATCCTGGGATCAATGTGGCTATAACAACACTGCATGTTAACAATAAGTGGTAAGGGCAGTGTTTGGTATCTGCAAATATCCACAATAAGAGATGGTGTAGTGTTCCCTTTCAAATTCCCAGTCCCACACTGTGGGAGGGGGGGATAGACTCAAGCCGTTCATAGTTACACCACACTTATTAATGTTAGTGACCGGTCAGCTCGGATCAAGTTAATCCTTTCACAAAAACTACAGTTCCTACCCCAGGGTTAAAAAGTCCCCCATAAGCTGCTGTGTGTTAGGTATGGAGGCTACAATAGGCCTTACAGAATCAGCCCTGCCAGTGAAGTCCTGGAATGGATGCACAGGGAAGACAGAACAGTCTCAATGCCCCCTTCCAAGAAAGAAATGATCCAGTCGAGACTTCTGGCATATGATTCTCAGCAAAAGATAAGCACAGAGAATGGTAACAATAAGCCTCATTGAAATGGATGTTGGTACAGTGGAGGCAAGGTTGCTGCATCCATTCTTCATGGGTGGACAAAAGTCAAGGAGATCCAGGAGTAGTGTACTTCTCAGCCCCTGGGGTGAGAGCAATTGTGCCTCCTGAACATTCTTCATCTCTTTTGAACCCCATCGGTCTAACACAGTGATGGACTTAAGTCCCTCTGCACTGTGGTCCCATTTGGATCAGAGCAGCCAGTGCATTTTAATGTCAGGTAGTGACTATGGAAGACTTGGGGATTGTCGCTCTGCTCTGTCAAGGGCCTGTAGAGACAGGGAGCAGCCAGCCCTGGTCTAAGGAGCAGTCTAGCAGACAGGCATCAGGAATCAGCTGATCAGACTAAACAGCAGCTATTGTTTGGCCCTGGTTCCCAGCTGGAAGATAGAAGTGAGGACCCAGCTCTGTAAGACAGGGAGAGCTAAGAGAGACAAACACTTCCCTGAGTACCAGCAGCCACCACTGCTGCCACCCCTCTCACTGGCTGGCCCTGTGGTTCTCCTGAGGTTAAGGGAGAGCCATGAGACTTGAGCTACTGAATGGGCAGAGAACCCTGCAGTATCAGTCCAGGCCAGGACTATCAGTTCTGTTACTTTTCCACATTTCTTGTTTGTTTTAGCCTGCAGGCACTTTTATTCTTCTGCCACACAGAGTTGGGTGTGGCTGACTGTTTTATCCCTAAACTGGTGGGCACGCCCACCAGACTACAGGGATACATAATGTTTATTTGTTTAATAGCTGCTAGAGATGTATCAGCTTTTGAAGGGACCAGATATCAGGTAGAGAGGAGCAATGACATATTGACTTGCAATATATAATTTCAACCACTAAATGTTTCTGTGCACTGTATTGAATTTCAAAACAGGGTATAGTTCCTGGTAAACAAGCCAGGCAAAGCTAGAACTGGAGCTGTGTGGAAATGTGAGTATTTCTGTATTGTGAAACCATTTATGTAATAAATACTCTTATTTAAGAAGGACTCTGACACAATTATTTCATATAACCTGAAAGAAGAGAGATCAAAACTGATTACAGGCAAATATCAGCGCAGAGAATTGCAAACACTTGACAGTTGCAAGATGAGGGGGAGGAAACTGACCAGTAATTGAGATTGCAGCAGAAGGTCAAGATTTGGGCTTCTTCTATTAGTAAGTAAGAACCAAGCTTATTGGACTCACATTAAATTCTTTTAATATTAGACATAGGCTGAGGATTTGATGTTGAAATCTTGATAAGGGCTAGGCTTGGGTTTCAGGTCTGAGGCCAGGGTTTGAGGGTAAGGTTTGTGGATGGGAATTGGTTAGTATCCTATTGAAATAGTTGAAAAGCCCTCAAGTGGGACTCCTTTTCTTGTATTGCAGAAGTCACCAGAACCTAATAGAATAGCAGTCGATGTATATATGTAAGCAGAGTCAGGATGAGCTCCACCCTGACATCTAGTGGTGAGTTGTGGCAAGTTGTGGAAAAAAACTTCAGGGGCTGATCTCATTTGCATAGGTACACCCACCCTGCCTAGCATGAGCCCATAGCAACCCAAATGGTTGCTTTGGCTGCTGTGGGATCCCCAGTGTCTCTGTTATTGGGGCAGGAAGAATAAATTGTTATTATCCTGATTATGTGAATCAAGGACAGTGGAACTGTACTTGGCCTTTTGTTATGATGGAGGGACTTGCCATCAACTAAGTAGCACTCACTAGGCAAGGGACATGGGTTCCAAAACTCAGTGAATTGAGAGAGGTTGGGGGACTGGTATTAGTACCTGGTGGTGTGAGCCTGAAACATTAAGTGCACCTCCCTCCACTGTGGAATATCAGAGCTAATTTTGGGTATATTAAGAGCCTAGCTGCAGGTGCTGAGCTGAATTCACTTTGGGCTTATAGTGCACGAGCAGTGAGGCTCTCACTACTACAAGCTGAAATCACTAAAGAGCTAAAATTACTGAGCACTGTGTTAAGTTGTGGGGAGCCTGAAGATATATTGCTGGGCAGAGAGTGGAGTGGAGCAGTTCGTGGGACAGTTGGAGCATCCTGTGGACCCGCTGGCGGAGCAGTTCATGGGACAGCAGGAGCTGCTTGCGGGATGGCTGGTGGAGTGGGGCAGAGCAGGACGGCTGGCAGAGCGGATAGGAGGGAAGCCCTATGGAGCAGCGGGGCAGTCCGCTTTGGATCATGTAAGGTGCCCCTTACCTCTTACACACACACACACATACATTTTCACCCAGACTGGGGAGTAACACTCTGAACTTTTGAACTCTGGGGCTGGGCTTTTGGGTTGTTGGACTTTTGGGACTTCAGGTGATCTTTGGGTTGCTGGACTCAAGAACCAGAGGGAAAGGACATGGCCCAATCTGCTGGGGTGGGTCTTTGCTCATGGTTTGGTTGATGAACCCTAGTTGTGGTGTTTTCCCAATTTAATGCTGATGTCATTTACCTCATGTTATTAAAGATTTTCTGCTACACCAAGACTCTGTGCTTGTGAGAGGGGAAGTATTGCCTCTTTGAGGCGCCCAGGGGTGTGTGTAAGATTTTCCCAGGTCACTGGGTGGGGGCTCAAGCCGGTTTTGCATTTGATTTGTTGAGAGGGAACTCCTGTGTACTGAACCCGGCCCTTGCTGCTATCAACTCGGCCTGGCAGAAGGGTTACATACAGTTGAGCCTTGCATGTGTACATGAGACACATCATATCCTTAATGTTATGTAGAGAGCATAGCAACAAGAGTAAGGTTCAGAATAGACAGTGCTGAAGTCTCAAGAACTGTTTCTTGGGAGATATGGGGCTGCTTCTGAATGGGACCATGATGGTAGCTGGTGTCCTGCATATGCCCTGCCTCCAGGGGAGTAAAGGGAACAACCTCAGAGCTGAGTGAAAAAGCCAACAACTCTCCCCCCTACAACTAAGGGAGGTGATGAAGAGACACTTAGGAGGGAGAAAGGAAGATCTGAGGCACAGTAAAGACTGTTTAATAAAAATCTGCCTGAGACAAATGGCCATTTGACTGCGTGACAGTTTGATGGAACGTGTGTCTGTCTGTCTGTCTCTCTCTCTCTAAAGCCTGTTGGATGTGTGGAGCAGGTGCCATTACTTTCCCTGTCTGATGAGGTTTAGCAACTGTACCTGCCTCCTGACAGCTCGTGAGGCAAAGAAAAAGGAGCAATTTCAGCTTCAGCGACAACGACAGAAACAGCCAGGGCTCGGATCAGTCCTGTCCCTGACAGCCGTGCAGCAAAATGGCAGCGATTTGTACATTTACAAATAAACTCCAATGACAATTGCACACATCACCAGCATTCATGCCATACATTGCCCAGGTGAAAATTTGCCTCCGCTAAATGTGGATGATGCGCTGATGTCTATCATTCTTTCCATTGCTCTGCTCCGGCAGAGATGACGCTATTCACTCGAGAGGAAAAAAAGGGAAGGGGAAGGAAATAGAAAAGGGTGGCATTTTTATTTTATTGGGGAGTGATTATAGCTCTATGTGATGTGCAATTTGTGCTCGGGTTGCCAAGGGGTGAGCTCTGCTGCAGGCCCTATTCAAAAGGCAAACAATTTTTTTTTAAAAAAAAAAAACCTCTGGGAATCCAACAGCACAGGTTTTGCCTATGCTCTGGGAGCTCAACTGTGGAATCTATTAAGTCCACTTTGTGCCATTTTGATGGTCCACAGCATCTATAAAACAAATTAATCAGCCTGTAGAAGATGCCCCCGCCTAGGGGAATCCTGGGGTGGTGTGGGAGCTGCCATAAAATGTCCCTCTGCCCCTTGGCTCCCAGGGCAGGAAACGAAGTTGGGGAGAAGGATGCACATCCTAACCACTGATCTGTCCCAGTGATCCCTGGAGTGCAGCGGACATTACAATCCTATGCACTGGGCACCAGCCTGGCACAGAGCTGCCCGAAATTTGGGGGGAGTGTAAATGTGGGTTAAAGCCACATTTGCACCATCCCCTCTTGAGCAGCAGTGAGTGCAGCTCAGTCACTTCCACAATCTGGGCCTCGAGCTTTAATGAGAAAAACGGATGGACTGTACATAGTATGCAAGGACACCATAATTAACAAATGAGTGAAAGGAAACTGAGCTGACTAGCTCAGATGACTGGGCATCAGACTCCTGGGTTCTATTCCAGGCACTGCCATTAGCTCTGACCCCCATATTACCATCGTGTTGGAGTACCTCACAATCTACAAGGTTTTCAGGCGCTCCAAACCCATGTGAGTAAGGGCAGTGCTATATTCCCATTTGGCAGAAGGGTAACTGAGGCACAGAGAGACTAAGTGACTTACCCCAGGAAGCATGGACTTAAACCTGGGTCTCCCACACCCCAGGGTAGTTCTAACCGCAGGGCTTCTTGCTACTGATTTACCCGAAGGCCAAGAAATAATCTCTCTCATGCTCCATTTACCAGTTGATATAATAATCACAATATGTCCATATCTCACAGCAAAGTTGTGTGGCTGTGTTATTTAAAATTGTGTAAGGTATTTTGATATCCTTGGGCAAGCCACATAACTAGGAGGTACAGTTAAGTGCTAATATAATTATGACGTGACTTTCATGGTACTGGCTCATTGAAAGAGACATTGTTGGAGCCTCTTTGGGGAAACCTGAGGCACAGAGTAACTGAGTGGCTGGAATTCTTTGTTGTGCTTTAAAGAAGAAACTGTGTGGACCCTTCTAGAGGCTTTACCAGCAATCACTGGTCTTGAGAAGGGTTGTGCCTTTTATGCTTGTCTTCCTCCTCCCTTCCTTTAGTGTGTTACATCCACTCGTTGCTGTGTCTTGTCCTAGTTTAGGTTGTGTAACCCCTTCGGGGCAGTGTCTGAGTGGTGCCTAGCACCATTCAGTCTAGTGCTTGATTGGGTTCTCTGGACGATGCTGTAATAAAAAAAAATTAATAGCGAGACAAAGTGGGTGAAGTAATATCTTTTACTGGACAGACTTCTGTTGTTAGAGAAACAAGCTTTTGAACTACACAAAGCTCATCTTCAAGTAGTGTAGCTCAAAGGCTTGTGTTTCTCCCCAACAGAAGCTGGTCCAGTAAAAGATATTACCTCACCCACCTTGTCTCTCTAACATCTTGGGACCAACATGGCTACAACACTGTAAACAACAATAGATTGGAGCCATCAAAAATTCCTCCTTGAAAACAAAGTCTAGTCAGGTGCCTGCAGGGGATCTTCCCAGGAGATTATATCTCTTACTGCATCCACTAAATGGCTAATGGGAGTAAAGTGTTACCAGCCAGGTCTGACTCAGAAATACTAGCAGCTGAAATCTTCGGAGAGACAGGGAGGAAATTTGAACACATTCATTAGTGCTCAAAAGGGCAAGGCCGCATGTGGCAGGGAGAGAATCCTTCTGCAGCACCCTAGAGCTACAAACTGGCTTGGAGTGAAGTGACCTGTGTTAATTACTCCCTGTTCTCAAATATCAGTGGGCACCATTACAGAAATGGAGAGGCATATATATAACTCCTCAGCAAGCACACTCAGGAAAACTCAGTCCCTGTAGCATGGGAGCAAGAGAGATGGAGACCTTATAATACGCTGGGGTTCATCTGAAGTCAGTAACACTTATCATCAGGATTAGAGCGGGTGCAGTGAGCTGCTCAAGGGAAAGACATGCTGTGAAGAACAAGTACAAGCTGTCCTGAGCTTCAGGTGTTTAACCCAGTGATCTTATTGCTCTTCCCCTTTTCAGAGTGTATTCAATTGTCACTACAGTACTCATGCTTTACACTTCCACTTCACCTTTCAGCTGGAGATCTCAATGCATTTTACAAACACAAACGGGTTAATTCTTACCTCATGGAGTGAAGCTTAAGTCCCTTTTTTGTGTGTTAATCCTATTTACATTTTAATTGAACTCTTCAAAAAAGGTAAGAATTGTCATTTTACATATTTGTAAAGCTATTAGCACACTCTTGAAACTGTATAAATAGTCATTTTACAGATCAGGAAAACCAAGGTGTAAGTGACTTGCCCATGGCTACTCACCAAGTCACTGGTAGACCTGGAAACAGAACACAGACTGCTTGACTCATACTTAAATGATTATAACTTGTTCCCTTCCTTCCTCTGTGTATATATTACCAGATCAGCAAAAAGGTTGTGTACAATTTAAATCCTTTTGTGCTTCATTGCAAGAGAAAATTAAATGCAAAGAATGCCCTTGAAGGGCCAAATACAGATACAATGTTTTACTTTTCCACCTACATCAAGATACAAGGTATAGCTTATTCTAGCCATGTCCAAAATATGGCTCATTAGTACAATAAGATATTTTCCTCCGGGCTGCAGCCTTTTCATATACTTTTTCTGATCCACCATAATTCATCTTCCCTAATTTAACCTTGGGGTAGAGAAGGTGTCTGATGTAGGCTAATTCCTGGAACTCATGATGAGGGATATGAGTGAGACCCCTGCAATAGCAAGCCTAGGATGTTGTTTCATGCACATGGTACCACAGAGAAAAGCACAGTCAGTGGAATAGGAGAAAGAAATAGGTAGGGTAGAATCAAAGTCAGACTAGAGTGACCTTGGACTAGATTCAGAAAGGGATGGAGGCACCTATGTCCAATATTTAGCCAGCACTGCTCAGCTGCTGCCTAACCCTCTTTTTGAGAGGGTAGGGAAGTCTCAGAAGAAAGGCTAACTCCAGGAGTAGGTTCACAGCTGTGAATCCCAAAAAGAGATAAGCACCTCCCTACAGCTGATCAGTCAGAGACCTAAGGCACTTATATCCCTATGTGGATCTGGGCCCTAAACCTTATTATTCCTTTCATCTGCATTTCACTGCTAGTTAATTTAAGCTGATAACCCCTCAGTTTAGTGGTTTCTGCCTATGCATTTCTTAGGTACCTAGTTCTTCTCATAGAATGCAGGGTGCTCCTGGATGGCTAACTTAGAGCTGAGGATCCCCTGAGTAGCAGGGCACTTAAAGGTCAGGCATTAGAATACAAAGCACTGCAACCCCTACATCCCTTTGTAGATCTGACAGCAAAGCTCCCAAGTCACTAACCATGATATTTAAAAAGAAATCCGTAGAAATACATAAATTCTAATTTATACACAGTTATAACCTAAAATAACTACAGCACACTAACCACCTACCTGTCAGGACAACTAGGTCCAGTTTTAAAAGGAATATTGTCTGGCCTAATTGGGGTAGAGTAACAAGAGGACTTGGTTCAGCTGTGAGTGCCTTACACTCTGCCTGAGGTTATAAAAGCCTCACTTTGGGCATTAGATAGAGACAATTAGCAGGGGTTTAGTCTGGACAGTCTCAGATCTTCAAAGGTATTTAGACCCCTAATTTCCATTGATTTCAGGTTGGTGTGTTCCCTAGAAGCCTTGTAGGGATTGGATTCTAAAAAAATATTCTTGTGAGAATTCTGCAGGGTAAGATGAGTTCTCCCATCTAGGGACTTTGTCTGGAAAGAGATTCATTTGCCAGGGATGGGGGGGGTTCTCTGAGCTTGAGGGATTTTTTTATGGTATATGATCTTCTTTGGGTTTTAAAGCTGGAGCCTAGTCTTGTAGGCGTAATGACTTACTTTTTTTTTTTTTTTTTTTTGTACAAAACAGACTTCAGTGCCAAAGATTGTAGCTTTTGGACTGCCTGACTCACCCCATCCCCCAGAGAGAATCTAGCTGAAAGAGGAGAGCTGGGTACAGAAGTACATAAGGAAGTTGTCACTGGGAGGCAGAAATCTTTGAAAGCTGTATAGGGGCTTTGAAACTGGCTAGAAAAATTAATGGACAACTTATCAGAAAGGCTAGCCATTTATACAACTCAAATAAAAAATGTGGATAGTATTTTTCATAAAGTTTTCCATACCCTCCATGTTCTTATATAGAAGCCAATTATCCTTAATCAAAGGTCTAGAGATCTTTTTTCATATAGCTATATGTTTATCTAAAAGACTGTAGCTCAGATGGAAGTCATGGACCTGAGGTGGGTGAAACTCTATTACCGGTGTATGTAGGGGGTCAGGCTAGATTATCATAATGATCTCCTCTGGCCTTAAAATCTATGAATCATTTCATTCAGTGTGGGTATATCAATACTATTGTCATAAAAATATTTAACAAGTGGGCACTGTGTTCTGTTCCCTTGGAGGTGTCTCTGACTAACAGGGAGTTGCAGTGTCTAATCTGGCTGTACATTGCCCCTCCTGCTTTGTTACACTGTACGCTTGTAGGTGATGAGTACCAAGATCCTGCCTGCTGGGATTCAGGTTGGGCCATAGCAACCTGCTGGAACAAGGACATATTGCAGACCTAGAGGGGCTCAGAGAAGAACAAGAAAGATCAAGGGCCAGAAAATGATCTATACAGAGACCCTGTAAAGCTTGGGATTGTTTACCTTAGAAAGGGGACAAATAAAAGGGGATATGAAAAAATGAATGGT
The DNA here is from genome assembly GCF_965152235.1 of Eretmochelys imbricata. Classification (NCBI taxonomy): domain Eukaryota; kingdom Metazoa; phylum Chordata; order Testudines; family Cheloniidae; genus Eretmochelys; species Eretmochelys imbricata. The sequence continues at coordinate 13,548,504 of NC_135573.1, forward strand.
CTAGAGAAAGCAGAATCTGGAGCTTCTGTACCCCCTGTCTCCTGCTCCAAGAACAAGGGGATATTCAATGACATTGTTGTGGGAAATTCAAGACTGATAAAAGGAAATGCTTTCTCCACGATATGCAGTTAAACTGTGAAACTCATTGCCACAGGAAGTCATTGAGGCCAAGAATTTAACAAGATTTGAAAAAGGGTTGGAGTTTTATGTAGATATTTAAAAAGTCTAAGGTTATAAAATATTTATTGTCCTTAATTAAGGTAGATTATTAAACATTATGTTTCAGAGTTTAAGCCAATCTCTAGCTAGTAGAGACCTGGATGAATCCTAATGTGGGAAGCACATTAACCCACAGTTGCCTAGTGTAAGGTTCTTATACCTTCCCCTGAAGCAACTGGTGCTGGTCATTGCCAGGGATATGATGATGGACTAGATGGACCTGTGGTCTTATCCAGTCTGGCAATTCCAATGGGCCCTGGCACCCTCAATAATACTGCAAAACTAAAATTTTTTTCACCTTGCCACTCTGTTCATTTTCTCTTTTAGTTTTCTTCCTCTGTTCCCTTTGTACCCTCTGCCTACATTGATGTGTCGTCTTCTTCCCTTCCTCAGAGTTCTGTCTGTACATCCCCACTCCTGATCCAAACCTTAGGGCAGTGGTTCTCAAACTAGGGCCGCTGCCACTTGTTCAGGGAAAGCCCCTGGCGTGCGGCGCCAGTTTGGTTACCTGCCACATCCGCAGGTTCGACCGATCGCGGCTCCCACTGGCCGTGGTTCACTGCTCCAGGGCAATGGGGGCTTCAGGAAGGGTGGCCAGCACATCCCTTGGCCCACGCCGCTTCCCGCAGCCCCCATTGGCCTGGAACGGCGAATCGCGGCCAGTGGGAGCCACGATCGGCCGAACCCGCAGACGCGGCAGGTAAACAAACCAGCCCGGCACAAGCGGCAGCCCTAGTTTGAGAACCACTGCCTTAGGGACTGGAGTAACCAATCTGTCTCCCCCTGTTTTCCAATTGGTGAGTGCTGCATCAAAGATTGGTTATGTTGATGCACTTCTGCAGTTACCCTTGTTAGACTCTAAGTGAGCTGGGTCTCTGAGGTCAATTCTGTTCATGAACTTTAGTGGAGGAATATGGGGTCCAAGACTTGCAAAGTTAAATAGACTGGAATCAAGTATCTGCCCAGGATAGGCCGCAGTAGGCCTATCCTATTCACAGTAGGCTGCCTTTACTTGTCTTGTTTGGCTTTGGTCTGTTGGCAGCTTGTCACATAGAATATTATGAAGCTATTTCTGCTTTTTAATGAGTGAGATGATGCTCCCTGCTAGCTGAACAGAGGGAGGGAGGGTGGGTTAGTGGTTAGTTATTGGCACTCATGGTCAAGAGAGCTGGGTTCTGTTACCACCTCTTCAACTGTGTTCCTGAGTAACTTTGGGCAAGTCACTTACATACACCCATGGTGCCTCAGTTCACCCGTATAGCAAATGAAGCTAGAAGTAATGAACTACTTAATGGGTGTTGAAGCTAAATTAATACTTGCAACATGTTTTGAGATGGTCACATCCGGACAGACAGTACTTTATACAAATGCAGAGGAAGATCGGCCCCCACATTAGTCCTGAAAACAAAATTCCATGTTTTGAAGATCATTTTAACATGTAATATTGTCTCTAGAATTAAATGTACCCACTAAGTCAACTAAATAATGGATACAGAAGAAGAACTAGATATTATGCATTTGGACTCTCAAAAGGCTATTAATGTCCCTCACAAGAGGCTCTGAAGGAAATTAAGCAGTTATATTGTGAGTGTAAACCCTAGCAATGGACTAAAAAGTAGCTCAAAGGCAGAGAGCAAAGAATCATAATAAATGTTCAGTTTTCCACCTAGAAAAAATTACCCAGAGTTGCTCAATATATTAATGATCTGTCAGAGAGTGAACAGTGAGCAAGCAAAGTGTGCAAAGGAAACAAAATTATTAGTTTTAGAGAAAGCTGACGAGAGAAAACTGTGAGGAACTTCACAGGGACCTAACAAAGCTATGTGAATGGTCCCCAAAAAGGCAGATGGAATATGTTGTTGACAAATGCACAATAAAGCAAAATTGGACAGAATCACTTGAACTACTCGGGCATACTGATGGCATCCAAGTTACCTGTGACCTCATGAGAGAGATACCTACAGATCACTGTAGACAGATCCTTGAAAATGGTCAGCACACAGCAATAATAATAACTAATTCACTAAATAACACGCTAGGATGCATAAAGAATGGCATGGAATATAATACTGAAAAAATATTGTACCATTCTATAAAGCAATGACACCATAACTGAATCTTTGGCTTACTTCTGATTCCCTCCATTCTAAAGGGATAGCAGAAGTTGAAGCAGTTCAGAGACCAGCAATGAAAATATTCAGCGGCACAGAAAATCGTAGCAGGAAAAGTTGGAATGATTGGGACTGGTTTGTAAAGAGAGACAAATAAAATCGGACATCTTACAAATGGTACAGATATGGTACATTTGGTATTTCTATTTACATTCTAACTTTATACAAGAACTAAGTGACACACTGTGAAACTGAATCTGCAACGGACAAATGGAAATGTATTTTACACAATGCATATGTAACCTGTTGGAACCCCTGCCATGAGATGTCATTGAGTCAGAGTCTGGTCAGATCCAAAAAAGAAGTTAGATAAGAATGACCACAGTTACACTGGACAGGATAATAAAGGGAATGTAAACCACATTCTTCAGACTGCAAACCACCTGAGGTGAGAGAGAAACTTCCTTTGTTGGCCAGTTATTCCATAATTGTACATTACAAGGATTCTTGGCTCTGCTTTGGAAGCATCTTCTACTAACCATTGTCAGGGTACGCAGCTAAGTCAGCCAATTGTCTGATGTGGCAATTTCTATTATTCAGATATAGAACACACACCTTTAAAATGCATGTCAAAGACCAAAAGTGAACAAAGAACAGCACAGAAGGAAGCTAGGAATGCTGTACGAATGAAAGAAATGTAATATTTTCTCTCACCCTGTCCTCAAAATTATCCTCTTTTAGTGTTTATGATCAAGACACCTAGTTCCCTCCCACTCCCCGTAGAACAGCAGATGGGGAATCTGAGCTGTGAAATCAATCTTCTCTTTCAAGATTATTATTTTTACTGTTATAAAGTTGCTTTTTCACCTCTCATGTTCTCTTCATTCAACTTCTTGTTTCAGTCAGGATGTTGCCACATGCATATATTTTGGTTGTCAAGGTACTGAAAATAGAACCTACTCTCCCTTCCTCCCAGAAAGAGAGTCCCCATTCATCTCTTGAAGGGTTTTATGGTGCCTCCAACACCAATGGAGAATCATTCAATGTCCCCTTCTTTCTAGAAATGATACATACAGTAATGCCTGATAGAATCATAGAACCATAGGATTAGAAGGGACCACAAGGGTAAAGAACAAAATGGTCAGACACGTAGATTAATATAATTTGTTGGGGAAGAGTCAACATAGTTTTTGTAAAGGGAAATCATGCCTCGCCAATCTACTAGAATTCCTTGAGGAGGTCAACAAGCGTGTGGATAAGGGAGATCCAGTGAATATAGGGTACTTAGATTTTCAGAAAGCCTTTGACAAGGTCCCTCACAAAAGGCTCTTAAGCAAAGTAAGCTGTCATGGGATAAGAGGGAAGGACCTCTCATGGAGTGGTAACTGGTTAAAAGATAGGAAACAAACGGTAGGTATAAATGGTCAGCTTTCAGAATGGAGAAAGGTAAATAGTGGTGTCCCCCTGGGGTCCGTACTGGGACCAGTCCTATTCAACAAATTAATAAATGATCTGGAAAAAGGGGTAAACAGTGAGGTGGCAAAACTACTCAAGATAGTTAAGTCCCAAGCAGACTGCGAAGAACTACAAAAGGATATCATAAAACTGGGTGACTGGGCAACAAAATGGCAGATCAAATTCAATGTTGATGAATGCAAGGTAATGCACATTGGAAAACATAATCCCAACTATACATATAAAATGATGAGGTCTAAATTAGCTGTTACCACTCAAAAAAGAGATCTTGGAGTCATTGTGGCTAGTTCTCTGAAAACGTCCACTCAATGTGCAGCGGCAGTCAAAAAATCAAACAGAATGTTGGGAATCATTAAAAAAGGGATAGATAATAAGACAGAAAATATCATATTGCCTCTATACAAATCCAATGTACACCCAAATCTTGAATACTGTGTGCAGATGTGTTCGCCCCATCTCAAAAAATATACACTGGAATTGGAAAAGGTTTAGAAAAGGGCAACAAAAATGATTAGGTATAAGAAATGGCTGCCAGATGAGGAGAGATTGATAACACTGGGACTTTTCAGCTTGGAAAAGAGACGACTAAGGGGGGATATGATAGAGGTCTATAAAATCATGACTGGTATGCAGAAAGTTAATAAGGAAGTGTTATTTACTCCTTCTCATAACACAACAACCTGGGGTCACCAAATGAAATTAATAGACAGCAGGTTTAAAACAAACAAAAGGAAGTATTTTTTTCCACACAATGCACAGTCAACCTGTGGAACTCCTTGCCAGATGATGTTGTGAAGGCCAAGACTATAACAGGGTTAAAAGAGAACTAGATAAATTCAATGGCCATTAGCCAGGATGGGCAGGGATGGTGTCCCTAGCCTCTGTTTGCCAGAAGCTGGGAATAGGCAACAAGGGATGGATCACTTGATGATTACCTGTTCTGTTCATTCCTTCTGGGGCACCTGGCATTCGCCACTGTCGGAAGACAGGATACTGGGCGAGATGTACCTTTGGTCTGACCCAGTATGGCCATTCTTATGTATTGTGAAGGGAGTTATATAAATACATGGATAGATGCTGGCCATGTCAAGTCCCCTCAAGATAAAAAGAGAATAACTTACTTCATCCCAGTGTGGGTAAATGTGACCTTTCTAGCATCACTACTAAATGTGGCTGGTCTATTAACCCATCCATCCATACGGCACAGTGAATTAGATTTCCAAAGAGTGTGAGCCATCATTGGAAAGGACTCATGGGTAATAGTAAGATCACCCAGGCTTATCCAATGAAACTGAGGATCTGAAAAGTGCTGCTATAGAGTTGGATTTTCTTCTAATTATTTCGCTTGTTCTTCCATGGTCTAAGCTTTTATTAAGTACTATTGTATATTGAATCTCCCAGGGCTGTTAGTTATCACTTTTTTTTGCTTTGTATTTTTGACTAATCTGAACTATGTTTTAACAGGACCAAACCTATAGACCATTTGTTCATAGACCATTTGTCCAGTGCTTATTGAACTAGGTGTCATCTATATTTCAGTCAGAGATTTTCTGATTTTGGTGAGCCCTTTACAAATTGTTTTAACTTAGTAACATCTGGATAGTGATTCTGTGAAACTTTAAGAAAAGGAGTCCTTGTGGCACCTTAGAGACTAACCAATTTATTTGAGCATGAGCTTTCGTGAGCTACAGCTCACTTCATCAGATGCATACCGTGAAGTCTGCTGCAGTTTCCACGGTATGCATCTGATGAAGTGAGCTGTAGCTCACGAAAGCTCATGCTCAAATAAATTGGTTAGTCTCTAAGGTGCCACAAGAACTCCTTTTCTTTTTGCGAATACAGACTAACACGGCTGTTACTCTGAAACCTGTGAAACTTTAGTGTTTCCTTCCTTCTTCTTTATTTTCTCTCCTTTAATGTCCCCTGCTTGTTACATGTAACCCTAAACTGCACTGAGGAACAAAGCTGTATTAATCACTGGTTTTTCAGTTCACAGGCTATCCCTCCTGATTATTATAATTCTGTGTGTCTCTATATCCTCTCTTGACTGATTATTCAAAGAAATAGGCAAATTCATGTTGCTAAAAGGGAGAACTTTGGTAACAGTGTTTTTTTAAGGAATTAGTGAGACATCTGAGTCCAAAATATTACTCTTCATTATATTGTTCACCACACAATGTGCACTGTACCGGATGTAGGTGGTGTGACAAGGAAAATTAATTGATAGTGATAAAAAGTTAATCAGTTGTCATACTTTAGGGTGTACGACCATGAACTTCTGTGATAGTCAAGAATTTCCCTTCCCCATGCTGAGCACTGTATAACTGGCTAGGGACCTGATCCAAAGTCCATTGAAGTGAATTGAAATACTCCAGTTGACTTCAGTGGGCTGTGGATGAGGCCCTAGAGGCATTATAAGAGGGGTTCACCTTCCTCTGAAGAATCAAGCATTGGCCATCACTTGGATGCAGATGAGCAAATTAGATGGACCAGTAGTCTAATATGCCATGCTATGCCAGTCATCACTTGTTTATTTTCTCTTCCCTTTCCATCCCATCTCCTCTTTCGAATCAATCTTCCTCAGAAAAAAAAAAAAAAAAAAACACTATCACAATCATGGTACCAAATCTTAAATTACAGTCTCATTACAGTGGCTTAATTTTTTCATCCAAAAGTTTCCTTTCTGTGTGCTCTTCCTATTTTCCTTTGTATTCAACTCTGTTAAAAAAGCAAGTTTTCATCGTAGCTTTAAATGCATGTGGGCAATAAGTTGCCAAGCTGCTGATTTTCATATGATTAACTATTTTTGCTCCACGGGTGATCGCGGAGAAGAAGGTAATTTTGTTGGTACAGAATCTGTAGCCTGTCTGTTAAGCCTGGTTCATTCTTGGTTCATCTCCTGTTTTTAACATAACACACTCATTACAAGAACATGAATGTTGTCCCCCAGTGCAGTCTGTGGTGCTCATAAAATTCTACTAATTAAACAACTGTTAATTATTTAGATTCCTTTAAACTGTCTCTCCATATTTTGGTAGGTACAGTACTTGGGACTTTTAAGTTATTCTGTATTTTGCTCCTAGGTAATGCTTGTCTTGCATTCTTTCATGTCCATTTAAAATAGTTTCTTCCTGAGCTGTTCCAGCTCACAGCCTCAAGGGTTTCCTCCGTCCCCATCAAATTAAATTTATTTAAACTTTGAATATAAAGAAAGCACAGACCATAAACAAGGGTTAAGCGGTCAACCTGACTCATTAGTTACAGTTAATGAGCTAAACTGGGTACTGTGACCAAAGTGCAAAACATTGAGGAGTTCAGCTACATGGGGCCTGGAGGGATTTTAGATTTTCTTCAAAATTCACATTTTTTTTATGTAATGAAGTCATATAATGTTCCTGTCATAATTATAAAGGGAAGGGTAAACCCCTTTGAAATCCCTCCTGGCCAGGGGAAAGCTCCTCTCACCTGTAAAGGGTTAAGAAGCTAAAGGTAACCTCGCTGGCACCTGACCAAAATGACCAATGAGGAGACAAGATACTTTCAAAAGCTGGGAGGAGGGAGAGAAACAAAGGGTCTGTGTGTCTGTCTATATGCTGGTTTCTGCCGGGGATAGACCAGGAATGGAGTCTTAGAACTTTTAGTAAGTAATCTAGCTAGGTATGTGTTAGATTATGATTTCTTTAAATGGCTGAGAAAAGAATTGTGCTGAATAGAATAACTATTTCTGTCTGTGTATCTTTTTTGTAACTTAAGGTTTTGCCTAGAGGGGTTCTCTATGTTTTTGAATCTAATTACCCTGTAAGATATCTACCATCCTGATTTTACAGGGGGGATTTCTTTATTTCTATTTATTTCTATTTTTATTAAAAGTCTTCTTGTAAGAAAACTGAATGCTTTTTCATTGTTCTCAGATCCAAGGGTTTGGGTCTGTGGTCACCTATGCAAATTGGTGAGGCTTTTTATCCAACATTTCCCAGGAAAGGGGGGGTGCAAGTGTCGGGAGGATTGTTCATTGTTCTTAAGATGCAAGGATCTGGATCTGTAGTCTCCTAGGCAAATCGGTGAGGCTTTTTATCAAACCTTGTCCAGGAAGTGGGGTGCAAGATTTTGGGAAGTATTTTGGGGGGAAAGACGCGTCCAAACAGCTCTTCCCCAGTAACCAGTATTAGTTTGGTGGTGGTAGCGGCAAGGACAAAGGGTGGAATATTTTGTACCTTGGGGAAGTTTTGACCTAAGCTGGTAAAGGTAAGCTTAGGAGGTTTTTCATGCAGGTCCCCACATCTGTACCCTAGAGTTCAGAGTGGGGGAGGAACCTTGACAGTTCCTAAAACGTGTTTCTGGCTAGCCACACAACCGCCATATTGTCTGTCACTGTGCCTAAATCATAACGGGAAGGGGCTCTCTCTAGAGGTGAGTGAATAGTCCAGTCTACCTCGTCATACTACCGTGGCCTTGATGCTGGAATTGTCCACATATGAGAACTATCTGTGGCACTAGAAAGTAGAGTCTCAATTCACTTACTCATTTCACTCAGATCACCTGATGGCCATGGAATGGAAAGAACTTTTGATCACTAGTCAGCTGGAGAAGATTTAAACTAGCAGCCAGGGCATCAGCAAAAATGTCTAATGTGGAATACCAGTCATCTGTGCCATTCAGTGATTGTTTTTGCTCAGAAGCATTTCATTGGCTTCATTCTCTATGCCCTTGATAGCAATGACTGCACACATTTTTACTGGTCTTAACTGATTGTGTTGCTGTCATGCACTGAAATCCCATAGGGTGTTAAAGCTCTGCTTAGACAAGTATATCAGGTATCATGATATCAGAAGCATATTTTTCCCCTCGAACTATGATTCTGATTCAAAGTCAAGGGAGTCTTTTAATTAATTTCAGTGGGCTTTGGATGAGGCCACATGTGCACAAGAATTTTCTCAGCCACGAGGCTCTCGGGTAGTTGTTAAATACTGTGCCTATTTTTTAAAGTGTGAGATTTTCTAAAATTTAGATTGCTGATGATCTGACATTTCATCTGATTGTTTTGATATCATGAAGACTATTTTAATGAGGTCAGGAAATTCATCTAGGGCTAGACTGCATTTAAGGCATGACCCTTCATGGAGAAACACAACTTTGTTCTGAAGCACTCACAATGCATCAGGTGGCTATAGTAGAATGTAGACCAGAAAACACTGGGGACATCATTCCCCGGGGGCGTCGTGAATCTCCAATGTGCTGATATAACTCTCCATGATGGGATTAAGTCCATGGTCTTGCTCGTCCCCATCCCTTTTAGGGAGGATAGCACCCACTGTCAGCACTAGCCTGCGGTCCTTGCACTCGGAGAATTTGTGCAGAGATGCAAGGTTGGTGAAGGCTCTTTGGCACTTTGACCATCCTCCTGAACGCCTTGTACACCTATGAAAGGCCTGACTCAGCCTGCCCCATACTGTACAACAGCTGCAGTTTCTGAGACAACTCCTGTGGGGTTTTTCCAAGATGATGATGAACTGGTCCTTTCAGGAAACACAAGAAAACATGCCTGAGCTTCTGATAATGACAGTCTATTACTAAAGAAAAGGTCTTCTTTGTATGTAGCAATAATGACATCCATTAGTGGATGGAGTCTATCACAGGTGTTTATGTATTCCTCTAGAAAAACCCAAACAAGGCCAGGCTGTGCTTTCTTTGCTTAAGAGGCTTAGTCGGAATTGGAATTGAAGAGTGGCTGTGCACAGAGGCTGACAATACATCCTTTCCTTTCCCCAATGACAAACAATGTTGCTTTGCTTTTAATTAAAAATCACAACAAGCCCAAGTGTTTAGCCATATTTAATCATCCTGTTCCCTACTGGCAGGTAAATGAACAAGCACTCCTTGCCAAAAGGAAGTATGATGAAATTCCTTCAAGTTCTCTCCACCTTGTCCAGCTGACTGCTTTGGAGAGGTAATGCTCTTCCTTGAGGGAGGCCATTGAAACACAAAACTTCTCTGCCTATCGAAATGGTGATGATCATTCTTGCTATCAGCTGGCAGTGGAAGGCATCTCCTGTTGTGTTCATGAGCACACAGACATCTTTCACCCCGACTCAAAAAGTGAATGGGGGGTGGGTGAAATAATTATCTGAAAATAAGGTGTGTGATATGTGGGTGTCATTAAATTAGGTCCATGGGCACACTCTCCCCATGCATAAAGTCTCCCATTGATTTAACTGGATTTGGGGTTGTAGCGAGGCGGTGTGATTCCCTGCCATCCTGGAGAGGGACAAGCCCCTCCTGACACCAGAGTGGGCAGTACCAGCGATTCCTACGCCTGTCCCCCAGAAGTCAAGGTGCAGGGCAGGAAGTATAAAAGCCCAATCCCAGAGCTCATTCGGGTGGCAGCTGCCGGAAAGGCCAGACGCCTCAGGGCTAGCTCCCGGTTAGGAGACCACAGTGACCTACAGCGAACCCGAGGACTAGCCTGACCTGCCGAAACCCGATGCCGACCACAGCCCAGAGGAGCTGCCCAGCCTGCCCCTCGCCAGATACCCAGAGGACCCAATGGTGCTTGACCCCCTGGAGGACACCGTCCAGTTCCAGGTATCTCCAGAGGGGGAGTTCGGAAGTAGACCGGGGGCAGCTGACTCTAGTCTGGCTGCAGCACTGCCAGAACCCAAGTCAGTGTGTTGCGGCCAAGATCCCCACTGACTCAGCAGCAGGCCTTCTACCGCTACTAGGGCCCCAGGCTGGAACGCAGCGGAGTGGGTGGGCCTGCGTCCCCCCTGCTACCCAGCTTGTGGGTGGCAGCCTCCCCCTCTCCCAGGCCCCTCTGAGCTTAGGGCCTGGGCTTGTTGTTTACCTGCCTTTGCTCAGCCACTGCCTGAGGGCCTGAGCCATTGACTCGCTATTGCCCGTCAACCATGGCCGAGTGCAAATAACTGTCTGTGTTTGCCTCTATTGCTGCCGTGACAAGAGACTCCTGTGCCAGGCTGATTCCCCGTCTGCAACTGGAAGGAAGTAGCGAGGCGGTGTGGTCCCCCACTGCCCCGGAGAGGGACGAGCCCCAGCCAAATCCTTCTACAGGAACCAAGCCCTAAATGAAGGGCAAACACAAAAGCATTCCATAGCCAATGACTTCAGACAACAAGCAAGGCCATCAGGGGAGATTTAATTACAAAAAAAGAAATGATGCTCATTTTTCTACTGTATGTATTAGGCATCTATTTTGTACTTTAAAATTTTATTTTGGTGTATATGAAGATAAAGTATGGCTCTCTGGCCGGTGGTAGGTTAGCGGTGTTGGTCTCGATGCATCCTCTGCTATCATAGTATCAAAACTGGTTTGGACTTGCACCCATTCCTATTTATTCAAATTGAATTTCATTTCAGATTAAATTCAGGAAATTACACATGCATGCACCCTGCAGTGAATGGGATCACCTGCCTGTAGGCATCATCTTTCCGTGCATGGGCTGCTGATCCTGTGGAGAAGGGAGTAGCTTTCCCAAAAAGACACTGTGATGCAGAGGTGGAAAGCTTAGAAAAGTGCCAAGTTTAAAAGAGGATAACTTCCCGACTCATCAAAGCTGCTGGACCACATTTAAAAGTGGAATTAGCTCTTGGGAATAATAGGTCAGGGACCTGATTATGGAAGAAGGTGGTTGACCAGGGAAGGTTAATTTGCCACAGGTGAACAGATGGAGTCACTGAGTGAGTTAGCTAAAGCTGTGTTGGGGAAGTTAGGAAGGCTATTTGCATATGCGGAAAATCATCTGCCCTGTTGTACGTTACTCTACTTGTGAAGCTCTTGATGTTGGCCCATCAATTATAATAACTTACAACAATTTATGAATTCAAGGGACTATATTAATATTAACATCCCAGCACTTAATTATGTTTTACAGTAAGTGATAAATTTAAAGTTGGAAGTGTTAGCAGAAACTGGGAATTGCTATGGATGTCCTACTGAATGCCCCTAAAAGCCATGCTTCTACATGGATACACACAAAAGTTACTGGTCAAAAAAGGTCTTGGTTAATAGGAGATGTGAGGGTAGCACTAAAAAGTAAATACATAAACATGGAAAAATGGGGAGCTTAATAGAAATAAATGCAAGTTGAAAATGTAAGTGACTTATAAGGATAGTTGAAGAAAACAATGAAACATCAATGGCTAATAGAGTTAAAGACAATAAGGCTCACATTAGGAACAACAACAAAATACCCTAGATCAGGCATAGGTCCATTGCTAGTTGCAGATGGAAAATTGTATATAGAGATGCAGAGAAAGCAGAAATATTTCTGCTCTGAATTTGGAACAAAACAGGAGGAAGTATCTATCCCATATGATGATGTGGCTGGAATAGAAAGTTTCCCATCTGTAACAAAGGAAGGATGTGAGGCAGTATCTTCTAAAATTAAACATTTTCAAATCAATAGGCCTGGATAAATTATACACAAGAGTCATAAAGGAACAAGGTAAGGAGCTCTCTGAACTAGAAATGTTAATTTTTAACAGATCTTGAAAAACTGAAGAATTCCAAAGGATTGGAGGAGTGTCAACATAGTTCCAATATTTAAAAAGGGATGACCCAGGGAAATACAGACCATTAGCCTGACGTCAATTCCAGGCAAAATAATGAAATGGTCAATTTGGGCTCTATCAACAAAGAATTAGAGGCTAAAAATTAATGCCAGGCAATATAGCTTCAGGAAGATAGGTCTTGTCAAACAAACCGGTTGGCTTTTTTTGACAGGATTATGAGTCTGGCTGATAAATGTAACTATCTTGATTTTAGTTTTCAGATGGCGCAGAGTTTAGTGTGGAAGCAAATAATGAGGCTAGACTACTATTATTATCTGAATCACCTGATCATGGTCACAATCCAACAAAATGCATTGTAATACAGCCAAATGCAAGTAATACATCTGGAAACAGAAAATGCAGGTTATACCTACAGGATGGGAGATTGTCTTGAGAAGCAGTGACTCGGAAAAGGATTTGGGGTTATTGTGGATAACCACATCAACATGAGCTGTCAGTGCAATGCGGTGCCAAAAAGGGCTAATGCGATCCTTGGATGTGTAAGAATAGTACCAAGTGGAAGTAGGGACATAATAGCTTTTCATAAAGTTGAAGGTGATAAGGGGCCATTAGATTATCTAGTCTGGCCTTGCGTATCACACACACCGTTACATTTCACTCAGTTACCTGTGTGGAACCCAATAATTTTGGCTTTTCAGTCCTCAGGAGACTAAACTTTTGTGTGCTACAGGCAGAAAACAGGAGAGACCAAATGCTGTTAATGCCAGTGCCCCTGTGAAATCAGGAAACTGGTTAGGTGAATATGCCCAAGATGATTCCACCTGGTGACCCATGCTACATGCTGCAGACGAAGGCAAAACAAAGCAAGGTCCCACTCAGTCTGTTCTGTGGAAAAAATTTCTTCCTGTCTCTAAACCCTGGTGATCACCTGGACCCTTAGCATGTAAGCAAGACATACCAGCTAGGAATCTACAAAAATACCATCTCCAATCACTTGTCAACCCTGTCTACTATGCTATCTCCAGCTGTGGCCAATCCCTGATTCTTCAGAGGAAGGTGGGGAAAAAAAACAAAACACAACAACAACAACAAAAAAGCCATGTAGTGGTCTTTCAGCCTCAGGTGTGGAGAGAGGCCACACTGAGTAACTGCATCAAGCAACAATCAGCAGTCAATTAGCAGTTTATGGCTCTGGCCCTCTGGGTGGGGCAGAGCAGTAAGCAAGGTTACAGGCCTTTGGGCCTAAGGGAAGTGTGTGGCCAATCACCAGCTGTGAGGTTGGCAGCAATGTGGAGTAGGGGGACCGGGCCCTCCCTACTCCAACAGGTCCCAGTGCAGCCCCCCCCCCCCCCCCACCGCCTCTCATCCCATCAGCACAACCCAACCAAGGTCTGATTCCCTTGGGCTACTTCCTACCACCCTCTGTCGGCATGGCTCTGTAGTCAGTGAGTCCTCAGTTGCTTCTGGGTAGACAGCTGACAGCAGTCCTGGTAATTCCTCTTTGCTTTTGGTCTTCTCTGGTGGCAGGGCGTGGCATGGCTCGGTGTCTGTTCCGGAGTCCTGCAGAGGGCTTGAGATGTCTGCCTCCTTCCCTGGCGTGGCCCCAACTTAGCTATAGGGCCCTCCCTTAATACTTCCTGTCCTGCCCCTGCACTTCTGGTGTGAGTGGCAGGGCTGATTTGGCTCTGCCCACCAGAGAGAGTGTAATGGTCCCTCTGGCTCAGAGGTAGGCCATTCTGCCTCATGGCAAGCCACATAATACATCTAAAAGAAAAGGAGTACGCTTATGCTCAAATAAATTGGTTAGTCTCTAAGGTGCCACAAGTACTCCTTTTCTTTTTGAGAATACAGACTAACACGGCTGTTACTCTGAAACTTGTCATAATACATCTAGTGTATGAGTTGAAAATAAACCTTCCTGTTCCCTGCTGAAGCCCAGAAGCTGAAGCCCAGAAGCATGAGATTTGATTTTAGTCATTGTCTTCATGAAGAGCTACAAATGTTATGATCATGCCCAGGGCAATTCACAGCTAAGCTCCCCATGACCTGACGGAAGGGAATAAATAGGAGGAAATAATAGACTGCAATGCCAGAGGGGACTACCATGACCTTCCAGCTCATCCCCCACATACATGGGCCATGATATTTTCTCCCAGAGACTGGATTAAAGCATGTCTTTTAGGAAAAAATATCTAATCTTGTTTCAAAGACTCCATGTGATAGAGTCCATTATCACTGCTGAGAAGGTGTTCCAGTGATTCATTATCCTGGCTGCTGGAAATTGCATCTTATTTCAAGATTGAATGTATAAGGACCTTTGCACAATAACTAAGTCAGCTTTCAACCTTCTCTTTGCTTCTTAAGCCTTACATTGTAAGGCTTGTTTTCCAACCCTTAAGTCATTTTTGTGGCCTTTCTTTAAATTCTCTTCAGTATTTCCACATCCTTCTTGAAATGTGGACACCAGAACTGGACACAGTATTCCAGCAGTGGTCTTACCAATGCTGTGTACAGGTCTCTTGCTCTGCATTTGACGTCTTCTATTTTATGCTATTGCCAGCACCAGATAACTACTGATGTTACAATGTGTGGGAGTCAGTATATGAGGCCCAAGGGCTCTGTTTCTGCATAAAGAGCTGATCCAAAGAGTACAATCTTCTCCAGTGTTCCAGTTTTATGTCTCCTGCACTGATGTCACCAGCATATACTTTGTGAGGCGACTCCTCACGCCAATAGATTTCATTTCAGAATGTCTTTTTACCCCTGAAATTCAGCTTAGCTTTTCTTTTCTCTTTCCTATCCCTTAATAACTAGTTACCCCTACTAATTAAGTCCTCTCCATTCCTGGTGTTTACATCTTCAGTACTGGTAGACTGTTATATGTCACCTTAGTGACTTATCCAACTTAGTGATTGCTTATCCAAGCAGCATATATTTCTTTGTTAATCTTTCCTCAAAAGTCAAACCCTCCTACCCAACTCCCCATTACTGAACTTCCTCTAAGTTGCCCAGAAGTGAACTTCAAACACAAGATGCAGAGATTACTGAGAGAGATTCCATGGCTTGTGTTATAAAAGAGGTCAGACTAGATGACCAGAGCAACTTTAAAATCTATGAAGCCAAGAACACTACAGATATGGCCTTATCAGGTGCCTGTTTGTTTTGTGCTGTGATGCCTCTGAGTATGAAGCCCCAAGGCACATAAAACCTTTTTAATTTTAGTTGCCATATTGTTATGCATACTAAACGATCTAATTTGCTGTCCCTTAACAGTTCTTTCAACATTCAGGATTCTCTCTCTTACTGAAGAGCACCCTCCTCATTTGTTTTAGCATTGCTTTTCCTCGAGATGAATGCAATATTATTTCCTCTGCATTTTTCTATCCCATCTAAGACCCCCTGCATTATTTCTCTATTTTCACTGCTCTTTGCAACATCTCTCAAAGTTGGACCATCCACTAATTTCCTATAGTGTTGTTTATCTTTATTTCTATATAGTTAATGAAGTTGTTCCACAAGAATGGACTTACAAGCAACCTACTAGCCACCTTCCTGCAACTTGATACATTGTCACTTCGTATCCATTTTTATGGTCCTTTGGACAGTTTCCCATGCGTGTGAGGATGTCCTTACGCCAGCTGATTTTGTGAGGAAGATCCCAGGAGACAGTAAATCAAATGTGCACTGTCCTGTGAAGCAATCTAGTGCACTCCCCAAGCTTTATTTAAGTGAAGTGTATGCATAATAGTCTGAATACTATGCAGATACTCTTGAAGCTTTCGAGCATGCATTGACATACTAATTGCTTTATTTATCTGAAGTGGTGGCAAAGTGGATTTGCAGTGCTTTATTTTATAGTATAGTTCTGTGCTCCTGAGATCTACTATTGACGATTGCATGCTGTCCTCACAGAAATACAATCATTGTCCTGGGTAAAGCAGGTTAGCAGTTTATATATATATAATATATATATAATATTCCACAGAATAATGGTGGTCCAAATAAAAAGCTCTACTGACTTAGTAAAATAACTGTGGCACATAAAATTCTAGTCATTATCATGTAAGTGAATCATCATAATGCGGTTGCATTGTAGCATTTCCCATGGCCTTCTCAATAACTCTTGCAGAGTTTACCCAGAAGCACCCTATAAAAGCCATAAACATTTTTCAAAGGAGTCAGATAGTGTTGAAAGCTTTGTTTTTGTGTGTTTGCGCCTTTTTGTTTTTGTTTTTGTTTTTTTTACTAACGCTCGTAAAATGAATAATGAATTGTGCATAAAAAAGCCACTCACAAACTGTCAGAAGAATAATATCAAAATCATTGCAGGAGCGTTACACCTCTGCATTTTTGCATTTACAGGATATTTAAGTTGTGCTGTAGAAGCAGGAAATAAACATGCCAGTATTCATCAACAAAGCTGTATTTAATCTCCGAGAAAGTACAATGCAACGCTCAACAGATCATATCCTTTGGAAGTTTATTTTGTAAACTTCAACTTTTGCAGAATCTGCTTCCTTGCTGTTTTTGCTTCTGAATTTGTGCTGTTCTTTGGAAGGTGCCATGTGCACTTAACGGAAGCACAGTGAATCTGATGTAAAATATGTGCTCCTGTAATACACACTGCATACTTGTTGCCACTTAAATCAAATCTTGGCAACATTTACTGCTGCCCTGAAATTGCTTTACTAACAATTAGTTTTATTGCTTATTATTAGAGTCTGAATTACTTTCCCTGTGTTCATTCCGTATTGCAGTATAAATGCCAATGGTCAGTGATAGTATTCAAGAGGCTTGCCCATTGCCTTGAAGAAAGCAAGGTCTCTAATTTACTACTGCAGAGCTGCAAAGCCTCCCAGTGGCTCAGCAGCTTTTCTCTTATTCCATCTTGGCTCCCAGAGATAAACCTGTATTAGCAAGAAGGCCGCAGTCCAGGAAAGGACTGAAGCTCATGTGTAACTCTACCCATTGATTGCAATAGGCCTAGTCATATGCTTATAGAAAAGCATGGACTTTGTCTGGTCCGGGGGCCTAAGTAATTACCTACCACGATGCTGGCTCAGCTGGGGAGGCCAGTAAGTGATGGGAGGAAAGAGAGACAAAGCTGCACCCAGATGCAAGGTTCTGTTGGGGACACTGGGGCATGGCCACTAGGTAACTCGAGGGGATGGAAGACCATGAGTGTCGATGAAGCCCCCTCGCACTAGGCCCAAGTGTCCTTGTCCCCCCCCCCCCCCCCCCCGCCTGGAGGCACTCTCAGCAGCTCTGCGTACTAGGCCCAAATGTCCTTGGCCCCCCGGCCTGGAGGCACTCGCAGCAGTTATGCTGAGGATCTGCAACAATATGTTGCAGAGTCAGACTGCCTGAAACTAAACAAGGCCAAACAGGGCAGATATGGAAGAAAAATGCCGAATAAAGCAGCTTTATGTAAAGTTTAACAAATGATACAAAAAACAAGGGAAATAGCTGGTAACTGGATTGGCTGGCTATATGGATACTTAGGGCAGCTTGCTATTGGATAAGTATGCTGAAGAAAGGATGTATAAAAGCCTGTGTAACTTCCTGCTCTGGGGGCAGGATTTGAGATTATTCTCCCTGTACCTTTTTGCAGCTGCAAATAAACTTTTCTGCTTCTCCACCCCGTTGTGATTATTGGGTGAAGCACACCGGGTAGCGAACCAACCCCAGCTGTTGTTTTGCCTCTCGGCACTGGGTGCCGGCAACAGCTTTTGGCGTCCCTGGGTGGGCGACGAGGCTGCTATTTAGCCTTGCCCGGACCCCTCCTGGAGGTCAAGGATTGCAGCGAGAACCGATGCCCAGCGCGCACCAGTGAGTTCATCGGGGGCCTCGGAGGAGACGCAATTTGATCGACCCTGGAGGGCACAACGGTGCAACGCACTCATATAGTGGAGAAGCAGCTGTGGATGATGGTGAGGAACATGGGGGAGGAGCAGCTGCAGACGACGGTGAGGAACTGGTCCCTTGGATAAGGTAGAAACCTTTTGAAATCCAGATTGTATGCTCTGTTGGAACCTGGGGACGCCCAGAGTTACCCTGTAGGTATGGGACAGGGACAGAGCTCGGGGGTTAGGGCGCGCTGTACGCCCCTCGAATGCATTCTAGCAAACTGGAAGGTATTTGGTGCGGATCCAATGACTAAGAGCCAATTAAAACGATTCTGTACAGTTGACTGGCCTCAATATCAACTAGAGGACCAGGAATGGTGGCCACCAGGAGGGTCAATTAATTACAACACGATCCTTCAGTTACTCCTATTCTATCAGAGAACAAGGAAATGGAATGAACATATGTATGCGCATTTGTTTCTGACTTTATGTACTCGACCAGATATTTTACAGCGCTGTAATCTGACTCCGACTGGTTCGGTAGCAGCTAATGTTAGTTCCCAGACCCCCACCCCCACTGTAATGGCAGAGCCGGTATCCCCTTCGGCCCCTACACTCACACCTTGTAAGTCCCCAATGGTTGGCCTATACCCCTTAATCACCGAAACTAAAATCGCCCGGTCTGGATCGGACAGGCGTCCGGCCACGACTATGCAGGTTTATACGCATGTGCCCTTTAATCCTGTGGATTTGGCTGGTTTCAAAGCACAGGCAGGAGAGTTTTCCACCAACCCAAGCAGGTTTATATCAGTCTTTGAGGGGTGCCTCAGAAGTCACAAGCCGGACTGGGATGATTGTAACATTCTCCTGTGAACCCTATTGTCTGAGGTTGAAAGACAACAGGTTGTGGCCAAAGCAAGGGAGGAGGCGCAGAAACGGTATGACCAGGATCGTATTAATGCCCTGACCCGGATGCACAAGTCCCCTGAGCAGACCCCAGGTGGGATGCAAATGATCATGGGGATATGACCCGGCCTTACCTCCTATAAGGAGTTGCTTTTGCATGGACTCCGTCACTCGGCTGTCCGACATAATAATTGGGCAAAGCCATATGAAGTAATGCAGGATTTAAAAGAAAGCCCAGGGGCCTTTCTACAGTGTATTTGGGACACAATTCGACAGAACACTAATGCAGACCCCGATAATCAGGCAACTGAGTCAATTATTAAGGAAATTTTTATGAGCAGAGCAGCCCCTGATATTAAGAGAAAGTTACAAAAAAAGGAGGATTTAATGGGCATGACCATGGCACAAATCTTAGAGACTGCAAACCGAGCTTATAGTCTGAGAGAGACAGAGAAGGAGAGAAAGCAAGTGAGACTGATGGTAACAGAGGTACATGCCGGCACTAAGGGAAGTGGCCGGGGAGGAAGGGGCTGTGGACACGAACGTCCGGGCTCGCAGGAGAGACGACTGGGTCGCAACCAGTGTGCCTTGTGCTCACAAGAGGGACACTGGAAAAATGAGTGCCCAAAGAGGAAAGAAAAGGGGGGTGCCTCTATGATGGCGATGACGGAGCAGGAATAGGGGTGTCAGGGGAGGTGGACCACCCTACCCCTGGAACCCCGAGTAAAGATGCTGGTGGGAAGCTCAGAAATAGATTTTTTTAGTGGACTCTGGAGCGGCACAAACTGCTGTAAATCGACCCCGTCAGTTGCCAGTAGCAGATTCCCTTACTGTGGTGGGAGCCACAGGCAGGGACACCAAGTGCCCAGTGTATGCCCCAGCGGAATGCGCTTTGGGAAACAGGACTATATCCCACAAGCTGGTATACCTCCCTGAGTGTCCAACACCTCTGCTGGGACGGGATCTGCTTTGTCGCCTCGGTGCCACCCTGCATTTTACTGAGGACGAAATAACCCTTACCTTACCCCCTGAGAATGCATGGATCATGACCCTTGCAGTTGAGCCCTCAGCCATGCAAGCCCCAGAATGGAGCCAGTGGGAAGACCAGGTGTACCCCCTCGTGTGGGCATCCGGGATTCCAGAAAAGGCCACCCACCAGACCCCCATTACTATTCAGCTCATACCAGGGAAAGGCCCAGTGCAAGTAAAACAGTATCCAATCAAGAGGGAAGCCAGAGAAGGTTTACAGGAAACTACAGATCGATTCCTAATGTATGGTATTCTCCGGGAATGTCAGTCAGCCTGGAACACTCCCATTCTACCCATACAGAAGCCTGATGGCATGTATCGGCTGGTACAGGACCTAAGGGCAGTCAATGAACGGTTTAAGACTTTGCACCCTTTTGTCCCTATCCCATATACCTTATTGGCTTCTATAGGGGGACAGTATACCCATTTTTCAGTCCTCGATCTGAAAGATGCTTTCTTTACCATCCCAGTTGCCACCCCGTCACAGGAGATCTTCTCCTTCGAGTGGGAGGACCAAAAAAAGGGTTAAAAAGCAACTTTGCTGGACAGTGTTGGCCCAGAGATTTAAAAACTCCCCCACCCTCTTTGGCCAGGCTCTGGCAGGGACCTAGAGGAGTGGGATAATGAGGAGGCCCTCCTTCTGCAGTATGTAGATGATATGTTAATTGCCACTGTGGGCCAAACTCCCTGCCTTAAAGCCACCGTGAGCCTCCTGAATTTTATTGGACTCCGGGGATATCGGGTAGCACGGAGTAAGGCTCAAATCGCCCTCCCACAGGTACGGTACCTCGGGTTTCACATACGGCAAGGGGAGCGTCAGCTTTCAAGCGAAAGAAAGGAAGCTATCTGTCAAGTTCCTACCCCAAGTAATTGTAAGCGGCTCAGGGCATTTCTGGGTATGGCAGACTTTTGCAGGATATGGATCCCAGAGTTTGGACTGTGGGCTAAACCCCTGTACGACTGTGTAAAAGGAGCAGATCATGACCCCTTCTATTGGACCCCAGAGGCTGACAGAGCATTTAAAATCCTGAAAAGAAAATTGATGGAAGCCCCGGCTCTGGGCCTGCCGGATCTCTCTAAGCCGTTTCAGTTGTATGTACATGAATGAAAGGGGGTGGCCCTAGGAGTGCTCACACAGCTTTTAGGAGCATGGAGACGTCCCGTGGCTTATTTTTCTAAGCAAGTGGATCAGGTTGCAAAGGGTTGGCCGGCATGTTTACGGGCGGTCGCAGCTACTGCCCTAGTGCTTGAGGAAGCTGAGAAGCTAACATTGGGAGGGGTTACGCAAATCTATACTCCCCATATGGTCCGAGCCTTATTGGATGCAAAGGGAAGGCTTTGGCTCACCCAGGCTCAGATTGCTCGGTACGAAGCTAAGCAATTAGAGAACTCTGAAGTCACCCTACAGCCTTGCCCCTCCCTTAACCCAGCCACTCTCTTGCCAGAAACAGAGGAACAAAAACATGACTGTTTAGAGATCATAGATGCTCAGTACTCCAGCCGTCCGGATTTAAAGGATGTATCCCTCCCAAATGCAGATTATGAGTGGTACACTGATGGTAGCAGTACTGTAATAGATGGGCAAAGGAGGGCAGGTTATGCTGTTGTGACCCTCCACGACACTGTGGAAGCTGAAGGTTTGCCTGCTGGGACCTCTGCCCAGCTTGCCGAACTAATAGCCCTGACCCGTGCACTTGAACTGTCAAAAGGAAAGCGGGTCAACATTTTTACTGATTCAAAGTATGCTTTTGGTGTGCTGCATGCTCATGCTGGCCTATGGAAGCAAAGGGGAATGCTGACAGCCCAAGGCTCCCCAGTCAAGTAGGGGCCCCAAATCCTCCGGCTCCTAGAAGCCGTACAACTTTCCTCGGAAATGGTGGTACACTGTAAAGCCCATCAAAGGGAGGATCAAGATGTGGCCAGAGGTAACGCCCGGGCAGATAGAGAGGCTAAGCATGCTGCCACCCTGCCATCCCCTCAGACTGAGAACGCCCATATGCATGCCCTTATCCCATCAGTAGGGGCGCTTCCAACCCCTCAGTACTCTGGGGAGGAGAGACAGCTAACTGACAAACTCGGTCTCCGGGAAAAGGAGAGATGGCTCTATTCCCCAGAAGGGAAGATCCTCCTACCAAAGGGCCTGATCCGGCCAGTGCTGCAGAAACTACATCAAACCACTCATGCTGGCAGGGAAACACTTATCCAGCTAATGGGAAAATACTTTATCACTTCCGGACTCCGACCCCTGGCTGCCCAGGTACAAGCGGACTGCTTAGTCTGTCAAAAGAATAACCCCCGACCGGGACATCCTGTGCCACCAGCTGCCCTAGAACCCACTCCGGGCCCCAGACAACTGTGGCAAATAGACTTTACTGAGTTTCCCCGACCCAAGGGTTCCAATATCTCCTTGTCATAGTGGATCAGTTCAGCGGATGGCCAGAAGCCTTCCCATGCCATAACTGCACTGCCAGAACAGTGGCCCTCAAGTTTGTTAAGGAGATCATTCCTCGCTTTGGCTCCCCCTGTGGATGGAATCTGACAATGGGACACATTTCACATCAAAAATCATTCAAAGCATCTCACATGCCTTACAGATCCCCTGGAAACTCTATACACCCTGGAGACCGCAAGCCAGTGGTGTAGTGGAGCATACCAATCAGACCCTTCAACGGCATCTCTCAAAAGTGTGCCAAGAAGCCTCACTGCGATGGCCTGATGCTTTGCCCCTCATCCTACTTCGTATCCGCGTTCTCCCTAAGGGTAGATTAGGGCTTAGTCCCTTTGAAATTATGTTTGGAAGGGCATGGCCTATGAATGGCACCCCGGTTCTGTCAGGGGAATGGGAGCTGGGTAATGGTTTTTTGCTACTTTATATGTGTTCCCTGTCTGCTGTTCTCTTGTCTCTTCACAGGTATACCAAGGATTCACAGCCTCTCCCATCCACTCCTTACAGCCCGGTGACTCTGTGCTTGTTCATACCTGGAAAGACGAGCCTCTCCAGGAAAAGTGGAAAGGACCCTATACCGTCCTGCTGGTCTCCCATACAGCGGCAAAGATTGAGGGACACAAGAACTCGATCCATCACTCTCGTCTGAAGGCAGTACCCGCCCCCTCGTCAGCAGAACAGTGGACTGTCCAACCTGCTGACCTCTCATCTAGTGACGATCTTGGGCTAAAGCTACTGTTTAAAAGACACAAATAGTGGGCACCTTTACGCTAAAATGGGCCCACCCAGGTACTGGAGACCCTGGGTTGGGAAGACTCTGGTGATAATTAATTGGGTAACATTGCTATTCTCTGTATTGGTATTTCCAAACTGTGCATATCGGGAGCATAACTCCTTTGTTTTGCTAGCGCACCATGTTGCTACTTTAACAAACCAGACTGATTGCTGGGTATGTGCTCCAACTCCACTGTCCCCCAAAACGGGAATGCCCCTTGACATGCTGCCCCTGACCCTAGCAGAATTAGCCGCCACCAAAGAGCAGGAAAGAATGGACTCACTGTTCTGGAATAAGACCTCTTTACAGCAAGCCACCTATCAGGACCAGGAGTATTCAGTTGCAGTACTCACTGAGGGAGTATTATGTTTTACCCGAAACCAATCTGATTACTATGGGTGTCCTGTGGGAAAAAGCTCCTATGTTATTACACAGTGGGCTGATGGGTATTGGATAAAGACCAACAGGGGAGGACAGCCGTGTGGGTGTAATGGTTCCTCCCCATTTAGGGAAACTCTTACAAATAATCTTACCACAAAAAAAGGGGGTTTGGAAATATAACTTGCTGTCCAGTTAGTATCTCCAATGTAGCAAGCCAATGGTGGGTTTGTAGTGGTCCCCATGGCGAGTGTAATTTGAACGGCACAATTAGAAACGCCCCCACTTGTACCCAATCAGGAGGATGGGATGCCCCCTTAGGAGCATATAGACTGTTTGGACAAGCAGCCAAAGCAGCCTTAAATATCTCAGGAATCCCCTTAAGAAACAGTCCTTACTGGGCCCTATAGGGTCACTATTTTGTATGTGGCCGAAAGGCTTACAAGGTGCTGCCAGCCAACTGGACAGGTAGCTGTTATATAGCTCATGGAGTTCCTCATCTTTCCATAACTGCGACACTGCCCAAAGGAAAGATTAGAAATGCCTGAGACACCTCTGTTGAGTCACGAGAAAAGACCCTGCGGCGACTGACTACAGCATTGAAGGACAATATGAAGAATTCCCTCACAACCGAGAAGCTTGTAGGGTGCTCTGTACTGGAAATAGCACCACTGGTTTCCGGGCCAGCCATGGCATGCATAGGCCGCTATACTGTAAGGCTGCAAATGGTACTTGAGAAAGTTGCCTTAAAGTTAGAGGACTCGGTTAGTGATTTAGAGTCAGCAGTAAAAACATTAAATAAAGAAGTACAGCAGCTCAGGACGTTTTCCCTCCAAAACAGGCTGGCTTTGGACTATCTCTTGGCATCCCAAGGAGGGGTTTGTGCCCTCGTTGGGCCCGGATGGTGTGTATATGTAAATGATAGCAGTTATGAAATCTATGAAAAGGTGGTACAGGCTGAGGCCCATGCCCGAGCCGGAGCACAGGTTGCCTATACTGCCCCAGAGAGCGATTGGTTGCAAACTTTGTTTTCAGGCTGGGGTTTGTCGTCTTGGCTTGGTGGTTTATTTAGCCTGTTATTGAAACTTCTTTTTCCTGTATTGCTTGTATTAATGGTATTATGCTGTGCAGTATCATGTGTCAGGGCCTTTTTGCAAAAGTTAATAAGTCATTCTCTTCAGGGCTATCACAAAGTGCTTATGAAAAGTCCTATTGTAAAGAAATAAGTAGCCCAAGTGAGAAAACTCAGAGCCAAGGCTGTTGAGTGTTCTCAAAGGAGGGAGTTGTTGGGGACACTGGGGCATGGCCACTAGGTAACTCGAGGGGATGGAAGACCACGAGTGTTGATGAAGCCCTCTCGCACTAGGCCCAAGTGTCCTTGGCCCTCCCCCCCCGCGCCTGGAGGCACTCACAGCAGTTATGCTGAGGATCTGCAACAATATGTTGCAGAGTCAGACTGCCTGAAACTAAACAAGGCCAAACAGGGCAGATATGGAAGAAAAATGCTGAATAAAGCAGCTTTATGTATAGTTTAACAAATGATATAAAAAACAAGGGAACTAGCTGGTAACTGGATTGGCTGGCTATATGGATACTTAGGGCAGCTTGCTATTGGATAAGTATGCTGAAGAAAGGATGTATAAAAGCCTGTGTAACTTCCTGCTCTGGGGGCAGGATTTGAGATTCTATTCTCCCTGTACCTTTTTGCAGCTGCAAATAAAGTTTTCTGTTTCTCCACCGCGTTGTGATTATTGGGTGAAGCACACCGGGTAGCAAACCAACCCCAGCTGTTGTTTTGCCTCTCGGCACTGGGTGCCGGCAACAGTTCAGATACTCTGTGTAGGGGGTCTACGAGGGAGGAGGGAGGTGGTGAGGGGTTCTTTCTTGCCTTTTGTGCAGGAATGGAAGGCAAGCCACCATCTAGCCCCAAGTTGCCAGCCTTAAGCAGGGCTTCATGTCATCACAGGACTTTAAGTCTTTGTGGGAATAGAGTTCCATTTGCTCATATATGAGGAATTCTGAAATCTTCCTGTGTATCCAGTACAGCAGAAACATCTCCTCCTTCCCCTTCTGGGACACATTTCACCTGCCCTAAGAAGTGTAAGAGGCTGTTCCCATCTAGTTCTCAATCCACTTGGGTCATCTGGGCAGTCAGGTACCAGATACAGTCTGTAGAATAATACCTGGCTCTTTTCAGCCATATTGCTCAAAGCACTTGATAAAGGAGGTCGGTATCATTATTCGCAAAAAAGAAAAGGAGTACTTGTGCCACCTTAGAGACTAACCAATTTATTTGAGCATAAGCTTTCGTGAGCTACAGCTCACTTCATCGGATGCACCAGGGTGCACCAGCTGAAAAGTGCTGGGTCTTTTGTGGAGTTGTGTTTTGAAAACTGGAGAAGCCAGTGATGTGAATTTTCAGCTGGCACAATTTCCCCTGATTTTCAGTTGGGACAGCACTTTATTCCCGGAAAATAATAATACATTTTTTAAAAAACGTCTAATCAATATACATGCATCGTGCCCCTTAAATAGCAAAAGCCCTGATCGCACAACAAAGCAAAAACCACTTGGACAAAAGCAATATTGTGTGCAAGAGATGCATTCTACTGTACACTTAGTTCAAATGAAACAGATAAAGATAGTTATGACCATGACAAGCCTAGGTGGATGATTCCTTCTGCTTCGAAGTACATTACTTCTGAGTTGAGATGCAAAGAGATTTATTATTATCCTACAAAATAGATTTTCTCTTCCCTCATCCTCCTTCACATGTTGCTTATCTCTGTTCATGAAGAGACAGTGATTACACTTACACTACATTAGAATAAGCAGCATTAGAACCGATTACTTAAAAATATTCATGCTGTTCTCTCGAATAAGGATTTCACTGTCACATGGATTTGTAGACTTTGCTAGAAGCCAGTATCGATCTCTCTCCTCTACTCAGACCACTACAAACCAAAGGAAAGGATATAGATGCAGATACACAAAAAAGGGCAAATAACCTTTTTTGTAGAGACAACAAAACACATCAATATTTTAATGCTAAATACTTGATTGTACCTGTCAGGGTTCCTTCCCCACTCTGAACTCTAGGGTACAGATGTGGGGACCTGCATGAAAGACCCCCCTAAGCTTATTTTTACCAGCTTAGGTTAAAAACTTTCCCAAGGCACAAACTTTGCCTCGTCTTTGAACAGTACCCTGCCACCACCAAGTGATTTAGACAAAGAACAGGGAAAGGACCACTTGGAGTTCCTATTTCCCCAAAATATCCCCCCAAGCCTTTACACCCCCTTTCCTGGGGAGGCTTGAGGATAAACAAGATGAGCACAGACCAGCCTTGGATTTTTAACATCCAAAAACCCCAATCAGATTCTTAAAAAATGGAACTTTATTAGAAGAACAAAAAAAGATAAGAGAACAACTCTGTAAGATCAGAATGGAAGATAATCTTACAGGCAGTCAGATTCAAAACATAGAGAATCCCTCTAGGCAAAACCTTAAGTTACAAAAAGACAAAAAACAGGGATACACAATTCCTCTAGCACAGCGAATTTCACAAGCCAAAACACAGAAAACCTAACACATTTTCTAGCTAGATTACTTACTAACTTTACAGGAGTTGAAGGGCGTGCATCCTTGATCTGTTCCCGGCAAAGGTATCACATAGACAGACAAAAGCCTTTTTCCCCCCTCCAGATTTGAAAGTATCTTGCCCCCTCATTGGTCATTTTGGGTCAGGTGCCAGCCAGTTACCTGAGCTTCTTAACCCTTTACAGGTAAAAGGACTTTGCCTCTGGCCAGGAGGGATTTCATAGCACTGTATACAGAAAGGTGGTTACCCTTCCCTTTATATTTATGACAGTACCCATCTAGGTAACTGGAGCTAATAATAGACAGTGCTTTAATTCTGTGTTTGAACAACAACACAGGTGTTTTTCCTTTTGTTATGTTTATATGGTATTATTTAGTATATATTTCGGGCAGCAATGATTAGCGTTCTCGTTCCACCACCTGTCCATACCTGGCACAGTCCAGGGAAGCTAATGATTCTCCTAGCAAACCAAATTTGACACATTCATACTTGAAGAATCCTGGTATTGCCACTTTCGGTAACCCTAAGAATGTGCAATCCTGCGGCTTCTATACCATTAGGCCCACACTCTGAGTCCTTCAACTCAACATTGAGGGTTAATTGACAGCCAAGAGACACTTAATCGGCGTTCTTGCTTATCAACATGCTATCATTGCTATCTGCGTACAAGAAACTCGCACTTCATCAAATGAAGCTGGCCAGTACAAGGTAGAGAGCTTCGACCTGATGTGCCACGCTGCACACCAGAAGCACAGCTGTGCCACATATGAGTGGGCGACCATTTCAGATGCAGTCCATCTGTCATCCACTGAATACTGTGATGTCATCAAAATTGGTGCACTTTGGATAGCAAACATCTACAAGTCTCGTAGCGTTCGCTGGGCTCAACAGTTCCATGCTTACCACACCCAGCTGTTTATGTTGGAGACTTCAACAGCCATCATACAGACAGGGGCTATAAAGTGACTGATGCCAGAGGTGAGCAACTTGTGGACTGGCCTCACAAAATGATCTTGCCCTTGTTCATGGTCCAAAACAGCTCAGGACATTCCATTCTTCTAGATGGAACCACAACTACTCCACTGACTACTCCTAGCATCATGCCAAGTCTTGCACAACTTTCCACACAGCCAGCACAGACAGTCACTGATCCATATCGGTCTTCAGCTACCAATCGTCACGAGCACAAAGAAAAAATGGTGGAACCTGTTCAAAGCCAACTGGGAGAAATACAGCAAGGCACGGGAATGAAGTGGTATAATGATACTGCTCTGCCACTTCCCGATAGAGTAGGCTTATGGGTATTTCTGTAGAGCCATCGACAGAATAGCCACCAGAGCCATTCCACATGGATGTCACCCTATGTACATCCCCTACCTTGAAGAGGAGTGCGCCGCTCTACTCAAGCAGTACGAGTCAAGTGGTGAACCAAATGTGGCTGATCACTTAATCTAAGCTCTGAGTTAAGCTCCCCAAGTCAGATGGGAGGAGAAGACCAAGAACCTGGACATTACTCATTCCAGCTGCAAATGCTGGAGTTGACTTTGTCACCTTGGAATAACCCAGCAACCACCAACCCCAAGTCGATTATATGTGCGTGCTATGAATCTAAACAAGTAGCCAGTTACCTGCTTTACATGGGAAAGACACCCATGGAAAAGGAGTGAAGAGTCAAGTCCACAGTGAATGAGGGTCTTCTGCAGGCAACACAAATCCAGAACCTTATCCTGAACCTTATCCTGAACCTTTCAGAGCTGGAGCATGTTGTATAACATCAAGTCTGGCACTGCTGCTGGCTATAACAACATCCTTCCAGAGTTCCTGAAACATCTTGGTCCATGTGCCCTCTGTTGGCTGGCTCAATTCTTCACAAGGGTCACCAATGAAGGAAGACTGCTGAAAGTCTGGTACATGCTAAATGTTATCGGCCACCTCAAACCTGGTAAAGACCCAAACCAGGCATCAAGCTACCACCTGATATCACTGCTTTCTGAATGTTTCACAGTACTAGAGTGCCTAATTTTAAAGCGAATAACACCAGAGGTGGAAAAATCTTGAATGTCGAGCAAATAGGTTTTCTACGAAGTTGAAACACATGCAATGAAGTACTTGCTCTAAACACACTAATCGAAAATGGTTTCCAAAGAAATCTGAAAACAGGCACTATTTTCATTGACTTCACACCGTACCATACGCTGCAGTGGCACGCAGGATTACTTGTTAAAATAGCAGGAATCCTCCCACCACGGGTTACTGATGCCATTGAACTGCTACTCTGAGACAGACGGTTTAGGGAGCATGTGGGTAAGAAAACAAGTGCTAGGAAAAAATGAACGGATTACCCCAGGGGTCTGTTCTAGCTCCAGCCTTGTTCAACCTATACATGACCTGCCACCAACCCAATCACAGAAGTTCATCTATACAGATGACATTTGGTGCAGGCTCCAGGCTCTGACTTTCTCTGAGCCGGAGAAGAACCTGAGTGACGACATTGTAAAGCTGCCTGACTACCTCAAGGCATGGCACCTTCAGCCTAGCCCCAGCAAGACAGTCTCAAGCACATTCAATCTCCACCATGCCAATGCTAAAAGGGAACTAAACATCATAATGAATGGCCAGAGGTTGAAGCATGAAGCATACCCAGTTTATTTAGGTATGACCTTCGATCAAACACTGACAAACAAAAGCCACCTGAGTAAGATAGCAGTGAAGGTCAGGACATGTAACTATCTCTTTGCAAACTGGTAAGTTCTTCATGGGGAGTGGATGCTTCAACCTGAAGGTCCTCAGCCCTGGCCATCTCATGCTCAATAGCAGAGTACTGTGCGCCAGTATGAATTCAGTCGGCACACGCCAAACTTGTTGACATGCAATTCAACTCAACAATGAGCATCATCACAGGAACTGTCTGACTGACTCATCTTCCATGGCTTCCAGTTCTGAGCCACATTGCTCCCCCCTCACATCAGGAGGGAGACTGCAGCCTATATAAGGAACTTCTATGGCCACCATTATTGTAGCATGTCACACTATTACTGTATCTATCCACTCAGCTCTCCTGTGGGGTGGAGCAGTGCTATTACCCCCATTGTACAGATGAAGAATCTAGGCACAGAGTGAGTAACGGCCAAGTTTTTAAAGGAATTTAGGCTCCTGAAGATGCTGATGCCTAGTGCTATTTTCAAATGTGCCCAGGGCATGTAACTTCCACCGATCCCTCTCTGCCTTCAAAAATTTGACCCTGAGAAGCTTCCCCGAGGTAACATAGGCAGTCCTATGGCAGAGCAGGGATTTAACCCATTCCTCGAGAATTTGGGGCTAGCACCCTAACTACTGGATCATACTTCCTCAGGCAACACATCTAATAAAAATTTCAGGTGTGGGAGGATGGAGTCAGCTGAGAGCCTGTACTGTAGAGAAGGCTAGTCCACATGCATGTAGGTTATGATATGGCCCAGGGTTGTTATAAGTTGCATCCAAATGTCATCCACACGCTGTGCATATCTTTACATATTCACATGGCCTCTGTAATCCAAAGCTGTGCATGTGGCTGCATGTGGGATCACCGAGACAGGGTGACAGCCCCTTCTGAGAGGGTTCTTCCCCACACCTCTCAGTGCTGGTCTTCCTGTGCAGAGATTGTGCCCTGTATACACAACCAGTAATGCCATGCCTGACAGCACACTGATATGAACAGTGAGCAGTAAACTGAAGACTCAGTGAACAGTCAGAATGGTTCTACAGTGGTTTGAGAGAAGTGAGTTTTAGCCAGAGCTGGCCTTAGGGAAAATGCCTCCCTCAGCAAACTTGTATTTTGGTGCCTTTTCTTTGAGTTTAAGTACAGCTATAGAGTATGATCACACACCTTGAGTTTACTGGAGAAGTTTTAAGTTATGGTAGGGACTGTGTGCACCTCCAACAGAGACCACTGCAAACGGCACAGGTAGCCCGTATGCTCAGCACTGGTTCGCTGTAGTACCCGAGCCTATGGCACCAGCGGCAAGAACCAGTGGGTTGGCAACCATGCTAAGTGCCAGAGGGATGGCAGTGCTGCGAGGAACAAACTGAAGCCCAAGCCAGCATGCACCCAGCACGGGGTCTGTTTCCCCAAGCTGCCAAGAACCTGCCCAGGGAGCCCTGTTACCTCTGCTTCTCAGTGCTGCCCAACTTCATACACCACTGTGCGCTCCCAGGAGGAATTGCCAGTAGTTTGGGTATCCCCCATCTGCCCCGATTCATGGCATTTGGGAGGTGAATGAGCAGCTACCCTGGCAGGCCGGGCTGCGCCATGCAAACGGGGGTGAGTGCAGGAGACACCAGATGGAAGCAGCTCTCCCCCGGTGCACTCCTCAACCCCCAGCCCAATGCGGACTGGCACATGGCACAGCCCTGGGGGCTAGGCCAGCTCTGGCCCCAGCCCACCCTGCAGTGTGCTCCCTGGGCCCCCGGGGCTCTCGCAGTTTGCCTCCGAGTCAGACCCTCCACACCTGCAAGTTGCAACACCTCATGTGACTTCAGCGCCTTCCCTGGTTAGAAGTCAGCCTGACCTGCCCACCCCCTCCACCGAGCCTGCACACTGCATGGGCCAACAAAGCCACCCACAAGTGGGGAGAGGAGCCCAGCAGGTAGGCACTCATCTCTTATCCTGCCTGGGTGCTGGCCTTCTTGACCATGGAGCCCCCCTGACCATGGTACCCTGGGCAGTCACCCACAACGCTCACCCTTAAGGCCAGGCCTGGTTTGATCTGTGGCAGTTCCAGAGGTTATTTTGATGAGTACATACCCAGTTGTAATTGTATGGGTGAGGCAGCTAGACTATTACTAGACATATCATAGACACATAGACATAGTAAAATAATACGTGAATCATATTAAACAAGTGTCAGGCCTTATTTCCCCCTTGGGACAATCACTTGAAGACAAGAAATTGACCTATGCTTGACGAGTTTGACACATCCAGTAGAGGGCAGTCTTTTGTGTAAAACACTAGCCATTGTTCTACTGCTAGAGGCATCTGGGGACTTATAAGGATGGCAGAGGTGCTAGGTCTTTTGCGGGAAGGGGGTTCTGAGATGAAGATGGGACTCTGACTTTACGCTCACCTGATCTTCACCAGCACACCGATGTCAACCCCATCCCAAGTCTAAATTCCCATCTTGGCTGCAGCAACACAGCAAGCTGTCACTTTCATGTAATTAAATTGTATTCTGTTAGAACAACCTTCAAGGGGTGGGATGCAGTGCAGCAGGTTGTGAAACCCATATATTAATTATATTTCCAATGACCAAAGCAAGAACATACCACCAATCATTTACTGCTATTTGCATGCTCAGCTTACTTATGCTGTTGGGTCAGTTTCATTTTACTTTTCATTGCACATCCACAGCCCTCTTAAAATATTTGCATATTTTATCCTAGTCTCTGTTTTCCCATGCTCCTGATAAGTTATTTCTAGAACTACTGATGTTCATTTCAGTTTGGCATTAATGTTGTCTCCAAAGTGCCTGTATTTTTTTTTTCCTGGTATCCTAAAGTAGTCAACAGATTCCTTTGTTTTTAAGAGACTCTTCAAAATTGGTAAAAGACTTCCCTAACGAAATTTCAAAAACCTCTCACAGAATCACATAATTATGTTTCTCTTGAGCTCTGCAGTACTACATTAACAGATACAAGGCAGGGAAATGACCTTTCTTGTCCAAGTGATGTCCAATTTTAGGATCGGAGTCTAATAAATTTAACTATAAGAAGTCGAGGGACCTCTCTTAGTTCTATTTACCAAGAAATTACTTACATTTGAGCATTCAAGGAGGTGGGCAGGAAAGGCCAGGCAAACTACAGACAAACAGTGCCATGTTCACCCAGGGAAATGCAAAAGGAAACCTCACGCAGCTCTGCTACTTCATTTGTGTCTTTAATGCCGAGAATAAAAGATCAAGAGCAGAGACAAATAAGTACAAAAGACTAAAGGCCAGAGGCAGCATTTTAATAAATGGTTTCACCAAATGCAGCCTTCTTGACTGCGATGAAAATATTTATTCATGTTTTGCCTCTGGGGTACTTATTCTTTCATTTTTATTTTATTTGTGCCCCTGGATAATTTCCCTTGAATTAAAGATACTAGCTCAATCCTATTGTTAGGCCAAGTTCACTGCTGGGGTGACTCCACCAACTTCAGTGGAATTACACAAGGGACAAAATTGGTCCCCTGTGCCTTTTTCTTATGGCTTTATTGATTAATTGGATAGTCTTTGTGGGTTTTTGTTTTGTTTTGTTTTGTTTTTCCCTGGATTCAATTTTGCTTTCTGAGTTTCAGTGCACACAAGGTGGCTGTACTCTTTAAATTTCCAAATTAGGGTACTGGAATTCAGGCTTTTAGGTAAATCCTACAGTGCTAATTGAAAAGGGAGCTGGAGTCATCAAAATATTAAAAATACAAACCTTATCCCAAGTTGAGTTTTAACCCCAAAAAGGAAGAAGTGCCGGAGATTCCATGAAGACCACTAGGGACTAGTGACTTTGCTATTTTTGTTGATTTTTACATGGAAGGGTCTCTGATGCTACGGTGATGGGCAGCAGTTTAAAAACTCAAGAGAGACAAATATTTGAGAAATGGAAACAGAGGAGGGTGCTGATTCAAAATCGTACATCTAAACTTTCATTGAGATAAAATACAGACAATACAATTCTTCTGTGTGGAGAGATGCTGCAATAGATCCTGTAGTGACACCCAGGACATCTGACATTTTGGAGTGTAATATTTTAAGCCCATAGAGACAAGTTAAAAATTTGGATACTTATGTGGATTTCAAAGATCCCAAAATTCAACAGTGTTTGATTCTGGGGTTCTTGTTCAACTCATTATAATAACAGGGGACACTGGCCAAATTCTGTCCAGATCTAGGTTCAGATGACAAACTCCTACCCCCCTTCAGGCCTTCTCTACATCAGATCAGTGAAATTGAGCCTGTATCACAAAATCAACTCTGTATATTTTCAATTCTTTCCAAGGCCAGAAAGAGAAGCCAGAGGACCAGTATGTGATCAATGTATTTTGAGAAGTGCTTATTACATAAATACCTCCACACTACATCCAGTGTTTTTGTGGACAATCCTTCTTAAGTAATATAATTAAGTAAGCCATATATTAAATGAAAAGTGCATCCAGGTACCTCTATCCCTTCCCGTCTTCCCTATTTGCAACTGATAAAAATGGTCTCAAGTGTTCTTTTCAGCTTAAAGTACTGAAATGTTCTTACAATATTTGTCTTACATAAAATAAGCTAATAATTAAATTTATGCCAGAGTGGCTGCAGGCAAAACAGTCATTGGATGTCTAGTGTCACAGGTGTTAGCATGGAGTGATAACAATAGTCTCAATCAATGACAAGACAGGGGACAATCAATTGGTATTCACAATGCATTCCCCCATAAGTATCCACCTGCAGCTTGTCTGTGGTCTGGAGAAATGGACAATTCAACTAGCAGATTGAATTCAAGGATTGCCATGAATATCAGTCAACCAGTCAAGCAGGTTCCGGATGATGATTTTCTAGTCATAGGTCCGACACTTAAAGTACTCCAACGACTATATTCCACCATGCATATTATTTCAGGCACACTCAAATCTACTTCTCTACCATGGTTACTGGTTCTCTGCAGTATTGCTCCGCCCAGAGAGGAAAGTGTAGCAAAGCTCATGACGAAACTGCATGATATGCCAAATCTACCATTAATTAAAGACTTGTTTAATCCACCACATAATTGTCTGCCTCTCGGCGCCCGTTGTGGATAAGTTTACTGGTTCAGGGATTTATGGTAGAGGATGCATGGCAAGCTTCCTGGTCCACAGAGAAAGTCACAAATAATTCTCTTGTCTCAGACCACACTCAACATCAACCAGGTTTTGATTTGCCATGAAGGCAATGGAGCCTTTTGAACTGGTTTTGTACCGGACATGGAATTTGTGCTGCAGTGGAATTTTTGTGGCATTTAAGAGACTATCCACTATGTCGATGTGGGCAGCCAGAAACCATGACATGTATTGTCGAGGACTGCAAAATGACTCAACTTCCTGGAGGTCTTCGTGCCTTGAACATCGTGGATAAGAATGCTGTGGCTTGGCTTGACCGGACTGCATACGCCAAATAATGAAAAGATGCACAAGGCCAAAGCTTTCAAACATTTAATTTAAAGATGTCCTTAACTACCCTCACTTTTCTAAACTAGGTAACTGCTCTGCACGCACAACCCAACCAGCCACAGGCTGCATCTTAGCTTAGCTTACATTTAAATGATACGTTTCATGCCAAAGGGATCCCAAAGCAATTTACAAACTTACACTGATATGCAAGCTATATCTAGGAACCACTTATTGTACCATAAAAATGCAGCCTCCTGCAAGGTGGAAATTAGCAACTGCTGAACAAAGCAGCAGTCCTGCCCAAAAATTTAGGACAGGAAGGATTGCAGTTAAACTGCAAAGGCATCTTAGAGCCATTCTGGCAACTTTACATCCCACTATGTAGTATCCTCTCACCTCCTCAGCAGCCCCCAGTTTAGGGAGTCGGTCAGGGAATGATGAGGACTCGGCCAGAGTATTCTATCTATTCTATACTGTGATATGGTCATAAGGCCATTGCATCTGAGCCTATGTTCCTATTTATTGATTTTGTGTTCCTTCAAAGGTATAGGCTGCTCAAACTTACTCTGGTGATTGGATATGGCCAAGTGTGAGTGGTGCAAAAGTAGCTCAAAGCCACCTT
Organism: Eretmochelys imbricata; assembly: GCF_965152235.1. NCBI lineage: Eukaryota > Metazoa > Chordata > Testudines > Cheloniidae > Eretmochelys > Eretmochelys imbricata. Next base: position 13,584,579 of record NC_135573.1, read on the forward strand.
TGTCCATCCATGTTTCTCAATCAAGGACAGCAAAGCCAGGACAGAGCCTCTTACCTAAAAGTGCTGAGCAGAACATGTCTGTCCTGCAACCACCTCCTCTTTCTCTTTGAAGCAGTCCCTGCAGCTGCTCTGCAATCATTCCTTTGGTCCCCAGCCATTAAGGAATTACAGGGGCTACACGTACAGTCAAAAGGAAATCAGAATGGAGGCAAATACATCATCTCTGTGGGTCAGGGAGAGATGGCAGCTGATCAAGAAACATGAGCTCTGTTGTAATGGGAACCTCCTTCATTTGAGCTCCTGATCTGGGACATTTATATCCAGATGGGTTTGGTGGGCGAACAGCATTTTCCACGCTCTGTGAAACCAAAGCCCCTTCAATCTCAATATCACAAATTACAGCAGCTTGGTTTCCAAAATGAAGAGATATCCTTGGGACTCTCTCAATATGGGTCTGACCCAAACCCCTCTGAGGTTAGTGGAAAGAATCCCACTGACATCCAATAACATTACATCAGGTCTCATCAATACTCCCAAGAAGCAGGCAATGGCAAAATAATGTGACATGAAGCTCTGAGACCAGGGGCTGAATTCACTGTGTAGTGGTGAAAGACTGAAAGAGAAGGCAGTTGATGTAGTGATTAGTAGATCTGGGTTTGGTCCCCTGCTACACCTCATACTACTTTTGCACATAGTGGGATCCAACTAGGCACATGTCTACATCTTTAAGTGCCTAAATACCTTTAAAAAACTCAAAAAGAAAAGGAGTACTTGTGGCACCTTAGAGACTAACCAATTTATTTGAGCATGAGCTTTCGTGAGCTGTAGCTCACGAAAGCTCATGCTCAAATAAATTGGTTAGTCTCTAAGGTGCCACAAGTACTCCTTTTCTTTTTGCGAATACAGACTAACACGGCTGTTACTCTGAAACCTTTAAAAATCTCGACTTTAGTCTCTCTGTGCCTTGGTTTCTTAAATTGGAGGTGACAGCACTTCCTGACCTCACAGGGCTGCTTTGAGGCTGAACATATGAAAGATTGGGAAGCCCTCTGATATTATGGTAATGGGGCTGTATAAGTACCTAAGATAGTTCACTGATAACTTAAACTTGCATCCCTTATATGGTGAATGCTTAGTGTCTGATTTTCAATGAGACCGAGACTCCCAGTGAAATCAATGAGAACTTGGTTTCCTCAGCACCTCTGGCAAGCAGACCACTAGATTATAAATCCAGATTTATAGAGTCACTAGACATGATACAAAGCCTGTTGACTTCATTGGCAACTGGATTACACCCTAAAGGTGTCTATTTATTGTAGGAAACTACTATCCATTGGTGATCTTCCAGAAAACACCATCCTAGCCACTATGGATGTAGAAGCCCTCTACACCAACATTCCACAAAAAGATGGACTACAAGCCGTCAGGAACAGTATCCCCAATAATGTCACAGCAAAGCTTGTGGCTGAACTTTGTGACTTTGTCCTCACCCACAACTATTTCAGATTTGGGGACAATTTATACCTTCAAGTCAACAGCACTGCTATGAGTACTCACATGGCCTCACAGTATGCCAACATTTTTATGGCTGACTTAGAACAACGCTTCCTCATCTCTCGTCCCCTAACGCCCTTACTCTACTTGTGCTACATTGATGACATTTTCATCATCTGGACCCATTGGAAGGAGGCCCTTGAGGAATTCCACCATGATTTCAACAATTTCCATCCCACCATCAACCTCAACCTGGACCAGTCCACACAAGAGATCTACTTTCTGTACACTACAGTGCAAATAAGTGATGGTCACATAAGCACCATCCTATACCGGAAACCAACTGACCACTATACTTACCTACATGCCTCCAGCTTTCATCCAGACCACATCACATGATCCATTGTCTATAGCCAAGCTCTAAGATACAACGGCATTTGCTCCAATCCCTCAGACAGAGACAAACACCTACAGGATCTCTATCAAGCATTCTTAAAACTACAATACCCACCTGCTGAAGTGAAGAAACAGATTGACAGAGCCAGAAGAGTACCCAGAAGTCACCAACTACAGGACAGGCCCAACAAAGAAAGTAACAGAATGCCACTAGCCGTTACCTTCAGCCCCCAACTAAAACCTCTCCAGCGCATCATCAAGGATCTACAACCTATCTTGAAGGAGGATCCCTCACTCTCACAGACCTTGGGAGACAGGCCAATCCTTGCTTACAGACAGATCTGCAACCTGAAGCAAATACTCACCAGCAACTACGCACCACACAACAAAAACACTAACCCAGGAACCTATCCTTGCAACGTATCCCATTGCCAACTCTGTCCACATATCTTTTCAAGGGACACCATCATAAGACCTAATCACATCAGCCACACCACCAGGGGCTCGTTCACCTGCACATCTACCTATGTCATATATGGCATCATGTGCCAGCAAGGACCCTCTGCCATGTACATTGGCCAAACCGGAGAGTCTCTATGCAAAAGGATAAATGGACACAAATCAGATGTCAAGAATTATAGCATTCAAAAACCAGTCGGAGAACACTTCAACCGCCCTGGACACTCAAATACAGACTTAAAAGTGACAATTCTTCAACAAAAAAACTTCAAAAACAGACTCCAACAAGAAACTGCAGAACTGGAATTAATTTGCAAACTGGACACCATCAAATTAGGCTTGAATAAAGACTGGGAGTGGATGGGTCATTACACAGACTAAAAACTATTTCCCCATGCTAATTTTTTCCCCTGCTGTTACTCACACCTTTTTGTCAACTGTTTGAAATAGGCCACCCTGATTACCACTACAAAATTGATTTTTCCTCCTGCTGATGATAGCCCACTTTAATTGAATTGTCTCACTAGAATTGGTAAGGCAACTCCCATCTTTTCATGTACTCTGTGTGTGTGTGTATATATATATATATTCCCCGACTGTATTTTCCACTCCATGCATCTGATGAAGTCGGATTTAGCCCAAGAAAGATTATGCCCAAATAAATGTGTTAGTCTCTAAGGTGCCACAAAGACTCCTCGTTGTTTTTGCTGATACTAACACTAACATGGCTACCACTCTGAAACCTCTTTATGTACTGGTACCACTCAACCTGTCCTCCAATATATTCCTGAGGTCCGAAGACAGCCCTTTAAACAGAGGGCAGCTGGTCAAAGCTTTCAGTCTGCTTAAACACATCTTTGAAACTTATCAAACTAGAAGCTTATCCTGTCCTTTCAAGCACCAGCTGTTTTGTGTTTTTGATGTTAACGCCTCTTTGCAAAGGTTAATACTGATGCTTCATTTAAAAAAAAAAATGTTAGCATTATGCAGCATATATGCCAGTTGAAAGTAAGAACTGGCCATCACTCATTGAAACATACGGTGATGTATTTCAATGATCTTATTTCCATGCTTGCAGAAATATTAAAAATCTGCCATATATTGCACTTACACATGCACAGCAAAGTATAAATTGAATAAATCTGCTCTCTTTATTCATTTACTTTAATTAGAACAGGTTGTCAGATCAATTGCTTCTCTTTCACAATGTCTTTAAAAGTCTATATTTAATCTCCCTATTGTTGGTATTGTTCTCTCATTATCTAGCTCTATAAAAATCTATAGTTATCCTCCTTTGTAAATTTTAAGAAAAACAGATTATCTCTGTGTTTAAGAAACAGGTAATTCTGTTTATCTGCAGGAAATAAAGACCTTCTGGGTCAGATCCAGAGCTGGTGCAAATCCATGTAGCTGCACTGATTTTAATGGTGCTACACTGATTTGCACTAGCTGTGCATCTGGGTCTTTATCTTTTGAGGAATAACCACTGTAAATATATTCTAATCTCCCACATATAAGTGCATATTGCCTCCTCACCCTTTTGCTGAACTCTTCATATGAAAAACATATTGATGCACAAAAAGAATTGTATGTGTCAGACACCAAGACATGGCCAGTGAAGTAGGGTCTGTTTTGTGGACTGTGTTGCACATACAGTCATCCTTAGGAGAGCTGGGTGAATTTTTTTGGTCTCAACTTTTTTGGGTGAAAAATGAAGATCCAGTAAAAGTGAAACATTTTGTACATTTGTGTCAGTTTGGCCAATTTGTTTCCGGGGGGGATTCTGAAAAACTCTGAACATCTTGTTTCAACATTTTCAAAATGAAACATTAGATTTTTTAAATTCAAAATAAATGTTTTGTTTAATTTTATTCTTAAAATGTTAAAAAATGCCTGAAATTGAAATGAAACATTTGGTTTCAGGCTGAATAAAATGTTTGTTTGACAAAATATTTCAGTTTTACTTTTTGATTCACCAAATATTTTTTTCTTTTAAATCCATTTTTGGTTTGATCCAAAATAAACTTTTTTTTTCTGATGTTTTCAGAATTACCAGTGAACCAAAAATCTGTTATTCACCCAGCTCTAAAATATAGTGTGGTATCTTTCTTCTCTACACAACATTAATAGTATGGGGAAACCACACAGAGCCACCTTGGTTCCATATAGCCATGGTTCAAACTATATACAAACATACAGGGCCTAGGTACATATATACACCAATGCTCTGTTTATATCTGGTGGCTTCTGCAATGCAACACAGGGAGGACCCATTTAGAGGGCTACCAAGGTCCTATTTAAAAGGATACCGCCCAAATCCTTTACACTGCATATAGGTGTCTAGAATAATAGATGTAATTAACACAGGAAAAACTAGGCAACAAAGTGAAATTTGTTTTAAAATGTTTAGGCCTAATTCTCAAATGAGACTCAAAACTAGCAGCTAAAATTTCACTTTCATTTACATGTGTGCCCAGCTTTGCAAGTGCAAATCAGATATTGCACATTGTTTTATTTAGATGTTTAGCTGCTTGATTAGCTGCCTAAACTACATTGTTTGCTGTGAAAATGACTGCACGGCCCACTCTGGGAGAATGTGGGTCTTTGTCCCCTTTCCAGTGGCTAACCTACATAATAGGATAAGTGTCTACTACAGCTGCCAGCTCGAAGTCACTCCTTTAATTCAAGCTATGGAAATGCTCTTAGTGCTGAATGTTCCTGCTGATGAACCCTAGTTGGAGGCTGAGGGTGTCTAAAAAATTTAGGTGATTTTTTTTTAAAACTTAACCCTTTGTTTTCACTCTCAAGTTGGATTTCCAGAGTCCTTGATAATGAATTACAAACGATTGTTTTTTGCTGTCCCCAACTGGCAAGCAACTCTTTTGCTTCCTTGCATTTCCGAGGGAGCTGAAATTCCCATGGCAGGTTTTTTCTGTCTGTTTACTTCTCATGTCGGTGTACTGGCCTGGGTGAGGACATGCCAGCGCTCCAGCGAGGCAGGGTTTTTATTAGTTTATAGATTCATAGATTCATAGATATTTAGGTCAGAAGGGACCATTATGATCATCTAGTCTGACCTCCTGCACTACGCAGGCCACAGAATTTCACCCACCACTCCTACAAAAAAAACCTCACACCTATATCTGTGCTATTGAAGTCCTCAAATTGTAGTTTAAAGACCTCAAGGAGCAGAGAATCCTCCAGCAAGTGACCCGTGCCCCATGCTACAGAGGAAGGCGAAAAACCTCCAGGGCCTCTTCCAATCTGCCCTGGAGGAAAATTCCTTCCCGACCCCAAATATGGCGATCAGCTAAACCCTGAGCATATGGGCAAGATTCATCAGCCAGATACTACAGAAAATTCTTTCCCAGGTAACTTGGATCTTACCCCATCTAAAACCCATCACAGGCCATTGGGCCTATTTACCATGAATATTTAATTACCAAAACCATGTTATCCCATCATACCATCTCCTCCATAAACTTATCGAGTTTAATCTTAAAGCAAGATAGATCTTTTGCCCCCACTACTTCCCTCGGAAGGCTATTCCAAAACTTCACTCCTCTGATGGTTAGAAACCTTCGTCTAATTTCTAATCTAAATTTCCTAGTGGCCAGTTTATATCCATTTGTTCTTGTGTCCACATTGGTACTGAGTTTAAATAATTCCTCTCCCTCTCTGGTATTTATCCCTCTGATATATTTATAGAGAGCAATCATATCTCCCCTCAGCCTTCTTTTAGTTAGGCTAAACAAGCCAAGCTCCCTGAGTCTCCTTTCATAAGACAAGTTTTCCATTCCTCGGATCATCCTAGTAGCCCTTCTCTGTACCTGTTCCAGTTTGAATTCATCCTTCTTAAACATGGGAGACCAGAACTGCACACAGTACTCCAGGTGAGGTCTCACCAGTGCCTTATATAACGGTACTAAAACCTCCTTATCCCTACTGGAAATACCTCTCCTGATGCATCCCAAGACGACATTAGCTTTTTTCACAGCCATATCACATTGGCAGCTCATAGTCATCCTATGATCAACCAATACTCCAAGGTCCTTTTCCTCCTCCGTTACTTCTAGTTGATGCGTCCCTAGCTTATAACTAAAATTCTTGTTATTAATCCCTAAATGCATGACCTTACACTTCTCACTATTAAATTTCATCCTATTCCTATTACTCCAGTTTACAAGGTCATCCAGATCCTCCTGTAGGGTATCCCTGTCCTTCTCTAAATTAGCAATACCTCCCAGCTTTGTATCATCTGCAAACTTTATTAGCACACTCCCACTTTTTGTACCCAGGTCAGTAATAAAAAGATTAAATAAGATTGGTCCCAAAACCGATCCCTGAGGAACTCCACTGGTAACCTCCCTCCAACTTGACAGTTCACCTTTCAGTAGGACCCGTTGTAGTCTCCCCTTTAACCAATTCCCTATCCACCTTTCAATATTCCTATTGATGCCCATCTTATCCAATTTAACTAATAATTCCCCATGTGGCACCGTATCAAACGCCTTACTAAAATCTAAGTAAATTAGATCCACTGCGTTTCCTTTATCTAAAAAATCTGTTAACTGTGGCAAGTGACCAGTTTTCTATAGACGTTGAATTTCTCCAGAAATGATCTTTGATTGTAAACCTTCTAATTAGAGAAGACTAGGATCACATTAAAAGCAAGTCATGTTCTATAGTTCTATACATACACCTAGAGACTTTGATTCAATCCTTTAGTCTCTCATAAGGCTACTGCTAAACAGGATGCCGCTGAAATCGGGCAATGCAGAGGAAGCTTTGAACACAGTAAGATGCAAATATCAAAAGTTCAAGCTGTGGATAAGAGATGTTATTTTCCATCTGATTGAAACAACAATGAAATGCCAGACTTAATGGGGACATGCTCCAAAGCATCTGCATGAAAGACTTGAAGGCCCTTAGGCAGAAATAGCTGAGCATGAAGGTTAGAGTTCACAAAGAAGTTGCAAAGAAGCATGAGCCTGCTTTTATTTCTGAAGAAAATCTCAACACTTACTAGAGAAAGTGCACAAATATTGCCGTAGCTACATCCACAGCAAGCTGATGCTTCAAACTGGAATCCAGAGCTCAAACTAGCTGAAGGGCTATGTCAGTATTTCTCTAAAAGTTCCAAAGTACATCATCTTTTAGAAAGAGTCTGACCTTGCTGGGATCTCCTAGTGTGGAGGAATTCTGACTGGCTGCTTTTCCCCTATGGGTTGTTCCACGGGGAGAGAGAGAAAATATCTATTAGATAATCTAACCCATTTCCTGACAGCATAGGATTGATTCCTACAGTATATCTCCTGTTGCTTTATTCAGATTAGCTTTCAACATCACATGTGCTGGGACTTCCATCACTTCCCTTGAGCACCTATTATAGAATCTAATATAGCACTTTTTTGGAAGAGGATTCTTTCCTAATATTCAGCCTAACATTTCCCTTTTGTAATTTCATCTTGTGATGCACCCATGTACAGAACAGCTTAATTAGATGGGTGTTTTAGGGTGTTTTCTGCATTCCTCTGAAGAATCTTAAAACATGCAAATGAACCGATGATCTGGTGTGCTATGGGAATTCCACCAGTTGAGAATGGCTTATAAAAAAATTAATACATGCCAGGAGGCATATCTTATTGGTGTAAGTGTAGCTGCTCAATACATTTACTCCTCATTCTAGTGCTATTGTGCAGTGCTCATGGGGTTACATTCTTTCCTCAGGTAGAACGCGTAATATTTTGCATCTCTATAGTGCATTTCATACATGGGTCTTGTGGAGCCCCCCACTCCACGGATCAGCAGCAGTGCTGTGATAGCTAGGGCTGCCCCCGGAGCCCTGACTGACAATGGGGAATGAGGAAACAAGGGAAGTTGGCCTCTGCACCCTCACAGAGCTCTGGTTGGCTATAGAGCTGGCAGGAAATCTCACCCCAATCACCTGCTGCAGAAGGAGCTATGTACGCTGGGACACAGTTGGCCGAGGGTCAGAGGTCCAGGCCGAGAGACAGGTCCAGGGAGCAGCCTCAGTGTGTGGCCCCTGTGACAGCCTGCACCACACTCAAGAATCAGCCAGAGCCCAAAGGGAAGGAGGCTCCTGATGAGCGAGTGGGGGAACTGAGATGATGCATTTACTGATCAAAGTGACTGTTACGGATGCAGCGGAGTGGTTGTCGCTGACGGTGGTGCACGGGTGATTTCTGGGTAAATTCATGCCTTGGCAAAGGCTGTAGGAGGTGTCTCCAGACCAAGGAAAAAGCATTGTCATTGGGAACTGACTGCTGGCAAGGGAATCATAGAATCATAGAATCATAGAATATCAGGGTTGGAAGGGACCCCAGAAGGTCATCTAGTCCAACCCCCTGCTTGAAGCAGGACCAATTCCCAGTTAAATCATCCCAGCCAGGGCTTTGTCAAGCCTGACCTTAAAAACCTCTAAGGAAGGAGATTCTACCACCTCCCCAGGTAACGCATTCCAGTGTTTCACCACCCTCATGGTGAAAAAGTTTTTCCTAATATCCAATCTAAACCTCCCCCACTGCAACTTGAGACCATTACTCCTCGTTCTGTCATCTGCTACCATTGAGAACAGTCTAGAGCCATCCTCTTTGGAACCCCCTTTCAGGTAGTTGAAAGCAGCTATCAAATCCCCCCTCATTCTTCTCTTCTGCAGGCTAAACAATCCCAGCTCCCTCAGCCTCTCCTCATAAGTCATGTGTTCTAGACTCCTAATCATTTTTGTTGCCCTTCGCTGGACTCTCTCCAATTTTTCCACATCCTTCTTGTAGTGTGGGGCCCAAAACTGGACACAGTACTCCAGATGAGGCCTCACCAATGTCGAATAGAGGGGAACGATCACGTCCCTCGATCTGCTTGCTATGCCCCTACTTATACATCCCAAAATGCCATTGGCCTTCTTGGCAACAAGGGCACACTGCTGACTCATATCCAGCTTCTCGTCCACTGTCACCCCTAGGTCCTTTTCCGCAGAACTGCTGCCTAGCCATTCGGCCCCTAGTCTGTAGCGGTGCATTGGATTCTTCCGTCCTAAGTGCAGGACCCTGCACTTATCCTTATTGAACCTCATCAGATTTCTTTTGGTCCAATCCTCCAATTTGTCTAGGTCCTTCTGTATCCTATCCCTCCCCTCCAGCGTATCTACCACTCCTCCCAGTTTAGTATCAGTGCCCACCACCCTCTCAAAAGGCTTTACATGCACCGGAACAAAGTTGTGCCTGGCCCTTCTGCAATGGGGCTGAATGCACAAGGAATCTCCCCTCCTTACTCCCTGATCAGTGCTGGTCACAATCCCGGCCCATCGCTGCTCCCTGCCTAGCCCTCCCTGAGACATAAGCCATACCTAAGAGGAAAAGGAAGAGGGAAGGGCATGTCCCTGCCGCAGTGATGAGCTGCCAGAAGGTGAAGAACCTGTTCCTTCAGTCACTCCGGGTCTTCGGCGGCACTGAAGGACCCGCCGCTGAAGTGCCGCCGAAGGCCTGGAGCGAGTGAAGGACGTGCCGCCAAAGTGCAGCCGAAGGCCTGGAGTGCCACTGGGTGAGTAAAAATTCTCAGGGGAGCTTCCCAAGCCAAGAGCTCAGGGCGGACGGACAGGACGGTCCCGCAGGCCGGAGTTTGCCCACCCCTCTAACAACCGGTTCTAAATTTAAAATGCAGTTTCATCACAACCAAATGCTTCAAAATTTAACAACCGGTTTGCGTGAACTGGTGCGAACCGGCTCCAGCTCACCACTGTCCCTGCCCTCCCCTCCCCTTCCCTGCACAACACAAGCTCTGGGGAGTGTAGCAGCAGGTGCTCCTAAGGCATCATACTGCCTGGTTTCCTCCTGAATGGTGCAGCTCCATCCTGCCTCTGATGCAGGGCTGGTGCTAAAACCAGCCCTCTAACAAATTAGACGACGACATCCCTGCAGGGCAAGTAGGTATTTTGGCTGAGTTATTTGCAGTGCAAAGAGATTCAGAGCCTGGCCCAGGGTGGTAGTGATGGAGCTGGAAATGGATGCCAGAAGTCCAGCCTGCTGGGTACCTGCTCTGACAACTAGATAAATGACATCTCCAAGCTTTTAGCTGCTGTCTTCTAATAGCACACGGGTAGCCACCCAACTGCTTGTCGAAAGGAAACCATTCTTAACCTGTTTGAGACACACAAACGTGCGCTCTGTTAGGGGGCTTATTCCTTCACCCACTTACTTCCCTGGTCCTTCTCGCATGAACAGAGAGCAACCATACCCGAAGTCCAAAGGTGCAAACAATTCAATGTTTATTGGGGTGAACTTCCAGCAAGCATGATTCCAGTTTCCTTCCTTAGTGTCCCCCTTCCCAGCTCTGACACCACAGAGCCTTATGCCTGTGTCCCTGTTCCCATTCCTGGCCTTAGCTAAACATGATTCCAATTTTCTCACACCCATTCCCTGTTCCCATTTCCTGCCCCCCCACACTCTTCTTGATTGACTGCAGACTATATAGTAAAACTTGAGTTCTGCTTAGCTATACCTTAACCAATTATTTTACTGAAATTTAACTAACCAATCCTAACATATTGTAACATGATTTAACCAATCATATCCCGCCACCTTAATTAGTTTACACCCAGCAAAATTAATTATACAGCAGACAGAAACAATCACAGAACCAGACAGAGAGTATACAGACAAACAATAGGGAAATGGGGACTATAGTGATAGAACAACAAAGAAATGAGGATTTCACATCCCAGCTATTGATCAGTGAGTTCTTGCCAGACAGGATGCTATCAAATGAAGTTTCCTTTTACATCTCCTAGGCACTTCCCTTTCTCTGGAGGCGATAGGCATTATCAGGAAAGGATTGTATTCCTAACAGCCCAATAGCACCTTCTTTCAATGTGACTAGTTTGGAATGTGAGGATGTGACCGGTCGCTTCCCAGCTTATGGCTGCCTCTGCTGCTTAGCCAAAGATCTTAGCCTAAGCACAGGGCCTCAGACTGTCACAGTAAGAGAAGGCCCTTACATCGGCAGACAGTGACTTTGATTCTTTCTTTTATACCTCTAGAACTAGCTAAGTGATCAGAATACACCTAAATTCTTAGAGTATAGGCCTTTTCAGACAAGCCTGAATATCTATAACCTAACACGCTCCCTTGAAGTTTGGGGGAGCGTCCTGTTGTTTTACCCTACATAAGGTGACGGGGATGCCTTCAGACGAAATCTCAATGTGAATTAAGCAGGGAGGAAACCAATCTCTAAAAGAACGCAACATTTTTTTGGCATTCCAGGAACAAAACAAAACACGGGGATAAAAAACGCTGCCAAGCCTGATCAAATTGCCCTGCTTTCAGAGACAAGCAAATGGCTTGCGACAAAGCTTGAGGAAGAGCACATTGTATCTCGAAAACACTCCGAGCAGGCTGGCTACATTCCCAACCCCGATGCTGCCAAGCAGACCTTTCCTGTCAGATAAATAAAAGAGGAGGCCAGAGAGTTTAGACACGCAACATATCAAAGAATTGTGAGTTTTAAAGATGCTCAGAAGGAATTCGCTGCTCAGTAGGTTTTGTATCTTGAATCTGAACAGGTGATCTAGCCACTTTTTTCACTATTCTGGGGCTATCCATATCACCATAGAATTGTACGACTGTAAGGGACCTTGAGAGAGGGACACAGTCCCCTGCACTCAAGGCAGGACTAAGTATTATCCAGACCATTCCTGACAGGTATTTGTCTAATCTGCTCTTGAAAATCTCCAGTGATGGAGATTCCATAACATACCTAGGTAATTTATTCCGGTGCTTAACTACCCTGACAATTAGGACGTTTTTCCTAATATCCAACCTAAACTGCCCTTGCTGCGATTTAAGCCCATTGCTTCTTGTCCTATCGTCGGAGGTTAAAGAAAACAATTTTTCTCCCTATTCCCTGTAACAAAGTTTTATGTACTTGAAAACTGTTATCATGTCCCCTCCCAGTCTTCTCCTTTCCAGACTAAACCCACCCAATTTTTTCCATCTTCCCTCATAGGTCATGACCTTTAATCATTTTTGTTGTTCTTTGGGTATGTATTGCGGATAATACACACCCACCAGCTTCTATTATGCATTTTCATCTGATATTCTTGGCAAGATACTAACACGAAAGGGACAGACAGCAACTTACTATTCATCATGCCTCGGTCAATCTTGTTTATTGTGCAGAAAGTTGTAGACACAGCTTTTGCCAGGTCACAAGCATGTTGCAACCTCATTATTAATATTAAAGCATGAAAGCCTCATGACACTTAAAGTAAGAGCAGTACTGGGCATAGGGCTGGCTGCGGGGGGAAGGGGGGAACAATTCCTTTTCAAAAAAATTTTGAGGCTTCAAAATTCGGTTTCAATCTGATGTGAATAAAAACGAGATTTAAAAAAAATTGTGAAAAAAATGTGAAAGATAAGGGAAGCCCAAAATAGCTAGGGACACAGTGGTTAGGGCATTTAATGGGGATGTGGTAGCCCCAGGTTCAAGTCCCTGCTCTTTCTGAATCAATCATTTGCTCAAGCTCACCTTTTGTAGTGATTCCATTTCGTTTAAATAAGACGTGTGGGGGCGGGAATAGCAACTGACTCTAAAGCCCAGGGAGCCAAGTCCCTATTGCAGGCAGAGCAGCAGCTTGCCACTGCTACGTTTTCCCAAGTGCCTGAACCATTGAGGTATTCTTTCTCTTTCTCCTGTTCTGATTAGAACTTCCCTCCTGGACCTGAAAAATCTACCCAATTAAATTTTCATTGAAACCGATACGCTTATATGAAACATTTTGGTTGTGATGAAACAGCACTTTTCAAAAGAAAAGGGTTTTGTGTAACATTTTCCAACCGGCAGTGGCTGGGAATTTCTCCTTCATTATATACCTCATCACCTTCAGCTCTACGTGCAAGGCACAATTCATCAATCTACCTCTCTACTCTAAACACAGAGGGTAGGGGGTGTGTGTGGAAAAAACCGCAAACAAGACTATGCTGCATACACAATTGTCCCTCTGGGAAGAGAGTGAGAGAGACAGCAAATCACACATGACAGATGCTAGGCACATTGCTTAATGGTTCTACCGGAAGGCACCAGGATACTACAGGGATGATGGTGATATAACAGTCTGTATAGAACAGACTGGAATAGAATTTCCTGGCACTCCCCCGCCTCCCCAGCAGTTTATACAGTGGTTTTGTCTATGCAAATATGTTGTATTGGTTCAACTAACGGTGTCATGTTGCACCTGTTTAGTTAAACTGGTCCAATTTAACGTGTGAACTTGCTGCATCAGGTTAAACCTGGGTTACATTAATTTAGCTGTAAAATTTACAGGAGCAAGCTGCTAACCGGCCATAAGCCAGGTTTAAACAGGTATGAGTGTCTACAAATTAAGTAAGCATCAATTTCACTATCTTAGTGCAACATTCAACCTTTAGTTAAACCACTTCAACTTTGTGCATAGACCAGGCCTCAGCTGCATGTCCTTTAAATTTCTTGTTACATGTAAGGTGTCTATTGATGTAATAGGCATCATGGAAACTTAGTGGAATAAGGCTAATCAATGGGACATGATAATAGCAGGATACAAAATATACAGAAACGACAGAATAGGTCATGCTGGTGGGGGAGTGGCACTATATGTGAGAGAAAGCATAGAGTCCAACAAAGTAAAATCTTAAATGAATGAAACTGTAACAAAGTCTCTCTATGGATCGAAATTCCATGCTTTAAGAATATAGCAGGAGGAATATACTACCGACCATATGATCAGGATGGTGACAGTGATTGTGAAATGTCCAGTGAGATTAGAGAGGCTGCAAAGGCAGAAAATGCAATAATAATGGTGGATTTCAACTAGCCTCATATTGACTGGGTACATGTCATCTCAGGACAGGATATAGAGATTAAAATTTATAGACAACATAAATGACTGCTTCTTGGAGTACCTTGTCCTGGAACTACAAAGGGAGAGACAATTCTTGATTTAGTCCTAAGTGGCACACACAGGATCTGATCCAGGGAGAGAATATAGATGACCTGCTTGGTAAAAGCGACCATGCTGTATTTAAATTTAACTTCCTTGTGGTGGGAAAATGCCAAAGAAACCCACCACAATAGCAAAAAGAAAAGGAGTACTTGTGGCACCTCAGAGACTAACCAATTGATTTGAGCATAAGCTTTCGTGAGCTACAGCTCACTTCATCAGATGCATACTGTGGAAAGTGTAGAAGATCTTTTTATGTACACACAAAGCATGAAAAAATACCTCCTCCCACCCCAGTCTCCTGCTGGTAATAGCTTATCTAAAGTGATCACTCTCCTTACAATGTGTATGATAATGAAGTTGGGCCATTTCCAGCACAAATCCAGGTTTTCTCACACACACCCCCCAACACACACACACAAACCCACTCTCCTGCTGGTAATAGCTTATCAACGCATTATTAAGGATCTACAACCTATCCTGAAGGATGACCCAACACTCTCACAAATCTTGGGAGACAGGCCAGACCTTGCCTACAGACATCCCCCCAACCTGAAGCAAATACTCACCAGCAACCACATACCACACAACAGAACCACTTACCCAGGAACCTATCCTTGCAACAAAGCCCGTTGCCAACTGTGCCCACATATCTATTCAGGGGACACCATCACAGGGCCTAATAACATCAGCCACACTATCAGAGGCTCGTTCACCTGCACATCCACCAATGTGATATATGCCATCATGTGCCAGCAATGCCCCTCTGCCATGTACATTGGTCAAACTGGACAGTCTCTACGTAAAAGAATAAATGGACACAAATCAGATGTCAAGAATTATAACATTCATAAACCAGTCAGAGAACACTTCAATCTCTCTGGTCACGCGATTACAGACATGAAAGTTGCTATATTACAACAAAAAAACTTCAAATCCAGACTCCAGTGAGAAACTGTTGAATTGGAATTCATTTGCAAATTAGATACAATTAACTTAGGCTTGAATAGAGACTGGGAGTGGCTAAGTCAATATGCAAGGTAACCTATTTCCCCTTGTTTTTTCCTAACCCCCCCTCCCCCCCGACGTTCTTGTTAAACCCTGGATTTGGGCTGGAAATGGCCCACCTTGATTATCATACACATTGTAAGGAGAGTGGTGACTTTAGATAAGCTATTACCAGCAGGAGAGTGGGTTTGTGTGTGTGTGTTGGCAGGGGGGAGGGGTGAGAAAACCTGGATTTGTGCTGGAAATGGCCCAACTTGATTATCACACACATTGTAAGGAGAGTGATCACTTTAGATAAGCTATTACCAGTAGGAGAGTGGGGTGGGAGGAGGTATTTTTTCATGCTTTGTGTGTATATAAAAAGATCTTCTACACTTTCCACAGTATGCATCCAATGAAGTGAGCTGTAGCTCATGAAAGCTTATGCTCAAATAAATTGGTTAATCTCTAAGGTGCCACAAGTACTCCTTTTCTTTTTGCGAATACAGACTAACATGGCTGTTACTCTGAAACCTGTCTTTATACACACAGACCATGAAAAAATTGGTGTTTATCACTTCAAAAGGTTTTCTCTCCCCTTTGTTTTTTCCTACCCCCCTCCCCGTTCCTCAGACGTTCTTGTTAAACCCTGGATTTATGCTGGAAATGGTCCACCTTGATTATTATACACATTGTAAGGAGAGTGATCACTTTAGATAAGCTATTACCAGCAGGAGAGTGTGGGGGGGAGAAAACCTTTTGAAGTGATAAACACCCATTTTTTCATGGTCTGTGTGTATAAAAATATCCTCACTGCATTTTCCACTTTTATGCATCCGATGAAGTGAGCTGTAGCTCACAAAAGCTTATGCTCAAATAAATTGGTTAGTCTCTAAGGTGCCACAAGTACTCCTTTTCTTTTTGTGAATACAGACTAACACGGCTGCTACTCTGAAACCACAGTAGCAGTTAACTTCCAAAAGGGGAACTACAGAAAAATGAGGATGCTAGTTTAATTGAAATTAAAAGGAATAGTCGCAAGAATGAAATGTCTGCAAGCTGTACGGACACTATTTAAAAACACCATAGCAGAGGTTCAAACTAAATGTATGCCCCAAATAATAATATTATTTAAAAAAAAAAACCTAGTAAGAGAACCACAAAAATGCTACCATGCTAACCACCTCTTTTACTTTACGCAGCAGAGTAAAACAGGTGGTTAGCAGCAAAAAGGCATCCTTTAAAAATTGGAAGACAAATCCTACTGAGGAAAATAAGAAGGAGCATAAACTCTGGCAAGTCAAGTGTAAAAGTATAATAAGCCAGGCCAAGAAAGAATGTGAGGAGCAACTAAAACTAACGGCTAAATTTTTTAAAGTCCATCAGAAGCAGGAAGCCTGCCAAACAGTCAGTTTGGTCACTGGACGATCAAAGTGCTAAAGGAGCTTTTAAAGATGACAAGGACATTGCAGAGAAGCTAAATTAATTCTTTGCATTGGTCTTCATTGCAAAGGATGTGGGTGAGATTTCCAGACTCGATTAATTATTTTTAGGTGACAAATCTGAGGAACTGTTCCAGAGCGAGGTGCTCAATACAAGAGGTTTTGGAACAAATTGATAAACTAAACAGTAATGAATCACCAGGACCAGATGGTATTCACTCAAGAGTTCTGATGGAACTTAAATATGAAGTAGTGGAACTACTAACTGTGGTACGTACTCTATTACTTAAATCAGCCTCTGTTCCAGATGACTGGAGGATAGCAAATGTAACACCAATTTTTTTTTTAAAAAAGGCTCCAGTGACGATCCTGGCAACTACAGGCTGGTAAGACTAACTTAAATTCCAGGCAAATTGATTGAAATGACAGTAAAATGCAAAATTATGAGACACATAGTTAAACATGACATGGCGAGGAGGAGACAACATGGATCTTGCCAAGGGAAAATAGACCTCGCCAAATGAGTAGAATTCTTTGAGGTTTTTAATAAGAATATTGACATGGGTGATCGATCCAGTTGATACTGTGTACTTGGATTTTCAGAAAGTCTTGGACAAGATCCCATACCAAAGGATCTTATGCAAACTAAATAGTCCTGGGATAAGTCATGCATCAATAACTTTTTAAAAGATAGGAAACAAAGGGTAGGATACATAATTAGTTTTCACAATGGAGAGAGGGAAATACTGGCATTCCCCAGTGATCTGTGCTGGGACCTGTGCTGTTCAACATATTCATAAATGGTCTAGAAAAAGGAGTCAACAGTGAGGTGGTAAAATTTGCAGATGGTAAAAAATTACTCAAGATAGTTAAGTCCAAAGCTGAGTGCATGGAGTTACAAAGGGAATTTACAAAATTGGGTTACTGGGTGACAAAATGGCAGATGAAATTCAGTGTTGATAAGTGCAAAGTAATGAACATTGGAAAACACAATCCCAACTATATATACAAAATGATGGGATCTAAATTAGCTGTTACTTCTCAAGAAAGAGATCTTGGAGTCATCATGAGTAGTTTTCTGAAAACATCTGCTCAATGTGCAGTGGCAGTCAAAAAAGCTAACAGAATGTTAGGAACTATTAGGAAAACGATCGATAATTAAACAGAAAACATCCCAATGCCACTATGGTATGCCCAGACCTTGCAAACTGCATGCTGTTCTGGTTGTGCCACCTCTCTACGCCCCCTCCCTCTCCCCCCCCAAAATTGAAAAAGGTGCAGAGAAGGGAATGAAAATGATTAGGGCTATGGAACATCTTCCATATGAGAAGAGATTAAAAAGACTGGAGTGGTTCAGTTTAGAGACGATTAAGGAGGGATAGGACAGAGATCTATAAAATCATAAAAGGTATGAAGAAAGTGAATAATGAGGAAGTGTTAGTTATTCCTTCCCATAACACAAGAACCAGGGGTCACCCAATGATATTAATAGTCAGCAGGTGGAAAACAAACATAAGGAAGTACTTCACACAACGAACAGTCAACCTGCGGAATTCATTGCCATGGGATGTTGTGAAGGCCAAAAATATACCTAGGTTAAAAACAAGAATTAGATAAGTTCATGGAGGATAGGTCCATCAATGGCTATTAGCCAAGATGGTCAGAGACACAACTCCTTGCTCCAGATATCCCTAAACCTCCAACTGCCAGAAGCATCTGGCACTGGCTGCTGTCAGAGGCAGAATACTGGGCTAGATGGACCATTGGCCTGACCCAGTGTGGTCATTCTTCTGACACTAAAAGCCAAATTGTACCTTTCAGTATACAAGCTCACCTCCCACTGATATTAGTGGCAGTTGCTCGGACATATGTGAGGGCAGTATTTATCACTAAAGGTGAGCAAAGGTGTACAAGTTTGGGTCACTCTAAATGTACAATTAAGGTATCTGCATATTTGTAGGCAAGGTTAATATTTCAAGTGCCACCTAGTTGCTCCAATTCTCCAGTGGCATGATGGTCCTGCATCAGAATTTCATATGAAGCTGAATGGCTGAAATGGCTAAGATCTCTCTGTTAATTCTCCATGCATGGGGTAGGTCTAAAATGTTTCATTTCATACATCATTTACTACTTGCCACAGTCATTTCATAAAATCATCTTTTGCCTTCTCTGGAAATGAAGAGAAAATAATTTCTAAGTTTGAAAATGTCTGTGGACAACATATTGCATTAGATCCTCCGTGGGTATAGATCAGCAGAGAGCCACTGAGTTGAAGGGTGCTCCACCTATTTATGTCTACTAGCCTGACTCAACAGTCAATGGAGCTACATCAATCACCAGTGCGTATGAGACCAGCAGTAAACCTCTTGTCTGTAATTGGCACCTTGGTCAATTATTAATGTGCATTTATAGTAGAAGATTTGAGCTTTTTCCAACCATGTAGATCCAAGCTAAATCTACCTCAAGAGTCAATGACCCATATATCCATGTCATTTAACATTCTGATACACGTTTTTTACTGTTCACTATGTTGCATCCCTGTGAAGACCCTTCTCACTGGCTCAGAGACTAAACAGGCTGCCACCAAACTCAAATCTCCACAGGCTGACACACATAGTAATAGAGAAAGCATAGTCATGCAATAAATTACACTTCACATGGGTGTTCAGATCCCGGTTTTTATTCAGGCTCATTCCCAATTAATTCACCCTCCCTCCCTTATTCCCAAATTTGAGTTCCTTGCCTTTACGCCTGAATCAACACACATCTCTTTCTTATATTTGGAACAGGGTGGGAATGCCATCTGCTGACATATGCTGTCAGGAGTGAGGCCAACTCTACACTAAAAAGTTAGGTTGACCCAGCTATGTCACTCAATGGTGTGAAAAATCCACACTCCGGAGTGACATAATTAAGATGACCTCATCCCCAGTGTAGACAACACTAGGTTGATTGAAGAATTCTTTCATCAACCTACCTACCACTGTTCAGGGAGTTGGATTAACTACAATAATGGAAGAACCCCTCCCATCCCTGTAGTGAGTGTCTACACTGAAGTGCTATATCTGTGCTGTACAAGCTGTTTATGTGTAGATATAGCCTGAGATATAAGCCCCTTTATTTCAGTGGGGCTACTCACTGAGTAAATTATTTTTCAATGGGAGTTAAGGTGATTAGAATCCAGCTCTAATCATTCACAGGTGCCACATGACCTAGAAACCACTTCCTGGAATGTTTTGCTTGCATATTTATACCTGCCTCTGGAAATTTCCACGACATGCATCCGACAAAGTGGATACTCACCCACGAAAGCTTATGCTCCAATACGTCTGCTAGTCTATAAGGTGCCACAAGACTCTTTGCCACTTTTACAGATCCAGACTAACATGGCTACCCTTCTGATTCCTGGAATGTTGTTTCCTACCCTAGCCCAGTAAACAAATACCATTGGCGATATTTGGGATGCAGGTGTCCATCAAAGTAAATGAACTGGGATACTTTGGAATGTCAGTGTTTAAACCTGAAGCTTGATTTCTTGGGCATTTAATGACATCAGAAGCAACAGAATGCTTGTAAACATCCCCTCATTACTCAAGGCAGTGTGAGAACTGGAGGAGAATGAAAGGCCATTCTTGCTACGTTCCCGGCATACACACAAAGCTACAGAGGAAAAACATAAATATTCTTTCTAGAAGGTTGCAATGTAACATTACTTTATTTCCAGATACCTAACACACAACAACCAAGAAAACAGAGACAAACAAAGCAGGCTGCTCCCTAAGTCAGCAAGGCGCAAATCAACCCAGGTTGCTCAAAGCTGTCTCTTTTCACATTCCCCATGATGACCCAGATCACACAGCTTCCCTATAGATTCCTCTTGCCTGCAAGCTGGACTAAAAAAAACCCTTATAATTTAAAGTGGTACCTTGTAATTTTAACACAGTTTTCAATACACCATTCCCTGAAACAAAACAGAACCATTAATCAGCTGAGCTTTCTTCCCCAATTGGCCTTGGTTCACTCTGCCTATGCTCAGCACTCCTAAGAGTGAGGAAGATGAAGAAAATATAAAAAAGAGGAAGGCCAAGCTCAGAGTCTTCTCAAGCACAAGTGTGTCTGTTTGTCTGAGGCAAGCGACACCGTGTGAACCAGAAAACAGTAAGTATGTAGCAAATCCTCCATCTGCTCAGGCTTGAAATAAGGGCATTGCAGAGCTCATCTGCAGACGGATGTTGCTAGTTAATGTGATTTCCCACAAACCGTTCACTAAATTCATAGCTGCACCTGACACCCATTAATGTGTTCCTGCTTACAAGTTTGTCTCAAAATAGGCTATTCTGCATCTTTAGGAAGCTGTGCACACCAGATTATAGCAAACTGCAGGAAATGGGGTGGAGAAGGGTAGATGGAGATTGGGTACATTTACTGTGGACATGTGAAGCCACACTGAGATGCTGATTCCATGAGTACCCAGCACAACAAAGTAGGAATCCAATCTTCTAAGTTGCTCTAAACTTCTCATCTAAACAAACGTGCGGGAGGATCCTGGGACACCCGCATGAGAAGGGATGCAGAAGTTGGAATGTTGTGCGTAAACAGCTGCACTGTAGTTTAAATGAGCTGACATAGACTAGAATCTGACCAGCCATCTGCAGGGAATTACAGAAGCAATCTGAAGAGAGGTTTTTATAAGACCTGTACAAATTTTGGCAGTTTTAATTTGAAGGCCTGAGCGAACCTTTGTTGTTGGTTTTTTTTTTGGGGGGGGTGGATTTCATTCACTTCATGATATTATTAATTTTGATACTGAACCAAACCAAAATCCCAAAGCAATTTCAGGCTGAAAATATCAACTTTTGCCTGGTTTCATGTCAAGCCCATACAAAAACAGTGACCATGTTCACATTGTCTCCACCCAAAAATAAATTGATGATGGTTCATTTGAGCCTGACATTGGACTTGCTGAAAGATTCACTATACCTAGGTAAGCCTTTGGGTGTAGCTAACCCTGGTTTTATAACAAATATACAAGCCAGGCCTGTTTATCTTGGCTTTGTTCCAAATGTTTCACAGTGACGATTTTAGTGAGAATTTAGCACTGGAAAGAGATCATATAAAATTGTTCGCATCAATACCAAGTTCTCTTCTCTGCCCAGAGCTCTGAGGTCATCTTTGATTGTATAAAGTCTTTCTGCACAATGGGCAATTGTCTCAACATGGACTATCATTAATGTGAGATCCCTAGCATTTTTTAGGGTATCTTGCAGCCTTCTTGTGTCCTTTTAAGGGCATGATGATCAACCAATCAGAGTCCCTTTGGCTGATGTAACGTTTGTACCTAGATATCCCGAAAGTCAATTTTGGTGAATGGAGTGTCTGTGGAACCAAGCAGACTCTTTAATCCTCTCACCTGTGGCTTCAGTTAAGTGAAGATGAAACTCTTAATTAACGTCTGCTTTGCCTTCAGACAATTATGTACCTTGGCCAAGATTTTCAAAATTGTTGAGCACCCAGGGGTTTGCATTGAACTCAGCAGTGCTGGTTGGTGTTGAAAATCAGACCACTTATTTAGACATCTATATATGGATGTAGGAGCCTAACTTTACAGTCTTGGTTTTGAAAGTCATGGCCCCTGACTCCAAACACCGTCATGGCAGAGGTTATTGCTGATGCCTGGGAGTCAGTATGGGCCATCCTGGAAAAAGGCTATAGCTAAAGAAATCACTCTATCTTTACAAGCTGCTTCACTGAGACAGCAAAAGCATCTGGTGCTCTGTCAGTGTTACTCTGCATACCTACAGGGATTTTCAGCTACCTTGATAGCCTAGATGGTACGTTAAGACTGAGAGTAGCATGCAGGTGGCCGGGCTGACTGGAGTCATGGATTGCTTGTTTCTGCAACATTTGCAATTCAAATGAGTCAATAATACAGCTCTTGTTCTTCCTGGCCACTAATCTTGGAGAATAAGTAGATCACTAACCCCCTATCCTTCCAAATTGAATGACGCTAGCAGCGTGAACCCATACTCCAGAGCTGAGCAAAGTCACTGGACAGATCTCAGCTCAAAAATCTTCTATTAAACTGCGAAAGGAAGAGTGAAAGGAAATTGGTTCCAATCAAAATTGTTATAAAGGGCACAAAGGGTGTCCTTGACAAAACATTTTTGTTCTTTGAGGCGTCAGATCTGTACCAGATCTGCCCTGTCATCTGGGCAGTGCTCCAGAAGTTATATATATAGTATTGTGAATTTGCCACAAGTGATTTTAGGATGGTTCAGACAATTCTTCTTGATGCATATGTCATTTTGCTGTTGGCATAGCCATTTTCTAAGCTTGTACGCCCTAATTTGGTGAGGTGCATAATTACACACCTAACTTCAAGTTTAAGAGTGGTCCCATTGATGTTGCTGGAACTGCTCACTTGCTTAAAGTTCAGCAAATGGCTCTGTACCTTCCTGAATCACAACTTTTATTAGTGTGTATTACACGTTTTACCATTTATGGATCTTCCATTTGTACTGATGGACCTTTGTTGTGCTTACATAATATGTGTGCAGGGGCACCAGGAGGTGCTGAGCATTAAATAATGAACCTGAAGGCAAGTGAAAGTCACCCCATTTGGGGTTTTGTTACAGACCCATAACTCAGCTCAGGTTTTCCACCAAGTCTGCCTGCGCTCAGAAACCTCACAGCAAACTTAACCTAAGTTTTGATTCAAAGGAAGGTATGCCACAAGCTTATTGATTTACACAAATGAAGTTGGGAAAGCTTTACATTCAGATCTATATCCAGACTTTGTCTCTGTTCCATTTCTAGTTTTCCCAGGTTTTGATCCTAGAAAGATCTTGTCTTCATATGTTCCTTCAGATTAATTTTGCTTTGAGTGTTCAGGGTTTGTTCAAAGTCAGAACTCTTATCTGATATGGACAAGTGTGGATCTGTGTGTGTAAAAACCAAGACCAAATAAAAGAGGTTTCTATGAAACACCAGTGAACCCATTCACTGTCCCTTTTGCACAGCTCATATTATAATATTATACCATTTTGTATAGCAAGTTTCAGATAACCTGTATCCCAAAATCTTTAACTGAGCTAAATACTCCAAGAGAGAGAGAGTAGGGGAGGTAATATATTTTATTGGACCTACTTCTGTTTGTGAGAGAGACAAGTTTTTTGAGTTTACACATAGATCATCTTCTGGACCTGAAGAAGGTAAAAGTTTCCAAATAATGATGGAAGAAGGTTTACATAAGAAAATTGTACCAAAAAAATTGAAAAATGAAAGGAATTGTACAAAGACACTGTCTCGTAGATTCTGGTAAAGTGGATGCAGTATTCTGTTTTTGTTAAACATTATTTGGTGTTGGCAAGCAAAGTCTCACGGATGGTGGTTCGCAGGTGGTTCTCAGCTTGAAAGCTTGTTTCTCTCACCAGTAGAAGCTGGCCTAATAAAAGTTGCTACCACATCCACCTTGTGTCTCTAATATTCTGGGACCAACATGGCGACAAGAATGCTGCAAATAATATTGAATACTATAAGAATATTGAATACTATAATACTATAAGCAAAGGTGGACAGTGAAGGGGAATACAGCGTTAGTATTGAACTCTTCTGTCCTCCCAGATACTCTCAGGTACCACCAAAGTTAAACTATTTACAACCACCCCGCAAATTACAGGTTAAATAGCTGTGATGTCTGATTGTACACACAATGACCCATTTGAACATGCAGCTACATATTTTACACATGTTTTGCGGTTCAAAGACAAGACAGGACAAAGCTTTTTGCAAGCAAGCAAGCTGGTCTGCTAACGGGCTTCTGCCTGTCAGCTTTCCACCTTCCCTTTTATTTTTCCCCCTCCTGCACATTACATACTCTGACCGCAAAAGGCATCAACAAAGGAAATAATATGACTTTGATTAATATTCTTATTTACCAGCCTTTATCTACTACCATCCTTGCTCTCAAGCCTTGAGCCCAGTCCAAGGAAGCTTCCCACAGTTCATATCCTCTGGGCGACTTCCCATGGTCCATGTCCTTGGACGGAGCAGTGTGTGCACTGCTCCTACACAACACTCAGGGTGTGCCCTGAATGTTTCCAGGTGCATGAACTCTACATGAACCCTTCACACATGGAACTTCCTCTTTGAACTTTTATAGGGATATTCTGGGGGTGAGGGTGCAAGATAGGCTTCTAACTTTGAAAATGTGACCCACAACATCCAAATCATTACAGTAGCTATAAAACCAAGACAGGAAATGAGACCACCGACTTCAAGCTTCCATCTTTGAGCGCTGCATCCATCTTACCACAATTTCTCTTTCCCGCATATTGCAACATATAATGAACAGGAACCACTAGACTCTCAAAGATACATTCTCAAATGTTACCAAGTCCAGCTCATTTATTTCTCAGAGTGATGGAGAGAGAAGGCTGGCTGTACCAAATGCAAAGGTGACTGTGTTGGATGGCTGGATACAGACTGAAATCTGTGTGCATCTCTTTCGCAGAGTGACTATCTATCTATCTATCACCATGGTATCAGAGGGTAAAATTTTCAAAATGTGAGTGAGTTAGCAGCCTCTGTCCCACTGAAAATGTTACCCTGAGTGCTGCTGTAGTATTTGGGGCTAGAAGCTTATGGAGCCTGGTATCACCACAGCAGAAGGTTCCCTAAGCTTTGGTCTGAGTAGCTCAGAATATCCCAGGATTCTAGAAAGTTCATTCCTAACGTGAGTCCAATTTAGGAGTTTAGTCTTATCTTTAAAGTGATGACACACTGAAAGAAATATTTGCCAGTAATTAGTGTTTATTGATTTGCATTGTAGTAGTGCCCAGAGGTCTCTATAAGGACCAAGGACCAATAGGGTAGGCTCTGTCCAAACACATGCAAAAACTTGGTCCCTGCCAGGGAGAGTTCACAATCTAAAATTTATATTATGATTAATACCGGTAATATTCATTTTCATTCTGATGGTGACCACACTTTGCAAGGGTCTGTCTACATCTATAAGAGGATATAGTCCCCAAAGAGATTAGTCTATGGGACTGCTACTTAGTAAGAATGGGAGGGGCAGGTTGAAGCCCTAAAAAAGTTATAAAACAAGTTACTGGGAGCACGCCTATCAGATACTTATGTAATACTGAGTATTTCTGTAAATGGCTCTGGCTTTCTCTGCTTTTCCTGATATATATCTCACCAGGAGTGTGTCCCCGTGGGTGGCTTCGGGCACAGCTTGTTCTTCGCCCCCCTGCAAGCAAGAACTCTGCCAACCCAGCTGAGCTATCACTTCACAGTGGCAGGGACAGAACATGCTGCACCTCTTTGCAATGTAACGAATATTAGCATTTTCCCATACCGGAGCAGCAATTCAGGGGGTGCCACTCTTGAGAACACCAGACTGCTTCCCCCTAAGGCCTTTACATTAAAAATTCCTGCAGCAGGAGGGGCGGAGTTCTGATACTTCCACACAAATTCTTAACCACCCTTACCACTCTATGTCCTGGAAACACCACTCATAAACAGTATGTGTGGCTGTCTGCTGGCTGTCTACCCCCCAGATAATGTAATTAACCTTTGCTCCATCAAAGTGTTAAAATCCCAGATAGTTCAGTCACCAACTGTTTGCTAACATTTCCTTTACTATTAATAATGACTTTATAGCAGCTGATGTGCAAAGCTCTCTATATGCATTAATTACCCTCTGGTATTGGCAAGTATTATCATCCCCGTTTTACAGATGTGGAAACTTGAGGCACAGAGAGATTAAGTGAATTGTCCAATGTCATGGCAAAAGTCATTGGTCAAGCTGAGAATACCCCTGATCCAAGCATTATCATGATAGATTTACTTGTATTACAGGAGTGCCTTGAGGTCCCATTGTGCTAGAACCTGCACATACATGCAGCAAAAGTTCTTCCCCCCAAAAGAGCTTAAAATCCAAATAGGTGGGACAAACAAAGGGCGGGAACACAGAGAGGTGAACTGACTTGCCTAAGGTCACAAATCAAGTCAGTGGTAGAACAGGGAATAGAATCGAAATGTGTTGCTTCCTAATCCAGTATTCTAACCACTAGGATCTGCTTCCTCTCATGCGTGCAATGGTATTCCCCTCAGTGAGCTTGCAGCAGCTTTCTGCTTCATTTTGTGCTGTGATTCCGGGCAAAGAAAACATGTTTCAAAACCTAACGCTCTCTGTCATGTATTTCAGAAATACTGCATTTCAGCCACCGATTAGCCTGAAGAAAAATGTAGGCATTACAAGCTTGTTTTTGTTCTAAATTGGTTATTAAATATACAGCTCCACTGCAGCGTGTTTATCAGAGTTCAGTACACCACCTGCAATTACTTCATCTTAACCATCACGAGTGTATTCTTGCTTTACACCAGTGTTCCTCCGGAATAACCAAATTGGTTTCATTGGTGTTATTCCTCATTTACACCAGTATAGGTGAGAAGAGGATCAGACCCGTATGTTTAGGGAGCAGGCTTACTACATTTGCCTTTCAATACTTGCAATACATCCATCTTCAGTACTATTCTCTTTGATTAAGATTAAATCATGGCTACAAGTTAAATGTTGGCCATCAGAGCTCATTTCAGAGCTATACTAAGGAATTTATGGGGCTGTTTCCCCATGGAAAATATTGCATAAGAAATCCTGTCTTATACTCAGCACTACAGCATCTTAATTAGCTTTTATTCTTCCCTTGATCTCACCACACAGTTGCTGCAGCTTTTGGGCAGCAGGGAGATGAGAGAGAAGAAATTGGGCACCATCCACCCCTTGCAATATTTCTCCTTTAGGGTTTGGGCAGAAATCAGCTCAGAAGTTATTGCTGTGAAACAAACTGCAATGCCCCTCCATAGCTTCAACAAGATAGGACTGAGGTGTAGCCAATGGCAACAGGTTCTCCACTGTATATTTATTTTTGATTAAAAGTATTTGCACTATAAAACCCCCCAAAGGAATAGTATTTTTCAATTCACCTAATACAAGTACTGTAGTGCAATCTCTTTATCTGAAATTTGAACTTAGAAATGTAGGATTATGTACAAAAAAACTGCATTCAAAAATAAAACAATGTAAAATTTTAGAGCCTGCAAGTCCACTCAGTCCTACTTCTTGTTCAACCAATCGCTCGGACAAACAAGTTTATTTACATTTGCAGGAGATAATGCTGCCCACTTCTTGTTTACAATGTCACCTGAAAGTGAGAACAGGCATTTGCATGCACTGTTGTAGCTAGCATCGCAAGATATTTACATGCCATATCCACTAAAGATTCATATGTCCCTTCATGCTTAACCACCATTCCAGAGGACATGCATCCATGCTGATGACAGGTTCTGTTCAATAACAATCCAAAACAGTGCGGACCAACACATGTTCATTTTCATTATCTGAGTCAGATGCCACCAGCAGAAGGTTGATTTTCTTTTATGGTGGTTCAGGTTCTGTAGTTTCTGTATCGGAGTGCATTTAAGATTTCTGAAAGCATGCTCCACACCTCGTCCCTCTCAGATTTTGGAAGACACTTCAGATTCTTATACTTTGGGTCAAGTGCTGTAGCAATCTTTAGAAATCACACATTGGTACCTTTTTGCATTTTGTGAAATCTGCAATGAAAGTGTTCTTAAAATGAACAATGTGTGCTGGGTCATCATCTGAGACTGCTATAACATGAAATATGTGGCAGAATGCAGGTAAAAAAGCAGGAGTCACACAATTCTCCCCCAAAGAGTTCAGTCACAAATTTAATTGGAAGCATTTCCTCTAGAATGGTGGCTGAAGCATGAAGGAGTATACAAATGTTTATTATATCTGGCACATAAATACCTTGCAATGCCAGCTACAAAAGTGCCATGCAAATGCCTGTTCTCACTTTCTGTTAACATTGTAAATAAGAAGAGGGCAGCGTTATCTCCTGTAAATGTAAAGAAACTTGTTTGTCTTAGCAATTGGCTGAACAAGAAGTAGGACTGAGTTACTTGTAGGCTCTGAAGTTTTACATAGTTCTTTTTTTAGTGCAGTTATGTAACAAAAATGTTGCACTTTCACGACAAAGAGATTGCACTACAGTACTTGTATGAGGTGAATTGCAAAATACTATTTCTTTTTTTTATCGCTTTTACAGTGCAAATATTGGTAATAAAAATAATATACACTTTGATTTCAATTACAACACGGAATACGATATACATGAAGATGTAGAAAAATATCCAAAATATTTAATAAATTTCAGTTGGTTTTCTATTATTTAACAGTGCGATTAAAACTGCTTAATGATTAATAGCGATCATTTTTTAAATTGCAACTAATTGTTTGTGTTAATCGCGTGAGTTCACTGTGATTGACAGCCCTATTTTTTACCAAAACCTGTTTTACTGAAGATAGTTTTTGAAACACTGCTTTATTTTCATTTTAGTTTCTATGCTGAAAAACCAAATCAGAAATTTTGAAGGGAAAATAAGAAAATATTTCAACATCTCCTACAAAAAATGCTTAGCATTTTGCAGTCGGCTCTATTTTAAGATTCCGGGAATGATCAGCGAAGAGTACTTTCCTCCATGTTTGTCAAACCTTTGCACTCTGTTTTGTAAACAGGAGTGTCATTGTTATGGCTCCTTTCATGAATTCCAGCCTAAATGCACAGGAGTCCTGTGGATGGATAGCTCTGATAAGCTTCAGAAGAGCATGTGAACTTCTTAATGCTTATCCAACTGAACCAAAACTACTGGACATTCTGAGTTTCAAGTTAATCTGGGAGAGATAAAAATATTAAAGAATTGACAAAGGGTGTTCAACTAACCATCAGGAAACAATGTTTCAAGTGCAGCTGTTGATGCTGAGGATGAGGGATGAAAACTGGACGTTCTCAGGAAGACGCTGTGGCAAAAAGGTGCGGCTGTGTTCCTTGGATGTATAAAGGGGAATAGTGAGTAGGAGGGGGAGGAGATTTCATCTCCATGTATGGCATTAGTCAGACTGATTTTAGAACACTGCATTCACTTCTGGAGTCCACATTTTAAGAAGAATGTTGAAAAACTGGAGGAAGGTGCGGAAAAGAACCACACACCCCCCCAAAAAAATGTGGGTGAGAGAAAATGGCTTTACAATGAGAGACTTAAAGAGCTTAGTCTGTTTAGTTATCAAAAACAAGATTGAGAGGTGAGGGATTCAAGTGAATAAGGACCTTCACAGGGAGAAAATACAGGGTACTTAAAGGGCTTTCCATTCTAGTGGAGAAAGGCATAATAAGAAGCAATTACTGGAAATTAAACAAATTCAGATTACAAGTAAGGTACACATTTGTAACAGTGAAGGTGATTAACCCTTGGAACAAACTACCAGAAGAGGCATTGGATTCTCCATCTCTTGATGTCTTCAAATCAAGACTGGGCACCTTTCTGGAAGATATGGTTTGGTCAAAAACAAGTTATCTGAAATGTTATAATATTCAATATAATATAAACAATAGTGCATTGCTGACTTCGCCCCAGGTTTCCCTGAAGCAATTTAGTACTCATCACTGTCGCGGTTTTTTACTTCACTGGCTTTGTTGGTGAACCAGGTACTCAATTCAATGCAAGGTGAAGAGGGGATCAGGGACAAAACCAAATGCATGCATGACATCGAGAAAGCCTTGTGGTCCTGCAATCTCATCAAATCACAATAATATTGCCCTCTGGAGCGGGGTTGAGATGGATTGCTCATAGGAATGGAGCTACTGCAGATAAAGAGCCCCCCCCCCCCCGGCCTTCAGACTTTATAAGGGAGAAATGAATATATATATATATATACATATATATATATATTTATTTATATTTATATTATATATAATATATATATTTCAAAATGTGTCTCATTAAATCCCTCAGGCAAATTGCTTAAAAACCATCAGAATGAATCAATCTAAGACCACCCACAGCAGCTCCTCTAAAAGACAAAGGAAACAACTAACTATAAATCTATAAATAAAATCTTTGCATGGAAAACAAAATGAAAATGACATAATGTGACAGATCTTGATTTACTGTGGTATTGTTCAGGGTAATAGCTCTACTGCTGTGATGATGAAGGTTCAGGGACATCCTGAAATGCTAAGGGATTGTGATATTTTGTCCTCACCATTTCCGTAAAAGAATATTGTACAGCTTAAATAGTAGATGTATTGCCAACAGCCACCAAGGTAATAATATTTAAGGCTGTGAGGAGCTTTTGTTCTGAAACCAGGTGAACCCCCATCTCTTGTCGTGGGAGGGGGTTGGGACAAAGCTGAAACCTGGCACAGATTGTATTTTAAGCAAACCCATTCGCTCCCTAGAAGTTTAATGGAGGGATTCATGGTAGCATGCAACACCAGTGCTTTGACATGGTTTTCATCCCAAAGCAGATAAAACATGGCTGCTCTGGGTGCGTATTATTTTATGTTTTCCTGACTGGTTAAAGAAAGAACTCAAAGTCTGGGCTAGACAACTGATAGACTATGACCATCATTTATAATAGTTTCCAAGTTACCTTCATAGAGTCATCGCTTTTAATGCCAGAAAGGACCATTAAATCATCTAGTGCAACCTTCTGTATAGCACAGGACATATAATTTTTCCCCATTACCCTTCTATCGAGCCCAATAATGCGTGTTTAGGTGAAATACATCTCCAAGAAAGGCATCCAGTCTTGATCTGAAGACTTCAACAGATGGAGAATTTACCACTTTCCCACAGTAGTTTGTTCTAATGGTTAATCACCACACTGCCTTATTTCTACTTTGAATTCATCTGGTTTTATGTTCCAGCCATTGCTTCTTGTAATGCTTTTCTGCATTCAATTAAAGAGACCTTTATTGCCTGGTATTTTCTCCCCATGAAGATACTTATAAACCATAATACTGACGGTAAGTAATACTGGTATGAAACAATCACCTATCAATCTTCTTTTTGATAAATGGAACAGACTGAGCTCACTAGATTTGTTTGATATGTTACCTCTTGAGCCTGTAAACTCTTTGCAGCAGGGACCATCTCTTTGTTACATGTATGTCCAGCCCCTAGCACAGTGGAGTCCCAGTCCATATTCCAGTGTCTCATTGATTCAATTCATACTTCATTTTCCATCGTTCACATCTTCCCATGTGTGCAGTACATTGATTATGATGTAATCACTCTCCATCCTAGTCCTTTACAAAATTAATTTCCTAATACTTTTTTTCCAGTATAAATTAGATTTTAAAAATATCTCTATGTAATATTTTTAAATGCTGTTGTCTTGTGTGAATGAGAGGTGTCTTTAAAGGCCCAGAGCTGCTGAACTGACATTCTTTGACCTTCACTTGGTCATTCTAGTAACCGTAAATGAACATGTGTACTGTGTGCCTTGGAAAACTTGGGTTCAAGGCAAATGGACAAAGTGAATGTAGAGGACCTGATCTGCAGCTGGTGTAAAGTAAATTCCATTGAAATCCATGGACGTATCTCAAGTTACACAAGATGAAGGTTGATCAGGATAGTGGAAGAATTCTTAAATGTATTTGCCTGGTATCTTTCTAATACCTGCTCCTTGCTGGAGGTCTTTTCAGTTTAAAATAAATGTTTTATTATTTTTATTACACTCACCCAGCTAAGATCTAGGCCCCATTTTGCTAGGTACAGAACATACATATTGGAAGAGACAATCCCTGCCGCCAAAAGCTTGGAATCTAAATAGACAGTAAAAAGGGAGCATACCCAAAGTTGCACATGGGAAATGGAGACTCAGACATTGTGACTGGTGTAAATTGGGAGTCTGGGGCAGAGACAGAAATTGAACCAGATTTCCTAAATCCCAATTTAGTACCATAACCACAAAAACATCCATCCTCTAATTTTTCTTTGGAACCCAGCTTCTCCTCTTAGTCCTGAAGTGATGTCAGAGTGCTGTATTTATGACCCCATCCTACCATATTGCCAAGGAAACTCAAGGCAGGCCCTGAGCAAAACGCTGGACCCTTCCACCTATTTGCTCAATTGTGGGGAAGCTGAAATTGTGATTTTGATCAGGACCTGATGTTTGCAGCTGCCTCCTACCCCTACAATGATAAGCTAAAACCGAGCATCTAAACAGCCTAATACACTGGAGAAGTTTGGATCCAGATTCTAACATAGAGGCAAATGTTGGCTTCTATCTCTCTTCCAAGCTAAACCAAAAACCCCATGTCTGAAGAGTAAACATTATGGGAGTCGTAATGCAGATGATCTGAACTTCGAATCTCAGGTCTGTCTCTAAATGCCTCAAATTCATAATCATCAGTGAAACAGCACAATATTCAGCAATTTTCTTCATCAGAGTCTGTGCAAGCATTCTCTTTACTTTTGTTCTGAACTCCCAATTTTCACTTTGAGTTTGACATCCAAATGGACCACACAACTGAAGCAAAATCATCAGACTCACGAGTTGTTGCTCTTCTTTCGTTAAAATTATGCAACACTTTGAGACCTGACCCATGGTTCCTTAGTTACAACTGGACCCAGAGCCACTTGAAAGGCTTTTGAACTGTAGTGAATATTTGGATAAGCCTGGGCACCGTACATTATGAACCAGAACCCAGAATGATGCAGGCAAAACTTGCTCTCAGTAAGAAAATGTTGTACGTCTCTATTTACAACATCCGTGCCTGATAAACTGGGAAGAGAATATGGGCAGCGAAGGAAGTAACGCTTGTTTTGCACAGAACTAGCACAGGACCTAGATATTCAAAAGGGATCCGTGATTCTGCAGGCCTCCATTTTTAGGTGTCCAACATGCATCACTTTGAAGAGTCTGTTTTGCATAGGCTAATGGCTCAGCAGTTTCTGAACATCAGAGCCTGTTAAAATATCTCAATCTGGGCGCCCAAAAATTGAGGCATTGGAAATCCGTACTCACTTTTGAAACTCTTGGCCAGTAATGAACAAACCAGGAACCCAGTCCTGCCCACGTAAACCTCATGGACTTCAGTGACAGTTCCATACAGCGTGTTCATGCTGGAGCAGTCCCATAGCAAACCATTATATAAGAAAACAGGGAAAGGATTTTTCTTGGCTGCTCTATCTGTTAGCTTTTTCTTCCCAAATAAAAGTCCATCTATTTAGGTTAGCCAAACCAACCATGATTAAAAGCTAGAAGGAGGCGAAAGGAGAATGAGTGAGATGCAGCTGCTGGGAAGCTTAGCTGTGCAGCTGAGACAAAGCTTTGGAATGAAATGTTGAACTGCAGAAGCAATTGAAATCTATGGTTCAGCTAGCATGCCATATACCAGTTGGCACTTACCGTTCCTTGACTAATAAAATAAAACTCATGGCTTTATTGTTTTACTTTTCCGAGCAGAAGCTTTGTCAGAAAGGGTAGTTTGTGATATTTTTGAGTGTATATATTTTTGGAGAAGGCCTAAAAAGTACATTTTTATAATGTTCTGTTTTTAAACCTAGCTCTTCGGGGGGTGGGGAGATTCCTCCAACTACTGGGGCTCATGGACTAGTGTCTTCCTAAGTCTGCAGCCTCCTGCAATTAAAAACAAAAAGATGTCTTTTGCTCAATGATCTTTAATTGAAAGTTAAGTGTTTGTATGAATTTAATGAATGACAAAAGAGGTGAATGAATCCTAATAGGTTCATTTGGAGAGTTTGGTGGGGAGAATGTCAGTGGGAGACTTGGGGCCTGATTCTCCTCACACTTCCACTGGTGTAAATAAGGAGTAACTCCAATGAAGTCAGAGGATGGATGATCTCATAGATAGGACCCTGGCCTCCAGGCATTTCTACACACAGTTTCTGTACCATTTAAACTAGATCAGTCTGAAATCAGTATAGTTAGAGATACAGCTCCCTACTGGGCATGCAGTTATACCCATATAAAAGTGCCTTATGCCAGTATAGCTTATGCCCATCAATATTAAGTGAAGAAGTTATATTGACATAAAGCCCTTTTCTACCAGTATAAGTATGGTTCACAGTATTGTGCCAGTTGTAACCTTGTCAAAGAATACAACTGCAAAATCATCATATTTATAATGTTTATTGATGATCATAGGTTCTTCCCAAATTGGCTACACAGTGGGGACTGATATGACGCACGAGATATAGATAAATCTTTAGTTAATCCTCAAATTAGTCCACTCATTAATATAACTAAACAGCATAGAGCTACAAACAAAGCAACTGCGTTAAACAAGTAGGCATAATACTTACATACTCTAAAGATTCATGGAAATGAAGATGGAAGGAATCAGTCCGTGGAGCATGTCTGAAGATTCTGCCCCTTGAGTTGACACTGTTTCTGGAACCCAACACACCCAAAGGTACAGGAAAATATCCAGATCTTTTATACCCTCACGTTATACATTCCATGCAGCTCTGTGGCAACATTTGACCTTTTTCACGTCCATAATTAACCTCAGACCTTCCCTTTGTCCATGTGTGTCATTCCAGGAAACCCTAATTACACTTCTGATCACTGACCTAACCCTTTAGTGTGAATCAATTTCTTAACACACAACAGGTGAATAAAAAGACAAATGGGTGAGGGGAAAGGTGAGAATGGGAGGGCCAGGTAAGAGTAGATGTAGCAGTATAGCCAACGCTCATGAACTTGTCACAAGTCTCATGTTTGGTGTTTTTCTTAAAGTCCCAGCTCCTGGAGTCATGGGATTATGTGGGAATATCGGCTCTCATTGTTTTTAATTAAATTTCTAGCTTTCACAGTTGCATAGAAAAATCTTGAAAATGTGACCTGACGATGCCCTTAAAGGTTTAAAATCAGAAGAGGGGTATGTGTGTGTGTGTGTGTGAATAATCTTGTGATACTTAAGTCAGTTTCAATATTTTGTGGGGCCTGACTCCTGATTTTTTGAATGCTCGAGACTGGCAGTGGTGCAGATAAGTTAAGTCAAGAATTTGGGCCTAAATCTGGAATCCATTCTTTGTATGGTAAAATAAGATATCCCATCTTTAGCACAATGCAGACTAATCTATATCACTCCTAGTCATGAAACACATTGTTTAGTAAAATAGTTGCAGATAGGACAATATATAGAGCTCATTCTCTACCAATATAGAGTGGACTGATTTTTGAACCACATGTTTACTTATTTAGTTGTGTTGCACAGAATCGATGACAAAACTCTTGTTGACTTCTGTGGAGCCAAGATTTCACACAAGGAGTTAATTTGAGAGAGGAAGGGATCTAAGGAAGGGTTGGGAAGAAGTTCAAGGTGTCCAAGAACTGGACTTGGAGTATGCCTGTTGGATTCCAAAGCTTTTAGGGGGTCCCAACATTTATTTTGTTATGTAGTCTGATATGTGGTAGGTCCAGAATGACTTGAGCTTTACCGCACTCCTAGCCTTTATAGGTCTGTTTTAATTCCGAGCCCTATAGTTCTCAGTGCATATAGAACCATAGCAATTTGATTTAACACAGCTTTGTGATAGCTATGTTCTTCCGTTGGAGGATCCCTTTCCCCAACCTTGTCCTATCCCCAGTGTACAGTGGTAGTCAGAGGAGGGGGAAATACCTGTTCCTGTTCACAGAGAAATATCAAATTTAGGAGATAGTATTTCAGTAGAAGAAGCTTACCCAAATCCCACTGGAAGTAGACTAAGAAAGCTAAAACTTTGCCTATGAGAAGGCCATATTAGCTGTTCACCCAAAGCTTCAAGGTCATACTTAGTTTCCATGAAATTGAGCAGTACAGAGATAAGGGCCTGTTATGGCTACAGATCCCAGCATGTATTGCTTCTTCTTGAACAAAGGCAGAGTTCTGCTTAGCTCAAGCAGCAATGCTACTGACTGGGACCAAGTAATACCATAGATCACTTCTCCATGTAAAGACAAGGTTAGCCACAATGGAGAATTTCATAGCCCCTGCTTGGGCCATGCCCCTTAACTAGCTAATCTTTCAGTTCATGAAGCAAAGTACAAATGAAACAACAAGTAACACTGAACTAAGAAAGATCATCCTTCCCTGATCCATTGATGAATTATTCAGTAAAACAGATCAATCATTTCTGAGCCTGCCAGCTCTTGTTTTTCTCCAGCATGTTCCTTCTCACACTCTGAGAAACTGACACAATTTCTTCGTCACTTTCCATTAGTGTCGCTTCCTGGATTCCACAACATCATTGTCCTGCACTACTTTCCTGAAGCAGATAATTCTCATTCAAAAATATTTAGCTGAGATCTTCAGCTCAGTGTTTAGGGTACGCACCTGGGACATGGATTGCCAGGTTCAAATTCCTGCTGTGCCTGATTCAGAGCAAGCAGCTGAACACTCCCATGTCCCAGGGGAGTATTCTGACACGCCTTTTTACCAAAATATTGAAAGGTTTCAGTTTTGTTCAGATATGGAATGACATCAATTTCTGAAACCTCAGATTTTTTGTGAAATGGAAACATTTCTGGTAACAGTTCATATCCTCTGTGGGTAGGAAAAGAGGGGGACACGCACTCATCAGTGGGTTACACTTAGAATCCACACTGATCAATGCACTAGAATAGGCTGAGAGAGACAGAGACATACAATTGGATGAAGGCATTCGGATATTATGATTACAGATGTTTGAAAATACCCTGTAAAATATTAATGGGAACTTCTCAGAAGAACTTAGTGGGTTTTTTTCAGCAAATGTCAACTATTTGAACTTTCCCTGAAATGCTTCAGTTCTCTAAAATCTTTGAACAGCGGTATAGCTTTTTTTCAAGAGGGGACTGGGGCGTGAGAGAAAGTTAATTGAAAATCAGATTTTCCACAAAATTTGTTGAAAATATACCACGAGGGAAAAGCTGACCATTTAAAGTTGACATTGATTTCAGTGGGCTTTGGATCAGGCTGATATTTCTCACATAGCGTAGTTTGGTT
This sequence comes from Eretmochelys imbricata, assembly GCF_965152235.1. NCBI lineage: Eukaryota > Metazoa > Chordata > Testudines > Cheloniidae > Eretmochelys > Eretmochelys imbricata. Next base: position 13,622,219 of record NC_135573.1, read on the forward strand.
TTCACATATAATGGCTAATGGCTCTATCATTTATTTAATTTACTGTTTATGTGGTACAAATAAGGAATTAAGTTCTTTTATACCCATTTAAGTCGGTATTTTACTTGAGGAAAATTATGATTTCAAGTTTTTGTGGAGGTTTTAAAAAATATATAATTTTATTTTTTTAAAAATCTTTGGTCTTTAAAAGGCCAAGGAGAATCACAGATTCTAGAGATTTGAACCGACCTTTTCAGTTTTCGGGTCTCTCTCCCTTGCCAATGCACAATTGTTCCCTACTGTTTTGTGCTGAGTCTAATTTTTAATATGTCAAGCAATCGGGCTTCAGTTACTTTCGTAGGTGCTTAGATACCATTCTAAAGGGTGAAGTATAATAACCTGAATAAAATCAGTGGGAGATTATTCTTTGGGTTAGTATGCCTCACAAAAGGAGAGTTTTCCCCCCGATATTCAGCTTACTCCTTTTAGTTTCACCCCATCACGCCTAACTATACCTCTGTTGTTACGTTAAATTATTCCTTTCCTTTCTTGGAGCTTACATCATTCAAATATTTGTAGGGAATTGCTTATCTTGCCCTCCCTCAGCCAAGATACACACATTTAACTCATTTTTTTCTTTTTAAACAAATCCCTCCAGCCTCCCAGCCAATTCTGTTATTCTCTGAACTCCCTCCAATGTACTTATGGTACCAACTTGTCCAGAAATGAATGCCCATAGGGGCCTGATCAAAAAGGCCACCAAAGTCAATGGGAGTCTTTTGACAGACTCAGACCAAATTCCAAGTTAATTTGGACCAGAGACATGTAGAAGAGGGACAGTTGCCTTCCCATCCAGTGCCATATCACCTTGGTGCATACAGGTCAAAACAGTGTTGGGTTTTTTTTTTTTACTTCTGTATCTCATTCCAAGCTCATGCCCAGTTTGTGATCCATTAGCACCCTGAAAGTCATGATTTCTTTCAGCATTACTGCAGGTTTCTCTCTTGAAAGGTCTGATCAAATTTCCACTGACTTCAAGGAGCTCTGGATCAGTCCCCAGCTGAATATTTTATTTTGGACTATTTCCCCTGAGATATATACCTTGAAGATGACTTTCCTTGTGTTACATGAGGAGTATGAATGGTGCACCTGACTGGGTGAACCATGAAAAAAACAGGCTGACAAAAGAGTTTCTGAGCATTTAAAAACATACGAACAGCCATATTTGATCACACCAGTGTTCCATCTAGCTCAGTATCCTGTGTTCTGACAGTGGACAATACCAGGTGCTTCAGGGGGAAAGAACAGAACAGATAATCATCAAGTGATCCATCCCAGGTTGCCCATTCCCAGCTTCTGGCAAACAAAGACTAGGGGCACTTCAGAGCATGGTTTTGCAACCCTGTTCATCTTGGCTAATAGCCATTGTTGGACCTATCCTCCATGAACGTATCTAGTTCTTTTTCAAACCCTGTTATAGTCTTACCCTTCACAACATCCTCTGGCAAAGAGTTCACAGGTTGACTGTCTGTTGTGAGAAGAAATACTTCCTTTTATTTGTTTTAAACCTACTGCCTATTAATTTCATTTGGGGAGCCCTAGTTCATAGTGTTATGAGAAGGAGTAAATAACACTTCCTTATTTACTTTCTCCATACAAGTCATGATTTTATAGACCTCTATCATATCCCCCCTTAGTTGTCTTTTTTCCAAGATGAAAAGTCCCAGTTTTATTAATCTGTCCTCATATGGAAGCTGTTCCATACCCCTCATCATTTTGTTGCAAACAGAGCTCAGGTTCATTCACATTAGAATAATGAGGCTATTATTATTTATTACTATTATTTATTATTTATTTATTGCAATATCTTGCTACACATTCACAAACATGCACAGATTTGGTACTTGTCTGCAATCCATCCAGCATTTTCCTTGCCCTCCAAGTTATTGTGAATCACTACAGTATCCACAGCTTTTGGGCTGCCAGCTAAAATCACACACTTTGTGCCCTGACTGTCTGAAAGGGCAAAGCCACACATTTCTTTGCATAGATAGAGCAATAATTTTAAAGATAAAGTGGGTGTGATTTCAAAATGCAAAATTCTACAGACTAAAAATCCTAGTTTGCGCTGTATGTTTCCACTAGCTGAGGTCCACTCATGGGACAGGGCATAATCAATAAATCATATGCCAGTTGCAGTTCTTTTGCATGTCAGGCCATATCTCTCCATATCAGCTTCCAGTCTCTTGCAGACTATTCGTTTGCTTTCTAATGTCGTACCTTTTTACCTTCTCAGTGTCAATTTAAGGGTTGTTATTTTTGGTTCAGAGTAATTGGAAAAAAATATATATCCCATCTGTTAGCTCCAAAACATGGAAATGGAATGATGGGAATAGACAAATCCTCTGGCTAAACTCCACTCATTGGTGTATAGTTAGAGGGCCAGATGCTCAGCTGGTGTAAACCAGTGCAACTCTACTGAAGTCAGTGAAGCAATGCTGATGTACTCCAGCTGAGGGTCTGATCATGAAGGCCAGAGGAGACCACTATGATCATCTTGTCTGAACTCCTTCATAACACAGGCTACAAAACTTCACTCAGTAATTCCTGCAATGTTCTTCACTACTATGTAAGTGAACACTTAATAAATTCACTGGTTGAACACATACAACTTTGGTAAGGAAACTCATGATTCGACAGGTTGCATGAAACAAAATGCCTTCCTCAGATGCAATCCATGTGACCTATATTAGTCACGTTCCTCTCTTACCCTGCCACCAGTGTGAGAAACCAAAACATTTTTGACATCTACTGATTAGTCGTTCATCTGTGTGTGATGTATCCACATCCATTTTTTGGAAAAAATGTTTCCAGATAGACAAGCAAACATGGCAAGCCGCTTGAAAGACCCACACAAACCAAACACTGAGGTCTAATCCTGGCCCCAAATTATAATCCTTAGCTCCCATGTTCTTCCCTGGCCCTGCAATGCACTTGCTAGGTGACTGTCAGCAAGTCCCAACATTTCAGTGCCTCAAGTAGCGAGGTGTCTTCACATATGTCGCCAGGAGGGTGACAAAATTAGAAAGGGTAAGGCACAAAACAAGATCATACTAGCTAGAGATATAAAGGGTAACAAGGAAACATTCTACAAATATATTAGAAGCAATAAGATGATCAAGGACAGGGTAAGCCCATTACTCAATGAGGGGGAAAACAATAACAGAAAATGTGGAAATGGCAGAGGTTCTTAATGACTTCTTTGTTTCGGTTTTCAACAAGAAGGTTGGTGGTGATTGGTCGTCTTACATAGTGAATACCAGTGAAAATTAGATGTCTTCAAGTCACCAGGGCCTGATGAAATGCATCCTAGAATACTCAAGGAGCTGACTGAGGGGATATTTGAGCCTTTAGTGATCATTTTTGAAAAGTCATGGAAGACGGGAGAGATTTCAGAAGACTGGAAAAGGGCAAATATAGCGCCAATCTATAAAAAGGGAAATAAGGACAACCTGGGGAATTACAGACCAGGCAGCTTAACTTCGTATGCAGAAAGATAATGGAGCAAATAATTAAGCAGTCAATTTGCAAACATCTAGAATATAATAAGGTGATAAGTAACAGTCAGCATGGATTTGTCAAGAACAAATCATGTCAAACCAACCTGATAGCTTTCCTTGACAGGGTAACAAGTCTTGTGAATGGGGGGAAGTGGTAGACATGGTATATCTTGACTTTAGTAAAGCTTTTGATTCTGTCTCGCATGACATTCTCATAAACCAACTAGAGAAATGCAACCTAGATGGAGCTGCTATAATGTGGGTGCATAACTGGTTGGAAAACCATTCCCAGAGAGTAGTTATCAGTGGTTCACAGTAATGCTGCTGAAAGGGCATAATGCGTGGGGTCCCAAAGAAATCAGTTCTGGGTCCGGTTCTGTTCAATGTTCATCAATGATTTAGATAATGGCATAGAGAGTACACTTATAAAGTTTGTGGCCAATACCAAACTGGGAGGGATTGCAAGTGTTTTGGAGGATAGGATTAAAATTCAAAATGGTATGGACAAACTGGAGAAATGGTCTGAAGTATATAGGATGAAATTCAATAAGCAAATTCAATAAACAAATGCAAAGTACTCCACATAGGAAGGAACAATCAGTTGCACGTGTACAAAATGGGAAATGATTGCCTAGGAAGGAGTACTGTGGAAAGAGACCTGGGGGTCATAGTTGACCACAAGCTAAATATGAGTTAACAGTGTAACACTGTTGCAAAAAAAGTGAACATCATTCTGGGATGTATTATTATGAGTGTTGTAAGCAAGACACGAGAAGTAATTCTTCCAATCTACTCTGCGCTGATTAGGCCTCAACTGGAGTATTGTGTCCAGTTCTGGGCACCACATTTCAGGAAAGATGTGGACAAATTGGAGAAAGTCCAGAGAAGAGCAACAAAAGTGACTAAAGGTCTAGAAAACATGACCTATGTGGGAAGACTGAAAAAAATGGGCTTGTTTCGTCTGGAGAAGAAAAGACGGAGAAGGGATATGATAACAGTTTTCAGGTACATAAAAAGTTGTTACAAGGAGGAGGGTGAAAAGTTGTTCTTCTTAACCTCTAAGAATAAGACAAGAAGTAATGGGCTAAAATTGCATCAAGGGAGGTTTAGGTTGAACATTAGGAAAAACTTCCTAACTGTCAGAGTGGTTAAGCACTGAAATAAATTGCCTAGGGAGGTTGTGGAATCTCTATCATTGGAGATTTTTAAAAGCAGGTTAGACAAACACCTGTCAGGGATGGTCTAGAGATAGTACTTAGTCTCGCCATGAGTGCAGCAGATAGGACTAGATGACCTTTTGGGGTCCCTTCCAGTCGTATGATTCAATGATTCTAAGTTTCAGACATGTAAATAGGGATGGTAACAATTACCTACATCATAGAAATGTTATGATGATTAGTTAATATTGGTGAAGCTTTTTGAAGACATGAAGCTATACATATATACATATGCTGTAATTGCCAAGTATGTCAGTTTCTCAGAGACAATGTCAAAGACACAACAGCAAACTATCCCAATGCAAAGGAAAGATAGGAAGAATAGCAAGAGATCGATACAGCTGTGTTAGGAGCTCTTTAATGACCTGAATATCAAAAAGGAATCCTACAAAAAGTGGAACCATGGACAAATTATTGAGGAGGAGTACAAAAGAAGAGCACAAGCCTGCTGGGACAAAACCAGAATGCCTAAGGCACAAAATGAATTACACTAGCAAGGGGCATAAAAGGCAATATGATGAAGTTCTATGAATACATTAGAAGAAAGAGAAAGATGAAGGAAAGTGGGTAGATCCACTGCTCAGCAGGGAAAGAGTGCTAATAGCAGATTACAGCAAGAAGGCTCTGGTGTTTAATGTTTATTTTGCTTCAGTCTTCTGTAAAAAGGTAAATTTCTTGACACAATTAATATTGACAACAGGGGTGGAGGAACGCAAGCCAGAATAGGAAAAGAACATGTTAAAGAATATTTAGATAAGTTAGATGTATTCAGGTTGGCAAGTCCTGACAAAATTCACCTTAGGTTACCTAAGGAAGTAGCTGAAGGATTAGTGATTATCTTCAAGCATTAGTGATTATCTTCAAGAGCTCATGGAAGGCAGGTGAAGTCTAAGAGGAATGGAGAGGGGCAACATAGCACCTATCTTTCAAAAAGGAGAACTAAAAGGACCCAGGGAATTATAGACCAATAAACCTAACTTTCAGTTCCTGGAAAGATACTGGATCAAATGATCAAATACTCAATTTGTAAACAAGTAGAGTATAATAAGGTGATAAGTAATAACCAACATGGATTTGTCAAGAAAAAATCATGCCGAACAACCTAATTTTATTCTTTGACAGAGTTACTGGCCTAACAGATAAAGGCAAAGCAATAGACATGATATATCTTGATTTTTGTAAGGCATTTGACACAATCCCTCATGATATTCTCATACATAAACTAGGGCAAAGTGGTTTAGATTAAATTACTATAAGGTGGGTATACAACTGGTGGAAAATACTCAGAATAGTTATAAGTGGTTCACTGTCAAACTGCAAGGATGTATCTAGCAGTGTCCCGCAGGGGGTCTGTCTTGGGTCTGATACTATTCAGTATTCTCATTAATTACTTGGATAATGGAGTAAAGAGTATGCTTATAAAATTTGTGGATAACACCAAACTGGGAAGCACTTTGGATGACAGAATCAAAATTCAAAGTAATATTAATAAATTGGACAACTGGTCTGAAATCAACAAGATGAAATTCAGTGAAAACAAGTGCAAAATACTATAAATATAATACCTCGGAAGGAAAAATCGAATGCACAGCTGCAAAATGGAGAATAACTGGGTAAGTGGTAGCACTGTTGAAAAGATCTGAGGTTATAGTAGATCACAAACTGAAAATGAGCCAACACTGTGATGCAGTTGTGAAAAAGGCTAATATAATTCTGATGTGTATTAACAGGCGTGTTGTATGTAAAACATGGGCGGTAATTGTCCCCCTATACTCAGCACTGGTGAAGCCTCTGCTGGATAGGGTGACCAGATGTCCCGATTTTATAGGGACAGTCCCGATTTTAGGATCTTTTTCTTATATAGGCTCCTATTACCCCCCGCCCTCTGTCCCGATTTTTCACCCTTGCTGTCTGGTCACCCTACTGCTGGAGTACTGTGTCCAACTCAGGGGGCCACACTTTATGAAAGATGTGTAAAAACTAGACAGAAACAAGAGAACAGCAACAAAAATGATAAAAGGCTTAGAACCTGACCTCTGAGGAAAAGTTTTTTTAAAAAAAACCACCCAAAACATGCTTAATCTTGAGAAGAAATGACTGAGGGGGCACCTGATCACTGTCTTCAAATATGTTAAGGGCTCTTATAAAGAGCATGGTGATCAATTGTTCTCCGTGTCCATTAAAGGTAGGACAAGAAATAATCAGCTTAATCTTCAGCAAGGGAGATTTAGGTTAGATATAGGGAAAAATGTCTAACTATAAGGAAAGTTAAGTACTGAAATAGTCTTCCAAGGGAGGTTGTGGAATCCCCATCAAAGGAGGTTCTTAAGAACAGGTTAGACCAGTTAGGGATGGTCCTGCCTCAGAGCAGGGGCATGGACTAGAGCACTAAATGACCTCTTAAGGTCCACTGCAGCCCTACATTTCTGTGGCTCAAAGATTATTACTAGACAAGGCATTCTTGAAAATCATTAGTCTGTGGTATAAGTAAAGAGGATATTTTATTGTAGTTAGACCTGTGTATCATTCTAAATTAAGGTTTCAGAGTAGCAGCCGTATTAGTCTGTATCCACAAAAAGAAAAGGAGGACTTGTGGCACCTTAGAGACTAAATAAATAAATGTGTTAGTCTCTAAGATGCCACAAGTCCTCCTTTTCTTTATTCTAAATTAAGGTTCCCAACATAACTGCCACGTTTAGATGTGCAAAACAGAGCCTTTTCCTTCAGAGAACCATACTATATAATAAATTACACTGAAACACTCTGTTACAATGATCCTAAGTGACTGTGATGGCTGACTACATAACTGACAAAGGAGCAGATTTGTGGCCACTAAGCTATTTGTTTTCCCAGTGCTGCTTGGGGCTCAATCTACATATAAGCTCATGTAGTTTGGGGCTTACTCTGACCCCATCTCACTCATTCCACAAGCTCTTTCAGCCTACAGAGCACAGGATACTTCACCAGGCTACGTCTTATTTTGCAGGATTTGATTCCAAGCTCCCATCGCTTAAGAAATCTCCTTCTCCCAGCACAGACAGCTGCAATGCTGAACTCAGTGCTGTGGCTCTCTCTGTTTCGATTCTCTTATGTTCTCTAGTAAGCAGAAGGAAATAGCACATTTATTTTTTGTTAACGGTTGCAAACAAGTTTCTGTGAAGTCTGTTTCTTTAACACACACAACAAGAGTCTCTCTATTGTCACCAAGGGATGGTAGAGCAGCTGTGCTAATTGTTCAGATATTAAGCTCTTATTTCTCCAAACAATCACAAGTCCTCTTTTTTTTTTAGCATATTTTGCTCCAGCTGTTTAGGAAGAGGGAATGCAGTGTAGGACCACTTATTATGAGGTTCTAGAGAGGAAAAAGACCCGCAAAGCTCCAAATATCTGCCTACACAGATACCTGAGAGTTGAACACCCTGGGTAGGGTTGGACAAAAAGTTTGATTGACATGCCAGGACAACCAACTGCAGGTCCATATGGCTGGCACTGCTCAAGCATGTGACTCACCAAAGAGAGGCACTGTTTGGGAGACCGGAGATGGATGCAAGAAGTTGGCTTCCAGGAACATAAGGAAATGCAACACCTCAGTTGCTCCTGAGGCAAAGGCGTTCAGAGAATGCAGCACCCCGGTCCCACGGTGAGCCGCTGAGAAGAGAGGAGTCAGTGGGATCTTCTGCTTTTGGGTGCCCCAGGAGGAAGACAAACATAATTTCCTAGCTCCAGACAGTTTACATCCATCCAGAAGGAGCCGTTAGATCATCCTGTCTGTGACTGCCTGTCCCATATGAGCCCAATGACTTCAGTTAAACTAAAGCATTTCAATCCTCAGGAAACAAAACCGCTGGGTGCCACAGGCAGAACACAGGAGAGGTTGAGGTGTCACCAATACCTGAGACCTCTCAGTGGTAGGTAATGAATGTGGTTGAGATATGTCCAGATTGTCCTAGTGGGAGATCTGTGCTCCAGGCTGCAGAGGATGGCGAAAAACACCTGTAGGCACCCACTATTGGAGGAGCCTCTGTACTAAATCGGGGGTGTTCTGGTTGGGAATAGCCTGAGGGCTTCAATCCAGCCTTGGACACTGCCATGATGCCTTGGGGAACAGAGAGATTTCTGCTTCCAGAGATGTGGGGAGCCTCAGTTTGGAGGCAGAGGTATTATTAAGTGGCCTTCATTTTGTAAGGGCTTCAAAAAGAGTAGCTTTTGAGTGGCTATAAGCCATGGGCACTGACTTTTCATTTTGCCGGTGGGTGCTCTACATCAGTTCCACCCGCTCCCCGATACCCCCTCCCCTGAGCGCCTTTGCCCCCCCCCCATTCCTTTCTGCCCCCTCCTGCCTTAAGGACAGGAAGTAATGTGATTTATCTAAACCAGATAAATGTGGCTTATTGAAACCAGATGAAGGATCTGTTAGATAAATGGGTCCAAGGAAGGGGTGTCACTAGCTTTAATGGAATGCGTGATTTGATAGCTCAGGAGCAATTCCTGAATATGTCCAAGGAGGAAATAAAACAGTGTTTATGGGATAAAGAAATGGACTCAGCAGAAAGTCTTGCTTCTTATGCTGATTGATACGAGCAGTCCCAGACCGCCAGAGAGGCGGGGCAAGCCGGAACAAAATGGGTGGAGGGAGGACAGAGGAACAACCCTGGTCGCAGTTGGAGCGGATACCAGAAGGGACACCCTCAGACCACACCTTACTACCGGGGGCAGCCCAAGGCCCCAACTACACACCAAGGAATACTCCAGTCACCTTATCGTCCTGCCACACTGTTCTCCAGCAACCCACCTTGCCCCAGTGATCCATCAGCTGGACGATGTTTTAAATGTAACGAGCCGGGGCATGTGAAGGCCAACTACCCCAAGAATCCCAGCAGATTACAGTTCATTGCACCTGAATCACACCAGAGGTCCTCAGGCCCAGATACCTTCCAGATACCCTTGGAGCAGAAGGAAACTGTGAGTGTGGGCGGGAAGAAGGTCACCGCGTGGAGGGACACTGGAGCACAAGTGTTGGCTATCCATGCTTCCTTAGTGGACCCAAATTTAATCGACCCAGAGATCCAAGTGACAATTCAACCCTTCAAGTCCAACTCTTTCAAGTTGCCTACAGCCAAGTTGCCTGTCCAGTACGAAGGCTGGTAAGAAACGTGGACTTTTGCAGTCTATGATGATTATCCCATCCCCATGCTGTTGGGGGAAGACTTGGCCAATCATGTGAAGCTAGCCAAGAGGGTGGGAATGGTCACCCGCAGCCAGGCTAAACAAGCAGTCACGCCTAGCTCTGTTCCGGAAACTTCTACCAGGATCCGGTCAGAGGTGATGAACCCAGACCCCAGGCCAATGTCTGCAACACAGTAGTGGATCCAGTCCCAGAGACCCACACAGAGCCAGTCCCAGTCCCAGAACTGGAACCGGCGGAACAACCAGCACCAGACCCATTGCCAGCACTGAATCCAGTACTTGCAACCCCAACACCAGAGGGCCCACCAAACCTGAACCGGCAGCAGTTGATAACCCTACACCAGAGGCTCAGCCAGAGCCTGAACCCCAATATAGTGCACCAGTGGAGAGCGGTTCACAGTCAACGGAAACAGCCCCATCCCCTACATCGCTTCCAGAGGGACCAGGCCTAGGTACACAATCCAATGAGGAACTGATGTATCCAGCATCAAGGGAACAGTTCCAGACCAAACAGGAAGCAGATGAAAGCCTCCAGAGAGCTTGGACGGCGGCATCTAGCAACCCACTGCCTCTCAGCTCTTCTAATCGATCCAGATTCGTTGTAGAAAGAGGACTTTTATACAAGTAAACTCTTTCTGGTGGACACCAGGAAGATTGGCATCCTCAGAGACAGTTGGTCAATCTCTTGAGCTTAGCTCACAATCATCCTAGTGGCCATGCTGGGGTGAACAGGACCAAAGACCATTTGGGGAGGTCATTCCACTGGGAGGGAATGCAAAGGATGTTTCCACCTATGACCGGTCTTGTGAGATATGCCAAAGAGTGGGAAAACCCCAAGACCAGGTCAAAGCCCCTCTCCAGCCACTCCCCATCGTTGAAGTTCTATTTCAGCAAGTAGCTGTGGATATTCTGGGTCCTTTTCTGAAAAAGGCACCCAGAGGAAAGCAGTACATACTGACTTTCATGGATTTTGCTACCCGATGGCTGGAAGCAGTAGCTCTAAGCAACACCAGGGCTAAAAGTGTGTGCCAGGCACTAGCAGACATTTTTGCCAAGGTAGGTTGGCCCTCTGACTTCCTCACAGATGCAGGAACTAATTTCCTGGCAGGAACTATGGAAAGCCTTTGGGAAGCTCATGGGGTAAATCACTTGGTTGCCACCCCTTACCACCATCAAACAAATGGCATGGTGGAGAAGTTTAATCGAACTTTGGGGGCCATGATATGTAAATTCGTAAATGAGCACTCCAATGATTGGGACCTAGTGTTGCAGCAGTTGCTTTTTGCCTACAGAGCTGTACCACATCCCAGTTTAGGGTTTTCACCATTTGAACTTGTATATGGCCGTGAGGTTAAGGGGCCATTACAGTTGGTGAAGCAGCAATGGGAGGGGTTTAGACCTTCTCCAGGAACTATCATTCTGGACTTTGTAACCAACCTACAAAACACCCTCCGAACCTCTTTAGCCCTTGCTAAAGAAAACCTAAAGGATGCTCAAAAAGAGCAAAAAGCCTGGCATGATAAACATGCCAGAGAGCGTTCCTTCAAAGTAGGAGACCAGGTCATGGTCTTAAAGGCACTCCAGGCCCATAAAATGGAAGCATCATGGGAAGGGCCATTCACGGTCCAGGAGTGCCTGGGAGCTGTTAATTATCTCATAGCATTCCCCACCTCCAACCAAAAGCCTAAGGTATACCATATTAATTATCTAAAGCCCTTTTATTCCAGAGAATTAAAGGTTTGTCAGTTTATAGCCCAGGGAGGAGATGACGCTGAGTGGCCTGAAGGTGTCTACTACGAAGGGAAAAGTACTGGTGGTGTGGAAGAGGTGAACCTCTCCATGACCCTTGGGCGTATGCAGCGACAGCAGATCAAGGAGCTGTGCACTAGCTATGCACCAACATTCTCAGCCATTCCAGGACGGACTGAACGGGCATACCACTCCATTGACACAGGTAATGCTCACGCAATTAAAGTCCAACCTTACCAGGTTTCTCCTCAAGCTAAAACTGCTATAGAACAGGAGATCCAGGATATGCTACAGATGGGTATAATCTGCCCCTCTGGCAGTGCATGGGCATCTCCAATGGTTCTAGTTCCCAAACCAGATGGGGAGATACGTTTTTGTGTGGACTACCGTAAGCTAAATGCTGTAACTCGCCCAGGCAACTATCCAATGCCACGCACAGATGAACTATTAGAGAAACTGGGACGGGCCCAGTTCATCTCAGGAACCTTGACACCTCCCAGAGCTAAGTGTTTCAAAATGTGTATATGGGGGTCAGAGGGGAGAACAAATAAAGGACAAACCTGTCTGTGTCTGGGTAGGGGAGAAATGAGTGTGTGAAAGGACTTCTGCCTCTAAGGGACCCATTGCAGGTAACATATTTTTGTGGCAGGCTGTTCCAGGGAAGGAAGTGTGATCTTATAGTATCACTGAATGGGACTCAGGAAACCTGCATTCAATTCTCAGTTCAGCCATGGACTTTATATATGATCTTGGTAAGTAACCTTAGGCCTGATCTTCAGAAGTGCTGAGCACCCACTACTCACCCTGTAGAACTTCAGGAACTTAGGCCCTCTGAAGATCAGGCCCTTAATCTCTGACCCTTATTCAGCAGCATACCTAGACACGTACCTAACTTTAATCGCCTGAGCAATCCCATTGAAATCTACAAAAAGAAAAGGAGTACTTGTGGCACCTTAGAGACTAACCGATTTATTTGAGCATAAGCTTTCGTGAGCTACAGCTCACTTCATCAGATGATGAGCATCCGATGAAGTGAGCTGTAGCTCACGAAAGCTTATGCTCAAATAAATCAGTTAGTCTCTAAGGTGCCACAGATACTCCTTTTCTTTTTGCGAATACAGACTAACACGGCTGCTACTCTGAAACCATTGAAATCTGTTTCCCATCTGTAAAATGGAGCTAAGGATACTTCCCTGTCATGTATGAGCCCTGTGAGGATGCATTCATTAGTTTGCCAGGTCCTCCAACAATGTGGTGATGAGGGCAGATATGTGCATCTATACTTCCTTTTGCAGACCTTGTTTGATTTCTTTCCTGAGACATCACTGCACTTTCTTCCTCTATCTTCATCCTCCTCAGCTGGCAATTGCAATCGAGACTTGGAATGCGATCTTCTTGTAGTATCATCTTTGTACTTGGCAGATCCGCTGGTGACATATGAGTCTCCACACATACTTGAGGCTGCTGATAAGCCACATAGTGTAAATGGCCTTCTCAGACTGAATAATATTCTCTTTGAGCTCACGTTACATTTGGGAGCGGAAACAAGCTGCTGTATTCAGTTGAGTGTAATTCCCCAGACCATAATTTGCAAGATCTCTGTTTTCAACATGAGCCATTTAAAGTTCAAGAAAAATCTGTGGACTACATGCGTTTTTCTATGTGTAAATCTCTTTGCTGGTCTTAAAGCTAGTACCTAAATTCTCCCCAGCTCTTCCACATTGCAACAGACAAAGCCTTTTGTTGGGGAGCTAAGAGTAAATTTCGTCCATTGTAAAAGAAATTAAGTAGTGCTTCCTCTTCCTCATAACAAAGCTTTTTCCATATGGTGAGAGCCCTGGAGTGCTAAGGAATAGAAAAGCAAACTGAGTGACCCATGAGTCTTTTAATTATGTTTGCAGAACCTTGGACATGCATAAGCATCTTCACCCTAACCGAGTAATTAATAAGAAGTCTATACGTATGAAATAAACAAATAATAATATCCAAGCAGAGATGCTCAGTTGCTTCACATTTCACTGCACCAAAGAAAAAGGATATTAGTTTAATTTTTAACATTTAAGTTTTACAAAATTTAATGAACCCCAACATGCCAATTGAACGTACAATGTATATCCGATATGGTTGATGTCTAGTACTATATATGACCATTGAACATGAATCATCACATGATTATTAGGTATGTGTACTACAGTTGTACCTAAAGGCCTTAAATGAAACTGAGGCCTAAATGTGCGACATGCTGTATATACACATAAGAAACAGCCTCTGCCCTATAGCATAGCAATGAATCCATGTATTGCAGAGAACTGCAGATTATGAGAGATATATTTTATACACCTGGGGAGTTGGAATTGGAATCCTGGACCTTCAAGCACCAAGATCACAGGCCTCTATTACTTGAACTAAAAGAAATCTATTGCCAATTGTGCCCACATATCTATTCAGGGGACACCATCACAGGGCCTAATAACATCAGCCACACTATCAGAGGCTCGTTCACCTGCACATCCACCAATGTGATATATGCCATCATGTGCCAGCAATGCCCCTCTGCCATGTACATCGGTCAAACTGGACAGTCTCTACGTAAAAGAATAAATGGACACAAATCAGATGTCAAGAATTATAACATTCATAAACCAGTCAGAGAACACTTCAATCTCTCTGGTCACGCAATCACAGACATGAAGGTCGCTATCTTAAAACAAAAAAACTTCAAATCCAGACTCCAGCGAGAAACTGCTGAATTGGAATTCATTTGCAAATTGGATACTATTAATTTAGGCTTAAACAGAGACTGGGAGTGGCTAAGTCATTATGCAAGGTAGCCTATTTCCTCTTGTTTTTTCCTACCCCCCCCCCAGATGTTCTGGTTTAACTTGGATTTAAACTTGGAGAGTGGTCAGTTTGGATGAGCTATTACCAGAAGGAGAGTGAGTTTGTGTGTGTATGGGGGTGGGTTTTTGGAGGGGGGTGAGGGAGTGAGAGAACCTGGATTTGTGCAGGAAATGGCCTAACTTGATTATCATGCACATTGTGTAAAGAGTTGTCACTTTGGATGGGCTATCACCAGCAAGAGAGTAAATTTGTGTGTGGGGGTGGAGGGTGAGAAAACCTAGATTTGTGCTGGAAATGGCCTAACCTGATGATCACTTTAGATAAGCTATTACCAGCAGGACAGTGGGGTGGGAGGAGGTATTGTTTCATATTCTCTGTGTATATATAAAGTCTGCTGCAGTTTCCACGGTATGCATCCGATGAAGTGAGCTGTAGCTCACGAAAGCTCATGCTCAAATAAATTGGTTAGTCTCTAAGGTGCCACAAGTACTCCTTTTCTTTTTGCGAATACAGACTAACACGGCTGTTACTCTGAAACCTATTTTAGGTCTGTTATTGTCTCCAAGGACCCATCACTAGGCCGCAGTGTTACACACAAGAAGCAAGCACGTTACTAGAACTCATCAAAGTGTTCCTGCAGAAAAGTGTTCTGTTGGGAAATGCTGATTTGAAATACTTGATATGTTTTGTGGGAACTTATTCCATTGAATTTTGTTATCGGAAATTACTGAAAGATTTTCATAAGGTCAAAATCTTTCATTCTGAGACGTCACAAACATTTCAATAAACTATCATATAAAAGTCAAAATGATAAAGTGCAAACAAAACATTATGATAAGGTCAAAATAAAATGTTTTTCACAATATTTTGTTTTTGTTTTATGAAAAATTCTAAGATTTCAACATTTAGTCCCAATTTGGGATGAGACCAAATTTAAAAAACTCAGAATTTCCCATGTGACAGAAATTCCAAATTTGGACTATCTCTACACACTACATTATGGCTTGAAGTGTGTGCCAGATGAAATCAACACATTTAGGCAAAACTCATCCATTTTAACTTAGTGTCACTTTGAGCTTTTAGGTTTGTCTGAACCAAAACTCAATGAATAATACCAGAGTTGCAAACTAATACTAATCAAAACCAAGGAAATTGAGAAGCAAGACATTGTTTTGATTTTGAGAGTGAGGTTAAAAATTACCACCATACAATACTTTCTGCTAAAGAATGGCATTATACATTGTCCTTCCATTTCCCTTTTATCGCTTGTAACCTTGGGCCTAATCTAAAGGCCACTGAAGTTAAATCATTGACTTGTGACTTTTTCAGTTTTCATAATCAAAAGGCTCTCAAAGACAATTGGCTTAGGTCATTGGTCAATGGACAGTGAAAGTTCTAATCTTTTGTAGTCTAAATTTTCAAAATGACCACCATTGACTTTGAGTATTTTGGGGTAGCCAAGAATAGACACTTCAAAAGCGTCTGATTTTCAGAAAGTGGGTGCTCAGATCTTTTCTGAAAATCAGGCCCCTTTATGGTATGTCTAATCGGCACCCAAAATCAGTAGGCACTGTTGAAAATTTAGGTCCTCACGTCTCTGGTAAAAGTATGGTACAGCTATAACTCCAGTTAATTCAGCTGAGCTGTACTAATTCACACCCGCTGAAATCTAGTCCTTAATTCTGATATTCTGTACTCTAGAAGACTACGTTTTCTGTGATCTTTCTATTATTCAAAAATGAATGTCTTCTGTTTTCTATTCATAATAAAAACATAAGAATATGGAACATGTTCTTATTTATTCCCTAGTATTATAATAACAAAAGAACTTTCTCCATGATGAGCATTACATTGTAAATCACTTTTTGCCATTCACTCAGCCTGAATGCAGAGTTATCTGAGATTATTATAATCTTCCAAAAATGCAAATTACCCTTTTTTTCCACATTCTCTGTGTTACAAACACAAATCAAAACTTTATGACACTTGGAGGGCATTTTTATTGGTCTCTATGAAGAGGTACTGTAAGAGAGCTGAAATCTCATTTGTCCATGTAAATGAGCCAAACAACAAACAGACTTGAGTTCCTTTAGTACTTCTGAAGCTGCAAAGGAATAAATCAACATCAAATAAGATTGGTATTAGAAGTGGGTAATGAGGAAGAATACGTTGGTTAATGAGAACACTACATCCCACAGATGAAAAATAATTACAAAACATCATAAATCTGTTTTTTATCAGATTTGATTGAGATGAAATTTTGGGTTTTAAGAATGACATTTGGAAAGAACTGATCTATAATTAGAGTTTTCTAAATTATGCAGATGAAAGAGAGCATGGAGATAGGAGACAAATAAACTGACTTACTGGGATATATTAAATGTTGTAGATAGAATAGACGCTTTTAAAATGAAAGTACTTTTCTGAGAAAGAAAATTGTGATTTACAAGAGCAATTTATGAACCAATATAAGTGCTTCATCCTTTGATCATTGAAGTCTACGGCAAAGGCCACATTGATTCAGTGGTGAAGAATCAGGACATAAGGCCCTGGTTTGGGAAAGCATTTAAGCATGTGATTAAGTCCTACTGATTAAAGCATTTCCATGAGATTCCATGATTTCTGTGGGAGTTAAATGCCTAGGTGCTTTTGAAAATCCTACTAGGTGCTTATCTACACATTTAGGTCCCTAAATACCTCTAAAATCTGGCCTGAAGAGAACTGTCCAAACTCACAGGGAGTCTGTGGCAGAGCTGGCATATGAACCCGGATCTCCTGAGCTCCACTCTAGTGTCTTAACAGCATGACCAACCTTCCTGTACTTGTTTCCTAAACAATTGTATTCTTTGTAGTTTATCCTTCTCAACAGACATTTTAGGAGCAAAACATATGAGTGGCAGTGTAGCCCAGAGGCTTGTTAGGATATAAATATTCAGGCCTGTCTTTAAAGACCTATACTCTAAGAGTTTGGGTGTATTCTTATCACTTAGCTAGTTCTAGAGGTATAAAAAAAAGAATCAAAATCACTGTCTGCCGGTGTAAGGGCCTTCTCTTACTGTGACAGTCTGAGGTCCTGTTCTTAGGCTAAGGCCTTTGGCTAAGCAGCAGAGGCAGCCATAAGCTGGGAAGCGACCGGTTACATCCTCACATCCCAAACTAGTCACATGGAAATAAGGTGCTATTGGGCTGTTAGGAATACAATCCTGTCCTGATAATGCCTATCGCCTCCAGAGAAAGGGAAGTGCCTAGAAGATGTAAAAGGAAACTTAGTTTGATAGCATCCTGTCTGGCAAGAACTCACTTATCAATAGCTGGGATGTGAAATCCTCACTTCTGTATTGTTTTGTCATTATAGTTCCCACTTTGCTATTGTTTATTTGCACAGTCTCTGTCTGGTTCTGTGATTGGTTCTCTCTGCTGTATAATTAATTTTGCTGAGTGTAAACTAATTAAGGTGGTGGGATATAATTGGTTAAATAATCATGTTACAAAATGTTAGGATTGGTTAGTTAAATTTCAGGAAAATGATTGGTTAAGGTATAGCTAAGCAGAACTCAAGTTTTACTATATAGTCTGCAGTCAATCAGGAAGTGGGGGGTGGGAACAGGGAATGGGGGTGGGGAAATTGGAATCATGTTTTGCTAAGTGGGGGGAATGAGAACAGGGAATGCGAGTGGGGACATTGGAATCATGTTTTGCTAATGAGGGGAATGGGAACAGGGACACAGATAAAGCTCTGCAGTGTCAGAGCTATGAAGGGGGACACTAAGGAAGGAAACTGGAATCACGTTTGCTGGAAGTTCACCCCAATAAACCTTGAATTGTTTGCACCTTTGGACTTCGGGTATTGTTGCTCTCTGTTCATGCAAGAAGGACCAGGGAAGTAAGTGGGTGAAGGAATAAGCCCCCTAACAGAGCTCATGCGCCAGGTCCTAAATTCTAATCCTGGCTCTGACCTGGACTTCCTGAAGCTAGTCACTTAATCTCACTGCCTCAGTCTCTCTATCTGTAAAGTGGGGATAATAATTCGTATAATTACCTACCACAAAGGACTGTTGTGAGGATTAGCTAATGTCTGCAAAGAACTCTGTGCATGCAAATCATGTTAGTCCATAGTAAGTAAATGTCTGATAATGGGAAAATATCTGTCAGATCAACATGTGAGACAGTTTTTTCTGTCACTTAGAGAAATGGGGCTACATGGAGCACACAAAGTCATGTTATCAAAGGAGAGTTATTAAAGAGTGAAGTCTTCCGCAGTACTAGCCAACACATATCAACTGGAGTAAACTTTCAAAACAGGGGTGTATGTGGGGGGGGGGGACAACTCCCCCACATTTGCAGGTACATTCAAATAAGTAATTGCAATCAGTGAGCAATTAGTAGGGCTGGACAGAAAACAAGAATTCCATTTAGTGAAAAACATCAGTGTTTCTAAAATTTATTTTTGTCTTTCATTGGAATGAAATGAAGACCTCTCCAAATGAGTGAGAGGGACAGACAGACAGACATCAACAGACATGTGAGTATAGCACAGCAGTTTAGGGCATTCACCTGGGATGTGGGAGACTCAGGTTCCAAGGCCTTGCTCTAAATCAGATAGAGCAGGACCTTGATCCTGCATTTCCTATGTCCCAGATGAGAGCTCTCACCATCATGTTATTGGCTATCCTGGAGTAAGGATGCTCTCCCTCTCTGCCATTGATTATAAATCCCAACCTGGATCTGAGAAACCTTCCTGAACATTGTCAAAACAAAAACATTTCACGGAAATGTGTCAGTTTCAAAGAATTGTCATTTTCTGATGAAAAAAGCATTTTGTCGCAAAAATTCCCAACCAGCTCTAGCAATTAGCTGATTTTTGCATGTGCAGGCTATGTTTTGGGGATACCGCTAGTGCAAGGCCAGTGTTATGAATGAAGTCGTGCTATGTTTTGGAAAATCTGCCTCAGATTATAATCTGAAATTAGACTCCCCCCCAGTTCAGAACCTTCAGTAGAAACCTGTCCAGACTAATCTTCAAATATCAGAATGTTACTTTTTCCTTTGCTAAACATTAATGGCCAATAGAATGGGAGAAATTGGACACCATATATCCAATATATCAAAGAATCAGGACTATAGTACATGCGATTTCCCCAGTCCTAATATCCAGGAAGGATTAATATATAAAAATCTCCAACAGGATAAGAAAAGGAGTACTTGTGGCACCTTAGAGACTAACCAATTTATTTGAGCATGAGCTTTCGTGAGCTACAGCTCACTTCATCGGATGCATACCGTGCAAACTGCAGCAGACTTTATATACACACAGAGAACATGAAACAATACCTCCTCCCACCCCACTGTCCTGCTGGTAATAGCTTATCTAAAGTGATCATCAAGTTGGGCCATTTCCAGCACAAATCCAGGTTTTCTCACCCTCCACCCCCCCCACACACAAATTCACTCTCCTGCTGGTGATAGCCCATCCAAAGTGACAACTCTCTACACAATGTGCATGATAATCAAGTTGGGCCATTTCCTGCACAAATCCAGGTTCTCTCACCCCCTCACCCCCCTCCAAAAAACACACACACAAACTCACTATCCTGCTGGTAATAGCTCATCCAAAGTGACCACTCTCCCTACAATGTGCATGATAATCAAGGTGGGCCATTTCCAGCACAAATCCAGGTTTTCTCACCCCCCCACCCCCATACACACACAAACTCACTCTCCTGCTGGAAATAGCTCATCCAAAGTGTTCTCTGTGTTTATATAAAGTCTGCTGCAGTTTCCATGGTATGCATCCGATGAAGTGAGCTGTAGCTCACGAAAGCTTATGCTCAAATAAATTGGTTAGTCTCTAAGGTGCCACAAGTCCTCCTTTTCTTTTTGCGAATACAGACTAACACGGCTGTTACTCTGAAACCAACAAGATAAGCACATGTTTTACAATAGCAATTCTACACACCACTTCTGGTTCATGGTGACAAGCCTAAAATACAAGAAAAGTGTACTACATGCACCAAACATAATCAAAATAACTAGCTCCTGTGAGGCTCTCTCTGAATCTTATAAATTGCTTGTGGAAATAATATTAAGCACCTCTACCTCTATAAACATGACCCTACGTTATAAGCAATTTTCCTGTAATAAGAATGTCAAGAAACACCACTGGGGCTTCATAAAATAGCTTAGCTGCTATTAATGTGCAATCCTTTTCTTTAAACATTGCTGCCTCGAAGGGGTAAGGATAAGGAACTTCTTTAAAAGTCCAAAAGTCGCTCAAGGGCTTCCCTCTAACGTAAAAATATTCTGTGGGCCAAAGCCTCAGCAATTGTAAATTTGATGTAGCTCCATTGAAATCAATGGAGACATGACATCTTATACCGCTGAGGATTTTGTCCTGTGGGTAACATTTTCAAGTGTCCACTAATTTCCAGTGCCTCAGCTTTTGGGTGAACAACTTGAGACACTTGGACTGTGATTTTCAAAGGTGTGATCATCTGCTGTTCTTGACTTTAATGGGAACCGTGAATGCCCATCACCTCAGAAATTGAGGCATCTTTAAAGTGCATCCAGGTGGGCAACCGAACATGGAGACACCGAACATTAGTGGACACTTTTAAAATTCGGGTCTATGTGATTTAACTACAATGTTAACGGCTAACTACAGACTACTGTAAAAGAGAGTAATCACTACAGGACGTCTAATAATATATAAAATGTGTTAAATATAATTTAAAAGAATAATTAACAATGACAAACAAAATTTACCATTCTGACAGTTTAGTGATGTAGAATAGTTCTCAGGGAATCCTGGTCCCTTTTGAATTAATGAAATATCAGAAGCCTTTAAAGTTGTTACAAAATGAAAGCTCTTAAATAAGTTCTTTCTATAAAAGCAAGAGGAATTAACCAACAAAGCTTCTGCAATTAATATAACTTTGTTATGGGCTCTGATCCTTCAGTATGTTGTAAACAGAGCTTGGTGGGAAATGGTTTTCTTGCCCCATGAGAATTTTCAAGATTACAAGATTTTTCCCATCCCAAATCAGGAATTGAAAATCTGAAAAAAAATCCAGATCAGGTCAATCAAAACATGTCAGTTCAATAATATTGAAATATTTTGTTTCAATTTGGTCCTTTTAAAATATTTTACATTTTTTTACTATGAATTAATTTAAATTTCAAAGCAAAAAGTCATATTGACCCAGAAAATGAACTTCTTAGTTTTGAAAATGTTGCAATGGGAAATTCGTCAAAACTGACGCTTTCCAGAGACCCATTTCGGTTTTGACAAATCAGCATTTTTCGATGTAAAAAATATTTCACTGAAAAATGCCCTACCATCTCTAGTATTAAGGTGATAATTCCCTGAACCCATCATATCCAAAAGATCACCTAAAGCTCCAGGGTGAAGACCATGGGTGGCTGCTCCACTCCTTAGTCACAATGAAACGGTCTACCATATGTATACAGCTCATTGGTGAAGCAGATAGAGATTTCTCAGTGGCCGGCGTGAGACTCTGGAATGAACTCCCCCAGGAATCAAGCACCATCATAACCCTCACAGTTTTCTGCCCCAAGTGCAAGTGTAACCTTTAGGTGGGTTTGAGTTCACTTCATTGCCCTTCTCCAGTGCCTAAAAACCCCCAACTCCTATAGAAAGAAGCTGGAGACCCAGAGTTCAGTCTCTAAGGATTTTCAGCAAGGATTACACAGGGTCAACCTCCCCACATCCAAGTCCCAAAAGGAACTAAAGAAATGAATTTAATCAAATAACTTTATAAAATCTTATGATAAAGAAACCAATAATAATCTAATTTTTACAGCCTAACATGGCTATTTTATAATCTACAGACATTATCTTCACAGTTATGCATAAACATAAATAAAGAAAACAAATTCAGATCTGAACAGTTCAGTCCCAACAGAAACACAGTGAGACGAGACTGAGAGTTCCCAAAAGCTTAGGTTGAGTTCACCTAGGTCTCAGTCAGTCTTTGATCACCAAATCTATACAAAGAAAAGGAAGACTTGTGCACCTTAGAGACTAACAAATTTATTTGAGTATAAGCTTTCGTCAGCTCACTTCATTGGATGCAAGGATGCATCGTAGCTCTCGAAAGCTTATGCTCAAATAAATTGGTTAGTCTCTAAGGTTCCACAAGTGCTCCTTTTCTTTTTGCGGACACAGACTAACACGGCTCCTACTCTGAAACAAATCTATACAGTTTGCTTAGTCTAAAACAACATCTTTCCTCCACTTGCTTGTAGAAATCTTAAGTTGGAATCCATGCAGAGTCTTCCTCTGTTGAAATCACTGCTAGCCAGTCATAGACTATCAGGGTTAGAAGGGACCTCAGGAGGTCATCCAGTCCACCCCCCTGCTCAAATCAGGACCAGTCAGCTGGCTGGTTAACCAACCACTCAGTTAAGTGTATAGATTTAAAGAAAAGCCGGTTACAAGAAAATACAAAACTGAGAATAGCAAAATAGAAATGACACTGTCCCCATTACTACATTTACAGAAAAGTTGGTAAATCGCACTAGTTGAGACAATGTAACTAGAACAGTTTGGCTAAAATCAAAACAACATTCAAAGCGTACAATTAAAATAGACAAAAGTTATTTTCCCCTCCCAGTTTCCCCTGGCTATAATTAGCATTGTTCATGCTGCCCTGTTAGAGGTTAACAATATCACTAACCTGCTGCAAAATGCTTCAGAGTTAGGGACAACAGCCTGCTCCTGGGCTCAGCTTCTCTTAACTCACACTGGCACATGGTCCTTTGTAAAGCAGCTGCCCTGACCGCTTGCCATCATGGAGTCTGACCCCAGCAACAGGGAACCAGTTGGAGCAGACCCAAAACTACAACACCCAATTCCAAAAGCTTCTGGATCTGGACTGCTAAATCTGCCTAGCAACAATGCCCCAGACACAACTCACTCCTACCTAAAGAGATATCTCCCTATTAGGCACATGGGTTACACAAGAAACATTTCTTCAACTAGCTTTCTGCATATCAACACAGAGCAGAGTGTTCATTAGAAACAACAACAATAATAATAAAGGATTGAAACACAAATACACCACTGCATACAATTTGCCCCTGTGGGAACAGGAGGAGGAGAGAGAGAGAATGAACCATGTTGCCATTGTTCGTCAGCCACCATAGTGATAAGGGCAGTAGAAGAACAGGTATAGAATAGTGATAAGTCCCTTAGAAATGTGATAGACTCTGGAGGGGCAATGGAGGTGGGACCTGAGCAGAGTCATGGACCAAGCAGTAAGGAAACGTTCTGAGAACAACGTGCCCACAGATTTCCCTCAAACCAACTGCACCGTTTCTCGGCATTCCTAGAGTCTAAATATTATTTAAAAAGTCAAACCTGTCAAGCACAATGAAGCACCTTGATCTGATTTTTGGTAATTGGTTATTTCATAGGGTACAAATAATCATAAAATCAAATGGTCTCTACTTATAATTTTATAGTAATTGCTTCTATATCACTTGTCAGTTTTTTTCCATAATAAAGTTCATGCATAATTAGCATATAATCTTCAGGCATAAATAACACCCTAATTAGTCTGTAATCTGTAATTATAATGTATTTACTGACTAGTTATATGCGTGTTTGGACTCTATAAAATAAAATATCTTTATTAAAGAAATTGAAGGAGAATTATGTAAATTTTGTGTGTGCAGCTCATTCTTGGAGCTGTCAGGACAAAGGAAACAAAGTTATAACAAATAGTTATTCTCCTTAATCTAAACAAAGAGGTGATACTAGGGGAGAGATAGCGAGCAATACATATCACTGCTGGGTTTTTAAAGGTAAAGCCAAGTCTTTCCTGAACATTTAAGGGTGGAGGCAAAATGAATAATACTATTTAATAGTCAATCAGAGAAACACCCTGCTGTCATGAAATGTACGAGCAATCACATCTGGAGAAGATGAAAGCTCCCGATGGACAGATTTAGTCACAAATTCATACATTAGAGAACAGCAAAGTTTGGATAAAAGATCTGGCAAATGACATCCAAGGAGGATAATGTAATTACAGCCTTAAAACTGTGACAATATTAGGTTAATTCCATAGTAGCTTGACTTCCCCTTAAAATTGTTTTTCAGAACTGTGGATACATGTTTGTGCTGCAGTCATGTACAGTAAAGTCTGAGGAGTATGCTTTATGATCAACATGCTCTGTAGCACTTACGTTTTCATTCTGAAGTTCAAATGATTGCAGATAGGCACTGGTATGTGTTCTGTCTCACAGTTTTTATTAGTATGGTTTGCAATACAGTAGCACCTAGAGGCCCCAGCTCAGATCACAGCACTATTCTATTAGGTTCTGTACAAATGCATAGTGAGAGACAGTCTCTGCTCTGAAGAGCAAACTCTAAATTACAGTTGGGATGAAAAAAAGGCAATTCCTTTCTGTGAAACATTTCTCAATTTGTTTTTGTTTAGCAAGCTGTTCTGGGGGTGGGAAATTTCAGCCAGCTGTCTTCTTAACAGACAATATAGACATAGGGGCGGGTAGAACCGTGGCTCAAAGGGTGTATCTACACAGCAGCTGAGAGGTGAGTCCCAGCACAGGTAGATAGACTTCCGCGAGCTCTGCAGTGTGCTGTCAATATCAGTGTGGATGTTGCAACACTGATGGCAGCTCTGAATAGGACCCAGGGGGTCAGGCATGCTTGGCCTTGGGCAACTAGCCCAAGCCACCACCTGTGCAACAACATCCACCCTGCTATTTTTAGCATGCTAGCTCAAATCCGTCTATCACGCTGGGAATCACACCTCCCAGCAGAAGTGTAAACATAAAGTGACTTGCGCAGCAACGGGGAAGCAAAGTCAGTATTTGGACCGATGATTCCTGAGACTCTGTAGCAGTGTATGCATGCCCCGTCTCCTGTTGAAGCGGACGATGGGTGTGCTAACACCACAGTTACAGTCTATCCAGCTGTTTCGGGACTCACCACGATAAGGCACAATAGCCAGATTCAAAAGGGGGGCTCTTGGGTTCAGGGCAGTGAGGCCTAGCGGCCAGCCTCAGTACCACAGCCTTTAAGTCCAGGGCCGTGTGGCCTAGGGGCCAAAGTCAGTTCAGCTGCCTCGGGGTCAGGGCTGTGCGGCCTTATGGCCAGAGTCAGCACAGTGGCCCTTGGGGTCAGGGCTGTACAGCCTTGTGGCCAGAGTCAGTACAACCGCCCCTGGGATCAGGTCTGTACGGCCTAGCAGCTGGAGTCAGTACAATGGCCCCTGGGGTCAGGACTGTACGGCCTAGCGGCCAGAGTCAGTACAATGGCCCCTGGGATCAGGGCCTAGCGGCTGGAGTCAGTACAATGGCGCTTGGGGTCAGGGCTATGTTGCATTTGGAGCATGCCCAGTCTGGTCCAAGGGATGGGACTTCCGCCGCCCATAGGGTGGGATTAACCCTTTCCTGCATAGTGTGGGGTATGTACGCCCTGTCACAGTCCCACTTTAGTGCCCTATCTTCTTGACCACATTACCTTGCAAATTTGAGTGTGATGTGAGTGTCTGTGATATTCTAACACTCTCTTTCTCTTATTTGGTTTCCTTTTACTACATAGGATGGTTGTAACATGAAAGCAGATCAAGTGTCCAGTTGACTGTCCTCTGTATGATGCTGGTGGGTGACATATAATAGATGAGATGGTAATTATTGTTTATTTGTTGTTGTTAGAGCTGCTTGGGGGGAAAAAAAAGGAAATTTCCCATCCCGTGGGAAATTTTGAGATTTTGACATTTATTTTTCTCCTAAATCAGAATGAAAAATCAAAATCCTGGATTGGTTTTGTGAAATTAAATATTATGATAAGGTCAAAATGTTATTTTGTCTTTATCTTTGTATATTATAGTCAACCTTATTGATTTATATAATATAATCAAAAGAATAGAATCAATAGAATAGAATCACCTTGTCGACATTAAGGCCAGAAGGGACCATTGGGATCATCTAGTTTGACCTCCTGCACATTGCAGGCCAAAGAATCTTACCCTACCCCACCACCAAAATGTTTTGAACTTATTGAAACAAAATAATCTGGTAGTTTCCTATTGAAAAAAAATGATAAAATGTACACTTTCCTGTCAAATATTTAGATTTTGTTAAATCAGCATTTTCAAAACCGCTATGTTGGAAAATTTCCTGCCAGCTTTAGTGGTTTTATATGACTGTGAGTCACTTGTGACCAACACTTCCATTGTATTCATACATAGTAGTTGTATAATTTTACTGCATTTTATTCTTCAGTGACTCAAAAAAGTAAAATGTATAGAAGTGAGAAAGGAAGAAATCCAATTATTTTTGTGTATGGCACCTGCAGGAATGAGTGCTTTATAAATGCTCTATAGCTAGAGGATGATTCTTAGTCCCTTTGAAGCTGTATATAGACATTTATTCTATATTGTTACACTGTCCTGCATGAGGTGACATCCTAAGATTCATGAAGAACTGAGGTTTAGTGGCATCATCTATAATCCAAAACTGATCTTTAGTCTTCTTACGTAAACACACCTAGATGTAACACTACTGTATAGACTAGCTCTTTGCACCTGTAGACCAATTCCCAGGAGCCCTCAAGAGAAGTAGGCCTTTAGGTGGATGTAATTTTCACGATTTTATGTGCACTTACAGTCCTGGACTGCTGCAAAGGTTCATTTCAGTATTGGGCAAAATCCACACTGAGCTGGGTCGTCTTAATAGCTACAAAACAGGGTCTGTTTTTTCCTGCTTTGATTCCATGGTTAAATGAAAATGCCATCTCCTACTCTCCTTATTGTCCTGTAAGTCAGTCAAATGGGGCTTGACCTAAAATCTATATAGCTCATTCCTAAAAGCCTAAACACTTACCTTCTCTGAATAGTGCCTATCTGTAGAAGGAGAACACTGGCTTCAGGGGGGTTATGTGTGCAATAAGGTACTATTTAGTGTTAATAAGGTGGCAAATTCTGGCTCTAAGAGAACCAGTGAAGGCCACTACCAACTTGAGTCATCCTTTCTACAATAGGAAAAAATAACAGCCTCTGTTTGTAACAGAACCAGTTACAAACTTTCTCTTCACTTCTTATTTTAATGTGACTATTATAATTTAAAACACAGAGCAATATTTTGTAGCTAAAATATGACCATCATTTTAAATCCGATCTGAACAAGGCATGGAAGAGGGTGGATTCTGGTATTCTTCTTTTGTTTTCCCCTGAGACACTTCTCAGAAATATTTGAATTGTATTCCTATGCTTGTAATTTCTCTGAAGCTTTGTTAGCACCAAACATTGTAAATAGCAAGTGGCATGGGAAAACAAACAAACAAACAAAACAAAAACCCCCCACCTGTCAGCTTCTTTACACTTGTGTCTTTTATGTTCCCTGAAAAGCTATCCTCTTGTCATAAAAAACAAACCTTCCTCTTTGCAAAATCACTACATCCCTATGTAACAAATGCCACTACACTAATAAAGTAAAGAATAAATCCATGGCAGGAAGGGAAACTGTGTGTAAGGAAAGGAATAATTGCTTGTGGATGAAATGGAGAAGCAATGGGCAGCCTAAGGAATTTCCTTTGGATCTTTATTACAGCAAGGGATTGGGGGAATTTGAAAATCTAAGGGTACCAGCAAACAGTAAAGTAGGAGCTGAGAAAATCTCTAAAAAAATCACAAACCTGGAATAAAATGGAAAAATTGATGAATTTAAAAAACAGGGTAAAAAGTATTTGTTGATTGCCTCCATCTGCATGAACTCTGTGGTGAAGTTTAAGCAAAATGCTGGGTAGAGCCAGTAACTAAGCCAAGGGCGAAGAAGAAATGGAAACCGTGAACAACACAGCAGAAGAGAAGAGCTCAATTTAAAAGCAGATCATAGTATTAATTCATCAGTAAGAATTGTAGGAGTTTTAAAAACCCTTTGGAGTCACATTTATATACAGTTGCGTGGAATATCTCTAATTATATTCACAATTATAACACCTATCTTTAGCAGAGAGGCAAAACGTATAAATGGAAGCCACAGTACAAGGATTCAGAGTAACAAGGTGACAAGCAGCTCAATGAACTGCAGGAGGAAAACCTTTATTTGAAATTAGAGAAGATGAGCGAGCGAGAGAGAAAGAGATGTAGCTAATAACACTGTAAAAAAAACCCAAATCCACACTCCAAATTGTAGCAGAGGAGGTGCTGTTTGCATAGGATCAGACCACTCAAGTGGGCCAGGCGGGATCAGACCACAGGAGCAGGGGCAAGAATAGACACACCATATATGTGCAGGAGGAGGTTCCCAAGAAGGATCACAGAAGGGAGGCACTCTGGGGTTTGTCATGCTGTCTGGAGTGGAGTCTATCAATCACAGGGCAGACTGTTAAGAAGCAGGGCACAAACCCAAAAATGGTTATGAGTTCTACACTGAGATTATACTTGTTACTTGGTTGGTGAAAACTCCTCAGGCACTATATAGTCTTAACATGGAGTCACTGACAGTCCCCTTGGGCATTCTGGTCTATCTTGCTACCCAGGCAAGCTTTATGCTGTATAGCCACTTTACCCCAAAGATCCACAAAATATTCAGGTTACTCCAAGTCCCAAAGGACCAGTCACTTACCCCAGGTCAATTTGCACCTTAGATCTTGCACCAAAGACAATGCTTATAGCCAATCCTATTGTAAACTACCTAAGGGCTTATTAACTAATAGGAAGAAATGAGTTATTTAAAAGGTTAAAACTGGCAAACCTACACACACAAGTGAATTGCAGTGTTAGGTTTCAGATAGTTATAGAGCTCCTGAAATATGCAATCTCTATAAATCCTTTAGGGCTAGCTCAGATTAATTCTGGGGATCCGTTGCTTATGTTTAGGAATATCTTCCCCTTAGAATCCAAACAGCATAAAAAGACCCTACTATCTTCTGGTTAGGGATTTTCATCCCCATCTCCCTAGAGTCCAAGCTGATGGGATGAGGGCTCCTACATGTCTCCATCTTCATGGGTGTACTGGGAGCAATCAACAAAGTCTGTGTTCTTTGATGGCTTCCAATGGCCCATTTGGATTCAATAAGCCTTCCTGTTGGCAAGAGATGACCCCTCCTCCAGAATGAAAACTTGTATTTCATGGTTGGTGACTTTTCTTTCCTGACTGGAATTACAGTTTCAAAGCAAACACTTTTATAGTTACAGAACAAACACAAATATTACCTTATAGAATTGGTAACAGCTATTATAAGGATTATATTATAAGTAGGTTTATATTATAATGCATGCAACAATTTACTAGCATTTCATAAAGTCTAAACACACTAAATACATGGTCACAAGTCTACTACCTGTTTTCGTAATACTAATACATGGGTGAGTCACACTCATTTCCAGCTATGCCTTCAATGGTGCTCACTTGAGGTCTAGGGACATTGGCATGAGCTGGCACCTGGTCTACCAGCATCACAAGGTCATCATGGTAAGCTCTGGTTGGCATGCAGTGATCAGTCACCTTCTATGCACTAGAAAACTAAAGCATTAGGAACTAACCTGGTGGGATAGCACCAGTCAAAGTACCAAATGGCCATGCTGTTTTGGATGCAGGTCAGTTGTACTGCACCACTGCAGCTGAATTGCCCTCTGGGTGCTTATCCCTCAGTTCCCAGTACAGCTTCCTGAAGCAGTGGTATCTGGGATATTTCAAAAGGCTTCAAGGAACCCAAAGGCACTGAGAGCTCTGAGATTAAACTCCCATATCCCGCCAAGAAAATTCCATAATGTGGTGAGTCTTCTGTCATTGATATCGCATTTATCCTGCATGTGCTAGTCCAAAGATGGATAAGTCTTGGATGCGATACTAAATTCATCATGCCACATGAAATCATGGTCAACAAGGAAAGATATGATCATCACAAATAAATATAAACCACATGTGTTGATGTATCCAAAAGCTCCTGATATAAATCTTCTCAAATTCTTCTGGAGAACTTACTTTCATCTCTCATCCTGCACCTGCATGTAATATTGTCATGTAGAAAAGAAGGGAAAGCATGATTAGGGTTATCACACAGGTGACATTAGCAATTAGTCAGCAAGTGTCATGGCATGATACTTTGGTGATACCTCTCTAAAAGCCATTGTGGCATGATAAGTCCACAACCATACGACAGAACAGTTACATGAGTGCACCACTGTGACGTTATCTGATAAAATATGACCATGTATATCATTGTTGCTATGGCTGTTATATAATTTCAACAAATCTTGTACAAAGTATGTCAAGTAAGGTGTCTATGGAAAGATTATGATTTGCTGAATACGATTATGTTATTTGTATGCATGCATCATTTTTATCTGAAGTTATGAATATTAACTATGTGCCTGTATTTCAAATGTTTGCTCATGTGGTAACAACAACAAGGTAATTAACTTGCACATCTTGAAGGGACTATTCAAGTTAAATGGCTCATTAAGGAAAACTTAACTCACAATGGACCGCGGAAGATGCCTATCTACACTTAATGGACTTTCCTGTTATAGTCTCTGCTATGACTAAGTGAAATCATGCATGGACATGTGACTTGCCCATGTGACTCAAACCACCATCTTGTTACCTGTAATTTTCCACAGTGAGAATAATGGGTTTCCTTTCCCATTGGAATTGGCAGAAGCTATAAAAGGCCCTGAAAACATCTCCATTTTGCCTCTTTCCTGCTCAAACCTCTGGACTATGGACTTACACTAATGGGACATTCTAACCAAAGGACTGAGGACCTTCCAATGATTTGGAAGCAACCAGAAACTTAACAAGCCAGCAGTTTTTTCCATCACTGCTACAAGCCTGATCCAAGAACTTTTTGTATGTATTTATTGTATGTATTTGATTCCTTTAAACAATTTTAACTTTCTTTCTTTCTTTCTTTCTTTCTTTCTTTCTTTCTTTCTTTCTTTCTTTCTTTCTTTCTTTCTTTCTTTCTTTCTTTCTTTCTTTCTTTCTTTCTATAAATAAACCTTTAGATTTTAGATACTAAAGATTGGCAACAGTGTGATTATTGGGTAAGATTGAAATAATGTATTGACCTGAGTGTGTGGCTGGTCCTTTGAGCTCAGAATAACCCTTTTGTTTGACTAAATTGGTTTTAAATAACCACTCAACTTTAAGTCTAGTGTCTGGGTGTTGAATTCAGGACTGGAATGCCTAAGGAGACTGCTTTTCTGACTTCTTGTTAGCCAGTGTGGTGAAACAGAAGTTTACTTTTGTTGCTGGATTCGTATATCTTATGAGAGAATAACCACCAATTTTGAGGTGTGTCTGCCCTATTTCTTAGCAGTGTGCCCTGAGTTTGGTATTCTCAGTTGTAACCCACGGAGGCATGGTTACAGCCACACACAAAAAATTGTTGCAGTCACAAAAATGATGCAAGCAATTATTGCCAATGCCTTACTGCCGGGAGGAATGAGTGTACTTGTTCCTATCTAGGTCACCTTCCAAGTGCAACACGGAAACAGCTTTTGCTGCTGGTGAGCATCATGCAATCCTTGTAAGTTAAGTCACAGTGGCTCTCTTGCCTAAAGTCATTCATAACAAATATACCAGATTATGATTTACTGAAATGGCAGAATCTCCTGTCACAACCATTGGATAATCACATAAACCTTTATGCTCGTGATGCCAGGGTCAAAGGCCTCCGCAGTAGCTCTCCTAGTTAAAGCGGCAAAGAGTCCTGTGGCACCTTATAGACTAACAGATGTACTGGAGCATGAGCTTTCATGGGTGAATACCCACTTCGTCGGATGTATGTAGTGGAACTATTTTGGGATGAAAGGCATTTCAACATCTGACTACACTGCTCACCCCCATGACCTCTAATAGGTGGCAACATTTCTCACATGTAGACCCTGAGGCAGACACACTGTTTGGGAAGATACTTCAGATTCACTAAGTGGTATTCTGCTCTGGGCTGCTACAGTGGTTGGGACTGGAATCCATGTTGGTTGTGGTGAAGCTGAGACAAGGCCCTGATTGAAAATGTCCACAATAGAGCCACCAAATGTTGAAGCAGGGATTGTTCCTTGCATGCTTAAACAGCACCTGTCTAACATGCGTCTGAAGACTATGTTTCCTGGGGGATGGTGGCATCGAGATGCTTGAGCCGACTCTCTAGATAGTTTAATTAAAGCAGCTACTCAAGTTGTTGGGTTTAACATGTGGATACTAGGTGTGTTGGTGGCCTGTGATATGCAGGACGTCACACAAGATGATCTGGTGATCCTTTCTGACCTTAAACTCTTACTTCTCTTATGAAAATAAAAATGAATATAAAGCACCAAAATCATAATTGAAACTGGAAGCTAAAGGGAGGAAGGTGGTTACTGCATATATTTCATATAGATTCCACTTCACCTCAGACAGTTGAAGCTTCTAAAGATATATAATTGGGCAATTATGACACAAAGAAAGGAATGATAATTTTTGTGAGTGTTATAGAACAATGATAAGCCATTAATTGAAACTCTAATTACCGCTTATAAGTGTTTGACAAAGTAGACGGTTTTTAGCACAGTGCTAGAAGCAACACTTAAGGCATTATTTCTATCAAAGCTTTTGGATTAAATTGCACAATTGTTTAGAACTATTATCTTCTCCTTTGAATGATGTGCCATTCTGAATCTTCAGTTTTATGACCATTTTGTACTATGTTAGATGCTATATAATGTAGAGGCTAGATTCTGCTACAAGCGCTCACATTGATTAGTAACTTACTGTGCTAATAGTCCTATTTGGTTTGATTGTCATAGATTCATAGATTCTAATGCCAGAAGGTACCACTGTGATCATGCATTCTGATCTCCTCCTCCAAGGGAAGAAAGTCAAGGGTTGGCTCAGTCCCTTCAGGCTGACACTCCAGATCAGCCTCCCTCAGCCACTTCCTACTTTCTCTGGGTTGCCTTCATTTTGGGTTATAGCCCAAGCCTTCTGTTTATACAGTCCCAGTAGTTCAGAGCCTCAGGTACAGGGAGGGCAGGGTGGTGGTGGGGGTTCCAAACTCACTTTCAGTGTCCAGTCATTCCCCTTCATCAGGAAAAAGGGCAGGCTCCTTCCCCTGTACATTGCTTTGCCTCAGCAGCTATAGCTTGTCTGCCTTCATGCAGCCAGTCTCTCCTTCACACTCCTCACTACCTAAGTGCCAGAGATCCCTTTTGAGCTGGGCTTCCATAGGGAGCATGCCCAACAGCTGCTAAAGGGGAGGGCCTCCTTGGTGCAGTTTTGCTTCACCACTCCTTTAACCTTAGGGGTGGGGTCTGTAAACCCCATCACTTTTGTCTCTATGTGTGTGTGTGTGTCTGCACATGAATGAACGAACATATTGTATGTGCCTTTTGGTGAGGGTCCAGCCTTATGGGCCTTTAGTCAGGGCCTTCATTATTCTTTATAGTTATATCTATGTTCTTTTGGGAAACCCTAGAATTAAAAAAAAGTTACTTACAAATAAATTTTAGTTTGCTGGCAAAGAAAACTATACTTCTAGTAGTTTGACCTCTTTTCCCACAATTTCCCTGGCCACCTGGGGTTGGTTCTTTTTAAGATCCATCATTCTCAGATTGGTTCCAGAGAATCATTGACTTTCCAGAGTATCGCTGTACTTCTGTCCTTTTCTCCAAGTTTGGCCTCGGGGTTTTCCTGTCGGGGATAACCTTCCTGCCACTACACCAGTCTTGGCCTCCTGAAACAATCCAGGTTAATCATCAGCACTTCCCCTTGGAGCTGTTTTTTAATAGTGATCTAACATGGAAACATTTGTAGACCATGAAGGGCAGGAGTATAAATGAAGAGGAGGCAGGCTCTCCGCCATACTGAGCCCGCTCCCATCAGCTGCACTGGACAAGGGCTTGGTCTGCCTAAACAAATAGCTAGCTCCTTCAAGAGACTCTGAGGACAACTGGTGTCTTATCACTTTGAAGTGTGGGAGGTTACCACTAGCCCCTCCTCCCCCGGGAAGTGGGAAGCTGAGGGGTAAGGAGTCATTAGGGAACTTCCAGCAGTATCCATTTCAGACTTACTGGTTATTCACTCAGAAAAGATTGCCCAAACATTGTGGAAAGCCTTTCCATTGATAGGATAACTGCAGAGGAAGGTATGGGAAAGCAATGACTACCCAGATAAGAGATGGAATTCTGCTGAAGAAGAGGCTCTCCTACATATAAAGATGATCTCCCTTGAAGGAATAGATAGTCTAGGGTACCTCTACTGCTAAATGGAGATTACCTCCTGCCATGATTCATTTGATGGGATCCAAAGGAGTTGCTGGGCATTGGTCCCAGTTTATGTGGCCTCAGTGACCTTGGTCCATGGTGACCCAGTCAACTGAAAATCAGCACAACACTCAATCTGGAGCTGAAACAAAGGAGTCTGTGGGAGCAGGCTCTTCATCCACGGAGCAGAGGAAGAAGAGCCTGCTGTGGGTGTCAGGCGCGAGTCATCCCTGTGGCCATTTGTCTAAGTGTCAGCTGATGGAAAGTGGAGGGGAGGCTAAGCTCTAGATGTACAGGACTAAAACAGCTCTTGGTTTCTGGTACAGACGTAACCCTCACACACTTGCCAGTACTAGTATGTGAAGGCCCATCAATGAAATACAATCTTACTTTATTTCACAATGATAAAGATGTAGGATCAGATTGTGTGTTCATTCTCCAGGATACACAGCCCAGAAGGTGCAGTCCAAAAAGAGTAAGGTGGGTATCAGGTGGTCTTAAGAGCTGAACTGGGGGAACAATGCAGGTGCACCTATGACAGCAATTCTACCCCATCCCCTGGTAGGCTGTTTATGGCCCCATGTGTCTCCAGAACGGCCTACAGGAGCCAGAGTAGGGGAATGGAATCCTTGCCCCTGTTTGGGACTGGTATTTTCAAGTACTGTAGAACATGAGGGCCAACTTCTGCTTGGGTTACTCATATGAGTTAATTGTTAGTGATCATTGGGAGTCCTTGGGTGAGCAAGGCAAGCCAGGTTTGGCTCTTAGTTTATTGGCAATGAAACCCAAAAGTGAAACTAATATTTACAAGGAAGCAGCTATGATGTCCTGTCCTTTTGCGCTGATCACTACACTTAGGCTTTTAATTAACACTGCATTATCACACCTCTCACATCACAACTTCAATTAGGGTCCCATCCTGTGGTGTGCCGAGCTCCCCCAGCTCCCAGTAGAGCCAGTGGGAAATGAGGACACTCAGCACCACACAGGACAGCACCTGGCAGAATCAGGTCTTTAATGGGGACAGTGCAGAAGCTGGGGAAAAAAGGGAGTTTGAAGTGTCTTACAATAAAAGGTGCAGGCAGCTCTAGAAAACAATTGTCCAACTTGCCTCAGCTGAATCAGGGAGCCGCAACTGGGCCTTTTGTGGTCTTTTATGCCCAGCAGAAACTGGTTGCCACAGAAAAGCCCTATACAGATGCCGCACCTACCTAGTTAAATTCCTGATTTCAGCATCCGAGTTCTGCATTTGCCAGGGAAACGTCTTCATGGCCAAAGGCTGTGATGAGCTGCAGGTCACATGACAGGAGGTGAGAGAGGGGAAGAAAAAGCACAATGAATCAACAACCTCATCAGTAACGGGAGGAAGACAAAGACAGAGCATTACACGTTTCTGTCAGCTCGGCTTTTCAAATGGCTTTGCTAATGAGTAGTCAAACTAAAATTACAGGCTTTGGTTTTTGCCACATTTCCCCTTTTTCCATTTACTCCTCATACGTCACAATTGTATGGTGCCACTCTTGCCTGTCTCCCACCTAGAGGAATGGGGAAACCTGCCACTCACCATGCTAATTCAGAGCAGACAGAGAGGCTAAGGACAGTAATAATAACAGCTTTATAAGTCTGTGGTGTGCCAGGGTCGATAGGAGAGGGAGGCGGGAAAGATGGGAGAAGGAAAAAAAAATACAAGAGGTAAAGGACAAGAAGAATTAATAGATTCAAAGGCTAGAAGGGACCATTATGATCATTGAGTCAGATGTCCTGAATCACACAAGCCATAGAATTTCACCCAGTAATTCTAAAGGAGATACTGTAGTTCAACCAGAAGTCTTGAATTTAACTCAGGAATTACTGGGTGAAATGCTATGGCCTAAGTGTTGGAGAATTTATCATGCCTCTTAATTGAAAGGAAAAAAAAAAAGGAAGGCAGAAAAGCGAACTGGGAAGAGAAACAGCACTGCAATGTTGGGGAAAGCACTCATTAGAATGTGGCTCAGAATGGGCTACTTGGGAAAGTGGCTAGAATGAGTTTTATTGCTGATGAATGTTGCAGAAGAATGCACATCCATACAAGGCCAGACTTTGAAAGGGCCGGGCACCTGTTCTGGCCCCCCCGCGCCCCAATAAAACTACTATATGTCACACCAGGTAATTGTGTTACACAGCCTGCTGATGTGCACCCCAAATGGGCAACTGAACAAGTCACCGTAGTCACACAAAGGATTATGAATTTGTCTCTGCAGTCATCTGGCTACATGTGCATTTGTGGCAGGCACGTGCACGGTTAGGGTACCTTCTGAAAACTGAGGTTTGATGACAACAGGCAGGAGTAGGCAGCAGGTTTAAAACAAAGAAAAGGAAGTATTTCTTCACACAATGCACAGTCAACCTGTGGAACTCTTTGCCAGAGGATGTTGTGAAGGCCAAGACTATAACAGGTTTCAAAAAAGAACTAGATAAATTCATGGAGGATAGGTCCATCAATGGCTACCAGCCAGGATGGGCAGGGATGGTGTCCCCAGCCTCTGTTTGCCAGAATCTGGGAATGGGAAACAGGGGATGGATCACTTGATGATAACCTGTTCTGTACATTTCATCTAGGGCACCTGGCATTTGTCACTGTCAGAAGACAGGATACTGGGTTAGATGGACCATTGGACTGACCCAGTGTGACCATTCTTATTCTGAGTATGGAATAAGTGGTGCAAAGGCTCTCTGTGGAGCTCTTCAACACATTCCCAAGAAAAGCTGTAACCACATTAAACTAACTTGATCTGGATGCTTGACTGGAAATGTGGGGCCTGAATCTTCAACTTTTGCATGAGTAGTTCTTCCTCATGTGAGCTAATTTCAGTCAGACCCCTCTCCTGAACTATTCCTCTGACTCAGCTTGTAGGAGTAGACACTTGAAACTCAGGCAAGTTTAATCAAAACTCTCTCAAAACTGAGCCAGTCTTTTGGTTTAGTGACAGGATCATGCAGAATGTGTGGCCTTGAGCAGCTCTGATGTGAAACTCAGCAGTTTTAGCTGAACTCTGCTTTGATATTCTAGAAACCTAAAGTGTAACTTCGTTAGGTGCAAACCCACATGGATTAAAACCACATGAATAATTTGCCTGGAGTCCTCTGAAGCCCTAGATTTCCATAGTGTGGCCAGCTGTTCTCTGTTTCTATGCTCACTCCATGATGCCATTAAAGCACATTAAAGACTGGTTAAGGTTGGGGTAAGCAGAAATGTTTGTATTTAAAAACAAGAAAGTATACTAAAATTAGACACAGAGCACTGAGCGCTGGTTCTTATGTTTGAAAAAGGATCAGGTTTTATCTTTGAATCAGCTACAGACAAAGAAGGATACTATTGTTAAAGCTATACCACTACATTTTGGGAAGAAACACTGCACATAGGCAGTGGCTTAACAGTGGCAAATAGCGGCTTGTATTTTTGACCCTCTCTCTGTTCTTATAATTTTGATGTGATTTACCAAACCATACTCTTTTTTTAAATAAAAGGAGCAAAGAGAGCACAGAAGATCACATAAAACGAAGTCTGAGAGAACGATCTTCCTTCTGAAGTTCTTAAAGAACTGCCCTTCAAAGGAACTCACTAGCATAGCTGCCACCAACAAAGGAGAACTTGCTGTGATGGCAGCTGTGGATGAAACACGTCCATTATGATGACCATGCTGGCACAGCCCTTTGTTGGTGGGGTGTCAACCACCCAAGTGGGAGTTCTGGGCGGCATTTGGTTTTCACCTCTTCAGAAAGTGCATGCTCAGACAATGAGGAAGGGGATCTGAACCCACCCCGTTTGGAATGATTAAGGCAGCTTGTTCCATGTGGTACTTTATCTAAGTTACTTATAGGGTCCGCATTAACGTAATATCAGAGCACCTCACCCTTTGTAATATATTTTTCATCACAACACCTCTATGAGGTATAGAATGATCATCTTTGTGTTATAGATGAGGAACTGAGGCTTAATGACTCACCCAAGGTCACGTAGAAATATGTGGTGGAGCATGGATTTGAACTGAGGTCTCCCAATTACTAAAGCATTGCTCTAACTACTGAACCATCCTTCCTCTCTGCTTTTGGAGGCCTTTGCTTTTCAGAGGGCATGTGGGCAGCACTTTTTGAAAATACAAGATGACTCAAGTGGGGCAAAAACAGAAGCACCCCACATCACTAGTCAAGTGAAAAGAAGAAGCTGTATCTCTGGTCTCATCCCTATAAAACCAGAGACTACTGGCAACCCAGGAGCAACTGCAAGGGAAAACTCATTCCTTGAAATAGGCCACCAATATTACTCGTTCAGACAATATTTAGCCGTTTCTGTCACTGTGGTACTTAGATTGGGTCCCAGGTATTCAAAGCCACAGGCCTGTGGGTGGAACGTTACAAAATTAAACGACCATCATTCAAGCTGCCAAATATCCGAGCACGTAGTGTTTTATGTAGCACTGTGCAAGTGCCTATAATGGCTGCACAGCATCTGACTAAAATGGCATCACTGTGTGAAAAAGGGGGGGAAATCCTTCTTTTGAAAGTTTGGGAATCAATTTGAAAGGTTGTTTTTTTTTGCAGAAATACTAAATCTTGAATCAAGAGCATGAAAATTAGTTCAGCTGGAGGGAAAATATTCACTGTCCAACCGTTGTGCTCACTGTACTTTCCTTTTTTTCCCATTTCTAATCTAACCATGCCCCTTTATGCAAACAGGGGCCTTTCTAGCATACCATTTAGTCTAGCAAATGTCAACTGTTTGCCTGGATTCATTTTATCAGTCTTTTAACCATATATTTTTACTCCACCGTAAGAAGAAATCTGAATTCAATCCCATTCTTCAAAATATATAGGATGGACAGCTGAGTGGCGCATGTGGTATTGAGCTGGCTAGTATGTAAGTGAAGAAAACACTGCCCTCTGATGGATCCAATCAGGACTGCTCTACTGTTTAACATAGCTCCTATACTGCTAATAGCCAAGAGAGATTTTCCTTTCAGCCCAAGTGGCAAGCACCTGTGCTTTTAGGGGCAGGAGGACCTGAGTTCTATCTCTACTGCTTTCTTAAAATTAAAGAATCTACATGAAGATGGCAGGTTTCTTGCTACCCTCTCAGGGGGACTGCTGCTACCTGAAAACCTGGCCTTATATTTACAGTATTATCCCTTACCTCGGTATCAGAAAACAAGCCTCTTCCTATTATAAACTGTCAGCACAGATTTTGCTCCCCTTGATTCTCTATTTCCTTTCCCTTAGTTTTCACAGGGCCTGTCCGAGAGCCAGAATTTCTTGGAGCTTTGTTATATCCCTTTGTGTTTTCAGGTGTGCTATCACTGCCTCAGACCTAGCGCTGCAACAGAGGTCAGGCAGTTTTGACGTTTGCCCAGCAGAGAGGCTTGGACGTGTTTTGTAGTTTGGGGAAGTGATATGGGAACAGCTGGGCATAGTTCTGCTCACTTGCCTTGGGTGTTAGCTTTCAGTTCCTGGGTTCTCCTGCATGGGCAATGCTCAGGGGGACTATAATCTATCTATTGTAAGTACTAATATGCCCTCCTCGTTACCACAGTATGGGAGTAAAAAAAAAAAATTGT
This sequence comes from Eretmochelys imbricata, assembly GCF_965152235.1. NCBI lineage: Eukaryota > Metazoa > Chordata > Testudines > Cheloniidae > Eretmochelys > Eretmochelys imbricata. The sequence goes on from NC_135573.1 coordinate 13,662,586, forward strand.
TCAGAAACCAAAATCTGAACATTTTTAGTGAAAAATGAACTGGAAAAAAAAGATTTATTTTACTGAACAATAAAAATAGCTACTGAAAACAATGGAAAGATTCCCATTGACTTCAATGGACTCTGGATCAAGCCTTAAATTTTCAAAAGTTGCACTCGTCTCTAGTCATGTGACTCCAATCACAGTAAATGGGAATTTATAATGTGAGTCACTCTCTCCCCAACAACCAGATTTTTTAAAAACTTGGCCCACTAATCAACACAAAGTATTGAAATCTTTATTATGAAATTTCTCAATGCTAAAACCGGCATACTGATCACCTTGCAATGGTCTAGTGGAGGAATCGGCAACCTTTGGCACACGGCCCACCAGGGAAATCCACTGGCAGGCCAGGCCAGTTTGTTTACCTGCAGCATCCGCAGGTTTGGCCGATCGCAGCCCCCACTGGCCGCGGTTCGCCGTTCCAGGCCAATGTGGGCTGTGGGACGCGACGGCCAGCACATCCCTTGGTCGCGCTGCTTCCTACAGCCCCCATTGGCCTGGAACGGCAAACTGCAGCCAGTGGGAGTGGCGTTTGGCCGAACCTGTGGACAGTGCATGTAAACAAACCGTCTGGCCCGCCAGCGGATTTCCCTGATGGGCCGCGTGCCAAAGGTTGCTGACCCCTGGTCTAGTGCCAAATAATGTTCCCAATGTCAGTGTTCTCTGTTAAAGTCAGTGGAGTTACTTTGACTTATGCTGGTGTAACTGAGAGGGGAAAAAAAGGGCCCAATTCTTGTCTCAGAGACTCAGCTGGAAATACTGTCTGGTAAGCAGTTTTACAAACAGCATCCCAATGCCTGATATTCCTTAGTGTTCTCAGGCTCCCCTGCAACCTACACGCTTGTGTTTTTTTTTATTTAAAGAAAACTTGTGTTTAGTGAGGGTCCCCAAATAGCTCATTTTTCATTTTTCCTTCCTTAATTGTTTTTTATTTCACTTGCTTTAGCTTTTTTTTTTTCAGAACATACCCGAACTTCCCCTGTCATATCTTTTAAGTAGTTCAGATTTTCCCCATCTTACACAATAGTCTCTTCAAAGAAGTTTTGTGTCAGCTGTTCCACACCACAGACTGCTGGCTGTCTTCACTTTAGGTATGCTCAGGAATATAGGATCACAGATCCCTCAACCCCAGTATCCTACTTCCAACAGTAGCCAATCTCAGGAAGAAGCTGAACTACTGTGGACATCTGACACTTTGGGAGACCTTTTCTAATAAAAGAGGGGAAGGGGATGTAATCAGAGCTGTTTGCAATTTTTTTTTTCCTGCTGTAAATTTTGACAATTTAAAAAAAATCAACAAAATTTACTACAGAAAATTTTGAATTTTAGTCAAAAACCAGAAAACTGCCTCTCTTTGTTTTGTTTTCAGATGAAAACTTTTCAGAGTGAGTTTTAGTTAAAAAAAAAAGTTGACATTCTCCCTGGAAAGCAAGCACTTTGCACAACAATTCCCGTTTAATGAAAAAAAAAAATTCCCACCAAAAACCAGTTTCAACTGAAAATATTCGTCCAGCCCTAACTGGCATAGACAGTGTGATCATATTTCCCTGTATTGGATGGCTTAGCATCTACACATTCACAGGTAACAGGGTAGTTCTGTTAGATCATGTGGTTGGGCCTTTGGGATCAGTCCCCTCTGATGACTGTGGTCTCTGCATTTATAAAGCCATGAGTTTATTGTTAGCACTATACATAAATGGAAGGAATTATTTCCTGGCCCTTAAGATGATTGTTTTGTAACTTGAAGCCTGAGATCTAAACCTAAAACTGCAAGCAAAGCTCAGGCAGAGGGGTGCCCACCCAGAAGGAATGTTTACACAAACCCTGTGAAGAGAAACAGCAGAGTCTTGCACAGCTCTAATCTTTGTCTATAACATAGAAGGAACTAGATTGTAATAACATCAAGGTTTCATTTTAAGTCCACTAAACCAGTGACATTCTGATTTAAGATTCCCTCAGCACCATCAACTCAGCTCTGTTACATAGTACAGTTAAGAGGGCACAGTCTGTTAGAGCATCATGTGATATATCTCAAAGTTCTTCAGATCAACATATTGTAGATTAGCCTTATCACCACTACACTAGGATATTTTAAACATCCCCTTGAAAACACTGTGGCTGGTAGAAAGTCAGTTAAAGGGAAAGTATGCCAGAATGCATTCCAAGACCACCAAGGTTAACATACACAAGTAAAAAAAAAAAAAATGTAGCAGGCTAGCATACAATTCTTTACTATGTTTCAAACAATATTTGATACATGCAGTAAACTTTGTAGGCCAGGTAAATGGCCCACGGTCTAACACATACACAAATATCAGGGAAGCGGGAAAGGCTAGTGGCGATGTTTGAAAGTCAGCAGGCCAAAATGACCAAATACAAGTAAACTCAAAGCAAGCTTGCCCAGGCAGGTCAAGATCACACTAGACCTAACTTGAAACAGGGTGGACAAAGTCTAATCTTCCCCTTCTAAGTGGCTCCCAGTGCTGGCTAATCACAAATATTAGTCATGGAGAACAGAACTCCTGGTTGGGTGTTTCGATACTTGCCTTCCTTTAAAGTTAATGAAAGATACAGCTCTCAATCTACTAGAGCCAGTGCTTTGAAAATCTCAGGCCATACGTTTCACCTCAAATAAAACAGGTGTCTACCCAGTCAAAGCCCATCTTTACGACTTGATTGCCTTCAATTAATCCATATAGTATGTAGGCAACAAAGCACCAGTTTAAGGCACTTGTGTGCTGATTTCGTTGGCTAAGTTAGCATTGGGGTGTCTAGAATGAGTATTTACTGGTCTACATATGGATGTAAGTGCCTCAATTTAGCTACAAAAATTTAAGAATTGGGCTGCAGCACTGTTTTTGTTCCTTGATTGGATGAGCATCAGCATTTCTGGCAGAAATACTGTACTCGTGCGTTTGAATTTAAGTCCAGTTTCTGTGAATACTAGCACCCGTGACTTTGAAACTCATTCTTCATGAACATTCGTGCTAGTGCCTTTAAGAGACCAGGGTGGAACAAGGTTGTGGCTACTGCTCCAGAATCCAGCATGGCAGCGCTGTGCCTTTGCCGTGAGGTGGGGCTTAATTTCAGCTACTAGTCCCAGCCACACTATCACTGAAAAGAACCTGGTTACACTTGTGTTATGAAGAACTGGATTTCTGCAAGTAAGTACGAGCCCTTCCTTGCCACCCTTATTCACAGGGACATTCTTTCTGCATTGAGAGGGGTGCATCACGAGGCCATAGCTCTCTGCAGCTAACTACACACAACTGAATGTCATGGTAACTTTCTGCAAAATGTCACTTTTTGAGAAAACAAGTCCTTGCACATCTGGAGCTGCTTAAAATCAATTTCCCTTTCCTCTTATTTTTTCTGCTCTATAACTAAAATGAGCCTAAACATTTTACATCTCTTTTTGCAATAAATAAATAAATGCCATCTGGTCTAACAACTCAGTTGCCAATTATGAGCCTGGAGCAATCTGAAACTGCCAGATATTCAGCCCCCAAAAATATGGTTTCCAACAGAAATGCTAAGAGAACCTTTGTGTTGGCTCGGTGCCAAGCTATGGTGCCATGCAAGCATTTCCTGCCACCTCACAGCCATTTGCAACAAATCAGTGCAATCTGCCTTGCACGAGAATTAATGCATTATGGTAACTTGCTTAATAGAATCTCAGTTCAGTACTTACTCTTCTATCTTCTTTTAATCATAGATGAAATTTTTTTGCAAGCCAGCTATATTCCTGATGATCAAATCTTCTAGAGTTATATCCTAGTTAAAAACCATGTCTAGAAGTTTGCAACAAATGCAAGAAAAAGCATCCACTTGAAATAAGTAGTCCAGTGTTTCTTTGTAAAGTCAAGGTATTACCGTGGTCTATTAAACCTCTTAAGATGTGGGTTGAAAATATGTCTAAGAGCAGGTGAATCATTGCAAAACCAGTGAGTTTTTTTGCATCAAATTCCAAACAGCTGCTCAGTTTGACCCTGTTTTCCTTTCTTGTAGTCACAATTTCTGCACAATCATTAGAACAGGGGTTTTTTTTCAAACACATGTCTGGAGACAGGCTGTTCTTCACATGCAGAACTGTATGTACAAATGAACATACCGTTATGCAGGACGTGAAAATTTGTTCTTTACCATTTACCTATTTATAATATTTCAGTCAACCCGTTAGGAAGCAGAAGCCGCACCACATGCTGTCGGTGACCACTCACATGCTGTGCAAACCACCTGAGCATTGAAAACTGGTCCTCCAAATCAGTCACTGAATACTTACGAACAGCAAAGACATTCATAGGAATCAGGGTTGGGTTGGGACCAAATCATGAACAGAAAAAAGGGATACATATAACTGTGAAATTATTTGCAATGAATAAATGCACCAGCTCTAGTTGGGAGTGAAACCTATGCCCTGACCCAGCAACATTTTCTCATGTGAATCGTCCCACAAGGCAGATTTGCACATGTGAGTATAAAAATACTCCAGGGACAAGTCAGAGGAGGGTAAAGGAAAAGACATCAAGAAGTCTGATTTTAGGCTTAAGGCACTGGAGTGGGACTCAGGAGATATGAGCTCATTTCCCAGGTCTGCCACAGGTTCCCTCAGTGACCTCAGCAAGGTGATTCTCTCTGTGCCTTAGTTCCCCATCTGTAAAATGGGGAGAATAGCATTTCATTTGTACAATTTGTCTATTTAGGTTCTTAGCTTTTGGGGGAAGGGGCTGTCTCTTGTTATCTATAAGTACTGTTCACACAACGGGGGCCCCAATTCTTTGCTGGGGCCTGTGGGTGCTATTGTTACATACATGATTAATAATAACACTGACATTTCAGTGGGACTGTACCTATGAGTAAGGGCTCTAGGATCTGGCCCTGAGTTCATTGTTTTCAGCCAAATCACTGACTCATCCTTACATAAACTGGGTGTGATGATGATGAGACTTTCCTTTTAAGGGGGCAAGGAAAGGATTAGCCAGGGTTTGGGAGGTGATGTTTACATTCCTTTAGCACAGCTATAAGGAGAAGTGGAGTAATCCTTGCCTGGTGCTACAAGATATGCTACTTTGAAATTCAGGGGTAAAGAGAAGAGTTGGTTGAACTACAAATGGCATGCGGTAGTAATACAGCAGTGAGATGAGGGGTCTGTTGTGCAAGGCACAGTACGTGCACATAGTAAGAGAAAATCCCTGCATCTAAGAGCTTGAAATCTACATAGACAGACAGACAAAGGGTGGACTTGGAAAAAGAGGGCTAGAGAGGTGAAGAGACTTGCCCAAGGTCACACAGCAGGTTAGTGGCACAGCTCGGAATAAAACCTCCTGACTCTGAGTCCAGTGATCCATCCATTATAGCATGATGTATCTCTCCCCACCCCCAAAAATGGTTATCACACTGTCTGGAGTGGCTCACGACTGTGAGTGCCTACCTCAGGGCAGACTGTCAAAAGCAGGGCAGAAACCTCAAACTGGTGGTGTGCTCTATAATAAGAGGTCACCAAGCCAGTAACAAATCTGAACTCCTGAATCATACCAGTTTCACCAGGGAGTCAGACAATTCTCTTTTATTCTCTGGTCTATCTTGCCACCCAGACAAACCGGACTTAGTAATAAATGATCATTTACACCAAAAATCACACCACATTCAGGTTGCTCCCACTCCCAAGAGGCCAGTCACTTACCCCAGTTCAATTGGTACATGAGATCTTACACCACAGATAACACTTGTAGCCAATCCTGTAATAAACTATCTAAAGGTTTATTAATTAGAAAAGAGAAATCAGAGAGTTATTTACAAGTTAAAGCAAGTGAACATATGCACAAATGAGTTACAAGCTACATCCTAAGAGTGACAGAGTTGTAGCGATCTGTCAATTCAACACGTCTTTCAGGGTGGACGCTGGAGTCAATCCCTGGGGATCTCTGGCTTCAGTTTGGTATCTCTGGCCCTGTGAGAGTTCAAACAGCAAAGAGATGAAAAATCTTCACATCACCTATTTTTGTTTCCCTTTTCCTGCATTCAAAGTGATGGTACTAGGCCTTCTGCATGTACTTCTCTAGAGGTGGATGGGTAATTAACAAAGCTTTTGTTTTATAATGCCCCGCTTAAATTTGATAGTCCTGGATGAGTGCGGGAGGGATGATTCTCATCCCTGGGTTCACAAGTTCAGTGCAAACATTTTCAAAGTTATAAAGCAAAACTTACCTATGCTCCTATAGCATGGAACATGGACATTACAAGTGAGATTAATGCATGCAGCAATTTGCAAGCATTTTGTAGAGTCTAAACACTAAATACATTCCTATAACCCTATAATACCTATTTTGATCAAAACCAAGATATAGGTGAATTGGTCTGGTCTCAAGTTACGAGTTTGTCAGTTCTTAACTAAAGCCTGCACCCTTGGCAAGAGCTGACACCTGGCTTGCCAGCATCACCATGGTTAAAGTTAGTACCTTCGAAAAGGAGACCAGACCACCCTTCTTTAAAACTTACCCTTCAAAATGAACCTAGATTTGCAATACACACAGAGAGAAGCACACCTGATGACGTCACCTACTGGGTGACTTTTGATCAGTGCTGGAGGTCCAGTGTTTGACTGATCTACGTTTTCCTTAAATCAGCTTCTCAGTTCCATTTATTGTTGTTGCTGGTTTTTGTTTGCTTGCTTGGTTTTGTGTTTACAAATGTGGTTAATTGTCTTTGGGCTAAAATCCTTAGCTATGTGTGGTGATACTCCTGGGCACCATGGTGCTTCCAAGCCCTTGTATATGAACCCCAGAATAGCTATGGGTACCAACACAGTGTGGTGGGAATACTGCACCATGCAGTGGCTGCTTCCCGCCTTCCCTGCTACCTGGCTCTGCTTTGCTGTGATCTGTGGGCCTTTGCTCCCCTGTGCACCGGAGGAGAACATTTGGCCAAGTGAGTGACAGCTTACTCTGGACAGCTTACTCTGTGTGGAGTCCCCACAACTGGGACTAAGGCCTTCAACGGGCACATGAAGCGAACCAAAGTGGCTGAGATCTTTGGTCAGTACCTTATGCTACAAAGAACGGCAAAAGAAAAAAAGTATGATAGGTCTGTCCAGAGGACTGATCAAACCTACTGAAGTCAATATAAAAAAAACCTGGTTGTCTTCAGTGGGCTTTGGCTCATGTTCCAGTTTTGCAATAGTGTGGAGCAAGGCAGGATGACTCCCCGACCTTATGATGCCTTGAAGCAGTGACTTCGATTATCTTCATTTGAAGCTGATTTGCTTCCAGAGTTAGTATCTCTGTAATTAACCATTCTCTTTTATGGATCCATGGTCCCACCACAGGGTTTTATTCACTGACTTCACTTGAGAGAGTAGTGCACAATTTGAATACGCAAACAGCTAGAGGACTCAATTCTCATGACTAGATTTGGATTGGTTTTTACCCCTGTCTGCATTCCTTTTGGCTCCGTGAGGAACACCCTCCCCCCCCCATTCCCTTCATTTTGCACACCCCTCCCAACCCAGGTCCTGCTTCCCCACGCAATTAGGGACTTCCTTTGGGTATACAGAGTGGGGCAGCAATACGAAGCCTCTTCTGCCCCTTTCCTTCCTCTGTAGCAGACCCTGCCCTCCCTGTGCTCTTGGGGACACAGGGGCTGTTCATTCCTCCCCCTAGGGAGCAAGTTACTGAAAAAGGGGCAGGGAATGGACAGGACCAGCGCACCTTCCTTCTCCACAGTAGCCCACAATGCAGGGCAAGATAATAGGACGGGACAATCTGCTTCAGCTGTGTGGATGGAGCACATTGTTCCCCCTTTCATAGAATCATAGAGTATCAAGGTTGGAAGGGACCTCAGGAGGTCATCTAGTCCAACCCCCTGCTCAAAGCAGGACCAATACCAACTAAATCATCCCAGCCAGGACTTTGTCAAGCCTGACCTGAAAAACCTCTTGGACTCTGCACTGCTCCAGGAGAAACTGCCTGCTTGGAGCACAAGCTCTCTCCAGGGCTCTTCCTCTGGGAGCACTGCTCTGATCTGTCCCTATACAGGGCGGCAGCATAAATATCACTCTCTAGATTCGAGACCTTATTCTGTAGTTATAGACATTTCAACAGCACTCCACACAACCATAGTGCCTTTGCGCCTGTACACCACGTGCCACATACCATCCTCCTTGCCTTATAGAGCCTCTTCTTCTACACACCTCGCTCCGGTAAATCAGTTGCTGTTGAACCACACAGGACTCTGCTTTTCTGCTTTCTGACACCCAGAACCTTCCAGGGGGATGAGTGTCAAGTTGCTGGGCAAACCAAAGCCTCGGATTTATCAGTGCATGAGGGCCCTTAACACTGTGGCTGTGGCCTGTGCCCTATTTGATGTTAATGACATAAGGGGCTGAATGTCTTTGGCATAGAAATAAGAGCACGAATCATGCTACAGAATAATATTACCTGGAGTAAAGCATGTGGATGTTAAGTAACAACAGGCCGGATATAAGACATTGAGCTGGGATTCTCAAAATAGCCTTGCTCCTTTAGGCTCTTTTGAAAATACCAGCTTCAACCCCTACCATCCCTTGTGGTGTCAGGTTTTGTGTCTGGCACAAAGAATTCAGGGAGGAAGTGGTTAAGAGACCCTCCTGCATATCACTTTTGTGCAAGGGGAAAGCATAAACTAACATCTGTTGGACAAATAGGATTGAAACTGTCTCAACGCGTAGAGTCAGCTAAGACTTCATAACATTAGCCATGATCAAGTGGGATGTTGTCATAATCAAGAGCAGCAAAAAGCAGCACTCAGATCAAGCCACATTCCAATGTTCAAGCAGCCAGAGTCAGAGCACATTAATATACCATGACAAAAACATCGGTTTAAGCAGACTGTGAGCTGGGCAGGGCTGAAAATCCAGGTTGGGATTTCTCAGAGAGTACAGTAAGCAGGGCACAGGTCAGTTGCCTCTGCCCTTAAAGACTTGGGGTCACAGTGACCCCTGCTCTAAGCAGTCACAAATTCAGGGAAGGGATGTTCAAATCAAAGGCTTCTGCCTGGTTTGTTCTATAGATGAAGAACAGATAGGAAATTCAGGCTTGTATTTGAATGTACCCGGAGTTCAGGCATGTTCTCCCGGTTTTAGTCCTTGTGCCCTGTGCCAGTGAGGCGGCCATTACTGTCAATTGGGGTAAAGACACATATCCATAAGAACTGGACTGAGAGCATCAATTTATTATCCATAGGCCAGCACTATTAGGTGGTTATTTTTTTTTTGTTGCACTACTCTGAGTTGGGTTTGACCTAGAAAACAGTATCCTAGTAGCACATTCCAAGCCACCCACCCCCTACAGCTTTTGGAAGTTTCAATATGTAATTTTACTGAGTTGAGGCTCTTTAACAGATCTCTGTTTTACAAACAATTCAATTTGCTCTTACAGCTAGCTGTAGCCACCAAAAAAGCAAGTGCTGTATGAAACATTTTAGCAACAATGAAACTTATCTCAGTGAAGATATTTAAGATATTCCGATGGTATAAGACTGAGAGAGCAAATTCCAGATTGCAAATTTTAACAATTCTACAGTATATTTCTATTAAGTGACCTTCAGCAGACTTTCTATAAGCAAGATACTTTATCTCTCTGTGCCTCAGTTCTCTATCTGTTAAATGGGGATAATAATACATCATTTCCCCCATCCTTTGGTGTCTAATTATATTGTAAGCTCTTTGGGGCAGGGATTGTCTCCAACTTTGTGTATGTACAGTGCCTAGCATAATGGGGCCCAGGTCTTGGTTGGGGTACCACAATACAAATAATAATTAATGAAACATACCTGGTTATAGCTGCAGTAATGTGTATTTCTTTTTCCTCCACTAAACAGACTGACAGCTACAAACTTTGGCAAACACATACCAGATATAATGATGAACTCATAATACTCATACAATGCATTTCCCAAAACACCACTTGCACTTGAGTAGGAAAGCGAGCAGTTTGGCTGTAGTGATGGGTAGATTAAACCTTCTCAGCTAGTCTTAATGAATTCCCTTCAATGCTCCAGCACGTATGCATGAGAACACACACACACACAGAGTCCGCAAGATGCTCTGGAGAGTCGAGTGTGTATCCAGGTGCAGGTCTGGTGCAATTCAAGTGGTGTAAATCCAAACAGCTGTAGAACAAGTTTCAAACAAATGTTATGTGGTCAGTTGATCACAGCGCCTTTTTTAATGACATCTTAATGCCCTTACAGTGAGCACATTGGAATTTTTATATCCTACTTATTCCTCTCTTATGGCAACCGCAGTTAAAAACATAACATAGTCTTGAGAGTGCTTGTTTAACCCTAATGACTCCGTGTTAGAGCTCTGGAGCGCCATCCTGTGAGGTGCTGTGCACTCGGGCTCTGATCCAGGAAAGCACTTACTCACATGCCTAACTTTAAGCATGTGCATAGTCCCAGTGAAGGCCATAAGCTTTGATGGATCAGGGCTGGAGCGCTCAGCACCTTGCAGGATCAAGCCCTGTCCCCAAATGAGAGTTTTATCCAAGCCGCTTTATCCTAGAAACTTTGAATTTTCACATTGCAAAACATCTTTTTTTTTGCCTCTGCAATTGATAATGGGCACAAACATGGAGCCAGGCTGCTCCTGGTCCTTGCATCCTGTGGGAGACAGTGCAGAAGCAGCACTCACCCCCACTGCACAACCTGCTAAAAGGGTAGGGATGCTTGCCGGCCTCGTGTCTGGGGCAGCACAAGCACTGTTCCATTGATGGATCCATGGAGGAGCCATCCGCCCCCAAGGATTGATGAGGATGCAGAGCTATTCCCCTGGCCCCATCGCCTCCACCCCTGGATTGCGATGTTGGGGATCAGGCTGTACCATTGCTCTCAGAGCTCCCACTAAGGCATTTTTGCTCTATATTTTACCCCCGCACAGGTCAGGACACAATCTGTCCCATTAATAGTTGAATCTGAATGACCAACAGCCTGGTATGACGATCACAGACCAGGTCACAAGCCATCCAGATGTTGATATTTACACCCACAAACCATTTTCAGGAAATTCAGCAGTAATCCTGATAGCTCATCTTGTGCCGGCAAAATACAAGACAGGTTAAGGCCTAGCTGAATACACAGTGCCCAAAGTCCTGATAAATATTAATGTTGCAGTGAAAATATTCCCATAGGAAGACAAATGCCATGCAAACTCTTGCATAACAAATTGACGTGTCTCTGAAAGGTGGTAGACTACCCCCTGCTCAAATGAAACTGTCTTTTGTTTTATTAGCCCTGGAGCATTCAGCCACCAAGAGCAATTTTGAATTCAGAGTGAAATGGATAAATCACAGGACACCCTCCCCTCCTGCTTAGACTATATTGTTTCCATCAGAAGAACCACCAGGGGGAATTATTTCTTCATTTATCGGGATATCTCCAGTTATGCTTCCTCAGCTGCTGTGATCAACCTGTATTATCTGGACCCATAGCATATCTGAGAGATTATTTTTAGTAACCTTCTGGGGCTGAATCTCTGCCACTCAGATATTCAGCTTACCCAGGGTTTTCAAGCAAGATCTGGAGAGGACTCTTGTTTCATTGGACTGGAGTGACAAACTCTGGCATGAATGATTCTTCCATTGGGCTGCAGTCCATACATTGCATTGGATGGAGTTTATTTTTTTTCCCCCTGAAGATGCCCTGATTGATAAATCAACAACAAGTTAGTTCAAGCTTAGTGCAGACATCACTGGGTGAAATTGTATGGCCCTTGTTTTGCAGGTCAGATGTTATGGGTTTCACTGGGTTAGGCTTTTCCTTTGCCTCTTGCTCCTAGGTCCTGTTAAGCAAAGCATTTAAGGGGGAAATTTTCAAAATCTCTCAACATTGTCCTAACTCTGCCCCCATTCAAGTCAATAGGAGTTTTATCCTTTATTTCAATGGGAGCAGAGTTAGGCTACAGCTGAGTGTTTTTGAAAATTGCAACTTTAAGTACATGCTTATCTTTAAACAAGTGCTTAAGTCCATCCTGCTTCAGCAAAGTATTTAGCTCCACATGTGTTTAACTTAAGCATGTGCTTAAGTGTTTTGCTGGATCAGAGTGTTAGTGTCTAAAATCAGGAGAAGAGCTGATTAAAGATGCACACTCAGAAACCTTTGATACTTTGGGAACTGATGGTACTGTGCATCCTTCCAGGATCAGGCTCTACATTTTCAGTCTCAGCAGAAAGATCCTTGCAAAAGCGGAATTATTATTATTATTATTATTATTATTAATAATAATAATAATAATAATTTTTTAAAAAAGAAAACCAAAGGGTTATTTTGACTCTTAGCTTGTAAGCTCTGCACATGTTGTTTAATACCACTCACACTGAGAGTAATAGAAAAAACCCTCATGCTTCAAACACCAAATGTCAGAAGAATCACTTTGTACCAGACATGGAACCTTTAACCACATTTAATAAATCTATTGCTAATTCCACTGAGATTACATGAATTAGCCTTTCCTTAATTGGTAGTTCCAAAATAATCTCCACAGGAACATTTCCTCTAACAGAAGATTTAAAATTCCATTAGTGGCAATGACAGCATTGTAGCTGAGTGAAGGTAGGGATTGTCTGATCTTTTGTCTAAAATATTCAGGATAATTGATGATAAAAATGGAGAAACCATTAGCTGAATGATTGATACTGGTCCCTTTCTAATTACATCAGCCCTTTCCATTAGAGACAGGTCATGGAACTTATAGATCTACAGCTACAGGTTTAAGAGTTTTTGACAAATAACCATAATTTAAAACACAATTATTAAAAAATAAGACAGATGCTATACAACTTTTTGCACATGTAGTGCAGCCAGGGAAATGCAGGGCTTTTTCTCCTGTTCTGAATACAGCAAGGGTTATACATAGAGCTGTGATACCCCACAATAAAAAGAAATTGCTCTGATCTTAGACAAATGAAATGCTTTACAAAGAACTGAGTGAGCGGGTGCATGTCATCCTCTAAAATGGTAAGGAGTGAGAGGATATGTGTAGCAGTTTCATAGCGTGGTATTATATTTTATTTCAAACAGGACTACTGTAAAATTGGTGTTTTGATTTTCATGAACACATCTATATAGTACATAGGCAGCCACACCAGCCAAGGAGGAGGAGGGATAGCTCAGTAGTTTGAGCATTGGCCTGCTAAACCCAGGGTTGTGAGTTCAATCCTTGAGGGGGGCATTTAGGGATCTGTGGCAAAAAGTGGGGAATGGTCCTGCTTTGAGCAAGGGGTTGGACTAGATGACCTCCTCCAGAGACTTCTCTGTCTCTTTTGGGGGGAAGGATAGCTCAGTGGTTTGAGCATTGGCCTGCTAAACCCAGGGTTATGAGTTCAATCCTTGAGGGGGCCAATTAGGGTTCTGGGGAAAAAAATGGGGCTTGGTCCTGCTTTGAACTGGGGGTTGGACTAGATTATCTCCTGAGGTCCCTTCCAACCCTGATATTCTATGATTAAATTCTATGATTAAAACCATTTTACTGAGAGTTGCACAAATGAAATAGTGGGCATGGATCAAATTTTTCAAGCACAGGGACCTTATTTTTGGAGGTGTTAATCTTCCTTTGATTTCAATTTGAAGTGTAGGTGCTCGGCACATTTGAAAGTCAGGACCTGTGCTCCAGATGTTAAGTTCTGAACATAAATTTAGTTCCCTAAGTAAGTGGACAGGTTTTCAGAGATTCTGAGCACCGACAACTCCAGTTAAAGTCAGGGGACAGTAGTCGATTGGCCATTAAAGTAGACACTCGGCATTTTCTAGAATGAGGCCACTTAAGAGCTTAACTTTAGGCACTAATGTTAAAACATTCAGCCTTTGCCTCAGGGTTGTTCTTTAAGATCATTTGCAGGAGCTTTCAGACTTTCCCCAGCTTTACCCATTTAGACTGTTGGTGGAGATTGTGTTGAAGATGGTAAAAGACAGCTTATAGAGTTGGCCAGAACAAGGCAATAATTTCTTATATACATAATATATAATTACTGTGGGTATGTATATATATAATTACTGTATATAATATTATACACGCTATAATTTCTTGGAAATGTTCTGATTTTTCAATGAAAAACTGCAAATAAGTTTTTTTTCGTTTAAAAAGCTACAAGCAACCTAGACCTGCTATTTTTTGTTTCCGTATGTTTTTGAAAATGTAAAACAACAATTTTGGATTTGTTTTTCATTGAGAAGCTGGACAAAAAATGAAAGAACTATTTCCATGGGAATTTTCATTTTTGAAAATAAAAGGTTATTTTTGTCCCAAGTGAACTGAAAATGTTGAACCGATCTAACAAACAAGTGAACACTCAAGGATCCCATAATGATTAAGCCCACACTACAAGAACATGTGTAAAATAAGACAGGTCAAAGCGACCTCTTACCAGTGTGTAACTCTGCATGGGTGCAAGGATTAAACCACTCAAGACAGAATTCCCAAGGAGAGAGCAAAGTACACCTTGGCCCTTTCACCTCTGAATGCTTTACTGCCATGCACAAAACACGCAAGGCATGTGACTCTTATGGATTGGAATTCACGTTTCTGCACCGCCTTCCCGTGGCTGATAGCTCCAGAAGCAATAGTCCAGTGCCAGGAATAAATCCTGAAGAATATTACATTTTAAATAGCTCTACATGACAGGCAGAACCTACCTATCTGTCGGGACTACTTGACAAAAGTAACAACAACAAAAAAATCTTTTCCCTTATACTTTTTAGATCCAGGACTACAAGCCAAAAAGAATGTGTATCTTTGAATACCACTAGGGTTGCTCATCCCTCACTCAATTATACTTAGTGCTATTCTCTTTATAAACACATTAGTTGGGGATTGGTCCTGCTTTGAGCAGAGGGGTTGGACTAGATGACCTCCTGAGGTCCCTTCCAACCCTGATATTCTATGATTCTATGCCCTATTTATTTCCAGTGCCAACTCTCTTGGGCAGTTAATCAGGTTTTTTGATATCTGCTGCCATTTTCTTTTCTCCTTTCCTGTACTTGTTTGAGCATTGGCCCTTTGATTAGAAGAATGAGTGATGCTGTCTGGCTGTCTTTACTGTATAGTGAATTCCTTCTAACAGTGGGTGATCTATAAATAGTTAAAAAACTTAATGTTACACTAAACACAAACTAGTAGTAAGCCACTAAAAGACAGTGTTACAGATGCTCCCCCCCCCGCAACCATCACCAAAAATACCCCCAAAACACAGCACTCGCAGTATGAACTTGGCCAATCCAATCTCTTTGCTGTGTGATTGTACAGTGCCTAGCACAATGGGGCCCTGATCCATGAGTGGGGACCCTACATGCCCCCATGGTACAAATAATAAATAGTAATGGCAATAGTTCTCACACACTGCTATTTCATCGATAATTCCACAGTCTCAGATGTGCCAGCTCTAGAACAGGACCCTGGACAGCTCCTTCAAACTGGAGGCTGCTACAGCTCTTACTGGAGCCAATGCACCCCTTGCTATTAATGTTAAGGAACAGGATGGGGTCCTTGAGACACAACCTACTAAAAGCAGCATGCAACCAGCCTGCGTTAAAGCTGCCCTCCTTTTGTGGAGGGGGAGGGTAGAGGCAGTTGCACCACCCTTGCCAAGCCTTCCTCGGGTGAACTGTCCTTCCGGCACAGCTCTGCAAATTGCACCCACGGGGGCGAATCAAGCCCAAGCTATCCATTCTGTGCTACATGCTTTTGCAGCAGCCTTTATTTAAAGACCCCCCGCGACAGAAGGCTTTTTCTCTGCCTCTTGAATAGCCAGTTAACAAAAGTTTTGCAGTGAAGTGATGGGACTCCAAGGGAGTTAATGAAGTTGATGGCTGCCTCAGGAAAAACAACTTCCCTGTACCATTCAACACAGTGCCACTGTACCTGGAATACAGGGTTCCACACACCTCCATACCACAAGGATGTAGACAAATTGGAGGGAGTTCAGGGAAAAGCAACAAGCAGTCTCTGGGAGACTGGCAAGATTGAACTATAAGGAAAGAAAAGCTCAGCAGAGGCCATCATTTTCAAGCCTGTGCTTTAATTCAGAAGAACCTATAAAATCTCTCTTTAGGTTACTGTATAAGAGGGGACTAACTTTCAAAGGTATTGAGTACTGTGGTGGGGCGGTGCCCCATCCTCTGAGAAGAAGGACTGGACCAGGACAGAGAGGCTGCGCGGATCCGCAGCCAATCAGAGAAGGCCTGGGGAGACCCAATCAGGGCAGCCAATCAGAGCCGGCATAGGCTCTATATAAAGGCTGCTTAGCAAAGAACAAGGGAGTCTCTCCCTGGTGATCAATGGAGGAGGAGTGGCTTTGGAGCTGAAAGGTAGCACCTTGGACAGAGCAGTGCTGGGGAAGGGCAGAAGGAGCTGGGGAGCTCCGGCCAAGGAAAACCCCAGGCTGCCAGCCTAGCTACCAAGGGTCAGGCAGGTGCTTAGGGCAGAAGGGGAAGTGGCCCAGGTACAACAGCAGGGCAAGGGGAGAGAAGGAGGGCAGAGAGGCTGCTGCTAGAGGGTCCCTGGGTTGGGGCCCAGAGTAGCAGGTGGGCCTGGGTACCCCCTTCCCCTTTGTACTACACCTGGCTGAAGAGGAGCGTGGCCTGATCCAGGCTGTGGCTGGTCCCTGCGACAAGGGGGCTAGACTCTGAGGCTGCAGCTGGCCACTACAGCAGCTGCAGATGGTGGACTGCTGATAACAGCAAACCCCCGGAAGGGGGCTAGACCGGAGCATTGGGCACTGCCAGAGGGCAGTGTCCTGAAGAGGATGCCGCCAAGTGAGGATCAACAAAGGTCCAGACACCAGCAGGGCAAGAGACAGATGGGACACCACCAGCCAAGGGTGCCCCGCAGAGGACAGAGCTAATTCCCAGACATGCCAGTGGGAGGCGCTGCTATGGTGAGTCCTGGACCCTGTCACAATTACCCACAACTCCCATTGATTTCATGGCATTTTTAATAGGTTGGTATAAATATGTATTATGAGGCTAAGCAATAACTAAGAGGTAGGGTCAAGGTGATATCCTACAAGTATTTGAAAGTTATGAATGCTAATTAGAGAGAAGACTTGTATAATTTACATTGGACATAAGAGAAAACAGTTTTTGTAGACTCTAGGCTCACTTTCTGAAGAATATGGTGGAAGCTCTATTGTTGGAGATATTTAAACCTTGACAGGACAAGAACAGTACCCAGTGTAATCATGTAAGGAGCAATCCTTCTTTAGCAAGGGGATGGAGTAATGTCTCCATATCTAACTTTTATGATTTCAAGTCAAGTTTCCTTTCAAATGATCTCAAACCCATTTGGTACTTGACAAGTTAAGTACTTTGGTCCAGAACATAGGAAAGAGGCACACAAAACCCTCATACAAATGTCCTTTTTTCCATACATTTCTATGTATTGGACTTCTGCCTTTACAGTGCTAGACCTATGTATTGATTCACTCAAGCTTCCTCATGTACTGTCTCTGGCCTGACATGTAGATAAATGAGACTCAAAAAGACTAGGGACTAAGCATGCATCAAAATTTTCTGAACAGACTCACTGCAGGTTCCCAACACTCTCTCAGATTTTTGGACTTGTGTGTGAAATTCTAATGCTTGTAAATGTGAGATAGGCTTTTGGCAATTCCCAGCGTTAGAGTTTCATTTTAATCCCTTTAAATAGCTTCTGCATTCTATCTCCCTCTATTAGACATATGCCACACAGCAGCCAACTTCCAGTCGGATTATGGATACACAAATCAACCCAAAGAAAGAAATTCTGAGCAGAGAGCTCTGAGCTTTTTATTCTCCCCTCCACACATTCTGTGTCACTGGTAATCCTGGGTTGAAGCGTGGCACAGGGAGGTAATAGAATTTCTCCCGGTCACACTCATTTGCATCTTCTTCCTAGCAAAAAAACCACCGAGCTTGACCCAAAGCTGATCCTGAAATATACTGGTTGGAAGAAAGAGTGGTGCAGCTCAGAATAAACATAATGCAACCAAATTGACACACTGAAGAAGATGAATGCAGAGCCAAATCTGTATATGGGCTATGACATATTGCATATATCGTTTAATTTAACTATCCTGAAGCATTTGAAATCCATACCCTGGTTTATTTTTAGTCATGTATCTCTTCTTTTAAATCCACCAAAGTGTGTATTTATACAGCATCTTTCAATGGAGAATCTCAAAGCACTTTCAAAAAAAATTCTTTAAGCCTCAAATTCCCCTCTGAGACAGGTAAATATATTTACCTATTTTACAGTGGATTAATTAAGCACCAAAGTGTTAGGGGGCTGGTGCAGAGCCCTCAGTGCCCCTTAAATCCTACAGTGGGGTAGGGTGAGTCTCTAACTCTGTATATGATAGCGGGTCTTGTATTAGCTCCCTCAGAGGCTGGTGCCACAGGAGGGGTTGGGATCAAGTCAGTGGTTGGACTGGGGATCCACAACATCTGCAATTCAGTTGTTCCAGATAACCTAACATCCTGGGCAAGCGATGTGACGGGGCTGTGGCCACTCTTTCAGCCCATAGGCGGAGTCCCAAACACGAGAAAGGGGAGAAAACAGCTTGCCTTGATTTGGCTCTCAGATTGATCTGAGAGCTCCCAGCCTTCCTTACCGACCTGGATTAGGTGAAGAGAGAAGAACAGTCCTCAGATAAGCTGTCAGATTCCCAGGGTCTTCATGCCTCTTGATTAGAACTTGGTTTGGAAGTCTCTTGGTTCTACCACCTTCCTGGACACAGAGCAGAGAGGAAGAACATTTCCCCTCTCATTCTGAAAGCCTCTAAGCTACTTCCCCTTCTTGACTATGTACCTGCCTTAATGAGTCAAGCTGGGTGTCCTCTCTTTCAGGTTAACAAGCTGAACATCTTCCCCAGTGGTCCCTCAGCCTGGCTCCCTTTTGAAGGGAGTTAACCCCATTTCCTATCTGATTCAGCATGACATGCGTGCACCCTAACACACCTACCTAAATATTCAAACTTTATTGGGGTTGAATTTCATCCACCGAAAAACCAAACATTATGGCATGGCCTCTCATTTTAAGTACCTTAATTTAGGGATGCCTAAATTCAGCAAACTTTCATTTGAATGCCTGAATATGGATTTAAACTTTAGTCACTCAAGTCTAAAAAATTTGTTTTACCTGTATGCCAAAAAATCAAGGTACTGAGAATTAAAGACCACTTTTGAAACTGTGACCATAAGCCATTGTCACACAGTGATTCCATGGCAAAGCTGGGAAGGAAACATTGACTCCCCTCTTGCTCTAAAGCCAGCAGGACATATTGTCCTCTTAACTGGCATCTGGCTGTAGACCCTAGGTGGTTGTTCAAACATATCTACCTGTAAATAGTTGACCAGATATTATTCAAATCTGTTATGTTCACAGTATACACACAACAAACCGTCTTGCTGGAAGGTTACACTTGTAACAATACTTTTTTTCTTAGAGTTCAGAACAATAACACACAAGAACTGAAAAGAGAGAGATGAAGCAGGCTGCTCTATAAAGCAGAGATGCACAATTCACGACCCCACCCTCTTGTTCTAGATTGGGTTTTTCAGGACTGATTGCACATTTAAATACAGAGCCTCCTAATCTCTAAGCAAGACCAGAATACCACCCCCTATCTACACACACACACCCCTGAACTGATAGTTCACTATTCCAACACAATCTTCAATATGCCACACTCTAACGTTAGCTTGATTTTTTTTTTGGGGGGGGGGCCTATTATTTAAAAATTATCTGTGCATCAATGACCTGAATTAGACTTTTCAAAATGAGCTCTAGAGAATTTTGCATTAAATCCTATTGTGCTCCCTTCAATACCATCAATACCTTTTTGGATTTAACTGTAAGCTAGAATTTGCTTACCACTGTGCCAGATGATTTAGTTTTTGCATCTGATTGTTGTATTAAAACAGATTATCTGTCTTGCCACAGTTCCAAGATTCAAAATCCAAATTGCCCAGAAAGATCAGTCAGTAATTTTGACACTTTTCACAACAGTATTAACGTGTTGCTCTTTAAAA
Organism: Eretmochelys imbricata; assembly: GCF_965152235.1. Classification (NCBI taxonomy): domain Eukaryota; kingdom Metazoa; phylum Chordata; order Testudines; family Cheloniidae; genus Eretmochelys; species Eretmochelys imbricata. The sequence goes on from NC_135573.1 coordinate 13,682,665, forward strand.
TCTCTTATAGACTCAGAAAAGAAAAATATAAAAATTCATAATCTGGCAATATTGTGCCACTTGTCCCTATTTTTTTCTTTTAAATGACTATCATGTGAAAGGCAAGAATAACACTGGATACCGAACTCCTCTCCTAAGTCACAGCACTATAACTTCAAAAGCACTTTGAACAGGCTAAAATATTCATTGTATTCAGAAAATTGGGTACAGATTCTGATCTCATTCTTACTAGTGTAAGAAGGTTTAGCTCCATTGGTTTAAATGGAGTGTAAGTAATATCAGAATATGGCCCCAAACTATTAACCATATTTCTGAACTAAATGAGTATTTATCACTGGCATACAAATTAGCCATAGGGATTTCTTTATGGCTTCTATCTTGGATTCATTTATTCAAGACAACCGGTTCCAGCAGCAGCTAGTTTTCAATCCTTACAAACTTTAGTTTTCACTTGAGAAATATATGATCAAGTATGCACTTCCAATCAAACATACAAAACGTTTAATCATTATTGGGGTTGAACAGCCTCATTTAACAGAGGGGTGAATGCAGGCTAGGATTTCATGAGTTTCATGGAATCATGCAAAAACTTCGTGTTTACTGCATACAGTAATCATGCAAAAACTTGACCAGGAGGCTCTGTATTTAGACATGCAATCATGCAAAAACTGTTTACTGTGTCCTGTGAACATAACAGATTTGAATACTATCTGGTCAGTTCTATCATACTTTTTCAAGCAATAGCACAAGACAAACTCTGGAAGTATCAGCTTCCATGCACTGTGGATCTGCCCTCTTCTGAAGGAATCAGTACCTTCAAGAGCCATGGTTCACAACTTTTCCAGGTACCTCTACCAATTTACCAGTCTAAGGGAACAGAGGGGAAACCTTCAAAATCAAACACACAAGTCAGAAGCACCCAGTGTCGGTACAAAAAAAGCACCACTGTTCTTCAACATGCTTATAAATATAATGGGTTTGAGCCTCCTTTCACACCAGTTTTACACTGGAGTAACTTCACTGACTTTTGGAGAGTCGCTTCTGATTTATACCATCTTAAGTGAGATGCAAATGAGGTGCATTAACTCATAGAAAACAATAAATGAGGGATGGGTTCTTCTATATTTCTTTTTTAGAAATTAAATTAAGTAAATACCATGCTAAGGGTCATATTCTGCTCTCATAGGAAGAGCTACTGCATATCCAAGGCCCTAACTTCATAAAACCAGAATCAACATTAACTTGAACACGCAATATTCAGATTTTGCAAAGATGCAGGGCCTATTCACGAGTCAATTCCACCCATTTTACACTGGTTTAATTCCACTGAGCTATTGCTGATTGACACCAGCATTAGTAAGAGGGAAATCAGGTGCATATTGAAACCTGTACCTAAAATCAGCCTTTATCCAAGTAAGATTACCTGATTTATATGTAAGAGGCGTGAAGTGAGCTACAGTAATCAAATATTATTGCTAATAAACCCCTCTCTATAGTTAAGACAAATTAATTAAACTCTCAGCATTGTACAAATGGCTCTGTCATTGACTTAAAGTAAAATGACCTGTTAATCTTGCGAGAAGAAACTCTTTACTTTATTGTCTTTACCTCCTGTTGAAAGATAGGAATCAGTTGAAGGCAGAAGAGGGTGCCAACTGCAATTAAGAAAGCGCTAGCTGGTCATTTCCCCCCATATTCAAGGAGATCTCTGGAGAAGGGAACAAAGACAGATTCTAACTGATCCTACGCCCCTGGTTCTTTGCAAAAGAGACAGGTTGAACTATTGTTGTCCATTTCCAGAGACCCAGAGGAACTTGGAAATTATCTGATCACCTAAGTGAATGATTTATAACTCCCTTTTGGCCCCATGCAAGGATTTGCCCTTTACCATTCATCTTTCTGGATGTAATTGGTGGTAAAATTAAAGCTAACTTACACCTCAATTCATGGGGATGAACTGGGTCTGGACATTGGTAGTAGCTTCAGGTAACACATCCATTAACAGCATGGAATATTGTGTTTTGCTGGCCAAAAAGGAAAAGGGGGGGAAATAGTACAGATAATAACCTGTTTAGTAAGGAATCAATACCTCCCAGCCACAGGGTTTTACCTTATCTAGCAAAGGCTTCAGCAGCAATTATGTGGTATTGGTAAAATGAGGCTATGCTAAACCCCATTGGTATACACCACATTTTAATATAATGAGGGATGCTAATTTCTACTCATAATCCAATACCAGCAAAGAATCAGCTAGCTCTGTAATGCTTGGAGTATATTGGTATGTGGAGTCAGATCCAGTTCCATAGTCCTGCCCACAAATTGGTCTTCTGCAGAAAAAGGGTCTCCAATCTCTTCTTGGTTAAGAGGCCTGATCATTCATTTGTAGAGAACCGACACAAAGACAAAAGTTCTTTCATAATGTCCCCGAGAACCTTCAGCTGTTTTTTTCAAATGAGGCTCTGCTACACAAGACAGACAATAGGATGTGCATTTGGAACAACCTCTCTAGGAATGGAGCACAGTCTTCTCCTAGATTTTTGCCTTCTTCCCTTTGGAGGATAGATACATGGTGGTTAAGACACTAGATTGGGACTCAGAAGTTCTGAATTCATTTCCCAGCTCTGCCACAGACTTTGTGTGATCTCAGTCAAGTCACTTAGGCTGGATTCTGGTTCCCATACTTGTATTGAATAGCCCCTTACTCCGTGAGTGGGACCTACTGATTTCAGGTGGGAGTACCTGAAGATAAGTTATTTCTCAGTGTAAATAATGGTGTCAGAATCTGATCATTAGGGAACTGAACAGAGAAACTATCTGCAAAATAGGGATAACAATATTTCCCCAACATCATAAGCAATCTGTGAAGAATACATTCCTTATCATGAGTAAAAAGAAAAGGAGTACTTGTGGCACCTTAGAGACTAACCAATTTATTTGAGCATGAGCTTTCGTGAGCTACAGCTCACTTCATCAGATACATACCGTGGAAACTTTTTGCGAATACAGACTAACACGGCTGTTACTCTGAAACTTATCATGAGTGCATCTCTCAACTATTGTGATGATGAGGGCCTATAAGTGCATAAGTAGAATTTGCCTCCTTTGTTAGGGAAACTGGGACTTGAGGAAATCATGACTATAAATTGTCCGTCATGGTATACTTTGCTTCTCATACAGGGTTACTGTATGAACAATTAACAGCCCCATATGCAATTGCTTGGAAGCAGAATAGAGCTTTCTGCTGTCACTTGCTATTGTGTGTTACATAATTAAAGGATCTTTCTCCTCACACTGTTTCTTCTTCTTCCTGTTGTTGCATATTCAGAAGCCACATCGCCTCTTGGGTTTCAGATGCACCATAATCGTTTTCCCTCTGTCATGTGTTTTCAGTGCAGAATGCCATCCATGAGGAATAGACTGCTAAATGAACCTGCTGTTGACACTATCTTCTGCTTTATGCCAAGACAATACAAGCTCCTGCTGTGTAGTTTGAGCTAAGGAATAGAAATACCAAATGCAAAAGTGAAGGGGATGGAGGATTTCAAATTTGCAATAAACTTTCACACCACTGGTCAGCCTCAGATGCAATCTAGCTAAGTAAATTATTGCTGTTATAATAGTTGTTTCTAGAGGCAGCAAGCAAGATCAAGGTCCCATTGCGCTAGACACTGTACAAACAGATAGCAAGAGACAGGGTTTTCCTGGTGGAACTTACAATCCAAGTAGACAAGATGAAGAGTTTCGTAAAACCCCAGTGAGATTTGAACTCTTGAACCCTGGCAGAGAAATCCAGTGCAACCTCAAGTTAAAGGCGTCCTGAAAAATGGCATTTGCCCAGTGACTTGTGTGGGATGGATAGGTATGCTCAGTCAAGTAACTTTCTTGTGAACTCAGCCTCACAGAAACCACTACCATAACTAACACCTGTCAATCTCCAGCAGGGAGGTCAAAGATTGAATAGGAACTGAGATAAAGCTCTCCTCTCACCGTGAGAACTATGTCCTTCCAGGTGAGCTGACAGAGGGAAGCAATCCTGACTGTTACCTGTGCTGAACATGGATAGGACATCTGTCAATCAGAAGCTATTAAAATAAGAAAACCACAAATGTGCAAGGGTGTGCATGCATACATAGACACACATACACACCCACCACCCTTCCCTGCATTGCGGACCCAAACTAAGATTGCCTCCCCATTGTGCCAGATTCTGTACATTAAATCCCTGATCCTCCAAAGGCTGATGTCGATATCTGAGTAGTTCTAGTTAAGTCAATGGGCCTACTTACATGTAGAAAGTTAAGCATGTGTATAAGCCTTTGCAGAATCAGGGCATAAGTGACTTGCCTCCGGTTACATCGGAAGTCTATGGTTGAGCCAACAACTGAACCCACATCTCGAAGACCCAAAGTAATGCCCTGACTCACAGATTTTTTTTTCTCTGTCAGTTTCATAATTGGTAGAACATAAATTGTGCAGCTCAGTATCATTAAAATCCCCATACTTCCCAGACTTCTGTCAACCAAAGTCCAGTAGATAGTTTCTGGGCTGCATGTGTCTTTCAAAGGAAGAAATGTATGGACCAGTCATTCAAGGATTTCATACGAAATAGTCCCCAAGGTAGGTAAAACACCTTTCCTCAGAAGAACAGAATTAAAGGAAGATCTACCTAATACATTTAGCTTTTCCTTTAATGCTCCAACAATGAAAGATTATAGTGAGGCTTTACAAAGTAATGAAGACTTAAGGCATAAGGGAATGAAAACTGCTCAAATTGTCAACGCATCTTGTTTTGCTGTTCAGTATAAATCTTTTCTTTGCAGATGCAGATGTTATTCATTATGTTGTAGATAAATTCAGAAATGTGGTTTACACTGATTTAGCATTGTACTTAATTTGTTTAAAATCTAATCCATTGAAATAAGCCTTAAGTGCTACTTTGCTGTGAAATTTAAAACAGAATAGTACTATAATTTTGCTTTGGTTGGATTTTTCTGGAAACAAATACACTTCCAGAGTTTCTCCACAGGAATAAAAATTCTCCTTAAAACAAAATATTGTATTTTTTTTTAATGATTGGGATTTCTAAAAACCCACATCCCAGGCCTATAGTGTTCTTGGGCTGAAGGTTTGTGCGACAGACAGTAGAGCAAATCTGGAACAGTGACACTTAGCCTAATGCTGTTGCATTATAAGGAGTTAAATGCTATCAGCAAGTTACAGCTGGTGCGTCAGAGTGAAGACCACCTTAAAAAGGCTCACAAATATAGCAGATTTGTGGCAGAATTGAACACTGAACCAAGAGTAAAGCTGTACAAATAACTGACTTCTTGGTTCGCTGGCCAAACTGAAAAAGGTGAAAAAATTCATTTTGGGTTGTACAAAATGTTTTGTTCATCACAAACTGAAATTGTGTGTTTCGCTTTGGGGGTGGTGGTAAATGTTTTTTTTTCTAAAAAATAAAACCAAATTGACAGACTGTGAAATGTAATGTCTTTCTGAAATGAAACATTTTCCATTTTTGTTTCAGAAATGCCAAAAAACTATTTCAACATTTTATTTTTGACTGAAACTATTACCTGAAATCATCCTGAATCTGAAAATTGCTTCAGTTGACCTGAATCTGCATTTTTCATTTAAAAAAAAAAGTTTGCACACAAAATTCACCCAGTTCTACTACTGAGTTCCAATCCAGTGCCTCAAGAACAAGACCATTTTTCCTCTCCATGCGACAATGTTTTATCACTTGGGGCAGGAAAATTATGTACAAGCTCAAGACTAAGAGTTATTTCTGATTTTTCTCAACTTTCTAAAGAGACAAGCTTTTCAGGCTTACTCAGAGCTTTTATTCTGAGCTCTGTTTGAAAACTTGTCTTTCTCACCAACAAAAGTTGGTCCAATAAAAGGTATTACCTCACCCACCTTGTCTCTCTAATATCTGGGGACAATCCTGGCTACAGCACTGCTGTCAAGGTTCCTTCCCCACCCTGAACTCTAGGGTACAGATGTGGGGACCTGCATGAAAACCTCCTAAGCTTACTTTTACCAGCTTAGGTTAAAACTTCCCCAAGGTACAAATTTATTTTACCCTTTGCCCTTGGATATCCACTGCCACCATCAAACTTTATCTGGGTTCCTGAAAAAACAGAGTTTGGACACGTCTTTCCCCCCAAAATCCTCCCAATCCTTGCCTTTATATTTATGACAACTGCTAACAACTTTCTAAACTGGTACATCATTGTCTTTTGAGGATAGCCACACCAGGCTTCCTCCCTCCCTAGTTAATTATTGGCAAAGAGTCCTGGTGTACCTTATAGATTAACAGACATATTGGAGCATAAGCTTTCGTGGGTGAATACCCACTTCGTCGGATGCATTTGCCGCTTTTACAGATCCAGACTAACATGGCTACCCCTCTGATGCTGTTTTTTTATTGTTTCTTTGCTTATTAAACAGACAACACAAGCTGAAGAGGAAAGATATAAAATCTAATTTATTCATAAACCTAATAAAAAACAATATACAAAGGGTGAAATCCTGCCCCCATAGAAATCAATGCAAGTTTTGACATTGACTTCAATGCAACCACGGCAAAAGGAACACTAAAAATGAATGGCCCAGATCCTCCACTAGGCTGCAGTTACTTTGTACTGCACCCTTGGTGCGAAATAGCACTGAAGCTATAGCCAGCCATGGGAACACCAGTCCCTGTGGATAACCTAGGGGCGGTAGCCAGGGGAAATGGGTGCAGGGCCCTTTTTACAGATGTAGAGTGCTTTCTTTTCAATTTGCCAACTTGCCTTTTCTTCTTATAGAAGAGACAAATTGTCTGGTGCAAGGGAAGGAAGAGCACAACAGATACAGGTGGGAAGGAAATGTTGTGAAACAAGGGGAAAAGCTTAGCAAATGCCAGAGAAGATGTCTGATGTGATGGAGACTCAGTCCCTTCTCTTAATACCTATAAGTAAACATACAGGATGGACAATTCTACATGAAGGGCTGTGTATTCTCACCCTATCCCCATCACAGAAACTAGCCTGGCAGGGTTCCTCAGTACATTGCTGAGAGGAAGGGAGGCAGGTCCTTGTATGTGGATAGCTTATGGAGAAATGATGCATGATCCTTTAGTGTACTTTACTATGCCTTAGCTAGCATATTGAAGGCATCCTTCAGGGAATGGTTCAGTACATTATTTGTTTTGATCTTCTAGTATGTGTGTACGAGGAGACTATTTAGGGCTGTGGTGAGGTGCTTCTGTACGAGACTTATCTGCAGGAAGATGTATACACTAATAATAATAGTTATTACTGAAAATGTCTTGGATGCAATTAAGAATCTCATTGTCTGAGGAGATAGCTCAATATACTTATATAAGTTTCATCCAGAGATGGGCCCAAACTACAAAGTTTTGGAAGCTGATCCAGAATGAAACTAGCCTCAATTCATTTCCTCTATAGCTACGAGAAATCATTTACAGCCAAACATTGCTTCTAATACAAACTGAGCAACTGACACTAGGAGTGAATCCACTACTCTGCCTTCCACATTTCAAGATTGAAGAGACCTTTCTTTCTCCAGCTCTATTTTTTAAGGTTGTCAGGTAACAGTAGGACCTACCAATTTTTGGAAAACTTCTTTGCATAACTTTTTTTTTTTTAAAAGAAATGTCACGACAGTCCAGGGGACTACTGAGAACTTTAAAATGTCTTTTAGTTACAGCTTAGATGTGATGTGAAAATGGAGCAACTAGCCAGCATCTACTTAACATGTGGCTAGGACATCTTAATATCCCTACTAACAAGCCAACTTGGCTGAGGGTGCAGTGGGAATTAATGGCTTGCAAATGTAGCTTACCTGTTGTTCTTCACTAGGTTTCTTGGCATCTCACAAACCTTCAGGAAAACTGCCTTGTCTAGTAGAACTTCCCAGCAGTGCATTCTTTGGGTGAAATAAAGTCAGCCTTGAAATGTGAACTGATCTCCCTCGGCTTAATTTTCTCAGCAGCACATAAAAATATCTGGATAGTAATAGGCATATGCTGCACGCATCGAGTTGATTCACCATACCCTCAAACCTAATCTTCATTATCAGCTTGCTCATCTTCACTTTCACCATTCTGTATCGCTACATTATGTTGTTTTTGTCTCTGTCGCCCTCAATTTCCAGGGCACTCCTAACTGCAGCTATCAAAATAGACAATGTCTTACTTTACACCAGCCCAGTTCATCAGATTCACTTCATATCAATTTACCGTTAATGCAAACAATGAAGGTGCATAATTTGAAAATGGCAAGGGGTGTGTGTGTGTGTGTGTGTGTGTGTGTGTGTGTCAGAGAGAGAGAGAGTTAATCATAGAACTGGAAGGGACCTTGAGAGGTCATAGAGTCCAGTCCCCTGCACTCAAGGCAGGACTAAGTATTATCTAGACCATCCCTGACAGGTGTATGTCCAACCTGCTCTTAAAAATCTCCAGTGAGGGAGATTCTACCAACCTCCCTAGCAATTTGTTCCAGTGCTTAACCACTCTGACAGTTAGGAAGTTTTTCCTAATGTCCAACCTAAACTGCCCTTGCTGCAATTTAAGACCATTACTTCTTGTCCTATCCTCAGAGGTTAAGAACAACAATTTTTTCTCCCTCCTCCTTGTAACAACCTTTTATGTACTTGAAAACTGTAATCATGTCCCCTCTCAGTCTTCTCTTCTACAGACTAAACAAACCCATTTTTTTCAATCTTCCCACATAGGTCATGTTTTCTAGACCTTTAATAATTTTTGTTGCTCTTCTCTGGACTTTTTCCGATTTGTCCACATCTTTCCTGAAATGTGGTGCCCAGAATTGGACACAATACTCCAGCTGAGGCCTAATCAACACGAAGTAGAGCGGAAGAATTACTACTTGTGTCTTGCTTACAACACTCCTGCTAATACATTCCAGAATGATGTTTGCTTTTTTTTGCAACAGTGTTACACTGTTGACTCATATTTAGCTTGTGATCTATTATGACTCCCAGATCCCTTTCTGCAGTACTCCTTCCTAGGCAGTCATTTCCCATTTTGTATGTGTGCAACTGATTGTTCCTTCCTAAGTGGAGTTCTTTGCATTTGTCCTTATAGAATTCCATCCTGTTTACTTCAGACCATTTCTCCATTTTGTCCAGATCATTCTGAATTTCAATCCTACCTTCCAAAGTACTTGCAACCCTCCCAGGTTGGAATCATCCACAAGCTTTATAAGTGTACTCTCTATGCCATTATCTAAATCATTGATGAAGATATTGAACTGAACTGGACTCAGAACCGATCCCTGTGAGACCCCATTTTTTATGCCCTTCCAGCATGACTGTGAACCACTGATAACTATTCTCTGGGAATGATTTTCCAACCAGTTTTGAACCCACCTTATAGTAGCTCCATTCTAGGTTGTATTTCCCTTGTTTGTTTATGAGAAGGTCATGTGAGACAGTATCAAAAGCCTTACTAAAGTCAAGATATACCACATCTACCACTTCTCCTCTATCCACAAGGCTTGTTACCCTGTCAGAAAAAGCTATCTGGTTGGTTTGACTCAATTTGTTCTTGACAAATCTATACTGACTGTTACTTATCACCTTATAAGATGAGGGGGGAGGGATAGCTCAGTGGTTTGAGCATTGGCCTGCTAAACCCAGGGTTGTGAGTTCAATCCCTGAGGGGGCCATTTAGCGATCTGGGGCAAAAATTGGGGATCGGTCCTGCTTTGAGCAGGGGGTTGGACTAGATGACCTCCTGAGGTCCCTTCAAACCCTGATATTCTATGAGCAGTGTCTAATTAGGAGTGACCGCCTATTGACCTCTGTTAGCGAGCCTTGTGTACATAGGTTATCAGTTGCTACATGGAGGTTCCTGTTGCATGAAAGAGCTCAGTGATGATGAACTGCCATGGAAAGTGAAAGAAGCCTTTGTAACTTTTCAGATTTTGACATAGTATTCTGCAAAGGACTCCACGTAGCCAGGGTTGTGTGCAAAAGTCTGTGAGCTGTTTGGGGAAGTGATATTCTAGTCTTTTCCATGTGCAGTGCCATGGTCCTTGACTGGGGCTTCTGGGTGTTACAGCAGTACTATTAATAACAGCTCAACATATCAACACAAATATATTCATCAGTAGAATCACAGAGCTGGGCTGGATTAAGGCACTCAGGACTGTAGCTAGATCACCATAGGGCTCCTTGGTTCCAGACTCAAACTCTGGCCACGCCTTCCACTGGCCATATCTCTCCACATTATGACCCTGCTTTCCCTTGAGGTGGCAGTGATAGGGTCCACCTATGCTAAAGCCAAGTGTCAGGCTGTTGAGAGCCCAGTACCACTCAACTTTAGTTCCCTGGACTATTTCCCCCTTTCTTCAAGAGGGCTTAGATCTCCTCAAGAGAACTGAGGTTCTACCCTCCACCCATCTATGTGTGGCCACCTTCCAACACCACCCCAGCAGAGACCTGATAGGGTTGCAGCAGCAAGGGCTCTTCTGTCATGGTGCGGGCATCACCTTCCAGAAGTAGGGTTCAGAGTTAAACAACCAGCAAGATGATTTGCAGTAGTTCACCCCTCTCAGACCTATTATTATAGGCCATCCGTAGACTCAAATGAATGTAACTGCATCCGTTATGCTTGGTTCATGTTTCAAAGCTTTTCCTTCACACTCAATGTGCAGCGGCAGTCAAAAAAGCAAACAGAATGTTGGGAATCATTAAGAAAAGAGATAGATAATAAGATAGAAAATATCATATTGCCTCTATATAAATCCATGGTACACCCACATCTTGAATACTGTGTGCAGATGTGGTCATCCAATCTCAAAAAAGATATACTGGAATTGGGAAAGGTTTAGAAAAGGGCAACAAAAATAGTTAGGGGTTTGGAATGGCTGCCATATGAGAAGAGATTAATAAGACTGGGAATTTTCAGCTTGGAAAAGAGACAACTAAGGGGGGGATATGATAGAGGTCTATAAAATCATGACTGGTATGGAGAAAGTAAATAAGGAAGTGTTATTTACTCCTCCTCATAACACACGAACTAAGGGTCACCAAATGAAAATAATAGGCAGCAAATTTAATACAAACAAAAGAAGTATTTCTTCACACAACACACAGTTAACCTGTGGAAGGCTTTGCCAGAGGATGTTGTGAAGGCCAAGACTACAACAGGGTTAAAAAAAGAACTAGATAAATTCATGGCGGATAGGTCCCTTAATGGCTATTAACCAAGATGGGCAGGGATGGTGGCCCTAGACTCTGTTTGCCAGAAGCTGGGAATGGATCACTTGATGATTACCTGTTCCGTTCACTCCCTCTGGGGCACCAGGCGTTGGCCACTGTTGGTAGACAGGATACTGGGCTAGATAGAACTTTGGTCTGACCCAGTATGGCCATTCTTATGTTCTTAACCATAATAGCTAGAAAGACATTTTTAAGGAAAACTGAGATTTCTGTCATAACTGGGTGATACTAAGAGCTTGGGCCCTAGACAAGTGGCTACAGCACCTGTACTTTCACCTGATCCTTACATTAAGCTAGGGATTTCTGGGGATCAGATTAAGTCAATCTTCAGTTCAAGAGTTTTTGCATAGTATTGGTGGAAAAATTTATAAATCCTTAAAGATACATATATATTTGCACCTGAATGTGTTGTTTGTTATTTTTTGTAGACATTAATCTCCTGTTTAAAATGTTTCCATCCTCCAGTAAGGAAACAAACACTATGGGCTCAATTTACAAAGGAACTTTGGTGTGGCAACTCTCATTGTCACCGCACATAACTTCTTGGTGCCTAGACAATCATTAGTATTCACACACCCTGTGAAGTTAGGTGGTCAGGCACCCTCTACAATTGTTAGACCAGCAGCAGGAGACTCCCTATGAGATAAGGGAGCAGGCAGATACCTGACACAGTGTTGGTATATAATCCACAAATACTCTTTATTGCTTACAAAATAAACCACTCACTTCACATTCATAACCCAAGCATACTACACCAGAGTCTGAAGATCAGAATTAAAGTCCCAACAGCCAGTCAACATTCAGTCCAACCACAAGATGTGGGGAGTCAGCATTACCACATCTTAATCCAAACCGGTCTCTGAATCCACAAATGACTCCAAATTGCAAGTGTATTGAACATCTTTTATAATCCACTCCTTCACCTCATCGGTTGTCTGGGCAATTTCAAAGAGACGGTTCTGGGCAAATTGCCAAAACCCAAGATGTTTAGAAACAGCCCCAGCCCCAAGATGTTCCTCTTTCCCCAGGTCTTGTTTACAATTGCAGCAGATACATTGCAACAGGTACATTGCCATGGCAACACCCACAAAGTTATTCCCTTCTCTGGTATTTCCCCATCTTTCTCATAACAAAGTTATTTTTCACAAACAGCTCTTGACTGCTTAAAACCTCAAATTCTTGCTTCCATTATCAACACGCAACTCCCATCAAGCACACTTCATCCACACTAGGCCTATATCATATTATATGGATATATGGATTATGTATGGAGATATATATCCCAACACAATGAATGGAATGATATAGGTGTCTTAGAAAGGAATTCAGAAAAGGCAGCATGCTGCGCAACTCCCTGTCTAAACCATTGGAAAATGCCAGGATGAGGATTGTCCTGAACCCCACCCCACTCGAGGAGTTCAGCTCATAAATCCAGGCTGGAGGGAGATACTTCCCTCAAGTGTAGATACTCAGCTCCAATTCCTCTCTTTGCATTATGTGCCTATGCCATTCTTTCCTGAAGCAAGTGGGGGAGAGTGGGGGCAGGGAAGAGGCCCTCCTACATAACTTTTAACCCAGTGGTTAGGGTGTTCACCTTAGAGGTGGCAGATCCTTGTTCAAATCCCATCTCTGCTTCGGGGAGGGTGGGGAGGGCCGCTTGAACTGGGGGTGTCCCACATCCCTGCTAAGTATCCTGAGCTAGGTTTTGTGAATCCCACTGGTCCTGATCCTGGGATGTAGGTGCCTAAAATGTCAGTTGGGTACCTCAGGCCTTTTATGATTGCAGCCCCATCTGACTTAGGAGACCAATCACAAATCAAAACTAGCAAAACATCAAAGCAAACTCTGCAGAACACTGAATGAGAGTAGCCCAACCAGACATGGGCCAGAGACCAAAAAAAATTGTCTCTGCATTCAAATGTTCCCTGAGTTCGGGGGTATTTGGACCGGTGGTAAAATCCTGGCCCCATTTAAGTCAATGGAGTTTTGCCATTAACTTCAATAGGGCCAGGATTTCACCTCTGGACTTTAGGTTTGGGATCATCTCAACTTACAACCGCTGTACAGCAAAGGTGGATTTCAGTTTCTTTTCTTCAGGACTAGTCTCCTCTTGAGATGTATGAAACTCTCACTTATGGCAAGGATTTCCACAATGGATTTTAATGCAGTAAAAGAAAACTGATATAGATGTTATGTGAAATGATAGAAGCTTTTAAAACAGGGAGCTATGAGTCCCTAATGATGAGGGTTAGTTTCATAGGGGTCATACGATCTTATGCAGATCCCTAGAAGGTCTTGTGATGGGTTGAGAGACATAATGCTAATATAGCTATTGGAAAGGGTGGCTTCCTGCTACAGTAACTCACATTAATATGCAATACACCCATTGCTACCTCTTGTTGTAGGGATTTTATTATTAAAAAAACACCATTTTATTATAAAAAAACATTAAATTGTGATCCATTTGGATAATCACCATGACACTTTGATATGCTCCTTTTACAGTACATCATTTCATTGCAGTTCTTACAAAATAATGTCTTAGCAAGATGTCTATACCTTTCCCTCAACAGGCATTTTAAAAACTGCACAAGGATAGTCTGATAGGTGTAAAGAGAATGTTTTCAGAATATAATGCAATACTTGTCAGCTCCAAGAGATCTAATTATTAAGGGCTTCAGTAACAAAAACTAAGGAAACCTAGACTCTTTTAAAAACTCCTGTAAATGCATGGTGGGTTTTTTTTCCAGATGTGAAGCATGCCATTTTTATTAGCAACAGGGTAGATCATCATATTAATTCAGATGCCACAAAATCTTATTTGTTGAAACTGAGGGCAACTTTGAAAGAACACAGAACAGTAGACATATCCCAAGAGTCCAGTCAATGCCCTTCGTTCTGACCTTTTAACTACAGCCTTCTCTCTAAGACAAACATGTAAACCAGGGGCAGCTGATCATTGGAAACCTGATCCAAAGCCCATTAGAGTGGATGACGATCTGTCTGCTGATTTCAGTGACCTTTGGATCAGACCATAGGGACCTCTGGAGTTAAGCCTCCCCAATAACACCCTACCTATTATCAATGACAAAGATGCTGGGTAGACCGGCAGATGTGCTGCAGGGTGGAGTCCCACCTGCTGCTTCTGGGGCTTCCTGGCTCCTACCTCTGGATGTTGCTGAACCATGGGCTGCCACTGGGAACTCTCTGCATGGGTCCTTGCAGTTCAGGGATTGCAGGGCCCAGAGGGAGGAGGCACAGAGCAGGGAATAAAGGTTTTCATGGGGCTAATTAAGATCAGGGTGCCCCTTTTCATTCCCTGTCTGCTCACTTCCTCACGAACCTCATTTATCTCCCACCAACACACTTCTCTTTCACAGCCTCAAGCATGGTGTCTCCATTTGGAGAATACAATCAAGCTGCTGAGTGCGGGGGGGGGGGAGTAGTTTGGGGTTTGCAGCCTGCAAACTGCAGGCCCACCACTTACAGACCCTCCACTTACCCAGGTAGTAACAGCTACCCCTGCCAAGTGAATCTTGTAGTGCCTACAAATCACACCACTGGGGGTGATTTGTATTAACAATCCATCACAGTGATGGTTACCTCAGCATTTCCTCTTAACTTCCCTTGTGCTTATGGGAGGAGTGAACCTGAACTCTACAAATATGCAGAGTAACTAACGACAGATCTGTTATTTAATCACTGAAGGCAAAGTTTTACTGCACAACTATTGCACCTTCTCTCTAACAGTAGGTTCCTTATATACCATGGACTTACATTTTTAGATGAGTTGCAGTAGTTTAAGGGATAGTCTCCCACAGAGAAGTTGGAATCCACCCTTTGAATTCGCACATTAATTTTGTGGTGGCTACCGAATATTTGGGCAACATCCTGAACACCAGTCTGAGGCAAACCTTCCAGGATATTCTATATATAATGGGCCAAATCCAAAGGAAATGCCCATTTTGAACCAAAAAAAAATCATATTTTGTAGTTAAAATCCCAAATTGAAAAGATTCAACCAAAGAATGAATAGGTTTTGATTGCCAGGTTTTTGGTCTCTCAATGGAAAAAACAAACAAACATACAAACCTCTTTTGAAGAAAGTGTTTCACAAAACTTTTTCATTTAAACCCTTTGCAGGAAAAAAAAAAACATCCTATTAGTGTCTCACAAAATCTACGGTTAACAAAACCAGCATAAATCACTTTTGAACCTTCCTCAGTGCATGAGCATCCACAACACCCGCAGAAGTCATTGGCAATGGCAGGTGCTCAGCACATCTGCTAATCAGGCCCATATAGTCCTGCAGTCTAAACATTCCCATTATCCTGCTGGGAAGCAGTGACTTTTTACAGAACCTCACCCTGCTGAGGGCAAGAAATCCCCTGGACTGGTGGACCTTCATATCTCTGTTTCTGCACACCTAACTTGAGGCAAGATTTATCCTCAAACATTACAGTCAAGGAAATGATGAATCTCCTGTATGAATGAGGCTACATTCAGATACTCTTATTATTAACACAATATATTCCTTTATTCTGGGACTGGTCCCACTGAAGTCAATGAGGATTTTCTCAATATATTATATTACTAGTATAATATAATATATACTATTCAATATAAAGGTGTCTGGCCCATGTTGGCTGGGCCGGGTTTTTTAATACAATCAAATCTTATTATAGTCTTGTGACAGTAGCTGATGTGTGTTAGACAATAGAAGATTCATAAGATGTGTGCAATCACATAGTAAAAGTGGATTGAAGTATGATTGTGAGATGGGAATAAAATGAATTTTTACAAGTTAAACCCAAATTGAAGCTTGATCCAAAGCTCTTGTCTATGAGAAATGCAAAATTTGGATCACCAGAAACATGTGAGATACCTAAGGGAGCTCATTAGTTAAAACACGTTGCCTATAACGTGCCTGGCTTCAAGATTCACATTTGCATGTTTCAAAGGTTTATAAATACAAAGGCGACTATAACACTCGCCCTAATTTATATGTAAACCTCACTGAGCTGTTGCAGAGTGATCTTCACTCTGTGTAGCAGCTGTTAGGAGAAACATATAAAGCTATATAGGAAAAGTGTGAATTAGATGCAGCCCACTTGCTTAAAAAATATAATCCAAAAATACATGGACTTTAACTAATATAGCAGAGAACTTCAGTAGAGAAGCTGTGCTAAGAACCAATTTAACTACATTATTTTACCCCATAAAACAACTAAAAGGAAAAATAAATATTTCAATGCTAAGGCAGTGGAAATGAGCAAAGGATTTATTGACATCTGTTGTCTGGCTCTTTGTCTGGAGTGGCTAGACTTTACATGGAAGGTTAAGAGTTTGACAGTGTAGTCCTTGAGCTCAAACAGTAGCAACTCAGGCTTTTAGATATGAAGGTCCTGGATTCAGTCCCCCGGCCCATCAATAACCCATCAGGCTGTGGTGTTACCATTACAATATGCCAGAGGTGCGCACTCACTCATTCTTGCTATTTTGTCTGCAGTGTGCACATACCTCTGACTTAGAGCTTGGCAGATCTAGTTTTGGCTGCTTATGGGTAGTAAGTAATAAGGCTCTGACTCAGAAAGCTATTTGAGAATTTATGCAAATTGACCTCCATGGGATTGCTCACATGATTAACATTACGTTTGTGCTGAAGTAGAGCCTATGTGTCAGACTTGCTGCTAATCCTTTCAGGAACATTGCTCAAGAGAAGGAAATCCAGCTCAGCTCTCAACCCCCGTACATTCTCCCCCAAATAATTGTAGCTTTGGAGCATGAATGCATTATTCTAAAGAGGTTTTTCATCTTATCTCATGCAGGGAGATCAATCCTGCCTGAGTCAAGCTGTGACTGAGTGAGTGAATAAGAGAACTGAACTCCAAAGCAGGTGTTCAAGGTGGGCTAGGAAAGGTGAACTCCACATCCCATATAGGCTCCATCGCCATGGGAATGATCCAACTCCCACGGAAGTTCATGCCCACACATGGAACAGACATTGGCTCTCCCTCTCAGAATCACTGTCATGGAATCAGAAAGAAAAGGGGGCATGCGTGTCTTGGAGGAAATGGACTAACACCGGCCCCCAAGCTTTGTAAACAATAGGTGTGACCATTATTACTCCTGCCCTAGAGAAGGAGTGAGGTCCTTGCTCAGGTCCCAGATGGCAGGAAATGGTTCTGGTAATGTGAATGCCACATGCCAACAGAACGCCACATTTAGAGACGTATTTCCCTACCCTTGGCTTCCCCGCACTTCAGGTTGCTTTGTGAATCCAGTGTGGTGTACTAGTTCCCTACCCATTAGCAGTGCGTGCTCTATCTATGTGCTCTCCAGTAACCAGGAGCCTGTGATGATAACCACTCACTAAGCGCCAAATCCTGAGTCTAGCACCCTGCTTCAGCAGTTTAAAGGAATCCGTCCTGCCTACCTACAGCATGGCTATTGAGCTGCTTCATAGAGGCTCCTGTATCCCCATGGATGGACTAGCTTCCATGACCCCTTAGGGATCAACACTGTGTAGCAGCTCCAAAGCTCCCCCAGGTCATTCACTCCCACCAGCCCTGGCTCTCTGACAGCTGCACAGGGAGAACCTGCAGAGTGAGGCTTCATATCACACTAGGAATATACACAGTCCTTGCATGTCCCCAAATCCTCCTCCCCACCCTGGGCAGAAGAGCCTAATTAGCTCCACTGTCACAGGTCCCTGTTCAGCTACTCAGGCAGGCTGAGGATTTGTTCCTGGGGGGAAGCCCATCTTCTAATGAAGTCAACGGCGACCAGGAGGAGCATAATTAAGTCAGCCTCGAAGTAGCAACTGAAAAATTAGCCCCATATCTGGGGCTGGTGATTGGAGTGAGTGTCTTCTTCTACATTGCCAGCCCACCTACAACTAGACACGCCCCTGCCATGAGTATCTCCTTGTTTATTATAATCCAGAGGGAAGCACAGTGATGGGAATTCCTAGCTGCCTTAACCATTTTTCAAAGTGCAGGATCTGGCTCTAGCTGGTCTCTATTTAGGGCCAAATTCTGCTTCCCTGACTCACTTGAGTAGTGGAATTGAAGTCAATGGCAATGCTCATGTGCATAAGCAGTGTACAGATTGGACTGGAAGGAAAAGCAATGATACAGTTTGTGGGATTTATTTTGTCTAATATAATATTGAGTCAAAATAAACGTGTTGAGTGGGTGCCTATACTTGACACCTGAGCAGGTTGCACTTGTACTGGGCATAAAAATGTCTTCATTTAAAATTTATGCAATATCGTCCAAGTGCAGACGACAGAGTTGTCAACGGGGAGCTTTTAATGTATCACACTGAGATAATTCACACACTAGACGATTCTAAGCAGGTCTCCTTTCTCTGTCTCAGAAGCTGTTCCATAGATAGCACAAAAGGCACGTACAGGGAGCAGCAATGTGGCAGACACCTTACTACCTGAGAGGAAGGCTGGCCTGATGGTTAAGGTTGTATAACTATACCCCAAGTGGCACCGTGTACCCCACCTGTACCCCATGTTCACCACTTTTGGATGGTTGTGATATATTTGGTACAAAGCATGCCTTGTGAGGTATCATTTGAACACTCATGATCTACGGAACATCATCATCCCTGCTGACGTGTGTACCATCGTTGCAGTTATCTCATATGGAGTTATGAGATTTTGCTACAGGTTTGTTACTGAAACATATTGTGAGTCTGGGGAAAATAAAGATAACAAACATCCTGTAAACAAAGGCCTTGCATGTTATCTCCAAAGATGCCTCAAATATCATGTGCACAGAAGGTCTGAGCAAGAAATTTACAATTCACCTGAAAGATGTCTTGAATCTTATGTACACTACAAATGGCTTCCTCATTTACCTCTCCTCCCGCACCTCAGCACATAGAAGCTAGATCATTTGGAAGTCAAAGAGAAGCATCATTGAACTGTGGGAAGGGAGGCCCCAGGCTGTAAGGAGACAGCCCACAAAATGTGTTGCCACTTATGGTGAGACAACCTGTTTTGCTTTTAGAACTGTTGGCCTTGGTAAAGATTAGGAAATAGCTTGCGTGTTTATTTCTTTTTTTTTCTTTTGTAACCAGTTCTGACTTTTATGCCTTTATAATATATAATCACTTAAAATCTATCCTTTTCCAGTTAATAAACTTGTATTATTTTATCTAAGCCAGTGTGTTTGGGTTGATGTGTTTGGGGGACCTCTACTCAGGTCAACGAAGGCTAATGCATATTCATTACCCTTTGATGGAACGACGGACTTATAATGAGCTTACCCTGTCCAAAATGGTCTCGAGCAGTGTAAGATGCACATTTCTGGGGTGCAAGGCTGGGACTGAGGGATATGTGGGTATCGTCCTATATCAGTGTATGGGAGCATGGGTGTCACTGTGCTGGGTTTGCATTTACATACTAATGGCTGTGTAAACAAAGCCTGGAGAGGCTGCTTTTCACGAGCAGAACAGTGTAAGAGACAGCCTGAGCTGGAGAAATAAGGGGACACTGCTGTTCAAAAGTCCAGGCTGTACCTTGGGGGATGTCATAAAGGTGCTGCCTTGAGTGTGCAGAAAAGCTGGGTTAAATTCCCACCTCTTCTGTAGACTCCCTGTATTGGTCAGTTTGTCTTTCTGCATCTCAATTCCCCATCTGTAAAATGGAGAAAATACTTTCTTTGTCTGTCTTGTCTATTTAGAGTGAGGCAGAGCTTGTCTCTTACTGTGCATTTGTGCAAAGCATAATGGGACCTCATCTTCTGTGGGATTTCTAGGCACTATAGTAACACAAACACAGAAAAAACGTGATTCAATCTCAGTATAAATGGGATGGAAATATGCTATGACACTGTTCTCCCTACAGCCGATCTGGAATTTTTGCAGGGTTGTAGCATGTATTGAGAAAGTTTACACGCACACACAGCCCTGCACTGTAAAACCACACTATTTTAACTCTATCAGGGCACTATGATCCAGGTGCCCTGAGGTGTTAAGCATGACAGTGAAGATAGGACCAAAGATTCTGGATCCCTGTGGCCAGATCTTCATCTAGTGTAAATCAGCTTTTGACGTCGGTAGAGTTACACCGATTTACAGCACTTGAGGGTGCGGCCCCTGCTGTCTTTCCTTAACACTGTAACCCCTTTGAGAGTACCTTGGTTGCCATGAGTGCATTTTGCCTGACTACATTCATCGGGGACCCACACTGATGCAGGTGCAGTACAGTCCATTTTTCTTTATTTCTGGGATTGTTGCTAATTGTTTGAGGGCAGCCACTTCTCCATGCCTCTCAGGTTGTGCTTCCTGAAGCTTAAAATAAGGATGACTGGATACTGCTAATGAGTACACTAGCAATCTTAGTGTGCTTAGCTTTCCAATTTAGGCGCGAGACCTGCTTTAGTTGCAAAAAGAAAATCCATAACGGAGATAATAATTGCCAATTGTGCAGCGAAATCACTATGGGTTTTTTTTGCAATACGCAAAAAACCACTTAAGAAATCTAAACATTTGCGAGTTCAAGACTAATCATTTTCCAGTCTCCCTTCCTCCTCTCGTGCAGCCCACTGGGATGCTTACAATGCGTCTTGTACAAAATTAGTCACTGATGGGCATAGCCATTTTGCAGTGCTAGTTTAGTTTCTGAGCTCTGTGGGCAGGGATCATGCCCTTCTGGAGAGGCACAAAGCTAACTTTTGAGTGCTATGATAAAGTACAATGCAAAATGTATGCAGCAACTGCAAATTCCAACATTTAGGGCCAGCTTTTTAGCACATGGAAATCCATGTAGCTTCACCAGCTTCAACAGAATGATGCTAACTTACACCATAGAAAGTAAAGACCTGATCTCAACCTCCATACAAGGATGGGGAGGTCATCCCACTCCACCGTGGCATTCCTTTCCATCCTACAATCCCCTGTTCCTCCATGGCTCTCCATGGAATCCAGGGAGATGCATGGAAGCAAGGAGTGGTGAGTGGACCAAGGGAATCACAGTTCATTCTACTACAAGCTCTGTGGAGATTGCATACAGTCAGTGGCTGCCTCACTTTTTTGTGTCCCTTCCTGCCCAGCTCCATATTGGGAGCTAAAGTTCACCTTGAAGTGAAACTAGCAGCATGGCAAAACAGGAATTGCAGTGCTGGCGGGAGGTATTGGAGATCCACAGCCACCATGGGAAGATGCTCAGATGCCCCTGTGTCCTCCCCTGGATGTATGTGATCTTTATGGCTCTTGATGTTTTTTGGGCCAGATCTTCACTTTTTTTCTGTGAGGGCCAAGGTTTCCCACTCCCCCACCCACAATGGAAGGATACAAGCAAAACGCCAGGACATGAGCCCCACGGAGTGTTTCCTGTCCCTAATCACAGCATAACAGGGTGTCAAAGTACAACTTCAGATCCAGTGCTTTTGTTTTGCCATATAATGGATGAAACTGAAGTGCAGAAGTTGATAACCCAGAGATTTGTGAGGTTCCAAATGCACACCTGGATTTTGCAACTCAGCTCCATTTTATATGAGAACAAAATCAGTACTCAGAGAGACACAGGCAGTCAGCATCCACAGGCCCAGCTGAAGTCAATGGGAACTGTAGGTGCTCAGCACCTCTCTAAAAACAGGCATTTGGAGCATGGGGTGAAGGATACTGCAACAGTTAGGGTGTCTGCATAGGACTCAGGAGCTGCAGCAGCAGATTCAGATGGCTGTGATGTAGCCGTGGTCATGCGTAGAATGGATTTCCATCTTGAATAGTCCCTTGCAAGTCTTCTTCCTTTGGCAAGAGTCAATATGGGAGGATTTAGGGTTCTTAATCCCCTCAAAATTGCATCTTCCCAACTCATTCACGGTTGGCCTCATGCTCTGTTGCCTTTGACCTCAGCTCTATAAACCTTCAGTAGAAACATACCCTCTTCTGCCCATTGGGCATAACCCAATATTGCAGTTCTCTTGTTCTCAGCTGGAGAAAGACTGCAATTTGCCCGGATTGTCTAAATATCTCCTCATTGGTAACAAAACCAAGTCAATGGATGATAAGAATCTGATCTGCCTTAACTTTTGACTCCAAAAAACTGTTACGTTTCCTGGCCTCAGCTGTTTTTAACAGCCTTGTTTCTGTTCCATATAACAGGGTTGTCAGCGTAACCGCATTGAACACTTGTATCTTAGTGATCACACAGACTTCCCACTGTCCAAACACAGGCCTTTGACGATGCTGAAATGCAATTGATGCAACTTGTGACTACTTTGGTTATGAATAGAATTCAGGAGTTCTTGGTTTGATTCCCTGCTCCACCACAGACTTCTTGCATGACTTTGTCATTTAGCTTCTCTGTGCCTCAGTACCCCATGCCTAAAATGGGGATTATAGCACAGTGTAGCCCAGTGGCTCTCGATCTTTCCAGACTACTGTACCCCTTTCAAGAGTCTGATTTGTCTTGTGTACCCCAAGTTTTACCTCACTTGTGTGCTTACAAAATCAGACATAAAAATACAAAAGCTTCACAGCAAAATGTTACTGAAAAATTTCTGACTTTCTCATTTTTACCATATAATTATAAAATAAATGAATTGGAACATAAATATTGTACTTACATTTCAGTGTATAATATATAGAGCAGTATAAACAAGTCATCATCTGTATGAAATGTTAGTTTGTACTGACTTCGTTAGTGCTTTTTAATGTAGCCTGTTGTAAAACTAGGCAAATATCTAGATGAGCTGATGTCCCTTGTGGAAGACCTCTGAGTACCCACAGGGATACGCATATTCCTGGATGAGAATGACTGGACTGTAGCCAATTAGTCAATTAGTTGATTTTATCATTTAAATGTTGTCATAGTTAACTCATATGTTATTTTATATGTAAACAGTGTGTGATGAATAAATGTAAGTAGGATAGGAGTACAGGACTGATAAGTATTTAGGAATAATGAGTGTGTTCTTGGTATATAATTAAGCAGAGCTGTTATGCAAGCCCTCCAGGCAAAGGCCTGTAAGGTTTCAGCTTAGACACAGTAGCCCTCAGGGTTAAGGAGACTAGACATGAATGAGTGTCCCAGGAATGACTCTATACCAGTAGAGTTACAAGATTACTGTAAAGGATGTGCCAAAAAGTGATGTTCTGGGAAAATCTGATGCAATGGACCTGTCTAGACTGCAGTGGACCTGTCTAGACCACAAGACACCTGATTGAAACATTATGGAATGTTTTGTTCTGACCGCAGGTTACCTGGGGACGTGTTTATGGAAATGTTAATGAGATGTTAACAAGAATAAGGGGAATTAAGAGGACAACCTATGAAAAACAGGGCATCCCAAGATTTCTGGGGTGTGGAAATACAGATGATGAAAAGAATGTTGGCACTCTCCTGCATATGCATAAGGTAATAGGTATGATCACAATGACAAGATCAGAGGATTCCCTGGGGTGGGTAGGGTGAGAAGACTGTGAGGGAAGACCTTATTGGGAAGAACCCAGCAGGAACTACCCCTTCATCAATGACCACCTTTTGAAAGATCCACCAGACTCTTTAAAAGGGGTGGCGAAACTGTGGCTTGTGAGCCACATGTATCTATTTTACAATTAAATTGCAGCTCGCAGAGCCCCCCACGCCTCACCTTTTCCACCTACCAGACTTGGGGGCAGAGCTCGGGATCTTTGCCTTGCTGTGGGTGGCAGGGTAGGGGCTTCTGCCCAGCGGGGAGCTGAGGGGGTCTAGGGCCTTCAGCAGGAGTGGGGCTGAAACCCTTAGCCCCAGCAGGTGCCCCTGGCTTGCGAACTTCTGAAGATTGTTCGTATGCAGCTCGGTGGGTCAGTAAGTTTTGCCACTCCTGCCCTATAATATCTTTGGGTATGTGAGTATGAATACGGCATTGGCTATGGCTTGGACTCTCTCAGGTTGTGTAGATGGGTATGTGAGTGTAACTTATAACACAAACAAGATTTTTTACTTGTAACTATGTTTGTCATCACTATATTCATTCTTCGCATGCTCCTAAGACTCTCCCAATCTAAGAAAATCGTAAAGGGTAACATTCACCCTATTGATCTGAAACCTGCAACACCACAGGAGCTGAGCTCTCTCCCTAGGAACCCTATAATTTAACACAGAACTATCAATTCAATCTTAGATAGACGCTACAACTGCCCTACCTCACAGGGGGAGTTGGGAGGATAACTAGGTTAAAGACCGTGAGGTGCTCAGATTCTATACTAACGGCGGGGGGGTGGGGCATGCAAGTGCGATAGATAGATATTAACCTCCTGGAAACTGTGTCAAGCACACTTGACTGTCCTTTACCTTTTTGTAGAGTGTCACTAACTAGAAAAGAATGGGAAGATTCTACAAGAGTTAAGGTCTCTCTTCCTGTACAATTTCACTCATTGTAAGTGACTATTATCAAGCTAGTGTGCGATAAAATAGATAAATAAAGGTCTGGAACCAGATTTAAAAAAAAAAGTGTGTCCTGCTTTATAGCTCAAAAAGAGATTCAACCCAATATTTACTTTTTAAATTGAAGATAGTTTCATCTGGACTGACAAGGTATATTTCAAGTTTTAACTCAATGCAATTTGAAATGGCCAAGGTATTATACCCTAGAAATTGGAGTTCATGATAGAATTGCTGACACGCAGCCTTCTTTTAGAGTGGTTTGAGTGATGCTGCTGTAATAAAGATAGGATCCCTGTCATTTTGGACACTACGCTCCTCTCTATTTATCTTTCATCTGCCATGTAATTAAGGTGGCTTGTTTGCAAATACGTCTTACCTGATCACCATTTCATGGTTCTGAAGACTGTTCATTCCATTTGGAGCTGCACTTGAATATAGAGGCCAGATCCTTAGCTGGTGTAAATCAGCACAATTCCACGTGTAAGGTGTATAGACATTAAAATATTCCTTGAAGTTATGTTTTAACAACTCCAGGTCTCTTATCTCGCTTGGATCTTTTAACTAGCTGGTGGCAATCCTCCTTGTGCATATGCCAGACCTTAGCTTCCTCTTGGAGCTAAAGACAATGAGAGTTAACAGGCTCATCCCAAAAGGTAGGACATCTTGTCTGGGAAGCAATAATTAAGTTAAAGCTAAAATACACACTTCCCAGCTTGGATGCTAGATAAGAAATTTTCCAACGATTGTTAGTTTCCCAACCTAAGGACTCCCATTATTTTATTTATGAATGAGACTCCCATCTCCCTTACTTGAGCTAAGGAGAATCCCTGTCAGACAACAGACAAGAGCAGCTGCCGCTTTCCTGTGCAGAGTATCCCATTGTCTCCTATATGCTAATTATGAGCCAGAGGAGAGGAAAAACTAAAAGTAGGTTTAACCCCGTTAGGAATAACTTGCTAGTGACCCCAGAAAGTTCCAGATGTCAAACCTCCTGATACCTCAAGAAATCTATCTATATCTTTCATCCCATTTTGGAAACTAGGTATCTTGTGTGCTTGATGAATCAGATATATATTTCTATATGTTCATAATTTGTCCTGTTCCTCCAGTGTAACTTCTCGTATCCTATGATGAGACTCAAAAATGTGAAGTGAAATATAATAAAAGAATATATGGATTTCTCCACTGGATTTAGGGGAAGGTATATAATATTGAGATCGCCATGTGGGACTGTGTTGGGGTGTCCAAACTGTCAGGAAAGGAACTAGGGAACCTAGGTCCATCAGTGACTATTAGCCAAGGTGGTCAGGGATGCAACCCCATGATCTGGGTGTCCCTAAGCCTCTGATTGACAGATTCTGGGACTGGACAACAGGGGATGGGTTGCTTGGTGATTTCCCTGTTCTATTCATTACCTTTTTGAAGCATCTGGCACTGGTCACTGTTGGAAGACTGGATACTGAGCTTGATGGACCATTGGTGTGACCCAGTATGGCCACTCTTATGTGTGCTAAGGTAATCCCATCCCTGCCAGTTATGCATGATGGGGAGAAGGGCTTTAAAAGGTGGAGCTGCTGTCAGCAAGGGTGAAGCCCTGAGAAGGGAGCTGCTGGAGGAGTGCCTAAAGCAGAAGGAGGAATCACAGCTTTGTGAGGACCCTAGTGAACTCCAGGGGCAATCCTGGTAGGAAGAGACTGATTCAGCTACCTGACTATAAGGACTCCAGTAAAGCTACTTCCCAGGCACCCTGTTAATATCACTGACCTTTTTGTTGAGCATGCGAGAGGCTTGTTCTCTGATGAGTCTGAACTTTTGCTTTTCCCCGACCCATAAACAAAGTAAGATGGGCTGCAAGGGTGGGGCTAACTGCAAGGACTAAAGGGCTGGGACCTGGACTAGGTAAAGCAAGAGGTGGTAATAGGACATGACTAAGAGTATTGAACCAGCCAGGGAGTTGACCCAGAGACACTCTTTTTGCAGGGAACCTCGAGCTTTGTGATCTCCAGTGCAACTGACTCCTGTACCAGCCATTCCAGAGTTAATGGGATACGAAGTGGTGAAATTCCATTTCAAAGATTGTATTTCCCTTTCTGTTCTTTCACATCTAAAACTGAAGGTTGTTTTGTTGCCTTCTCTAGGGAGACTTCAGGTAACCATATCTTAGATTTTAACTCATGCCCTCCTTTATAAGTCAAGCAGAGTGGCCTAAAAAAGACTGAAAACAATTTTAAGCTATTGCTTTTGGTATTCTGAACCTGTCCCTTTTGAACCAATCCATTCAAACATCAGGGCCCACACTCTCAAAGGTGTTGACACATGCATCCTTACGCCTTTGAGAAATATTGGAAATGCGATAAATGCGTTAGGTACTAAAGAAAAGATAAGTGATGGTCATAATTACATGTTATAAGAAATCTCAGTTACTTGCATTGTTTTTTTGGGTTCAACTGCTTAGCTTTACCCTAGTCTCTGACAATTGTTTGCAAGATTGTACAGGCATATGCAGTTCATACCTAGAACACTCATTGTGTCTACACTTGAGTGCTGAACTCTAGATTGTATATTAATGCGGTGCTGGGTGAATTATTAAATGGTTTATTGGTTAAGAGCAACCAAGTATCTTGATTTGAGAAATACTGTGCAAGATAGAAGTTGACCTGAAAACAATCTAATGTTAAATTAGTAAGCTAACCCTACTTGGACTCAAGACAAAAGGGTTAGCCTATTAGATTCCATTTCAATACTGGTCTTAACATGTATACAATTGGTAACTCTAATTTGTTAGATTTGAGATTTGGAAAATAACTGGCACCTTGGCAAATTAATGAAATTTCCCCCTGTCATGCTTCCGTTCTGAAATCAATTATTTCAGTGGAGCTATGCTGATTTATGCCAGCTGAGTATCTGGCCTCTTGATGTGCAAACCTCAAAAGGGTTGGAGTTTGTGTTTGGTTTGGATGCATATCTGACCTCTTGACGACAAAACAGGGCCGGATCTTCAGATTTTGGTCGTAGTTATTAAAGCGGGGGCATTTAAGGAACTGAAGGAATTAGGTGCTGGTTGCCTACTTACTTTTGGCCGCTTTGGAAATCCCACCTTAAACCAAAAGGGAAAAAAACCCTACTGGAATCTAAAACCAAAGTTCAGTTCTGGAACCAGGCAGAGGTTGGAGGAGATGCATTTTTCCTACACCATTTCCCCCACTATGGGTTTGCCCTATTCACTCAACACCCTAGGGATCTGCCCGTACACCTCATTTTCTTCTCTAACTCTGCTCACTTGCAGGGCTTCCATTCCATCTGCCAGCCTTTCAGGGCCACAAGGACAATCTCTGGAGCCCAATAATTAGCCACAGGAGAGCACTGTGATACAATAGCACTGCCTGCCTGATGATCCACTGTCTGAGCATCGAACTGCCAACATGCCTCCTGTTCTGTTGAACTCGTGTTGGTGCCCATTCTATTCATTTGGATTCTACTGTATAACCCGCAGCAATGGCCTTGGGCAAAGATTCAATATATGACTGCCTAGTGCACCCTGTGTAAGTTGGATACTGAGATGTACTGGGGATGCCATACGCATTGGCCTACTCCGCTAATGCTGTGGAGCATTGCATGCTCTCATTCCAGTGGAATTACAGCTCTGTATAATTGTGGACAGAATGGGGGATCCCTGAGTTAAAAGCATCTCAGGTTTCAAACCTTTTTCAACCAAATAATCTCAACCCTTCTACCCAAAAGCAAACAAACAAAAACCAACAACCCACAAACCTCTCTCTCTCTCTCTGAAACACAAACAAATGTAGAAGTTCTTAAAATATATATATACACACACGCCCACACCCCAGCATTGGGCCCACAGAGAGTAAAGCATATAATATAACAATATCAATAATTTACTGTGTAAAATACAAAGCATAAATATTTCAATTCATGTCAACAAACGCATGACATGTAAAAGACAAAAGCTTAAGTTTTCTTCTTAGGGATTCAGACATGACAGGCTGGATACTAAAAGTTTTTTTAAAATATATATATATATTTCCATTAGCGCAAAAAACCCCATAATCTTGAATGTTTGGACTCAAACCCACAAAAGCACAGCAATTCAGAGTTAAAGCTCCCTCTATGCTCTTAACTCAATCCCCTTATGCTGAGGTATTACAAGATAGAGTGCCATCTACCAAATCAAGACACTTGATTACTCTTAACCAATAAACAATTTAATAATGCACCCAGCACCACATTAATGTACAATCAAGAGTTCACCACTCAAGTGTAGACACAACCAGTGTACTAGGTATGAACTGAATATGCCTATACAGCCTATTCAGAGCCAGGCACTGTTACGTGGCCTTAGAGGGAATGTCAGGAATACAGAGCAGTAAAAATACAGGGGATAATAGATAACACATTACAAGTATGGGCACAATGTGACTTGCCAGCCTCCTGTGGAAAAGATTAACCTAAGCACATTGTTCTTTGGTCTAATTCTCCGTGATATCATTTAGCATACTTTCTCCATTTGACTTCCTGCCTGCTGCATTCGGCACCTTCTTTCAAATCTGCAGGCCAGGATTCATTCTCATGCTTCTTTCCTACTGTTGCTGTGGCCTTGTCTACACTAGGGATGTGCCCTGATTTCACCCATGGGTAGCTAGCGATCAGTGTAGTTGCACAAAGGCATAGCCCAGCCTAGACAACTCTTCAGCTAGGGAGCCATCATGAGCTAAGACTCCCCTTTTCTGCTCCCTCAGTACGCTCCTGTTAGCCAGACCCCTCATATAGTATTGTCCACCCACCCTGCCACATTCCCCCCACTTCACACGCTGGAAATGCCCCCCACTCCAACTCCACAAATCTTCAGTGCCTGATCCAGCTGTGGGTCATTAGCCCAGACTCCACTTTCTGAACCCATTAACTCCTTCTCAGTATTTCCATATGCCCAGCCATGACCTTTCACATATATTCTCCTTCCAGCTTCATTAATGCTTCCCCTCCCCACCCTACCTCATAAAAATGGCAAATAACGAGTGTGGCCCATTCTTATGAATAAGGTACGCTGCTGTGCACTCGTGCGCCGTTCACTAACATTCTAATGACTCTTGGGTTAGTCACGCTGACTAGGAGACTCTTAGTGATGTTTTCACAGCTCCAATACCTGTGTTGACACCCCATAGCATCTCCTTTGAATTCATCACAGCATTAAGTCAAAACAGTGACAGCAAAAAAACCCACTGGGTACTTGCAAATACCCCCTTCTTCTACTTTGCATTACGGAAGCACCCAAATGAGACTGGGCCCCATTGTGCTAGGTGCTGCACAAATAACTAGTGGAAGAGTCTCTGTCCCCAGTGATCTTACGGTCAAAATAGACAAGGCAGATGCAGGCAATCAGAGAAAGTCACTTGTCCAAGGCCACACAGAAGACCTGCCTATTTTGGGACAGATCTGTCTGGCCCTAGTAGTGGGGAGGGCCCAAGGAACTCATTTTGTCTACTTTGTCTGGCCTACATAAGGGCCTCGCATAATTGTAGCTCCTGAACTCTGAGGAGCATGGGTGCTGTGTTCCATCCTTATTGCTACCCTCTTATAGGATTTCAGTTTATACCCTCGCATCCTCTGCACAGCTGGACAGGTCTCCTGACACCTACCAGAGTCATGGCCCCTAGCTCCACTTAGCCCCTTTGGACTCTGCCTGTCACTGGACATCAGAGACCTGGAAGACATTCCTGAGTGCCTGGTGCAGAGTGCCTCCTACTGCTCCCCCTGGCATGGTAGAGGCCTGTTCTTCCCCAATAATGGGCTCTGCCTAAGTGGCACAATGTAACCCTCAGCTTTGACTCTTACAGGCCACCATTCAGCAAAACACTTCATCCTGTGATTCTAAGAACTTGCCTAAATCCCAGCAAAGCCAATGGATTTATCCACGCACTGCAAGCTAAGCACGTGCTTAAGTGCTTTGCAGAATCAAGGACATAGTTCAATAAGAGATTTTGGTTTCAATATTTAAAAAAAAATCAAACCCAATTTTTCCTAGGTTGTGTGAATAGATAAATTCAATGTGTTTTTGTTCTGATAATTGTAAAGCCAAGGATGACTTAATTTACTCTTTGTTGACAGTTGTTACCCAGAGTGCAATCTCTTTGCTTATGCAGAGGAGAATTAGTGTAAAGACATGGATCCTGGAGAGCTTTACCTTACACAGAAGCACCTTGTTGTTTCAATAAATGTCTCCTTTGAGCTGCTAAATGACACATCCATTGATATCACACTGATGCAGCCACCGGCATTATTCTGAGAGATGGAGACTGTCATTGATAATCTAAATGGAGGGCACTCACTCAGGTGAAATTATAAGAGCTCCTGCATCAATGGAAGTGTGCGAGCCATTTCTATTGACAGAAGAATAACATTTGGGTCAGCATCATGCCATTTCTAGCACATTTTCCCAAACCCATACGTCCGCATGCGGCCTCCCAGCGATTAAGCTATTACATCACTGGCGGAAATGTCTGGATATTTCCAACAGCACTGGGAGTTGGCACAGGTGAACCAGCTCTTAAAACTCTCTGTATCTCAGCTTGATTCCAAAACCAAACCACTTTTTTGTAAAATACTTGGCTACATACCCTCATTTCCTTTGCCCAGTCCTCAAAGGGCATCTGGACTTGGCTGAAACGGCATTGTGACAGCTCTGCTGGAATGTTCATACTGCCCCCTAGGCTTTGGGATCATAAAAGTCTTATTTCTTTAGGATGAAGTCCTGCCCCCACAGAAGTCAATGGAAAACTCCCATTGACTTCAGTGAGGTGAGGCGCTCACCCTAAATGCTCGCTAAGGGCCTGAGCCAATGCCCATTGATGTCACTGGGAATCTTCCTACTGACTTACGTCAAAGCTGGACCAAATCTCCAGTTTTCTACTCGTGACTCTGGTATGTTTTGGTTCAAGTGTACATTTGTGCATATTTTCCGCACACTGTCCTCTGCGCATGCAGGGGGCGGTGCCTGGAAATGCGTTTGGGTGTGCAGCTTTGCATATTCACAAAAGGAGATCGCATAGGGTCACATTTTCAAAGGAGCCTCAAAATGTCGATATAACATGGTGAAATCAAACAACATTTAATAAACAGTCACGTAGCATGGGAGGCAGAGCCTCCCGGGTCCCGGCCATTACAGCAGGCTTGCAGAGAGAGGATGCACACACCACCTTTTTTAAAGATGCCTCACATCCAATATTAATACAAGAAAAAAGAATATACATGTGTTACATCTTCCCAAAACTTAGAGTGCTTTGGCTTGTGAGGCTGTGCTGAAGCCTTTTCTCAGGCTGTCCTACCTCTTGGGAGCTCTTTGCTGAAGCAAATCTTAAATTCCTTCATTCAAAAGCACTTCAGAGCAAGACTGGTCCTTCTTAAGTGCCTGGAAAGTGTGGGGCACTGACTGGGCATGACTCCAAATAAATAAATTAATTAAATAATAAGTAATAATGAGAAGGTGAAGCAGCAGTTATTACTTCAGGGCTTTACACAGCCGAATTTTTCACACTGACTCATTCCTCCTGACTTCATCTGACTCTTTAAACTAGCTGCAAGTTGTCCTGTTGTCCTTAATGTCAGTGCATAATCAGGGGAGTGGCTAATTGCTCAGCAGATCCAGATCTCCTCTGGATCAATCTAGAGAGAGGGAGCTGTTGCCTCTACAGCTTTGGGCTAACAAAAGGGAAAATTGATTAACTAAGCTAAGGCTTTTCCCTATCTCCCTTCCCAAGTTTTGCTATGCTGCAGCTACATTGCACTAGTCAGTTATCTGCTTACAGCCCTTAAAGAGGAATAGTAGATAAAGGGAAGATTTCTCTCTACTCTGGGCCAGGGGAGCTGGCAAGACACTGTGGCAGTTCAGAGCAGAGGAGGAAGCAAAAGATAATTAAATGCCACCCCTAAGCCGTTTGTATCGGAGATGTGTGCACATGAGAAAAATGATTCCGAGGGCAGGAGTGGCTAGGGACAACTGTAACTTCAGAATGAAATCCTGGCCCCATTGAATTAATGGCAAAACTCTCAGTGATTTCAAGGGGGGCAAAAATTCACCCTTAGGTAGGAAGATGGGAAAAGATGAAGCTCCCTCCCATCTGCTCTTTGAGTTCAGTAAACAAACATGTAAAAATGGAAGGCATCTTTGCAATGGGAGTTCCCTTCCTTTCACCTTTGACCTCTAGGGTCCCTCCCCCAAACCCATGATAGTCATTTAAACAAGGGCAAATCACCGGTTCAAATTGCTATACATTAGTATATGAGAGAGGCACAGGCCTTGTCCACACTGAAGATTTTCCCCGCCTCTAACAGTTGGAGGCCAGCCCCTCCCGTAGCTGTACCACCAACGTAGACAAGGAAAGCCATGGTGTGCCCCAGTAACCTAAGTAGATACTCAGAGTCCCCCAGCGGGCTTGCACTGGGGCACCTAACCTATACTGAAGCCTGCGCTGCTCCAGTGATTACCCATACCAGCTAAATTAAAGCTAGTGCAGAAGTATTTACTGGCACAGCAATCACAGTTTCATTTATGATGTGAATGTATCCTTAGTGGAGCTTCCCAAGGTTGCAACTAAGGTCTGCCAGTGCAAATTGCTGCTTCCCTCATCTAGGGATGGTTCCACACTGGGCTTCCATCAATATCAACACTGTCTGCTTTCCCTGGCCCCCAAGAAACCTAAACTACATAGCACAACTGCAGAACAACTGAGGAGCTTTTGTGTGTGTGGGCTTAAATCACAGAATATCCATGCTAGGGCACCGATGCCATGAACCACAACAAATTTGTCTAGCGCAGACCGGGGGTAAGGACCCAATCCACCAACTTCAGTGGAAGACTTGCTGGCATGTGGTCAGGCAATTACAATGAGTTTACCACAATTTTGTGTTGAATGTCCTGTTTTAAATGTGCTCTTTTTTTCTACATGTAAAAGATTTACCAGTGTATTATCAGCTGTTTGAAAGGCAGGGAATCCTTTGTGCATTGTACCAACAAAGAGGGACTGGATTGGGTTGAACGCATTCCTAATGGAAGCAGACTGATGTTTCTTTCCGCCAGCAATTGCAAGCTGCTTACAAGCCACCGCTTTTCAAATGCAAAACCATTATCTGTCACAGTTTTCTCAGTCAGTTCAAATGGAGGAAATAACAGAGTGGTTTACTGCATCGTCCAACACCTGGCTGAAGTTTTATTAATGATTTCTTTTACACCCTACATATGATTGGTGTGAATTATGTTATTTTTTCCCTTTCACCTGGTTCAGATCAGGTATCAGAATGGTGGGAGAGGAAATGTCATTTCTTTAACTGTGCACAAGGCTGCCTCAGACAGAACATGCTCATTATAAAAAACAAGATACAAAGGGAAGAAGAGAAGAGCAGGACACACAAGCACCCTGGAAGTCTGAGCAGACTTCATTTCTGCCTGTCCCATGCGATTATGCCAGGCACAAATTCTAATTAACACAATCTGAAGGCTCAGATATGTGACTTTGAATGTGTGAGGAACATGCTGCCTCCGGTTGCTTTTATTCTATATGTATTTTATCCACAATGATGCTGCAAGGAAATTGTACATTGTGACCCCTATTCCTCCTTCTCTCAAAAGCAGGCGGTAATGATTATGTCCTGAAGTTCCCTGTCAGATAATCCCATCTGCTCGCTCTGTGAGCTGTTCCACTGGAATGTAATTTATGTCAGCCAGTTTGGAGGTTGTGTTTCAATATGTTTCTGTGCTACCAAAGGACATTTTTATTTTTGTATGCTGTTCAAAACATTTATGCCAATGATAATAATAACCGTAGTGTCTGCGAGCCCTTGTGATGTACCAGGACTCCATTATTGTCTTGCGATAGATGAGAAAGTACAACACAACTTTATTTTTTAAAGCTGTTCCATACTGACTGTGTCTTTATATTCCCTGAAATCCACTAGGAACTTTGTGAATTCTGTCAATTTCACATGGAAGGCGCTTAGATATTATGGGGATGTCTGATAGTATAAAACCCTGAAATAGATCTTAAAATGCTTTACAGGGTTAACTGAAAGAGAGAAGAGGGAGGGAGAAAGTTAGAAGAAGGTGCAAGTGAGAAAATACATGATTTTTACCTTTGGGTTTGTAGAGATATGAGGCCCAGTCCTGTCACACTGAAGTCAATAGTTGCTTTGGCATTGATTTCTATGTGTTAAATCAGTGTTTCTCATCCAGTAGGGCATGACCGCAGGATGGTCAGGAAAGACAATTGGGGAGCTGTGAAGTGTTGAGAATGTTGTTACAATCTAAAGCAAAGAAAATCTCGCTGCCACCCACCCTGACCTTTCGGAGTCAAGTATTCTCTGTTAGCCTCTTGAAACACACACAAGTCAATTCCGTAGGATTACCAGTGTCATCACTGACAGATTCCTTAGTTTTGCAGTTCATGGAAGGGGGTCATGATATTTTTTGACTTTGAAGAAGGACTCACCTACCTGAAAAGGTTCAGAAACACTGGGCTATATTTCGCCTTTACACGCTCCCTTGAGCAAGGGGTGATTGCGAAACTGAACCACCCCAGGAGTAGCACTAGGGCGCAGGGTGACTCAGAAACATCCCTCTGAGGCATAATTCCCTCCCCTACTCTGCTTTCCTTAGGGGAATAGTTATTTTCTGCTGGCCTGAAGCAGCAGTACCCAGTTACTCAAGGTCTGGGTAGCCTATGCAGAGGTGTGGCTCTCACTCTTCCCTGGATGGGCATGCAGTCCAAGTCTAGCCCTGTGTGAGCAGAATTGGACCCAGAGAAGTAAGGAACAGATTGACAAGAGGAGGAGCTTGCAGGCGCATCAGAGGAGAAGCAAAATCGTAAAGACTTACTGAAAAGGCAGACAAGAGGTCAACCTGATGGAGAAGGGAGGATGGTGAGAGATGAGGATCTGGATTAGTGAGTGGAGTCCAGCTTCTTTGGGCTGCCTGGATGATAGAATCTGGTGGTACAGGTTATTTTAATGTATTAATTTGTATCGTAATAGAGCCTAGGAACCCTGGTCCTGGAGCAAGCCCCCGTTACGCTCAGCACTCTACAAACAGAACAAAAAGCTGGCCCCTGCCCCAGAGAGCTTCCAGTCTAGCTAGCATAAGAGTTGTCATGCCTCAACCCTCACCTCCCACCCCCACCACCTTCAGCCTCTACTGCCAATGTAGGAGGCATTGCTGGATCAAAGGGGACTGTGACAGAGTGATGGGAATCAACAACTGAGCCAACCACTGTGTACCCAGTTGGGTCCCCATGAAGGCCCTGACTGAGGAGAGGAGTGCCTGATTCCCAGATGAGATCAGGGCAAGGAAGCTAAGGAGCTAATTAGCCCATTAACAAGACAGCTGGATAAAAGAGCACAGGAAGGAAGTGCCAGGCGGGAGAGAGAAAGGCTCATGGGGCCTGATGAAAGGGAGTTCTCTGGGAAGAGGCACCTTTTCTCCCCCAACCTTTTGAGAAGGGGTTGTACAGCTGGAGGACACTGTAAATACAGTGACTACACCAGCATGCAGCAGATGGTGGAGTGAAATACTGTAAACAAGCTGCATGGGGGTGTCTATATGATGGGAGATCTCTGAGCAGTCTGTTTGAAGCAGAGGATGAGAACAGTGGGTGCTCCACCTCAGGGACACAGCTAGGGCTTTCCTACACCCCAACAATGCTTGACTATTGATTCAGCCCTATAGGGCCATTGGCCACTGGGTTAAATTGGAGCAGACTTTGTGTTGTTCTATTACACCAGGGGCTAACCCAAGGTCAAATGAATGCTATTAGCCAAGATGGACAGGGATGGTATCCCTAGCCTCTGTTTGCCAAAAGCTGGGAATGGGTGACAGGGGATGGTTCACTTGATGATTACCTGTTTTGTTCATTCCCTCTGGGGCACCTGGCATTGGCCACTAGCCGAAGACCGGATACTGGGCTAGATGGACTTTTGGTCTGACCCAGTATGGCCATTCTTATGTCCTTTTGTTATGTTCTCCTGTGAGCTCGAGTTGTTCCTTGGCAATAGCCAACGATCATCCCAAGGCATGTGTTTTAAGCTAGACCATGTTTATGGGAGAGAAAAAAAACAAATTCACCCTGTTGTGGCCTTTAAGCCCATTAGAATCCTTCAGAATGAAAGGTTCTATATAAATATCATGTTATTGTTATTATAATACAGATCTGCCTATAGCCTTGGGCTTCCACCTCCAGTTTCCAATGCAAGTGTCTCTTTTACGGCCAGATCCAAAGTGCATTTAAATCAACGGGGAGTCTTCCATGACTTCACTAGGCTTTGGATAAAGCTTTTCCTTCCCCAGCCTGTGCTGGGAAGCCTTCCTATCACAGGCCCGTTTTCCTCAGATTTGTGGTGGACTCTGCGTCATAGTGAACGTGGAAAGACTGAAATAATCCCAACAGTGAGCTAAATCTCTGAATCTGAGAAAGGTTATTGTAACTGTACGGTAAAGAACGTGACACATCCCCACTCTGATGTCCCATTTTCATGACAAAGAGATTAACCCAAAAGAAAAGAAAAGGCTAGACAGGAATCCATTGCATTGACACCAGCTGCAACCGGGGAGGTAGCTGACTCAGAATTAATGAGTTATTATAACCCTTTGACATTTTATGGAAGCTGCATTTCACACTTACATGGCTTACCATGAGCTCCTTTTGAGCAGCTTGGTCTAGGTGACAGCCCCGGTTTCTGGCCTTCAACGAGTCAAAGTAATGTTGCTCAGAAAAAGTGATTGAAACAGAGGATGACTTGGTGTTTAGTGTGAATACACCCTCTCTACTGAGTCTATGCACTTTTTGTTCCAGCTATTTGCATGACTGTTTACATTAGCTGCTTCAACTGTTTCCCTCAATAGTTGATTCTGCTTATTAATAATGCACTGCTCTCGGTGGACAGAAACTCACACTATGTTTCTTTAAGGTACTATTCACTTTAATTCTTTCTGCCTTGTTCTTGTACTTGATGCAATGTCAAATAGTCCCATCCCCATCTATTTCAGGAAAAGTGCATTAGCAGCCATCTCTTTATTCAGATCAGATACTGGAAAGATCTCAACCCCTTTCTCCAATCTATTATAGAAAAAGATAAAAAAGGTTAGCTAAGAGCAAATACTAATCTTGCATATGTGCATATTCCTTTGAAGTTAATGGGACCCCTGCAATCCCACATCCAAGGGCCAAATTTGGCCAAATTTTGCATTTTCAAGAAGAGATCGTATGGACAGTTGCAAATTCTAGAAAACTGACATCCATGATATTTCCAGCTCTGCTGAGAACTTAAGTGTTGGGCTGGCTTCAGATCTTATTTGCTTCAGACTTGACATAGATTGCTCGAGATATCAGCAAAGCAAAAAGGACCCTTATGGCAGAAAAGGATACATCGGGCTCGGTCGAGGAATGGTTAAACAAAGAGAAGGACTGGGAAGGAGAGGAAAGAAGAATATCAGGGAAGAAAGAAGATTCAAGAGAAAGTATATCCATATGACATGGAATCAGCTAGAAACCTGATTACTGTAGGAGGGATGGTTGGGAGCAGGGTCAAAAGACTTGGGAAGGAAAGGAAGAATTGGGTCAGTAGAAGGGAGATACACCTGGCTAGAAGGAAAGGGGAGGTGAGGGACAGGATATGGAGAAATGCTAAGGGGCCTCTAATGTTTGGGATAAATTTGGCAACTTATCTGAATGTCTTTGTTTGCACAGTCTATAGTACTAGTTAATCCTAGTTAATAAAACAACTGAATTCTTGTTGTTTTCTGGACCTTACTTTTATCTCATCCTTTAATATCCTTTTCTAATAACTCAGTGGGATGTGGCTTCACCACTAATGCCACAGGGTGTGCTAGAATAATTTCCTGACTTCCTTCCATAAAATCTTTAGCTTTCCCACTTATTTCTAAGCATTGTGCCAAAGGCTTTTGAGCTCGTCTTTCTGCCAAAGCCCTTCTATTATCACCAAAATCTAGTATTGTACTATGCACCCTGGAAGATATATTCCCTTTTGACAATATTTACCCACAGGCTCCCTACTTTATGTTGCCTGGGTCTCTGAATTCCTTAATCCTCTGTCCTTCCTCCGCTACCTCTCCAAAGGACAATGAATGTCGTTCCCCGCCTGCTTGATATTAAATGTTTCACCCACCAGCTTTACATAGTCACCTTGCTGTACAATTCTTCGCTGGTGTCAAAACAAGACTTCAGGACTGTTAATGATCCCCATAATGGCTTGGGCAGCAATTTAGCGCCAGCTCGTTCCATCCTAAATTATCTTCAGCCACTAGTGCCCTTGGTCTTCAGACACCAAGCCAATCTGCAGCTCCCCTGGAAAGTGGAATATTTGCTGAGGTGTTTATTCAGTTTAGCGTAGTACACCACTGGGCCTGGACTTGAACTCTGTATAAATTATGTCCACAGAGCTCCCTCTCCCCTATCATCTCTGCTTTTCCAGGGACAGTTTTCACAGGCTGTTGAAATATTAAGTTTCACCAGGTTTCAAAATGATTATTTATTCTTATTAATCATTTGTGTGATAGTAGCACCTTACGTGCCTTACTTACGTATTGGCCCTATTGGGCTAGGTGCTATACACCCATAATAAGAGAGAGTCCCTAACCTGACAAACTTAAAATCTAATAGACAACATAGACAAAGAATGGGGGGAAGGCAATATTATTATCCCCATTGTACAGGTGACAAACTGAGGCACAGAGAGATCTGAAGTGAGTTGCCCACTGTTACACACACAGTCTGTAGCAGACCTAGGAAATGAAACCCCGTCTCCTGAGTCCCAGCTCATTGTCTTAACCATAGACCAGCCTGCCTCTAAGTCTTCAGCAGAATTGTTTCCAGTTGTTTAAAGCTAAAGGTTGAGTGCAGGGGAAGTTGGGATAACAGAGAGAGCTACTCGGCTAAAACCAGATTCAGTGGACAATCCAGTCAATGCCTGGGGGATTAGTAGTTTCTCGGTTGTCCTCCTGTCTTCACATCTGATGCTCATATCCACTTCAAGCCCAAGAGTAAAACAAATTCCTCTTTTTAGCAGCAGAATCAACAAACTCAGTGGGGGCTTGTCCAATCTCTGTCAAAATGGCCCAGCTCCTCTCAACTTTGATTTTTTCTTGAACAACATAGAAGTAACCAATCCTTGTTATTTCCCAATAAAACTAAAAATAACCAGCTTCTTACCTTCCTAGCTCTGCTTCTGAATCTAATCAAACCACCATGCTTTGCTCTAACTGCTCTCGGGTCCTGTCTCTGATTAGTATTGCCAGTGGTTTCCCTGCTGTTAAGGGTCAGTGTTCGAAGCCTGATGGTGACAGATTTAACTTCATCAGCTTCTCTTGAGCACTTAAGTAATGTGACTGCCTCTAAGAACACTTTTGGAACTTCCCTCTCCTCTTTGTTGTCAAGTCTACTTCTCTGGCTCCAGGTGCTTTTGCAATCAGCATTAAATAGATTTTTTTTAAAATCATCTCTCCTGGGCTGAGCACCGACTACTTCAGCACAGTAACTGAATTGCATCAGAGCTTGTTTCTGGTATCAGGAGTGTTGAGACTGCCAGCTGGTACAAGGGCCCTTGTGAGGACTTAACCAAAGAAGTGGAGTCCTCATCCGGTGGCTGGACTGGAAGTATGTCATCCTCGTATATTGCCACAGTCCAGGCTTAAACTGGACCCATTGCGTTCCATGGGAAAAGCTCTTCTGCATGAGCCAAAACCTTTGAGCCAATGGGAGGTGTCTCAGCTGGAAGGCATTTCTTGCAGTTTCTGCAAGATCCATCCTTGAAACCACTAAGCAATAACAAACACCGGGCTGCAAAACTAACGAGCAACTAGGCATCTCCAGGAAGGGGCCTAATTGCCAGTGAAACAGCATCTGCCTCTCCCTCTCTGCTACATCTCTATAGCGGATACAGAAGCAGCAGCAGCCTCTATGGCTGTGCCCCATCTCTGGGCCCGGTAGCGCTGGTTCATGGTGATTAGTATTTCCTCACCTAGCTTGTAAAGCCACGAGGCAGTAGAGCAGAGTCCTGATC
This sequence comes from Eretmochelys imbricata, assembly GCF_965152235.1. Classification (NCBI taxonomy): domain Eukaryota; kingdom Metazoa; phylum Chordata; order Testudines; family Cheloniidae; genus Eretmochelys; species Eretmochelys imbricata. The sequence goes on from NC_135573.1 coordinate 13,723,385, forward strand.
GGAAAAGGAAATATTTCCACATAGCACAACCCAGGCATTGGGCTTTTTCAGCTTTTGATACAATACAATACATCCATCCTGCCTTCTTCTCTATAGTGCTGGGGGGATCTTCCTGACCTTGAAATGGTGTGGCTCCTTTGCCTGAAAGGAGCAACATTTAATGAACCCATACTCTTGGCTCCCTACAGGGTCTGTGTGTCTCTGTGCTGCAGAGATTTAGGGCAGGCTGAGGTGGGAATGGTGGACCCACTATTATGCAGATTAGACAGCCGCTCCCTCCCACCCACGTAGGAAGCCAGAGACACAGTAGTCTTGAAGGTTACTGCCGTCCTGAGTTTGGCAAAGCCGCTGTGGAGTAGTGCTGGTATCATTTTGTAACCTACAGGAACAACTCCTTCCCCCAGTTCAGAAGGAATACCCCAGCACACAGCAAGCTGCTGAGACTGTCCACTGGAGACAGGATTTGGGGCATATTTAACTGAGATTCAGTAACACCCAGTTGCTAGTGAAGTAGACCAAAAAGCCCTGTATTGTTCCAGTACATTGCAATGTTCCAATTATGATTCCATTTGTAAGTTAACATCAGCTAAGAGTAAATTTTTCAGTGTCAATGAAAATGAAACAGTTATCTTCACTAGGAAAGGTTTGGTCCCATAGGATTGTACGTCATAGATCATTTGGGTATATTTTAACACAGTGTGTTGAAAGAGAAACATATGTTGCCAGCTTGTAATAAAAATAGCCAAAGGGGACAGATATACTCTGGCATATAATGGGATAAGCACAGACCCAGCAAGGAAAGAAGGTGGGAGATCCTCATTTAACAGGGATGCTGCTTAGAAACTTAAGGTTCCACCACAACAGGAATTTTAATCATGACAAGATGGCAGCTGATTAGGAATTTTTCAACAAAACCATTTTTTTGAGTCCAGGATGGAATATATTGTCTGAGAGTGAGAGAGCAACAGAGACTTCCACTCATCCTAGAATAGCCAATAGGCCAATGGCTGGGTACTCACCCAGGTTGTGGGAGAATCAGGATTAGGGCTGGGCCATGGGCAGCTTCTAGGCATGAAGTGAGCTGCTCAGTATCAGGGCTGGAGGTCAGAGACCAGCCCAGGGCCAGGCCAGGTCAGAGCCTCAAAGTCAGACTCCATTACTAAACTGAGTGTATGAGGCAAGAATCAAAGTCCGGCCAGGGTAGCAGTGATATTAAGCTGAAGACGGTAAACCAGGATCAGGGTTGGGAGCCAAGCCTAGATTAGGAGCCAGGGATCAAGTCAAGTTAAGGGTCAAAGATAGAAGCACACCAAAGGCCTGTGTTGCTCAGAAAATTCCCAGAAATGTCTTCCTGGTTTATGTGGGGAGTGCCAGCCAACCAGGGAATCCTGGAGGCCTGTCGTTAAGGCAGGACTTCCTCCAGGGCTTATCCTCCAAGTACCTCTTAGTGTCAGCTTTGCCTGAGCCCCTAGTTGCAGTAAGGAAGCAGCACCCACCTCAAGCCCTATAGACCCTGAATCTAGGCCTGTAGGGTCTTACAAGTCTTTGTTATCAATTAGGCAGATCAGGGACTTGAACATGCATCTCCCACATGCTGAGTGAGTGTTTTAACCATCTAGAATCATCATAGAATACCAGGGTTGGAAGGGACCTCAGGAGGTCATCTAGTCCAACCCCCTGCTTCATGGCAGGACTAATCCCCAATTTTTGCCCCAGATCCCAAATGGCCCCCCTCAAGGATTGAACTCACAACCCTCGGTTTAGCAGGCCAATGCTCAAACCACTGAGCTATCACTCCCCTCCAGTTGAGTAGCACTTGATTGTGCTGGGACCTCTCTCCTTTTTTCATGAAAAATATCAAAAGGCCTTGGTTTCATTCTAATGTGGAAGAAAAACCAGTGTTGAAACTCAAAAAAATTTGAGGAATAGAATTCTTGTTTTCCGGCCAGCTTTAATAACAACAGTTAAAGAGAGCCTGATCCTTGGAGATACTGAGATCACCCTCAACTTAGATTAACTTCAATAAGATTTAAGTTTCCTGAGCCCCCTGTATCATAATCCTTTGAAGATACTTAGTCAAATTCTGTTCCCAATTATACACGCATAACCCGACTTCACCACATTCAGAGTCCAATCCAGTTTGAATATAAATCAATGAGATGTCTCAGTCCAATGCTTTCACAACCGTAATAGCCTTCCTCATTATAAAATAATGCTGTAAGACAAGTAACAGAGGCAGTTCTGTTGCTCTCTTGTACTTTCCACAAGTCAATCACTGTGCAAAGGAACTGCTCCCCAGCAGGGAATGAGGAGAATGCTAACCGTTAACATCCCATGTTTTCAGCCTCCCTTCAGACTTATTACCAATAATTCCTATGGATTGTCACTCCACCTGATGCAATCATTCATTCTGGATCATCACCATTTCATATGAAGCCATGGAAACTACTTGAAATGGCATCAGATGGAGATGTAGCAAAGCTCCCACCAGACCTTTATTTTTCTAATCTAGCTCAGCCTCTGGCTAGTCTTGTAAGGCACATTTCGCCTCTTTTCCACCCTGTTTAAAATTCCTGTTAAAACATCTGACCCGAGAAATGCTCTCCTATTCTTGCTAGAGTGTTATGAGAGGCTTATTAGCCTCTTAATGTGGTAGAAGCTGACTAGCTGAGTTTTAGCCTGCTATTTTGCTTGGTAATGTCTTGTCAGAATTCTTGCTAATGTCAAACTTAATCAGGCCCTGTAGTTTTATGCCATAGAAGGTAATTATCATTGAATTTTCATACTGGAAATTTTAAGTACATAATTTTAGATCTATTTTTAAACTCTTACTTTCAATGGGAGGCAATCTTACTCATTTTAGCCTAATCCGGCAAATCACATTTACGGGATATGGCAGTTTTATAAGACTGACTGAGGAAAAGTCATATTGTCCATATCAGAATTTCTATCTGAGCCTCCACACAAAATTATTCCTAGACTCGGTACATGGGCAGATTCTCTTCCAGAACTATACAATGATTTGTAATGTGTGCTCAGCTGATGGCCAAACATGCAACCCAGTATAACCAGTTAGTAGCGTCTCCATCCACTGGCCAGACTTGGTGTAAGTGTGGTAATTTGTATATTACCTTTAAGCCAGGAATTGGATTGTCACCTGCATGATACAAAAACAGCTGTTCTACTAGGTAAATCCAGATGAGAATCTTTGATTCTTCTAAAAGTATATGGTGGTCTCTACACAACTTAGAAGACAGAGAGAGAAGTCTCTCTTGACAGAGCTTCTTGTTTATGACACAAAGGCAGGGAGAGAAAGGTGGAAATAGTGTGCTATGTGTTACAATAATCCAGAACAAAAGAGCTATAAGAAAAAGAAGCAAATGGAGGTGGTTAGAGCTGTGCACAATTTTCACAATCAAACACAAAATCAGAGGCAAAACTTTGCCAGATTTCCTGTTTTGATTAAAAATGCAAAATTAGGGCCAAGTTCACCTTGGATCCACAAAGCTTTGGAGTAAATCTCAGCAGAGTCATGAGTTGTGCCTGGGTCAGGTTTCAAGTGAATCTGTGCCAGTGTATTATTGGGGGTGGTTTTGCATGATTTCAGCTCAAAGACTGTGCTGAACTTTGGTTGTTTTGGCTAAGCCTTGCTTTCAGACTTTGGGTTTAACTCAAAGCTACATGTACAGGGTGTGCAAATTCATTCAGATCATAACCAATCAACTAGATTTGCACAGGTTACTGCAAACAAACCGCTGGGCCGTATGCACGTTACAACTCCAAAACCCCTTACCTCCAAAAAATGGTGAAGATATCAATATTTGAGAAATAAAAACCAAAACATTGAGGGAACATGAGAGTTGGGAGTCAGCCTGCTGATGTGTGACTTAAAAATCAAATTAGGGGAAAAACCACAAAAGTCTGTGGGTTCTTTAGTTCATATAGACCCTTTTGTCCAAAAAAACCCACACCAGTGATTATTATTGGTTAGCTATGAAAATAAATCATTGCAATATTAGTTATATAATGCTACTGCTGTTTGGCAAATAGACGTCAGTTGTTTTTTTTTTAATGTATTTTGCTGAAAACTTGTGATGTTTCTAGGAAAGTAGACGTGAAAATTTTCCATGAAAATCGGCATGTAGCTGAAAACCTAATTCTGTCAAAAAATAGTTTCAATGGAAAACTTTTAAGATATATTTATTACTACTACTAATACATTAGTACACCCTCCTAATTAGTAATTATTAACAAAGGACCTTCTGATGTGAACAGAAAATGTACAAAGAAAGGCAGCTGGATGGAGTCAATGGAAGGTTGATTTAGTCAGGGATTGGTCCTGATTTAGTTGGGGATTAGTCCTGCTTTGAGCAGGGGATTGGACTAGATGACCTCCTGAGGTCCCTTCCAAACCTGATAGTCTATGATTCTAAGGCAGGGTGATGGAATGGTGAGTTTAACCATGCATCTTGGGAATTCAAAGATTCTTTTGTTAGTTATTTTTAATGTTTACAAATTTTAGTCAACCGATATCTCATGCTTGTGTGTGTGTATGTTCTAATACCTAAACTCTGTTTGAAAGAGGTTTATTTTAAAGAGGAAGGTGTGGGGGCCATGTCAGACTGAATCAGGAAAGTGATTATAGAAATAATTGTTCCCATCCCTAGGGATAGGCAAAATGGTCAACGGGTGGGCCATCCTCATAGTCTGGGATGGAAACTAGACAGGAGCCACTGACTCATTTTCATTGTAAATGAAGCTTGACAGACAATGTCAGATGCTCACTCTCAATATGTCAGTGCAAATCACCAGGCCATAAATGGGCTTCTATTAGTTAGAGTTCAGCTCTGCCTGTAAAACTATAAGGTTTCATTACTTGCTGAGGTGGAAGTGGCAATACTGGAAGCAGGGCCATCATTCCATTTCTGGAAGCAATTCATTCATGATTTGTGGCATCTGAAAGATAAAGATATTAGCTGAGCACCAAAAGCTTGGGTTCATTTTGAGGAATTCCAATACTTAGTTGTTAATCTGAAGTTTAGCTGAACTGATTTGGTATGAAGATTTTGTGAGATTTCACTTGTGAGATTTCCAGTGCTTCTTGCTTACTGTGGGTAAGAAGAAAAGCTGGACCAAATGCAGCTTTTTTGTTTTGCAGAGTTTTTTGCCAAACATGGTGTCAAGTTTCCTCCCTCACTCTGAACTCTAGGGTACAGATGTGGGGACCTGCATGAAAACCTACTAAGCTTACTTTTACCAGCTTAGGTTAAAACTTCCCCAAGGTACAAATTAATTTTATCCTTTGTCCTTGGAATATCCACTGCCACCACCAAACTCCAACTGGGTTTACTGGGAAACGTAGTTTGGACAAGTCTTTCCCCCAAAAAATCCTCCCAACCCTTGCACCCCAATTCCTGGGAAAGGTTTGGTAAAAAGCCTCACCAATTTGCATAGGTGACCACAGACCCAAACCCTTGGATCTGAGAACAATGAAAAAGAATTCAGTTTTCTTACAAGAAGACTTTTAATAGAAATAGAAGTAAATAGAAGTAAAGAAATCACCTCTGTAAAATCAGGATGGTAAATACCTTACAGGGTAATTAGATTCAAAACATAGAGAATCCCTCTAGGCAAAACCTTAAGTTACAAAAAAGACACACAGACAGAAATAGTCATTCTATTCAGCACAATTCTTTTCTCAGCCATTTAAAGAAATCATAATCTAACACATACTTAGCTAGATTACTTACTAAAGTTCTAAGACTCCATTCCTGGTCTATCCCTGGCAAAAGCAGCGTACCAACAGACACAGACCCTTTGTTTCTCTCCCTCCTCCCAGCTTTGAAAGTATCTTGTCTCCTCATTGGTCATTTTGGTCAGGTGCCAGCGAGGTTACCTTTAGCTTCTTTACCCTTTACAGGTGAGAGGATTTTTCCTCTGGCCAGGAGGGATTTTAAAGGGGTTTACCCTTCCCTTTATATTTATGACACTTTATACTCTTATAGTATAGGCCTTTACAGACAGGCCTGAATATCTATATCCTAACACACACCTTACAAACAAATAATGAATACAGGCCTCTTAATTTAAAGCATGTGCTTAAGTTCCATTGAAGTCAATCATATCTAAAGCGAAAATTCAGCGTGTGTTGAAGTATTTTCCTGAACTGGGACTATACCCTAGAGAGGTCACAAACTAAGATCTAGACAACAGTCAAAAGGTGAATAAACAGGCAAACTGGGGGGATGGTGGAAGGATAGGGATGGGGATTGGTCCTGCTTTGAGCAGGGGGTTGGACTAGATGACCTCCTGAGATCCCTTCCAATCCTGATATTCTATGATTCTATGACAAAGTAGCAGCAGGGACAGGTACATTAGCACAAGTTAGTAAAAAGTATTTTGAGATGTGTATTTTAGAGCTGAATGTCACAGCTTGCACAGGATCCACTCTACAATTTTTCCTCTGGTCTGACCGATTCCCCTGGCCCTCATTTGCTTTCCATCCCACCCTGCACTTTCACTTCACCTCTGCCCTTGTGCATTTGGAAAAGACACCTCGATTCCCAGATGCTAAAATGATGAAATAAAAAGCAAATGATATCTCAGCAACCTTGACTTTTTTTCATCACTTGAGGCACAAACTTTCTTTGTGAATCACGAATGAAACACTCGAGTCCCCTTTGTTGGAGACAAAAGAAAAAAAAATGCTTTTTGTTTTAAAGTCAGTTTCATGCCAGTGAAAGGTTCAGTGTGACAGCCCTGAAGACTGAAGTCCTCTAGTTATCCTCACAGGAGGTACAGCACACATAGCGGAGCATTGAAAGCTTCCCCCATATCACCTCATCAATGTACCTGAAGAATGAGTTTTGGAGGAGTCATTTCTGAAGGGGACACAATAGGTCAGTTTCCTTGGCTCATTTGGTCCTTGGCCTCTCACCCAAAGAAATAATGTACTCATAATAACTTACAATTAGGCCCTAATCCATCAAGGTACTTAAGCATGCACATACCATTAACCTTTTAAACTCAATGGGACTTCTCTGAGCTGAAAGTTATGCACGAACTTAAACACTGTGCTGAATCAGGGCCTTAATATCTTCGGAATAGTAAAATGAGTCTATCCAGTTCTGTTTTGTAGCAAGATTTAGTAATTTCTAGTAATTCAGTATCAAGTTACTGGTTGCCTTAGTCTTGTTTTTTTTTTTTTTTTTTTTTTTTTTACCATAGCAATTGAATTACATCATACTTAGCTACAATAAATTGCTGAGAGAGTTGGTAACTTCATAAAAATAATAACAATAGAAGGTGCAAGTTGGAAGCAAAACTTGGCCCATAGAAACTGAAAATAAGAAAATATCAATCAAGCAGAGTTATTATGGAATAGAGTATCCCCTTCTCTAAGGGCACAGGAGGAAAGGAAAACTCCATGAGATGAAGTTCACCGTGGGCCATAGGTTATCATCAGTATTTAAGCAGAAGTTTCCAGTGGTACAACATGGCCCTGAATTTCCAAGGAATTGTAGGCTCAGGTGCTAGAAGATTAGGTAGGCATGAAGTGGGCACACTCCTGGGAATCTAGAAGGTCACCAAATGGGCAGAGGCAGAGAGGTGGGTGTAACGACCACTTGGAGGGCACAGATGATCAGTGGCTGCAAAACAATAGGTCATAGTAAGGCATTAGTTATTCTTCCATCAATGGGCCTGATCTGCACAGTTCCATTGACTTCAGCAGAGCTATGCTAGTTAATACCAGCTAAGGGGCCCTAAATCTTTAGCCTCTCATTTCAAATGCGTATATCAATCTGGATCCATTACATATGAGGCATCCTGCTATGAAGGAGACCCCATGGCTAACAGGCTGAATAGGAGCCCTAATGTACAACATTTGCCTGCATAAGTTAACATTATGCAGCTAATTCATAGATGCAGTAAACTATATATTATTTCATTTAACTGAAGGATCCATTTATCACATTTCCTACTGCCACCACTAAATATTCACAGCTTATAAAATGTTGTGTTATTGGGGGGGAGGTTGTTTCTTCACACTCTTATTGGAGTCATTTAGATTTCCCTTTGAAGAATGTAGCGATTTGCGAAAGTGTAAAGATGTAGTGAGATAAGGATGGGAAATGTTGCCTGAAACTAGGTGCAAATTAGCCGCCATTCTGAACCCTGATGCTTCTGGACAGTTCACAGACAGAGTGCTGATCTATATTTAGGCTGTAATGAGGGACCAACTGAAGTTCAGTGCCTCTAAGCATAAAAAGGCAGTTGTGTGAAAAGAAAGGCAAAGGTTACGAAAATCCCTAGGTGGGAATACAGAGAAAGGCACTGTTCCTTCAGAGGAATGAGAGGGCAAAAGAAGTGGGTGGGCTGAGAGCCAACCTTAACATGTAGGGATGAAAACAGTTATATAAGCACTCCATCCCCAAACGTTGCTAGCTCTTTTCAGCCACAATCACTTACTATGAGCAGACCTGGCCTCAGGATCTATAAAAGGATTATGACAGGAAAGGGTTCTCCAGGCCACCACCAGCCTCCTGGTGCTGGAGATACAGTGCTCAACTGCTTGTCCTGGTCTCTGAGCATAATTTCTAATGTCTATAGGGAGGTTTGCTGGTGATGGCTGTCCAGATAACTAGGGAGCTGAGTCACCAGCCACTGGCCAATTTTATGTCTATATTCTCTTAATTTTAGCACTTCCTTAGCAATGTCAACTAATTAACTGTCACCACAGTCACCCCTGTGAGGATGACTTGTCCCAGAATGTTAGTGTCACAGCAGGAGTCACAATCCAACAGTCTCTGAAACCTGTCAACTAGACTAGGTTCTCGTCCATGCTAATGAGCTGCCCCAAGCTGTGGCCAGACTCATATGAGTGGCTCAGGACTGGAGCTGGATTAGCTTCAAGTAGGCAGGGAGGGAGAAATCTTGTGGTGTCACCTTCTTCAGACAGAGGGGCACTGCCCCTCTCAGCCACAAATTATATCAAGGCCCACCCAGAACTGAGGAACTAGTTTCCCAGGTCCCAAAGATCAGCCTGGGTGCCTGCAGGGTGGGTCATGTAGAATAATAGCTCCCAGAGAACCCAGTGAGGATCAGGACCCCTTGTGCTGGGAGCTGTGCAAACATATATTCCTGAAGAATGTATTCACTTTTTAGATGAAATCTGAGGCGATCCTTTATGCTCATAGGTCTCCAAAATCAGGCAGCAGCTTCTCGGGTCCCAAAGGCCTCAGCATGCCAGGCCAAAGTGGTGCTTTGAGTGAGGGGCTCCTTTAATGATCAAAGGCTCAAATCATACAAGTGCCTTCTGACCGCTGCATGAAAATCCAGCCGTTTTGAAGTTTCTGTTAGGAATTGTGTTTGCTAACATTTACTTCCCTATAGAGATAAATCTTCTCTCTCTGAGAAATGCTGAGCACCCACAACTCCCACTGAAGTCAACTCACCCTGTCCCTTAGCCAGCAAACCATGCCCCCTCTTATGGCTATGGTACACTAGCCAGCCACTTTCCAGGGATGTTTGTTGAGCTTTAGGTAGGAATCCTGACCTCCCATTGTGTAGCTGATGGGTAGGTTTCCCTATGCCCTTCTCCCACTGTCATGTAACTTGGCAGCACAGAACAAGATTAATCCCTTCTTCATATCTCTCCTTAAATTCCTCTCTGCCATCTATAAAACTCTCACTTATGCATAGGTGGCTGGTGTGCTGTGACTGATGCTTATTACACTGATCATTAAGGCTAAGATTTTGTCATGTTTATTTTTAGTAAAAGTCATGGACAAGTCACAGGCAATAAACAAAAATTCTCGGAAGCTGTGACCTGTCTGTGACTTTTGCTGCGTGGGTCCATGGGTTCCCCTGCAACCATGGTGACTAGGAGCAGTGGATTCCATTCCTCTTCTGCCTGCGGCAGTTGGAAGATGTAGGGGAGCCCCCCTCTACCCACAACAGCTGGAACCTGCAGTGTGACCATATTTTCCAAAGAGATAATGGGACACACCCAGCCGCTTGCCCGAGATGTCCCCCTATGCCCGCACGAGGCTGTCGCCCATCACTAGAACCCTGAGGAGGGCCCCCACAGAAGACTGTCACCTGTCACTGGAACCTTGCAGGGGGACCCCGGTCACTGCTGTCGCCTGTCGCTGGAACCCTGCCAGGGCCCCGCTGGCTGCCAGCTCCAGAGTCCCACAGCCCCTGGGGCTGAAGCAGAGAATGTCATGGAAGTCTCTGGAAGTCAGGTAACTTCCATGACCTCTGTGACATAAACATAGCCTTACTGATCATCACTGTCTCCCCATTCCCTTGAGCTCCCACCGTCTGTTTGGCACACCCACCTGTTGTCTTTTGTCTTATATGGAGATTGCAAAATCTATAAGGTAGGGTCTGTGACTTTAATATATAATATGGTCGTACAGCACCTAGCGCCATGGGCCTTGACCCCTGACTGGGAGTTCTTGGTGCTACTGCAGTGCCAATATGATATTAATAGTAAGTAATAATAAATAATCTCAGCGTTTTTAAGCAATATGAAAAACAACTGTTAGCAATGGTTAATGTTCTCTGAGAGGGATCAGGCTGTCCCTAAACCTGATAGAACTGATAGCTTGTGAGAGAACTAATCCCTTTCTGTAGCCTTGATAAAGAAAACAGTATCCCAGCTGGAAATAAAATATGAAAAGGAGTGGTTTGAGTGGCTGCATTGGCACGTTATCGCAACTGGAAGCGCAGGTTTTGCTTTCCTTTCTGCCCAACAATATGAGAATGTTGGACACATTCAGTGTGTAATATCCCTTTCCCCTGCGACTCTTTAATAACTCTTGCTATATAGCTTTCTCGCTGGATAGAATGAGTAATTCCACTGTCCATCAAACGAGGATGTAGCTGCATGTAGAGAAAATAAAAGTGTTGGTGTTACAGATATATCCTTGGTCGTACTTACTCCCTACAACGTCAGTTCTCCCTTCCCACATTCCCCAGCAAGAGGTGTTAATAGCAAGCTATTTAATTAAACACTAAACAGAAATTAGATATCTAATTCCCTAAGACTTTCTGGTGCTACTGTATTTACCGTACGTGCCAGACCTCATCATTCGGTGCTATCATAGTTGCCAGACTTTCAATATCTTCTCACTATATTCTATTGATATAATTGTCAAACTGCATCAATCTCTGCAATGGTTAGTTGCTTCTTAATAACCAGAGATATGCAAATACATAGAAAATGCACTGGAGTAAAGAATAGGAACCCAAACAAAGACTATTATGAGTCGGGTTACTCATTGTAGTAAGAGACCTAGAGATGGTAATGGGCAGCAGATTAGACACGAGCATACAATTTGATAGAACAAAGAAGGCAATGAAATTATGGGCTGTAGACCTATCGACATGGAACAGGAAGTTGACAGTCAATTTAAGCATCAATAGTCAAAAGATATCTAGAATCCTGTGCTCATTGGTAGGCACCTTGGTACCAGAAAATTGTCAACATAGTAGAATTTGAAGAAAAACAGCAAATGATTAAGGATCTGGAGGGACTGGTTTATAAAGGAAGATATATGGAACTAACTATATAGTTTGGCTAAATGATACTTGAGACTTATACAGCACTGTCCACCCAGAGATCTCAGAGAAGTGTACAAAGATGGTAAAGGATCCCCTTTCCCACTTTACAGATAATGAAACTGGGGCATGGAGAGGTTGTGTGACATGCCCACACTCACACAGCAAGGCAGAGCCAGTCATACAAGGGTCCAGGCTCCCAATCCCAAAGTCCTTTCTACCACATTACACTGCTTCGTTGCCTGATAAACATCTCCATGGGTTAGAAGGTTCTGACCACCATCGAAAAACAAACAAAAAAAAATAGCATTAAGGGCAAAATAGTATGAAGCTGAGGTGAGGAGAAGTTAGGCTCAACAGCAAGAAAAAATCTACCCAAACTGATGATTGTCTGGTTTCAGAGTAGCAGCCATGTTATTCTGTATCCACAAAAAGAAAAGGAGTACTTGTGGCATCTTAGAGACTAACAAATTTATTTGAGCATAAGCTTTCGTGGGCTACAGCCCACTTCATCAGATGCATAGAATGGAACATATAGTAAGAAGATATATATATATATATATATATACACACATACAGAGAATCACGAAAAGGTGGGAGTTGCATACAAACTTTAAGAGGCTAAATTAATTAAGATGAGCTATTATAAGGAGGAGAAAAAAACTTTTGTAGTGATTATCAAGATGGCCCATTTAGACAGTTGTCAAGAAGGTGTGAGGATACTTAACATGGGGAAATAGATTCAATATATGTAATGACCCAGCCACTCCACTTACTATATGTTCCATTCTATGCATCCGATGAAGTGGGCTGTAGCCCACGAAAACTTATGCTCAAATAAATGTGTTAGTCTCTTAGGTGCCACAAGTACTTCTGTTCTTTTTGATGATTATCTATGATGGAAAGCACCTCATTTAGGTCTCTTAAACCCCAATTGATCAAAATATTGTATATAATGTAGGGAACAACCCTGCACTGGCAATTAGATAACAATGGCTTTTTTTCTTGTTCTGCTTTCTATGATTCCACCTTGCGTCAGGTTTATTCCCATCTTTCTCTCTGCTGGGAGGTGCAAGATCTTTGCACTTACACTTAAAATGCCGCTTTCAGCATCATCTCTCTTCAGGGCAATCAAATGTCTAGCTGAAAAAGTGTATTGTTAATAAATAAACATTGATTTTGTTAAGGCTTACTTGGTCCTGGAGCCAGGATAAAAGCAGCTGGCTTTTTTGTACATATTGTGAGGAAAATAATAAAGCCAAAACTCTCTTCTATTCTAGTCTATTCCGTGTAGGTTTTTATACTGCACTCCTCACTGTAATATCTGTGCCTCTTCCAACTGTGCATTAAGCAACATAACTACCCATCTGTCATGTGTGATTTGCTCTCTCATCCTCTGCTCGGAGGCAGAAGCATGTGAAGTGGAATGTCTTGGTTTGGTCGGGATTTTGGGGGAAGAGGAAATGGGAGTTATGTTAAATATACCAGTTGCTATGGGTTTATATTAGAGAAGGCAGGTCAACGCAATGTGCCTTGTGTTTGGAGAGGAAAGTAGTGAGGTTTGTGATAGTCCTGACTTCCTGGGGGAGTTCATTCTTCAGCCTTGGAGAAGGTTCTGCCTCCCACACTTTACGAGCTTTATGAAACTTTTAGAGCATGTCTCTGCCACCTTTATTCACAAATGGCTTGATCTAATGCCCAATGAAGTCAACAGGAGTCTTTCCATTGATTTCACTGAGTAATGGATCAGGACTGCAAAGCTGTACCTTACTATGCAATCAGTCCTATTGATTCCAGGCACTCTCTCCTGCTTATGGCCACAGTAGTTTCATTTTTAAAAGGCCAGTGTGACATGTTCATCTGGAGGATTACTATCCATTGTCAGACTCAGACAGAGCATCAGCAGGTGTAAATCCCAATGGAAGTTGCATCTGCCTTGACCGGGACTGAATTTGTCCCCCACAATTCCTGAAATATCTAAAATAAAAATAAAATGCTCCCCCAGCATCTTTCCGCACCCTCGCTGCTTGCATCTCTTCCCTCCATCCCTTCACAGGCTTGCTGCTCTCTAGACCCACTGTGTAGTTTGTTTATATTAAACTGCAGTTCCTTAGCAGAGCTTGCTCTCACTTTCTGCCTGTAAAGCACCACATACAACTATGGGCCCAAGCCTGCATACTCTGTGCAACTACATTGACTTCGGTGGGAGCTTCAGGTGCATAGGGAACCCAGTGTCGGTCATTGGCGCGACGCACACCGGGCAAAGAACCCAACTGTTGCTTGCTCGGGCACTCCTGGTGCCGGCAACACCAGGACATACTGTTGTTTAAATAGGAACTTTCTCTATGGGGAGACAAAATGCACCCGGGTAAGGGTTTTTTTGCAAACTCAAAACAAGGCCTTTTGTTTTGTTTCGTTTTTTAAAGCAGTGTGGCCAATGGGTAGGACTGTCAAAAGTGGGCCATTTTGAAATTTTACACTAAACAGTTTGCATTTGTTTCTCTTTGAGATCTTGCATATTCTTAAACCAAAAACTCAAGCTGAAACTCATCTGGGCTGGGAGGGGGTTCAAACTTTGCACGGCGCTGAGGAAACTGTTTACAGTCCTGAGAAAGCTGAAACTGCCAAGTGTCATGAGGCTCCAGAAAAATAAACACCCTCCCACAGCCCCTCAGTGGATTAGCAGTTTGCTAAGTAAAGTAAAGCATACTTATGCCTTGAAACCAAATGCACCACAGCTGGCCCTTTGCCCTTCTGAAATATTTTGCAATTCCTAGAGGATCCCAATCAGAAAAGCAGTGAGTGAAATTGTGAATTCCCCCTGGAGCAGCAGAGGTGCTACATATTACTAAAAATTTATGAAAAACCTCCTTTAAGCATCTGAGGCATTGGGAGCATTTCATCCAGGGCCCTGCTGCCAATACCTTTGAATGTATTTCCCCCTCCTTTATTAACTTTTACCAATGTTTTAAATATGACACAGTTAATAAGTGAAACTATAAATAAGCCTTTTTTTTTTCTTCCTGGGTGGAAATACAGTATATTAGGTTTGAAGCCATCACTTCTGTTTTGCATAATTGACATCATTATCTGCCAGGTTGCTCAGCTCAGGCTGGCAGTCATTATGAGATCATTAGAAAAAGGGTTGTAATAAGTTCAGAAGGCCAGTCGGCTGTATTCTAATCACTGGAGAGGAGAGTGCTGATGGTGGCCTCGGGGAGAAAGTATTGAAGCAACTAGAGGATTTTTAATGACCAAATCAAGTTAGGAAAATCACCACCTGTGCCTCACCGAACAGGATAATTTCGGCTTGGAGTGAGGGCGCGCATAGAATGGATGTATAATCACTTCCCTCCCCCACCTTCCGTCCTTACAGCTGATTGTGCAGCCGGTGAGCAGAGCATCAAAAAATATCCAAGTAGGGAAAGGAGTGGCACAGGAAAATGAAAATAAAATACAGTTTTCAATAAGAAATGATTTGGAGAGGGGACCAGAGGCATTGCAAACTCATTTAAGTGTCAAGCTGCTCAGAAGCCAGGCAGGATAGTCTTGTGGTTAAACTGCTGGCGATCTAGGGTCAATTCTTAGCTCTGACACAGAATCCCTGTGTGAACATGGGGAGGTCACTTTAACTCTGTATGCCTCAGTTCTTCATCTATAAAGGACATGGTTTCTCCCTCCTTTGTCTCTCTTTTCTATTAAGCTGGGGCTAGAATTACCACCTTTCTTCACTCTTTGTCTGCTTTGTCTGTTTGACTAAATTCACCAGGGCAGGGACTGTCTCTTGCTGTGTGTTTGTACAGCACCTAGTACAGCGGTGCCGCACTAGCAATTGAGGCCTCCAGGTGCCTCTGTAATACACCCAATGAGAATGAGGCTAACCTCAGGGGCTGCTTTGTTGTTAGCCATAACTTTGTCAAAATTTAAACAAAACAACAGAGATAAGAAGAAAAAAAAACTCACACATCTAATGGAAAGACAATTCATTTGAAAACCTGTCTTTCTACTGAGTTCACCGGATGTCCTATTTCAGCAAGTCCTATTACCAGGAGTCCACTTACTCTGCAGCCAACAGAAATATAAAGAGAGAGTGGGGAAAATTTAGAGAGAGAAATGGATAATGCTCGATGTTAGGGGGCTTATTCCTTCACCCACTTACTTCCCTGGTCCTTCTCGCATGAACAGAGAGCAACAATACCCGAAGTCCAAAGGTGCAAACAATTCAATGTTTATTGGGGTGAACTTCCAGCAAGCATGATTCCAGTTTCCTTCCTTAGTATCCTCCTTCCCAGCTCTGACACCACAGAGCCTTACACCTGTGTCCCTGTTCCCATTCCTGCCCTTAGCCAAACATTATTCCAACTTCCTTACTCCCATTCCCTGTTCCCATCTCCCCCTTTAGCAAAACATGATTCCAATTTTCTTACCCCCATTCCCTGTTCCCATTTCCCACACCCACCCCCACTTCCCCCCACACTCACTCACTTCCTCATTGACTACAGATTATATAGTAAAACTTGAGTTCTGCTTAGCTATACCTTAACCAATCATTTTCCTGAAATTTAACTAACCAATCCTAACATATTGTAACATGACTATGTAACCAATTATATTCCACCACCTTAATTAGTTTACACCCAGCAAAATTAATTATACAGCAGACAGGAACAATCACAGAACCAGACAGAGATTATACAGACAAACAATAGCAAAGCGGGAACTATAATGACAAAACAATACAGAAGTGAGGATTTCACATCCCAGCTATTGATAAGTGAGTTCTTGCCAGACAGGATGCTATCAAACTAAGTTTCCTTTTACATTTTCTAGGCACTTCCCTTTCTCTGGAGGTGACAGGAATACAATCCTGTCCTGATACTGCCTAACAGCCCAGTAGCACCTTATTTCAATGTGACTAGTTTGGAATGTGAGGATGTGATTGTTCGCTTCCCAGCTTATGGCTGCCTCTGCTGCTTAGCCAAAGGCCTTAGCCTAAGAACAGGGCCTCAGACTGTCACAGTAAGAGAAGGCCCTTACACCAGCAGACAGTGGTTTTGATTCTTTCTTTTATACCTCTATAACTAGCCAAGTGATGAGAATACACCTAAATTCTTAGAGTATAGGCCTTTACAGACAGACCTGAATATCTACATCCTAACACTCAGGAACAAATGCAATGCTCAGTAGTGCCATGTAACACATCTTCAATAACCTAAAATATGCAGTTCCAGTAACCTCCCTAACCCAGGCATCGCTATGGAGACTGGTGCTAAAAGACAGTATCAGGTAAAGATTTTTTTTCCAGTGGAAACCTTTGACTTTAACTACTATAGAGTTCATCAAAGGAGGTGATTTAAAACAGAAGACAGATGGTGACACCTCTCCTTCAACTCTCCAATATTTGAAGGCTCCTGATTTATTTTGTTCAAAACTAGGTTATAGGCTGGCCAAGAGCAGGCTATCTTGTGTAAAATCAATACATAAAGATAGGCAGCACCTACCAGATTTCATGGAGGTGGGATTTTGTTTCCACGAAAATAATATGTGGATCTGAAGAATCCCCAACACAGGGTAGCCCTATGTGGAGCACCATACAGTGGCTGCAGCAGGACAAGCATGTCTACTTCAGTTTCCCTCCTTTAGAGTCCCCACCAACTCCACACATGCTTTCTTGCTTCAGCGAGACCCCTCCATGGGGCCAGTTTATTACAAAAACATTGTTGGAATAGTCCAACACTAAAGTCCCCAAACCTAATGCATTTATCACCCCAGTGCCTGTTCTCCTTAAAGTCATAAGACATCGAGTCCCTTGATGCCCCTCATAACACGCTCTGGCATCTTCCACCCCACCTGCCCTCTTCATCAGTCCTCTCCTGTCCTTCTGCCAGGACAGCCCACCCAGCCCTTCCAGCTGGAGTGCAACTCCGCTCTTCCCAGTGGGACTCGCCCCCACCCAAGATTCTCCACTGGGTGTTCCTCCTTACAAGATCATCCCTCACTTCCTCAGCACTCTCCGGCCCTCTGGTTCTAGCTGTCCATCATGGAGATGTCAATGGGTAAGCCATCTCCAGCCTCCTGCCCCTGGCTCTCTGACTTTGGGAGGTCAGCTGGGAAACCCCTCTTGCTGTTCTCCTGCCTTCAGCCTTCCCCAAGGAACCACCTACAACTTCTTTCAGGGACCTCCTACAGTATCCTGGTCTCTGGCAGTTATTACCTGCCCATCTCTCATTCCCAGGCAGCTCTCACCTGCCCCTTTCCTGACAGAGACTCCATAGTCACCAGCCTCTCCTCATTTATATGGGCCAGATGCCTTCTTTTAATCTCAATTAGGCAGTGGCTGATGAGTTACAGGTGCACTGGCCCTTGCTTAAAAGACCAGTGTCACCTGTGACCCCCCCACACACACCTCATTTCCCCCCCCCATAACCAAAGGAATCAAAAGATTCTTGAGCTGAATTGCATGGTGAGGAGTGGAGGCAGGTTCGCCACTATGAAATTGGGGTAGAACTCTGTTTTCTGTAGGTGAAGTAACACTCTGCCTCCAGGAACTGTAGAACAATTTGGCTATAACTGGAATCACTGAAAGACAGAATTTGTTTGTCCTAGTTTTGGGGAGGCTGATGCAGTTATTTTTGTTGACTGTATATTTTTTTAAAATATATGGCAAAGTTGCTTACAGCCTTGGCTAGCTGTTTTGTTTTTTTTTTTGTATATATGATGATTCCTCCATCATCTTAGCCTGGATTGAACCAAGGCTCTCCAGTACCAAGTGTCTTATTCTCCGTATTAATACAAGGAGGCCTCATGAGAAACAAATATGTCCCCTTATTTATAATTGCACATTATGTGACAGCAGACAAAGCCTATTCCTGGCTGCAGCAGGCAGCTCACTGTTCTGATCAGCATTCAGAACCCTGCATTGCCATGTGACGAGTGACCCTTTGAACTCCCATGTCACACCCTTACCTAAGAACATCTGCTGCTCCACACACCTGGGGCCTGATCCAAAGTTCATTGCTGTCTGTGGAAAGATTAAAATTAATGGGTGTTAGGTGTCTACAGTCCTTTGAACAATTTGGCCCTAACTCTTTTACAACCGTCTGCAATAGGCTCTTCTCCTCCTACAACTAGAAGAGAGGACATATAGCACATGCCAGAGCAGTGACTTATGCATCTTAATTAATTAATTAATTATCAATAAATAAAAAAAGACAGCCCAGCATGGCACTGAAGTGCCTGCCTTGTTATGACAAAAGACTTTGCACATGGGTGCCTCTCTATGAAGAAAATATTGCCAAGCAAATGGCAAGATGCAGCATCATGCTTTTTTTTATTTCCTTTCCAGCTCTCTGTTTGTAGCTCAGGCCCCAACTTCCAGTCAGCTTGGCCTTGAAGTTTATGCTGGCCTTTCTGCCCAAGCAGCTTCCTGTGTTCCTGCAAACCGTGTCTGTTCATGCTGGCAATGTTTGCTCGCCACTAAAAACATGTGGAGACCCTCCGATGAGAGCAGTTACTCAAGTGTAAATTTCTAATGGTATGGGGCCAAATTCTGTTACCTTGCCTCATGCTGAGGAATACCTCACTTTCAAAGCAACCCCTCTGCAATTGGTGGACTTGATGCAATTGGTGGACCTGATTCTGCCAGCCTTACATTCATTGAGCCATAGATTCTAAAGCCAGAAGGGACCACTGTGATCACCTAGTCTAACTTCCTGTATAAAAGGACTTCCCCGAAATAGTTTCTGTTTGAACTAGAGCAGATCCTTTAGAACAAAGGTCCCCAACCCTAGGGTGACATGGAGGAGCATTCAGGGGGGCACAGTTAGGGCCCGGGCCAGCCCCCAGGGGTGAGGAGCAAGGGAGTGAGTGCCACCCAGCTCTGCTCTTGGCCTGGGCCCTCGCTGCCAGCCCCATGCCCAGGGATCTGGCTGTTGGCCCTCTGCCTGGGGCTTTGCTTCCAGCCATGGCTGCCAGGACCGTGCTCGGCAATCTGGCTACCGGCCCCACGCCTTGGGATCTGCTCCCAGCCACAGCTGCCAGCCCTGCTCGTGGGGCTTCAGCTTCTGGACGAGGTCCCGGCTGAGCCTCTATTCCTGGCCCCACCCCTAGCTGTGGCCCCAGCCTTAGCCCCCTTACCCGGTCCATGCCCCGCTTCCAAGAGTTGTGGCCCCATGCCTAGTCCCGCTCTAGCTCCGGGGAGTTGAGGGCATGGACACGGGTAAGGGGAGACATGAGGAAAAAAGTTTGGGGACTACTTTTTTAGAACAACATCCAATCTTGCTTTTAAATTTGCCAGTGATGGAGAATCCACCACAACCCTTGGTAAATTGTTCTAATGGATTATTACCTCACAACATTGTGTAGTACCTTTTGCTGCAAATAGACTCATTCGACAAGATTCTGTCACCCTTACTCACATTAATAAGGACCTTACTAAGTACATAGGTTTGTTGATTTCAATCAGGCTAACCATTCAAAAGATACCACTCAGTGTCAGTAAGAGTAACAGAATATGGCCCATAGTTATTATTGATATACATTGTAACAACGGCGACATTTTCCTTTTCATTTTAAATGCACTGTTTCTTTATTAAAAGTAAATAGATTTTCTGATATTTGCTTTGAAAATACAGCATTTCTTTCAACAAGGGCTGTGGTTTCCAGCAATGGTCTGGGGAGCCTAGCATGTACTGTTACTGATGAGCTTCCTTTCCTAGCCTTTGAACTGCATAGAGAGGAGCATTAATCTGATAACTGCAATTTGCATAATTATGATTCTCTTCTTTAAAGAATCAGTTTATTGCAGAAGAGGACAAATAAGTTCACACTTCTGTTGACAAGTATGGACTTGTTATGTGGTTCTTCATGGTATGGTTATATTATTCATCTAATTAAGTCTGCTTTCACATTTACCTTTGCAGAGAACAGTATAAACACAACAAGAGAACAATGAAAACATATCTGTCATCATTTTGTAAGTTACCTCCTTCAGATGTCTTGCTTTCCCCCTTGTAATGGCACAGTGCATCCATTTTATTTTTACTGTTACAGACAAATGCACATGGTTAGATATTTCCTCTGGATTTAGAATCACTTGGTCCAGAGATGTAAAGAGGCTGGTGTCATTTATCAATAGAAACTTTGCAAAAGTTTTTATTCCTCAACTGCAGAAGCCATTTTGGATCAATTTATGCCCAGTGTATCCATCCCATATTGATTTCCTTCTGAGCAGATGGTCCTTCTTCCCAAAGGGAGGTCAATGTAGCAGAATTTTAAAGCCAGCTTAATGGTTGATTGATGTTTAAAAGTAAAAACAAAAACAACAACAACAAAAAACCCCACACCCAAGAACCATATTATATCTTCAGTAAAAGCAACCCACTTTTTGCTTCTTTTATCTACTAAAGATATTGTCTTCCAAATTCTCTTCTTTATGTAAAAAAGGCCCTTTTTGCAGCAATTCCTGATTGTGCACAGTTGGTAAAAGGGTTATCTTTCAAATGCAATTTACTTTTCTGTAGCCTTCATCATGCAGATGATATGAACGAAAGCTCGAGGAACCACTTATGAGGCACAGGGTTGGGAGTGAGGTAAATGAATTTTATCTTTAGCAGACAGAACAATAGGGAGTCGACCATAGACATCAGGATACTGCCATTCTGGATCAGATCAGTATGGAGCAATGGGTTGCTCTAGACTAGCAACCTGTCCCCAACAGCAGCTAGAGTGGATTTTTTGGTTTGTGGGCAATTCTGAAAAACCAGGGGAAGCATTATTTTGGGTCAAACAGAAAACTGTTTTTGAAACCTGGTGAATCAAAAAGTTGTTTTGGGTTGAAAGAAATATTTTGTTCATCCTGAAATGAAACAGTTTGTTTTTTTTATTTCAACCTTTTAAAAATGTTTTTTTTTTAAACCAAAACTATTCACAATATGATTTAGTGTTGCCAAATTTTCATTCTTCACCAACAAAAAGTTTTATGCAACAAATTTCACCTAGCTGTAGTGGGTAGTACCAGCTCCTTCAGAGGCAGAAATCCTCCAGTCGGCAGTTATGGGGTACATCACAGAATGCTCCCTCCTAAGCTCCAGTAGCTAGAGGTCAGTTTATGCCCCAAAGCTTGAGGATTTATATCCCAAAGTTCTTTTTTTTTTGCTCTTATAATTCTACATATTCTTGTTATCCATATAAATATCCAGTCCTTTTTCAATCCAGCAAAGCTCCTGGCATCCATCACATCTTGTGGCAATGAGTTCCGTAGGGCTATTTATGCATTTTGTGGAAAAATATTTCCACTCTCTGATTTCACTTGACATGCATTTGTATCTGGTATCATACTCCCATCCCAGCACAATGGAGGCCCTACCACTATCAGAATGAAATAAATTGGCCTTCACTTCATTTCCACTCCCCAGTCGCAGCCATTGCTATTTTAACTTTTCCCAATGATAGATCCTTGTGGAGCAGATGCTGTATTGTAAGTGAATGTCTCAGTGGACCCAAAAGCAGCAGCAGAACTTCATTGACCTGCCTGCTAGTCACTAGGTAGCACAGCGGGACACTTTCAAATGTGAATTAATGACCTCATATAGATCCAAGAGGAGTTATGGCACCCATCTTCAATTGTTGGCCTTGAACCACTACTCTCCCTGATTTTTTTCTTAGCAGTGGAGTGGGCTCGTGAATCAGTGTTGCCCGATGTTGCTGAGAATTTTACTAGAACTCTGCATATTGTTCTTTCAGGAACAAAGGAGTTACCATATCTGACCAAATCAATTGTCTCTCCAGTTTGGTGCCCTACGTTCAGCAGCAGCAGCCTACATGAACAACTTCAGAGGAAGATAAAATCGGACGTGAATGCATTTTAACAGCTATCCAGAACTATATTACGAGGAATTGCAATTGACTACCAGGTTATTCCTTAAAGCACAAAAACTGATCGACTCTACAGTATTTATCCTAACTTGAATAATTGTATATGCTATCCCAATTTCTACAGTAGGTACCTAATCCTATCTTTGAGTTCTCTTATGCTTGAATTTACTAATGAGCAATCTCCTGTGTGGCAGATTTATGCCTTGTGCCTAATTCGCTTTTCAGTTTTTTTCATGGTGTATGTCTCTATTCTGCCTCATGTTTCAGAAAACTAGAAATGAAGTGGAAGAAAGAACAAGTAATCTTCAGCTTTCCTCCCCATAGACCAGACCAGAGGCACTGTTTTTATCGAGTCAGTCCTCAGAAAGGATTATCTCTCTCCCATGAACTCTGAGTCTTTAAAATACTTGAAAATCATAATAATTAAATGCATGATGTGTTTAATGCAATAGTCTGCAATTTGACACTCCAGTTTTCCTAAGGAGCATTCAGGTTCCAGATGGAATCACTAAAGAACAAATTATTCTATTTATCTTCTAAACAGGTATAGCATGGGCAGGAGAAGTGCAAGTTTCTTAGGGCTCGATTCACAAAGGGACTTAGATGTCTAACTGCCATTTGAGGCACTTAAACCCCAGAATCAGGCCCCTCTGAGATTCACAAAATCCCCACTCATCTGCCACCAAACCCTGTAGGTACCTAAACTCACTTGACCCTAATTTTTTTGCTGTAAACATTCCCTGGGTGCTTATGTTTCTGCCTGTGAGCATACACACTGCTTCCTCCCTATAGGTGTCTTGATGCCTAGTCCCTAGAGCAATTCACATCCTGTGAGAAGATCCTTGTTCCTCCATTGAACTCACCTGTGGGACTTTACCCAGTACGCATGCTCAGACTTTGCCTACTGGGTCTGCCCCAGAGGTAACCTAGTACAAAACAGTCAAGATGGAGGAATCTGTCTGTCATAACTTCTAACCTAGTGGTCCGGCTACTCAGCTAGGGTGGGGAGACCCCGGTTCAAATCCCTGCTGCATCTGAGGCGGAGAAGGAATTTGCCACTTCTTATGTGAGTGCCCCACCCACTGGCCTAGGGGATATTCTGGTGTTGGGGGTCTCTCCTGTTGAAGCCTGTCTCATTGTGAACAAATAATGAAAGAATCATTGGGTCAGAGAGAGAGCAAGCAGGAGTGACTCTATAGCCTGGTGGTTCAAGCACTCATCTGAGTGGTGGGAGATCCTGGTCCAATGATGTTTTGCAATGATTTATTCACAGTGGAACGGCTTCCACTGAGCTGAGGGAGGGAGGAAGCTGCCACCCTCCCCTGTCACGATATCCTGATGCCCAGTGGCTAAAGCATGCATCTGAGAGGTGGTAGATCCCTGTTCAAATCCCTTCCCACCCTCGGGGGAAAGGGAGACTCGGACTGGACATCTGTAGCCCAGGTGAGTACCCCAATCACTGGGCTAAAAATTCCAAGGGAGGGCCTCCTTCTCCTCCCTTGGCCTCTTGCTGAAACAGCACAGACACCTAAACCCAAGAGAAACTTTGCAGCAGAGAATTCCAGGCAGAGGGAAATGCCTCCCTGTGTCTATCTCTGCGAGAGAGGCAGGGCTTAGCACACACCCTTCAGCTTGGCGCCTCCCATTGGCAAGACAGAGAAAGGACAGAAGGAGAAACCGTCATAGAGCTGTGAACTGACAAGGGCAGAGCTGCAGAGGGCAGCTCGGTCTCCAAGTCTCTAATTTAGTGCTGTTCAGAAACAGAATTTCTACTTCATGGGAAATTCTGATATTTTGACATATGTTACTAACCCAAACCAGGACTGAAAGCTCAGATAACAACTAGCACAGGATGAAAGGTTCTGAAAGGTTATGATTTGGCAAAGTCACCATGAAAAATGTTGATATTTTCAATCGAAACCAAATATTTCATATCAATTTGAAAGTAATCTTATTGAAAAGTCAACATTTTTGACATTTTCAGCATTTTGAAACTGAACATTTCATTCTGAATTTTCCCATTATAAAAATCAGAAAATGTCATAAAAATCAGCATTTTTCCATTAAAATTTCAATGCTTACACAACTTCATATTTTGTCAGTAAAATGTATGGTTTAAATGTTTTGACCAGCTCCTATCCTAATTCAGCGACTATCCCCTAGACCAGGGATTGACAACCTTTCCATCAGGGAAATCTGTTGGTGGGCCGGGCCGGTTTGTTTACCTGCAGCGTCTGCAGGTTTGGCTGATCCCAGCTCCCACTAGCCACCCCAGGCCAATGGGGGCTGCAGGAAGCAGTGGCCAGCACATCCCTCGTCCCGCACCACTTCCTGCAGCCCCCATTGGCCTGGAACGGTGGCCTGGATTGGCCGCACCTGCAGACGCTGCAGGTAAATAAACTGGCCCAGCCCACCAGCGGCTTTCCCTGATGAGCTGCATGCCAAAGGTTGCCAGTCCCTGCCTCTCAAACATCAGACCTCAAACTTCTCATTTACTTGTGGGAAATAAACCTACACAAATTCTAGGTTCTTGTATTATCACACAGTGCTGATCTTCCACATATTTTGAAGAAAAGCAGGTACCACCTATCGGGACAGGTAATTTTCTCAACATCCCTAATTTCTCACCTGCCCCCACATGAAATATTCCATACTCAATCTCTGATCAGAATGTTGTCACTAACTTCACCCCCAATGTGTTTTAGTGGTTACAGCACTGGACTGGGCACAGAAGACCTGGGTTAAATTCCTGTTTCTGCCACAGGCCTGCTGTATAACCTTGGGCAAGTCACTTCTGTTGCTGTGTCTTGGTTTCCCCATCTGTAAAATGGGGATAATGATTCTGGCCTCCTTTGTAAAGCACTTAGAGCTTTTTGTCTGTGTATCTCAATTTAAGAGCTACGTATTACTATTCCAATATAAATAAAGAAAAATATGTACTCTGAGCTACTCTCAGTCCCAGAACTTTCATTGCCAAGTAAGGGGGAACTATATATTTTTTCATATTGTTCGGATTAATTTTGTCCCTGGGTGAAAGTATAAGCAAATTTTAAGATCTCAGAGTTGAGGATATTAAGGCAAGGACATCTCAGCCTGGTATCATCTCTGATTCTTGCTTCAGACTCTGCTACTTTCACTATCTGTATGTGTTTTGCCAGCTGAACACTTAACACACCCAAGTGGGCATGACCTCTCTATTCAGACACATGCTATCATCAATGAGGACAATAGAAAATGGCAAGCGGCAATTTTTGATATATATTCTGTATGCTTGGTGGGTAGGATATGGCCCATTTTACTTCTCAATGAAATAAGTGGTCCTGAACACACATTCATTTCTGGTAATTGCTTTCTGTTTGCATCACCGAGCTGGAGGAGGTATGTTTTGGTTTTGTTTTTCTGCTGAAGTTTTTAAGGCTGCCTAATGGACTTGTTCTCTTTCTTTTTACTTAACTTGTGATTTTTGGCATTGTTCTAGCAGAGGGAGCTGAATAGATGGTGGATATCACCATGTCCAGGTTACTCCTGAGCGGACAGCTTGCAGCATGATGCATTTTGGGGGAGGTAGCAGTTTCCATGTTAGATTCAAACCTACAAACTTCTCACGAGTATTAATCATCCTTATTACAGTAGAGCCCAGGGCCAACCCAGAATGGCATCCCATTGTTGCCGGCACCCAGTGCCCAGAGGCAAAATAACAGTAGGGGTTCGTTACCCGGTGTGCGTCACTCAATAATCACAATGGGGTAGAGAAGCAGAAAAGTTTATTTGCAGCTGCAAACAAGGTACAGGGAGAATAGAATCTCAAATCCTGCACACAGAGCAAGTCATTACACACACTTTTATATTCCTTAATGCTACTGCACTACACATTAGCCAATCAAAACTTTACACAAATACTCTGCCTTCCTTATATGGGTTACAACAATATTTATTTCCTGCAACCTCTAACAAGCATTCCTAGCAACTTAAACAACCAGCACATCACGTCTGGCCTTGTAACTGTCTCTCCTGTTATCTTTAACTTGGCATCCGCAAACCTTACACTATAAGGCATTATCTACAACTGCAACATTGTTTTAAGAGCAAAAGAGCTTACTCAAACCAGCCAGGCCTGAATTCTATTAAGGGGGGGGTTGAGAAGAAGCCCTTAGGCCTTCAGCAGGGAGACCACCTCGACCCTTATGGCCTTCCATCCCCTCAACTTAACTAGTGGCCATGCCCTGGGGTCTCCAACACCATTATGCAAACACAAAGCAGTAGACAGGTCCTGCCCCAAGAGTTTAGAGCTAAATAGACGAGACAAACAAAGGGCATGGGGAAAAGGCTAGACCACACAGACTAGTATCACAAGTTCTGTTTTCAAAAGTTTAGATTGTGACTTTGGGCACATCCCCGAGCCAAGGGTAAACTGCACCACCACACTCGTAGCCTCAGCAGGCTTTGCACCTGACCCACACAATTCCTTCCCTGTTCCCCCCTTCTCGGGGGCAGGGGAGTAAGTTATTTCACCTTGTATGGAGCTGTTTATTCATGCCTCTGCACCCAGACAGCAAGTAGAGGAAGGTGGAGCCAGGAACCTCCCACTCTTCTCCACTTCCTTCTGCTTTCTTGCTCTTAGTGATGACTGCCCTTGCTCTCTCTGCCATGGCTGGAGTCAAAATCTGAGCAGGTGTATAAGTGTGTGTGTGTGTGTGTGTGCGGTGGGGAAGAACATCTCCATCACATTCCTCACCACATCCAAGGCTGTGACCATCTAACCCAAAGAGAGTGCAAAAGGTTATTCCCTTGCAACACCTAATTTGAAGAATCATGTTCACAGTCTTCAGCAAACCCTTGGTCTGTAATGTTATTGGGCTACAACTCAAAGTCTTTATTCAGCTTTTTCCTCGGTATAAGGACTGCAGGATTTGGTGCACATAATGATAATACTAGACCTGTTTCATATGTGTATAGCAACTTTATCCTTTCGAGGGTACTCCGGAATACGAGTCACTTCACCCATCTGTCAAATGCAGCTTCTCTTTGGTGGGTCTCAGTAAAGCGAAGAAGGAAATCTAGAAGAATACTGTAGTCAACAAAATCTGCAGGGCAATTCTCATTAGCAGAATGTAATGGTAGCACTTTTATTTTACCCAGAACCCTGAAGTTATGGCTGGATCTCTTGATAGTAGTGATGTGGGGGTACTTAATGGCTTTGATCTTCGTGAGTTTCTCTATATTCCATTCAAAGTATGGCATCTCCAGTAGCTTTTAGCACTCTCTCCAGACCTGAAAGTGGGTCTTTCATTCACATTCTGACCTACCATGTCTGTACTTAGCTCAGTTCCATAGCAAGTGATTTTAGCATTTTTTACCTGAAAGATCCATAGTGCTCTGACCCATCTGCCATGGGCCATATGGAACCCACTGACTGATGCAATAAACAAAAACATTATTAATCAGTTAATTGTTGCACATCATATTATTTTCTCAGTTGATCTCTAGTGTTTCCGAGTCCAAAGTGAAGAGATAGCTGATGTAGTCCCTTTAAAAGAAACTGCTTCCACAAACTCATAGGTAGAAACCTCTGCTACGAGGTATTCCAAATAAAAACAAAGATGTCTAATTCAACATACGGCATAAATAGTTCTGTACTGTGAAACAAGCGTCCTCATGCCAGAATTTTTTTTATTGTTTTGGCTGACTGGTGAAAATTTCTACTCTCAAAGGAATACTTGTGACATACTGAGATACATCTGTATTGTTGGTTCTCACTAAAAGCCTGATCCAAATTCCATTGAGGTCAAAAGTATGTGAGATGCTGAGGTAACTTGGTGCAAAGATTGCCCTTCATGTGTATACAGCACCCTAGCACAATGGACAGCCAGTCCCAGCTTATGTTCCCAAGGGAGTTCAGAGGAAAAGGATGGTGAATCTGGAGAAAAAGCCCATAGATTCCCTTACAAATATCATATAACTGAGATGGATACAAGGTAATATGAGGTGTAATTTCTGCACTATTTGCCTGCCTGAATGAAGACCAGGTAAAATATATCTCCCTCACAGGCAGAGTAGGTTCTCTTCCAGACATAAAGGTACATGGACTTGAACAGCAATTGAAGTCACTGTGGAAAACCAAGGGAGCAAAACTGAATGAAACACAAAAGGAAGGAAAAGTCACACATCAAGGGCTGACATAATGAATGGTGTAGTTGAAGGGAAGTCATACGGAAGAATGCAGAAGCTAGGAAAGTAGAAAGATCAGCAGAAGGCAAAACATCTAAGGTGCCTTTCAACATACCAACAAGACTATCTAAGGTACTTATGGGGCCCTAATTACTGTAGTATCTGGGCACCTCACAATACCCCTACATGGTAGGGAAGCTCTATTATCCCCATTTTACAGATGGGGAATTCAGGGGCAAAGTGACTTATGTGACATCACACAGGAAGTCTGCGGTGAAAAAGGGAATTAAACCCACCTTTCTTCTTGTGCTAGGTTGCACCCTAGCCACCAGACCACCTTTCTTCTCTGAAAATGACCCCCATCACTGTTATTTCAATACACAGCCTCCCCTTCTGTAGGTAGTTACATTACTGTTGTACCGTGAGGTCGCTGAAGCTTGCGTATTCATGGGTTTGGTGAGGAAAGCCATAGGTAGTTCCACTGACTTCAGTGCAGCTTCTCACGTGCCTAGAGTAAGCACATACATAAGTGCTCGCATGACAGGCCTAAGTTGCTATATTGTGTGCACACCGATTCTGTGCTAAATCATGCTCACATTACTGACACTCATACTACCCCGTCCGCATTCCCCTTTGCCCCGTGACAAAGTCAGGCCGGGCAGCTACCAGACAGTGGTGGTATGCTAGCCCTAGAGTGCTAAAGGCCCTTTTCCCTGTGGCCTGAAAAGAGGTTAGCTCAAGTCAACAAGGGACACTGGAGGCCAATGAAGGGCTGCCTGTGACCCTTAACTGCTCCCCTTTCTAGTGAGAGCGAAGGAGAGACAAGCTGCAGCAGGGCTAGTAGCAGTAGGGAGAAAAGGCTTCTCCAGGGAGGAGGCTGCTCTTCTACCTACAGAGATATCCACTGAACGAATGGCCTGTTTGGGACAGGACTCGCACCCAAAGGCCAGCATTACAAGGCAACACCTTGGAGAGGGGGCAGGGAGAGGTATTCCCTTTCAGTGTTATGAATTTGTTTCTTTTTGTTAGGCTGAAGAGTACTGCTTGGGCCTACCCTGAGGCCCACCTTGTAAACACTGCAAAATAAAACCCGACTGGAGAATAAAAACTCTCCAGAATGGGAATGATTTCCTCCAGGCCCACTGCCAGAGGGAGAAACGCTGAACCTGGCAAGGTGGTGGAGACTCCTTGCCACAGCCCCCATCTGTTTATTTTTTCATCTGTGTATGCATCTTGTTAGTTACCAAGATTGTAAGCTCTTTGGGGGCATAGACTGTCTTTTTCACGTCATGGGGGTATAGCACCTAGCCCAAGAGTGTCCTGATTTCTTACTGCAGCCTGTAGAGTCTGCTGTAATACTCACAATAAATAACAGTGATTATAACAAGATAAGTATTCTGCTTTAGGGGATGAAGCAGATGAGAGCAAGCCATAGACAATCTTGGTCCAACCAATGACCAAGAAATGAGTGATAGGGATCCACTTAAAGAAAGGAAGAACTGATGAGTAAGTTGTAGATGAGAAATCTGAGATGAGGCGACAGGAACCTAATCACTGTAATGGGAATTCACAAAATAGTTCTCTGTTTCTGCGTTCAATATTGTTTACCCTGAACATTTTGCTAGTAGGAAGAAGCCCTTTTCCTTGATAGCAACATTGAACACAACTGGCCCAAGTGAGTATGCTAAAGGGAGAATTGTTCAGCTAACACTGGAAGTTCAAATTTTAGCTGTCAGAAGAAAAATCAATGCCAGGCCAGACTTTTGCACTGTTAAAGTGAAAGCCCCTTCTTGTGTTGCAACACAAGAGACAGTAATAATGACTAGTTTAGAAAGGATACAGCCCTGGGCACTAAATAGCACAGAACAAATACATTGTCATTCTGTCTCTAGAGATCAGCTGAGCTCATCAATAACCTAGTTTTGTTAGTATTAGATTCAGACTTTAACAGAGGCCTTAATGTCATACTACTTTTACAGCAAACTCATGCTTTTTAAAAAAAGCCAGCTTTAGATAGCTTGAAAAACCACATCTGTGGTCCTTAGTTTAAGGGATACTTCTAACTACTACAAGCTAACCATATGCCCTGCTCTGATCTCAGAGAACTCTAAATGAGGGGGAAGCACTTACTTATTTTAGTCAACTTCTATGCAAGATATGGTTAAAGCAAAGTAGGTGGTACTTTTGAAGCTCCCAATGGAATCTATGGGTGCTCAGCACCCCTAAAAATCAGACTAAAAATGGGTTTAGATGACTGTAACAACTTTTATTGGGCCAACTTCTGTTGGTGAGAGAGATAAGCTCTTACCAACAGAAGTTGGTGCAATAAAAGATATTACCTCACCCACTTTGTTTCTCTAATACTCTGGGACCCACATGGCTACAACTACAGTTCATGTAATGACTTTAGGCACCCAAGTTTGAAAGTTTGGGCTTTGAGTTCTCTGCGCAATTGTCTCATCTGTGAAAGGGAGTAATTATATTTACCCACTTTTGAAATGTGCTTTAATAACATTGGATGGAGAACTCTAAATGGAAAGAATAATTATTATTATTTGATTCCAGAAGGAATTTTGCCTTCGTAAAGAGTTCAGGATTGGATCCTGAAGTATGCATATCATTGTGTAGTTTCATACCATGTACAATACAAGACGCTTCTGTACGTGTCAGTTATATTTTGCATTCATGAACAGTAAATTTGGACACATATATGTAAAAGTAAAGTTTGTGTTTATTTTCCTCCAAACGAGTTAGTATTCCCGTGCTTCAGGGTGAGTGCCTCTGCATTTCACTCTTTTATAGCACTGTTAGCTCGCTAACATCAGTCTCCATATGCTAGGGAGGGACATGCTGAGTGCTTGCGCTTGCAATTATGGCAGGTGCACAGCTCTCACAAAAGAAAATAACTGATCGAGAAAGGAAATATGAAGCCTTTTGTGGCAGGAGAAAATCGAGGACACAGAGAAGCAGATGACTCAGTGATGACAAATTCAGCCCTGTCTTAAAACAATCTGTCACTCCATCAAGAACAATCCCTCACAAACACAGTGCAAAACTTCTAATCACAGGGGGACCTTTCAGTGGTGATGGGAATGTAATGAAGTATCTGCTGTGTTGAACGTACCGTAAAATAAAGCTAGAGCTAAAAAGAAAAAGTGCAGGGAGATGCGAAAAACCATCTAGCAATAAGCACACTGTAAAACTAACGACTGGCTCAGAGAATGGAAAACAAACACCTCAGGTTACCTGTGCCACTACCTAGAAGAACTAGGACTTAGATTCTATTACATTCAGCAGGGGATATTTTCATGGACTAATTACACATATTAGCCACTAGATCAACAGTAGGACTCAGCCCTATTGTACTGGGGTGGCTGGCTTTCATTTACACCACTGGTATAAAAACAGATTGGTACAAAGCGGCCTTAGTGTAAATGAGAAAGAAGACCTAATTTTTGTGGCTCAGGCCCATGTCTACTTTTCATTTACCCTACTCAAAAGCAAGAGTAACTCAACTGTAGGAATAGTAAGCTCTTTGGGGCAGGGACCATTGATTTTGTTCTACGTTTGTGCACCACCTAGCATAAGCAGAACCTAGTCTATGACTGGGGTTCCTGGGAATTACAGTAATACCAATAATAAATAGCAGCATAAACAGGCACTCAGTGTTCAGTTGAAGACTATTTCAGTAACCTGGATTACAGCATCCACCGCACTACAGAATATATGTCCGTACATTGGCATAAAGTTTGATACTGCAAAATAATAGAGCTTGTGGCAATGTAGGACTGTATTCACCCGCAGTCTTGCATTTGAATATATTCTTTTTTTTTTTCCATTTTGGTATTAATTTATAGAGGGGACCGGAGCAAAAGGCAAAATAAAATATACTTCTTCTGTGTCTATATGTATCAAACTGGGTTACCGAACACTTAACTGGTGATTTATTCAAGACATAGTCCAGACAGGTTGCAATAGTCCACGAAGTTGCAATAGGAAAAACAAGAAGGTAGCCTCAGACTGGTGAGAGACATAATGACTAAGAAAGGGAAATTTCAGAACTGTATTGAGAAGGAATGGTATCAGAGTTAGATCAGCCGCTGGAAAGTTATCAGTCGCGACTGGTACTTACTGTGCTTGACAGATACTCAATCTTTTGATTTACTTTGGTAATATTACAGAAGGAATCCTTTTGCAAATCTGGCCTCTCCTTCCATTTACAATGACCCAGGCTATCCAAATATGCTCATTTGACAATGATGAGCCTCCATATTCCAACTGCCTCCTAGGCAGAAAAATTCTTTCCTTCAGCACTACACAGGGAATGACACATTTCCTCATGCCTCCGTGGTTCTAGGGTAAAAAGTGAAACCTTGCAAAAAGTGAAAATTCGAAAATGGGATGTGCAAAGCCAGTTTTGTAAAACCAATGAAACACCCTCGCCTCCCTGTCTTAGTACCCCACTACCATGTATCTAACAGCCTTGCAATCTTTAATGTATTTCTCCTCATGATGCACCTATGAGGAAGGGAAGTGCTATTATCCCCATTGTTCAGATGAGGAACTGAGAGGCCAAGTGACTTTCCCAAGGGCACACTGGGTGTCAGTGTCAGTGTAGTGAACTTGACCTAAGTCTCCCAAGTCCCAGACTAACAACCTAGACACTTTTCAGAGTAACAGCCGTGTTAGTCTGTATTCGCAAAAAGAAAAGGAGTACTTGTGGCACCTTAGAGACTATCCAATTTATTTGAGCATGAGCTTTCGTGAGCTACAGCTCACTTCATCAGATGCATACCGTGGAAACTGCAGCAGACTTTATATATACACAGAGAATATGAAACAATACCTCCTCCCACCCCACTGTCCTGCTGGTAATAGACACTGATTTTATTTCCTATAGGAAGAACTGAATCTAGTTGTTATAAGGGCAAAGCTATGGGTGAGGAAAGGAATCTTACCATTTTAAAATCTAGATTGGATACTTTTCTAAAAGATCTGCTCTAGGAATTATTCTGATGATAGTCTCTGGCCTGTGTGATACAGGAGGTCAGACTAGAGGATCACAATGGTCCCTTCTGGCCCTGGAATCTATGAAACTGAGTGGTGTCACACACCGTCCATCATAGTTTTGTTGCCGTATCAGTGAGTATAAACTCTCCAGTCCCAGAAAAATGAACCAAAAATTAAGTGTACATTTTAGAATTTGGCAGAAATCTGTTTGCTAGGCTTTGTGGAATCCCGATCCTGAAAAAATGGATCAGGATCCTTTTTTTCTGACTCCTACTCCACTCCACAAAGTTGATCTGTGCTGACTAGAGCTGGGCAAAATTTTTCATCTGAAACTTCTCTTCAGCTAAAAATGCAAATTTGGGCTGACACCTTCAGCTGCCTCCTTAAACCCTCCCCAATTAGTATGCCCTTTCTCTCGCTTTGCTCTGGGTCACACTGACTTTAAAAAAAAAAAAAAAATCTAGATTAATAGTGCTTTCCCTTAGTCTATCCTGTCTGTCTCTTCCCCCCACCCCCCCATGCTCAAATGTGTGTAGAGGGGTTCTCACTCTATGTACTGTCTATTTTAAGGGTGAACAGATTGCAGAGCAGCCAGTTAGGGCCTACTGCTTGACCATCATAACCTGCACCTCATGGCTTCTGATAAGACTAATTTTTTCAGCTCATGGAGCAACTCTTGAGCACCTCAGGACACTTCTGAAAAGGCTATTTGAGTAGTCACCTGACAGACCATTCTTAGAGCCAATCCCTTGAAATGCTCAAGTCACTAGTTCCTCAGACAACTTGCCACATCCAAACACCAGCTTGGTAAATTTCCTGGGCCTCCAACTCCAACATGAGCCTTTAGATGGGAGCCCAAGTTCACCTGACCAAGCTCTCAAAAGAGGTGGCCGTAATCAATTTGTACCTCAGCTACTCAGCTACATTTGAGGGGCAGAAATACTTCCCAGATTGGTAGTGTGTTTGAGACATACAAATGAAAAACAGCATGTGGGTCTGATTTTCAGTAGTGCTGACAATCTGCAGCTCCTGCTAACATCCACTGGAATGACGGGTGCCCAGCACTTCTAAAACTCCAGCCCAATCAAGGAAGAGTTTTGTTAAAATTTTAACTTTCTAGAAGTGTCCACAGGTGGCTGTTAGTTACCTGACCCAGGGGGTTCTTTCTTACTTAGAAAATAACATCCACGATGTAGTACCAAACATCATTCTTCTTCATATGAGTGTTGCAGTAATAAAATGGGGGTATCTTTGGAGCTTTTCTGAGGTGCCACATGCTAACTCCATCTCAGTCAATGGAACTACCATGCTACCTGCATTTGTTTCCGGTGAGGTGATGTCTCTGCCTCATAGTGTTATTTTTGTAGGTTTTCATAATTTATACTGTATTCTCAATTAAGCTTTATGGTAAACAGCTGTAGCTAAATCCCATTTGTTCATATTTCATATTCTTTCTGATCATTTTGGAGGAAAAAGCTGCTGTTGAGTGTTGACAGTGACAGTAATAAAATGAGATGAGATTCAGACTGTATATAACAGTACCTTTTATTCTGATCTCTAGCATTGTGTCATATGCACACTGGAGGAAAGCAGCGTAAGAGGAGAGTTCAGGCTGAAAAGGAACAACATTTGTGGAAGACTTTAAAAAAAATAGATATCAAATCAAGGGAAATAACCCCTGAAATTGCTTTTGCATTATCACAGGAAATGTCAAACCTAAGTTATAATAGTAAAAATGTTTTGGTTAAGGCTGGTCAAAAAGTTGCCATAAAAACTGTTTTTTGACAGAAAAATGGCGTTTCAATGACACTTCTTCCCCCCCCCCCCCCCGGAGCTGCTTTCTGCAGAAACCCCACTTTTTTTTTTTTTTTTTTGCCAAAATGTAAATTTTTTAAATTCAGATATTCCACCATGGAATCTAATTGGAGTTGTACTTAGATGACCTCATATCTTCAGACATCATCTCTGATGGTGCACCATGGTCCTGGGACTCCCTTAGTGCATTACTTCCCTTCACCAAGAAGTGTGTCATAGAAGATGTAGCCTGACCTGGGAGACCCACCAATAGATGTGAATGGGAGCGTGAGGCACCATGGTGCCATTTCCTAATCTAACTACAGGTATTTCATTTTTTGGCCGAAATAGTTCAGTTTTTGATTTTTCACCAAAAACTCAAAATTTCCAGGGGCAGTGTAATTCTGACCAACTCTCATTTTGGTTAATCAGTTCAAAGCAAAGCAAAGCTAAACCTAGATTTTCACAATTATTTAGGTTTATTGATTTATCACTGGATCATGCTGACATGCCTCATCAGTTGCATCTTTGGGAACTGATCCAAAAGAGTTTTCTCACTGACTCCAAAAGTCTTTGGATCAGGCACATATTGGTTTGTTCAGGGGTCTGGACATGATTCAGATAGGAGGAGGCATGGTTCGCATCTATCTTGCTTGTTGGAGTGGCAAAAACCTGTAAAGTTCTCTGGGCCAATTAGGCAAAATGTTTTTTTTGTTTTTTTTTAAAGATTTCTATTTTGCAGAAGTTGAAAGTAAGCTTATATTTTATGCAACCCCCAAAACAAGTATCTAGTAAATTTCAATGAGTTAATTCATTTTTATAAATTGGGAATAGGTATTTTATTTGGCAGTTCAACAAACAATCCACTGTCAGGGAGAGTATTGTCCAGTGGATAATGCAAGTCAGGACTTCTGGGTTTTATTCCAGCTTTTCTCATTAGATTAGCATGTAATCTTTGGCAAGTCATTGTGACTTTACTTACTCATCTATGAAATTGAGATGATAATACTTACTTCTCTCACTGGGTGTATGTAATCAGTGTTAATAAAGGACAACATTTTTAAGCTTGTGTCTAAAGTTAGGCACCTAAATCCATATTTAGGCACCAAAAAGTCTTTAAGTACCCAAGAGTGGAAAATTTGGCCTAAAGTGACAGGCCAATATTCATACATGAAGTTGGTGTCAGAACTGGGATCTCAGAACCCAGATCTTCCAACTCCGAGACCTGTTCCTCATCCTTCCTTCATAGTATTGATGCCGTGACTTTATACATAGTCATGATCAGTCTCAGTAAAAATGTGCCATATGAAGACAAGAACTTCCCTTCCCAGTCACATTATGTTATTTTGTCATGTTAATGGGTCCTCAGGCAAAATACTATTGGTTACCTATTAAAAGCAGGTAATGGTATGTGCTTCCCATATACAATTTGTGAGACACATCATTCTTCTTATTCAGACCTATGATGATACATGCTCAGCTTCATCTTGTTCCCAAGAGCAACAATCTCCTTTGGCTCCTGTGGTCCGTCATGACTGCACATCACATTGTGTTACACAAGAGAGCAGCATGAGACACCACTATACTCAGAATCCATGCCTTTTCCCTACCCCTGCTTCAGAGACCCTTTCTTAAGCATAGCCTCTCTGAGAATGTTCAG
This sequence comes from Eretmochelys imbricata, assembly GCF_965152235.1. Classification (NCBI taxonomy): domain Eukaryota; kingdom Metazoa; phylum Chordata; order Testudines; family Cheloniidae; genus Eretmochelys; species Eretmochelys imbricata. The sequence goes on from NC_135573.1 coordinate 13,760,460, forward strand.
CCGATTTAGAGCAATAACTGCTACCTTCAGGCTTTAATCATTCTTGAAGGACCATTATCTTAAGGTATAATTAATTATGAACTATGCAATTTCTTGAATGGGTCATTGCCATTTCGGAATGCAGGGCCTGATTCAGCAACTCTCACTTCTGTGATTAGTTCCTACACACCTGAATAAAACTCACAAGCACCTTCTCCTTGTTGGGATCAATACATAGTAATTTAATACAGTGGTCCTTATGGAAGTACATGAACATTGGAGTATACTGTAGGCATTGGTTACTGGCAGATCATTTAAACAGGGGTGTCAAACTCGGTCTGTGTAGATGGCCAAATTGCAATATTTAATTGTGGATCATAACCTAGGTCTACATACACTATCCTTCAGCCACAAAGGGCATCCCAGTGTTAACCAATAGAGCTTTGAGCAAAGACTGAATATCTTGCCAACTTCAATATATCTGAATAGAGCTACAGACTAGTAACCGTAGTTCAGAATGTCTTGGTTGAATTAAAATGGGGGGGGGCAGGAGGGGAAGATCTATATTTTTCTATTGAAAAGTTTTGGTTTTCTTCCAGAAAGTGTTTAACCAGTTCAAAATGATTTTCTCTTGTTGTTTTGACTTAAAATGCCATTTAGATTCATGTTTTAAAACATAAAATATTAATTTTGTTTTGAAATGTTAGTTAGAAATGAAAAGTTTAGAAATTTCTCTTGGGAAAAACTCATTTTCCTTTGGAATTGATATTTTCCAATGAAAATTTTCAGTTTCATTAATACCATACTTTTTGCTGGGAAAACTTTCTGCACAAAAACTTGTACTAGTTCTAAAGATAATATTTTGCAAAAATGACAGGGAAAAGCAAAGCAGTAACACCTCCTCTCCTACCCTGTGAAACAGAATATAAATTAACAAACATTACTCTCTTGGTTGAAGCCTTTTCAAATCTGCAACTCATTTAACTATTATTATATGCACATATTAGAGTGCTGCTTATAGGCATGAATGATTCAAATGGCTGTAGAATAAGATCGATCACCGCATACTGTTTGGGAAGTAAACTACACTAAGTCTTTTTAAAATAATCTCGGTCAAGCTACCATTTCCACAATCACTTTAGAAGAAAAATAAACATATTACAGACACTGGTAGCGCTGCCTATTGTTAAGGCTGCCTGACATTTCCCATGATAAGACCCTGTTTTCAGTTGCTTATAACTTTGCCAGGCATCAACCGTTTGGCTGGAATTTTCCATGCCAGGTGTCTGCCTCAATCTGCTTTATTTTTCAGCCAAAAGAGTTCATCGGTTTCCATGATCGGGGCTAGGGGAAAAACACATTGTTTCACCCATGTTAAAAAATTCTGGTGACCTTTCCTTTGAAAAGCTCTAGTAGGCCATGCTTTGGAGTAAAAATGCGAAATTTGTCAGAGGGAGAGGGGAAAGAAGGGTGTGGCCTTTTGCCATTCCCAGGAAAAATGTCCAAAATTTGGCCAAGTTATAAGCCTTTGAAAAAAATATTGCAGTTTGCATATGCTCAGTAGAGACGTCTTTGATTTGCAGCAGGTATATCTCTAAAGAGGCTGGTCTCACTGAATATGCATAAATCTCTCACAGCTCCTAGTATTGACCAGATTGTGCATGCACCATCTGGACAGAGTAACTGAGTGTGCTCCAGCTCAGGGCTACAGAGGCAAAGAAGCTGGACTTCCTCTCTAATGGCTGTTCTGGGCAAGCATGGTGCTGGACACCAGAAATGAGCACAGTGAGCCTGTCTGTTGTGTGCTCTCAATGACCCTCTGCTGGCACCCATGGAGCATGGAGGAGGAAGGTGCTTGATTCCAAAGAAGAGGGGATAAAAGCTAGATCAGGTGGAAAGGAGTAACTTGAAACCAATAGTCTGCTGGGACTGGCGGGGGCAGGAGATCTGAGATTTTGAACTGGACTGGCACTTGCTTGGCAAGGCAACTAGGACTCGAGGCTGGGACTGGTTGGACAAGATGACTGGAATTGGGAGTGGTGAAAGAAACAGGGGAGACATTTGAGAGCCAGTTTGCAGGGAGGAGGGAATATCGAGCTTGTACAAGGAGCTGAGTGAGGTGGAATCTGGGAATGTATGGACAGGGAGATGGAACTAGGATCCAGTGGCGAAGTGGGAAATCAGGCTGTAGGAAGGGAAGACAGATCTGACAAGGAGCTGGGGTGCAGGGGGAGATCTGAGGGGATCTGGGCAAGGAAACTGGGATGAAGAGGTGGGAGTAGATTGAAATTGGATGAGAAGCCCTGGGAGGGAGCCCTGGGCATGGGGAGGTGGGGAAAAGACATGTTGGAGTAGATGGGACAGAAGGGATCATGTTTGAGGGGAATGGGCTGAAGATTGTATCCCCCTAAGACACTCCCCTCCAGAGCCTGGAATGGAACCCAGGGTTGCTGACTCTGACCATTCATCTTCTGTCAGAAAATATCTGTAAAACCCATTAGCAACGTGTGTGTGTCACCACGCTCTATTGCTTGTTCACATAAAGGATGCCAATCGACTATAGCTAGCAATTATTCTATTAGCTCAGGTGGCAGAAGTCTGTGAAGTGGATCTAAAGGTTCTATGTTGATAAGCCAGGTGGGTGTATATATAATGTCACACGATGGAATTTCCATTTTGTCAGTTTCCTTTATTCAAAAACTAGGAAATTACACACACAAACTATGTTAAAAGAACATTAAGCTTGCAAGGTTAAGAATTCCAAAGTTAGGCGATGCCAGACAGGGGAGGGTTAGGGTTTTGTGGGGCTCTGGGCCACAGCCAGTGGGGGCCCTCCCTATCCCATCCGCCTGCAGTCTGCTCTCCTCCCCGGCTCCTCCCCGGTGCTCCTGCTGGGGAGCAGGGTTGGGGTGTGTGGGCTTCCCCTGCTCCCCAACAGGAGCATCGGGCAGGCAGGCAGAACGGATCAGGACATGGGGGCATCTGTTTTGTCCAGGGACCCCCAGTTGGCCATGGACCCTGGGCACGGGCCCCATTGGGTCAAGTGACTAATCTGCCACTGATGCCAGAATTAAAGTTGTCTGTACAATCTTAATTCAATCCCTTTGTGTGTTTGCATGATGAGACAGTCTTTAAATACATAATCACACACTATTTTTTTCCCCACAAGACCCCTCTTTCTGCCTCTTTCTGCGCAAAGGCTGGACCTACTTTTGGGATGAATAAAGGTTGTTTAGTAAAGGAAGTTCCTGTGTGATGCTTCTGTCAGGGTTCCCTCCCCACTCTGAACTCTAGGGTACAGATGTGGGCACCCGCATGAAAGACCCCCTAAGCTTATTTCTACCAGCTTAGGTTAAAACTTCCCCAAGGCACAAATTCTTTGCCCTTGGACGGTACGATGCCACCACCAAGTGATTTAACAAAGAATCAGGGAAAGGACAACTTGGAGTTCCTATTCCCTCAAAATACCCCCCCAAGCCCTGACTTCCCCTTTCCTGGGGAGGCTTGAGAATAATATCAGAATCAATTGGTTACAAAGTGATCACAGACACAAACCCCTGGGTCTTAGGACAATAGAGAAATCAGTCAGGTTCTTAAAAGAAGGATTTTATTTTAAAAAAAGGTAAAAATCACCTCTGTAAAATCAGGATGGAAAATAACTTTACAGGTTACAGGGTAACAAGAGATTCAAAAACACAGCAGAACTTCCTCTAGGCTTAGTTTCAAAGTTACAGAAAACAGGAATAAAGCAAAGGAAAAATTCACAAGCAAAAGAAAAGATAATCTAACATGCCTTGCCTGGCTTTTACTTACAATTTTTGTAATATGAGAGACTTTTAAGATGGTTTATAGGAGAAGGAGTTTTCTGACCTGATGCTTCCCTTCTTCCCAAGAGAACACACAAAACAAAGCCTCCCCCATGATTTGAAAGTATCTTCTTCCCCATTGGTCTTTTTGTTCAGGTGCCAACAAGGTTATTTGAGCTTCTTAACCCCTTACAGGTAAGGAGAAATTCTAGGCTACTCTTAGCTGTATGGTTATGACAGCTTCACAAGTCGCATAAACCAAATTTCTCACAGATGATCACTAATTGTGTGTTCCTTATTTTCTGGGTGCCAAACTTGAAATCCTGGCATCTGATTTGCAGAAGTACTGAGTACTGACAGCTGCAACTGAAGTCAATGGAAGCTGTGTTTTGAACGTATAAAGTACTATATAATACTAAGTACTCTGAAAAAAATAAGGGTCTAGAGGTCTCAGATTAGGTCCCAAACATTATTGGACATTTTTTCCCTTCTCTCTCTTCCCATCTGTAAAATGGGAATAATACCATACACCCCCAACCTCAACGGGGTGTTGTGAAGAAAAATTCATTAATACTTGTGAAACACACAGACACTATAATGATGAGCACCACAGGTAACCCCATTATCAAATGTTTTGTTTTCACAGCATGGTTTGAACAGTGCACACAATAAAAGGTCTATTGCCTCACATTGAACAATGAGGAGAAAACAACATAGCAAATAGCTGCTCATTAAGTGATTGCTGTTCATCCTGTGACCTGAATGAGACAGGAGTCCTGTGGAAAATATACTATGTGATCATTTAATTAAAGGCTATATAATTAAGCAGATGCACAGGGAGTGAGTGTGGGGGGGGAGTGAATTAGGTTCACACAGGCAGTCTTAATTATGGCATTTCTTAGCTTTTGAGTGATTGATTTTGCATTCTTAACAAAATTCTTTTAATGTGGTGTAATTAATGTGTGTGTGTACAGATATATACACATCATCCCCATATAGGCAAGGTCTAATCCTGTAAGGTGCTGAACATTCTTGGGCTTTGAAAATTGTCCTCAGTAACCATGATGCCAATGAGAGTTGAGGGTGCTCAGTAACTTGCAAGATGAGGCCTCATATCTAAGGATCCCAAAGCACTTTGACAGCTTTAATTCACTGCAACATACCAATATGAGATTAGATATTATTATCCCCATTTTATGGATGAATAGAGTGAGTGTGACCCAGGAAGCCCCTCAGTGTCAACTGGCAGAGGGCACGCCCTACCTTAACTCACATCAGGCCTGACACACACATAGCCCCAACTCACTGTTGTCATAATCTGTATCTGAAAAGTGTTGTGTAAGGTTTCATATACAAACTGGTCACACACTGCTCATTAATATTGTTGCATCAACTATGTACAGGTGATGTGTAAATAATTATAGGTGTGTGCTGGAAATATGTTCCTAAAATGTATTTTGGTAGGCAGCGCAGGTTCAAGACAAAGGAATGTTGTTGTGGGGGCTTGTCAGTGTCTCCAATGTAAATTAAGCCAGGTGAGACCAAAGACAATGAAAAGGGCATTTACATGTAAGGTAAGCAAAGCCAACAGGAAGCAAGTCGGGGAAGAGGGCCACTTAACCGGGGATGTAGGCTGCACAGAAGCCTTCCTGCCTCTTGAAACAGCATCAATTAACTTTGGGAAGATATAGGCAGAAGCAAAAAGTCATTTTGTGATCCATCACTTATGGGATGAAGGGGGAGCAGCACCCTTTGAGCTCATGAAAAGTGAATCATCAGGCCTGAAAACCAAGAATATCTGGAACTGACTATATGTGAGACAAAGATCATAATTTGCTGAAGTTAAATTTTAGTCCCCACTAAACGTGTTTTATTTTGTTTTGATTGTAATCATATCTGTGTCTTCTACTCTTACTGATCATCACTTAAATATCTATTCTTTTTCAATAAACTGTCTCTTGTTTTATTACAAATTCATCTCAGTGCTGTGTATTAAACTGAAAAGTGAAGACCTCAGCTAAACTAACCAGCTGTCATGTGCTCTGACTCTTTGGAGGCAGAAAATTTACTAGCTTCTGTGAGTATCCAGTGAGAGGGACTGGAGATGGCAGAGAGATGACTCTGGGGAAATCAGGGATTGGAGCTCACAGATTGTTATCTTCAAGGCAAGGTTTGGACTGGCAGAGTCTTGAGAAGTTTGCTAGCAAGACAGACAAGCTGACTCCTAGCTTAGCAGCACCAAAGCTCAGTCTCACTGAGGCAGAGCAGTAACACAGTTTCTCGCAACTCTGGGTGACCTGAACAAGGCATCACATGAAGGCACAGAGGATTAAACGTTTTACTCAAATTCAGACAGCTAGTTTGTGGCTGAGCTAGGAAGAGACTCCAGAAATCCTCATTCCCTATTGCTGCTAAGCCTAGATAGTACTCCTTTCCCTCCCAAGTGAATCCTCTTAATAGCCATGCTCTGTACATGTCCCGTTGTTCCAGTTATTTAAAGATCACTAGAAAACCTACAAGTGAGTAGGCAGTAGCTTACCTGTCATCCCTGGTTAACCCCCGCCCCGCACCACCGCAAATATATGCAAATTACACGTCAGTGCACCGGCAATGATCAGTCAACAGGCAATGCAACTCCAAGGGTGCATCTATACTCAGTCTGGAAGGTGTAGCTGGCTGGTAGTCATAGTCACCTTGGCTTTGTTTGACCTACAGTCTGGAGTGATAACTAGGCCTACAAATTTACCCTAGTTGTGAGCTCAACTGTGAAAAGTGAGTGTAATGTCATAATATGTCACCATAGTCTGTAACAACGTATGTTGATAGGAAAAGCTGCAAAAGTGAGAGACTTCATTAGTCCAACCAAAAAGGCCTCCTGATATAACTCAAGCAATGTATAAAGACCATGCCTGCTGAACAAAAAAAGTGTGGAACCAGAAATCAGTGAACCAAAATTGGTGTGTCAAAAACTAGTCCCAATTGGTGAACAAAACAACGAGGATGGGATATTCTACTTACCACTGCTTTTTGGGGTCCTTAAGAAAGAGACTTTGGGAGAATAATTGGGTACTGGCGCGAGTTTAACCATCATGGCTGCCACCCCACCAACTCCTGAAACCCCAAGTCTTTGTCATCCTGATCCTGAGAGATAATCTGACTAGACCAGGCCACAGAGAGGGATCCAGATGACATTACCATTTCTGCCACTCCATCTGAATCCCAAACACACCTGGGATTTCAGACTGTGCCATAACCCCCTTTCCCATTGGTTTCCTTTTCCTTCCCTGCCTTATTTCTTCTTTTTCCTATCTCTCTCTCACTTTTTTTCCTTCTATCTAATAAGCGTCTGGCTTATTTCAGTATTTCACAACACTGCTGTAAGCCTGTGACCAGAAAGCGCTAAAAGCAAAGCCTTATACAAGCCGATGCTAATACGAGTTTCCCAGGTCTCCGAGTAGCTGATAAGACCATGCCTGGTGCTTCCGTTCCTCCAGCAGTGAGGTTGCAAATGAAAGTCAACACCAGAGACAGAAGCTGAGTTTTCTACCTTTGTTATTCTTTTCTCTCCCCTTTTGTATATGTTTGTCTTGTTTTGTCTTGTAGGACAGTGGTCTCCAGACTGGGGTGTGCAAGATGATCCCAGGACAGCACTCCACCATTTTTTATCTTCGGCGGCAGCTCTGCATGTCCACGGCTGGTGTTCTCCTCCGGCGGCCCTCCTGCGGCGAGTCCTCCAGCCCTGTTCCGGCGGCGGCGCGCCTGCAGCAGGTCTTCCAGTCTTCACCCTGGGGGTGCGCGAGCCAAAAAGTTTGGAGACCACTGTTGTAGGAAACAGCTGTCATGCTGTCTGGAGTGGCTCATGACCTCATGGCAGACTGTCTAAAAGAGGTCAGACACCCCAAATTGGTTCTGTTAGATTTCACCAAGCCAGTAATGAATGCGAACACCTGGATATCTACACCCTTCATATTTCAGTGTCACAGACAGTTCCCTTATACTCTCCCGTCTATCTTGCCACCCAGACAAACAGGACTTAGTGATAAATGGTCACTTACATCAAAAATCACACCACAATCAGGTTACTTCCAGTCCCAAGAGACCAGTCACTAGATCTTACACCAAAGACAATACCTGTAGTCAATCCTATAATAAACTATCTAAAGGTTTATTAACTTGGAAAAAGATATGGGAGTTATTTACAGGTTAAAATAAGCAAACATACACTCAGATGAGTTACCATCTAAATCCTGAGAGTGACAGAGTTGCAGTGATCTTTCAAGGCGGACCTAGAAGGCAGCCCCTGAGGAGCTCTGGCTTCAGTTTCGTGGCTTTGGTCCTATGGGAGTTCAAACAGATGGAAGAGATGGAAAATTTTTCTGTGGCTTTGCTTTATTTCCTTCATTCAGCTTTCAAGTCCACAGGATGAACGTCCAAGGTGCGATAGAGCCATTAAACATTGCTATGTTCCTTGACAGACCATCTGAGTTTGATAGTCCTTCTGGATGGGCAGGGCGGATGGTTCCTGTCTCTGGATTCACAAGTTCAAAGCAAACATTTTCCAAGTGATAAATAAAAATTTGCATATTTTCTTATAGCCTGGAATAGAAACATTGCAAGTGAGATTAATGCATGCAGCAATTTACAAGCACTTTACAGGGTCTAAGCACTAGATACATTCTTATAAGACTAATACTTATTTTCAGCAAAACTAACATACAGCTGAACTGGTCTGGTCTCCAGCTATGAGTTTATCAGTTCTCAGCTGATGCCTGCAGCCTGGGCAGCAGTGGCATTTGGCCTGTGAGCATCACAACAGGATTGAACTTTAACCAAACAATCGTTCTAGCTCCTCTCAACTAGATTATTTTCTTTTCCCCAAAAGGATCGTCATTACCATATTTAATACCAGCTAAAAGACTGTCAAACGAGGGCTTTTCCCTTCTAAAAACTCTCAAGGGAAAGGGGATAAGAGATTTTGTTAAAATGAAAGCCGTACTTAGCCGTGGTGGTCCCAGTATATTAGAGAGACAAGGTGGATGAGATAATTTCTTTTATTGCACCAACTTCTGTTGGTGACAGAGACAAGCTTGTGAGCTACACCGAGCTTGGCAGAAGAGCTCTGCGTAGCTCGAAAACTTGTCTCTTTCACCAGCAAAATTTGATCCAGTACAAGATATTACCTCACCCACCTTGCCTTACTTAATAACCTTACATTTCAAATGCTTCTGCTGTTTTTGCTTCTTGTCCGTATCTTTAATAAAAGGGTAAAAAGATTTGGAATGGTGGGTTTGCCACAGTACAACGCAGACTGTGGTCTCTGTATATCAACCTGCAAACCTTGTTTAAAACTGTTTAACGTTGGAGAGTGACTGGCTTGACAAAGCCCTGGCTGGGATGATTTAATTGGGGATTGGTCCTGCTTTGAGCAGGGGGTTGGACTAGATGACCTCCTGAGGTCCCTTCCAACCCTGATATTTTATGATTCTATGATTCTATGGGTTATGTTAGCATCTTTGGCCCATTCATTCCATCTAAATTAAGACATCTGTTAACAATAGCAGTGTATCTGCTGTGGCACAAGCGGCGACAGAGGCTAGCTGTCCCAAGTACAATCCCACCCGGGACCCTCGGTACATACTTGGGCAGCCAGCCTGTCCCATCGTGTGTGCCACCATGGCTACGCTTCAGTCAAAACTAGTGTGAATACATCTTCCTGAGCTAGAAATAACAGCTCTAGAGTAGACATACCCTTATTGATACCCATGTCTCCCTCCTTATAGTTTTTTGGGTCTTTCACCCATTCCCAAATGTGTTCCTTCTTTCATTCTTCCGCATGCTTTTGAAACAGACAGTGACAAACATCCTCCCTTTCCAAGCTAACTGTTCCACCCGCAGAATCCATCTGTTCTGTGAGTCACCCCAGCTGCAGTAGCAATCAGCACTGGCCTAACTGTTCTGATGGGAAATTTCCTATTGACTTCAGTGGGAGCAGAGTTAGGTGAATGCTAAGCGCTCTTGAAAATCCCACCCAGCGAACTTGTTCTTGAACGTATTGGTCTGCAATTGTAACTGCTTGTGCCTTTATATTGTAAAGTTCCCAGGGGCAGGGATTCTGTCCTTTGGCACATTCTGCTCATTATAAAGAGCCATGCACGCTTACCGCAAAGCAGAGGAAAGCACTTTAAGATGCTTGCAGCCACAGTGCAGTCTCCTTTGGTTAAAGAGGCCCAACCATAAGCGGTCAGGTTTCAGAGTAGCAGCCGTGTTAGTCTGTATTCGCAAAAAGAAAAGGAGTACTTGTGGCACCTTAGAGACTAACCAATTTATTTGAGCATAAGCTTTCGTGAGCTACAGCTCACTTCATCGGATGCATGGAGTGGAAAATACAGTGGGGAGATTTATATACACAGAGAACATGAAACAATGGGTGTTACCATACACACTGTAATGCGAGTGATCAGGTAAGGTGAGCTATTACCAGCAGGAGAGCCGGGGGGAAAAAACCTTTTGTAGTGATGATCAAAGTGGGCCATTTCTAGCAGTGGACAAGAATGTGTGAGGAACAGTTGTGGGGGGAGAGGGGGATAAACATGGGGAAATAGTTTTACTTTGTGTAATGACCCATCCACTCCCAGTCTCTATTCAAGCCTAAGTTAATTGTATCCAGTTTGCAAATTACTTCCAATTCAGCAGTCTCTCCTTGGAGTCTGTTTTTGAAGGTTTTTTTGTTGAAGAATTGCCACTTTTAGGTCTTTAATCGAGTGACCAAAGAGATTGAAGTGTTCTCCAACTGGTTTTTGAATGTTATAATTCTTGACATCTGATTTGTGTCTATTTATTCTTTTACGTAGAGACTGTCCGGTTTGACCAATGTACATGGCAGAGGGGCATTGCTGGCACATGATGGCATATATCACATTGGTAGATGTGCGGGTGAACGAGCCTCTGATAGTGTGGCTGATGTGATTAGGCCCTATGATGGTGTCCCCTGAATAGATATGTGGACACAGTTGGCAACGGGCTTTGTTGCAAGGGTAGGTTCCTGGGTTAGTGGTTCTGTTGTGTGGTGTGTGGTCAGTTCAGACTGTACTTCAGATTTGCTCACAGAGTCTTCCTTAACGCTAACATCTCAGATAGCAGCATCTGTAAACAGCATATTCTATCATCTGTCTAGGAAACTCCACCCCACCTGGGCAGTTAATGACCTAGCCTGAGGTACACACACCTTTGTCACTTCCCACCTGGACTCAATCAACTCCAATGGGCTTTGAACGAGGCCATATGCAGATAAATAAGGCACCTTCAAACTCTGAAATGCTTCACCGTGAATCTCTTTCATAGCAAACATCTCAGTTTGAAGAGTGGGCTGCTTCTCAGGGTGCCAATTAAGTGGCTAGTACTGTACTCCAGACATATGGTAGCTCAATGCAGCATAGAAAATGGACTGTACAGCTCCAGGCTCTATGCAGTTCTCATTTCAGGACCACCTCCTAGCCCATATTTCAAGGTATGCAAAGTCACATTAGGAGCGTTTACTAAATAACTTGCTGATTCCTAGCCAAGATGAACAGACCTTTAAAATTCCTCCTCCCTTAGCAGTGTCTGGATGTGCAGCCATGTCAGGCACCGTTTGGTGACCATGATTATATATCTATTTTCATCCATGCAGCCATATGCCATATACAGAAGATAGAGGATTATTCTGTATCTGGCTCCAAACAGAATCCAGGGCCATTTAATTGCATCCATCATTGTCTGGCAAGGATTATGTCACTGATACCAAAAGTAAACACCCATCAATTTATTCCAGGGATCCAGTACACTTAAACAATTTATGGGAGATACTGTATTTGCAGTCAAAATCAAATAATTGATCTCTGTGTAAGTTGCATTTGGTTCACTTCCCATGAATCAAATTCACCCAGCAATAAAAAAAGTTGATTAACCAGCTGAGGATTATTAGAGAGTTCACTTGAATATTAAATAAAGAATTTGCATTTTATAAGTATGATGGCTTCGTCCTTCCAGTAAAAATGTCTCATTATACATTTATTACATAGCTATGTCGATTCTTGGCAAAAAATATCTTACTAGCAAGACTTTACCGAGCTTTCATTTTTCTTCTCATCAGGAAAGTTTTTATTTACAAATGTCTTAATTTTCAGCTTGGGAAAAAAATTAATTAATTTTAATTGGAGAGAAGCCCTGGTTATCAACAGTTACGATGACAGTACAGAGACTGCGAATAAGTTTAGGGCCCCATTATGCTAGTATACTGTAAAAACACATAGTAGGACACATAGTCCTTGCACAGAACTGCTTACAATGTAAATAGACAAAGGAGAAAAGGACACAGAGACAAATGATCAAGGTAACATGGTAGTCAGTGGCAGAGAATAACTCCCGGTGCTGAATTCACTGGAACACACTACCCGTCTTATTGGAAATACATTCTGAAATTTGGATTTGACAACATTCTTTCATAGTACAAAATGATGTCCACTGATTAATGGTGCCGACAGAAGATTGGGAGATGGTCCAAGGTTAATACAATCATAAACCATTACAGAACTTAGGATGCAGCAGAAATCATATTGTCTGACAACTCTATCATTTTTATGGTGGCCTCACTGTAAGACAACCCTCTCCCAAACTCTCCTATACACACAGACATCAGCTAGTCACATCTCAGTACTCTCAGAGGTGACTGCTGCTGAATATAAGGCCACTGAAATCACGCTGACCCAATAGTTGCGTCCATTGCTGAGAGAGGAAGTACGTAGTGGATGTAGCGTCAGGCTGGCAGGCATAAATATGTCAGTTCTGATCTAGGGTCTGCCACTGAGTCTGTGTGCCTTTTAGGCAAGTCTTTTAGAAGGAAGCACCCAGCTCAGTATTTTCCATCCTAAGCACCTAAATCTACCTCATTCAATGGCTTGAGTTCCATAGGTGCTGAACACTCATAGCTCCCACTAATATCAGCATCTCTGAGAACCTGGCCACTTAGAACAGGGCTAAATATGGATTTAGGGACCTAACTTCAGGCTCTCAAGTTTTTGCCCTCATCTTGGAATGGGTTCTGAGGACAAGGCACATGGTGCAGTAGACTAGCAGAGCATGAAGTGGGGGCTGGAGACCTGGGAAAGTTAGAGACGGGGCTTGGAAGTGAGGTAAGAGACGCAGATCATAGAGGAGGTGCTAGGGGCTGAAGGTGGTATGGATGGGGATAAGTAGAGGACCAGGGAAGAGCATGGAAAAGGGATGGAAGGTGTGGAAAGAGAGCAGGGAATTGGATGGAGTGCAGCATTCTGGGGAGCTAGAGGAGGTCAAGGAAACGGGCAGGGAATGGAGTGAGGCACAAATAGGATCATGCAGGGCAATAGGGCCTCTGTCATCATCACATTTTCTTGTTTAACGATCAAGTCTGCCACTACAGAATGAAGATAATGTTTCAGTTCCACTTTCCATCCATACTAACTCTACGGAAGTCAGTGCCGTTACTCTGCACTGAGAGTGGTGTAACTTAGAGTTTGAGGCAATGTTTGAGGCCGTGGATTGAGCCCTAATTGCAAAGTTCAGCCTTGTTTCTTCAGATGGGAAATGAACTTTAGGAACAGATCCACAACTGGCAAAGAAGGATGCAGCTTTATTAGAGTGAATGGAGCTACGCCCATTTACAACAACTGAAAATGTGGTTCAAAATAGGGATCTAAGGCTAAATTCTCATCTCAGTTACACTAGTATAAAGACAGAGTAACTACAGGGCAATCAACAGAGTTTCTGTAGATTTTCATGCCCACAGTACAAATCCATCACTGCTACAAAGAGGTGCATTTCCTCTGAGGTCACTTTTGACCATAAAACTTAGTAATGAATATCATAGGTTCTTTTATCAGTCAAATACCCTTAAGAAGCCACTCAAGAGAAAAAAGCAGAAAATATAGAATTTTCTATGTAGACACAATTGACTCAAAATACATTTTTCCTCATCAGTTTCCTAGAAGATTTCAACAGCCTGTCAGTCAGTAGATCTGGGCTTCAAATTGTCAGTTTCATTTTTCAAAGAGAGCAAGGAAGATTGCAAATGGACACCTGACAGTAACTCCTTCAGATGTTATTACTACTGATGCTTAATGGGGCTCTGAAGGGAACAGAGGTTTTAACAACAGGGCACAGTAATGTACCAGGAAGGTGTTCATTACCTGGCAAAATTTTACAGCAAGCAATGATTTTTTTTTTCCCCAAGTGCGAGTGAACTTTTTGATGTTCCTGCAATGCCAAGTTTGTTGCTCTGTGCACAGTGCTTCTATATATACTGTATAACCTGTCAGTGTGATTTGTTCCAAGGTGAACAAATTGAACCTCACTCTAGCACAGCACCACTTAAACATATTACGATTAAAACGTAGCCCAAACCAAAAGAAGGTTCGTGAATTCTTCTGATGGATGTTTCATCAAGTGAATAAAAATAGTGTTATTTAATTAAAGCAGGTTTCAGAGTAGCAGCTGTGTTAGTCTGTATCCGCAAAAAGAAAAGGAGTACTTGTGCTCAAATAAATTTGTTAGTCTCTAAGGTGCCACAAGTACTCCTGTTCTTTTTAATTCAAGCAGAAACTGATGGCCTGCTGCCAAACTGGATTCAAATGCTACTATGAAAATGTTAAAAAGTTATGACAGGAGAGCTTCTTTGGGTTAAAAAATTAATTGTTTCAGACAAGTTGTCAAGCAGTTAACGTTAACATGCCCTAAATCTAAAAAATCATATACCCGGAGTCCCAGATTCACACTTGATTGTACCTGACTAAGAGGTTCTCAATTCTGTAATGATTTTTGGCATTGGAAATATGCCTACAAGGTTAAAAAACTTTAGAGGAAAATTGTCTGGCAGATTCTATGCAGGCTTGTTTGATTACAAGATCAGAGTGAATTGACTATAGATGTTCGGCAGCAGTTTTTGGTCCTCGTTTTAGAAACTTTGAGAACATACTGTGAAACCTTATAAGCAGCTGATAAAATACTACTGGCTAAATGTCCCATTCTCCTGAAGAATACAGAATTAAGCCATAAAGGGAATCATTGCTATGAACCCCCAAATGCTTTAGGGATTCAAATACAATGGGACTATATACACTGCACTCATGGTTATGATTCTGCAAAAACCAAACACATACCTGTTTTTGCCCATCTCAAGGGGGAAATTCATTTGTGGGAATGCCATTTCTAAAATGGGATTTGAATTTCAAAAGACAAGACATGTCCACTAAGGATAAGTAAACTGGCTTGGACAAAATAAGAACCAACTTGAGTTTTTGCCCTAAATGTAAATGGAACTCAAATCAAACTTTTCGTAAGGTTAAAAAAAGTTCAGTTAATGTACTTCCTGTCTCATGCTGTCTTTGCACTACATCTGGACTGGCCAGAAGCAAAAAAATTGTAAGCCTTATAGATGGCCTATTGTCATGAGATTTCTTGCCTAGTTTTGTAGGCCCAAGAGATTCCAACATGAATCTAATTTTCTTAGTGACTGTCCACAATGGAATAATGCTCCTAACCTAATTCCCTGTTTCTCCCTTCTGCAGAAATTCACACATACATTCTTTCCTAATCCTAAAGACTAGGGTATGTCCTTAACACTGGGTTCAGAGACATTTTTATCTTCACAGGAGCACATACAACAAGAACTATGAAAATCACTGACTTTTTGTTTTGATGGCTGAACCAAAAAAAAACAAGATTTTTTTTTCCAGATAGACACTAGATTTTTTTTTCAATCAAATAAAGGTTGAAACCAAAAAAAATTGTTTGACCCAAAACAAAATGTTTTTTGTTGTTTAAGAAGTTTTTTCTATATTTTTAAGAAAAAGGAAGTAAAATTCTAAACAAAAAGTCATTTCAAACTGAAACATTTAGTTTATAAAATGTTTAAATTGAGCGTTTCAATTTTTTCAGCTTTTTCTGTCAAAACAATTTGATGAATTTGACCTGAATTTTTCAATTGACACAAATATATATATTTTTAGGGTGATTTTTTTTTGTCTGAATTTTTTTTTCCAGGCTTTACGTGCAACATGGCAGAGCTGTAGATAGAAACTTCTTGTCTGCATTGCACCATATAGAAGGCTCTGTTGAGGGCTAGCCACAGCTCTGTGTTGGGAACAGTGCAGAGTTGTAACAGTCCAACAGGATCACTGGGAAATAACATGTTCAAGGACCACAATACCTTTTAGTGCTCCTTTGTGCAAGTGGTTATTTTCAAACCCCCATAACCTGTCCAAATCAAAACCAATTTACACTGTATAACAAATGCAAAGCCACACTCCTAAGGGGATTGTTAATGGCAATGAATCAAACCCAAGACCTTTGCATCTAAACACAAGTCTCTACCGCCTGACTTAAGAGACCCAAATCTGCCACCCAGCACTGTAGCAGGCTCAGACACCAGTAGAGGGGGATAGAACACCACACTGAGTGGGTGTTGCTTAGCCTTCACTGAAAGTGAAGTGTATCTTCTTCCACATTTTAGCCTTCTAGTCCCAGCCATTTTGGCAGTGAAAAATAAAGGCTACAAAATGTTTTTTTTTTTTTTTTTTATAATTCAAAAAGTGTATCAATCCACCCCAGACCATTCTTCTTATTGTCAAAAAGTGGCTGAAAAAATTACCTATAGGCAAATAACAGATCTGGTAAACTTCAGCTTGAAATGGGAAAGTTTTGAAAAGTTGAATGACTGAAAACATGATATCATAATGGGAATCTCTTGGACAGCCGTAACTCTACAGTAGCTGTCGCTATCACTTCAGCTGTAACACAGACAGTTGTAACAGGCTGCTGGCTGACTGACACAATTAGTGGCTGCATAAAATATCATTCAAGACACACTGATGAAATTCTTGTAGATATGTAGGTTGCTTGGATGCTTGTGAATATAACAAGTGCACTATAATTAACAGAATTACCATACAAATTAATAATGCTATGCCACTTCTTGTAAATAGCTGACACTTTAAACCAGTAATTTGGAGCCCAACCCAACAGATCCTGAACAGGATACAAGGCACCTAGAAACAGAAATAGCCTTAGCAGGGACAAATTAAAATGTTGAGTGTAAAAGATTCCAAATGAAAGGATATTGCATTCCTGGTGATTTGTAAAGGACGATGTCTCCGATTTAACAAATAATGAGTCCCATGATGCTTTTCACTGCCACGAGCAGAGCAGAGCAGAAGCCGGTATGGAGGTAAGCTCAAAAGGGGAAAGTATTGTTATCTTGGCAACCTCCTTTTTATCCTGACCCTGTGGAGTCTCAGTATGGGTTTTCCATGAGGATTGTGCATAAAGTGGGGAAGGGAAGGCCTGAGGTGGAAGATACTATGGATAGAAAGAGCAACTGCAATATTGCCAAACCCAGTCATTCAAAAAATCATGAGTGAGAGGAAAGAGGAAAGCTGATGTTCTCACTTAATCACATGACTCCAGGATCTGGTGCTTTACGAAAAGATCCCATATATCATAAAACTCACAAAAAAATCACAAAGGTTCACAACACATCAAAGTATGTTAGCTCCGTCAGTGCAATGTCTATAGTTCAAGAATGACTGGACATATGCTCAGAGAGGTATTTGCCTTCAGGGTCTGATTTGTGGTCCACAGCTTCTAGTCCTCCCCTTACATGGCAACAAAGTCTCTCCAGACCAGCTGTATGGTTGGCATCTCCAACACTCCTGTGCCACTTCCCAGTGGCTGGTAGGAACCCAGGCCTGCCCTCTACACTTGATTCCAGCACATGACCCTATCAGGAGCAGCCACGGTCTTCACAGTCCTATTCCTTGTTGCTATTTCCCTGGGCTTCTTCCTACCTAATCCTTTCAGGCTTCCCTACAACTTTTCTGAGTTTGACCATTCGTTCAGGCATAGAACCCCTAGGCTTGTTTTCCCTCTTGGGTTTTCTCCTTCCCCGTTCTCTTCTCCCAGAGATTGACTGCACACTCTCTTCCTGCCACCCCTTTGCAAACTTCCTGACTTTATAATCCAGTTGACTCCTGCCCAGCTGGGCTTCTTGTTCAGTTACGCCTGGCTTTCCCTCTAGGTGCAGTCAGGTGGCCTAATTAGCCCTTCAGGCCCACATTAATCTCTTCAGGGCCTGTGTGGGGCACACACTACATTACAAGGCTGATCATTTGTTACATACTGAAGACATTATTCCCAGAGATGGGCATGTAGAGACTCCAGCAGGCTGTTGTAAAAGGAGATTGGATCACTGGAAATGTTGATAGCTTGGATATGTGGTGTCCATAACAACTAGATTACGAGGAAGGAAGCTTAGGCCCAGGCCTCTCTGGCAGCTTTCCAGTTTCACATGCAGGGATAATTAGAAAAGGGAACATCAGAGGCTCAGTGTATGGATGAGAAGATGGTTCAAGGAGAAGGGATTGAAATTTATTAGTGTCTTGGGAAATTTTTAGGGAAGGGAGAGTGATGCCGAAATGGAGGGCTCTGCCTTAAGGAAAGTGGAATGAGGCTGCTGACACTCACAAGCCTTAGGGAGATTATTTAAGACAAGAGATGAGGAGAAGGAGCCCTCAGGTCAGACTAAAGGCTAGTCTATGCTACAAAGTTTTGCTGGCATACTTAAGTCAGGGAGGGATGTGAAAAACCCCACCCCCTGACTGATACAGCAGTGTTGGCCAAATCCAAATATATATATATATATATATATATATATATATTGCCAATACAGTATATATCGTATATCGTTCAGGGAAGTTTACTTATAGCAACAAAACATCTCCTTATGCCTGCATAGGCTGCGTCTCCACTTGGGGGCTCTGCTGGTATAGCTATACCGATATAACCATATTTCTAGTCTAGACTAGCTCAAACATCTGAAAGGGATCTCAGTAACATAAGGGTGGTTACGGAAAAGCTCCTGCTATGGGTAGGTTATTCCCTAATTGTCCACAATGGGGTTTCTTCTCCTTCTCCTTCCTCTGAAGAATCTTGCACTGGTCACTATCAGAGCCAGGATCCTGGCCTGATCCAGTATAGCAATTACTACATATTTGTCCCCTTACCTTTTACAACAGTGTGAATGGCACCTGTTCAATCAATGGAGTGTTAACTATGAATCCAAGCAATGCCAAGTTTAAATAATGTCACTTTATCAGAAACTTTCAGCCACTCAGGGATTATGGGCAGTTCCACCACTTTCCACCTCATCTCCTCCCCAGTTTCATCCCTTCAGAATTAGGGAATGGAATTGTCTGTCTGCCAAAGTCAGAGCAAACACAAATAAAGAGAAAGCAATAACATTTTGTTTTCCTGTCTTTGGAAAAAGAAATAGAATGATATGAAGAGATCCAAAAACCAAGAACAATTGTGAATTTTAAACTGATTAAAACAAAATTAGACCAACATACTCCTGCTTAGGAGGCTCTATGTCATTTTATTATATGTATTATAATATTAATATTATTGTAACCCTTCTGCCAGTCAGCGTTGGCAGCAACAAGGGCCGGGTTTAGAATCTAGGGTTTCCTTTTCAACAATTCAACACAAAACTGGCTCAAGCCCCCACCCAGTGACCTGGGACAATTACACACCACCCCCTGGGTGCCTCTAAGAGGCAATATTTCTCCTATCGCAAGCACAGAGTCTGAGTATAGCAAAGAAACTTTTAATAAAAAGGAGGGACTAACTTGGCATTCATTTATGGAAACAGCGCAAACGGGATTCATAAACATAAACCATGAGCAAAAGAACCACCCACAAGTAAGTGAGAAGTGTTCTTTTCCCTCAGGTTCTTATGTCCATCAACCAAAAGTCCCTTTAATGTACCCATCCCTTCTCTGCACCCCACTCGCAGTTGCTATCCTTGGTCAGTGCAGACCCAGAGTTCAGAGGTTTAACTACAGAGTTCACCTCCCATCCTGCATGCAGGGGGAGGTAAGAAGGCACCTTACTCTCTCTGCTGCTCAAGCACTCGCTCACTGTTCCTCTACATCAGCCGCCCTGCTGGCTGATTGCCATGCCTCTCTGCAGGGCTCCACTCAAATCCTCTCCACCAGCAGCCCTGCTGGCCAATCCTCATGCCTCTCTGCAGGGCTCCACTCCAATCCTCTCCACTAGCCACCCGGCTGGCCAGTCCCTGTGCCTCTCTGCTCCAATCCCCTTCACCAGCCACCCTGCTGACCAATCATCACGTCTTTCCGCTGGCTGCCTGGCCAGCCAATCACCAATCCACCAGGATGTTTTCAGATCCCACCACTTAACACAGCTCTCAGTAATTTCAGCTGTTAGTGGGGGAGCCTCACTGCTGGTGCTCACTGGGCAGTCTTTTGCATCAGAGACACTGTCCCAAAGCAGGTCTAACATTTATAGGTACATATTTCAGCTCTGCAGTGTGCAACACAACTCTCAATTGATTCTAAATTAGCACTTTTATTACGCAGTGGAGAGAAAAATGGTCAAATGGTGTCTAAGATCCTTAAGCAGGGCCCACACCACCCAGTACAAATACCTATTGGCCCACCCCCCACAAACTCACTGGGCTTTGGAACACATGTCACCTGCCTAGTGAGTGCCATTTCATTGACGGTGAGTCCCTCAGTCAGGGTATGCCAAGCACAGTTCTGCTGCCCTTGATACACACAACAAGAATAACAACACTTTATTACTACTGCCCCAATGACAAGGAGACTGGGGGATCCAACACCAGCCACAAGTGATCATTTGGGCAAACAATCCCATCATGCTGCACACCTAGGCAGGGGGTGTATGCCCATGCAAATGAGATCAGCTCCTGAAGTTCTCTGCCACAGCTCATCACTAGATGTCAGGGAAGAGCTCATTCAGACCCTGCTTACATCATTATTATTGCTAAATATTTAACAATGCTGCTGTCAGCCTTTTATTTTCTCTCTTCTTCTTAAAAATTTGCATTTGAAGGGAGGAAGTAAACATGATAGTCTATTTAGTGTGCTGAGGACTCAGTACAAAAGAGAACTTTGAACACTTATTGTAGCCTTAGTTGCTGTCACCAATCCACTGTATCACTTGAAATGAAAAAACTATAATAAAAAACGAAGAGCAGCTTTTCCATTTGAAAAGAGGTGTTTATTGCTTTATATTTTCAGTGGGAGCTGGACTGTTATTACAGTGTATGAGGGACATCACAGAATGAGAAGTCTTAATAATCCATTGAGGCTGAGGAAATAAAATTCAACCTATTTCTGACTTTCATTTACAATCTTTAACTAGTGGCTACATGCCCTTTCCCACCAATAAATAAATAAAAAGTAATAACTACAAATGTGTCCAGCTGTTCTGATTAACACTGCTTGCTTCTATTGCTGCTTTTTATTTCTAAGTGTCAATTTCAAATACTCTTTGACGAAAGTAATTAAGTTTGAGTCCCTTCTAGGTCCCAACATCATCACCATTTTCTCCTTCCCCATACACATCAATGCAGCCCATGGTTTTAAATTAGGCCTCTTGCACACTAGAAAGGGTTAGCAGTACCTTGAACAAAATACACTATACAGACTACAGTAGTCGAGTTAGTCTGTATCCACAAAAAACAATGAGGAGACTGGTGGCACCTTAAAGACTAACAGATTTATTTGGGCATAAGCTTTTGTGCATAAAAAAACCCAATTCTTCATATGTTTCTGAAGAAGTGGGTTTTTTACCCATGAAAGCTTATGCCCAAATAAATTTGTTC
Organism: Eretmochelys imbricata; assembly: GCF_965152235.1. Taxonomy (NCBI): domain Eukaryota; kingdom Metazoa; phylum Chordata; order Testudines; family Cheloniidae; genus Eretmochelys; species Eretmochelys imbricata. The sequence goes on from NC_135573.1 coordinate 13,781,964, forward strand.
ATAGAAGTGGGGTTTTTATCCATGAAAGTTTATGCCCAAATAAATCTATTAGTCTTTAAGGTACCACCAGACTCCTCATTGTTTATACAGACTAAAGGAATTCTTTGCTGATATAACTGCATCTACACTAAGGCTTTTGTTAGCATAGCAAGATCAGTCAGGGACATGATTTTTTCACATTCTTAACAGGTACAGTTATGTTGACAAAACTTTTAAGTGTGGATCAGGTCTAAGGTAAGAGGCAAGAGGGAAGGGGACACAGGATGAAAGGAGAACAGGGGAGTGAATAGAATCTATTTAGTGTAAGTAAGTGTAGTCGAGTCAAGCACCTCCTTGTACCCCCTCATTGTTGGGGTGCCTTGGCAGTGCCCTGCTAAAAATGTCTACCCTCTTCAGAACTCTCCCACTACAGTTCCACCAAATAAACAGTCTCCAGGCTCTTCTGGCCAGGCTTTGTGTTCCTTGTTCATTTTTCCGAATACAACAAACCAAAATTGAAAACAACAAGACAGCCATTACCATGCTGCTCTGAGACTCTGTCCTCCAAGGTATTCTTCCACAGCTCACTGACAGGCCTCCCGTCTCTGACAGTCTCAGCATCTCTCACATCCCTCTTCACTGCTGGTCATAGAATGAAACCACCTGATCCAACCCAGGCGTGGCTCCTTCCTAATCCGAGTTGGCTAGCCCTAGGCCCTCCAACCCTTCAGAGCAAGCCACCCTATTACAGTAAGAACCTCCAGTCCTGTGTACTAAATAGCAAAGAAAATAGCCAGAGCCTGTTGCAGGACAGACCTTCAACCCAGTCCTGGCAACCAAGAGCCAGCTGATACTCTTGGGGGAAAGAGAAGGACTTGAAGCATCCAGAACCAGAGGCTTGTACCCCTCCTGGCCTGAAGAGAACAAACTGATTTCTCATGGGACTGTCCCCGATACAATAATTCTTCTTCTTCCTTACATTAATCCCATCAAATGCGGTCTTCTCTCTGAGTCCTCTCTCTCCAAAATGTACTGTTCAGTGGCATGTCCTCCATGATACCATATACTAACATGCCTTCCTTTATAACATCCCACCACTTCTTCTTGGGTCATCCTCTCTGTCTTCTTCCTTCAGTATTGGTCTGTTGGACTCTCTTACCCACATAATTGTCATCGCTGCACTTTACATGACCAAACCTTCTGAGCCTCTGCTCCCTTATTATTCTTCATTTATGGGTGTTACTTTGAGCATGTCTCTAATATACCTATTCCTCATGTGATCTTTCTTGCTTACATCACTCATCTATCTCAACGTTTGCATTTCCATAGAACAGGTCATTTGCCTGTGTTCCTTCTTTGTTTCCCAACACTCAGTGACATACTAGATGGACTTCCCCTTTTAATCATACTGGTATCTTCCTGTCACATGCCACACCACTCATATGTCTCCATTTGAGCCAGGCATTTATTATCCTAGTTCTAGCTGTATTCTCCATTTCCTCACCTGTCTTCCCATCTGGTTTCAAGAATAATTCTTCTGTACTCACATTATTGAAATTTGACACCATATACTCTGTTTTTCCTCTGCTTATTTTGAGCCCATGTCTCACCAACTCATCTCTCCATTATCAGGACCCTCTTCTACACTACCTTTCTCCTCACTGAATAGAAAGAGAGCATCTGTGAAAAACATGCACCAAGGAGCCTTGTTCTGTGTGAGGGTATCCAGGACAAGGATAAACAAGAAAGCGCTCAGTGTGGATGCCTGATAGACTCCTACCTTTACCAATAGTTCATCTTTATCACCACTAGAAGTTATGACTATTAATATTGCACCTAGACACGTGGCTTGAAGAAGCCACACATGAAGTTCTGGTACCATTTTCTCTCTCACACACCACCAGATGACTTTTCTTGGAACTCATCCCTTTGCAAATCAATGAACACTATGTGAATATTTTTTTTTCCTTTTCTCTCTAAATTTTTCCACTAGTTGCCTCAGTGAAAAAATAGCATCTATTGGCGGCCTTCTTGGCATGAAGCCACATTGATTTGCGTTAATATCTACTTCACTTCTTCGTCTTTTTATTGATGGCTCTCTCACACAGTTTCATTGTATGAGTCATCAGCTTTATACCTGATATAATAATTAGATAGTATAAAACAATATTCAATAGTTATTATTTTTTAACGAAACCCCCTTCCCCCTACTCAACAAAAACAATTGTCTATGCTCCTGCCTTATATATAGAAAGAGCTCTGGAAGTCCCACCTTGTGGGACAAGCTTGTCCATGACAGCTTTGAGATTAGAACTCAGGAATTCCTACTGCCCGGACTTGTATGCAGTGCATTATACAATGGGACCTCGGGGAGTCATCTTATTGCTTCAGGCTAAAAAGTCACTAATGCAAATTTTGGCATGAAAGTAGATTTTTGATTTTTCATTTGATACAAAATGTCTAGGCTACATCCCCTCGCTCCTCACCCCACAATAAAATAAACTGTCAAGGCTGCAAAACCACCCAAGATGAATTAGGGAAAAAACTCCCACTCATTTTCAAGAAAATCTTGGACCAGTTTCACCTAGTTGCTATGATTAGGCAGGTGGATGATGTGATAAATGTTTATCATGATGATCATAATCATGTTATCGTACACTCCCACAGTCTGCTTGTTGTACCCACCTGTTGTCTTCTGTCTTATACTTAGATTATAAGAAATTTGGAGTTGGGACTATCTTTGTATGATGTGTGTAGACAGCACCTCGCCTAATGGGATCCCTGATTAGGGATCAGGGTCTCTAGGTGCTGCTGCAATACAAATAAAATAAATATTAAATAATAATAGTAATAATAATAATAATAATAATTAATAATAAAACTCCATTACTGCCTTGAGGGGGAAAGGAATGAGACTAAACAACCAGTATTTATTATCTAAACTAATATATAAGAAAGAGTGATTAATGGGAAAATGCAAGAGTCAAGGCTCTGCTGACATCATACGTTAATGGTGTCACCAGAACTGATCCAATCATGTCAACAGTTGTGATGTCGCAAGAGCCTTACAATATATTTCCTATAAATACATAGTTGCCAATGAGACATCTTATATCCGATTATTCACACACACACACACACACTGAAAAACAAAAAGAAAACAAAAAAAACAAAAAACCAAAAAAAAAAAAGTTAGGAAATACCAAAATTAAGGTTACCTAACTTGGCCCTCTTGCGCATACGTAATATGATCCAGTCTTTAGTTACATGATTATATACTATTTTTTTCACAAGATCCCTGCCACATTCAGTGCACTGTATTGATGGTTCTCACTTAGTGAGCAGCTATTCAGTGTTTTGCTTTGTCCTCATTGTTCAACGGACTTACTTATTACACGCAATTCAAACTCTGTTCTGAAGACAGAATTATTAATTTCCTCCTGGGTTTCTCTGTGGTACTCATCAATATAGCATTTGAGTGCTTCACAAACACTAATTGATGTATTTTTACTACACCCTGTAAGGTCAGGGGGTGGCATTATCCCTTTTTTACAGATAGGGAACTGAGCTACCGAGAGATTAAGGTTAAAAATACCCACTAATTTTGAGTCCCCAATTAGAGACCTCGAAGACCTGATTTTCCAGAGTACTCAGCATTAAACAGCACTTTATATATTGAAAGCTCAGCCCCCGTTGACTTCAGTTGTAGCTGTAAATTCACAGCACTTCTGCAAATCAGCCCCCTGGGTCTCAAGTCAGACACCCAGAAAATGAGGAATACACAATTAGTGGACACCAGTGAAAAGTTTGGTATGCTGAGCCAGAATGTTTTAAGATGGGCAAAACACATTTTCTCTACCCTCATTCTTGGAAACAGCTAAACAGTTTGCACTAAAAATTTCCAGAAAGTTTCAGCTTCAGGCAGACACCTAGCACAGAAAGTTTCAGCTTGAATGGTTAATACTGGGCAAACGGTCAGGCAACATGGATAGGTTGTGCTATGGCCCCACCTATAATAAATATATTTTGATAGATATGACACAGTAGTTGAAAGGAAAAATAAGCCATTAACAGTGCCATTTTCAACACTGATATACATGGATGTAGATTAATATTTCTTCCTTAATCATCTAATAAATCCTTCTTTGAAGAAAACAGAATTATTTTCAAATTCTCCACAAGACTCCATTAACCTACTCGTATTTTCCTGATTTCTTTTAAGAAGTAACTGTTAAGAAATAAAAACTTCCCTAAATGCCCAAATATCCTTCTTTCATCTTGCAAAATAGAAATGAATTCATTTCCCTGCTCCTAGGAGGTTTTGAGGACGAGAGCTTGGCTATTTTACATAGATGTCTACCACTCACTGCAGCACACATCTCTGTGAAAGCAATGTGAGAAAAACAACTAATTAAAGCCATCCTAGATCATTTCCTTAGTTACCACAGAAAGCTTCGGATTGCACAGAGTGGATGTAACTGCAGCACCTCAGAGACCACTGTAGTGGTTTCACTGCATTTTATATGGCTGGAATATCAAAAAATATTTAGATTAATCAAGCCTAGTGAGGAAATTCAGAGAGACCTGGCCAAGCCGGGGGAATGTGCTTCAGCACAGTAGATGGAATTCAGTTTTGACTCATGGAAGCTCATGCACATTGGAAGGAGGAATTTGAACTGCTCATTGCCATCGCTGGGCCCTAAACTAGTTATAACTGCCCAAGGAGAAAAGACCTGGGCACCGCAGTGGACAACTCAATTAAACCACCGTTCAGTCTGTAGGAGTTCTCAAAAAAGCTGGCAAAACATTAAGATACATGAAGAATGGGATAGAAAATAATACTGAGAGTATTGTAATGCCATTATATAAATCAGTGGCACACACTGACATGGATTTCTGTGTTCAATTCTGGTCACCATGGGCCACATTTCCAAAGGTATTTAGGTGCCTACATTTGCAGATAAACACCTAAGTAGGTTAGGTGTTTTTGAAAATCCAAGTAGGTTCTCACCTGCATCTTAAAGCATGTTAATACCTTTGAAGATCTGGGCCTATACCTAATAAAGATTGAGCAGGAAGAGAGGGGGTTCAGAGAAGGACACTAAGGCTAGTAAGAGACATGGAGAGACTTCCATATCACATGAGACTAAAAAAGACTAGGACCTCTGAGTTTAGAGAGGAGATGAATACAATAGGACATGACCGAGGCAGAATCAAAATAATGAATGGTATTGAAAAGGTAAGTTGGGCTTTCCTGTTTATCCTCTCTTAAAGTAAGTGAATAAGGGAACATATGATGAAATTGAAAAGTAACAAATGTTAAACTGATGAGAGTAAAAACACTTTTTGCGTATCACAGTTAATCTGTGGAACTCACTGCTACAAAATATCACTGAAGCCAGTGGCTTAATAGGTGTTACTAACAGGGCTGCTACTTTGAAAACAGTTAAAGTAGGAAGGATATACACCTGCCTCTTTCATGGCATATACTAATCACTAACCTATGGGTGTTAGGACAAAACTTCCCCTCTGGGCAGGTTATTCTATGACTGTCTACTATGGGATTTCTGGCATTTTCCTCTGGTGCAAGTATTTGGTTCTAGCTGTTGTAAGAGAGAGGATAGTGGCTAGATGGACTATTGCTGGTCTGTTTTAGTATGGAAAATCTTATGTGTACAAGATCATTTATTTGTAGTCATACCCAGCAATATGTTGGAGGGCACAGACATCAAGAGAGTCCTGACCTCTAAGCCTTCATAATTCAACAGGCCCACCACCCACAAATGGAGCATACAGCTCCTAATACAGCAATGGTGGAAATGTTACAAACAGAGCACTATTGAAATTTATAGAATTTTAGAATTCTAGAAATTTATAGAATCTGCTTTAATGAGCTGAGCCCCTGGCTAGACACCCCTACAATCCTGATGTTTAGATCCAGTGCTGACAGTGACTTCCTTTGTGGCTTTGGGGAAGGCATGGATCCTGTTTGCCTCACCCTGTCTGACAGTATATCTGTCAGCCTCCTAGGGTGTTGTGAGGATTAAGCAGTTAATACTCTGCTTCCTTGAATTCCCATTATTGCTTTCCATATGTTCTGCTCATGTGTCTTCCCATGGCTCCCTCTGCCTGCCCCATGATTCCCCCACATGCCCACTGGGACAGCCCCTCTCTTTCTGCCACATCTGTCAGTCCCCAGTTTCTGCACCCAGCTGCCTGCTTCTGTTGTCCCTCTTTTTCCTAACTCTTAATGTCACTTTGGGGAGGATGGCGGCTGCTACTACGTGAGGCTTGCTAGCTGAGTGCTCCCCCCTACCTCTGTGAGCAAAGAGAAGTCTACAGTGGAAGGGCATGGGGGTAGGAGGCCAGCACTGATTAATAAATCGCACCTTGCTGTGGCAGGGGGATCATAGACATGGCCCAGGACTGTCCCTTCTTGGAATGAATTTAAAAAATTCAGGGGTAGCCTTAGCTACTTCAGGACTGCCAACAAAGATGTCAGCCTGGGCTATCACTTCAATCCTTAGGCATAGACTCCTCCAAAGTATTTCCATTTCTGCATCTCAAGTAGCTGCTCTTAAGCGTTTCAGTCCAAATTCAACAGTAAGGTATTTCCATGGGAAGTAGGTGCCTAAAGAACTTTGAGGATCTGGACCTCCCTGTCTTCTTGCTATGGGGCTTGTTCTGCCTGTGATCTCTAGTCCTACCTCAAAAAGAAAAGGAGTACTTGTGGCACCTTAGAGACTAACCAATTTATTTGAGCATAAGCTTTCGTGAGCTATATCTTATGCTCAAATAAATTGGTTAGTCTCTAAGGTGCCACAAGTACTCCTTTTCTTTTTGCGAATACAGACTAACACGGCTGTTACTCTGAAACTAGTCCTACCTCATTAACTTCCTCTGAGCACCTATGAAGAGAAACCAGGCTGATGTTAAACCCTGCCAGCTACCTGTAATCAGGTGTTCTACATTTTCTGTCGGGTTGTTGTGCACAGTTAAGGAGCTCTTCATATCACCCAGGTGGTTGAATTATAGGGGTGGGTGAAGCAACCCCTGCTGTCATTTGCATGAAGATCATTAAGATGGAAGTTGTTCTACACTGGAAATAGCATTTACTGTGGGATGAGCCTTGATGTGGTGTTCTTTCAGGTTTTTTAAGCCCTCCGGCAGACTGCTCCCAGACACTCCCTGCGTCTGCTCCGCGCTATTAGCTAGAGAGGGCTGGAAAACTTTTGCATCAGGCAGAAGCTGCAGAGCTGCATTTAGAAATCCTCCCACTCTCATTAGTGCTGCTTCATTTCGGATTACCTGGGAATGTCTGTGCTAGTTATTAGCACTATTCCTGGAACAGATAAGCCACCCACATCAGAGATACGATTGCACAAAAAACTACCCTCAGTGAAATTGGGGTCATCTAGGATGTTTTCAAGGCTGCTATCAGCCAGTGTGTAAATTCCAGCTTGATTTACAGATCCTTCCCCTAGTATTCTCCTCTTGTTGATATTACCTTCAATTATTCCTGTACAATATTCAGGCAATGAAAAGCCCAATCCAAAGCAAAGCAGCTAGGAGGTCTAACTTTTACAATGCTGTGATGAAAATTGAATAACCATTCTCCTCCTTTTTCCCTCTCTCCCATTCTCCCAACCCTCAACTCAACAAGTAGCAAAGGCAACAAAGCACTAATAAAAAATACCATCCAGAGAGGAATCATCTCTATAATAGAAGAGGAAAGATGTGAATTCTCTCCTTGTTTGCAGCCTTCTAGAAGTGCCTTTACTGCTCTTGAAATTACATGTGCATTCATGTATGTCATCAGAGCTTTGATGTCCTCGGACATAATGCACTGTGAATATCTACACAATATAAAGTATTATTATCAGGGAGCTACTGTAGCACCCCACAATTACTTACAAAGTGGTTGTTATTGTTATGCTTTGTAGGCTCACAGGGACTCATTGTCCTTAAAGGTGCCTGCTCTATTTGAATAAAAACTTGATGACCGTGACTCTCTCCTTTTTTTTAGGAGTGGGAGGGATGGTGTAGTCAAGGGTAAATGACAAAGAGAACAATGTTTACCCACTTCTCATTTGGAGAATATGGAGTTTAGTTTAGGTTAGTTTACCCACTTGTTTTTTTACACCTGTTCCTCTGAACAAGGTCATCCCCCAAACATCATGGTTTCTTCCTCCCGGTGCCATTATACACTACAAAGACCCAGGTGATGAAATCTCAGCTTATGTGGAGATAGTGTACCGTTTTTTTAAAAAAGTAGCAGAGACCAAGTTGGGGAGGGTGGGGGAGATGTGCAAGGCTGAAGGCAGAAACTGCACAATGCAGGAGGAAGATAGAATGGGCCAGAACCTCATCTACTGTGCGTCAGTGACTTCACTGGAGCTATGCCTGTTTAAACTAGCTGAGGATCTGGCCCACAGCCTTTACAGAGCATGCTGTTTTCCTTATTCTGATGAAGTTCCTTGTTGAGCATCAGAAGAAAGCAACTATTTCAGTAGATCTTTATCACGGTCAGATGACCACCTTCTGGTGGCTCTGGGCTGTATGTTGCTTCCTTAGGAAAAAGAAAAGGAGTACGTGTGGCACCTTAGAGACTAACCAATTTATTTGAGCATGAGCTTTTGTGAGCTACAGCTCACTTCATCGGATGCATACAGTGGAAACTGCCTTTATTTGAGCATGAGCTTTTGTGAGCTACAGCTCACTTCATCGGATGCATACAGTGGAAACTGCCTTCCTTAGGAGTTATTCCAGCAGGCCACTAGGGATGGATGCAGAGTTTTCTGTTCTCCCACTGAACCCTTTTCCAGGCTGGAGAATAAAGTAGTTAGATCCACAGCAACAGCAGCCTAAATGCACTTATTAAGACAAGGGACAAATTACTATTTAAAACCAACACGAGAAAATATCCCCATTGAATTAATGAGCACATCAAATCTTTCAGTTTAATAAGGGACAGATTGTTCCACCCTACTCCCTATGAGCAGCACCCCACTCTGCAAGCTGACCCACAGATGTCTGTGGAATCTTTCAGTGACATAGGTTGTATTCAACATGGGTAAATGTAGCAGAATCTGTCCCTAAACTTTTCTGAATTGGCCTACAAGTGTTTGACAATGATTTCTGGTGTCAAAACCTAAAGAGAAGAAACTAAAAAGGTCCAGAGGCATTCTGTAGATTTGGGGTAAAGCCTCATAAGTCAAGACCAGTGGGTCATCCTAATAGGGAGTAGGGTCAGAGCTGGACGGAAGACTACGGTCCCAAATCTTTTCCCCCTAAGCAACTACCATCCTAAGGTAATTCTCATTGTCCTCCTTCTAAAAACAGACAGCCACCAAGCCTGGGGGGTCTTTTCTTTCAGCTCAGTTGTTGTTTCATCTGTCCCTTCATTAGTTCTCAATTCCGTTCACTGGAATTAGAACTAAAATAAGAAACTATTTTCTTTCATCTTCTGTAACAGGGGATGAGTCCCTTTCATGCCCAGCCTGTTCAGTTTCTTCCACATTCAGCTAACCTTCCTAAAGACACCAGATTTGGGGCACCATCTGCCTCAAGCGTTCATTACTGGTTAGAAATTCGTTTCTGGCCAGCATAGGCAAGCTGGCAAATGGCAAGCAAACTGGTGGTGAGATTACACAGAGTGGGGTTCTGTGTAAAATCTGCTTTGCTGATCTTGTTATTACCAGAATGTTCTGTCCTAGCCTTTTGTTGTTCCAGAAATCTTTCAAGCATATAATAGATAAAGTTCCAACATGTCAGAACCTCCAGGTTCAGTTGACATCTTGGTAATTTGTTTCCCATAGCAACTCATTCAGAATTCCTGACCTTGATAGAGTAGCTAACGTGGCCACTCCTAGCGCATTTTCAACACCCTGGTTAGGTCGCAAGTAAACAATGACAAGTATATTTGCTGTCCAGATTGTTTTTGTCCTGATTTCTTTCTCTTATTGATCCTTGTCTGCTATGCTCCACTAATGGTACCTGCCAACAATAGCTTTCTTTTGGGACACTCATTTTTTAGAAAAAACTGTGGTATGCTGACACAAGAGGATGGTAAACCATACAAATTAATACATAGCATCTGTATGGACTAGATCCTCAACTACTGTAAACAGGAGTAGCTCCACAGTCCTTTTTATCCATAGAGCGTTTACGAAGTTGGTAAGCATTATTAGCCCCATTTCATAGATGAGGGAACAGAGAATAGGGTGATTCTGAGGCATCTAAAACTAAACAACATTTGAAAATGGAGTCTTAAGAGAGTTATCCAAGGTGACAAAGTGAGTAAGCTGCACTTTATATCCTCTCTCATCTCTACAAGGACGTAGAATTGTCTGGGGGAAAGCTGAACTAAATCAACACATTCAATTCCACAGGTGAAATCCTAGCCCCATTGAAGTGAATGGAATTTTTGCCGTTGACTTCAATGGGGCCCGGATTTTACCTATGTGTAACTTAATTAGGGCTGCTTGGTAATTTACTGTAAACCATTTTTAATAAAAAATTGGTGGCTTGACTAAATAATATTTTTCATGAAAACTGTCTACTTTTGTGGAAAATTTCAGCTTTTCACCCCCAAACTGCACACCTGGAAACTGAAAAGTTTTGGGGGTTTTGCTGAAAACCAGAAAATCTTAATTCAGAAATGGTGCTTTGTGGCTTCCATGGAGTTGTAGTTCATATGCCTCATGCCCCCATTCGCCTCTATGGAATAAAGTTCTCAGATGAACTTCATCTCCTATGATGCACCACAGTGAGAGACTCCAATTATATATTGTGGTGGCTCAGCAAGAGAGGAGACCTTGGTGCACGATGGGGGATATAATCTAGCCAAGGAGCCTGGCCCATGGAGAAGAATGCAAACCTGAAGCACTTGAACCACAACTCTGGAGACACCACTGTGGTGTCTTTGAATTGAAGGTTTCAGCTGAAAGTTTTTAGTTTTTGATTTTTCACCAAAAAGTCAATATTTACCACGAGAAAAATAAAATGCCACTCGTCTCTAAACTTAATATTGTTCAGTTATTGCTACTCAAAATAGCGAACATAAAATCCTTTATTTGGCGACTATGTTATTTTCTTTTTAAAAGAAAAAATGTGTGTTGAGTGGTGGGGAGCATCTTCTTTCCTCTCCTCTAGTACTGTGTGTGAATCTGGTGATCAGGGATAATGGGGTTTGTGTGAATAACAAAGCTGAGAATAAATAATGTCAGATTTATTCAGTTTTGGGGTTGTTGATACATTTTTTTTTAAACTGAATCCCTGGACCAGCATTAGTGGTCAGTAAAAAAGCCAAGCCATTCTCCTATGTAAAGGCCCAGGCGGCAGAACTCCTTTGCAATTTAAATTTCAATGTTCCGTTTGCCAAATGAAAATATTGTGCAACATCCAAACATTATAGAAACCTGCTAGCACCCTAGGAATATTCATTGTACTACAAACACAGGGTGGGGCAGCTACAATGAGAAACCCAATAAACAATCATTCCGCTAGTAAAGGCAATATGCAATGATTAAGCGATGGGTAACTAATACATTATGACAGGTGTCAGAGTAGCAGCCGTGTTAGTCTGTATTCGCAAAAAGAAAAGGAGGACTTGTGGCACCTGAGAGACTAACAAATCTATTTGAGCATAAGTTTTCGTGAGCTACAGCTCACTTCATCGGATGCATCCGATGAAGTGAGCTGTAGCTCATGAAAGCTTATGCTCAAATAAATTGGTTAGTCTCTAAGGTGCCACAAGTACTCCTTTTCTTAATACATTATAGTTTATACCTTAGTCCTGTGATTCTGTGAGGAAAGCTCAGCAAGATTCTAAGCCTTCCTGGACCTTCTGTAACTACTAGCTTTATTTAATGAACAAAAGAATGTATGAGCCTGCAGAATCTTTTGCTTACAAAGCAATAATGCCTATCCAGCTGATTTGCAAATAGAATAACAAAATATCATCATTCTTAGCTACATAATAATGATAATATCATACATTTATTTAGTATCTTTCAACATAGAGGGACTTAACATCCATATATAAGTTACAGCAGACTAGATTCAGACTTTACACCAGCATAAATCAGGAATAACTCCACCAACATCAAAATAACCCAGATCAGAATCAATCCCAAAGTCTGCAGGTTATTACTGGTCTTTTTATTCTCCAGGAATTCCCGTTTTCTTAAGCCACAAAGCTCCCTATGGTTGCTGTCCTTTCTGCTGGCTCTGAATCTTATGACAATGCAGGGTTAGCTGTAGACAATCGCTGTCACAAAAAACGCAGCAAGGAAATATGCCTGAATATTTTGAAAAGTGCCATGCCGTGTGCGCAATTCAAGTAGGTGCAGGTGAGCCGTAAACAAACCGCACCGCTAAGCAGCTTCTCGGCTTTTCACGTCCTTAGCAGATGGGCCTGCAGTACACAGAAGGGCTATTGTTACACTTTAATCTCTTTTCAGTACAGGAAGCTACTGTTCTCTCTATTGATAAAACATAAATTGCTTATTCTACAAAGCAGCCTTCATCTGACCACTGTCTGCACACCCCTCTCACTGAGCTCCTGCTAATCTCTCTCTACTTCCTTTTAGTCTGTGCTCTATTTAGGAGCTTGAGGGATTTCGTTATAAAGCCATGTGGCCTCATACAGAAGTGGGATTAGTGTGAGTGTATGTAGGGAGGAGGAGTTCCTTTCCTTTCCTGCCTGTGTGATGAAAGGGTGGGGGGGGGAGGGGAGGAGAAATGTGCAGCCTGTTACCAAGGCCAGTAAAATTTCAAACGCAGATCATGTTAGATTTCATATTGAGTGTGCACCTCAATAGCCCTGTAACCTCGTGAGCCAAGTCTCCATGTTATATCGGAATTATGGAGATCCCTAGAGGTTAATAATGATGGGGGGCGGGGGGCAGATTCTCAGTTGATGTAAACTGGCAATGCTCCATTGACTTCAACAGAGTACACCAATTTATTCCAGTGGAGAATCTCTCCTCAGATTTGTAGGTGTCCTGACCATCTACAGCACCACCTGAAGTCAGCTGGGAGCTGCCAGTACTCAACATTTCGGGAAATCAGGCCTCCTATTTTATTTGTGGAGTTAGACTGTAATAAGAAGGAGATAAAGGATAATACAGAAATATTGTTGTGTCAGCATAGAAGTCAGGGGAGCACCCTTGCCTTGAATTCTGTAAGAGCGTCTGGTCCAATGGGGCAGACAGCAAACAGAAAAAGTCCAGGAAAGTGTAACAAAAACTATTACGAGGACTCAGAGAGAGATTAAATAGAGCAAGATTTTTTAGGAAGAAAAGAAGAGGATTAAAAATGAGGCCCAGAGATAAGGAGACACTGGAAAAAATGGAAATGTAAAATATAAAATGACCAAAAGGAAATACTTCTGAATGTAAAGTGTGCCACATGACTGATATCCTATGATTCTAGAGGAGGGGGCAAGTAGCCTGTATTATACCCATATAACAGGGGTGGCCAAATTTACTGACGCTCTGAGCCACACAGGACAATCTTCAGAAGTTCGAGAGCCAGGGCGCAGGGCTTCAGGCCCGCTCCTGCTGAAGCCCCGAGACCCCCCTTTCCACTGGGCAGAAACCCTGAGACCCTCCTCCCCACAGGGCAGAAGCCCCTACCCCACCACCCCACTGCAAAGCAGAGGACCCGAGCTCCTCCCCCCGGTCTGGTAGGTGGAGAATGGGAGAGGGGTGAGGGGCTCTGAGAGCCTCACTTTAACAGTAAAAGAGCTGTGTGTGGCTTGTAAGCCACAGTGTGGCCACCCCTGCCATATCACATAGGAAAAATGAAGACAAGAATCAAACTTCAATGGGGCTCCACACTTGCTTAAAGTTAAGTGTCTGGCTGGTTTGAAGCCTCGATAGCTTGCTCAAAGTCACAAAGTAATTAGTGGAAGAACTAGGAACACAGCTAGGAATTTTATTTCCCTACCCACCCGCAATTCAGAGGCCTGTGTTCTCACCAGCAGACACTACTGCTTCATCATAATTAATACACATTGTATTTACACTTCAAGATTTGATTGGGGAAACTATCTTTCCATTATCATTTTTGATTAATGATTCTCACGGCATGAAAACATCCAGGGGGAAAGTATCTTCTTGTCTGATTCTCAGTCAATGTTTGTCTGTTCTTAGATCATACACATCAGTAAAATCAGCCAACCCTCTTTTGAAATATTTGCAGTAAAGCCATCAAAGGCATTTCCATAAGGACTGGATTCTGCCAGATACATCCCGAAGTACCCAAAGAGGGCAACAGAATGATATGAGGTTTTAGGGTGGACTAAGGGAACTGAATCAAAGGAGTAAGGGGGGTGAAATTAAGCAAGGGTGAATTCAGCCTAAATACCAGCATTAAATCTCCCAGCAGTGAGGGGATTAGACTATCAAATAACTTCACTAGTTGCGGGATCCCATCTCTTGAGTCATTTAAAACTAGGGTGACAAATCAGTGAAGTGAAAACAGTAAATTAGGGACCAATCTTGCAATGGCAGAAGGATGAACTAGATCACATTAGAGAAGGAAAACCCCTGTTATGTTACCAGTCCTAGGACAGTGGCAACACCGTCCATCTCTGGGCATCGCAATTTACCCAGGGATGCCACCAATTTTCTTAACATGTCTGATCTCAAAATACCACCCTCCAGAGGGTGATGCCTTTAAGATCAGCATTACAGTGTCAGAAACATTGATTTGCTAGCCCCACATATTTGTTCTTCTTAGAAGCAGAAAGCTAAAAGTGCTTTGGGTCCACCCACTGCCTTCCCATAAGCAGCAGAACATTCACATAGCTTTCATTTTGTGATCATCTCATCAGAGACAGAAAAAGGACGTCTTATTTATTCTAGGCACTTTTGTTGATGACATACTGGTCGCCATAAAAGCTGGAAAGTCAGATCAATTTTATGAGCAATTAAATAGGGTCTATTCAAAGGTAATTAATTTTATAGTGGAGGTTGAACAAGGTGATAGTATAACATTTTTACATGCATTGATGATAGCGGGAAATGATGGCTCACTGACTATTAAATGGTTCCAAACGTTCACACTGCAGATTTTAGGTCTGTTTGCCCTATTGCTATGAAAGAAGTTCTCATCTCCTGGACGGTTTTTAAAAAGCAATTTATGCACGCTCTAATGAATACTATGTATGTCACAGTCTTTATGAAAATTAGCTCTTCACTTTATTGATTGTGGATATCTTATGCTCATTTGCGATGTGATCAACAGTTAGATGTATACCAGTGGAGATAATAGTTTCTTCCGATTTCTAGAGAAGAAAATGGAGGAAAGGCATGTAATGAGCAACATTAGAGGTTATGTTCCCTGCTTCCTTTGGGGTTGCTTATGTGAAATTTAGAATGCAGTTAACAACTTGCACATAGCACCACAAGAGCTTGCTCAGGGAAGTGAAAAATCATCACCCTCCAATACTGAGAGTGGGAGGTCAAAGCCAATGCTAGGAACACCGAAACTGCCATGTTGGATCAGACTCAAGGTCCATCTATCTCAGTATCTTGTCATTGACAGTGACTGGCACCAGCTGCTTCAAAGGAAGGTGTAAGAAACCTGCAGTAGGCAAATGTGGGATAATCTGCCCCTCACATAGGTCTCATCCTGATCTCTAATAGATATTGGATCAGGCCACAAAGCATGACGGATCATCCACAAAATTATTATCTTTAATTATGATAACTGAATATTCCCAATACCCACATAAATATCCAATCCCCCTTTTTTTTTTGTCTTGCTAAATTCTTGATCTCAACCAATTCCTGTGTCAATGAGTTTCACAGCATAATTACACGCTCTGTGAAAAAGTATTTCCTATTAGCAGGTTTGAATTTACCAGCTTTTAATTTTATTAAATGTCCCCTGGTTCCTGCTTTGAGCTAGGAAGAACAGCAGTTCCCAATCAATCTTCTCCAGAGCATTCATTATTTTATATCTTTTTATAATGTCCCCTCTGAGTGGTCTCATTTCTAGGAAAGCAACACTACTCCTTTCAATCGCTCTTCATATGGGAGTTTTTTCCATGCACTTGTTCATTCTTGTTGCCTTTCTGTGAACGCCCTCTAATTTGCCGGTATTCTTGAGATGAAATGGCCAGGACAGCATAAAATATTCCAGCTACCACCACACCAATAATTTCTATAAAGTCATTATCCATTTCCAATCCATTCCTTATGCAACCTAATATCTTGCTTGTTACTCATCTTCTTTCTATACCATTAATAAAGAAATTATACATGGAATCTACTGTGCAACCTTGAGGCAGCCCACTATTAATTAACCTTTTACCATGATGAAAATTGACAATTTAATCCTATTCTTTGCTTTCTGGCTCCTACCTAGTATTTGATCCAGGGTTTTGCCTCTCAAATCATGACTACTTAGCTTCCTTAGTAACATCTTGCATAGACTTTGTCAAAAGCCTTTGGGAAGTCTGAATAAATTATGTCACTCTTACATTTTTTCAAACATAATCAAACTTGCTCCACATTAAAAGTGAAATTCACCACTATGCAAAGGGACAATACAAGGTCTGTGGATAACTCAAGTCTTACGTAAGTGCTATTTTTAGAAATTAAGTGGGACATCCATGGTGCCTGGGCCTTGTTCTGGCCCTCTACACAGAGGTGAATATACCTAGATGCTGTCATGATTGGCCAGTGGTCCTAGCTCAGCAAAGTACTGAAGGGGGTGATAATCTTTCCATCTGTATTCAGGAAAACACAGTAAAGAACTAACTTTTAGCACATCCTGAGCTCCACTTGAAATCAAGTGTCAAGAGGCTCCTCCATCAGCTCCAGGAAACTTGGCTAGCAAGCCCTCCTTGTGAATTATACAGCACACCCCATCCACCGGGGTAGCTTCACCGAGTGTGTTATTATTGCTTCTTCCTTAAACTCCAGGTACAACACAGTACAACAACAGGTGGATGGATGACCTTTCTTGATCCCTGGGTCAGCTTTCTATACTGCTTTCTTCTCCTGGGTTTTCCTGTGTAAACAATCCCTTCTATGATTCCAAACCCATTCAAGCCACGTAACTCCTTCCTGCTCTAACCACACTTGGTGTCCTGGATGATCTCAGTGATCGGGGTGCTGTCTTCCAATGGGCTCTATTTGTAGCTGCTAACAGCACAATGTCACATCAAGTAATTAAGTCAAGTTCCTTAAGCCATTAAAGTTAAGCACATGCTTAAGTGCTTGGCTCACTTGGTGCCTATAGAAATACAAATGTTAACCAGCCAGACAAGACTTTAATTCTATTTATTCTCAAGTGTTCTTTGTCATGGGGATTTGATGGGTGAGCAGTTCAAATGTCAGAGGATGTTTCAGCAACATAAATTGGTGTTTGCTGTTGTGTATATTTAAGAGGTGAGCCATACTGAGGAACTGGAGATGCTGAGAGATGTGGAAATATTGCATACTCCCTGGAATATGGCGTGGGAGGCACTAACCCACATTGCCAAGCTGATTGCTGTGTCTGCTTCTGAAAGCTGCCTGATTCTAATGCCTTTAATGAAGATTATTAAATGAGTTAGCTGGAGTGTGGAGGGACTGCTGTGACTGGTTAAAAGCAAGAATGCCCAAACCTGAAGTGCTGTTTCTGCAAGAAATTCACTTGTGTTCTCAGGACATGTCAATATCAGCAACAGAATTGTTACAATTCTCTGATAGAAGATGGAATAGCACTGAAGCAAGAGATCTCCTGTTAAGATCTCTGGTATGTGTCCAGTAGAACAATATGGTTCATCTATTTTAAAATTAAAATGAACCTTTTCAAGAATAATTAAAGTATCTGAGACAACTGGCTGAGTAGTTTAAGAGTTTCATTGACAGAGGAGGGTTGATTTGTCAGTCCAACTCTCTTATCCACCAAGGCTGCCAGTGTCCAGCCTTGCTCATCAACTACCTCTCCAGACAATTAAAAAGTGGCATGGATGGACCTTTAAGGGATACTTATCAGTCTCTAAGGTGCCACAAGTACTCCTTTTCTTTTTGCGAATACAGACTAACACGGTTGCTACTCTGAAACTTATCAGTTCTTGGTGTTGGCTAAGATTCATGACTTTCTGACAATAGAAAATGTGACTTCTTCAATGTTCTAGAAACACTCCCTGTGAGTGGGTTCCAATTCCATTGACACAATAAGACTCAATAGAAGCTGTTTTAAAATAATGAATTATTATGGGAGTACTTGGTTCATGGATCATCACAATGGTATGCTATGTATCTTAATTGTCCCTTACAATGTCAATAAGTGCTTTATTTAAGGATCATATCTTTACAGCTGGCCAGAGAGTGAATTTCACCCTGTGCAGTAGTCCAGAACAAGATGTATGCATGGATATAAGTGATATATATATATATATATATATATATATATATGTATCTTAACAGAGACATATGTGGCACATAGGGCTGGTGCTGGTCCTTTTCAAAGGGGTGAATTTCACCCATATGCACCTATCATAAATAAAATGAAAATGTCAACATTAATCAGACGATTTAAAACCTAGTTTATCTGTCATACCTGGATATGCACTTGCAGAGCAACTCTGGGTATAAAATTGCTATGAGAAATACTTGCTGCAAATGCATAGCAACAGTGACTGATTTTTGTCAATTAAATAACTGGGCTCATTTAACCTAAAATAAGATGACTCAGCAGCAGACCTCCACATCCCAGATGAATAACCTGAAGGTTAAACTTTAAGTAACAATTTCTATTAAATACTTAACATCAACACTTTTAAAAAATCCTACTCAGTAATTAGTTATGAGAGATCCATGACATCTGGTGTATGCATTGCCACTTGAACCATGACCCAAGAATGGAAAGATTCTGGGAGGCACAGAATGGAAGCAAGCAGCAAGAGTTATCATTGGATGTGCCTGAACCATAATGACCAACGACCTGTTCAAACCCAGTTCACAGGGAGCCAGTAACTCCATTTAGGTCACAAGGATTATCATTTGGAGGGACTGTGATCCAGTGTTCCAACTGATCGCAGAAATGGTCTTTAACTGAGTCAACAAATTCCTCCGTTGGCGCATAGACTACTATGACAGTGAGGTAACCATGCCAATGTTTAAAACGGGCAATAAGTAAATGAGGAGACACAGGAATCCAGGTTGTCAGGAAGGACTTGGCCTCGCCCCACAGTAGTAGTGCTACCCCAGGTAAATGGTTGGTACTGTCAGAATACAGACGTAAGGAATCTTCCACCTCGTGACCTCCATGATCTGTCAGCCTTGCTTCTGTTAGTCCTGTGATTTATATACCAAGACGGTCCATTTCGCGTCAGACAGCAACCTGATGCAACGTTGAAGAGTAGCAACATTCCAAGTTGCAATTCTGGTGGACTGTCAAAGTTCCCAGATACAATTGGATGCATTTTCACAATGTACTGCAGACATGCCTACCGACATCAGAGGATGCACGTCCCTAGGGGGGTTTGGCACAAACCTGTCATGTTTGCACCGAGGGGAGACAGCACCGACAAGGCATCTACAGCTGAAAGTGAGGCAAAGGCTTTAACCCTGGTGCTGATTACTAGGTTATTCATGTTTTGCTGGCATGCCTGGAGCCTTTGCTCCATTGGAAGTGTTGTCCCCAACAGTCAGGCTTTACGAGGAACAGGTCCACATTAGATGCCATTTTGGCCCTTCGCTTGTTGTTGAAGTTACATCATGAGTTCAGGAAGCCCCTGCACATAGCGTATGTTGATCTTAAGGCTGCATTTGATTCAGTAAGCCATGTTGCGTTATGGAAGGCCTTAAAGGGTGTAGGTGTCCCTACCACGCTGTTAGACTTGATTAGAGAGCTGCATAATGGAACCACTGCCCATGTTCATCTGGGAAACTGGGTGTCAGAGCCTTTTAAATCACTATTTGGTGTTAGGCAGGGTTTCATTTTGGCCCCTACACTCTTTTGTCGGGCAATAGATTTCATAATGCAGCATTCCGTCAGGTTCATAGGCATTGATGTTATACCAATAAAATAAAAACCAGCAGGATCCTATTAAAGGGGAAAAGGCAAAATGCCACATTTATTGTGAATACAGAAAGAATCATAGTAAGCAGTTAGTTATAGCTATAACATTCCATTCGATTTCATATTTATTCACACATTCATTCATACACACGCACACAGGTTCTGCAAGGTTGTTATCGTAGTTACCAGCCTTAGAGTTGCTCATGCCAACCCACTGGCCAGGTGGCCTGGACATGAGGAGGGAGCAGGGTCTTGTCAGATGCACATCTGATGCTCCTGGAAGTTGGTTTGCAGAATCAGACCTGAAAGTTCTCACTTTCTAGAGTCCATTTGTATAGGAATTTCTTCCTATACCAGTCTATGGGAATTGCTTCATCATGCTGTTGCTGAATCAATCAGCAGATGACACATTCCTGACGGTTCCGTGCTGCCAGATGTTATCTTGTTCTTTGGTTCTCCCATCCTTGAGGCTGTTGAGTGGATTCCAGTCTGCCCTCTGAGGGGTCCTCTGGTTGTTTCCACTTGATGCCTGCTTCAGCCAATGGACACTGGATTCTTAGGCTGGCACTTCCCTGATCATTCAGTTATTATCCACATGAAGCATCAATCCACATACATCCTCTATCTCTATTTTAATCACAATTGTTAACAAAGTGAGATAAATACGACAAAAGGGCGGGGAGTCTCTGTGTGCTGTTTCTGTTTTTACAGAGTATTGCTTTGAGTATCTCTCTGTGTGGGTAGTTGTTGTTACAAAGAATTGCTTTGAGAACAGACTCTCTCTTAGAATGTACTAACACAATTAGCAGCTTGCAAGTTTCACACAGAAAGGGGGAGAAACAGTACCAAAAATCAAGAGACCTCTTAATTAGTAGTACCCTGGAATTTAAACTATGGGGAATCAAACTCATTTGTGATTTTAATACAGCAACTTCTTTAATATGATCCAGCAGTGATCTCTCGCTCAAAGACCTTGACTACGCTGATGATGTTGTTCTTTTAGTACAGAGCCCTGACAGGTTTCATAAGGCACTCCAGCATATGGAGGAGGAGCTAAGGTTGATCTCCACATTTCATGGTCAAAGATAAAACTGTAAAACCTAGGACCAGGTCCACCCGTGACTCCAATCTCTTTGAACAACGAAACTGTCGAATCAGTTTCCAGCTTTTGCTATCTGGGTTCTAAACTTACCAGCTCCTCCAATTCTCACATGAAGGTTTTCCATCAGATTGGCATTGCAGCATCAGCCATGGGCTGTTTACGATAGATATGGAATCAACATCATGTTAGTATGACAACCAAGTTCAAGTTTTATTCAATCTGTATCCTTCCCATACTGTTGTACGGCTGCGAAACATGGACACTACACCATTCAGACTGGACAAAGCTGGCGGCTTTTCACACAAAATGTCAATGTTGCCTTTTGGGCATAAAGTGGAATGACTTCATCTGTAATGCAAATGTTTATGGTCGCTCAGGTCTATAGACTACTGGGGCCATTGTCCGCAGGTGGCGCCTTATGCTTTTCAGACATGTCGCAAGGATGTCACAAGACATTCCAGCAAACGCCGTTCTCTGGGTGGCTTGTAACATATGGGATAAAATTCCACCAAGCAAGGGGTGGAGGTGACAGAGACAGATACCCTATTACATGGGTTCATCAAGTGTGTTCTGATGTTGGACTCTCAGGCCGTCAAGTCTTTGCGGTTGCGCAGGGCAGGACCAAATGGCGAACGATTGCTATGGCTGACTGTCTGGCTAAGCATTGAAGAAGGAGAAGAAGAAAAAGAAGAGTAATCAGTGTCCATCCTGGTATACAAATATGGACAAACTGTTTTTTTTAAAAACTTGTTTAAAAAGTCATTCTAAAACTCTAAAATTTCTTGCTTGATCAGTCCTATTCAACATATTCATAAATGATCTGGAAAAAGAGGTAAACAGTGAGGTGGCAAAATTTGCAGATGATACAAATTTACTTAAGATAGTTAAGACCCAGGCAGATGGTGAAGAGCTACAAAAGGATCTCTCAAAACTGGGTGACTGGGCAACAAAATGGCAGATGAAATATAATGTTGATAAATGCAAAGTAATGCACATTGGAAAGCATAATCCCAACTATACATATAAAATGATGGGGTCTAAATGAGCTGTTACAATTCAAGAAAGAGATCTTGGAGTCATTGTGGACAATTTTCTGAAAACATCCACTCAATGTGCAGCGGCAGTCAAAAAAGCAAATGGAATACTGGGAATAATTAAGAAAGGGATAGATAATAGGATAGAAAATATCATGTTGCCTCTATATAAATCCATGATACACCCACATCTTGAATACTGTGTGCAGATGTGATAACCCCATCTCAAAAAAAGATATATTGGAATTGGAAAAGGTTCAGAAAAGGGCAACAAAAATTATTAGGGGTATGGAACAGCTTCCATATGAGGAGAGATTAATAAAACTGGGACTTTTCAGCTTGGAAAAGAGACAGCTAAGGAGAAATATGATTGAGGGCTATAAAATCATGACTAGTATAGAGAAAGTA
Organism: Eretmochelys imbricata; assembly: GCF_965152235.1. Classification (NCBI taxonomy): domain Eukaryota; kingdom Metazoa; phylum Chordata; order Testudines; family Cheloniidae; genus Eretmochelys; species Eretmochelys imbricata. The sequence continues at coordinate 13,804,518 of NC_135573.1, forward strand.
GATAATAAAGTGTTGTTTACTACTTCTCATAACACAAAACTAGGGGTCAGCAAATGAAATTAATAGGCAGCAGGTTTAAAACAAATAAAAGGAAGTATTTCTTCACACAATGCACAGTCAACCTGCGGAATTCCTTGCCAGAGGATGTTGTGAAGGCCAAGACCATAACAGGGTTCAAAAAAGAACTAGATAAATTCATGGAGGATAGGTCCATCAATGGCTATTAGCCAGGATGGGCAGGAATGGTGTCCCTATCCTCTGTTTGCCAGAAGCTGGGAATGAGCGACAGGAGATGGATCACTTGATGATTACCTGCATTCATTCCCTCTGGGACACCTGGCACTGGCCACTGTTGGAAGACAGGATACTGGACTAGATGGACGCTTGGTCTGACCCAGTAGGGCCATTCTTTTGTTCTTAAGCCAAGTAACATTTTTTAGAGATAAGCAATTACTTCTGAGATTGGGATTTTACTATGCAAATGCTGATAGACCTTTAACCAAAGTGGCATGAGCACTGCTAAAATATTAAACAACATATCAGTATCTTCTTTTTCTCAGTTCATCAGAACTAGTATATTCCCCTTTTGGAAAGCATGAGGTGTCATGAAGTGGTAAGTTTGCCATTTACATTTACTGTGCAGTGTGGGACTACTTGCAGAGGAAGATACTGTTTCATGCAAGGGTGGCAGATTCTGGTCCAAATATTTTGCAGTTATACAGCCTCTCTCCTCTGCTGACTCCAAAGAGTTCCCTTTATCCTTTGCAGAAGATAGGTACAAGGACTATGCGTCACTTAATTCCATTTAAATCCTCAGAATTTTCACTCAGAGTGCTTTACAAATATTGATAAATCAGGATTTGAGGCACCCAAGTTTGTATATTTCAGCCTATGTAGACAAGTGGGGAATATAGCCCAAGTTTTTTCATTTCCAGCCTCCTGTTCTAGCCACTGGAACACATTTCCCCATATATGTCCACCAGATAATAAAATCTTAAACAGTAGATCTACCCAGAGGAATGGGATACTCCAGGAATCACAGTTAATAGAAAAGGAAATGCAAAAGATTAACTCTTCTTAGCTCCTCCATTATATTCTGTTTGATGTGAGATAGTAGCCACTTCCTATTATGACCCTTAGGTACTTGTGAATCTTAGAAGGACATAAAACAAACTAAGTTCTGTCTTTGTGATCAGATTTGGAAAAAAACAGCAGGCTGCTTACATTATTACAGCCAAACTATGCCTCACGAAATAAGTATTTCAAGTCCATTAAAAATGAAAAGGGCCATGAATGTATTAATAATGGATTTATGAATTACTATGAATCATTTTCCCCCTCAAATTTATCAATGCATAAGGAAGACAAGCTTTTTTTTTTAACTCAGAATAAATTTACAGTGTCTCAACTCAATGAGAGGCAGTGGGACTATTATACTTGGCATAGCATATGTTTATAGATCTTCCAGCTCTTTTTATGCTTTCTCTTTCCCTAAATTCATTACAAATAATGAAGCTCTTCTTGTCGTCCATGCAAGAGTCTTGGACACACAGAATAACACTGGAAGAAATCAAATTTGCCCCATATCTTTCAGCACAGAATAGAAAAGCAGTAGTTGAAATGAAGTCTTGAACCAAATTCTTTAAGACCTGGAAGAACTGTTAGAATCAGTAACTGATTTCAGTGTTGCTTCTAAAACTTAATTCCCTCCAAGGTATTTGGTTATTTGACTGTAGAAAACTTGATTGCACTGAATCTCCACTTATACTATGATAACTGCGTGTTATCCTAGAGGGTCTTCTGCTTAAGGGACAATAGACTGGGGTATTCTTCTCTGGACATACATGGACCTCCGGTGTGCCCTTGGGCAAGTCACTTAAGATTTCTGTCTCAGTCTCTCCATCTGTAAAAATGGAATAGTAACAATACTGACCTACCTCACAGGCAGTGGCTGGGACTCATTCATCATTGTTCCATATTTGCTTTGAGACTTTTCAATGACAAGTGCCATCAAATGATCAGAATAAGATGTTTCCTCTCCATGGAATTAAAAGCTCAACACTTAGCTTCAAACCCATACGATTCCATTGATTTCAGATTATCAGTGCTCAGAGACACAGAATTTTGGCTCAGTATCTGTTGATTGCCCCAAAGGCATAGATTCACCCTCTATATCACTGCACTCCCTGCTGTCTGGTCAAATATTGCACTACTGATCTGTGTACAGTATTCTTACTCACTTGCACCTGAGGGTGAGCTGATCACCACTGCTCTTTGCGTGTGTTTGTTCAAATGGTTTATTACTTTGATTCTGCCCTTATCCTTACTAAAGCTACTCTTTTAATCTCTCTCACTGCAAATGGAAAGCTTGGTTTTAGAACTGAAGTCTTTCAAAGCTGGTAAAACTTAAGTGAAATTAGCTAGTGTGTTGAAAGGCACCAGGATTGAGATCCATGTTAATGTCTGTTTCTCAGTGTAAATGATAAGGCACAGCATAGAGAGCAGCACAAGATTCTCCTCTACTAGTGGGCTTCAACCCAGGTTTGAGTGACCACCTCTAGTTGTGAGAGAGTGGCTTTTTTCTCCAGCCTCATTTAAGGCCTCATCCAAAACCTGCTGAAATGTTCCCCTTGAATCCAGTGGGGTTTGGATTAGGTTCTCGGATTTTGGCCTTTGTATTGAGAGTGCTATCTGTCTTGCTAATTAGCATTGGTGGTTCAGATGATGGGACATTGGGAACATGACTGAAAAAAATAAACTCACTATGTATTTTTCATACGTAATGCCTTCTGGTTACTACCAACCTGTGGCCAAGTTTGAATCAATGAGGTGGAGCAGAAAAGTTCCATAGGTTGTTGCCAATCTCCCGAAGCAAACAGACTCATGCCAGACTAACTTTTTGTACAGAAGTGCCACATTTTTTTGAAGTGACCTCAAAGCTGTCCACATACTGACATTTTTTTCATACTCACAGAGGAGTAAGCTGAGAGGGTTTGGGGTTTTTTGGTTTTTTTGTTATATAACAAAAGTTAGTATACTAGAAAAAAAAAGTAGTCCTGATGTAAGTACTGAAACAAAGTAAACCAAGTGATACTAATTATCACAATTGCCTCCCATGCTGCTAATTTAAGGTTCTATAATGATGTAAAGACATTGACAAGAAATAGGCACACATTTTGAAAACTAGTCTGAGTGAGAAAAAAGTTAGGCGAAACGGAGTATACTTCCTGCATGAAAATGTGAACATGGGAGGGACAGGGACTGTGTCTTCAATCCATTTACCCCAGATTTGTACTGAAAATTGGTGTAATGGAGTGCAGAATCATAATTATTTAATTAATATATTATAGTAGCACCTAGAGGTCCCAATTAGATTGGAGCTCCATTGTGCTAGGCACTGTGTGAACACAGTAAAAGGCAGTCTCTCCTTATAAACTAAATAGACAAGTCAGACAAATAGTGTGAAACAGAAAGTAGTATTGTGCCCAAGGTCACAATGTGGTGGAGCTGAAAACTGAATCCAGGTTTTGTTCAATGCTTTATCTACAGGACCAACCTGCTGCCATCAAAAATCAACCCCATTATAGCAAAGTATCACTTGCTAAAATAGAGCCTGATTCCCCACTGCCTCATACCTTGTATAGTCATATACACTTGTACAAAGTGGTACTATTTGTAGCACTTTACACACATCCTGTCAACTTTGCTCAGGTCTTCGGGTCTACACCAGGTGCAAGGCAGCAGAAAATCAGGACCAGGAAAAAAAAAAGAGAGGCAAGGATCTGTCCTTGCAAAGGAAATGCTGAATCTGCCAGAGTTAGGCCGAGTTTCCCCAATGCTGAACCACAGGTGTTAATGTTAAAGGGAAGAATCATCCTCCAGTTTGTGGAAGATGTTGCTCTTCTCTTAGATCAGAAGACTGGATCCTCACCTGTTGCACCACTTCAGAGCTCCTGAATAGGCTTCACGGGAGACGCTCTTCTTGTCTGCAAGTGAGGTGAGACTATTTCTGTAGTCATTTTTCCTTTCTTCCATTTCTAGATCTTCCCTGGTCTTCTCTCCTCCATCTTCTATTTTTATCTTCCTACCCTTCTGTCTATGACTTTTTCTTCTCTTAATTTTTCATCCTCCACTCAGCCCCCTTCACTACATCTCTCCCTACCCCTTTGTCATTCTCCTCCCCCATCTAATGCATCTCCCTTTTCATTCCTCACCCTCTCCCTCTTTAGCACCTCTAGTCTCCGACACCGGTAGCCACTCAAATGTCTAACAGCACTAGCATAGTTAGCATTAGGCACCATTTCTGCCAAGCTTACACAGCATGCAAAACTGATTCAGAGGGATTGAAATGTCAAAACATCTGTCATGGCCCATGGAGCAGCCCTGTGGGCTGAAATGAATCCTGTAAAAGGGACTGGATAACTGTCCATCCTAAAATAATTGAGGAATGGAAAAAAAGTGCCTGTGGAATGCACACTGTCTGTATGACACATGAAGCTCTCAATCGCTGGAAGCAAAGAAACAGGCAAAATGACTAAGTGGCATTTTGACTAGGAGAATTCAGAGGGAAGAGCCAGGATTGGACAGAGAAGTTCAGATAAAAAATGTGATCTGAACTTTTGCCGCAGACTTGAACTTTTGGGCGGGGGAAGGGGGGCGGAAATGGGAATTATACTGTTGAATTTTTTATTCACATTTTGCATTCTGACCTCCCTCTGCATTTCCTTGTTTTGGCTGGAAGTGGGAACACCAAGACACCATGAGGGGAAAAGTCTGGGAAGCCTTTTGGTTCGGACTGCAAGCTTTTCAGGACGGGTACTGTCTCTCCTTGTGTGTGTATGTTGTGTCCCTCCTCTGTGCCTGAGTCTATTACCGCCCTCAGTTACACAGCCTGGCTCTTTAGCTCAGGCTGCAGCATCTCATGCCTTTAGGTCTGACCAACATGTAGAGGATTTAGCACAATGGGGTCTAAATTGTGGTCTATGGGCACCACTGTAATACAAACAATACTAACTGGACATTCTTCTGGCCGATCCGGAAGACGGAAGTCTCAAACGGAGCTCATTTGTGGCCAGTCCTGTAAACTGAGGAGGTTCTGAACATTTTCAGAAAAGCAACCAACAGTGGAGTACTTACCTGCACCAATCCTTGTGTGGGTTTGCTCTTCATTAACACTCACCATTAACACTCAGGATGACAGGTGACGGATCCAATTAACCACTGGAGCTCCTATCCATCCCAAATTAATCTCCGACGTAAGAGACTGCTAGTTATCACCTTAGCTTTTCAAAGACAGACAGGATCTGGAGTCTAATGAGAACAGGTAATGTAATGTGGTGTGCTAATAATACAGCTAATCTATCATACTCAAAACATTTAAGGCCTGACTTCTAGCTCTCTGCCTACATTGCACTCAGAGCAGTGGCTGCGGCACATGTACCCATATCTGAGCTAGCTTTGATCTAACTAGCTGAAATAATAAAAACAGTGAGGCTGTGGCAGCACGAGTGATCTGCTCGAGTGCATATTCAGGGTCTTGGGTGGGCTTGTGAAGCACCTGCTGCTGTAGCTTCACTATTCTTATTCAAGTCAGCTAGATCAAAGCTAGCTCAGGAATGTCTACACATGCTGAAGCCATGCCTCTGACTGCAGTGTAGACATTCCCAAAGGTCATCTGCCTCTTAGGGTGTCACATTGCACATCCATTTTTCACTGCACATGCAAATGTGATATTTGCATGTGTAAGTAGCTAGGGCTAAAATTGTTATGCTGAGCATCACAGCCCCTAATTCTGAAGTGCCTAGAAAATCACAGTGTGATGGGGCATCTGCCTCACACTGGCCAGTAAGGGGTTAATAGAGCCCTAGGGACACTGCATGAAAAGTAGCCAATAGGAGAGGGGCTGTGGGGACTAGCCAATCAGGACCCAGCAGGCCCATATAAAAAGAGCCTCAGGGCAGAGCAGGGTCAGTAGCTGTCTGCAACCCTGCAGCACTTTGGACAGAGCTGTGCCAGCAGGAACCCAGGGAGAAGAGAAGGAGCTCTGGATGGCATGTTGAGACTGAGGAGGGTGCTGTAGCCATGGGGAAGTGGCTTGGGGAAATGCAGCAATAGGAGAGGCAAAGGAATGCAGAAAGTGACTATGGTTCAGTGGGTCCCTGGGCTAGGACCCAGAGTAAAGGGTGGACCTGGGTCCACCTAGTGGCCAGTGGAGAAGTGGCTGGACTAGGAGCTAAACTCTCATGTAAGGGGGAAACATGTATAGTGACACTGACAGTGGGCTGAGCCACCAAGAGGATGCTGCAGTTCCTGATACTGTGAGAAGGTTGAATGTGAACTGTAGAGAAGGAGTGCAGACTGTAGATGGGGTATTGGCCTTGAGCTAGTCCCCAGGAGGAAGCACCAGTCCAGTGGATGCACCCTGTGACACAGGAACAGCACTGAGATTTACAAAGCCTGAGTTAGGTGCCCAGGCTCCATGTGCAATAAATGCGGGGAGGGGTGATGAGGTGCTCCACTCATTGCTTGGTGGCACCTCCTTAGTTCTCCAGATAAACCACAGCTCTGCCACCAAGTATGACACCCTTTACAGTGGTTATTTGGTCTGTGGTTCTCCTCTGTTATTCCTGGGCCTCTCATGCAGCAGTGCTGTCTTCTTCAAACCTTAGCCCTCTGGCTAAGTCACATTAAAATTCTCCCCCCCTTCCAGGGTATCGCAAACTGTCCCAGGTAGTCTGCTCCCCCATCCCCTCCAGTTACTGGTAGGGAAACTTGGCCCTGCCCTCTGCATGGGGTTTAACTTCAGGGACCTTCAACCCAGCAGCTCAGGGCTTTTACTCTCCAGCCCTTAGTGCTCCTTCCCTGGACTGCTTCCTACTCTGTCTTTGCAGCTTCCTGCTCTTCCCTCTTGTATCAGGGAGTACAACTGCAGGTTTCCTTCCCCAGCCTGCCAACTTCCTCTCTATAGATCCTGCTCAGCTCCTCCCCACAGCTGGACTTCATCTACCATCAGGGCCTAGCATTCCCTATGTTTCCTCCACATGCACCCTAAGGTTAATTGACCTAATTTACTCCTTCAGGCCTGGTGTGGGGAAGATAGGTGTCTTAGACTGCGATTCACAAAAACCCACATGCTAGGTAAGGGGTTGCCTAAACTAGCCAATAGGAGATGTCAACCAGAGGGGTATGTACTAAGTGCTTCCTCTCTCTCAGAGATAGGCACCTAACCAGGCTGCAAGGAGGCAGCTGGCCCTGCTAGTGATTCTCAGTCAGAAACACTCTTTGGAGTTAGGTGCCTATAACGGATTTGCAAGGAGCTCGGGTGGGGAAGACCTCCTTCATAACGTTCAGCCCACTGGTTGGTGTATTCACTTGGGATGTAGAAGATCCAGTTCAAGTCCCTCCTGAGGGATGAAAAGGAATTTCAGTTGGTAACTGCCAGTTTCTCAGGTGAGCACCCTAACAACTGGGCTATGGGATAGTCTGATGTTAGTTTCCCTCAGTCTCTCCTGTTGAAGTTACACTACTGTGGATTTAATAATTAAAGAGCCTTCTGGGCCAGAGAAAGCAGAACCATGACAAGCACTCTGTAGCCTGGTGGTTAGAGCCCTTACCCAGGATCCAGTCCCCCTCCCCCAATAACTCTTTATTTATTCATCCACAGTAGAGCAGGCTCAAGAGGAGAGGCTGAAGGAGCCTCACCTCAGAATCTCTCATAGCCCAGTGGTTGAGGCACTCAACTACAATGTGGCATGAGCCAGTTTAAATTCCTTATCCTCAGTTGGAGGGGGACTCTCACTGAGTGAGAACTCCAACCATTGGGCCAAAAGTTCTGAGGGAGGTGCTCGTCCCTGCCCCTCTCCCCCAGCTGCCCTGTGTGTATTCGCATGAGGGGCCCAATCCAGTAGGGAGCCTCTGGGAATGCCTACCAGATTGGTCCCCTCATGCTACTTGGGTGGCTGAATGCCCATCTTCTCCTGGTTTGTGGTTCACAGTGGGCCTTAGGCAGAAGACAGGTACCCAGGAGCCTAGAGTGAGGCAGCAGTGCACATGCTCAGAAGCAGAAACTTAGACACCTAAGTACTTTTGTGAATCTAGGCCTAGATGCCTAACCATATGCATGGCTAGTACCTGATTTGCAAGGGAAGTTGCATTAACGTATGCAGATATTTACACAAAAATCTATGCAGACTTCAGGCCTCTCTTTTTTAAAAGTCAAGGTCTGAATTTATGATGTTTTTATATAGTTTTCTCCCTAGAAACACTACCCTGCATGGTCCACCAGTGCTTACCATCTTCTCCAGTGGAGCTGTAATGTATACCTAATTTCTTCACTGAATGCAGCAATCTAGGATTTCCCATGCTATGTCAGATGCCACTCTGTTAGTCATCTGCCTCTGACAGTGTCCCGTACCAGATGCTACTGGGAAAGGTCAGACTTCTTTCTCTTCCACCTAGATAACTGCAAGACTGAATATGAGGTTAGGCTAGAACTCTTGTCTGATACACTCATTGATTAGTTGATGCCCTGAGTCATGAGATTTGATTACCTTTTAGGTACTTATAAAATGCTTGCTAGCATGGTTTCCTAGTGCTTATAACCCTGTCTTACCACGCAAATATCACTGGCACAGCATGATCATCCCTGCACACACCCCACTGGAAATCTAGACATTATATTTAACTCTGTGACCATGTGAGGCAGCAAATGACACAGAATGGCCATGTGCTGTGGGAAGAAATGTTTCCTTTTTTTGGTTTTAAACTCATCTGCCATTAATTAGAGTGACCCCTTGCTCCTCCGTTATGGGATAGAATCATAGAACTGGAAGGGACCTTGAGAGGTCATCTAGTCCAGTCCCCTGCATTCACGGCAGGACTAAGTATTATCTAGATTGTGGCACATAATGGAGGGAGTAATCAGTTTTTAATATGCCCTCCTAATCTTTTTAAATATCTCAATCAAACCCTCCTGCACTGTTCTCCTTTCCAGGCTAAATAATCAATTCGGTCTCTCCTATATATAGGTCTCAACACATCACCTTTCTCACCCTTCTCTGGAACATTACATTTCTAAGTCAGCTGCTTCCTTAAAAGCGGGGGTGATACAATATTTCATTGGATTCTTAATGCACCAATTTCTAACAAGTGCTGTAGCATGCATTCCCTGGTACTTACAGAATATATTGTACAACTGGACAAATTCAGATCCAGATTTCAAATAACCCCCAGTTCCAGGTGTTTGTATTCTGGGGTTTTGGTTCATCTCTAGTATAACTGGTTTCAGAGTAGCAGCTGTGTTAGTCTGTATCTGCAAAAAGAAAAGGAGTACTTGTGGCACCTTAGAGACTAACAAATTTATTTGAGCATAAGCTTTCTCATAAATAAACTTGTTAGTCCCTAGGGTGCCACAAGTACTCCCGTTCTCTAGTATAATTGTTTTTTAAAGAAAACCTGTATTCGACACTGGTGAGGCCTCATCTGGAGTACTGTGTCCAGTTTTGGGCCCCACACTACAAGAAGGATGTGGAAAAAGTCCAGTGGAGGGCAACAAAAATGATTAGGGGACTGGAACACATGAGTTATGAGGAGAGGCTGAGGGAACTGGGGATGTTTAGTCTACGGAAGAGAAGAATGAGGGGGGATTTGATAGCTGCTTTCAACTACCTGAAAGGGGGTTCCAAAGAGGATGGCTCTAGACTGTTCTCAGTTGTAGCAGATGACAGAACAAGGAGTAATAGTCTCAAGTTACAGTGGGGGAGATTTAGGTTGGATATTAGGAAAAACTTTTTCACTAGGAGGGTAGTGAAACACTGGAATGTGTTACCTAGGGAGGTGGTGGAATCTCCTTCCTTAGAAGTTTTTAAGGTCAGGCTTGACAAAGCCCTGGCTGGGATGATTTAACTGGGGATTGGTCCTGCTTTGAGCAGGGGATTGGACTAGATGACCTCCTGAGGTCCCTTCCAATCCTGATATTCTATGATTCTATCATTCTAAGAACACAACTGCTGCCCACATTCATCTGTCATTAGAAATGTGTGTGGCCAGGGGAAAAAGTCCCACATGATCCCACTGCTAGTCAAGCGTTATCATTGCTCAAGCTCTTTAGTTGATAAACTCCCTGGTGACTGGAAAGAAATCCCCAAACTGGAGGCCTAAAGTCAAAGCAGACAGGTTGGCAGGTGGAGCCCAGAAAGGAATGCACCTGTAGCCTTTCAGTGAGGGGCTTACAGAGCAGTTAGTCATTTCTCTGAGAGTAGGTGGGATAAGGCCTTGGGGAAGGTAAGGAATGAGCCTTGCAAAAGGTTAAGAGCTGAATTAGGTCTTTGTGAGAATCTGGGACAATGGAGCTGTAAGGGTGGAGAGAGCAAATGTAGCACTCCAGCAGTGATAGATGTGGGCTTGATTCTCCACAGCCTTTAAGCAATTTACACCAGTGCAGAAGAATTGCAAAGTAGGGCTGGTTGAAGTGTTTATTCTGAAGCTGGTTTTTGGCAGAAGATGGGGCAGGGGCTTGAAAATTATATTATATAAAAGTGATAAGTGTCTGCTTTCCAGGGAAAAATCTTGGGTTTTTTTGTTTGGTTGGTTAGGGTTTTTTTTTTTTTTTTGAGAAAACTAACCTCCCCAAAACCAACATATTTTTGTTGAAAATCAAAATATTTCAATTTGGAAATGCTGCCATAGTGCTTCACGGGTGTACTAGCTGAATTACCTCATATCCCTATTCTCCATTATGGGTCAAGCTTCCCGCTTAGGCTATAGCTCCCATGACCCCTGGACTTCCAAGGAGAAGAACTGCTTCTCCCCAAGATGGGAGACTGTGGGATATTGTGGGAGATGTCGTCTATCCACTGAGACCTCTCTATAGAGGAGCATAGGAACATGAGACACTTGAACTGCTACTCCCATGAGGTATCATGGCTACATTTCTAAATTAAAAACGTTTCATTTTTGTCATTACTACTGCTGACATGTCATGAAATAAGGTAAAAATAACTAAGTGATAGAGAAATAAACTAAAATAAATTTTGAAACAACAAATTTTGAAATAATTTTAGATGAAAATTTGGGGGAATTTCCATAGCAAAGGAAATTTTGAAAATATTTGCTTTTTATTCCAATTTGGAACAACAACAAATTTTGAAATGTCAAAATTTCCTGTCAAATGGATATTACATATTTGGGCCCACTCTGTCCACCATTGAAGCGCAGTGTCCTTCAGGTGGAATGTGACAGCAGATTAACAGGATGGTAGATTATTAAACACAAGCCTAGAACACAGAGGAGAATTTATTATCATGACTCATTAAAAACACAGGGAGAGTTTTAGAAAATATAGTAACTAGAGTTAGAATTTAGCCAGGATTTTTGGGCTGATATCACTATTCTTTGAGAAAGTATTACGGATCTTTTAGTTACCATATAGCCGGAAGCTCGGTTTTATTTATTTTTTCTTCCCTCAAAGACAGCAACTCTATTAATGAAGTGCTCCTGAATACCAATCTGGGGCAGTGGTTCACTATAAAGTCAAAGGGAAGTGCACTCCCTCCTAAATCACTTTCTGCAGTACCTTGAAAAATAGATGCATTGGTTAGATAATATACCCTGTGATACTTGTGGCTGGTGATCTTTGCCAACAGATCCCAGACATTTCTGAACCAATGCTGTCCTTCTCTTTTTTTTATAGAATATCATTGGTGAACCCATTTGCAGAACAATAATATATTTGTATATATACCTGAGATAAAAACATGTTTAATTTGTATGATTTTATAGCCACCATTTGTCCAGGCACGGTGCGGGCTAAAAGCTTACTTTTTAGATGCAAAATGAGGCTGACAAGCAGCAACTAACAGATGTAGAATTAAAAAAAAACCCCTGTTTTGCCAAAAAGGATAAAAATATAAACGTGGGTAAAAACTGTCCAAATCAGATGCTTAAAATTAATCCAGGTTTTTTAAAAATGACAAGTGATTTGTGGTGTGTCTGCTTTTCAATGCCCAATTTGAGATATCTCAAAGGGGCCCTGATTTTCAAAAAGAGCAGAGCATTCATCCACTAAATCTGTTACCCAGAAACTGACCTACCCGGAATCACCTGTCACATCTGAAAATCTTAGCCTGGGTACCTATGCATGGGACCTGACGTTAAGTGACTAGCCCGCAGTCACACAGTATGTCTGTGGCAGTCCTCGGGACAGAACTTGGTTTCCCTAATTCCTGACCTTTACAAAAAGATCAGCCTTCCTCCTTTTTTCCCAGCTTCCCGTGAGTCCCAAACTCAAAGGCAAGGGGGTGAAATCCTGACTCCATTTAAATCAATGGCAAACCTCGCACTGACTAGACTAGGTCCAGGATTTCCCCAGGAAACGCAAATGCCCACAAATCAAAGCTTGAAAAGTTATCGGTTGAACCTCATGTCCACCAGAACAGCTGAGCTCCATTCAGACTTTAAAACTTTCTATAGCAGCGTGGTTGTGTTGTTTGATTACTGTTTATATGTTCCTTGCCACTTCACAGGCAGAGCTTGACAGATCCTCCCCAGATCCTCACTATTGTATCCCTTAGAGGAAAGTCTCCAAAACAAAATGGACCCAGACAGGTGATGCCTCCTCCAGTGCTAATCTCCAGGGTGCCATTTTCTGCAGCTTAATTATCAGGTACAGCAACTACCACACAAGCATGAAAAAGTTCAATTCGTGTTATCCTGATCTTAATTGATGCCTACAATAAATTACGAGTTTGCCTAATTGCAGCTGCCTTCTGCCAGCAAGAAGGTGGGGCGAGAGGGTGAAATGACAATGTATGTCCAAAAATAGATGCTGCTTAAATCACTAATTTATTTAAAATATTGTCAAAGCCTTGAGCTGGTTCTAAAGGTAGAGCTGGAATACAAGCAGCACACTACTGACAAGGGGGGGCTTGCATTCAGGCACTCTTTGGGTATGTCTACACTGCAAGTAAAAACCCACATCTGCCCGGTACCAGCTGACTCAGGCTTGCAGGGTTCAGCCTGTGGGGCTATTTCATTGCGGTGTAGATGTTTGGGCTTGTGATGGAGCCCATCCTCTAGGACCTTGCAAGGTGGGAGGGTCCCAGAGCTTGGGCTGCAGCCAGAGTCTGCATGTCTGCACCACGGTTAAATAGCCCCTTAGCCCAAGCCCCATGAGTCCAAGTCAGCTGGCACGGGCCAGTCACAGGTGTCTAATTGCAAAGGAGACCTACCATTTGCCGCTGAGCCGTTCACTCAAGGATAGAGCTGGTTGGAGCATCATAGGCTATTTTGATTTTGTTATTGAATTATGCTATTTCACCAAAGCCAAGATGTTTTTCCAAGATCAATTTCGAAGATGTTTTTGATGGAAAATTTTCTCAGGTCCAAGGTGGACTCTCTGGCCATTTCCAGCCTTGCATAGTAAATAAAGCAACATTCTATTGCTGGTCTTAAGGGCTACAAAGGAGATGCAAAATTAAAATAGACCAGTGGTCAGTCCCTGCCAAGAAAGATTTCAAACCCTTCATAAATATACCTGGGGCAATACTATATGATGGAGAGAGACCTCTTTCTAAGACTGGTTGGTGATCACTTTTATGCCTTGCAACCCGACAACAGGTAGCTTTCAAAGGGCCTGATTCGTACACAAGCACTGAAGTCATTACCTGTTTGTGAGAGGGTGTTGGAGATTGCACCCACAGCATGTCAGGTGTGCTCTGTATTCATGCAAGAATGAAATTCACTTTTGTACGGTGTAGTGAGTCAGTTAAATGCTAATTAAGCCCTTAGAATAGGTCTGAAGTGGGATTTATCCAATACACAGGCTTTTTTGCTGGCCTCCTGCACAGGGATGCATTGCAATGTAAGACTCTAATCCTGTTTTGAGTTTGCTAAGCTTTTCACTTCAACAATATCTTGTGGCAGCAAGTTCCACAGGTTAATGTATGTCGGCTATTTTTTTCGCCTTTTATTTTTTATTTTAAATTTCCTTTAAACTTCCCAAATCCAATATGAATTCACAATATATAACAGCAAAAAAGACCAATGCAATTTGATGTTGCACATGCAGAAGCCTCCTGTCACAGATAAGAGAGGGGGCAGCCTTTCTCTCTACCAGACACGCACTACTGCAGTCTGCGTTCTGCAGAAAGATAGTGAAACTTCACAAAATCTTTACACACCATACACTTTTCTTGCTAGCTCATTTATGCAAGACTGTTGGAATTAAGTTAATGTGCCTTGCCTGCCTATGTGATAACTGAAGGATTAATTCAGCCTCCAGATATGCACACACAGATCTTAAGCCTGGACCCATAGGTACATAGATGCCCAAATCATGTTTTTAGGCTCCACTGTGATCCTGAGAACTCCTGCTTGACTGCCACCTAACCCTGCTGGCATCTAAATTCACTCAATGCCTAAGTTTTAAGTAGTAAAAATTTCCTATGCTCTTATGTTTCTGTCTTTGGGCACGTGTGTTGCTGGCTTCCTCTAAGCACCCAGACACCTATCTCCTGCCTCAGCCCCAGAGTGATCCAGAAAGCAGAAGACAGGTGCTCCTCCGCTTAAATTACAGGTGGGGCCTGATCTGGTAGGTGTGCTCCCTCCAAGACAAAGCAGCTGGGTGAGAAAAAGTGAGTCAGTGCTCACTCAGAACTTTTAGCTGAGTGGTTAGAACACTCAGCTGGGATTTAGAAACCCACCAGTTCAAGTCCCCCTGCTGCCAGAGGGGGTGACAGGATTTGAATGAGGGAGTGGCCTAACACCATGCTATGGAATAGGCTGATGTGGGACTCCCTCAATCTCTCCTATTTAATTTGCCGCACCTTAACTGAATGATTAAATATGAACTGGGCCAGAGCAAATGAGAATGACTCTATAGCCCAGTGGTTAGCACCTAAGAGATGGGAAAGCCCTTTTTGATCCCTTCTAATTACCAGTTCCAGTCCACCCTTTGCATGGTCTCCCATTTGAGGGTAGTAGCCAGGGAGCTAAAGGTTATAAAAGAGGACTTTTCCCCACATGTTGTGTAGAGCTTACACAGCCTCTGAGTACACCTGTCAGGCCACACCCACCACTTAGGCAGAAGAGCAACTAATTTCCTTAGTTACATGGACCACTAGCAGCGATAGGCACCTACTCATGGCCTGGACTTAGGTGCTTATCTCCATGAGAGGGATGAGGCTTAAGACACAGTTTCTGCCAATGACTAGCATAGGCAGGCCCCTGCCTAGAGTGCTGGTTTTTTGGGCTATATTCTAAGGTGCTTATCTCTCCTCATTCATTGTATAGGGAATCTAGGCACCTAATTCAGGCTTCGCGTATCGAACTGTTATTCCTGTGATTTTCTAGACATTAGGTGTTGCAACACCAAGTCCCTTTGTGCTAGGCCTTACTGACATTAGTGGGAGCTGTACCGGTGTATTGGATGGCAGAATTTTCTCTTCTCCATCTTATGCACCTGAAACCTCATACAAAACAAACAAACAAACAAAAACCAGTCAGCATAGTACTGAAATAAGACATCTAAGTTAACTGAGATGAGAAAGTCTTTTCCACTGATTCATCTGGATCTGGTTCTAAATCTTTGGTAAGGAGGTCAGAAATCTTGGACTGAGTGGTACACAAGGGCCACTCCAGAAAGTAATGAAGGGCAAGAGCTTCTGCTTTATAACATATCTTCTCTTCCCATGGGAGCTGCTGTGTGTTGCCTCTCATTCTGCACCTGTGACTCCTGTTGGAAGATGGTGTTTTTCTCCAGCTGTCTGCAGGAGCATATATCTTGAGAACTCTCCAAGGACACTCATGCCCCAAAGCTGCTATTGTGCTAAAAGGAGCCTCTCTGTTGTCAGGAATGAATTATGCTGATGACATACCTGCTTTTCAGGTGACATCTGCGTAAAGCTAAATCGCCAATCTTGTGCTGCCCTTCCAATCTTTTGAGATCTGATGTGATCCCAGAGCAAAAGGGCATGGCTACAGACCATGAATAGAGCTACAGTGTTGTGGAACTGGATTCTAAACGCAAGTGGCCTTCTGCACAGCAGATGGAAAAACGTGGGGGAAAAGAGGAAGATCACTTGGAGTGGGAATTCTTCAGGGCAGGGACTGTCATATTGTCCTGTGTTTGTAGAGCACCAAGCACAAAGAGATCCTGGTCCATGAGTGAGGCTCCTAGGTGCTACCACAGTACAAACAATAGATCATAAGAAGGAAGATATGAGAACCAGGAATCCTTGAATCTCACTTATCGTTACTCTAGCTTGCTGTGTTGAGTTCTATTGAGTTAGGAAACACAATGCACACATTTGACCAGCTGTTGCGATATTATATATATATATAATAATATATAATATCACAACAGCTGGTCAAATGTGTGCATTGTGTTTCCTAACTCATATATATAATGTTGTGATTCATATATCCATGTAATATGTAATAGGTCATTGAGTCCTGGTATGAATAACATGTGCTTGACATGAATACGTGTGTTGTAAGTTGGCAACCAAAGCAAGAATTTAAGATCAAGAACTATTAGAACTATCTGTGCAAAAACAATCTTATGTTCCAGGAAAAATACGGAGAATTAGCAGAAAAGAAAACAACACCAGCTGGACTGATATAAAATTGTATAAGAATTGGAGGAAATGGCATGCCTTGGATCATGACGGCCCGCCCAGGATTGTCTCTTTGGAATTGTATGCGTAGAAGGCCTCGTAAACAAAGGCAAAGAACCGATGATGCGATGGAATGAACTATAAATGGATGCCTATGATTTTGGCAAATTGGAGTCGTTTATTGGTCCAGAGCCCCGTATGGATATAGATGTGGTTTTTGTTGGGATATGTAAGGGTTAAGCAGAAAACTGGGAGACTGCTGGTGAACAGAAATGGTATTAAACAGTAGAGGCACAGCCAAGCACTGCTTCTGCGCTTGATAGATAAAGTGCAGACTCCTCTCTGTGTTTGATAGATTTAGGGCTACCCCTCTCCCATCCCTTCTCCTTGTTAAGGGTTTGATAAGGTTGCAGCTGCCTGAGGAATGTGGGGAATGTAAAGGATACCTTTTGGGTAAAAAGAAAAAGAGTACTTGTGGCACCTTAGAGACTAACCAATTTAGTTGAGCATAAGCTTTCGTGAGCTACAGCTCACTTCATCGGATGCATGAAGTGAGTTGTAGCTTTGAGCATAAGCTTTCATGAGCTGTAGCTCATGAAATAAATTGGTTAGTCTCTAAGGTGCCACAAGTACTCCTTTTCTTTTTGCAAATACAGACTAACACGGCTGTTACTCTGAAACCTGTCTTCTGGATAAAGTAGTGTTATCTCCCCCTCCCTTCCTTTCCCAGCTACACAGACTAGTTCAGGGTCATGGCCCCTTCCTTCCTTCCCTGCAAACTGCTGATCCAGGGAGTTTGTGACGGCAATAATAGCAAAGAAAGTATCTTCAAAGTAAAAATTCTCTGTAGAATATGCTAATACCATAAACAGTAATCAGGGGCAGGGATAATTATATTCAGTATAGAGTTATTAATATTCATTGTATGGGTGTTCATATTACTCCATAAGGGTTTTGGGGGTGTTGTAGTGAATGTAGGAATTTACTTACTAACTTAGACAAAACGAGTGTGCTGTAACTAATCCAGTGCTTACTTGACAATTGGGTCGAGGGGAACAAGTATTGCCATAATGAAGCCTGTACTCAAATCCACCTCTGGGTCAACCTGCTCTTTTTCTTCTAGCAGTTTTTGCCAGCTCTCAGCATCTTATGATCGGAAGGAATCTTTATTGGCCATTGGGACCATTCTGACCCTTGGACTCTGGTATAGTATGTTTGGGGTCTGAATGTGGAGTGAGTAAGGTTTGTTTTGTAATCAATAAGGAGCATTTAGAGTATTACATACTAACACTGTGTCCGGTATCTGCCTGCTCCCCATCCCGTAGGGAGACCTCTATTGCAGGTCCAACAACATGACTTCTGAGTCCTGGATCATATTTTGCTAGAAGTCACAGCCATGTTACTTACTCTTATCTACCACTGATTAGCAGTTAGTTGATTGACAAAAGTATACAGAACAGATAATGATTCAATGTAACCTCCTAGTTGCTGTGACACGTGGACACAGTCCTTTACTGTTACTTTTGATTGATCATTTCAAATAGACTAGGCTCCCTAGTGAACCTTGGGCTGCATCATCTTGACCATGACCATATGGAAGGAGGAAAGTTACTTGCTAAACATTTGTGGCTCTGGAAGAGCTATTGTTATGCCACATCTTCCCCTTTGAACATATGGTCAACGTTGTTGCATATGGGGTGGATTTATATCTTGTCAAATGTGGGCCCCCTGGAACAATAAGACTAATCTCTTTTTGGATCTCACGACATCCACTAAGTCAATCACCCAGGTCCCGCACTGGTACTGGCAACAAGACTATTTTCCATGCAGTGCTACCAGTGGATGGCCCACTGCTTGCTGTATGTATGTTTTAATAGCTTCTGGGGTCACATGCTGCACAGTGTGGCTGTTCTTTGACTCTACTCTCTCTCTACCTGGACGCACCATCTAATCTAGGATTCAAAATATAGGCACCATCTGCATACCCACAATGACACACAAAACAGAACTGGTTCTCTTTCCTCTGGCCCCTTCATGCTTTTGCTCACCCCCTCTCCCATGCTACAAATGGAGGGGAACACTGCATTTCCCTCCCCAGTGCATTGTGTATCCTATTGAATCTATTCACATGCTGTAGTCTTGTAGACCCTGTTGACCACTGCCATAATGAAAGCATAGCTGCAGCCTACACCAGGATTTATTTTTCATGGATTAGGATATCCAAGTTCCTCTCCTCACCTGAAGTGCTGAGAGAGGACACTCCTTGTGACATTTTTGTAGTTGCTTCAGCACTCTGAATCTCCTCCTGGCTGGAATTCTGTTTCACTGGTTTCCTCTCAGCTTCCGATGATCTGCAGAATGAGTTCAAGTCTCTGTAGGGCATGCTTCCAGCATCACAGGATAAGAACAATTGGATCTGTTTACAGTTTTCTTAATATTCTGCTTCTGGTTTGGAGCCAGATCCCGTGGTAAGTACCCATGAATGGTGGGTTGTGAATGTGAAGAATTGCTGACAAAAGCTGCTTAGGCTTGATGGCCATCAGAGAGTTTTGGACACATTCATTCAAAAATCCAAGTTATTAAAATCTGAATAATTGTCAGGCACATTCAACCTTCCTAAAGACCTAGCCTGTGGCTAATAAAAGGGGAATGGAGGGGTTTTTCAGATACCTGGACTTGGAGAATGAAAGGCAGTACCTTTCTGATATGACCACCTCTCATTTAACCCACATGGTTTACATATATCATGTACTCCCTAAAGTATTCAGTGCTGGAAATAGCCTTTTATGATAGCTAGTCTTTCCTCCATGCCAATGCAAGAGTGTTCTCTATATCTCAGACTCCAGTGCTTTCTCTAGTCTAGTATTAAATAACGCAAGCCATGATACTTCCTTCCCTACATTGGAGAAACTATTCAATAGCCTTCTAAATCTCACCCTTACGAAATTTCTTCTAATAGACAAAGGAAGAGACATATGCTGCTCTGAAGAGCTTAGTCATTCTCCCTGTTTGGGACTACCTGGGCCTACTCTTAGGGTTGCCAATGCTCCCGGTTTCACCAGGAGTCTCCTGTAGTCAAGCTCTATCTGCTGGAGGCTATTGAAGCCAATCCAGGAGATTTTAGGCCACTAAAAGTCCAGCGGGACTAAGACAGGCTCCCTATCTGCCCTGGCCACCCTCATGCCACTCCCGGAAGTGGCCAGCACATTCCAGCACAGGGGGGCAGGGGGTCTCAGCACACTGCCCCCTGCCCTGAGTCCTGAGTCTGCAATTCCCATTGGCAGGGATCTGCAGTCAATGGGAGCTGTGGGGGCAGTGCCTGAAGGTGCAGGTAACGCACGAAGCCCCCTGTCTCCTCCTCACCAGGAGCTACAGGGATGTGCCGGCCACTTCTGGGAGCAGCGCAGGGCCATGGCAGGCAGGGAGCATGCCTTAGCCCCGCTGCGCCACCGACCGGGAGCCGCCCAAGGTAAGTGCTGCCCAGCCAGCGCCCAAACCCCTCATCCCTTCCTGCACCCCAACCCCCTGCCCCCAGCCCTGAGTTCCCTCCTGCACCCAAACTCCCTTCCAGAGCCCGCACCCCTCACCCCCTCCCACACCCCAATCTCCTGCCCCAGCCCTGAGCCCCCTCCTGCACCCAAACTCCATCCCATCGCACCCCTTCCTGCTACCCAACCCTCTGCCCTAGCCTGGTGAAAGTGAGTGAGGGTGGGGGAGAGTGAGTGACAGAAGGAGGGGGGATAGAGTGAGTGGGGTGGGGCTTTGGAGAAGGGGCGGGCCTCAGGGAAGGGGCAGGGCAATGGTGTTTGGGTTTGTGTGATTAGACAGTTGGCAACCCTACCTACTCTAGGCCTGTTTTCTTTGTACTTAAGGCATCATCTTTACTTAGTAAGAATCATTTATATAATCTTTTTCTTCAAACTTTCAAATTTGTTTTCACTCTCTGGTATAAACATCTATCCATTTCTCTTCCCTGTTAAACACTCCACAGCTTGTCTCCTCAACAGTTGTATCAGAATCATTGATGCCGGGAGGGTCCCAGAGCTTGGGCTCCAGCCTGAGCCTGAATATCTACACAGCAATCTTTAGCCCCATAGCCTGAGCCAAAGTTAGCTGACCAGGGTCAGCCATCACCATGACATGGGTCTTTTACGCCTGTGTAGATGCACCCTGAGCCTAGGCACTAGCCAGCAGGGACCCCCTAACAAGTGTGGTGTACTGGATTCCTGCCTTCCTGTTGCATAGCGGATGAAGAGGATGGAGCCTCTGTGGAGGTTGGTCAAGGTGACTGTTGGAGAGTGGATCCTGAGAGTGGAATTGTGACAAGTCAAAGATTGTAACAGGCAAAAGGGAGCCAGAGAGTCAGACAGAAGGTCTGACTAGACTTGCCTGGAGAGATGGGCTAACTTAGGGAAGGTTAGTAGAGCTCTGAGCAGAAAACCTGAAGAGAGCTCCGCTTGGTGTCCCTAGCCCCAGAAGCTTACCACTTAGGTAGATTGTGGTGGGCTGTGGGGGGGAGAGATTCCTCAGAGAAAGTGAGGGACTCTCAAAGTCATCCCAGTAGCAAGGGTTAGTGCTGGGAGGTAACCTCAGACAGACCAGTCATAGTACAATATGTATATTTGTAAATAATGAAGTAGCTAAAGAGAAACTTACATAGAGAGCATAAGATGAGCACTTTCAGTGTATACAGCTATTTCTTTAATACTTCCTGCTCTGTGTTAGATTATATTTGTTCTTAGAATAATAAATAAGATACTTTATTTTCACTAAGACTAAGCCTCAGATGGGCTACTAAGTCATTTAGACACAACCCTGCTGCTTCTCAAAGCAGTGTGACATAATAATTACCACATGCTAGGATGTCTTTCTGAATTTCCAGTTCCTGGGGAGAAAAAACTAAAATCTTGACATTCTCAGGTCTGTTCTACACTACAGACCTATATCAGTATCACTAAACCACTCAACGGTGTAAAAAATCCACACCCCTGAGCAACGTAGTTACACCAACCTAAACCCCCGTGCAGACAGCACTGTGTAGGCGGTAGGTGGATTAACTAAACCTACAGGAGAGTTCTCTCCCATTGGCTTAGAGCGTCTTCATTAAAGCAATACAGCAGTGCAGCTGCGCCGATGCAGCATTATAACCGTAGACTTGCCTTAAGTCTAAACAAGACAAGGAATGACTACTGCAGGGTAACAGCAAAGATACAAGGTAAAGAGTCACCAAGCAGATACATGTCTATGCGGCACTTGTTCATCGGGGGCGGGGGGGAGCAGGTTCCACTCCTGGTATGTTTATTGCTACAATGCGTCTGTAACACGTTGTACAGTTAGATCTCATTTTGATACCAAGCTGTCCCGTTAGATACCGTTTTCCTAAGAAACCAAAAATAATTGGCCCAGGATTGCTGACCATTTTGAAAAGTTTTGACGGAGTTTCAGTCAACTTGGGCCACATTCCAAGCACATTCCTGGGCCAAATTTTGGTTGAAACTCATTCAAGAGAGGGCATACCTTAAAGGGCTTTATAGTGCCATAGAGAAGCTACCCAAGTCTGGTTGGTTTCATATAGCTATGACTCCAACCCAGGCCAAATTCAGTAGTTTTAGCTGAGCTGTGCTCTCAGTTCTTTCAAAAGTGAAACTCAGCTCAAAAGACATAGAGGGTGAACCCAGGGGACTTGAACCAAAACAACAATGGAATGTCCTCCAGACACTCTGTGATCCAAATCTTCTGTTTCATAGAGCTCTAATGATAACAATAAGACGCTGGATGTGCAATGCCTGTATTTCATAGGGCTGCATTTTTCTGAGAACTGGTATAAGTCATCTTTTCCCTTTGTCTCTCCTTTTCACAGTCAGTAAGTTTAGGATTTTTTTTTAAAATACAAGCTTGCATATTTCTTTGCCAATTCCACAATTTCAGGAAGATCCCCTGAGACAGGTGCAGTTAGCTCGAAAGTGGAGGAAGAAATTCCAAATGGAAATAGAATGGCCCCTTTGTCTGACACGTCTCCTCAGATTCTTATAAATGCTACACTGGCTTATCTGTACACAATAGGCTAATAAGCAAGATTGTAAACAAGCATCAGATAAGTCAGATGCAATTCAAAGTTCTGATAGCATCTGCCACAGATAGGACACTGTAAATATAGCATTTCATTAATACAACAGAGCCATTAAAATACTTAAATGGATTAAATACTATAGAGGAAGGGGAATTGTCTAATGTGGTAATAAAAGGTATAACCAGGATTAATGGAATCGAATCAAGAAATGAAATATCTAAATTGAATATTGGGGAAAACTTGCGAACAGCAGGACCTATTAGACTATTTCAGCCAAATTGTGGATCAACAAAATTGGCCTTATTCATTTCAATGAGGTTTCATGGATTTAAATGAAGGCAGAATTTGGCCCATTGTCTAAATAAGGAGAGAGAGAGAGAGAGTTGGTTGAGTTATATTGTCGCGGGGCAACGATTCACTGGTGCGGCACCTCCTGCTGGTTGTCTTGGGAATTAGCTCTTTTCAGCCAGGTGCACCCCCTGCCGGTTGGTGTCTCGCCTGCCGCTGGCCCCCTGCCCCTCCTGGACCCTGGTGCCCTTCTACATTAGGATTTTGTGCCCTGGCCATACCCCCTCAGTCTGGGTCTCCCCTCTCAGGGGAACCCCCAACCCCCTATCCCTCCCTTGCCTCGGTGGCTACTGTCAGTCATCGTCTACCCCCCACTCCCCGGGGCAGATTGCAGTCTGTACCACTCATCATCGGCAAGGGGGGGTCGGACCAGCTGCCTCTGTCTAGGTCTGGGCTGCTCCTCTGCAGCCTTAGTACCCTTTCGTGGGCCTTTACCTCAGCCTGCAGCCTGGGGCTCTGCTAGGCTGGAGCTCCCCAGCTCCCTCTGCCCTTCCCCAGCACTGCTCTGCCTTAGGTACCCTCCTCAGCTTCCCAGGTAGCCAGGTCCTCCTCTCTCCATGTAGCTAAAGAGAGTGTCTCTCCTTCTGGCCCACTACTCAAACAGCCCAGCTTTTTCCCTCTCAGCCCTCTCCCAGGGCTGTTTTAAGCCCTTCAAGGCATGGTGAGGGGACCACCCCGCCACATTATATATATATATCTATATATATATATACAGTGGTGAGCTGGAGCCGGTTCCCACCGGTTCGCTAGAACCGGTTGTTAAATTTAGAAGCCCTTTCAGAACCGGTTGTTCCGCGAGGGACAACCCACTGTAAAAGGGCTTCTAAATTTAACTGGCCAAAAATGGCACCTTAGGCGCCGACTCCGTGGGTGCTCCAGCCCTGGAGCACCCAAGGGGAAAATTTGGTGGGTGAGGAGCACCCACCGGCAGCTGGCTGGGATGATTTAACTGGGAATTGGTCCTGCTTCGAGCAGGGGGTTGGGCTAGATGACCTTCAGGGGTCCCTTCCAACCCTGATATTCTATGATTCTCCCCGCCCCACCCCCGGCCCCAGATCACCTCACCTCCGCTCCGCCTTTGCCTCCTCCCCTGAACGTGTCGCCCTGCTCTGCTTCTCTGCCCCCCCAGGCTTTCTGCAAATCAGCTGTTCGCGCAGGAAGCTGGGGGAGGCTGAGAAGCAGGTGGCGGCTTCCCGCTCAGGCCCAGGGAGGCAGAGGTGAGCTCAGGTGGGGGGGGGGCGAGGAGGGCCGCCCGCGCTGCAACAGGTAACCCCGGGGGGGGGGCGCAGGGGAACCGCTCCCCGCCCCAGCTCACCTCCGCCACCCTTGGCCTGAATGTGAAGCTGCCGCCTGCTTCTCAGCCCTCCCCGGCTTCCCACCGAACAGCTGATTCGCGGGAAGCTGGGCGGGGGTGTGGGGGGCGTGGAGAAGCAGAGCGGGGCAGCGCGTTCAGGGCAGGAGGCAGAGCAGAGGTGAGCTGAGGCCAGGCACGGGGTGGGGAGCTGCCGGTGGGGGCTCTGCACCCACCAAATTTCCCCCATGGGTGCTCCAGCCCCGGAGCACCCAGGAAGTCAGTGCCTAAGGTGCCACTTTTGATGTGATCAGTGGGAGGAGCAGCCGGTCCCCCTACTCCCCCACAGCTACGCTTTCCCACCCCTACGAGCCAGAGGGACCTGCCAGATGCTTCCTGGGAGCTGCCTCAGGTAAGCACTGCTGGGACCTCGCCCCCCAGCAGGTGCCTCTGGCTCTTAGGAGTGGGGTGGGCACCCACTACAGTGGCCGACGAGCCCCTCCTGCCCAGTTCTGGGGGCAGTCAGGGGAGGGGGGTGGATGGGGCAGGGGTTCTGGGCGGGGGAGCGTCAAGGAACGCGGGGGGGTTGGATGGGGCAGGAGTCCTGGGGGGCGGGGGTGGGCAACGACCCCCTCGTGGGGTGAGGAGGGAACCTGTTGTTAAGATTTTGGCAGCTCATCACTGTGTATATATATACATACTCACACTCTTCCTCATTTAGTAGGTCTATTTTCTTTTCTGTATATATTTGGATGAAAGTAATAACTAATTTACATCTGTCTTACATAACAAAATAAAATAAATTATCCCTTGTAAAAACAAGTAGAGAAAAATCTTACAACATTTGTGGGATGGGTTAGATCACAGAAACCCCCTTGGGGCTGCCAGCTGGTGTGCCAAGACTAATTCTGCCCCTGCTTTCCCTGCCCTCCCAGCTTGGGACTTCAGTGCCCTACCTGGTTTGAGCCAGACCCGCTAGCCTGCTGCAAACCCAGACCCAGGTCTGAACCACATCCCCTAACAGCTGTAGGCTTAATTGAAAGCAGGGTAAGAAGTGTTCCTGTCTTTAACACTCAGATGCTCAACTCCCAATGGGGTCCAAACCCCAAATAAATCCATTTTACCTTGTATAAAGCTTATACAGAGTAAACTCATAAATTGTTTGCCCTCTACAACACTGATAGAGAGATATGCACAGCTGTCCATCCTGTCCCGTCCCGTCCCCCCCCCACCTGGCCAGGTATTAATACATACTCTGAGTTAATTAATAAGTAAAAGGTGATTTTAATAAATACAAAGGTAGGATTTAAGTGGTTCCAAGTAATAACAGACAAAACAAAGTGAATTACCAAGCAAAATAAAATAAAATAGAACACACAAGTCTATGTCTAACACAGTAAAAAAACTGAATATAGGTAAAGCTCACCCTTAGAGGTGTTTCAGTAAACTTCCTTTTGCACACTAGTCTCCTTCTAGTCTGGGTCTAGCAATCACTCACACCCCCTGTAGTTAATGTCCTTTGTTCCAGTTTCTTTCAGGTATCCTTTGGGGTGGAGAGGCTATCGCTTGAGCCAGCTGAAGACAAAATGGAGGGGTCTCCCAGCAGATTAAATAGACTTTTTCTTGTGGGTGGATACCCCTCCCTCCTCTGTGTAGAATTCCAGCTACAAGATGGAGTGTTGGAATCACATGGGCAAGTCACATGACCATTCATGACTCAGAACTTACAGGTAGCAGCCATGGTTCACATGCTACGTTGAACGTCCTCAAGTAGACTTCTTATGTGGATTGGAGCCTTCCAAGATCCATTATTCGTTAAGTGCTTCTTGACTGGGCACTTAACTTGCAAATTCCTTTCTAAAGAAGCTGACCAAATGCCTTACTAAGGCCATTTAAAATCAAACAAATATACAGCCAATATTCATAACTTGGAATACAACAATGACACATGCATACAAATAGGATCAATATATTCAGTAGATCATAACCTTTACATAGATATGTTACATGGCATATGTAGCATAAAACATATTCCAGTTATGTCATAAGCATATTCCCATAATGCTTTATGGGGTGCAATGTCACAATTTGAATAAACCCCAAATCAGCAAGTTTTGATGATGTGCATCCTGGGGTTGCTAAGGCATTAACTAACAAACCTAAAGAACTAGCATGTTAACAGTCATGTTTTAAAATGTTATTAAGAGGTTCCAAGGAATTAAATGTGGTACTGATCTTCAAGAGTGTGATCCTGGCAATTACTACCTCATAAATCTAAATTCCATCCCTAGTGAAATCAAAGAATGACAATTATGGGGGACATTTAAAAAAAATCCAAGCTCCTAGAGATAACAGAACCAATAGGCAGCATGAATTTATAGAAAAATAAATCTTGCCAGGAAAAGTTGATCACTTTTCTTGAGCAATTAGTGGACAAAAAGAACATACTAGATATATCTGGATTATACTAAAGCATTGGCTACAGTGTCACAGGAAATTTTAATTTTCAAATTTAATTCAGATTGGCTGGAATGTGGCAATTGTCCGATGAAGGGAAACCTGGCTGCAGGACCACAAAAAAGGTAAGGATGATAATGGCAAAGTATAAAATTAAGGAGCTGTGTGCGAGGTACTACAGGAACAAGCATTAGCTATAGCCTTATTAACATTTTCATCTGTGATATGAGAAAAGGAGGTAAATGGCATATGGAAGTGGCTTGAACAGGATATTGATGTGGGAAGTGCTGCACACAGCCAGTGAGGAAAGAAATATAATAGAAGGGTGTCTTAGGCTACCCTGCCAACTTATGGCAGTATAACAATGTCACTCAAGGGTGTGGAGATGGAGTTATACCAATCTAACCCACAGTGTAGACAACACTATGTCAACGTTAGGGCTTCTCCCACCAACATAGCTACCATGTCTCGGGGAGATGGAGTACCTATGCCAGCGGAAGAAGCTCTCATCTTAGTGTCTTTACTAAGCATTACAGCGACACTGTAAGTGTAGACACGGCAGTTAGGCAAGCAGACAGCCAATAAGTATCTGAGATCACTTTAGAAAATAAAAGATAGTTCATTGGGGCAAAATAATCCAAAATAATCAGTTATTTAACAAGAAAACACAGTGGGTCAAGGGACCTGAGTTCTGTTCCTGTTTCTGCCACTGTCCTTCTGTCTGAGCTGGGGCTAGTCACTTCACCAATCTGTTTCTCCTCCCACCCTTTGTCTGTTTTAAGTACTTAGACAGTATGTTATTCAAGGCAAGGACTGTCTCACAGTCTGTATGGTGCCTAGCACATTAAAGCCCCAGTCTTCGTGGCAGCCTCTATGTGTTACTGTAATACCAATAGCAGGTGACAGCTGAAGGGGGCGACAGAGGCAGATGACTGAGATCTACTCCAGGATTCTCCTGGGGAAGGGACGTCATTTACATTATGTCCCTACTCTACTCTAGGCATCTGCACACATCATGTTCCCATGTTGCAGATCTCCTCCATTACCCGCAATCTTGTGCACCTAGGACCAGTCATTTACCCAGCAGTCTGGGATTCACACACCATTTGTCACACACGCACAAAAAAACTGAGGTGTTATCTTCTATGGAAGAACATGCTTTCCTGCTTTCCACACACTTGCCACCACTTAGCAAGAACTTGCCAAGAACATAGCACAATTCAGAAAGGGATGGATTGGTTATGTATATGGACATATGCAGAGTTATAAGAGTTAATGCTAACAAAAAATTTAGACAGACTATTAAAACTCATGGGACAGGGCCTGAGCCAATCTTTAGCTAGTAGAGTTCTGGATGAGACCTTCACCAACATCTACCCACTGCACAGTTCTTACAGCTTCCTCTGAAGTCCTATTGTTCCACTGTTGGAGACATATACTGTACCTGGTAGACATGTGGTCTGATGCTGTGTGTTAATTCTTATGTTACACCTCAAATAGAGTTTTATACTGCAACCTTCATAGGAACAAGAAACAACAGCGACACATAGATGCAAATGGTAAACAGCAGTACGCCATTCAAACAAATAGCATTTACAAAATCATGTCAATTCCTTGAACCCAACACTGACTAAATACAGGGAGTACAACTATTAGCTGTAAGTGAATAAAAAAGTATTTATAAAATGGATAATTTGGATCTGATTAATGTTTATAAATGTGTTTACATATGAATTGGATATTAACCTATAGCTCTAAATGGTTTAATTAGCCTTGAAATATTGTCTCAGTGTACAATGAAAAATAACTAATTCACAAAGGAAAATGAAAAGAAAATCTGCAAGCTCAAATGAGGTCAATTAATTAAGCAATTTGCATAAATTTGAATGGTTATTTTCTGGGCATTTTTGACATTTTGCACTTCCTATTCCCATCACACCAACAAAATACTTTTCTGTCACCCTATTTATGTGATACATCAATCATCCAACAGGCTCACTGACTAGCCGCATGCACTGCAGTATAGCAGTTTTCACACACAAGCTTCCTGAACCATGCACAATCTAGCATCCCATTTACAGCTGTATTATCTTATCACTGGCAGATGCATTTACAGACTGCTTTAGCTTCATTCTTACCACCAAATGGAGAAAAGGATATGAAATTTGACTTTATTGTCAATGGATTTTCACATTGTGAAACCCAAGCAGATGGTAACAATTACAGATGGGTAGACATTTTTCACACAAAGGGCCAAATGCTGCATATTTCACCAGCTGAAATCTGGAGTAACTCATTTAATTTAACTCGAGTTTCTACATATTCAGACTGGTGAAAATGAGAGCAGTGAGAGCCCAATATTCATAGTCACCAGTGGAACCGTGAAAAACTCCAGAGTAGTTTTCTGTGTTTAATGCTGCAGCCACCCCATGGTTACTACAGTTATTTCCAATTATAATTATAGGGGAAAGTTTGGGGCCTACTAGATAGTAACTTTTTGGCAAATGGAGACTCCTTAGTGGCAACCATTGTGTACGCTTGTTCCCCAAACCAATCTCTAGTACCGTAGCATTCTGCTCCCCTACAGACAGTGTCCTGCAGGCAGGGTTGTTCTGTGTACTTGTGGAAATGCCATGAGCATAGTGACAAAGACCTTGATTTTGCAAGTGACAGTGCACAAGACTGCAGCGGGGCTTTGAAATCATCCTTATGCTGTTGGCTGCAGCATCGTGGCCTAAAGCTGTAACCTCTGACCAGTCTGTTCTCTGTTATTGTTGTCCTTTGGCTAAATAAGCACACACCCAATGCCGTCAATCCTGCAGTTGGGGATTTGTGTGAATTTGAAAGAGTTGAGCGGGGTTTTGGTTTTGCAAAACATTTGACTGGGAAATAATGGCTTCATTCTCCACTTGTCTGCATCACACAATCTCATTATGTTTGTAACAGGGAAAAATCTTGGCCCAAATGAAGTCAAAGGGAGTTTTTCCATTGACTTCAGTGGGGCCAGGATTTCACCTCTCAGAGCTAGTAGCTATCCCAGAGATGAGTTGGAAAAAATAATAAGTTCTTTTCATTAAGGACTAAATTGAGTGCCATGAGCAAGACAGTTGGAGTGCTCAGATTGCCTTACCACTAAAGTTGGTCAGAACCTATTCGGCAAAATGTATTTTCTCTGAAATATGCTGTTTTGAAGTCAAAGCATTTAGCAGCGACATATCAATTTAGATGAAGTTTTCAATGGAAAAGTGTCTGAGGTCTAGGGCTCCCTGGTCAGGGAAAAAAACAAGAGAGAGAATCAAAAACCTGACCTTTTCATACCATAAATGTTATTTCAACACAAATCTGTTTCCTCGGTAATTTTGGAAAGATTCTTTTTTCATTTCAATGCATAATGAAAACAAATGTTAAAACTTTGAAAGTTATTATGAAATTGAGGCCTTGTCCACACTAAAGGGAAAAGTTGATTTAAGCTACGCAATTTGAGTTACGTGAAGAGCGTAACTCAAATCGACGTAGCTTAGATCTACTTACCAGGGGGTCCACATTACGTGACATCTCGTCTCTTCCATTACTTTTCTCGATCAAGTGGAGTACAGGAGCTGATGGGAGAGTGATCCGCAGTCGATTTAGCGGGTCTTCACTAGACCTGCTAAATTGATTGTCAATGCATCGATCACGGCAGCATTCATCCTCTGGTAAGTGTAGACAAGCCCTGAATTGTCATCCTCTGGCCTTCTCTACCTCAAATCCTCCACCTACACAACTCTCCTGGCAGAATATTAGGCAACAACATGCAGAAATGTAAAATAAGAGCACTTCATCCTCAGACCAATCTTTCATTGGCTGGTTAGTTATCCTAAGGGCAAAACCTGGTTACCTAGCAACTTTTGAGAACTGATTAACCAGCGTATTGGTGTTACAGCCATCCCGGAGAGGTTCAGTAATTTTTACCTTGCATCAATGTTTTATAGCTGATGCCCTCTGAAGTGGAAGTTATGTATCAGGAAAGGATAAAACTGCTCAGATAAATGAAAACACAGTCTGAACTTTGCCCAGCATAATCAGTTGCATGATTTACTCCCCACCCAGAATCACAGCAGAGCTTCAGGATTTATCAAATGCAGTCTTAAAGGACTCTTAAAGGAGGAGATCACATTTGCGAGAAGAGACAGAGAAAATGGGTGGTCCTCTCTCTTCCCCTTCTTCAACCCCCCCCCACAGCCAGCTGTTAGAATGCAGCAGGAGACAAAGCACAGCCAGGCTGCATTATGTACTACAACAATATTTCTGTTGCCACTTTATTTTCCTCAACTTTTATTCTGCTGTAAATGTTCTGAGACAGACGCTGTAAACTTGGGCAATAAAATGAGGATAATTGTGCTAACCTGCTTCCTAACTTCAGTAATGATTTTAAAGTGCTATAGACATGTGTTATATATTAAGGCCAGACAATGGCAAAGGTGGCTTTCCTGTTATTTATTTAAATTCTGACCTGTGACTCTGAATGCTTCCCTCTGGCTTATTTTCTGTTCAGATAAGTCCAATGCTTGATATTTATCAGCTCCTGCAACATGATGTTAATTCTCCTAGAAACTACATGTCAGAATATTTGTACTTTACTTCACATGTTATCAATAAATAGTGATCTTATATACCGAACTGTACCGATAGTGAGTGCAGTGTGTGATATATTTAAATCCTCTTATTTTCTTTCATTTTCATGTATTTAGCACACTTAGAAGTCACCTATCAAAAGTCATTGTTATTTATTGTATAGTAACCTATGGGCCAGATCTTCAGCTGCTATAAATCAGAATAACTCCATGATGACACCAGAGCTGCACTGATTTACACCAGATGGGAATCTGGCCCACAGAGTCTTTTACAGACAGAATGCAGAAGTCTTAGCACAGGCTCTTTTTGCACTTTTTTGTGAGCTAGCCAAACAACAATACACACACTGCACTCTGAAAAAGGAGAGAGGAGACAATTCTGAACATCTAGCATTTATGTTACTCACACCATCCGAGGTGGAGAACCCGAAAGTGGCAGTCATCATCTTCATCATCATTCTAACCATCATCATCATCCTCCCAAATTTCAGAGTAACAGCCGTGTTAGTCTATATTCGCAAAAAGAAAAGGAGTACTTGTGGCACCTTAGAGACTAACGGTTAGTCTCTAAGGTGCCACAAGTACTCCTTTTCTTTTTGCGAATACAGACTAACACGGCTGTTACTCTGAACCCTGTCATTATGCAAGGCACTGCATTTAGCCGTATGGAGTGGAAATCTATCAACTGCATGAAAAAACTTGTACAGATACAGACAGACATCATCTTCCTTTCCAAATGCAAACAGATGGACATCGTACCAAAAAGACTGAAGGTAAAAAATCCATTACAATCTACACACCACACAGACTATGCTGACAGCTTGTGCCACACGCTCTCAAAGATCCTCCCAAATAGTCATCATCCTAGCATTCGACCAAGGCATGCAGACTGGGACACAGCGCCTATAATGTGTTACTCTGACACCCATGGGGGTTTAACATATTTATGAAGGTTTTAATCCTTTTTACTTATTTGAACTTCCACACAACACTACTTTTGGGGTGCCCCATTTTTCATTAGTTCCCCATATACTCATTAATGTTTACTTTACTTAATCGCCATAACAATTGGTGGCTAGCACATCAGTGACACCATCTGTCTGCAAAATTCCAAAAATACTCTAACCAGCTGTAACTGGTACTTTATAATATATATTTCCTACATATTAGCCTTTAACATACTCCTCATGCAGCATTCTGTCTTGTGACATCTTGTGATATAGGGCCACTTACTGGTCATGAAGTTTACTTTCTTGCTTATGGCAAGTCTTTCTTTAGATCTGAGGCCTTGTTTGGCTAAGCTAAATACCTTACAGGACTGAAGCCTGTAGGCTATGTGTTACAATATTCATTAATACTTATATTTCACCTCTATGTTCAGAATATACCTGATATCTTATGTCCTTGGCTACATTGTCGTGTATCCACCATAGCCATCAGGGAAGTAACACTTCTGACGAGCCTAAAAGAAAAAGACATGTTAAAATAAATAAATAAATAAATAAAATAATAAGAGCACCGAAAACAATTGGCAGGTAGTAAAAGGTTTGCAGAGGGGAATAAGAGGCAACACATGGCAGAATCAGGTCAAGTCTGTACCAGGCCCCGATGCAGCACTTCCTACTTCATTTGCAGTCCTCCCTGATATACAACAGAATGTGAAGTACTTAAAATGCCAGGAGGCCTCCAGAGCCCTTTGTAGCCTGCCTTGGGGAGCTACTCATACCCTGATGTGAGAGAACAGAATCCCTGGATTGTGATGCGGGCCAGAGTGCACCAAAACTCAACTGAGAGGCATTAGGCTCAGGAAAAGAGGCACATGGGCCCCAAGTTCATGTCTGAACATTCACAGTGCTTGAAGTTCTGTGGCAGGTTGCCAGGAAGTTATAGGTCATCTTGGTCAATGCAAAACACTTAGGGCCACATTTTTAAACGTTGGTTTTCAATGGGAGTTAGGTGCTTAGGCACTTTTGAAAATTCTGCTAAGTGCCTATCTGGATCTTTAGGAGCCTAAACACCTTTAAAAATCTGGCCATTAGGGCCTAATCCAAAGCCTATTGTAGTCAATAGAAAGATTCCCATTGATTTCAATTGGCTTTGGATCAGGTCTTTTCTGGCTGGGGAGCTGTTGATGTTGTTTGATTGCAAGCGTCTCCCTCTCACAATGATATTCACCTAAGTGCAGGTGATTAATATTGGGCTTTGGAATGCTGTACCATGCCAGTCCCATTCAAGCACCGAGGATTAAAGTGGAATTTAAGTGGTACATAGGCCTGGGGATGTACCTCCATGCTGGGATGTGTGATATAATACAGATCCCATGTTTGAAAAGTACAGTACTTGCTCCTGAGCCTTTGGCTACTAGCAGCTTCGTACCTGGGTATAATTTAACAAACATACCTGTGAAAAAGGAAAAAAAATAGGTGAACTGCAACCCACCACACAAATTCACACTAGAAAATCTGTAGGCCCAATTGTAGAAACCTTACTCATGAGAGTAGTCCCTCTAAAGTTAGTGGGACAATACAAAGGGCTCAGAGATCAGGCCCTATACATTTCAAAAGTATCTGGCCAGATCATTTTAACTCTGTAAATAATACTTTGTCCATATCCATCAACTTTTACCCGAGGACCAGAAAGCTGTTTACATGCATTCACTGAATCTCCCAACATCCTGATGAGAAAGGTACATCTTGCAATACCCTTTCTGCAGATAGGTAAAGTGAACAATTCAGTAACTTCCCCGAGGTCACATATCAAGGACTAGTGCAGGGCTAGAACACCCAATTCCCTGCTCTAACCACTAAAGAGAACACTGCCTCCAACACAATGTACTGGGAACTAAAATTTGCAAACTTGGGTTCCTAAACTTAGGGCTTGTCTGCCATACCTGCTTGATGGGCAGGCAGTGATCAATCCAGACGGGGTCGATTTATTGTGTCTAAATTGCTCTAGTCTAGACACAATAAATCGACCGCCGAGCACTCTCCCGTCGACTCCAGTACTTCACTGGAGCAAGAGGAGCAGGCGGAGTCGACGGGGGAGCGTCATCTGGCGACTTACCACAGTGAAAGCACCGCGGTAAGTCGATCTAAGTATGTCGGCTTCAGCTACATTATTCAAATAGCTGAAGTTGCGTAACTTAGATCCCACTCCCCACCCCAACAGTGTAGACCAGGCCTCAGGCACCTAAGTCCATATTTATTCAGGTAAGTAAGTAGCTGGTTTTCTGAAGGATTTTGCACCTGCAGCTCTGAGGGACTCCAGTGGGAAGAGGGATTCCCTAACACAGCTGCAAATAAAGTCGCTTAAAAAAAATAAACCCCTCAACCCCCACAGATGTGGACTATTTTATACCATCTAACAGAACAGAAGATGATCCACAGCTGAGGGCATTTAGCAACCTATACCGAGCCACATCCTCCACTGGTGTAAATTTCCTTAGTCCCATTGAAATCAAAGATGCCAAGCCAATTTACACTAGCTGAGAATCCGGTCCATTTTCTTTAATCTCTTAAACTGATTTTTTAAACAGACAAGAGAAACCGATGCACTCTTCCGCCAAAATGAATCTGTCTTTTTTGTTTTGTTTCTTTCTTTTTTAAAATAGTTTGGTTAAAAAGAACTCCTCAAGGGTGTTCCGATACTTTAACCTGAACAGTGGCTAAGCATGAAATGAATGCTGTTGGACTAATGGCCTCTGGGCAGGTATTCTGTGCTAATGGAATAGCATTCAAAAGCTTTGAGAAGGAAAAAAATGCTGAGTGAGTTTTGTTGTGATTTATGGGTGAAATACCTACATTTGCAGCAGGGCTAGGGAGTTCCATAAAGGTCTATAGTAAGGAATTATAATGTTTCAAGCTAATTATAATGCAAACTAAAGAAATACACATTGAGAAGGGAAGAAAGGTACATTCCCTAAGTGGAAATTTATAGAACATTTACTGTCAAGAAGAAGAGAGGTTATTTTTATCTGAGAGCTATTCCTCACAGATTTCTAAATCTACAGGGCCACTGTGCTACCTTTATTGTGATTATAGACCTTTGTTACTAACAATTGCATCAGCTGTCCCCCCAAATTTATATTTAAAAAATCATTCTTAATTGGTGTAGTATACACAACAGCATCATTGGACAGACTCATCAATCTCAGCGACTCCACCAGCCATTCCCTCATTGGGCTCATCTTTTCAAACCCACGCTTTTCAAACTCA
This sequence comes from Eretmochelys imbricata, assembly GCF_965152235.1. NCBI lineage: Eukaryota > Metazoa > Chordata > Testudines > Cheloniidae > Eretmochelys > Eretmochelys imbricata. The sequence goes on from NC_135573.1 coordinate 13,840,124, forward strand.
AACTTTGCAACGCTGCAAGACGGAGGTTCCTAGGGTTGTGTCTGGGACCAGAGGTATTGGCTAGTGTCATTCGGTTGCACAGTCCAAGCAGCGGCTGGCCAAAAGTGCTCACTCACGTAGCTGGGAGCAGCTTACATGCTAGAGGCTGTGTGGGGACAACCCAGGAGTGGGGGTTCTCACAGCAGAGCAGGGTAAGGCTGGCTCCCAGTGTCAAGAATTGGAGTGACCTAGCAGATCACCGGTCCAGATAACACCAGGGAATGTCACAGTTGTGGTTACTAAATTGGCATACAGAGGGAGCCAAATTTAAGTGCAAACATTTCCTCAGCTAGGTCGATGCAAGGCGGCATACATCACCCTAATCCTGTCATGTAGACCATGCCCAAATTTGTGGTGGCACCAGGGCACTTCATTCTGTCTCTTGAGGGCCCTTCCACTCAATCTCTAGGGCCTCATCATGTAACACTGGCTGCTAATATCTCCCCTACCCCTCTGCCTGCCTGTGTATCACTCATTGCTAATGAAAACACTGAACGTCAGAGCATTCCTTTAGTTGTCTAACTATGGATTAAATGCCTCACTTTAAGCCCTCTAATTGGAAAACTTTTGCTTTAACCTGTTTCTATTTACCTGTCTTTAAAATTAATGTAATACTTACTGTTGTGAGGCTTAGTTACTCAATGTTTGTAAAGTTCTCTGAGATCAGAAGGATGTTGTGGGAGAAATTTTGCCTCTAGTGGCTCCCATTGATTTTGGTAGTAGCCTCACAAGGGCATCTGAAGGGAGAATTTATCATTATGTAGCTTTCCTTCTCCAACTGGCTAGCTTAAAGGTGTTTTTGTTTAAAATCAGTTACATTTTGGTTAAGGAGGCTTGTTGTCAACTGATTGGCTGTTTGGTTGAGACAGTGATTAATTTGGTTCTAAAAATGATTTTTTAAAAAACTTTTGTCCCATCTAAAATTGTATTGAATTTTACAACGTTAGCTGTAGATAGAGGCCTGATTCCATACTCCAAGTGGAGCTCCATCGCAATGGAGTGGCAATGATACTTTGTATGAAATCTATAGTAGGTATGACAAAAGCTATAACCAGGCAGATGGAAATCTCAGACATTGGATCAGATCCTCAGCTGTTGTAAATGAGCATTGCTCTACTCAGGTCAATAGAGCTATGCCAATTTATACCAGGTGCGGTGCTACCCTTTCATTGTACATACTGAGGGTCAGTTTCAAGCATACAGCTCGGACCGAAGTTAATGGGAGCAGTGCCTGTGTAGAATGTGACCTTTTAATTTCAAATACCTCCAGTAATTTTATTGGTGTATCCCATCAGGAGAAGATCATAAAACATTCTCTCTCCTAAGTCAAACACATCTATGATTTCATCTCTGTTGTGCCTGATGGGGGAGTTTTTCCACTTGATTTTCTGACATTTAACAACAAATATTTAACTGCAGCATAAACCAGTGAGACCCTTTGCTGAACAAAATGCTGAGGGCATGCCTTAGCTTCTATATATTGCTGGCTTTATTAACTTTCAGATCAACTGTCGTGTCAGAGGATTAGCTGATCCATTTCCCAAGCTGGGCTATAAATCCGATATTCTTCGGTGGGATGTGTTTGCATTCAGTGGTTCACCCCCACTTGGCACAGCACCATCTTAAGGCCTGTTTGTTTCCAGTATGGAACCAATAAAGTTTCCTCATGGAATGGAAGCCATTGGGTCATCTGGGGTCTATATGAACAGTTTGCGTGACGTTTATAGGTTACTCTTCATACTTTGATCAAGAAGATAAATTTAGGAGATCATGAAGCAAACCAAAAGCCATAATCTGTAAAGCATGGCACCAAAACCGTTCCTGTTGGTCTTGGGTCAGACTTTTGTAGCACTTGATAATATCTGGGCATCATACATAAACAAAACCAGGCAAACTAGAGGCAGTGGTGCGTTGCTGAATCTAGGTAAATCAGAGAGGTGTAGAAGCACCTTTCCCTTTTGAAGCTAAAAAAATGTGGACTCCAGCCAAATTCCTCACTCAGAATAAAAAGTGCAGCAACCTTTCTCCTCTACCCAGTCTGGAGAAACACTAAGGTTCAGGGAAAAGAAAGGCAGAACTTGAGAAAGAGAAAGGCAGAGACAAAGATAATTTAACAAACATACCTGTGAAAAAGGAAAAGGAATAGGTGAACTGCAACCCACCACATACATTCACACTAGAAAATCTGTAGACCCAATTGTAGAAACCTTACTCATGGGAGTAGTCCCTCTAAAGTTAGTGGGACAATACAAAGGGCTCAGAGGTCAGGCCCTATACATTTCAAAAGTATCTGGCCAGATCATTTTAACTCTGTAAATAATACTTTGTCCATATCCATCAACTTTCACCCGAGGACCAGAAAGCTCTTTACATGCATTCATTGAATCTCCCAACATGCTGATGAGAAGGGTAGATCATGCAATACCCTATCTGCAGATAGGTGAAGTGAATGATTCAGTAACTTCCCCAAGGTCACATATCAAGGACTAGGTGCAGGGCTAGAACACCCAGTTCCCTACTATAACCACTAAAGAGAACACTGCCTCCAACGCAATGTACTGGGGAGCTAAAATTTCCAAAGGAAACATGATGGTATGATGTTTTATAGGTGCTCAAACACTACTGTAATGGGGGCCATATGAATATCTAGATATAATTTTTATCAGCTTGAATCTGGAACAGCCACATTACTCATGAGCAGCAAAGCTAGGAATGAGTTATCCAGGTCATCTGGCAGGAGTGACAGCAACATTATCTAAGCTGTATTGTACATATGCAGTATTTTCTATTTCTGTTTTATATGTTAAAGCTGCAGCTTAGTACATGACGGTTTGAGCTGTAAAATATATACCAAGAGAGAGAGAGATGCTCCAAAGGGCCAAGTGAACATGGCTACTGGAAGCTTATTTTCCTGACTTCTTCTTTTTTGTGACTGTCCATGCATAAATTTGAATATTTTGTGTGTGTGTAAGAGAGAGAGACACACAGACAGAGCGTTATAAAAACACTCAGACATTTCTGAAGCTTGGTAGTAGGTTTCTTTTCTTTATTCAAGATGTGTACACCCTGCATTTCAGAGCCAACAGGACACCCTCTTTGAAATATATGATTGATACCTTTTATGTCTCTCTTTCCCCATCACAATTCCATGATTATAAATAGCACGATAGTAAATTGCTTAGATAAGATACATTTTTAACCCAAGGAAATATATGCTTTCATTATGGATGGGCAAACATGTTTGAATACAGTAATAATTCTCTGAAACTCTAGTCAAAACATGGATCTATTGTATCATTTGAATTGAAAAGAACTTGAATGCTTCAGAAACAAGACATTTCTTTAAAAAATCAGGTAAGGCAAGGGCAAAGGTCATTATTTTTCACACTTGTGCATATCTCCATTCCGCCCAGGATAAATAACATAGGACTATTATTACAAACCTGACCTTGGCTGTCTTCAGGGTTTGATCCCATGACCTTCAGCACAGACCTGCTCATACAGCTTCTGATAGTGCCACTCCATGGGCTTTGGACTGAGTAGATGAGCTGTCTCTACAGTGATCCCTAGCACACTAGTAACTACCATTAAATACATTTTAAAATGCACTAGAAATTTCAGGAAAAAAAGTATGAAAATGTTGAAATCTGAACTTTAGTAAGGGAACTCTACTCCCTACCCCATCCCCAGGGATGAATGGCTGACGAGAACTCTGGAAGATCGAAAATTAAACACCACCAGCTTTAAGGCCCCAGTTCAGCAAAGCAGTTAATCCCATTTTTGAACTTTAAATATATAAGCACTGGCTTCCCCATTCATCAAAGTGTTTTAAGCATAGACCTTAAAAGTTAACCATCCACTTAGGTACTTTGCTGAATTGGGGCCTTCGTAAATACAAAGTCTATCATTTCTCTTTTGGTATGTCTAAATATCCCCTCCTGACTAACAGAAATGCCAAAAATATTATCTGCCACTTACCCTTTGCCATAGCACTGCTAGCATATGCTTTTTGGCATAAGAAGCAGAGTATCTTAGAGAAATATAGTATCAGATAAGCACTGACTTATTATAATGGCTTGCAATGCTTAATATGTAAAATATGAGATCAACAGAATGCCAATTTGCCAAACAAGGAAAAGTTAACGAAAGTGGGTTTCTGAGTTGCTTCCCCCCCGACAAGTGTCCAAGAGTCCAAAATGCAAATCATAGCTTTATTGTTAATACAGTTCTAAAAGCAATCTCGGCTTTATCGTTGTTAACTAAATATAGAGTGAACTATTTTAAACAATTTCTGTCAGAAAAATGCCTTCATTTTGTATGGCTCTATTTTAGTTCCATGGCTTAATCCAAAAAAAGAATCAAAGTCTCAGCTTTTTCAACTTCCTAACTTGGAAATCAAAGTAGATGACTAAATTTTGGCTTAATTCCGATCCTTGAATCAAGATTATATTTCCAGAAGCAGGTGCAGAAAGATCCTGTGCTATAATTAGAGTGGGAAGGATTTGATTTTAAAAAGCAATTGACAATAATTGTCAGATGGATTTTAAAGAGGAAGGGTGAGGTCTTCAAAAGCCATTGAGGGGGATATAGATGCACAGTTCCCAGCAAAATGAATAGAACTTGTACATCTATATCCCCTATACAGACCTGTACAGGTCAATGCACCCATTCAAATTCTCCTGGTGTTTTAAGTGTCTCAGGGTGTAAATACAGTGTAAGTGCTACATAGAATTTGGGCTGAACCCCTGCAAGGAGGAAGGGGGAAATGCATCCAATCTGCCCAAAAAGTGATGAAAAATACTTTCTATAGTTAGTAACTGAATTGTACAGATTTGGAAAGTTCAAAAGCATATGTTCCACTTGCCAGCTAGTTTATTCTGTCACTATAAATTCTCTGTGGCCATCAACCAATTAATAAGATGTTAATATTACAAAATGTTAAAAATTATTATCAACTGTATCGAAGTCATCATGAGTCTGGATTTCACCAGCCGTTAAATTTTCTAACAATAACAATTAGTATCTAATGTTATTCAATTTCCTGATAATACAAGAAATTAAAGTGATCTAGCTACAGAGTTGGAAATCACTATGACTCATCAGATTTCATAACATTAAAAATCTAGGTTTCAGAGTAACAGCCGTGTTAGTCTGTATTCGCAAAAAGAAAAGGAGTACTTGTGGCACCTTAGAGACTAACCAATTTATTTGAGCATAAGCTTTCGTGAGCTACAGCTCACTTCATCCGATACAGTATGCATCCGATGAAGTGAGCTGTAGCTCATGAAAGCTTATGCTCAAATAAATTGGTTAGTCTCTAAGGTGCCACAAGTACTCCTTTTCTTCTTATTAAAAATCTAATCTATCCAAGCCAAATTGCTCAATCTTGAGGACTGAGATCACACAGTGTTTGGCCTGAGTAAGGACTGCAGGATCGAAGTCTAATTATAATGAAGTTGTCTCTTTTTCGCTTTGCCTGGATGATTCTTCACCTCTTCCTAGCTCTGACTATGGTTTTGCAAGAAGGCTGAATTACTGCTGAAAAAGGTCAAGAGACAGAAAAATTAGTTCATGTAGCTTCCAAGTAACATTTCAGCTGAAAAAAAATCTTAAATTGTTTGTTTGTATAAATGAAAACATAGGAAAAAGGAGGCTTGCAAAACACTTGCACTATTTATGAATGATGCTCTTGTTTAAAAGAAACAAAGGAAATTGCTATTATTGTATGCAATCCAGTGTACTATATCTATATAAGCGCATGGATATAGTATAACTTTCAATCATTCCTCCTTTTCCTCAGACTGTGCAATCCATACAAACAATTTGTCCATCTGCTTTCATTTTTACCCTTCCAGTCGAAGCATGTGGCATATATTCCATTGTATGTATGCTGCTTGAGGTGTCTGTAGACTGTTTAAATGAGGTAATGTTAAGATTTCATTGTCTATTCATCATACAGATATTTTACATACAAATTTGTCTTTTTCCACTTTGTTAATTTCATTTCCATTTTTATTTCTTGATGTTCCTGTCCCTTATTTTGTAGAGAATAGATATTTTGCCACATGACTATCTGGACTGTTCATATGAACTATAAAACTTCAGCGCCAGATGCTGGCCAGACAATGTGTGAGTATGCAAGGTGTAGAGACCCAGTGAGTTCTTCCCTTTGTGCTTCCTTGCCAGACTTAATCCCATACTTATTGACCCCGCCCCAGCAAAGTTGGAGGAAATCAGAAGAGCTCTGCTCCCATTTAGGCACTGTGAAGGAACTGGAGCTACTCTAATAACTTATAACAGTTTTCAAGTACATAAAAGGTTGTTACAAGCAGGAGAGTGAAATATTGTTCTCGTTAAACTCTGATGGGACAAGAAACAATGGACTTAAATGGCAGCAAGCGTGGTTTAGGTTGGACGTTAGAAAAAGCTTCTTAACTATCAGTAGATAAGCACTGGAACAAATTGCCTAGGGAAGACAAACACCTCTCAGGAATGGCCTAGTTATTACGTAGTCCTGCCTTGAGTGCAGGAGACTCGATTAGATGACCTCTCGAGGCCCCTTCCAGTTCTATATTTCTATGATTCTATGAATACTGTATTTTGGCCTAAATATGGGATGTTTACTGTATGAATAAATTGGTTAATTTTCCACTTAGCAAAATTTGGAATGGCTGTTCTGCAGGAAATCTGACATTTCAACATTTGTTTTCATCTCCAAAAGGGATGAAAAATTGAAATTTCAATTTTTTTTTCCCAGAATGGAGGTCTCCAAAAAAATTTATTCAAAAACATTAAAATGTTTGTTTCAATAGGTTTAGCTAAAACTAAAAAAAAAAAGCACCTTTGTAAAACTGTAATGGTTTGTTTCACTTTGCTGAACTGACCTAAAACATTGGTTTTTGAGTAAAACAGCATTTCTCTTAACTTATATGAATTAGAGTTTGGGCCACCTTTGTCTCATATGGGCCATGCTCCTTGGCGGACTATGTCTTCCATAATGCAATGCAGACCCGGCTGACCAAACTCTGTGGTACATAAGGGGAGTCAAGTGGCTCAGCATAATGACAGACATAACCCAGCCTAGCCCCTGGGCTATATCAGGATCCCAGGCTCTACAGCCGATTTTTGAAAGACCTTCGTTATTAAACTTAGCTGTGCCTCAGTTTCTCTGAGGTACTGTGAGGCTTAATTGAAATATTTGAAGATCACTTTAAGACATATTCTCATCTCAAAAAGAAAAGGAGTACTAGTGGCACCTTAGAGACTAACCAATTTATTTGAGCATAAGCTTTCGTGAGCTACAGCTCACTTTATTGGTAGCTCACGAAAGCTTATGCTCAAATAAATTGGTTAGTCTCTAAGGTGCCACTAGTACTCCTTTTCTTTTTGCGAATACAGACTAACATGGCTGCTACTCTGAAATTCTCATCTCAGTTACTCTAGAGCGGCTCCATTTTAATACAATAGGACTCTATGCATTAGGGTCCTATGCCTGAGGATCTGATTGCAGAGTCAGTCTGTTGGCTTAATTCAATATAAAGATAGAGGCCATTTGCAAATTTCCTGTCTAGGTTCAGATTTACATCCCCAAAGTTCCAGGGTCTTTCGTTCTGCAGTTGTGGATCAGGGCTGCTTTACTCCTGGTGATGTCATTCACCAAGTTGTTTAGCAAACTGGGAAAAGCTGTAGACACATATGGATAAGAATAGCTGTCTAAAGTACTTACCCCATCACCACTGTATCTGAGCACTTCACAACAATTAGTGTGTTTCATCATTACAACACCGCCGAGGAGATAGGGAAGTGCTATTATCTCCTCTCGAAGCACAGAGAGGCTGAGTACTTTTTAAAAGGTATTTAGGTGCCTTAAGATGCAGATAGATGTTAGAGGGATTTGATTTGCAAAAACATCTAAGCACCTATTTGCATCTTTTCATGCCTAACACCTTTAAATACCTGGCCCTAGGTGACTTACCCACAGGAAGACTGGGGGGAAGGTCTCCCAAGTACTGGGCAAATGCCCTAACCACTGGATCCCACCCCTTTTGAGAATCTGCAGCAGCTTCAGTGGGGCTCCACAGGGTGTCATTCGGTGCAGAATTTGGTCCCACATCAGCAGTGACACCCCTTGAGGTATAATGACAAGGGCTGCATATCAATCCTCAAACTTAAAAGGGTAAGTGGTGCTCTAGTTTCATTGGGAAGAAGGGAGAAGATAGAAATAAAACAAAGAATAGTGGCCCATATCTAGCACTTCACAATTTCAAAATGCCCCAAAAAACATTTCCGGCTGGGACTTTCAGCCCTCAGTCACCATTTCTACTCACACAACCCTGCCCGCTCATGTTCTTGCGCCTGCAAGTGTAAACACCTGCAAATACACCAGCTCTTTGTGGGAGGGATGATCTTTGTGTTGCGTGTTCGTACAATGCCTAGCACAATGGGGTCCTGGTTCGCACTGGGGCTTCGTGGGTGCTACTACAATATAAATAATAAGCACTACTTCACTAACCCTTGTGAGTGCCCTTTCAGAAGTCTAACACCTGTGAAAACAAGTCGGCAGCATTTGTATCTACAAAAAAAATTACACAACATTGGAATTGCCATATTGTATCAGACCAAGATCCTCCTAGCCCAGGATCATCTCTCTGTCAATGGCCAGCACCTGATGCTTCAGAGGAAGGTGGAGGAAACCTCGCAGGAGGAAGACAAAGGGTAACCTATCCTCCATAAAGTTTTCATCCTAAACCCAAATAGAGATTAGTTTAAACCCTGAAGTTTAAGGTTTTACAGCCTTTCAAAATGTTTGCCATTGACTCATATAGTTCTGGATATTCTTGGTGTCCATACATCTCAATGACTTTTGCAGAAACAGGTAGATGCCAATACTTGCATGCACTTGTTAGGGCCATATGCAAGTATCAGAATTTTAGCACATGCTTGCAGCTACAAAGCCTAGGCTTGTGTGTGTGTGAAGGAACAAAGAATGAGGCCAAGAAGATTCCCATAGAAAAATGAACTATTTATCACTTAATTTCTATGGTGCATAAATAGGTGCATGATACGCATAGGAGGGTTCTCTTTCCTCTGAAACGTCTGGTACTGAGTACTATCAAAAGACACAGTCCTGCTCAGGATCAGCTGGAGAGGACCCTGTGCCTTGGTCGAACACAATGCTACTGTATCCATTAATTTCAAATGAACACTGTGCTACTGTATCCAAGTACAAAACTGGAGCCAAAACCAAACTAGACAGAGCACTGCTCCATGTTATTATCATGATTCCCTGGTTTCTCTGCTATTGAATCACATCCTGTTTGAATGTCTTTGGATTAAAATGAATATGCCTGGAAAGAAATGTGATACTGTCTGCTGTGGTTTGCAAAAGAATGTCAAATTACTTTCTGAACGATTCAGCCAAAAGTTCTAAATGATACACAATCCATAGAGCTTATAATTAAAAATATGCAGGTGCATGAATATGGGTGCATTTTTCTCAGATATGCTTCTGAGATCTATAAAAGCCAGACATTACTAGGAATGTGCCGAATTAACCATAAATAATTCAGGTAGCCAGAGAACCTCTGCATCTGCTGTTTTGAAGAGAATCTGCACACACTGTCATTATCTTTGCTTCCATCCACTATTGTTCTGACTTGCTGTTTGAATGTAGGTTAGATATTTGAAGAAAAGGCCACTTTAAAAAAAAATCCAGATGTGTTATGCCAAGTTATACTCAGTTGTGTCAATACATTATTTCGGTGTCACTGACTGATATTATGTGACTCAAAGTGTCAAATATTGGAGAAAAAAAATAAATTACTTCTCAGCTCTGGGTACTTGTCTGTTCCTATACTCAACAGCCTATCTAAATTCTTGATTGCTTTATAAAAGATCATGCCCCTAATAAAAACACTTCTCCCTCTGCATCTTTTAATACTGCTCTTTTTCTCTTCCTTCCCCTTCTCTTCCTTCCCCACCACCTGTCTATATCAAATTGGTTCTGGAAGCAAACTTATTTATCGTAAAATAGTAACTGTGGGGAATAAGTAAGAGGATTAATAGAACAGAGTAAAGCATTATGACCCCAAAGAAAAAAAAATCTGAGATTGAAAAAGAAGCTGAGCCTGTTGACCTAAGTCAATAAATGGGGTGTAAAAACTCTTTTGAGTGCTAAACCTGGCTCCATCTGGGCCCTTTGAGCCAGTCAAAACCCAATTACATTTCCATGAAGATCAGGAGAACTGTTATTTACCCCATTGAGTGTTAAAAAGATTCAAGAGAGGAAGAACAGTCCTGGGGTGAGATACTGACCTAGGCCCTAGAAGATCTGAATTCAGTTCCTAGCTCTGCTGCAGGCTTCCCTTTTCCTCTTCCTTCCTTTTCCTCGCTCTGTGCCACAGGTCATTACCCGTGAAATGAGGATAATAATTCTATCAGCTTAGCCTATCAGAACCTCAGGGCCGGGATTGTCTCTTACTATATTTATATAGTGCCTGCCACAATGTAGCTCTGATCCTTCAGGGCCTCTGGGTGCTATTGTAATGGAAATAATAAAACTAATGGAGGGAAGCAATCATCAGGTTCCACAACTTCTGAGATCAACAATTAAAGTGGTGAATACAGCTGTGCAAATAACGTATTTTTCACTTAACATAAGAACAGCCATATTGGGTCAGACCAAAGGTCTATGTAGCCCAGTATCCTGTCTTCTGACTGTAGCCAGTGCCAGGTGCCCCAGAGGGAATGAACAGAACAGGTAATCATCAAGTGATCCACCCCCTGTCGCCAATTCCCAGCTTCTGGTAAACAGAGGCTAGGGACACCATTCCTGCCCATCCTGGCTAATAGCCATAGATGGACCTATCCTCCATGAATGTATCTAGTTCTTTTTTGAACCCTGTTAGAGTCTTAGCTTTCACAACATCCTCAGGCAAAGAGTTCCACAGGTTAACTGTGAGTTGGGTGAAGAAATACTTCCTTTTCTTTGTTTTAAACCTGCTGCCTATTAATTTCATTTGGTGACCCCTATTTCTTGTGTTATGAGAAGGAGTAAATGACACTTCCTTATTTACTTTCTCCAAACCCATCATGATGTTATAGACGTCTATCATATCCCCCTTAGTCGTCTTTTTTCCAAGCTGCCACTTCTCTGGCAGCTCAAAAATAAAAGTAAAATTTGCAAATCAAACAGCTATAAAAAATGTCATTTTGATTGAACTAAGTGTTTTGTTTAGACAACACAAAAACCCCTCAAAGGCTCATATTTTAAATAAAGTGGTAAGAAATTTTGAAATAAGAAGTCATTTCAAACAGAAAAATCAAAACATTTCATTTCAGCAGGCCTACATTTCCTCCAATAATAACTCCCATTAATTATTCAATTTGCTCGCTCTCTTCCTACTGGTCAGTATCCATCAAATTATATTTCCTCTCCCATGCAATGCTGATTTCCACTGATGGATTAGTTTGTTTATAAAGATTGCAGCTGAACAGATTTTGAAAACTGCTGGAAGTTAATCGTTGGTTTCCCAGCTCGCAGGAGGCCAGGATTAAAATGCTCTTTACCTTGAGGCCGTCCCCAGGTACATAAGGCTCCAAAACCAGTTTGCAAAATTATATCTGAAGCACAAACAGAGCATACAATAACAAGAAAATGCATTGCCTATCTTTTAAACACTTAGGGAAACGTTTGGGATTGACACTGATATATAGGTAAGTGAGACACTTACAAAACAGAGCATTTTGGAATACATTTTGATAAATGATACTTCCTTCCAACAATTGGTCTGCAGTGGAGGCTGTGTCACTTTCTAAGTGCATCTAAATTGCCCAGGACTATTAAGAAGTCATTTAAGCTCCGGCAATGTTTTGTCTGGTTCTGAAATTGAGCACTAAAAATGTATGCCTTGTCCAAACACATAATGAAAACATTATTTTTTCCTTTCTTTCTAAGCCAACCCACCCCATGCATCCCCAATAATCAAAATAATAAATAACTGATGACACATCACAGCAAGAGTGAGTGAAATAGGAGCCATCACAGTCCAGTTTGAGAGCTTTCTTCTAGGACTGAGAGTGATATTAAAATCAGAAGATCCTTTTTACCACTTTATCTGATCCATGATTTAAAAGCAATATCTACAGGCTTCACAGGCCAGAGAAAAGCAATTCTAGATGAAGACAGAGAAATGCTGACTAAGCGGAAAGCTGTTCTGATTAAACAAAGCAGCCAAGTGAAGGGGAGTGAAGAAACTCAAGTCAACACCTCGGTAGAAGAACAAATACAATAATTATTAAGCATCTATAGTATAGTGAAGAGGGCAGGGCTTCTGCGGCCCTTACTGGATGCCCCTCATAAGACTGCAGAGGTTAAAATGATAGATGTTCTTCAGGGCAGGAAGTGCCTGTGCCTACCTGTTTGTTCAGCAACTAGTATAGCCCATAGGGCTAGCTTGACTTTACTATATTCACTGCCTTTCCCTTTTTATTCTGCCTTTATTATATTCAGCAGTAATGCAAGGAACCTACAGGCCTGTATCTTGTAGGACATTGGCTTCAGCAGTTGGCACAAGGCTTGAGGCCTATGAACTTCGGCACAGATAAATGGCCCAATGGTAAACCCCCTCCTAAGTTTGGGGGAATTGAATATAGAGTTTAGGGGAGAATTTTGTCCATAATGACATCAGCCAACCACAGAAACATGAGCTAAGATCAGCTTTTGTAAAGAACATCCAACCACAAGACTGCCATGGCAATGAATTGACATGTATGATAAGAAGTTGAAATCATAAATGGTTTTATATCATAAATGATTTAACCTATAGAGGGAGGCCACCTCAACATTAGTAAGGGGAGGAAATAGAGATAAGGAAGAGGGGAGAACTCCCTACGGAATATGCATTAGACACGGTAGCATCAGAATAATATATTATAAAAGTGGCATCCCAGCCTGTGGGGAGAGGGAGAGAGAGATGTAGCCATTGGGAGGTACCAGAATCAGAGGGTTGGAAAAGACCTCAGGAGGTCATCTAGTCCAACCCCCTGCTCAAAGCAGGACCAACCCCAACTAAATCATCCCAGCCAGGGCTTTGTCAAGCCGGGCCTTAAAAACCTCTAATGATGGAGATTCCACCACTTCCCTACATAACCCATTTGATTGCTTCACCACCCTCCTAATGAAATAGTTTTTCCTAATACCAAACCTAGGCCTCCCCCACTGCAACTTGAGACCATTGCTCCTTGTTCTGTCATCTGCCACCACTAAGAACAGCCTAGCTCCATCCTCTTTGGAACCCCCCTTCAGATAGTTGAAGACTGCTATCAAAGCCCAAGACCAGTAACATTATCTCCATTTTGCAAATGGGTAAACTGATGCACACGGCAGGAATTAATTTGTCTAAGGTCAGTCAGCGGGTTAGTGGTAAAATCAGGAACTGAACCCACAACTCCTGAATCCTAATCTAGTGCCCTATCCATTAGGTTATGCTGCTTCTTCCACTAGGCTATGAGGGCCACTGATGAAGATAAAGGTGACAGTGATGAGGAAGGTAATGGCTAACATTTCAGGTTTTTATGCAAGGGATAATGTGAGTATGGATGTTCAAATGTACTGTCTGTATTATCTCTATCTCCTTTACTCAGCTGGAGTATTTGTGACTGTGCTAAATGTCTTAATAAATTATTTGTAAATATAGAAGAGTTCCTATAGTGTGAGTGTTGCAGCTTCACATCGGGGTTCCCAACTATATAGTAATGTTAATAATACTGAGCCTGATCTTGGGAAAAGAACCTGTCAACTTGCAAAGTGATAACTGGGAATTCTTATACATAATCTATAAACGAGGTTACCCTAGAACAATGGTGATCATCTGGGCACTAAATAGTACTACTGCGTTGTTTGAGAAGTGGTGTGTGCTAATGTACTACAGTACTGTGAAACACAGTGACTGCAGTAACTGCTGTATGCAGAGGGCCAGATCCTCATTTGATATCAATGGGAGCCGTTCCATTGACTTTTACACTAATTGAGGATCTGACCCAGCCTTCTACCTTCTCTATTATCAGGATGTCCTTGTTGCTAACTTGCTACTTGATTGTTCCAGCTTGGATAATAGGTTAGTGATGGTGGGAGGCTGGAACCATGTGGCCACTTTAATTGCTACAGTATATCAAAACTTCGTTTTGTTATTTAAGATCTTCCTGTCCACAACATAACAGGACAAAGCACTTCCGTAACATTCATCTGATATCAATTCATTTGATAATTTAAGGCCCCAATTCTGCAAATTGACTTACTGATGAGAAAGAGTGTAGAACAGATAAAATGCGGGCATTGTTTGGCTTTAACAACGGTACACTAGATGATTTAGATTGCCAACTCTTCTAAGTGACAGCTCAACCAACATGCAAGCAAAAGCTGAAAGCATGTCCAGGGTTGCAAAAACAGCAGGGTTAATAATTATTTATGATAAAAAAAACATATATAATGAGAACCTCAGGAACCCCCAACTCAAGCATGATGTTAGAAGGCCAAAGGAATACAAGTGAGTCAATTCACATATCATGGTAGCAATATATAAGCCAGTGTGGATATCCAGAAGGAAATTATGACACAAATTGCCTAGTTGCAGCTGCATTCACCAGCTTAAACAAGCTTTAGCTGTCAAAAATCTGCAGCTTAAAGACCCAACTACAAGCCTTCAACTCAAACGTTATTTCTACATTAACAGATGGACATGAATGCTGGAAATCTACCAAAGACATAGACGGATGTCCACGTGCCTTTGAAAGCAAATGCCTTAGGAGAATATTAGGTATTTATAACAAATAGAAAGATTTGCCAGAGTTCAACAGCTCCTTATCTCCAAAGTTATCCAGAAAAGAAGATGGAAATAGCTGGGATATGCATTAAGAGGGAAGCCAGAACATCTGTCATGGCAGGCATGCCATTGGAAGCTAGAGGAACACATACAGGGGCCAACTGAAAAAAATCCCTCCAAACAATACTTAGGAAAAATGTATGGGACTCACTTAATAACACGGATATGAAAAGAGCTGCCCAGAATAGACAGGGATGGATGTTTGTGCCCTAAGCAATTTTTAATACTGCAGAAAGTATTCCAAATCAGAAGTCAGCAAAGCAGTCACAGCAGGACATGCTTACAGTTCAGCATGTGTTGAATCAAGGCCTATGTCCTTGAGCAGCTTCTGGAACGACAGAAAGCTACAGTCTGCATAAATCACTGTGTGTCCTCGTATCAGATGAGTAAGTCTGGCATTATCCTGCTGACCTCCATGATATGAATGCTCAAGGACCCCTTTTCTAGCCATCACCTTGACAGCACACCTATTTATGTTGACCACTGTGGAAATTACAGATAATTACAACTCTTGAAGAAAAGCATTTCAGTAAGTCACTATATTTTGCTACAAAAGCTTTTGCAACATTCATGTATGAAAGATGCACTTTAAAAATAACACCTGATGTAATGCAATACAGTTTGAAACAGCACTGTATGGTATTGGTGTTGTGTGGGTATTTTTGTACTGAATCACAGTGAAACTGAGAATTGGCCCTAATTATCCATCTGAAATAAGAACTGTGAGTGGCCCTGTAAAGGAGACATTTTATTAAATAAAGAGGGCTTATTATATTGTTGGATAACAATCATATCTAATTTCCAGTAGTTTATTAGCAATTCAATTTAGGATTGGATTCATCCCAGAAGGTTTCAATATCTGATCTACTCTCAAGCACAATACTGAAACAATGAACAGAGTAAATCAATACCCTATCACTGCAATAAAGTGAGCCAAATTCAGCACTGATGTGTAAGGTGGTGCAATTTAGACCCCACTGTACCAGTTTTAGCATCCTTAGACCTACTCACACTCAGCTGACTGTAGGTAAGTCAACCAATGATTCAGGAGGTGTAAGAAAATGAAAGTTCCACTCAATCAAGGAGCTACTATCACATTCCATGAAAAGAGTGACTGGTGTGAAAATGTCAGAAAATCCAGACATTAGTACCACTGTCCAGAGATTTTTAATTCCAAATACAAACTCCGATTGCTCGCAGTAGATTCAAGATTGTGAGAAATACCAGATTCAAATTATTATTATTATTTGTATAATCATAGCACCTAAAAGTCCCAGTTGTGGACCAGGACTCCATTGCACTAGTTGCTGTACAAACACAGAACGAAGAGGCACAAAATCAATTATTTGTATAGAAATCCAGCAGCTCTGAAGGTATACTTATGGAATCACGCAGCTAGTGAGCTATAAAAAAAAATACAGATAGTCCAGCCCCATGTACCCAACATGTCGTCCCAGTACACTGATTGGTCAATCCTCCTTCAAAATGCAGCTAATGACTGAAGAGTTTGTCAGAACGCTTCCAGTTTGACCACTTGTGGGACAGACTGAGCAACAAAAAGAGATGCAAAGAAGCATTTCTTGGGAGTTTTTCCTCAGTCTGTTCTTCTGATTCAGCTCGAGGAAAGTACAGTGGACCTGACAGTCACTATTAGGCCATTTAATGAAATTCTTAATATTCACAAACATGGGTCCACCTGAACAACAAATCCAAAACTGGATTTCTGACCCAAGATTACTTGTTTTGTCTTTTATAACATTTTACTTAATCATTCTCAGAAATATCCTTATGCTGATGCATGTACCAACAAAGCATTAAAACTGGAGCTGGATTTGCACCATTTTATTGTTAATCACCTAAAAATTTCAGCTTTGAGAAAAGAGTTACAGCATATGATTATATGGATTAGAAACAACGGTATGAAGCTTAACGCCACTGAGATACTACTTGGTTTCAGGATCACCTTGAAACTTCGGTACTAAAAGCAATACATGATAGTTGTGAGGACGTGAAGCTTTTTTAAAATCTGTAGCAGGAAGACAGGTGGGACTGAACAGGAGATGGTTCGAGGCAGAATCTCTCCCGTGAAGCAAAGATAGAGTGAGAGGACTGTCTTATGTGTTTCCCTTAGTCTAGTGAAGTTGCTTAGAAGAAAGCTCCTCATTCTGTGATTCTTTACAGTGCTGCCCAATACTCGCTAAAGTGATGAGAAAACACTTCTAAAAATTTTACTTAAATCAAGCAGGCAGAACTATCAGGAGCTTTTTGAAAGTTATCTCACCTTCAGTTTCCACTGCTTCAAAATGGGAAAAATGCTATTGACCTGGGTTCTGCATTGTGAGATCTATTGATGAAAAGTGCTTTATAAGAGCTAGGTGTTACTATGATAGTGGCACAGAAGCACCACTATAATTAAGGTTGTGTCATGATGAAACACAGACAAGACCCCAATCGTCGGCGGGAAAGATCGAACCTGCGACCTCTGAAGCTTAGGGTATGAGCCTCTTCTGCATGAGCTAAAAGCCATGTGGTCCTGAACTAAGGCTGTAGCGGACTCATCAACCTCTAGATGGTCTAGGTACCACTAGAAGGGGGCAGAGCACCACACCAAGCAGGCATGGGTTACAATGACATCTGTTTAAAGATCAACCTTCCTAAGGCCAGGTCTACACAATAAACTTACCCCGGTATAACTACATCACTCAGAGGTGTGAAAAATCCACCCCCCTGAGCAACACAGTTATACCAACCTAATCCCTGGTGTAGACAGTGCTATGTCAATGGGAGAGCTTCTCCTGTCAACATAGTCACCTCTTCTCATGGAGGTGGATTTACTATGCTGAAAGGAGAAACGCTCCCATTGGCATAGTAGCATCTTCGCCAATGCAGCACTGTAGGTGTAAACAAGCCCTAAGTCCTCTAAAAGCTACATGCTTAGTTGCGTTTTTTTAAAAATTTGGTGAGCCTCAAGAAGGTGACATTTAAGTTCAATGATCCAACATCGGAGTCATTTAAGTGTGGGTTCCCGAGATATAAGCCTGGAAAAAATAGTCATTTAATTTTCAAGGAGCGGGGAGGTTGCCCACAGTTAGACACAAAACTGTTGATATGATGTGAGTCAAAATGGTCTCAATCTGTTGAGCTTTATCCAAGGTAGTGTATGGCACTCACTAAATCTGTGGGGGACCAGAGGTGAGAATGGTATTTAAGAACATGTTCACTTCTTTGCTTGCATAGTTTTGCAATCAGAGGGATCACAGGGTGCATGCACCAGTAAAGAAAAAATCCATGAGAGGGTTTCTAAGCAACCACTTTATGTTTACCCACTGCCATTGTCCCAGTCAACATCCCACAACTGACATTTCTACTCTGAATCTTTGTACACCTGTGTAATAAAGATTTAACAAATCATGTTGCTTGTTCCAGGTTGTCTCGTATAATACATGTTTAATTTATTTAATGGGGAAGTTTACTATGAATGCAGCAGAATAGACAGCACCGTGCTAACCACAGTTGTTGTTATATCACATGGGGAGATGAAGGACACAAGTATTTGGAGGAGGGACCGGGGAAACAAAGACAAGGAGAGAGGTTGTGGTGGCAGAGGACTTGGGCAATGAAGACAGGTGGTCAACAAGCCTTGGACTCATCTTTGAGAAAAATCTATATACTACAAGCCCCTGGGGGAATGAGGGCAAGTGGTGAATTCCTGATTGTAGGGTAGATTAATGTGGCGTTTCTCCAAGACATATAGCACAGAGATTTGGAACTGAGAGCACAGGTACCTTGACCACTGAGGGAAGAGAAATGTGCACACTGCCAGGGTTGCCACATGAAAATTCTGGGCAATTTGTGGATCACAAGGCTGCAGAAGTTTGTGGGAGAGTAAAGAGTACACCATGATTACAGGCCGGTTTGACTAGGTATGCAAATTGTGGGATGTGATATGTACAACTGCATAAATGACTCTAAAGCCTAACTACAACAGATCTTTTCCCATTCAAAAAACTAGGAAAATCAATGGCAAAAATCTACAATAACGCAGAGCTAATGTTGCTTGGTGGTAAGTCATGCCCTTGCAGAATGCTAAATTGAGCAAAAGTCAGCCTATGAAAGCCAGGAAATGCACAACTAAGGATGCCAATTCAACTTTAACTCTGACCTCTTTCAGTAATGTCTGAATATGCTCCATTAACCCACATACGTTTACTCTGCCAAGGGAATGACACACCACAAAGCAACCTTAACTCTGTATTAACATAGTTTTTTTAGCACTGAATTATTATTAATAAAGAACTTGTTTGGGGAGGTTGTCTGCTACTCTGACACTATCCCAAAGTCAGGACTTTTGGGTTCTACTCTTGGGTTTGTCACTCACTAGATATGTGTCCTTTGACTTTTAAACTCTCTCTTCCACACACTGTACATTGTAGACTTAGTGTGGCCAGCTGTTGTGATTTTATTGTGAGGTCTCATGATATCTGGTGAGGTCTCATGATAAAGCCCCTGCTTTCGTGCATACATGAGATTCTCAGCTTAAGACCAAGACCACGTACTTGCCAAGAAAAGTTTGAAAATGTGATCTGCATGCACCCTAAAGGCTCAAAAAACCAGAAAGTATGTGTGTGCGTTTTTTTTTTTAATCTCATGATTTTTGAATGTTTGAAGTTGACAGTACTGTAAAGTACAATCTGGAAGGACTTTTCCCATTTGTTAAGTTGGTCTAATAATGCTCTCGGACATCACAGGCATGATTTGAATTTCGATTAAATAATGTTAAGCATGAGACCCTCAGATGAAAGGTGCCATAATAATTAGGGCTTTCATAGAGCCTTCCATCTGAGGCTATCCAAAAGTGCTTCAAAGCCGCTAAACTTCAGGCACGCTGGAATGCAGACAAAGGAAATCTATCACAGAGCCAAGGAGATAATACCCATTTCTACTGACTCCCAGTCTTGTGCTTTAACCACAAGGAGACCTTTCCACAACCTTAGTATAAAATATCCTTAAAGGGAAGTTAGTACAGGAACTAATCTATGAGCAAATGTTTGTATGCACCTCACCAGCGAGACAGAATAAAGAGTAAAAATGGGATGTGTTTTTTCTTTTGTAGATAACTGAACAAGCATTCCCAAGTGCTGCTCTGAGTGTAAACCTAAGGCTGGGACGGCAGAAAGAAAGAGAGCAAAGAAAGAAAGAGTTGATTTTAAATCAGGTGGCAAAGTCAAAGGTTTGATCATTTCCAACATCTATTGCGTAAATAAAAAAAGTATGGCACAAATCCAAGAAATGGAAGCTGAACCCTCTGGTGTGACTGCATCATCTGACTAAACAGAGATGGAACTATGGTATTTATATAGCCCCTATTACCAAAGTGCTTATCTTCAATGTAATTATCGTCCCATGTGGTAATGCTACTATCACCATTATACAGATAGAAACGGAGGCACAAGGTCACACAGGAAGTCTGTGATAGAGCAGAGACAAGAACAGGGTTTTCCAAGGCCTAACCTACCACCTCAATCATTAGATCACACTTCTTCAAGGCACATATGCTTACTATTCTTTTAGGGTTCAATCCTATGCTCTGAACCAAGATTGTGAAGTGCATTTAAACACATGCTTTCCTCCATCTCTTTTTAAGCATGTGCTTGAGTCACACTGATTTCAATGACATAGACTAATAGAAAGGGATCTCAGGAGATCATCTAGTCCAACCCCCAGTTCAAAGCAAGGCCAATCCCCAATTTTTGCCCCAGATCCCTAAATGACCCCCTCAAGGATTGAACTCACAACCCTGGGTTTAGCAGGCCAATACTCAAACCACTGAGCTATGCCTCCCCACCTGTGCTGAGAGTCAAGCTTAGCTTGTAGTGATTCACTGAATAGGGAAGGGCTTGAACATGTGCTTAAAGTTAAGCACATGTTTAAGTGCTTTGCTGTGTCAGGGTCAGATTGTGTGGCATCATTCATGGTGGAGACCTTAATGTGTCTCATTATTTACAGACCATCAAAAGTCACGCCTGTCAGGGACAAAGGAAGGCAAAAAAATCCAGAAGAACCTGTTAACCCCAATGAGGGCAAATCTGCTAGAAGTTCCAAATTCGCAATGGAGTTATAAAGGTGGGAGGTTTCAGAGTAACAGCCGTGTTAGTCTGTATTCGCAAAAAGAAAAGGAGTACTTGTGGCACCTTAGAGACTAACCAATTTATTTGAGCATGAGCTTTCGTGAGCTACAGCTCACTTCATCAGATGCATACCGTGGAAACTGCAGCAGACTTTATATATACACAGAGAATATGAAACAATACCTCCTCCCACCCCACTGTCCTGCTGGTAATAGCTTATCTAAAGTAATCATCAGGTTAGGCCATTTCCAGGTGGGAAATGATATTGAGTCCTTTGTGCCAAGACCTGCTATTTGTCTCTCCCTGATCTGTGGAGGTTTTTCCTTTGGGCCTAGTTCTTCACTGTCCCCTTTCTGCATCCTGCCAAGAATAAAATGTATGGCAGATGTAACACTCCTTTAGTATCAAAAAGCATCCATCTCCTCCAGTGAACTTCCAGGGTGCTGTTTAATAGATTTGAACAATACAAGGGAAACACAAGAAAGGATGTTACAGCTCTTTGCTGTATATAATCAAAGAAAGCCTCTTGAAATTGATTTCCATTGTTTGTCTTGTTCTTACCTGAGAAAAGACAGGGCCACCTGGATGTAGATAAAGAAAAGGGAAATAAGTCTTTCTCTCTCTCTCTCTCTTATATTTTAAGAGCTAGCACTGTCTTTTTAAGCCAAAATTCTCTTGGGAAGTGATAGTAACTTGGCTGCATTTGCTTTACTCCTACCAAACTTGATTCATAGGAATGTCCCAGCACAACAAATGACACGGGAACTACAAAGAGGCGCTGGATAAAAGCGTTAAACCTCTCTCATTTTGATCAGGTTGCAATACTCCACTGAAGGATGAATTGTTGAATCCATTGCCTCAAAGATTAAGCCTCAGAGTTGTATGAGTTGACAGAATTTAATAGCAATTGCCAGTTCCAGGATGGAAGAAGAATGCTTTTTTTTTTTTTCTTTCCAATTTATGGGCTCAATCCTGGAAGGTGATAAGCAGTCTGGCCCCAATCCACTTACATATATGTTTACCTTCCAACACGTCCTTAAATCCCCTTGACTGTTCTGAATGGAAGTGCTTTCCTTAATCAAGGCTATTGAGTTTAATGGATTACTCATGTGCTTAAAGTAAAGTGTTTGGCTGGGTTGGGACTTCAGATCTCAGAATGCTGCAGCATTATTTACACTGGTGAACCTTTGCAAAAGCTGGCATTTTGAATATCATTACACACCATTAGCAAAATAGAACATTTTAAGGGGAAAAAAAACTAAGGAAATATATAAAAGACTGAACCTAAATTAAGGATAAATGTTTATAAAGCAATTTAAAGATGAAAACCTCTCCAGTGCCTAGACTGTTGATACTATTGCAGCTTTGCAAAATGGTAATTAAAATTTAATGAACATAAAATCTGATTGCTCACATAATTTACCACAATGATTGATGATAAAAAAAAATAAACAATATCTTACTCATGCCTCTACATAAACAGATAAATGACCCATCATGGGAGAATGGGTGGGTAGCAGTTACCAAAGCTGTTTTATTAGTAGACCTGAGTCCAAAAATGGTGCCATTTTTTTTGCGGACGGGGGGCGGTGGACTAAAAATTTTGTGAGGAAAAAAAAGGTCAGAATTTCAAGTATTTTTTTAAACTTGAACTCCACAGTGACAGCAATTTATGGGAGTGGGCATAGGAAAATCAAAGTTTCCATCTTTTCCGCCCAATTTTGAAAATTCAGCCAACTCTAATTGCTAGTAATAGGAATAATGCTAATACTGAATGTTAAGGGGAGAGGAAACAATTTTGGATAAAATAAGAATCTTCTCCCCACATGCCTGCACCAGAATATGAGCTGGACCCAAGCCAACACTGTACTAAAGCTTGGAAGGGTCTGAGTAATTTTTTAGTCATTTTTCATTTAAGGGCATCTAGGTTGCCATCAGGACTGGAAGTGAAAATGCTGGAGTCCCAGGAGAGAGGATGTTATTATATGCTTTCCAGCCTTGTTTTGCCCACCCAAGAATTCTAAATAAACATCATCCAGGTAAGTATTAAAATCTTTGGATCCTTGCCTCAGTTCAACTGAACAGATCTTGCAAATGTCAGCAGGTTTAGTCAGTCCTAGTAAAACTGGCTCTCTGTGTTTTCCCCCTGGTTTCTACTAAAGAACAAAACCAAAGGGGCAGATTCCTCTCTACTTCCCAAATTAATAGTGATACACAAACATTAATTTGTCTTTCATTTGCTTCTTTCCAGGTGTTAACATTGAATGAGTCCCTACAACCACTGCAGTGGAAATCTGGCCCTTAAATTGGGGGGGAAGCTTCCTAATTTGACAATTAGATGTCAGGTCATTGATCATCTCAGAAAGAATCACACTGAATGCATAAACCGCTAAATCTGGATTTAGGACATAATTCAGCAAAGCATGTTAGTACATGGTGAACTTTAGACACTTATTTTAGGTACGCATATGGCCCGTATCACCATAGTATCTGAGTGCTTCACAATTTTTAACATATGCATCCTCATAATTCACCTGTGAAATGCTATTTTTCCCATTTTCTAGATATGGAACTGAGACACACAGGCACTAATTGACTGGCCTAAGGTCACATAGGAAGTCTATGGTGGAGTAAGGAATTGAACCTGAGTCTTTCAGGTCCCAGACTAATATAAGAACAGCTATACTAGGTCAGAGCAGTGGTCCATCCAGCACAATAATGTGTGTTCTGACAGTGGTCAATGTCAGCTGCTTCAGAGGGAAGTAACAGAACAAGGCAATTATCGAGTGATCCATCCCCTGTTCTCCAGTCCCAGCATCTGGCTGTCAGTAGCTTAGGGACTGCTAGAGCATGGGGTTGCATCCCTGACCATCTTGGCTAATAGCCATTGATGAACCTATCCTCCATGAATTTATCTAGTTCTTTTTTGAGCCCAGTTATACTTTTGGCCTTCACAACATCCCCTGGCAACAAGTTCCACAGGTTTACTATGCATTTGGTTAAGAAGTACTTCCTTATGTGTATTTCAAACCTGCTCCCTATTATTTTCATTGGATGATCCCTGGTTCATGTGTTATGAGAAGGTGTAAATAACACTTCTTTATTCACTTTAACGCCATTCCTGATTGTATAGTTTTCTATCATATCTTCCCTTAGTCATATCTTTTCCACGTTGAACAGCCCCAGTCTTATGAATGTCTCCTCATATGGCAGTGGTTCCATACTCCTAATCACTGTTGTTGCTTTTATCTGTACTTTTTCTAATTCTAATATACCTTTTTTGAGATGAGGTGACCAGCACGGCACGCAGTATTCAAGGTGTGGGTGTACCATAGATTTATACAGTGGTATTATGATATTTTCTGTCTATTATCTATCCCTTTACTAATGATTCCTAACATTGTTAGCTTTTTTGGCTGCTACTGCACATAGAAGTAGATGTTTTCAGAGATCTATCCACAGTGACTCCAAGATCTCTTTCTTGAGTGGTAACAGCTAATTTAGAACCCTCATTTTGTATGTATAGCTGGGATTATGTTTTCCAGTGTGCATTACTTGCACTTACCAATATTGAATTTCATCTGCTATTTTGTTTCCCAGTCACCCAGTGTAGTGAGATCCCTTTGTAACTCTTTGCAATCAGCTATGGACATAACTATCTAGAGCAGTGGTTCTCAACCAGGGGGCTGGGGCCCCCTAGGAGAGCCATGAGCAGATTTCAGGGGCTCTGCCAAGCATGGCCAGTCTTAGACTCGCTAGGACCCAGGGCAGAAAGCCGAAGTCCTGCTGCATGGGACGAAAGCCTGGAGCACCATGCCCCACCACCCAGGGCTGAAGCCAAAGCCTGAGCAACTTAGCTTCACAGTGCCCGATGGTATGGGGCCCTGGGCAATTGCCGGCTTGCTATCCCCTAATGCCAGCCCTGGCTTTTATATGCAGAAAAACCATTGTTGTGTCACAGGTGGGCCATGGATTTTTTATAGCATGTCGGGGGGGCCTCAGAAAGAAAAAGGTTGAGAACCCCTGATCTAGAGTAATTTTGTATAATCTGCAAATTTTGCCACCTCACTGTTTACTCCTTTTTTTCCAGATCATTTATGAATATGTTGAACAGCACTGGTCCCAATACAGATCTTTGGGGGACCCTACTATTTACCCCTCACAACTGTGAAAACTGACCATTTATTCCTACTGTTTGTTTCCTATCTTTCAACCAGTTACTGATCCATGAGAGGACCTTCCCTCTTATCCCATGTCTGCTTACTTTGCTTTAGAGCCTTTGGTGAGGGACCTTATCACAGACTTTCTGAAAGGCCAAGTACAACATAAGAACATTAGAACATAAGAATGGCCATACTGGGCCAATGCCAGGTGCTTCTGAGGGAATGAACAGAACAGATAATCATCAAGTGATCTATCCCATGTCGCCCATTTCCAGCTTCTGGCAACCAAAGTCTAGGGACACTTCAGAGCCTGGTTTTGCATCCCCGCCCACCCTGGCTAATCATTGATGGACCTATCCTCAATGATACAATATCCTAACCACTGGATTATTCTTCTGCTTGCAATGTGCTCTACAAGTACCCTAGGTTGTGAGATACCTCACCACCACCTCCTTTTTCTGTGCCTTCTGGATCAGTTCCCTAGAGCCACCAGCCTCTGGCAGTACAAAGCACTGCCTTCCAGGCCCTCACAGGAAGCAACAGACACACAAAAACCCCATAGTCCTCAGAGTGTTCCCTACAGTTTCCAGCCCCTTATCCACTGAACACTCCCAGAATTACCAAGCCTGCTGTTCCCAAAGGAACAGTATGCACCAACTTGTGAGATTCAACTCAGGACTATCCTTTTGCTTAACACCACACCACTTACATACATTTATAGTGAAAACAAGAATACGTTTATTATTGAAGAATAGGGATTCAAGCTGCAGTGAGTAACAAAGTTACACATGAAACAAAGCCATAACCCACTTTCTAGAGACTAAACTTAACAAACAGTTTAAGGTCCTGTCTAAAGAATCTGATCTCACACAAAGTTCTCCCCCATGTTTTCAGCCAAGCCTGGCTGAGACCCCTTTTTCATGAAGCAAAACAATTGTCCTTTTATTTCCTTAGTGAAGGGTAACATGGTGTTTTCTTTGTCCCCCCAAATATAGCAGAGCAAACCTTTGATGTGCATCTCCAGATAGGGTCCTCTCCCCTCTCCACTATCCCACTCCCAGGCTGTATTTCTCTTTCTGTTAGTTTCTTTCTTTGAAACTTTCACAATCCTTCATTTGCATTTAGTTCAGACTGATAATAGGAGACCCACTGTGAACTATACAGTACTTAATTTACATGTAACAACTAGCTAGCTAAACATTTCTTGTCTGACACAAAACCTGTTTTTTACCTTTGCTGGTGTCTCTAGACACAGAATATAATTTTCAGTGTACACACATAACTCCTTATACCACATCAGTACATGAGTTTTGCAATGATATTGATGACCAGAGGCACACCAGCTTTTATTTGAGACCTTTGGTGAACTAGAGTCCACATACCAGACTCAGGAGATTCCTGTAACCTCTGTGCACCCCCCTCCCTGCCCCTTGTTGGCTGTTACTAAGAGGTTCCTTGGTCAAACCTCTCTCCTGTGCTTAATACCCACTGAAGTGATTTGTGCTTTGTTGAATGCTTAAGTGCTTTGTTGAATCAGACAGTTCATCTTTTACAGTGTATGGGGAGAGAGGCCTAGCTTTGTTTTATAATATTCTAATAACATGAGTGAACATATTGGTCATGAAAGGCGTGGAGGCTGAAGTCTTTCTTTTCATCCACACAAGAGGTACAGCATGAAGGGCAGACTCTGCCAGTTTAGTCAAAATGAGTGGCATCTTATTCGTCAAGTAGTTGCCTTGGAGTAAGGTGCTACTCATGATGAGTTTTAAACCAGGTCGCGAGAGTGGCAATACAAGCTTCTACAGCTTGCCCCACAGTGTCTCTGGTTCATAGCCCCACTACTCACATGTACTAGGGGAGCAGCTGAAACACAGCATCTGTGTACTAATGCACACCCAGATCTAAGGTCCAGGTAGCCTACTCAGGGATATGAGTGGGATTGTTACTCATGCTTATGCATGTAGTCCAGGTCATAGTCAAAATGTAAGTCTGCCAGCCACGTTACCAGTCTTGGGGACACCTCTTGATTAGAAATTAAAGGGAAACCAGCGATTCATTTCACACGGACTACCAGCAACTCACTGCTCTAATTTAACTCCAGTCATATACTCCAGACAGAGTTAAACCAGTGACTTAGAGCAGAAATCTCTGTGTCCCGTTTCCCATTACCCAACCCCCTGAGTCATCCAGTTCCATTTGGCTTCTAAATGAAAAGTCAGGGGTTTTCTTTCACTGCTTGGTTTTGTGGCAGTTACGTCTGGGAAACTTCTGACCTTTGCCACATCTTTTTCAGAGCTGCCCTGCTAATGAACATTCACATTAACTGAGAAACACGTTTTAATATCATTCTTGGTTCTCTGCTGTTCAGCCACCCTGTTAATACTGCCTATTGCCCCCCATTAAAAGAATTTAAGAGTGGACTCAGTACATTGTAACATTATTATAGTGAATATTTTATTAAGATTAGTATCTGTTCTCTGCCAATGCCATATAATACACCTTAATGTATACTGTTATAATCTCCTTTACAGACGGTTTTCTTGCTTTGCTGAAATTGTTGCATCAACAACATATTGAGCCAGACCCTCAGTGGATGTAAATCAATATAATTCTATGCTGATTTGAGGATCTGGCTCGTTGTGTTTAGTTCTTGGGTTTTTTTAATCTATACCTTTAGACAGGCCAGAGGCAGAAACTATCCACACTCAGGATAAATTAGTTACACACTATTTAAATTCTGAAGCAGCAAATCTGCTAAACAATGTTAGTGATGTTTTTTTTCAACACTTTGTTCAGATTTTTCTCCTGGGGTGTTTATTTGGTTTTTAACTTTAACACCTGAGTAACACCTAGAGATGGAACCCAACTAAAACTCTGTATCCAAACTTTGTCTTCCAATCCAGTCCAGATCTGAAATGCACAGCTGACCTATAGGTATGTATAACGCATGCTAACACAGTGAAGCTGTTTACCCACTCTAAAGGCAAGCCCATTAGTATTCTGCCACTTGTAAGCTAATGTACCTGGTCCTTTGCTTCAAGCAATAGTAACTCATGTTTTTAGATGCAGAGGCCATGGGTTCAATCCTTGCAGCCAGCTCCGCCAGAAATGTGATTACATATAGAATAAGCCATACAACAATCCTGAATCCAAACAGCAACAGACCAAGAGTTATTCAAAATTGACTTCCAGATACAAATTTTGAAACATAATCCCATGTCTACTAACAGCCCTCACGGAAGGGAGATATACGGGAGGAGCTGTTACCAGTAGTGTTGGGAAAAGTGCCACCAATGCCCTGACAGATTTCTTCCCTGGCTGTTTAAATAGCACACATTCTTTTCAATATTAATTGAGGAAGGAGCCAGGAATAGCAAATAGAGATTCCATTCCATAAATCAGTTTGATGTACTGTGGCTCAGTTGAAATATATATATATATATTGGTGGTCATCAGGAAATTAATTCAGAGGAGGGAAAGGAAATGAAAAGGGAAGAAATCCTGGAAGAGTTAAGATTTGCAAAGAGGGATGTTAACAAAAGTTATATTTTTGCTGGCAGTCCTTTTTTTCTGCCATCTTTCTTCAGCACTTGTTAACAGGGCTATTGCCATTCTGGGGGGATAGCGGGCATTGGCATACATGCGGGGACACATGCTAAACCTCATACTGCTGGCATCTTGCTAGATTCTCTGTGAACCTGCAAATATTTCCATTCCTTGGCTAACCATAAATCCAGGGATTCTGCAAAGAACTCAGAGCTTCTTTTTCAGGTTTATACAAGGAGCTATTCCTTCTCTCTGTATGTGGCACCTATGACAAAGTGCCTGTCGTGTGCGCCTAAGTCAGGGAAAATCCCTATTGTATATCATGTGATCTAACCCTGAGAAAGGAATACAAGTGGAGGCTCAAATTCATCAAGGCAGCATGAACTAAGTTCTGCTCTTCAGTGCACCAATGTAAATGCAGGCCAGATCCTCCTGTCATGCAAACTGCTGTGGCTCCATTGACTCAGTTTACTCAAGTGGAACAACATTGATTTCTACCAGCTGAGGATATGGTGCAATGTATTCAAGTCAATGGCATTACTACACATTAACCCAAGTGTGCTTGATAGCAGAATATGACCCCATATGTGACGCAGGGTAGCTCACTATTTGAGAACTAGCAGGTGTGGGCAGAGAAGAACTTGTAGATGGAGCAAAGCATTAGAGGGAAAATTACTTGATCTAATAAGGTGGGTGGATGTGGGAGCTTGGACAAGAATAATGAATCAAATGATGGTGAGCAGAAAAATATATGAAAATTTAGCAGTTTTGGAAGTGGGGAGAGAAGTGACAATTCTATCCACTCTGTAATAGGAGCAGAGAGGGGACTAAGCTTCAGTATCTAATTCCATACCCAGATCTGGACTTCCCCAAAGTTCAAGGTTGTAGATGACCAGGAAGAGTGTAAAAGAAGATGAGCAATGTACCCAGAGCCTGCACAAAACTGGACTGTATTTACAGGGCACAGGTTCTGTCATAAATATAAAGGGAAGGGTAAACCCCTTTGAAATGCCTCCTGGCCAGGGGAAAGCTCCTCTCACCTGTAAAGGGTTAAGAAGCTAAAGGTAACCTCGCTGGCACCTGACCAAAATGACCAATGAGGAGACAAGATACGTTCAAAAGCTGGGAGGAGGGAGAGAAACAAAGGGTCTGTGTGTCTGTCTATATGCTGGTTTCTGCCGGGGATAGACCAGGAATGGAGTCTTAGAACATTTAGTAAGTAATCTAGCTAGGTATGTGTTAGATTATGATTTCTTTAAATGGCTGAGAAAAGAATTGTGCTGAATAGAATAACTATTTCTGTCTGTGTATCTTTTTTGTAACTTAAGGTTTTGCCTAGAGGGGTTCTCTATGTTTTTGAATCTAATTACCCTGTAAGGTATCTACCATCCTGATTTTATAGGGGGGATTTCTTTATTTCTATTTACTTCTATTTTTATTAAAAGTCTTCTTGTAAGAAACTGAATGCTTTTTCATTGTTCTCAGATCCAAGGGTTTGGGTCTGTGGTCACCTATGCAAATTGGTGAGGCTTTTTATCCAACATTTCCCAGGAAAGGGGGGGTGCAAGTGTTGGGAGGATTGTTCATTGTTCTTAAGATCCAAGGGTCTGGGTCTGTAGTCACCTAGGCAAATTGGTGAGGCTTTTTACCAAACCTTGTCCAGGAAGTGGGGTGCAAGGTTTTGGGAAGTATTTTGGGGGGAAAGACGTGTCCAAACAGCTCTTCCCCAGTAACCAGTATTAGTTTGGTGGTGGTAGCGGCCAATCCAAGGACGACGGGTGGAATATTTTGTACCTTGGGGAAGTTTTGACCTAAGCTGGTAAAGATAAGCTTAGGAGGTTTTTCATGCAGGTCCCCACATCTGTACCCTAGAGTTCACAGTGGGGGAGGAACCTTGACAGGCTCCAGCTGCTAAAGGAATAAGTCTGGTAAAGATGAGAGAGACACAATTTTCCTGTGAGGAGCTACAAGGAGTCCTGGAAGTCAAACACTGAGGAGCCATGTTATTTCTACAGGGTGTATAGTTACCACCAAAACATACATTTAATGCACACAGAACACATTGTAATTAGTATTTGGAATTCTATTAATAACTTTTAGACAAAAACTATTAAACAGTAAATCTACTGGTGTTCCTTATGCAGACCTCCCCCTTTTGTTTGTGTTACAGACATTCAAACACAAAGTATCAACATAATATTTTCTATAATTTAGCACTCACATAAAAACTCATCCACTCTGATCTCCTATCAGGGACACTATCTCAGTCTTTCGAGAGTGATGATAAGATGGAGAGTATGCCACCTGCACTCTTCCGGGCTGGAGGAGAATGGCAGCATCTCAGTCCTTTCAAACACTTCAGAAGCCTGCCAGCAAGTAAAGAGTCTGGGGATAGTCCAGCCCTTGGATTACTACCTAATTTGTCTTCTAGTTGCTGGTGAAACAGAAATCCACAGCCTGTATCTAAAGTGTAAAATATAAAATATCCAGTACTTGGATATCTATAAGGCTTTCGCTCCACAGGGCACCATCTTCTCCCCATAAGCCCAACTAAGTCAGACAAGAGTTCACAAATCCTCACCTCACTAAGTGCTGCCCCATTCTCTTTAACTGAGACAGAACTCCAATGTAGAGCTGTTAACCGGTAGCTAAATGTAAGTCCCATAGGCTTTGTAGCCTTTAGGGATGACAAAAGCTCTCCCTCTAAGCCTATAGCATACATTGTGGTGGGCCAAACATTATCCCAATGAAGGGCTTCCCTAGTAAACAAAGCTGGAAGAGCAGTGGCCTGTTACAGGGATTGGGAAACAGCCCTCACAGAAAATAGTTTTTGGTCCTGCACCGATCAGTAGCTGAGTCTACAGGCCTGTTTTAAACTCCTCTATTTATAAACTCCCAATTGCCTTGCTATCAGAGGGTGTCTAGGGCATATCCTGCCAGCTGGGTTGCATACAATGAAATCTTCCTATGCAGCTTCGGAACAGCTACTGAGCACATCTGGCAACTACCATGCCCTGTTTTGGAAATCTCTCGGTCTTTATAACTGAGTTGCTCTGCCCTGCTCCCTGTACATGTGTAAAGCCATGGAGTATCCAACTAAGATCTTTGGCTCCTCACGCTGCTTCCGGTGCCCTGGAGAAACAAGGTCAAATGCTGTAGTATAAAGCATGTGGGTTACATTAACACATCTACACCAATTGTAAGCCCAGTTGTTGGAAAGTGAGTGCATGTTCATAAAATATTACAATAACCTGTTTTTAACCTGATATTACAATAATCATGACTTTTGATAGAAGAGGTACACAAAGGAAGAGATGAAAAGGCTGCATTAGTCCAAACAAAAAGGACTACTGATGAAATCTAAGGACTGTGTTGGGGATGTGACCGGTAAACAAGGGGTGAAGGGAATCAGAAATCAATGGACCAAAATTGCTTTATTGGAAATGAGGCCTCAGTACAAAATAATGAGGGGATGGTCTGTTCCAGTTCCCATCCTCCTTTTTGAAGCTTTTAAAAAGGGAGACTTTGGGGACTAAAATAGTGGAATGGAGGGTTCCTTAAGGAAAGGCTGACAGGTCTCTGCTTTGTTCCAGAGACTCTGCCTTTTGGGAGTAAGCCTTGATCACCAGGGCATCTAGACCAGCATGCTGGTGAGGACACCTGACCATCACCATTGGACCAACACCTCCTTGTGTGATATTGCCATAGCTGCAGTCAGTGATGGTTCTTTAGTCAAAGCCCCTTTGGCATGGAGCATAGGGGGATAATGACAAGCCATTCTTCAGAAGGGCCCTTCAGGGACTATTCCCCCACCTTGGCCCATTGTTCTTCAAGGCACACTGCAAAGCCCATCTGTTTGTGATGGTTTTGGGGGAGGGATAATTCTGAGTGAAATAAGGTGCACATTTTTAACAGTGAAGGCAATTAACCCCTGCAACAATTTACCAAGGGTCGTGGATTCTCCATCCCTGAAAATTTTTGAATCACGGAATTATTTTGGGGAAGTTCTATGGTCTGTGTTATACAGCAGGTCAGACTTGGTGATCACAATAGTCTCTTCTAGTTTTGAAATCTCTCAGCCAATGAGTCCTGGGTGGGCTGGTGTTTATGTTGCTTCTTTGAATTACTAATTGTTTGCCCTACTTTACTTTTGTTGTGTGTGAACTCTCTAATGGTGCAGGTGGTTACTTCTGTGTGGGTTAGATTCTAAATAATTTTCAGGACATGATGGATAGGCAGCCTTTTTTTAGTAAGCCATTCACTGGAAAGTGTCCATTTCCTTCTCTTGCAGACAGATCTTATGTTACTTCCAGGACTTATTTGTGGACTATTGTGGTTTTTTTTTTTTTTGGTGAGTGTCACAGCACCTATTAGAAATCAGAGCTGATTGTAGCTGATAAAAATAAAAAAAGATAACTATGGTTTAGGAAGGGAGGGCAGCGGTAACCACATGTTCAGACAATGCAAAGTAGGCTCCTTGCTGTGTGTTATTTACCATTTCAATGACCGGATTAATAGCTAAGAGCAAGTGCTGGGAACTGAAGCTGACAGGGTCATTGACGGATTCTCCACCAGTGAATGTAGTAAGAAGGGTTTGATGCAATCAGCTGAGAAAAGTAATGACATGTGTGTGTGTGTGTGTCTGCATGCAACACAGGGGGAAAGGTATGCGTTGCTGATATTTATGCAAATAGGCAACATTGTAGTTGGATTAAACAATTTAAACTCTAAATGATGGAGCAAAGACGTCATTTCATACTTGGAGTTCAAAAACAAAGGAGTAAATGGCCAAATTCTCAACTGGGGTAAATTGTCATAGTTCCACAGAAATCAGTGGAGCTATCTCAGTTTACACCAGCTCAGCATCTGGCCCAAAATGTTGCTTTCTGTGCTGCTAATTATTACACAGGCTGTGATTTAACTGACAGTTACTTGGAAAGCAATTCACAACATTTCACTGGATTTAATGGTAAGCTTTGGGGATCTATTCTCCATCTCCACACAAGTGAACTCCCTAATTAACGTCAAAGGGACTTCTGCAGAGGTAGGGAGAACAGAGACCTCCCTAGAGAGGAGCTTTAACAAAAGTAGGGACTGTTGGTCAGATATTGTCCTAGATCTCTTGATCTGCATGGGGACCACCTACTCCTGTCAAAAAAGAGTTATGTGTGTGGAGCTAGAGCAGAATATGGCTCTTAGATATTATTCCAAAGAGTGAGATTAAATATTATGGCAAAAATTAATCCAATTTAGTCTATAAACAATGTTTTCTTAAATTAGAGAAAGTTACTAACATTTTTAACTAACAAAATCACAACTCATAATTAAAAATCCATGTTTTGTGACCTAGAAAGGAAAGAGATGCATAAAGGCCAATGATTTTCAAATGAGCCACAGGGAGTTGGGCATCCAACTCCCACTGAATTTCAATGGGATTTTGGTGTTTCATTTCCTTATGTCTTTTTGAAAATCCTTACCTAATTGGTTCCATGCTGAATGCCCATGACTACAACTGGCTTGGTGGAGAAATTATTGTTTTTCTGTATTTTCTGTCAGAGAAATTACTTAATGGCTGGATTCTTATCCCCTTGTTGCTGCAAAATACCATAATCTTAAATGGGGTGATGTTCCACATATGCATCATGGACCTGACTCAATGCCTACTGGAATCAACTGCAATGGTTTCAGTGAGCATTGCCTCAGGCCTTGTTTGTAAGCAAAAGTTCCCTGTCTATCTAAATAAATTCCACATCTGCAGTTCTTGTTAGGTAAAGAGGGTTCTACTATAGTGCTATAATTTATGTCATCAGATGTATTGCAGGGAACAATCATCCAGGTGGGAGGACAAGATTTCTAAATCTTTCTCTGATTTCTAAAATTCTCTTATTCCCAAGAATAAGATTTATTGTCAGTGTGATAAAAGGTGAGCACATCTGGACAAAAGGGAAGGGTCATTCATTCCTTTCGGGGAGATTAAGAATGTATAGCAGACACAGGGTTATTAAATTAAGGTAATCTACTTTTATTCACAAATGTACAAGTCTCACAGATAGACTTTGAACAGAATGGATTTTAACAGCATAATCAGCAAATTTCAAGCTGGCACAGGCAGCCTTACAGCAATCATTCCCGACAGTTTACTCCAAATAGTTGTTTGTGTGCATGCATGCACTGATTTCATTTAGTACTAAAATATAGGGACTAATCTATACTTGCAACATCCCTGTGAAGCAGGCAACTATTTATTATCCCCATTTTACATCTGGTAAGACTGAGGCAAACAGGATTTTTTTTTTTTTCACAAGACACAAAGCCACAAAGAGATGCAACTGGAGCTCATGAGTTCCCATCTGCTTATTTTGTCCTCAGATCACTCCCCTCACACTCACCACTGGTAACAGTAATATTCCTTATTATAGCCAACAAAGTTCCTTACACTGATTGAACACTATCTCCACTATATCTGATTTTTTTAAAAACTGTCTCTCCTCCTTTGATACAATTTAATTTTTAATTAAAAGAGAGTCTGAGCTCAGCATCTTGCTCTGCTTTAATAGGCTGATAAAGAGATGCGAATCCTGGGAAGCTTGATAACTATTTTATTATATTTTCTTTCAGCTAGTCCAATAAAAAAAAATCCCCTACAAGTTTTGTTTGTCACATTATTCTTTTGAGACTATTCTCCAGGGACTACTGGAGGAAAAAATGCCAAGGAATTATTTTGTACATAATTGCCTATTATATCAAAATCTATTATATAGCTAGCAATATAAAACAAACATAGTTCATATTAAAATCAATACTCATTGACTTTTCAATGCAAAACAGTCTCACGCTAGAGAGTTTTGGTCTCCTTTATTTCTTGCCTTGTATCATGAATGGACACTTTACAGTTAGCAGTTGGCATTTTTTTAATAACCCTGCTCTAGTATATTTTAATTTCTGTTTATCTAGCACTAATTATCCAAGGATAACTAAATGATTTGCAAACAGTGACTATATACGCAGTGTTTCTACTCTCTGAAAAATGACTCTAAAAATGACACCTTCTTACTGAATGGTTCTGTTATCTGCATGTATTCAGAGTCAGATCTCCTGATTTTACAGACATGCATAAGTTTTTACCTCCTATTCACCCTGCAGAAGCCACACAAGAGATGCACAGGCATCACTGTGGAACCTTTAATATGGCTGATAAATCATGAAAAAGAAAGACCCCAGCTTGGACTCTCAGATCCTGGACTGAATGTATAGGGTTGGCATCCAGAAAAATCATATCATTTTATTATTAGTTGCATTATAGTAGCTCCTTGAGCCTCCAACCAAGATCAGTACCCCATTGTGCTAGGCAATATACAAACATAGCGACAATCCCTGTTCTGAAGAGTTTAAAATCTAAATAGAAAAGATAAAGGCAGTGTTGTTATCCACATTTTGCAGATGGGAAATGGAGGCACAGACTGATAAAGTGACTATCCGCAGGGTGACACAGGAAGTCTGTGGCACAGCCAGGATTTGAATCGATTTCTACCAGAAGGCCAACCAGTCTCTTTACATAAAAAAGTGAGCATATTTTTGCTGGCTTTCATTATGACAAAATAAAAGTGAAACCTCTGATGACAATTGTACAGCCACTTTTCAGAGTGGAATCACCCTTTGAAGATGAAAAGTGTTTTAAAAAAGTGCTAAGTGTGATCATTAATGAACATCTTGCAAGTCCCTTTAAGCAAGGTAATTATTATTGTAACATTCCTCAGAAAAATCCTGACTCATGATTAGCTGCAAACAGATGTGATGAGTCAATAATACATTTCTATTCTGTACCTTTTCACAAGTAAATTGTACTACAAGGTGATCCGCAAGACTGGAATCCAAATTTGACCAGCACCAAAGTTCAAGTCTGCTCAGATCTGAAATTTGGCTTCAGTCCATTCTAAAGCTGGGGGCCAGTTATAAAATTAATTGCATAACTGGATGCAAAGTTCCATCCATTTTCAGGAATGTTGGAATTCAAGGTCTTGCTTCAGACCTATCTGTAATAAACATTGATTTGCTGAGGTGAATATCAATGTTTATTGGCCCTTAAGGTAATTACTGAGCTTGTTCTCACATTTGGTCAATAAATTCTTATTCTTATTCTTAGCTCAATAAATCATGACAAATTAATTTGACTTAATGGAATTAGTTCCACAGTAAAGGTTGCTACTCACTATAAGTGTGGCAGACTCCAGCCATCAGTAATTAGCTGAACCAAAACCTCTGATCTGAACTTTGAGATATCTGAAATCTGGATCCAGATTTGGAAGCTTCAGTCCATCTCTGTATAAAATCCAAATGTAATGTATCTTTAGGTCTATAAAAAAGTATGAACACATTTCTAAGCCAGTGCACCGAGTTGTGATGGGCAAACCTCACAAAGGGTGGGTGTTCTTTTTCAGTTGGATGAATCCTGCAACATTCAGTGTTCATCAAACCTCACAGGTCTCAGTTCATCTCCTCCTAATCACAGCTCAGACCAATCTCTCACTCACCCCCATTCTAATGTTTCCCATCCTTCTAACTCCCCAAGCCTTCCCCTTCTCAAGTGCAATCAGACTGGTGCTGGCATCACACCTCCAACAGAAGTAACTTTCCCTTTGCTGTATGCTTTTCTTTTTCCTTCCTCTGTTGACCCAATCCAAGGCCTAAGTCTGCCATTACAGAGGAAGGAAGCCTCCTGGTTAAGGCACTGGAGTGAGACATGAATTTCAATTCTTGGCTCTGCCACAGGCTCCCTGTGTGACCTTGTCCATTTATTTCTCTCAGTTGCAGATACCCATTTGTAAAAATAAATACACTTCCTTTCTCTCACCTTTTCTCTATTTACATGAAGAGCTCTTTGGGGCAGGGACTATCTCTTACTATGTGTTTGTGCTGCACCCAGGACATTGGGCATCTAAATGCTACTGCAATATAAATAACAACTAAGGACATTATTGATATATTATCAGGTCTTTTAACCTCTTATAATCAATTTTCCCCAGGAAATATACACATATTTGGGAGTGTCAGGATCGAATGTCCTCAGTCCTGCACAAAGGTAGTCTCATCAGAACACATCCTGCCCCACAGAAGCTCAAGATCAAGTGATATTTGGAGACAGCACCCCTCAGAGTAGACTGATTGAGAACTCATAGTGCATTCAGCAAGTTAGGTCAGCTAGGGTGAGAAGAATGCTAGAGCCCCTTAGGACCCAACCATGGTAGCACAGGCAAGAGGCATGTAACCTCTTACCGAGAGAGGTTGGAACCACTTGTAATTCAAAAGGAGACTTTGTCATGCCTGG
Source organism: Eretmochelys imbricata (assembly GCF_965152235.1). Classification (NCBI taxonomy): domain Eukaryota; kingdom Metazoa; phylum Chordata; order Testudines; family Cheloniidae; genus Eretmochelys; species Eretmochelys imbricata. The sequence continues at coordinate 13,878,207 of NC_135573.1, forward strand.
GATGGGAAGCTAGAGTACACAAAAACAGGCTTCCCTAGTTCTGACACCTGACCTATAACATTGTCATCAGCAAAGGTCACTTTAGGGTACAGAAGAATTTGGATCTGGTAGGGAACAATGTATATGAATATAGTATTGTCAACCTCTAGCATTCAAGAGTCATGAGTTAACCCCATTCCCCAAAAAACCCATGAGACTGGTGTAAAAATCATGAGATTATTTTTTTTAAATACAGTTTTTATTTTCCTGATTTTTAAACCTTTCAGGTACACAAGGGTGTGACACACCCAGGATACAATCCAGACTAATGAGCAGCTGTGTCAGCCGTGCCCTCAAACCTGCAGTGCCCTTGACAATGCTTTGATGCTGTAGCCTCCAGTCTAGACTGCTCACAAACAGCCCCCAGCATGCAAGTCACTCCCGTGTATGTGCTGCAGCCTGCCACACCTTAGCTCTTGCCAGCCTGGGTTATACTTCAAGGTGACCCCAACACACCCCAGTCTTAGATATTCCCTGAAACCCTCTCCTAGACAATACAAATTCATATAATTTGTATATTTCTTTAATAGAGATAATATGCACACACCTTATTACCTCAAACAGAATTTCTCAGACACTTCAATTGATACACACTGCATTAGATAAAACAATAAAATGAGTTTATTGACTACAAAGAGATAGATTTTAGTGACTACAAGTAATGAGTCATGAAAGTCAGAACTGGTTACAAGAAAAATAAAAACAAAATGCAACTGATGCCTAACTTAATAGGCTATGTTAAAGTCAAAGCAGAGGTTTTTTCTCACCACATACTCTCAGCAGGTTTACTGAACAAACTTCTTAGGACAGGGCTCCTTTTCCAGTTCAATGGCTGTTTCCTTTCTTCCTTCTGGTGCAATGAATCAATGGACACAGAGAGAAAGAGGAGGAGTGCCTGGGGGTCCTTGTCACTCCTTGTTATGGTGTCAGTCCCCCTCTTGGAAAGCACTTCCAGCTGAGATTCTGGAGACAAAAAGTTGATGGAGAAGGATGTTCCCTGCTGCTCTTCCTTGCCACTTTGAGGTTTCTTTGTCTACCCTTCCTGCTTAATGACTCTATTACTACTTAAATGCAAAATTAAGGAAAGCACACATTCCTTTGTTTGAGACAGTCTTGTTTGCCAAATTTTGCTGTGATTTGGAACATGTGTTAATAACATGATCCAGGGAAATCTTATAACTTCACATACAATGTTGCAACACATATTTTATCAGGACAGTCTTGACCAGCAAATTATGATTTTTCAGATGATACCTCACAAGACATACTTTGTACAAAGATTCTTAAAACAATGTGCAAGGTATGGACAAAGGGGTACAGTGTGTCACACCTGGGCACATTTTGAAGTTTGTCAGTATGACCATGAGGCCTAGAAACTTACTTTAAAAAAACCAAAGCTCAGATTCTCACATATTCACATGACTCCAGGAGCTGGGGCTTCAGGAGGAACATGAAACCTCATGGAACTCATCATAAAATCATGGGAACTGCCAATACTGTGAACACTCAAAACAGCCTGAGTTCAGGTTGGTAACCAACCTGAGGTCTTGAGTAAACTGTGGTGTGTTATATTAATTTTGATGGAATAGATGGGCCCAAAGCATCAAGGGTGTTAACATGCACCCAGTCACTGTCCCAACATTAAACAGTGTTAAACAATGTTCATGGTTTGGGATATACAGTGACCTCAGGCTACTTAGGACCACAGAAGATACACCATTAAAAATCTTTCCAACTTTTTATTACAGATAGTGAAAAGAAAGAACAACAGTTAAAGCATTTGAAACATTAAATATTAAGTAAGGCTTTTATTCTAACAACATCCTGTGTTTCCTTTTTCTGTAACTGTAGAGAGTTTTTAGAAGGAAAAGCCCCCTTATTTGACAGCATCTAGAAGGTAATATCTGTCTTTCTGGGGGAAAAGAGAAGAAGTTAGTTGAGATGGGCTGGAGCTGTCATTGCTGTTATTGTTAAAGTCTGATCCCGGTTCCTAAAAAACAAACATGAAAAAGAGGAGAAAGAAGAGAAAGCAATGATAGAAAATGAAGCTTCTGTTTCTGGTTCTGACTCTCTTGCAACCTCACTGCTGAGGAAACATAGGCCTGGCACATGGTCTGATCACGCGCTCCAAGACCTGGCAAACTCATCTAGCATCCAGCTTTAATGTATTGCTTTTATCTCCCTTTTTGTTCACAGGCTCAGATCAGTGCTGCAAAATATACAGTCTTGGCTGGCTAAGCCTGGCTTTTATTAGAAAGAAGGAAAAGGGAGAGAGGTAGGAAAGAGAAGAAATAAACAGGGGAAGGAAAAGAACAAACTGGTGGTGAAGGAGGAAAACAAAGTCTTATATCTCAGGTGATGTTTGGGATTTAGCTGTAGTCAGTGGAGATGGCAGTATCATCTGTGTCACTCTCTCTAGCCTGGTCTGGTCAGGACACCTCTCGGGATTCGGACATAAATGATCTGGGGTCTCAGGAGACGGTGAGGGTGGCAGCCATGATGGGGAAGCTTGCTCTTTCACCATCTTTCAGTCAGCAATTGTTGTGCTTGCCAGCCTTTTCCTCCAGATTCTCCTTTTGAGGGTCCCAAAAGGGAATGATGGACAAACTAGCCCATCCCCTCTTTGTTTCACCTCTCAGGCCTAATTTCAGACATATCAATTTTGGTCCCACAATTTTCTTGTTTACCAGGCATTATCTTAACACAGTCCTTGAATTATATCAGTAGGCCTTTTACTTTAAACTCATTCTTTTTGTTGTTGTTTCCCTTTTGCACCTTTTCCCATCAACATTGATTGGTATAGGTCATTGTGACACTTTATAAACTTGCACTCACTTTTTACAGTTGAGATCACACTTAGGGTAAATTTGTAGCCCCAGTTATCACAATTGGTGTTGAATTGGTGCGCTCATATCATATTATAGATACTGTTCTTGCCTGCACATGCTGCAGATGAGGAGGAAACTCTGTCACTCCATCTGCATATATTTACAAATCTTAATAGGTCTGAAAGGCAATTCTTACACTTCTGAATACATGTTCCGAGACTAAATGAATAATCACTCTTAAAAGTGTGTGGGCAGCATCACTTCCAAGGTGAGTCCTAATACACATGACAGTGCTCTGTAATAGATGTTAAACACTGGCAAGAAGGTTCTTAAATGAATTGATTTGTTCACCAAACATTCAGTTTAGCAATTCAAAGTTAAATTAAAAATATAAAAGATTAAATGGTATGTGTGTGACGCTTGAGCTCTGCATTATAAAATCTACCAAGGAATTACTGAAGAAAGAAAAACTACGAAACAGCAAAACAAATTTTACTGGACTTGCTTAACACTTCCCAGACCATAGTTCTCCTCACCCATCAATCAGGGCCTCACAGACTTTCTTTCTTAGACTCAGAGTCTGACATATCTGTTTTGAAGAGGAAGGGTGACCCTGTTGTTAAGGTAGTGAACAAGCACTTAAGACACCTGGGTTCAAGTCCTACTTCTCCTACAGACTTCCTTGGGTAAGTCACTGAATCTCTTTGTCTCAGTTCCCTATCTTTAATAATATTTCCCTACCTCACAAGGGCATTGTGACAATAAATTCATTATTTGTAAGTGTAGGACTGTAGGCCTGCCTTGACATAAGTAATTAAACACGGGGGAGGCCTCGTTTCTTGGAAGACAGGAGTAGGGAGGTAAATTGATCAGCAGGCTGAAAACTGAATATTTGTGCTAACTGCGATAAGTAAATGGGTCAGTAAGATAAGAGACAGAATGTCTCAACAAGCCAAAATCAGAGGCAGAACACCCAGGGAACCATTTACCATGAACAAGATAACAAAGGACAAGATAAATCAGGAATGTAAAGATAAGGTAAAGAGGAGGTCAAACATGGACTGTGCATGAATTTGCATGTTGTACAGGGATTGGTTCCTACAGAGTAACCAAGCCAATCTAAAAATGTGTGATGCAACGCATAGTAAATGCAATGAGATGTGTAAATGTATATGAAGGAAGCAGCATGCTTTGTAACTTTGGATGTATGGTACCCCCAATACCCACCCCCTATGCTTGAGTCCGATAACTCAGTGTAGCTTTCTTTAGTTTGTTTGTTGTGTCAAAGGAAACTGAGTTATGAGATGGGAGTCAAACTGACTTCTTGAGGAGCCAAGTAGAAAACGTCTCGGGAATCCCAACAGTAAGGTGCTCTCAGTTACCATGATAATGGGGGACCATATAAAGCATCTAGATTGATACTATAGTACTTAGGTTGCAAACCAGTGGCCAATTCAACATCAAGTTACAGATTCTAGAAACTCCCAGCCCATAACTCTTGGTCATAGGTGAGAAAAATATTTAGCCATGTGCAACTTGATAATCATGTGTGCTGACCCACCATACACTATCTGACAATGTATGGTATCCCAGTTGCATAGGCCTATCAATCTATTCAGGTTCTATTCCAGCATCTGTTACTATAGTGTCTGCATTACTCAACATGAGTAAGGATGACAGAATCATTTTCTACAATGCCTAATTCAATGGGGTCCTGACCTCCAGGTGCTACCACAAAACAAATAATGAATAAATAAGAGGATAGTTCAGGCCACAGGAAGACAAGAGGGGACAGGGAAATGACCAGATCATTCACAATTTGTACATTGGCATTTTAAAAAAAGTTATTATCATTCATGGATAAAGTTAATGCCTATTATCCAATTCTGTGCCTCATACTACTATCAGCTAGTCAGGCGCTTCTCCATAAATGTTGGGGTAGATGCAAATCTTGAAGAGATACTGAAAAATTCATTAACATATTAATTCAAGAGAACTTAATTACATTCAGTAACAGAAACTCCTGCTCAACACAAACATTCAGCCAGACATTGTTTTGTTACTCTACAGGCTCCTCTCTGGGAAGGTTGCAAGTGATTTGGAAGATAGGATTAAAATTCAAAATGATCTGGACAAACTGGAGAAATGGGACGAAGTAAATAAGATGAAATTCAATAATGACAAATTCAGAGTACTCCACTTAGGAAAGAACAATCAGTTGCACACATACAAAATGGGAAATGACTGCCTAGGTCGGAGTACTGCAGAAAGAGATCTGGAGGCTATAGTGGATCACAAGGTAAATATGAATCAACAATATAACACTGTTGCAAAAAAAAAGCAAAAATCGTACTGGGATGTATCAACAGAAGTGTTGTAAGCAAGACACGAGAAATAATTCTTCCACTCTATTCTGTGCTGATTAGGCCTCAACTGGAGTATTGTGTCCTGTTCCAGGTATCACTTTTCAGGAAAGATGTGGACAAATTGGAGAAAGTCCAGAGGAGAGCAACAGAAATGATAAAAGGTCTAGAAAACATGACCTATGAAGAAAGATTTAAAAAAAATTGGGTTTGGTCAGTTTGGAGAAGAGAAGACTGAGAGGGGACATGATAACAGTTTTCAAGCACATAAAGTACAAGGAAGAGGGTGAAAAATTGTTCTCTTAAATGCTGAGAACAGGGCACGAAGCAATGCACTTAAACTGCAGCAAGGGAGATTTAGGTTGGACATTAGGAAAAACATTCTAACAGTCAGGGTGGTTAAGCACTGGAACAAATTGCCTAGGGAAGTTGTGGAATCTCTGTCATTGGAGATTTTTGAGAACAGGTTAGACAAACACCTGTCAGGAATGGTCTAGTTATTACTTAGTCCTGTCTTGAGTGCAGGGGACTAGACTAGATGACCTATTGAAGTCCTTTCCAGTCCTACATTTCTCTGAGTCTAGCTCTTCCCTGTCCTAACCTGCATCCATTTAGGTCTTCATCCTAGCCTCTCCCAGAATAAGATCATAGAATCATAGAATCATAGAATATCAGGGTTGGAAGGGACCCCAGAAGGTCATCTAGTCCAACCCCCTGCTCGAAGCAGGACCAATTCCCAGTTAAATCATAGTTTAATCATAGTTAAATCAAGATAGGACTATAAAGTCTGTGAATGGGGTAGTGCAGCACGGTCACCCTCATATATTCTGGGTTATGGTTTGCTGTAAGCAGCATTTTGCTTTTTAGGGCATCCCCCCAAAAAACACTGTTGATATTGATCAGTAGCAACTGATAATAGGAAGAGTTGAATGAATCTTATCAGCTGTTTATTGGTTTATATATTTAAAATAAATAGCAATCATCCCTTGAATAACTGTGTTAATATGACTAAATTAACTACAGATTCAGGAAGCTGCATGGAAAGTGTTACTGACTAGACCCCATGTATTTCCTGCTAGTCAAAGGAAAAGACAGTAGAGACTACATTTTGAAAGTTAATGTTATCTAGTGATTAGGCCTTGAGATTGGCAGTCAGGACCCTTACATCTTACCCCTGATTGCTGCTGATTCACTGTTGTTTAATATTTTCACGTCTCAGTTTACTAATCTAGCAAATGGAATAATAATGTCTACATTTCAGGTGCATCATGAAGGTCGATTAACTAATGTATGTAAAAGGTTTTGAGATACTCTAACGGGTCTCAATCCTGCAATGTGCTGAGGACCATAGCTCTGATCCAGCCAAGCACATAAGTGCATGCTTAACTTGAAGTGAATGGAACTATTTGTGTGCTTAAGTTAAGCATATGATTAAGTCTTTGGCTGGATCAGAACCAGAATTCTCAGCAGTACCTTGCAGGACTGAGCCTTTCCAAGAGTAAGGTGTCATTCTTTTTTCCAAAAACTTGCTGGGCCAAATCATGAAATCCTAACATATTGTATGATTCTACCACTTTCATTCACATTCAGTACTAATTTACTCTGTGAATAGTTCCATTGATAGAAATTCTGAGACCCTTGCTCACCTTACAGCATGAATGCTCCCACTAGAGTCAATAGGACCACTTGCACAGAATAGGCTCTGACTTGCTCAGAATAGAATCTGACCCTCAATTTGTATTCAGTCCTGACACAGGGAAAATTTCCATTGACGTTACTGGGAATTTCGCCTGAGAAAGAACTAAGCAAACACAAGTGGCTAAATTCTGCTCTGTTACTATGATGTAAATCCAGAATAACCCCACTGAAGTCAACGGAGTTACTCTGTGTTTGCACCAGTATAAATGACAGCACCACTTGGCCCTGAGTCAGTACCTTAGGATTTGGCCCTTAATTATTGCACGATACAGTTTCACTCCCCCTTCAGACCCCTTTGGTCCCTGAGGAAAAATATTACTAATAATCATGATGAAGGTGAGGGCAAAAACATTAAATGCCATTATCATACATATCTACAAGGGAAAGTGCATTACGATTCTACATCAAAACTCCCTAGTAGAGACCACAAGCAAACAAGCAATTTCTCCCTAACACATACATTCTGAAGGCGATGGCAAAAAATGTCAGATCAGAATATAATTACGCTCAGTCATCATCAGCACACTCCCCCCCACCGCAAGCGAGAAAAACTCCGCTCTGCTTACTGAGTGCATTTGATTTAGGGGGACATAAACGTACACAATACTGCTGGTTTCAGAATTCTAATGGATGTCATCCTGCCCTCCGGCTAACACTAATCCAGTAGGGAACTAGCCAACACAAGCACTTACAAATATGCCTAATACTTTTACACACAAGGCATTTGTCAGACCACAGACACTGGGCTTTCAATTCCACCAGGAAATGTGCTAGCAATTCAAGTGCATAAACAGTGTAATGTGGAGCCATTATCCGGCTACACAGGTTGCTGAGCAGCTCGAGACTTAAAGCGTCAAATGTAATTGCGTGGATCTGTGATGTGCGTAGATTTTTCGACATCATCTCAGTTGTTACACTGATTAAACCATTTCAGCTATTTGGGTCACCAGCACAGAGTGCCAAGTCATTGATTTCATTGTAGAAGGGTGGGAAAGGGAAACAATCATCTTTCTTTTTTTTTTTACCAAATGATTTAATGCTTTCTGTACATGCAGGATGCAGAGATCTTTGTATGCAACAAATATTTGGAGAGAAGAATGTTAAGTAATTGAAATTCATTATCTGTCTCAAATACACAGCATTGCAAAATACCCTAGTACCTTTGGGGCAAGTTTCTCTCTCTCTGGAAGAAATGAACAGTAAGCTGAACTGGTACATTATTTTACATCCAATACTTCTGGAATCATTACATTGATCAATGGAGGCAGAAATCTGGCTTAATTTCACATCTGATTGTATTTCCAGTATTTGGACAGAAGTGTAACACAGGCTCATGTTAAAAATGTATAAGTTCATGAAAAAGATAAATTTAACTAATGGCTTGCTGAAAATATACAGATGTTGTGACCCTAAATCAACCAATGCCATTAGACAGAATAATGCATATCATCTTTTTTTTTCCCTTTCATATCTATGCACAACCAAATACCCAAGAGTCAGAGAATGATGAGAACATAAAAACATAGGGTTTCCATCTATGCCATTTGAAGTTCATGGCAAAACTCCCATTAACTGGTAGAATTGTAGCTGTCTTTCTTAGCTTAAGCCTCAAAAGGTGCTGTTACAATGTAGTGAGGGGTACCAAATGGATGCTAATAACAGAAAAGAAGACAACATAAATAGTAAATGGGACATAATGTTAGTGTAAACTGATGCCGCTCCATCGATTTCAGTGGAGCTGTAACCTTCTACACCAGTTGAGAATTGGCCTTGGAGGCCAGTCCAGCTAAGAGCAAGAGATGGCCACACCATAAAACCTATCCCACATCTGGCTCTATTGTTGGCAGCCAAGGTGAATGGGCATAGAAGCTGAATTACCTTCTCACATAGAGGTGGGATCTTGAGGTCAGGGTTGAAGCCTGTTGATGAGGTTGGGTAAGGTGGTACTTCTATCCATGCTGTATTTCTAGAAAAATTGTTGGACTTCTGGACTGTCAGACTAGCATCTTTGGATTGTCAATCCATTCTTATTATCTTGTGCAGAATGGATGCACCACTGTAGTATCTGAGAGCTTCACAAGCTTTTAAAGGCATTTATCCTCACCACACCCCTGTGTGGCAGGGCGGAAGGGTTGCTGCTGCAACGCCAGACCTTGGCTAGGGATGCTTGATTGTCATCATTGCACCAGCGAGGACTCCAGCCTGATACCTGTGAGATCCTGCTCTGTCTTCCCCTCCTTCATAAGCTCCTTTCTGCCCCCTGTCTTCCTCCGGTCCTCTCTCCCTCTCTTCCTCTCAGCTTTTCTCCTGATCCTCAAGTCAACTGCACCCACACAGTGAGATGAACAGCCCATCCAGCTCTGCCAGACCTAAGAAGGACAAGTGAATAAGAGGGACCTGAATAAACTAACTAGATGATGTCCCTGACTGGGGTGGTTAGCTGGGGTTCAGAGCAACAGCTGTCATGGCCAACATGCCAGCCCAAAGCATCCATCTGTGGTGGACCACCCGCACTGTATACTGAGTATTTCAAGAGAAGTCATATTTTCCCCATTTTCCCTATCTTCTCACCTTCTGTGTCTGCCTGCTTTGTCTAATGCAGCAAAATGACTATCATTCTCAGTTCAGAATTGAACAATAGAACTAATTCTTTCTTCCCCACCAAGAAGGACTGTCTGACTCAATAATACACATCAACCAATATTCACTGTCACCAGAAAGGACTTTAATAGGTTTTAATTAAGTTTCGTTTTCATTAGCAATCAATCAATTTCAGTTTCAGTGCTCTTTACCTCATTTTGATTCTTTTCCTTTTGTGTATTTCAATTTATAAGTTTCTAACCTTTGGTTTGAATTTTATAGTTAGCCATGGTATTAATCAGGTTAAGGTCTCCTTATATCAACCCCCAGACCTTGGTTAATGCTGTTTAACGTTCGACAGTGATTGAATTGTGTTAACACCTTTGGCTCATGCATTACATCTAATTTAATACAGCAAATCTTCCCACATCTTGTAAGATATTTTGAGCTATGTTAAGAATATGATAAATATTTAGGTCTAATGGATAGGGTGCTCTCCTGGGACTCAGGAGAACTGGGTCCAATTCCCAGCTCAGCCCCAGATGTGTGACCTTAGGCAGGTTAATTAAACTACTCTTAGCCTCAGTTTCTCATTGTACAAAGAGGGATAACATTTCTCTGTGGCACAGCGAAGATAAAGATACTGTGAAGATAAAATCCATGAATGATTGCGAAGTGCTCAGATACTACCTAGATAGGTTCCTGATCTTTTGTTTTAAACACTGTGAAACAGGTCTACAGAAAATCCTTTTGTCAAGAAAATTATAAGGGGTCTCTTTGTGGGTAGATATGATATAAAAGGATGAAGATTTCTGGAATGTTACATTCAGTGTACCATGAAGTGTATTTTGCTGCTATTAACAAAAACCTTTTTAAATACACTGCTATTCCCATCAGAAACTTAGTGGTGCAACAAAGAGATTTTGTGCTATGATAAGAATATGAAAAAGAGTCAGGAATGATAAACTAATCCCATCTTCCTGCCATTTCCACACAACTTTTAAATAAGAGTTTAGTGAATGCAGGGAAATATCTGGAGATGCATTTGAATTAGAAAAGTGAGGACTACATTTTCAAAGGGACTTTGACTACTAATTGCCACTTAAGGCACCTAAATCTCAGAATTAGGACCCAGTTGGGATTCACAAAACCCCACTCAGCTGCCCTGAACCCTGTAAGTGCCTAAACTCACTTGGCACCTAAATTTTTGCTGTAATATTTCACTACATACTTCTAGGCATGTGCAGCGCAGCCTCATGCCAGGCAACCGGACACCTAAATGCCAAAGCAATGCACAAACTGAGAGAAGATGACATTCCTCTGCCAAACTCACCTGTGGGGCCTGATCTGGTAAGCATGCTCAGACTTCACTTACCAGAACGGGCCCCTACAGCAGTCTTGTACAAAATGGCCTGGGAGAGCAGAAGGGAGGTGTTCCTTCATAATGTTTAACCAAGTGGTTAGGGCACTATCTTGACATGTAGGGGGGCATATAATCCCTAAACTGATTCCCAATGGGCTGGATTGTCATCTAAATGATCTCTTCAAGGAACACAGAAAACATTATACCACTAAAGGTGCTAACACACCTGGCACAAATGATGAGTACTGGCAACAAACTGTTCACCAAACCAAGAATAATATGCTGAAGAACTAACAAGCAAACTAAAGAATTTTGTAATCTGTTCATGAGCAGGGAGAGGAGAAAGAAAAAGATCATAAGAAATTATTTGTTGCAAATTATTACTTCAGATCTATTTTTAATCCCATCTCTTTAGATATAATTCTGTGTCCCTTGAGCTACTTTATACTCTTTGCTTCAATCTACTTCCCCAGTTATGTGTCCTATACGCTAATCAGCTTTTGCATGAATCACTACTAAATTACTTTGGTATCTTAAATCCATAGTCTCCTAGCATTCTATTTAGAGTAGAACATATAATGATAATCTGGCAGGATTATCCTATTTTGATTCAGGGGAAGAGTGGGGGAGGTTAATTGATTTACACCATTTGCTTAGTTCCTAATGTTTTCACAAATTCTGGTGGTGCCAACAGACTAAACAGTTGTCCTCCTACAACTCTCTCTTAACTCTCATGCTCTTGCTGTTTTATAGCCTCAGGAATTTTCATCCATGCTGCACTATTAGTTCCACATCTTTCAGTACATTCACACAGACAACAAGCTTAGCTGTCCTATCATTCTCCATTGCTTTGCCCATCAGAGACAAATTCTTACCACATCCAGCTGCAACTGTCTATTTTTTGTGAGACATCTAGTCCAATAAATGAACTTTTTTAGACACATTTTGTCTGGGGGTTTATTCTCCTGTTGTCCATTATTCTTGCGAAACCAGGATATTTTCAGTACTGGACAGTTTCCCTGAACATTATTAAGACATTTAATTCAGGAAACTCTATTCATCTCGTCTGCCTTTTAGCTACTTCCAAGATGCTGCCTTCCATTAGCTTCAGCCTTCTTTCAAGGGAAATGATTTTAAAAAGCAGAATATTTAGTATCTATATGCAGCTCCCTTTAGATGGATTGTTCTTTAGAGACTATATTATATAGAAATCTAATAATTTTAAATACATCAGGATCACCTTCTCTTCCATTTAATCTCTATTAAAATGTTTTAGCATGACAGAATGTTAGGGAACAATTCACAAAACTGAAGCAATACAGACTAGCCATACTCTTTCTCTGTTTTTTTCACCCACTTGACAAGTGAGTCAATTTGTAAAGCCTGTCTATTATCTAAAAAAGAAGATGCTAAGATTCTCCTTAAAATATGGCAGAGAAATCAGAGATAAAAAAGACCTAGTAGGTTATGTAGTCCATCCCACTCCAGAGCAGCACTGTGCCATACTGTATATACATTTTGTACAGTCTAGCTTTAAATGGCTCATGTGGTGTCCACTAAAACGTTAGAGACTATCAAATTTTTCTGAGCATAAATAAATTGGTTAGTCTCTAAGGTGCCACAAGTACTCCTTTTCTTTTTGCGAATACAGACTAACACGGCTGCTACTCTGAAAACTAAAATGTTAGTATGAGAGTGTGGAAAACCAAGGATGGTCCTGGTGAAAGAAGTTTAATCAGCAAATAAGATACTTGCATAGATATTACGGGTTACTTTTCATATTGCCAAGAAAGAAACTCTGGAACATCTGGTGGGAAAAGTTTGCCAGAAACAACCAACCTTTAACAGAGCAGGAGACTCAGAGAGAATCTTCAAGGCTGTCTTCCCTACACTGCCCTAGACTATACTAGCCTGGGTACAGTGCCCTAGCTATGCTGGCATAAGCCCACAGTGTAGATGCAGCCTACACTGACAGAAGGGGTTTTTAATTCAATGTAGGCATGACACCTCCCTGAGCAATGGTAGCTACGTTGATGGAAGCATTCTTCCATCAACATAGCTGTGTCTACACTGAGGGTTAAGTTGGCATGCCTATCTCGGTCAGGGGTGTGGATTTTTCACGCCCTGACCAACATGGCTATGTCACCCTAACTTTTAAGTGTAGACCAGGTCTTTGGCTGAGACACGATAAAGAAGAAAATCCTGGGAGACTTCTAACAAGACATAGATAAAGTATAATTGATCAGATAATAAATAACTATATATTTCAAGATCTATGAACATCTCAAGGTCAGTGTCTTTTACTGTCTTACAGCTGTATGTGTAATATGCACTGTTTTATAGTGGGGGTTCTGTAAGTGATCCATGATTTAGCTATTGTCTCCAAGTTAAAAGAGCTTGTCCTTTAACTCATGGAGGAGAGGCTTGTGCTTTTGGATCCAGAGGTCCTGCATTCATTCGGATGTGGACCTGTCCAGACTCCAGAGGCAACAATGCAGATGCATCTCAGCTATGTTGTCTTCTAGCCCTTCAACAGTAGCTTTGCCTGTTGATAGAAGTTGCTGATATATTTCTTTATATACATCTTTCTTTTTTCATGTCGCCAAGTACTAAGAACTTGTTTGGATGTAGAAAGTAAGGTTAATCTTGACACCAGTTTTAACCACTCCCTTCCCATGTGAGTCAGATGTAGTGTGGAAATGTTTTTCAGTTGTGAAATTTGTACACAGTTCCTTATATATGCAGTGATGATCAGCCTATATTAATGGCTTCATTATGGTAATTCCCTTCCAGCCAGGCTTCTGTGACACTCTCAGCATGATCAGAACACAGCAGTGTATGTTTGTTCACTGGTTTGTGTGATTTAATTCCATCCCATTACAATGAGTTCTTTGCAATGGTGGCCATTGAAATGATGAGTGGACTTTAAAATGGATCTTCTTGATTTTTAGAGACATACACAGTTCAGATCTTGGTTGTACCCAGAGCTTCCTCATTGTGTCTCATCACCACAGATATCTGCACTTAAGTGCCATGTAGGTGATTTTTTAAAGTTTCATTTTAGGTTGGCAAATAACCGTGCCTTGGCTGTAGGCTGGAGGTCGGCCCCCTATCATGTCTCATGCACTTTTAACAAGCCCTTAGGACTGGTTCATTTTTCTTTGGGCCAAATTCTGAATTTTCAAAAGAGCCTAAGGAAAGTTAGGCATCCAATTCCCATTGCATTTCAATAGGAACTTGCATGGCTAAGACTTGTAGGCTTATTTGGAAATCTGACTCTCTGTCGTTACTTAGTCAAAACCCTCCCTCCAGTCCCCGGGAGTTGTAATGCAGTGTGATAATGGAGTAAAACACGCAGTTAGGATTTGGCCACCCATGTTTTCTATTTCAAAATTGGTGGTTGGTTGTTTTTATGACCATTTTTATCCCTACATTTATTACTTTTCTCTACCCATACCACTTCCCAATCTCTCCCTTTGGTGGTATTGACTTGTTTACATTTTAAGTGGATTGTATTTGTGACAGGTTGGATCACAGAAACCCCCTTGGGACTTCCACCTGATGTGCCAAGACTACGTCTGCTCCTGCTTTCCTGCCCTATCAGCTTACGACTTGAGTGCCCTGCCTGGTTTGAGCCAGACCTATTAGCCTGCTGTGAACCCAGACCCAGACCTGAACCACATCCCCTAACAACTGTAGGCTTAATTGAAAGCAACTTAGGAAGTGTTCCTGTCCTTGACACTCAGATGCCCAACTCCCAATGGGGTACAAACCCAAATAAATCTGTTTTACCCTGTTTAAAGCTTATACAGGGTGAACTCATAAATTGTTCACCCTCTATAACACTGATAGACAGATATGCACAGCTGTTTGCCTCCCCCAGGCATTAATATATACTCTGGGTTACTTAATAAGTAAAAAGTGATTTTATTAAATACAGAAAGTAGGATTTAAGTGGTTCCAAGTAGTAACAGACAGAACAAAGTGAATTACCAAGCAAAACAAAATAAAACATGCAAGTCTAAGTCTAGTACAGTAATAAAACTAAATACAGATAAAATCCTCACTCAGTAAGCTTCCTTTTACAGACTAGTCTCCTTCTAGTCTGGGTCCAGCAATTACTCACATCCCTTGTAGTTACCGTCCTTTGTTATAGTTTCTTTCAGGTATCCTTGGGTATGGAGAGGCTCTCTATTTAGCCAGCTGAAGACAAAATGGAGGGGTCTCCCAGGGGTTTAAATAGACTTTCTCTTGTGGATGGAGACCCCCTCCCCCCTCCCATGCAAAGTTCAGTTACAAAATGGACTTTTGAAGTCACCTGGGCAAGTCACATGTCCATGTATGACTGAGTTCCTTACCAGCCAAGCCACATTCCTGGGAAAGCCCAGATGTGGATTGGCATCTCCAAGTTCATTGTTGGCCTAAGATCATTTTGATTGGGCACTTACTGAGAATAGTCTTTTCTCAGGAAGCTGACAAACTGCTTCACTAAAACCTACTCAGAATCAAACAAGTATGCAGCCAATTTTCATAACTTCAAATACAAAAATCATACATGCATACAAATATGATGAATAGATTCAGTAGATCATAACCTTTACAGAGATATGTTACACGGCATATGTAGCATAAAACACACTCTAGTTATGTCCTATATACACATTCATATGTATATTTCCATAAAGCCTTCTGGGGGGCACCATCACAGTATTGTCTCTGGAGCACGGTGGGCACATCGGGGGGTGGGGTGGAGGGAGCGAGAATTGCTTTTTAAGGTATTGACAGAGATTTTCAAAGGCTGGTACCTCACTCCCACTGACTTTCAATGGATGTTAGGCATCTAAGCACCATTTGTGCTTTTGACAATCTGCTTCACTTATAGTGGGGCCACCCTCAGGGTATGTCTACATTGCAACTAAAAATCCACCACTGACCGATGCCAGATGACTGGGGCTAACGGGCTGTTTAATTGCAGCATAGACATTCGGGCTTGTGCTGAAGCTTGGCTCCAGGACACTGCAAGGTGGGAGGGTCCCAGGGCTCAGGCGGCAGCCCAAGCCCAAACATCTACACCTCAATTAAACAGCCCCTTAGTCCAAGCCCCATGAGCTCAAGTCAACTAGCACAAGCCAGCCACAGGTGTCTAATTGCAGCATAGACAAACTCTCAGAGGCCCCAGTCAGGAATGAGGCTCCATTGTGCTGGGTGGTGTAGAAACATAGAGGGAGTCATGGTTCCTGCCCTGAACAGCTTCCAGTCTAAGAGGAGCAAAAGCTGAACAGTAACAATTAGAGATGCATCATTGTCTAGTGGCTAAATTGCTGCCTTATGACCCAAATGACCTGGGTTCTCATCCCCATCTCCTGTTTGTTTCCCCTTTGTCTTGTCTATGTAGATTATAAACTCATCTGGCCAGTGTCTGTTTCTTACCATGTGTTTGTAGAATGCTTAGCACAACTGGTACATCTCGGTGCTACCGTAATACAAACAATTAATAGTATACACACCCCGTGCTATACCTCAGCCTCATGCCCTAATTGCCCCCAGTCCACTCATTAAACACTGGGCCCAATCCTGAAAGGGCCTAAATTCCTAGGAGGTCCTCAACACTTCATACATTTGGGTCTTAAATTATTATCAGTAGTAATAATAGAAACAGTATAGATTGCAAGCAGAAATTCATGAACTTTTAGGAGTTGGGTCCAATACAACTCCTATTGAAGTCAATTGGAAGATCCATGGATTAGCTGGGAGAACGCTCAGGCTATGTTTATTAAAGCAAATTTCATCAGACCTATTTAATTCATTTTGGGAGGAGGCACCTTACTTAAGATTAATTGCAGGCAGTTTTTTCCTATCTGGATGTAAGTTTTTGCAGTGCCTTCAATGACACATTTAAAGAATTGCACAGAACATGTCCAGAGTTCACCCAGTAAACTGGTCTGGACTAACAGTCCTGACTCTTATTTCAGCTATCTTTTACATTAATATTCAGTAACATGTTTTTGTAAAAATACAAAGCAACAATATCACACTATCCAGAGCTGTTTCATGACTTCAGTCCATTCCTGACACCAAGTAACTGACTTACCACAAATTTGCATGGGGAAAAAGTAGCCCCAGGTAATTCAGTCTATCTCATTAATTCTGAGGTAAAAGTTTAGATTATAGAGTCATAAAATGTAAATTAGTTAAATGTTCCCCTGCATCAGTCCTCTAAAGAAGAGGAAGTTGGTCATTCTTGGTTTATTTCACAAGGGAATTATTTGCCTGGATTACTTCAACATTTAATTAAATTGTCATATAACACACATAAAATACCAAATAAAATAGACTTTTGCTGTGTCATTACATTAATTTCCTGTCACCAAACGTGTTTAGCTTGTTAGCTATCTAACTTAAACCTGCTCAGTGGCAATTAAGCGTTATATTTAAATATGTTTAGACCATTTACATTCCTCTTTTTACTGCACTCCTGTTAAAGTTTTAATTTTCTTTTTCTTGTAATTAGCATTTGGGGAGTTCAGTTCCTCTAATAGGTTCTGCATAATTTACATGTTATGTTATTCTACTTGTTTGTCAGGGAAGCAGTGAAGAAACACAGGGAAATTGCAGCATAAAAATTATTGCATCAAAACTACACAGTTCTGTGAAACATTTTTTCTGCAATCAGTATGTGACCTGAATTCTTCAGAATTTGCAAACTTACCATAATGGAAAACACTGTATTTCCTTACAAGAGTGTATGTAATTGATTCATCAAGAGTATGGTACAGAATTTAGCATAGGAATATTGGCCATCAGGACTCCTGGGTTCTGTTCCCATATCTAACACTGTATTTTTATGGGACTTTGGACAAGCTCCTTACGCTCTCTGGTCTTCAGTTTATTCATCCATAAAATGGTTGTAATAATAGGGGTTGGTAAGCCTTCATATCTGTACTGTGTTTTGAGATCCTTGGATTAAAAAGTGCCTTATATATACACCAAGTAGTTTTTGCCTAATTCTTACAGGTATGTCTCCACTGCAGTCAGGGGTGTCTCTGCAGCAGAGGCAGAGGTAGCCCAAGCTTTGATCTGGCTACTTTGAATAACAATAGCAGTGAAGACAGAACAGCACAGGCTGCACAAGCCCACACGGAGACCCTGGGTATGTGAAGGGGTGCTTCACTGCTACGCTTATTCAAGCTATTTAGATCAAAGCTAGCTTGGGTTTGCTTACATGCGCGGCAGTCACATTCCTGATTGCACTGGAGTGCACACACCCTACGTCCTTCCTGAGGCAAACCGACCAGAAAAGGTCTATATTGCTTAAGTAAAGCCAGCAACAGTTGGTCCAATGTCGTAAAGTATCCCAGTAGCCAAAGCACCTTTGAGTACTTGCTTGCTCACTCTAGCTTGCCAGATAACATTTGGAGAGAAATTTGGTAACTTTCTCCCTACCCAGTCACATGGCAGGCTAGAAACCCACTTTACTCACTGCCGCCCACTAATTACATCCATCCATTCCATCGCCATCTCATCAGGTAGCGTGGGGACTTGAACTAGGGATGCTTCACATCCTGGATGAGTTACTTATTAGGGCACGTCTACACTTAAAATGCTGCATTGGAGCAGCTGCACTGCTGTAGCGCTTTAATGAAGACACACTAAGATGACAGGAGAGAGCTTTCCCATCAGCGTGGTTAATCTGCCTCCCCGAGAGGCAATAGCTATGTCCGCAGAAGAAGCTCTCCCGCCGACACAGCGCTGTCTACACAGGGAGTTACGTCTGTATAACTACATTGCTCGGTGGGGTGGATTTTTCCAAACTCCTGAGTGAAGTAGTTATACCGATATAGTTCTGTTGTGTAGACCAGACCTTAGGCTGAGTACTTACTGAGATCCATTGTTCACTTGACCACTTTTTCTCAGTTGTCAGCTGTGTCCCAAGTCAAAATCCGTGTCAAAGTAATCGCTTCCATACCGAGGGGAAGATAGCAAGACAGCTTGTGCTGTGTAGCCATCAGAATGCAGCTGACACTCGGCTTGGTCTCTCTTTTCCATTGGGACAGGATAGCATGGTGCCTGTTTCCCCAATGCCCGGCTGAAGTGCCTTGTAACTTATTCTAGATAAGATGGAAGTAATGGAGGTTGATTCTAAAGCATAAGTGGCCTGCTTCCAGTCCACTGAAACAAATGGGAATCTTGACTTTCATAGAATCATAGATTATCAGGGTTGGAAGGGACCTCAGGAGGTCATCTAGTCCAACCCCCTGCTCAAAGCAAGACCAATCCCCAATTTTTGCCCCATATCCCTAAATGGCCCCCTCAAGGATTGAACTCACAACCCTGGGTTTAGCAGGCCAAAGCTCAAACCACTGAGCTATTCCTCCCCGCAACCTCAGTAGGAGCAGGATCTACTGTATAGAGAGATGGCAGGATGATGCTAACCCGCATGACTGGGGGTGGGGGGTCTGCCCATCCCCTGTCAATGAGTTCCAAAATTCAGGAGTGCTTCAAGGCTCAGATGTCTTTGATGGACTCTTTTCAGTTGTGTTTAGCCTGATGAGTGCAACAGTTACTTAGTGATATCAGCCCCTGTCCGTGCCTCTTGATCCTCCAGATCAAACTATTGCAATAGGACTGCTCTTAAAGATCATACAGCTAGTACAGAATACATATACTTGGCAAAATTCAGTTTTTATTTTTTGATGATTTTGAGCGATAATATCGATGGTTACTTTAAGCATATTTTTCAGTTATTATTGATTGACGTTTTCACAGTTGTGCAAAATTATTAATTTTAAGCACTTTGTAAAGTTTATTTAAATTTTCACAGTCGTGAGAAATTATGGGGGGCAGGCAATGGGTGATAGATAATAATTATTACAATAAATGTTAAGATTCAAAAAGTTAAAGCTTTATAACAGTTAAACACAAATTGTCAACTTCACATGTCAAAATATACAAAGTTTCTCTAACTCAAACTTTAGTTCTCAAGCAGCATTTTTCTTACTTTGTCTATCTGTAAATTTCTATTATCACTGATAAAAATAGAGTCATTCTCATTCTCTCTGTCCCAATTAATATTTAATTATTTCATTAAAGTGGAAAAATTTCACTTGGAGAGATTGAGGTAAACCCATTTCAGAATATTCCATTGCCATATCATTAGGTAGAGTGGGTACTTGAACTAGGGATGCTTCACATCCTGGATGAGTTACCCTAGCCACTGTGCTAGAGATTACAAGGGAGACCCACTTTCTCATCACCTACTCCAATCCGCTGGCTGTTTTATTGGAACTCAGCTGCAGGACCCAATCTAGAAAGGAGACTCTGAGCACACCTACCATATTGGGCCCTGCATGCAAGTTAGGTAGCTAAACACTTATCTTCCCCTGGTTCATGACTTGCTCTGGGGCTTACGTGGGAGATAGGGGCCCAGACACCTAGAGTGAGGCAGCAGTGTGCTTGCCCAGAAGCAGAAATGTAGGTGCCTAGGTCACTTTTGCTGCAAAAACTTAGATGTTGAGCTACTTGAGGCTCCAACAAGGGTAGGTGGCAGCCGAGTGGGAGTTTTATGGATCACAAATAGCATTTATATGTGCCTAAATACCTTTGCGGCTCCCACCGATAGCCTTTGTGCTCATTTACTCCTCACCTCGAAATCCGAGATGCCCATCAATTTGCCTGTTTTTTTATTTGATCTGTAGTCTGATAAGTCATGAAAGTTTGCAGTCAAGAGCTTTCCTTGATGATGTAATGAGAATGATGGTTACTGCTAATTATCAGGCAGCCATCTGCATGACTCCAAGATGGAGAGAGACCATCTTGAGAAAGGACAGTGTTTCAGAGAAGAAATCAGCAAATTAAACGAGGGCAGATTATGAGGAGGGCCACTACAGGCACTGAGCATCTGTAACATAGTGCTGAATTACTACAGCTAGTTCACTAACCAAGGGGCCCATCCACCAACCTTCTTCCACCTGAGCAAACCTTATCCACGTGGTAAATTCCATTGGAACGCAAGGGACAACCCACCTGAGAGAGGATTATTCCCATGAGTAAAGGTTGCAGGATCTGACTCTGGCTAAGGTTCTCATGTTTGTTGTAACTCAGCTGCAGAGGTTTGAAATAACTAAAGAGGGGTGGAGTTCCCTCACACTGAAAGGTCACTGAGTTATAATGAGCCACCTGGTCCCAGGGTTTCTTTGTAGATGCCAGTTGTTGTTCCTTATGTATTCCTACTCTCAGTGTATCATAAATACATTGCTATATTGAAAAAAAAAAACCTGTCCAGGGATCTGGCATCTTTGCCAAAAATTAAAAATCAAAATTAAAGCCAGCAGCTGCCTCTCGCCCCCATGCCAAAAAAAATAGCCAACCATAATATAAGTCCATACAACACCCTCATCTCATACAAATATCAGTCCTTATCATTCCAGTCTCCCCAGAAACCTTGGTAATGAGTTAGGATCTTGTAGTAAGCCCAGAAGGTCAGAGCAAGGTCACAGAAAGTCTGATGAAGAGCAATTGCCCAACTCTGCTCTCTCCAAATCCTCAGCAAGGTAAGAATAGACCCACCTCCCTCGTCTGTTGTTGTCTGCCAGCAAGTTAACAATACCTCAGGATCAACAGTATTGAAGGAAACTGATGGATCTAACAATGTCAGTGTGGACATCCAATCTTCATACATAACCGTGCGGAGTTTGATATTAATACAGGAGGACTGCAGACCGAACCCTTCAAGGTGTTGATACAGTAAAATGTCACAGTTACGAACACCAGAGTTACGAACTGACTAGTCAACCACACACCTCATCTAGAACCGGAAGTACACAATTAGGCAGCAGAAGAGACAAAAAAGAAAAAAAAAAAGCAAACACAGTACATTACTGTGTTAAATGTAAACTACTAAAAGAAAGGGAAAGCAGCATTTTTCTTCTGCGTAGTAAAGTTTCAAAGCTTTATTAGGTCAATGTTCAGTTGTAAACTTTTGAAAGAACAACTATAACATTTTGTTCAGAGTTACAAACATTTCAGAGTTACGAACAAACTCCATTCCCAAGGTGTTCATAACTCTGAGGTTCTACTGTATCTTGTTGCAATGAGTCCTACAGACAAACTGTGCATAGAGTCAGAAAAATATTTCTTTGTATCAATTTTAAATTTGCTCGCTTTTAGTTTTATTGAATTTCCCCTTGTTTTCATACTATGATGAAGGATAAATACAGTGTCTGATCTCTATATCATTTACTGTTTTGTATATTTTGCATGCCCTCTCTTATTCACCTACTGAAATACAAAGTATTGTTTCTAACCCCAGCTCTGATTACTGAAAAAAAAGAAAATAACTAAAATAATTTCTAAAAAAATTTTCATACTAAATTACGTGAAACTTTCAGGATTTTCAAACACTTTCTCAAATGCCCAGCAGTGTTTTCAATACTCATAAATAACATAAGGAGTGATGTTTTCAAAAGCCATTTGACAAAAAAAAAAAAAAAC
Source organism: Eretmochelys imbricata (assembly GCF_965152235.1). Classification (NCBI taxonomy): domain Eukaryota; kingdom Metazoa; phylum Chordata; order Testudines; family Cheloniidae; genus Eretmochelys; species Eretmochelys imbricata. Next base: position 13,900,568 of record NC_135573.1, read on the forward strand.
AACAAAAAAAAAAACCAACAAGACTTTTGCTCCGAAGTCACTTAGGTGCTTTTTAAAAAATGTCACTCAATATGTCCTGGATCACTTTTATTTATGAAAATATTTGCAAATTCGTTTTACTATTTAGACTGCAAGCTCTTCATGGCTGGGACTGTCTCACTATATGTTTGTACAGACCCTAGCACAACGGGGTCTCTGATTTCAGTTGGGGCCTTTAGACACGATTGTAAAACAAAAAAATAAGTTCTATAGAATAAAAAGTTATTTAAAGTTAGTTAAGGTTGCACTGATCAACTTCAATAACATTTTCCTCGGGGGCTGAAAAGCTAGCAAATACATCATTGAAGGTCAATAACCATACTTCTTTTTCCTCTACCTACACCAATAAAAGTCTGATCAACAGTTACCTATTGCCATCCTTCTTCCATAACATATTGATAACACCCAAGGCTACATAAACCACCACACCGCTCTAATGCTGTCAACTTTTTAACATATGGATGCTTCTTGTATGAATCTAAGTGCTGCTTCAATGGATATAACAATCATTTTCTTTGACCAGCTCTATTTAGGAGCAAACTATGCTTCTAATCCATTTTCCATTTCATTTTGAAACAGTGCATCCAGGGATACACAACCAACCACCATTACATCCTGTTTGTATATTGCATGTGCCATTTCTGAAATTTATATCAAATGATTAGCAGTAACAGGGCTTGGAGGTACAATGTTTGGGGACTGAGCGAGGCAATCACAGAGCTGCTGGCAAGACAGCTCCTGATCTGGTGATAATCCAAATGAATCTTAGGTGGTTTTTTTTTAACTTGTTGAAAGATTATCTGCATATAAATCTCCAATGGATTTAGTGCCAGCACTCTTCCAAATTTCCTAGTGGAATAAGTGATCATTAGGTTTTTAGCTTCTCGTTCCCCTTGAGAGGAAAGCATTTAGGTAAATATCACACTGCTGCTCAATAAACCATGAACCAGATCCCAAATTTCCTTGTTTTTTTCAGAACTGTGTTCCTGAGCTGCTTGGATCCTATCCCTAGGCTTGAGTGGATGTCATTTCTCTTAGATTGAGATTTTCTCATTTTCAGTCATAGTGAGATTTCTTAATTAAACAAAGTGCCATGAGTCCAAGATCATATCCCTGATATAGATTCAAACTAGGGAAATTTAAACATCCTGCTAATTTTTTCCCCAATGTAGAATTTTTAATTGTACTCTTTTTTCACCTTCTCTTGCCTTTGTTTTTTGCACCTGTTAATCACCTGTAAGAGAAGTTTACTGCAAATATAATCACCAAGACTTGCTCTTACGAAACCAATGGCAAAACTCCTGTTCACTTCACTGCAAGCAGTGGACTCAATATCCATTTGTATTCAACACTCCACAGGACCTAATCCTAAGAGGTGATGAGCACCCTCAGCTCCCACTGACATCAAGATGTCAGAGTGGTAGGTATGGCATAAAAATATATATACTGTAGATATATAACTACATTAGATAGATACACCACACAAAATCAGATCCATACTCTGCTTTTCCCCCCCGCCCATCCTGCTCCCACTGACTTAAATGGGAACACAGCATGGCCCTCAAGATCAAGTCATACAAACTTTACTTATGCAGTGTAGCATCTTGTCCAGAGTATGGGGTGGGACTCAGCGCACCTGGGCACGGCCACTGACCTGGTGTGTGACCTTGGACAACTCACTTTACTCCTTTTCCATTCTTTGTCTTGTCCATTTCTCAAATTTTGTAGAGCTCACCCAGTGCTCTGGTTGTGAGGTCATGGGGGAAAGAACTTTCTCTTACTATGTGCATCAGCTGCACATCTCTTAGGGTCCTGATCTCAGTTGGATCTGCAATGTAAATAATTATACTCCTTACTCAGACAAGTTGTATCATCAGGCCCATAATTAGATGCAGCCTCTTTCTGATGTACTATGACACTGATCATTGATTGTACAAGGGAAACTGTAGCTAAATTATACCTCTAGTTATCCTTTGAAACTGCCAGTGAAAAAAATATTGTGCAGTGAGAGAATGGCAGTATTTTAATAAGGAATGGATAATTGACATAGCAGCTGACATGGGAGTCACCAGTTCTTCTCACCAAACCTTTTCTGAAGTTCAGCTAAGCTTGGAAAGAACTCCCCCCCGCCCTTCATGTGCCTCTGTGTTCCCTGGTTTATGCCGACTGAAATGCCACAAGAAAGGCTATGCTAGGGGTACTTCCCACATCCCTGCTGAAACCACAAAGTGCTAGAAGTCTGTTTGGAAAAAATAGGGCTTTCAAGATTCCCCTGCCCCCTCCATACACCTGATTTTCTGCTGTGATTTCTCTGGCACCCCGAGTCAATTCTGGGGAAGGCGGGGGAGGCGGTGTAGTTCTCCGGGGGGCACAGGAAATGGATAGAATCACGTCAGATTAGCACACAACTGATCTCCTTTCAGCACAGTTTGAATAGGGGACCTGACAGCCATAGCAGCAGTTAGGGAATATATATATTATATGGCACAGAAACAAAGGCAGAAAGAGTACTGCAGCAGTGGTAGTTTTAGGCACAGAAATCACCCAACCCCTTCCTAGCTCCTGCTGCAGAAAGGATGTGGGAGGAGGAGTCTGCCTTTATTATTTGCACCTCCTCAAAATAAATATTATGTGGGCTCATCAGGATTCTCTCCATAAAGGAGCTAGAGTGGAATAGTGCTGCAACCTCGCTGCAGCTCTCTCTCCGAAAGCCAGTGCATAGCCATGCTCTTGTTTTGCTTAGGACTGGTTTTAATTTGAATGTTTCAAAAATCAGACTCATTCTCTCTGTGCCTGATGTGCCAAGCAAACCAGGATGGGACCCCGGGACCGCAGTTCAGATAGATACCCAATCTCTTGGCAGCTGGTTTTCTTAAATGACCAATGGTAATAAATATGAGCAAACCCTCCCCCACCACCCACTCAGTTATGTTGTGTCAAGGGGATATTCATCAATGTTCATCAATTACTGCTGAATAGGCATCTGAATTGTGAGCTTCCACAAAGCTAGATTCCTCTGAGTCTATGTTAGCACCTATAGGTTCCAGAAAGGGCAAGAAATTAAATCGCAGGTCCTGCTCCAGTCAGTCCCCCATTGAGTGTGCTGAGATGTACACAGAGATGAGGAGGAAAAGCCTTGCTTTATATTAAAATTTGTTTGGTTGGTGTCAAGAAGTCAGAGCTTCAGTTGGTGCAAGTCAGTGTAGCTGAGGATCTGGCCCAAAGACCCAAATTTTCAAATGTGGATATAGTAGGAAGAGAGCCTGAGACATAAGCCCTTGTATCAGAGTCCTGAGCTCTGGGCTAAAGTAGTAGTCAAAGCTTTACTGATCTAAAGCAAAGACAAACTGTGAGCGAGAGGCAGGGCCTGCTCACAGAATCTGGCAAGAACAGGGCTGATATTGCAGAAATACACATTTCTAAGAAGTGCTAGTCACAAAGTACTCACGCAAACACATCCCAATATCAAGGACGGTACAAAAAATTCCCCAAGGATAACAGGAACACACTGACCCCTCCTAAAAGATAAGGTCAGGATAACAGTACATAACAGATATGCTTTGATCAAACAAACATGTACAAGGTGATGGCTGATAACTAGCCATGTCAGGGGGCAGTAACTAACTATGTCAGAAGGGCAGTATGTAACTTGTTTGTCTTGGGGTATAAAGATGTATCTCAGAGGAAGTATCTTTGTCCAGCCAAGGGGGAAATGGAAAGTCCCGCCATTCACTGAGCTGCATCCATTGTCACGGGCCTCTTCCAATCTGCCCTGGAGGAAAATTCCTTCCCGACCCCAAATATGGCAATCAGCTGAACCCTGAGCATGTGGGCAAGATTCATCAGCCAAATACCCAGGAAAGAATGCTCTGTAGTAACTCAGATCGCACCCCATCTAACATCCCATCACAGGCCATTGGGCCTCTTTACCATGAATAGTTAAAGATCAATTAATTGCCAAAATCATGTTATCCCATCATACCATCTCCTCCATAAACTTATCGAGTTTAATCTTGAAGCCAGATAGGTCTTTTGCCCACACTGCTTCCCTTGGAAGGCTATTTCAGAACTACTCCTCAAATGGTTAGAAACCTCTAATTCAAGTCTAAACTTCCTGATGGCCAGTTTATATCCATTTGTTCTTGTGTCCACATTGGTACTGAGCTTAAATAATTCCTCTCCCTCTCCAGCATTTATCGCTCTGATATATTTATAGAGAGCAATCATATCTCCCCTCAACCTTCTTTTGGCTAGGCTAAACAAGGCAAGCTCCTTGAGTCTCCTTTCAGAAGACAAGTTTTCCATTCCTCAGATCATCCTAGTAGCCCTTCTCTGTACCTGTTCCAGTTTGAATTAATCCTTTTTAAACATGGGAGACCAGAACTGCACACAGTATTCCAGACGAGGTCTCACCAGTGCCTTGTATAACGGTACTAATACCTTCTTATCTCTACTGGAAATACCTCGCCTGATGCATCCCAAGACCTCATTAGCTTTTTTCATGGCCATAACACATTGGCTGCTCATAGTCATCCTGTGGTTAACCAATACTCCAAGGTCCTTCTCCTCCTCCATTACTTCTAATTGATGCGCCCCCAGCTTATAACTAAAATTCTTGTTATTAATCCCTAAATGCATGACCTTACACTTCTCACTATTAAATTTCATCCTATTACTATTACTCCAGTTTACAAGGTCATCCAGATCTTCCTGTATGATATCCCTGTCCTTCTCTAAATTGCCAATACCTCCCAGCTTTGTATCATCTGCAAACGTTATTAGCACACTCCCACTTTTTGTGCCGAGGTCAGTAATAAAAAGATTAAATAAGATTGTTCCCCAAACCAATCCCTGAGGAACTCCACTGGTAACCTCCCTCCAGCCTGATAGTTCACCTTTCAGTATGACCCGCTGTAGTCTCCCTTTTAACCAATTCCTTATTCACCTTTCGATTTTCATATTGATCCCCATCTTTTTCAATTTAACTAATAACTCCCTACGTGGCACCATCAAACACCTTACTGAAATCTAGGTAAATTAGATCCACTGAGTTTCCTTTGTCTAAAAAAAATTGTTATTTTCTCAAAGAAGGAGGTCAGGTTGGTTTGGCACGATCTACCCTTTGTAAAACCATGTTGTATTTTGTCCCATTTACCATTGACCTCAATGTCCTTAACTATTTTCTCCTTCAAAATTTTTTCCAAGACCTTGCATACTACAGATGTCAAACTAACAGGCCTATAGTTACCAGGATCACTTTTTTTCCCCCTTTCTTAAAAATAGGAACTATGTTAGCAATTCTCCAGTAATACGGTACAACCCCTGAGCCTACAGATTCAGTAAAAATTCTTGCTAATGGGCTTGCAATTTCGTGTGCCAATTCCTTTAGTATTCTTGGATGAAGAATATCTGGGCCCCCCAATTTAGTCCCATTAAACTGTTTGAGTTTGGCTTCTGCCTCAGATGTGGTAATATCTGCTTCTATATCCTCATTCCCATTTGTCATGCTACCATTATCCCTAAGACCCTCATTAGCCTTATTAAAGACTAAGGCAAAGTATTTCTTTAGATATTGGGCCATGCCTACATTATCCTTAACCTCCACTCCATCCTCAGTGTTTAGTAGTCCCACTTCTTGTTTCTTGGTTTTCTTCTTATTTATATAACTACAGAACCTTTTACTATTGGTTTTAATTCCTTTTGCAAGGTCCAACTCTACTTGACTTTTAGCCTGTCTCACTTTATCCCTACATGTTCTGACCTCAATAAGGTAGCTTTCCTTGCTGATCCCTCCTATCTTCCACTCCCTGTATGCTTTCTGCTTATTTTTAATCACCTCTCTGAGATGCTTGATCATCCAGCTTGGTCTACAACTTCTGTCTATAATTTTTTTCCCCTTTCTTGGGATGCAGGCTTCCAATAGCTTCTGCAACTTTGACTTGAAGTAATCCCAGGCCTCCTCTGCCTTTAGATCCATAAGTTCTTCAGTCCAATCCATTTCCCTAACTAATTTCCTTAATTTTTTAAAGTCAGCCCTTTTGAAGTCAAAAACCCTAATCGCAGATTTATTTTTGTTTATCCTTCCATGCAGTTTGAACTGAATTAGCTCATGATCACTTAAACCAAGGTTGTCCCCTACAACCATTTCTTCTATGAGGTCCTCACTACTCACCAAAACCAAATCTAAAATGGCATCCCCTCTAGTCAGTTCAGCAGCTACTTGATGAAGGAATTCATCAGCTATTGCATCTAGGAAAATCTGAGCCCTATTATTATTACTAGCACTTGTCCTCCAGTCTATATCTGGGAAGTTAAAGTCTCCCATGATCACACAGTTTCCATTAGTATTTATTTCATTAAAAACATTAAAGAGGGCTCTATCCATAGCCAAATTAGATCCCGGCGGTCTATAGCACACCCCAAGCACTATCACAGGGGAGGCTCTAGTAGTTTTCTTCCCCAGTGTGATTTTTGCCCAGACAGACTCTGTCTCATCCATTCCATTGCTTCTTATTCCTTTACAGTCTACCTCATCATCGATATACAATACTACTCCACCACCTTTACTTCTGTCTTTCCTAAACAGCACATACCCTTCAATAGCTGTAGTCCAGTCATGGCTACTATTCCACCACGTTTCTGTTATCCCTATAGTATCTGGTTTCACTTCCTGAACCAGTAGCTCTAGTTCATCCATTTTGTTACCTAGGCTCCTCGCATTGGTGTACAAACATCTTAATTTTTGCTGTTTGGGCTCGCTCACATTCTTTACCCTATTAGGCATGGACATTTTACAGCAAGTATGACCTATTAGACTGGTATCCACACTGCCCTTCCTTCTTATGTCCATTCTCCTACCCACGGCTGTATCCTTTCTTACTTCATTTTCTTCCCTCTCAGTGCTAAAATCTGGCGTGGAGATTACCTGGACATCTCCCAACCATCTCCCCCAAATTCCTAGTTTAAAGCTCTTTTAATCAGTTGTGCAAGCCTCCATCCTAGAAGTCTATTTCCCTCCCTACTCAGATGGAATCTAATCCGAGAGAACAGTCCTCTGTCCATGAATAACTCCCAGTAGGCATACATCCCAAAGCCCTCCTTATAGCACCACTACCTGAGCCATCTGTTGATAGTCATAATCTTGTCACACCTTTGTTGCACTTCTCTAGGAACAGGCAGAATCCCACTGAAAATCACCTAAGCCTCGATTTCCTTAAGCGTCTTCCCCAGCCTGGCATAGTCTCCCTTGATACGTTCCAGCGAGAATCTACCCGTATCATTTGTTCCCACGTGAAGGGCAATCAGTGGATTCTTTCCCACTCCCTTTAGCATCCTTTTCAACCTCAGGTCTAGATCCTGTATCTTAGCACCTGGAAGATAGCACACCCTTCTATTCTCTGGATCAGCTCTGGTTACAGGCTTGTCTATTCTTCTCAGTAAGGAGTCCCTGATCACGTAGACCTGCCTTTTCCTGGTGATGGTGTGATTCTCCGGTCTATCCCCTGTTCCCTCTGGCTGTAAGTTCTTTCCATTCCTATTCTCCCTTGTAATCCTCTTTAACCCATCCTGTATCCTCCTGGGGCTCATATTTGGTGTAGTCTCCATTGACTCTTCCCCTTTTCCTAAAGAGCTAGCTGCTCTTCTCTTCTTCCTTGCCCTTCCACCTTCAGTGACCACCTGCTGAGCCCCTTCTTCATTTTCCAACTCTGCAAACCTATTCTTGAGCTCTATTTCTCCTCACTGGCCCATCTTTTCCTCTGCCTGTTTCTCTTAGTCACATGCTTCCACTGTCCACTTTCCTCATCCAGCAGTATCCCCTCAGAGTTCTTTGGTCCTGCTTCCATCTGCAAGTCTGAGCTTTTCCCTTCAGCTTCCTCATGTCTTTGCTCCATAATCTGCTCAAACCCCCTTCTAAACTCAACCAGACTTTCCACCTACATCTCCAAACCTCGGATCTTTTCCTCCATCAGCTCTATCAGACGGCATTTCATGCAGACACAACTCTTACCAGGTGCCCCCTCCAGGATCATGTACATACCGCAGCTTCCACATCCAGTCATCTTCATTGTGTCTTCCACTACATGGGTCACTCCTACTGCTGACTCTGTATCTGTCATGGCCTTCCCACCTATATCCTGTTAATCTGGGAAACACAAACCACACCCAAAACACCACCACCCACGGCAAAAACAAACTCCAAACAAGCACCCCTTTCAAGCTCCCACTCAAACTTCCTTGTTTATAGCTCTGTTTGCTGACTCCTGTACCACTACAGCTGTCTGTGCCACTGCCTGACTGGCTGGCTACCTTTATAGGACCCCGAGTCAGAGAAGCCCCGCCTCCTAATCAGGGCTCAGCTTCTCCCCCCAGCACAAAGCCCCTACAAGCCTCTATATATACAAATAATACAATAGAATTTAGTGTCAAACACCTCTTGCAGATATCAATGCGGAATTTCCCAAAGCTTAAAAACAGAGCTTTGAACCACCTAAAAATGGTAAACTCCCAGAAACTGCCCACCAAAACAGTGATAGGTGCCAGTAAAAGCAGGCAACTAATGGTACATCTACACTTATGGTCGCGTGTAGTGTACCGACACTGCACACCCAGCTATCCTGGGCATAAATAGTCGTGTAGACGGTGGTTAGGTGATTAGGGTGGAGTGCCCTATGCACCTGAACTCCCAGGTATGTACCCTACATGGGCTCTCTACACACCCACCACATCTAATCTGCGATTTTTAGCAGCGTGGTGTCACTTTGCCACCCCGCTGCCCGAGCCTTTCCCCGCCGCAGTGAAAGGCTCTGGAAATGGAGAAAGGCTGAGGCAGAGGGGAAAGTCTCCGGCCGCAAAGATCCGCTGGAGCCTTTCCTCACTGCCTTCTGGCTTCGTCTCCCCTGCAAGAGCCTTTCACTGCGGCATGTAGCTACCTGTGTAGTACCTATACTTTACATGCTGCTGTTAGAGTCAACATAGCCTAAGAGCACTAGCTAGGGCCATTGGTAGTGGTGCACCCTGTGTACCCTTAGACTCTCCCCCAAATCCCCAGAAAGCCTCTAGATGCCATGGAAAACCCCCAGCACACTGATCTTAACATCACGGGGTAAGGAAAGGGCCCACTCCCTAGCATGGAGAAACACTGCTCTCTAACACCCCACTCTTGCATGGATGCTGAGCAGAGGACTCACTAGGTCAAGTGATCTCAGGTGAGGCAGCATGAGAAGCAGGAGTTTCAGGGGGGTTGCAGCTTTCCTTCCAGTAGGTAGGTCAGCAGTAGCACCCAACAACTGTTCCAGCTCGGAGATTTTATGCACCTCACCCCTGCTCACACTTCCCTCCTGATTAATCTGATTAATGCAAATACTGCTGAGAAAGAGAAAAAAGGGCCATCTCTAATGTGAATGTGATGCTTCATGTAATGAAGCACACAGTAGGATCAGTAGCAAGGGCAAAAAATGGCCAAATGTTTTCCACACTGAAAATTCCTTTTCAACCAAAATGAAAATTAAAATGGTCAATTTTTTTTTCAGTGAAAACTTGCAATTTAAGGAATGTTGACAATTTTAGATTTGTTTTGAATTTTTTTCAATTTGTTTTGGTGGGAAATTATCATCTCTTTCATTCCCCTCCCTTCCCCCCAGACATAACAAAATTACAGTTGTGAGAGAGAATGGGGGAGAAGGGAAATGAGTTTCTCACCAAAATGAAATTAAATTATCAAAATATTTTGAAAATTTTCAAGAAGTTTGGTGTAAATTTTCCATTTTTTAATGATTTTTAAATAAAGTTCAAAAAAATCCATTTCTTTCACAATTATTCCTGAATTATAGTGACCTTTTTCAACCAGCTCTACTAGTGAATGCTACTCTGATGCTGTGACTGCAAAACTTGTCATTCTCACATCACTTTCTCCATATGATAGATTGTGTGTTCATTCTATATAGGAGTTAAATAATAATTAAGATGGACAAAGAACTGTCTGGTAAGTAGAAAATAGAGGGTCAAAGTTAAGCATGGCTCAGTACGGCCCCTGAGACTCTTTCATGGTTTTATTAAGTATTTAGTCAAGACTATTACATGTAAGTTCTTTGAAAATGCAGAGAACATTAAAACAGGCAGGATAATTAAGACACTGAGGGATGTGGTTCTTTCAGAGGATAATCCTGACAGATTAGATGAATGGGCTCCAAAATAGAATATGAAATTTAATGGGCCATGATGTGAATGCAGTTACCCCAGGGATGAATTTGGGCTAAAGAGGTATATTAGGAAAGAAATAATACCACAAGAGAGGTATGTTGAAATGGATTGAATTAATTACATTGCAGAGAAGAAGGACCTGGATTTACTGAGAGGCTCAGCATTAGAAATTCTTCGGCCAATGTGTAACAGCACTGAAGAAGGTCAGTAGGATGTTTGTTTGTTCATAAGGCCGTGCCTGTTTTGCTATCACTTTCCAAAGGAGTGTGAGGAGGGCAGTACTCAGTTCTGGACACCTCACTGAAGCTTGCTGTCCAGGTATGACAGTATACAGCATGAGACCACAAGGATGAAGTATAAAGGGGATGGAGGGTATTACATAGGTGAAGACAATTTTGGACACCTGCATTCAGCCAAAGCCACCTGTTGAGACGCTTCTGTAATTAACATAAACTGCTGGAAGGAAAGACCCTAATAACCAGCACCACATAAATACTACTGTTTTGCAGGGCATGTCTACACTACAATAAAAACCATGTGGCACCGAGTCTCAGAGACCTAGTCAACTGACTTGGGTTCACAGGGCTCAGGCTGAGGGGCTAAAAATATCGTGTAGGCATCCAAGCTCAGGCTGGAGCCCAGGCTCTAAAACCTAAGGGTCTCAGCAATAGGGCTCCTGTCTGAGCCTGAACACTTGCACTGTTATTTTTAGCCCCATGAGTCCAAGACAGTTGTCCTGGGCTCTGAGACGCGGTACCATAGGGCTGTTATTGCATTATAGACATACCCACAGGTACAACTCTTTTCAACTTCAAATTGTGCTATAGAAATCAGCTGCATAAGTTCATTTGCCAACCGTAGGGTTAAACCGGTAAGTCTGAAGACTCTGTAAGGCTCAGTTGACAGAAATTCTTCAGTCTCAAATGTAATTGAATGCTAAATGTAAAGAGTTTTTCCTCTTCTATCTATCTTGTGTTTGTTAACTGCTAAATACATTTGCACAGCTGGAAAATCTGACATCGAAAGCCACCAGGACAGCACATAAGTGAGAATCCCACAGAGTCATGGTGGTGCTTTTTTATACCGGCTTTGAAATGTGAACCATTAGGATAAGCATTTGCATTCATGTTAAATCCAATTATGATTCTTCAGGTTTCATGTCATTTAATCTCGTTCAGTTTAAAAGGCTTATCCCCTCTTCATCCTTTGATATTAAAAATGTGTTAACAAAAGAGAGGCCTGCGTCATTAATAACAAGAAAGTTCCAAGAAGTGATAGCACAAGAGATAAGAAAGAATCCAGAGCCCCAGGCTTTGGTTTTACTTCCTTAAAAAAAAACATGAAAAATTATGTTGGCTATTGCAGCAAATGTAACTGCAGGGAAATGTTATTCTAACTCGATTCATGCCTGTTAGGAATAAAGGTCAAATATTAGCCCTGGCTGAGATACTATTGGGTAATTATATTAAGTTCAGCAACCATTCCAAAGAAGATATTGGAAAAAGTTATTTTACCTGATTCATCAAAGAAACCACCTACATCCCTGCCCCCCCCCCGCCCCCACCATACACACACACACACATCCCATTGGAATGGTTGCCCTATCTGTTTGAGTGACACTTCAAGTAGAGATAGTTAGGAATTTCCCATCAAAATGATTTTTTGACAAAAAATGAAGTTTCTGCAAAATTAATTTTTTCCTTGGAAAAAAACAGATTTTACTGATTTTTTAAATCAATTTTGCATTGGGAAATTCACAATGAGAGATTTTGTTTCCATTTGGTTCAAGCCAAATCAAAACATTTCAGTTTGTCAAAATGAAACAAAACATTTAGATTTGAGTCAGTTGGACATTAAACTAAATCTGCCTATGGTGCTTCAGTGCCTTATGGCAGAAGTAGTTCAGGTGCCTCATGCCCCCATTCTTTCCTATGGGCATGGTTCCCTCTCCAGACTACATCTTCCATGATGAACCATGGACTCCCCTCTTCCTGAGCTGTGTGGTGAATCATGGGAATCACGTGGCTGCAGTGCATTTTGGGAGGTGTAGTTCAGCCTTTGGGAAGACTAGGCACATATGGGAAGCACACTAAGTCCACTCCCAAAAGTAACCATGGCATGCAAGACAGATTAAATTAATGTCAAACTGAGTCAAAATGTTTCAATTAGATTTAACTTTTAACATATTGAAAAAAAATTTTCAATTCAGGCATGTCAAAACAACAGAATTTGATCAATAACAATGAAATGTTTTGTTTCAACATTTCCAAATCAAAATTTTTCCAAAGTTTTCATTCTTTCTGTGTTGAAATAGCAGAATTCCCCACTGGATGGAAATTCTGATTTTCACTCAGCTCTATTTGCAGGTTCCTCAGGACCAGGATCATACTTTAGTCAGTGTTTTGTAAAGCACAATGTGTGTGTATTGCACTAAAAAAAATGCCCCTATGTTAAGGTGAAACAAGACTCTTATAGGTGGTTTCAGTACATAGTACTTTTCAAGAATGTTAGGGTTAAAACACAAACAACTCTGGAATCCAAGAAATGCAGAGTTGAGGCAGAGATTCTCAAACAGGGCACCCAAATTTCAGAAACATTGAAACAAACCATTTTGTTTTGAATCAACATTTGAAATGTTTTCTTCAACCTGAATGAATGTCTTCCAGTTTTCTTGTTTCGGTGGGAAACACCAAACCTTTCACTACCTCTGAAGTGCACACACAATCATAGAATTTTTTTTTTTTAAAGAGAGAATGTCCATTTCTACTTTTGGAATCTATGCAATAGTAATTCATTATGTTAGTTCTTTCATTTTTGTCTCACTGAAATTAATGGGAATGTCATAAATATAAAGGGAAGGGTAAATACCTTTAAAATCCCTCCTGGTCAAAGGAAAAACCCTTTCACCTGTAAAGGGTTAAGAAGCTAGGATAATCTCGCTGGCACCTGACCAAAATGACCAATGAGGAGACAAGATACTTTCAAAGCTGGAGGGGGGGAGAAACAAAGGCTCTCTCTGTCTGTGTGTTGTTTTGCCAGGAATAGAACAGAAATGGAGTTTTAGAATTTAGTAAGTAATCTAGCTAGATATGTGTTAGATTCTGTTTTGTTTAAATGGCTGATAAAATAAGCTGTGCTGAATGGAATGTATATTCCTGGTTTTGGGTCTTTTTGTAACTTAAGGTTTTGCCTAGAGGGATTCTCTATGTTTTGAATTTGATTACCCTGTAAGGTATTTACCATCCTGATTTTACAGAGGTGATTCTTTTACTTTTTTCTTCAATTAAAATTCTTGTTTTAAGAACCTTGATTGATTTTTCATTGTTCTTAAGATCCAAGGGTTTGGATCTGTGTTCACCTATGCAAATTGGTGGGGACTTTTATCAAGCCTTCCCCAGGAAAGGGGGTGTAAGGTTTGGGGAGGATTTTGGGGGGAAAGATGTTTCCAAGTGGGCTCTTTCCCTGTTATATATTTGTTAGACGCTTGGTGGTGGCAGCAATAAAGTCCAAGGGCAAAAGGTAAAATAGTTTGTACCTTGGGGAAGTTTTAACCTAAGCTGGTAAAAATAAGCTTAGGGGGTTTTCATGCAGGTCCCTACATCTGTACCCCAGAGTTCAGAGTGGGGAAGGAACCTTGACAGGGAGCTTTGCTGTTTATGTCAATAAGACTATGATTGGGTCCTAATGGAATATTTATCAGTATAGTAGTTTGGGTTTTAGCATTATTCAGAAAGCTGGCAGCAGAATCATGCTCATTTTTTCTTTAAAGAAACAATTCTTGTGAAAGGTTCCTTCAATTACGAACAATGTACTCCAACCACTTGCTTCCCATTTAATCCCAGCTAATTTATTTGTGAAATGCATTGTCAGAACATTATCTTTCTGGAGGACATCTACACACTTAGGGTTTAGAAAATTCTGAATAGAAAATTAAATACTGTCATTGAGCAGCTCTGTAACATTTAAGATATCAGAGTGAGTCTATTAAAGGATGAAAATCCATTTTTAGAGTGACGTGACATTTAAAAAAATGTCTGTCGCCATCAATTTCCCTTTAAACCTTTCAAAGTACTATAAAGCAACAAAAGAGTCCAGGAAGCATGTCAATATCTCTTCAGTGTCATTACACAAATGATTGGTTGCACTTTTACATGGAAAACTCCAATTTCAGTTTTATTTCAGTTTAAGGAAGCATACTCAGAAATTGTTCTAGATGGGAGCAAACATGGGAGCAAACGTTTTCCAAACTCACTGGGGTGCCCAGTTTACTCACTAACCAAGCTGACTTTTAGATCTCCCAGGGTCAAGATTGGAAGATGGAATTTTTGTTGACTTTGATAATACTGTTAAATCAATATTGTTAACTATCTCACTGCATGTAAGTGGAACCAACTAGTAAGCTCCTTCTCCCACCCCTAATTATTTGTATTGCGATAGCACCTAGAATTCCCAACAGATGGGTAATCCATTGTGCAATGTGCTGAACAAGCACATAGTAAGAGAGAGTCCTTCTCCCTAAGACCTTGCCATCTAAGGCCCCAATTCTGCATGTGCTTCACTTCACACATGAGCTATCAAACGAGCTCAAAAGAAATTGTTTGCATCAACAGGGGCCTGAGTTTAAAGACCACACAAAACAAGTGGTTGTAACAGAAAGATATAGGCGTGGGAGAGACAATAGTAACTGTGATATGAACATGTTTTGTGCAGTCCAGCCAGGTGCACAATCTGTAAGATGCTGATTTATTTATTTTTTTTAAAAGATAAATAAAAATATTAGTAGCACAAGTCCTGGCTGACCACCAACCTCATTACCGGGCAGTGTGCTAGAGGCATTGCAGTAAAAGTGTGTGTGAGGAGGGGTTTTAAAGAGGAGACCGCAGTGGCACCATAGATTACTTTGAGGAGGACATTCGGAACTTAAGGGGTGGCATGGAAGACTCTTGTGTGAGAACAGGATAAATGGGTACGTGAGGCTGGTGCTGTGGGAAGAGGAAAGGGACAGCTGATGGTGCAATAAGGATATTTATTAGGAATAAGGTCAACTCTTTTCTCCAACACTGTTTCCAAATTAACCCCTGTCCCTGATCAGGATAGTATCTAGGTTAGCAATCCTTAACCTCTCACTACCCGTTCCTGTACAGAGACCTATCCAGGACCCTTCTTCCATCTAGCCACGACCCTCCACCCTCAATAATAATACATAGCTTTTATAAGTGTTTTTCATCAGTAGATCTCAAAGCACTTTACAAAGGATGCAGTATCATTATCACCATTTTATAGATGGGGAAACTGAGGCCCAGAGCCTCACCTAAGATCACACAGCAGGCTAATAGCAGAGGCAGGAATAGAACCCAAACCTCCCAAGTCCCACTCTGGCACTGTATCCACTAAGTCACATTTAGCAATACGGAAAATGCAAAACGTGTGTGTG
The DNA here is from genome assembly GCF_965152235.1 of Eretmochelys imbricata. Classification (NCBI taxonomy): domain Eukaryota; kingdom Metazoa; phylum Chordata; order Testudines; family Cheloniidae; genus Eretmochelys; species Eretmochelys imbricata. Next base: position 13,916,241 of record NC_135573.1, read on the forward strand.
TCTGTGTCCTTCTATTGCACGTTATTCTACCAACAAAAAAAATCTATAGTTTTTTTTTTCTCTCTCTCTAGATATCTATATAGATGGATAGATAGATCTACATTAAATATATATACATATGCACATATATAATTGTGTTATTGTGCTAAGCGAAGAAATGAAATTCAATCACATATGTGTGAAATAAAGGCATTTTAGCTCTACGTTATGTAGACGCACAGTGCCACCATGGCATCAATAGCAATACCTCCATAATTATAGGATTACTGGATCTTATTAGCCAGCCCTAAAGTTAACATTTCATTTTTTGGGCAAATACGGGTACCTATATTTTCTTTCAGTGTACTCAGATTTAAACAACAAAGGATCTGGGATAAAGCCCCAAACTGCAGGGGTGAAGTCCTGGCATCATAGAAGTCAAGGGGAGTTTTGTCTTTGTCGTTGGCTCTACTGGGGCTAGAGTTTCACCCTGGAGGCCTGACCTGCGGAGATTGTATCGATCTCTGACAAATTCCCATTGGTTTTGTCTCTTTTATATTCTAGCAACGTTTATATAACTTGTCAGATCAACAAAGTTTTACTGAATTGCATTCATGCCATTGAACTAAGCTTCTACAGTGCCGGAGATGTCTAGCACCATTGATGATAGCAACAATGGCTTCTCATTTCTAAAAGCCCTCCTTTGACATGTAGTGAGTGGGGTTCTTCCCTTTCACAAGCTTGCTACACCACTCACTCCATAACTTGCCTTTCCCCCTTTCTTTGCATTGATTGTCACATGGAAACGATGGTATTCTTGCCAGGTGACTCTCTGTGGAGCACTGATGACTGTATTTCTCTTCTATTGTAAAACACTGAATGTAGAGGAGTGTCTACAGTGCAAGACAAAATAGCTCTTAGAAATCCAGTTTGGCTTTTAAACAAACAATCAAAGCAATTTAACAATCTGGAGAAAGCTTTTATTCCGAGCTCTCTCACTTGCCAACCAGACCGATGATGTGAAGTAGAATGTAAAGTATCGCTTGATTTCCTAAAGAGAGCCTTCTGAGAAGCGTTTGACTTTTCCTCCCCCCCTCACTGCTGTGTGTTTCTTACTATTTACATTCTTTTTTCACAGAGGTTTGCAGGTCAGATGAGTAACATTCTGAACAAGATTGGATCACACAGAAAGGAGAAATGCAACTACAAGGACTCTCTGCAATGCCTCTTCTGCCTCTGTTTTTCAAATCAGTTCAAACGTTCTCCAGCTATTTTTTTTTCAGATAAGCTTCAAAGAATATTTACAGATAGGCTTTTACCTTTCTTTAAGCAGAAAGATTAACAGCCTCTTCTTCATCTGAATGAAAGGCACCTAGGTTCTTTCATCTCTCTGTGGTTTTGGACAGGGTTTCCTGATTCTGGGCTTTAATCCAAGCTCTTATATATATATATATATATATACACACATATGCTGTGATACACGTGGCATCGCTGGGAAGAGGTGCTAGGTCAGACATTCATTTCATCAGTACATTCCATGAGTTTGTCAAGTTGTAGTGGCATTGCCCTCTGCTGACCAGGGTTGCCAACTGTCCAGGTTTTCACAAGATGTACCCTTTTCTGAGGTAGCTGTAGGGACTGAGGTGTGGGTGGCAGGTCTCCTGGTTAGATTCAGGAGCCTGGACTCAGAGGTGGGATCAGAGTCATGTGCCAAGCCAAAGGTTAGAGCCAAAGGTCGAAGCCAGCTTAGGGGTAGAGGGTAGAAGCAGGGACCAGGAACAGATGGGAATCGGGGATGAGGAGGGCAGGAACAGGTCGGGAGGCAGGAATCAAGAGTCCGTTAAGTAGGCAGGGTCCACAGTAGCAGCCAGTCAGGGATTCACCTAGTTACTCAGAAAACTTCCTGAGCCTCTTTCTGTCTTAGGTAACATGTCCCAGCCAATTAGTGGGGCTGGAGATCTCCCAGAATGAGGAGTATCATGGGCGGGGCTCTTTGTGAGCTAGCACTTCACTAGTCCCTTTCTCCAGTGGCTCAGGTGAGCACTAATTGTGGGCCTGGTTTGAGGCCTATAATCCCTTGTAGCAGCTTTCCTGGGAAATATCTAAAAGTGCACACTGCTAGCTGTCCAGCTTCATGGGTTCAGGACCATACCAGATGTCCTGACTTTTTGTACCTGAGAGGTGGCCACCCTGGGGGGGTGTTGTGGTTTTTTTCCAGAGCCTATTATAGTCTTCAACTGCACAACTCCCATTAAAATCGTTGGGAGCAGTGTGACTAAAGCTCTTAGGTTTGGAAATCTCAGCCTGAAGGTGTAGAAAGTGGGGTTAGTGGTAGTAAGGGGTTGCAGCTTTTGTTGCTAGGAGCTGGTGATCACAAGGCTGTTGCTAACTGCTACTTTATAAAGATTATTCCCTCACTTAAGTAGCAGCACTGTAGATTTTGGATCTGAACGTCCTTGTGTCAAGTCCTGGTATTCCTGGGAGTGCTATATGAAATCCCAGAAATGGTGATCTGAGGTATTACAGCAGCCATCCTCTAGGGTTTAGAACTAATTATATATCCCACATACAACAGCAGCATTAGCCTGGGAAGGAGAAAAGCTAGAGTGGACATGACTGGGTTGGTGGAAAATTACGAAGTGTGTAGTGAGAAACAAACTAATGTCCCTACCTGTGACCTCATATCTACAGAATTATTTTAGGATGTGCTCCAGTCATTCCATTTACCCACCTCATCTGCAACTGCCATCAGTTCCTCCTGTCATAAGAGTCTCTCTCTGTCTACACCGTCTGCAATTCAGCACATCACTCTGCCTGCTATTGATTCTTTTAAATGTCCACATTCTCATGTCTCCCTGAAAGGTTTTTGACTCTTGGCCATATGCTGGTCAGTGGACTCCCTCAGCTTCTGAAGACACACACAGCTTCTTATTTTTCCTTTTGTTTAAATTTGTAAGTCATGTTCCTTTTCGAGATTCAGTATGAATCAAATTTCTCATTATATTAGCCAGATTCAGGTCACCACCTTCCTCAAATTGAAAATTATAGTAGATGTGCCTCACACTTTCTCTCTGCTGCCCAGGAAAGAAAATAGAGATCTTTCTTTGTAGTTTTGTCTGTCTCAACTGACTAAAAGAAGGAACTAGAATTTGCTACTGTAATTCTCTCATTTGCTAATCACAATCGCAGCTAATAAAGAAAGTGAGGCACCCGCTGAATACGGTTCACCCAGAGGGTGTCAAAGAACTTAGTAAACACAAGGTAATACTTAGAACATCCTAAGGAAATAAATTGTAAGTATGTTTTGCAGATGGAAGAACTAAGACACAGAACTAAAGGGCCTGATTTGCAGAGGTGTGTAAATCCCATCGGTAGAAGAGTGCCCTCACCACAGCGAGACCCCTCAAGGCTGGGCCTCGCATACCAGCTCACTCATCACCTAGTGCCTCCTGCCAACACTTCATCTGGTGGTCTTCTCATGGCTCAGCCCTCCTACCAGGTCACTTTACCCTGTCAGAGTATGAACATCTCACAGAGACAGTGTCCCACACAGCACTAGGCATCAATCTGCCATCTTCCACCCCTCCAGGTCTCTTTTTCCATTCCACGCCTCGGTCAGAACAGTGGCCCCAGGGCTTCTCCCAGGAGTCTCTCAACCAAACTCAAAAATGAAACAAAACACACCAAAAGCAACTTCTTCCCCTTCCCTGGGCTTGATCTTTTAATCCATCCTTTACCTACCTACAGCACTGCACGGATCTCTGCCAATGCTATGGCTTATTAACAATAAAAGCTCTTCAGGACAAGAATGTGAAGAATGTAAGTGCCCTTCCTATTGCACTGTATAAATAATAACACGTCTCAAGTATGTTACATTTCAGTTTATTCACCCATTTAAAGAGATGCAGATCGTCACATTCTGCCTGTGCAGATCACATACATTAAAGATGGAAAGGATCCATTAGGTGTTTTAGCCCATGCTAACATCAGATTGCACCCCAGAGTGGACCTTCCAGCCCTATTGTAAATGGTTGAGCTGTAGAGCTTCTATCACTTTCCTTCGGAAACTTTTGCACATTCTAATAAAGAATACTGTTATGATTTCTGACCCAGGGAACAAATAGCCACTGTACATGTATTCCATTATTCCAGCTACATTTGTGGTGGGAGTCTTTAAAGTATCTGGAGCTATGAGATGTCTGCATGCTGCTATCTGTTGCCCAGATCTCATTTACCAAACCATTCATAAGTCTCCAGGGCTTTCATTCCTGAAGCATTCAGCTGGCATGTTCACATGACAGTTCAGTTATGACAACGGTTCTTCTTGCAATGGTGATGCTTACCCACGAGAATGTGGGCTGAGACCACCAATTTAATACACAGAGGCCACCACCCAGCTTTCAGAGGGTAATGGCTTTTGGTCATTACACATCAAGGCTGTATTTGAAACTAGCTAACCTAGAGGTTAAAAGACTTCATCATCGGTAACCAACCCCCTGAACCATCCTATGCTGTAGAGGTTTGAGGGCTGTTTGTTTTGTATTGTTTTTTGTATATACAATAGCTAGTTCTTCTTGGTTTTATAGTAATATAAAACATGATACTGAAACTTGTGCCATCTGCAGCAATGAATTTAACCGGTGTCTGCTTTATTTCCCGGCAGTGTAATGTATATTAGAAATATGAAGCAGAACTCACTGTGACCAGCCCTGGATTAGATAAAAATACACCAGCTGGGACACTAGATAGCATAAAGCTGGCATTCTACAGGATAACACATATTTTCTTTATCACTTTTATAGGCAGTTTTCTGTTATTAATGTCAAATGATATAAACATGTTTACTAAGCCTGGCTGTATTGCTGACTCTCAGTCACTCACCGCATCTTATTGTATTCTCCAACTCTTTCTCTGGGATGGGAGCAGGAGGAATGTCTCCTTCTCCCCTTGCACCTTGATGTCTGTCCCCCTGTTTATGTCTGTAGGTCTCATGCAACCTCACAGCTGGTGTCATGCAGTTATCAATTCATGGTTGTACCTACATGCATGTCTCTCTCCAACCCTCTCTCACACCTCCCTCCCTCTCTTACTGTACATTTACATTTTTCTTTTCAGGCACTTTTCTCCACTTTCTCTTCATAGCCTGTATTTACCAGTCTTCCTTCTTTCATTGATCTCTCTCCTATTTTTTCACATATGTTTTCTTCATTTTCTCTGTCCTTCTGCTTCAATATCTCAATCTTTTTGCCTATTCTCTCTCTCCAATGTCACCTTTGCAACTATTCATCCTCTCCATTTTTGACTCCCCGCCCATCTTCTGAGATGCTATTTGGTCGAGCAAGAACAAGATATAGAAATGTTTTCACCCAATCTATGTCCTCCCCTGCCTACTCCTCAAGTCCCAGCCAACTTTCTCCATCCCTATGCACACTTCCCCAGAGGGCTCATTGGCATAGACAATGAATGAACATAATTTGGTGTCCTTAGTGTTGTCCAGATGATTTGTCACCATCATGCAGTGCTGCCTTGCTAGTTTAGGGCCACCTGCTGCAGCCTACTGGGTATTTTGTCTTCATCAGCTTACCAAATAATGATCCATAACAAGGCTAGTGAAGGAAATGCAAGATAATTCTCTCACTACTGGTGCTTTGTTCTTCCTCACACGTCAGTAATATTATATCCAAGATCTTCTCTTCCTCTCCTGCTTCTCTTGTTCTCTGCATAGAGTGAGGTTTTGCATTGGGCTCACTTCCTTTGTGCTACAAACAGATATTTCATTTTGTATGGCACAGACCATCTATTCTTTTTAGAATCCTCTTTTTAGGCTGCTCATCATTGTAGTATCTAAGCACCTTCCATGTTCCTATCCTAAATCCTGTTTTGTGTTCCCTGGCTATGCGGCCTTTTTTCAGTTTCTGTACTGACTTATTTTGTATCGTCAGAAGTCCTTGGGTGGCAGACCTTCAAAAGAATTTAGTGTCCATAATTGGAGCCAGATTTTCAGGAGAACTTTGTACTTCATTTGACGTAGAAAGTAAGTGCCCAGATTTTTTTAAAAATGCTCACAGTGTTGGGAGAGCAGATCTTTTAAAACCTGGCCCCAATTATGGGTGCTGAGCACTTGAAAAATCTAGCCCTGTGTGGACTAAAGACTTACTAAAGACTCTTTCTCAGAAGCCAAGGGTTCATAGATTTTAAGAGTGGAAAGGACTATTCGATCATACAGTCTGACCTCCTGCATAACACAGGCCAAAGAATTTCACCCCATTACCCAATCACTTGTGTTTGACGAAATAGATTCAGAGATTGTAAGGCCCGAAGGGACCACTGTGATCATCTAGCCTGACCTCCTGCAATGCACAGCTCATAGAACCTTGCTGTAATTCTTGTTTGAACAGGAGCAGATCTTTTAGAAAGTCTTGCCGTCTTGGTTTGAAGACATCGAGAGATGCAGACTCCACCACTGCCATCGGTAGTTTGTTCTGGGGGTAAACACCCTCCCTGTTAAAAACATCTGTCTTTTTTCTAACTTGAATTTGCTTGAATAGAACTACAATTTAAATAACTTCTTCTTTCGTACACCGGTATATCCAAAACACCTCCGCAAGCAGTATGAGAGAAAGCCAAAATCATATTGCAAAGGCCCACCACACAGTGCCTAAATAGAACAGTGAAGTGCAAACAAGCAAAAATGTATAAATATACAATCAAGTTCCTGAGCACCGGTTTTTCTGAAGGCTCATTATGTCTGATTTTAACGAAACAGGAATGCACAGACGACTTGTGCTCAGCCTATAATTAATAGGCCCAACTTCACAAACTTGAAACTGCACGAAGAAATATGGTTTTGTGAAAGGTTCACAGAGCAGCTTTCTATGTAAATAAAAATGGCTAAATCTGTGTTACCTGCTTCATCACTAATATGGTGTAATGTGTTCTTCTTGGACCTAACTATCTGTTAAATAATTACCTGTTCTGTCACTGATGTAATTCAGATGGTTTGCTTTGCATTGATGTAATTCAGATGGGTAGAAAATAGTGGGCCTGATTCTCAGTTACACGCAGGCACCTTTATGCCCCTCTGGCAGCGTAAAGGGGCCTTAAATTGAGCAAAAACAGCCTACTGAGAATACTTGTGTGTCTTCATGACAGTTGTAGAGCTGGTAGGGGGTTTTACGCTGGCTCCACACTGCCAGCCCCCAGGGTAAAGAGTATGTAGACGGGTATGACTAGCGTGCACTGCACAGCAGCTATTCTTTGCTTTCCAGATTCAATGTGGGGGGACGACACATAGAGAACAGAATAAGTTAGAGCAACCTTGATGCTGATGTAACTTATACCGGGGCTGAGCAGGACCCTTGACTGCCCAAGAAGAGGGAATAAACAGTGCTGGCTTAAAGCTACCTTTGGCTCCCTACCTCCTCTGATCTCTGCCACCAAAGAAGGAATGGCATGATGAGAATCAGTCCCAAGATGCTTACATTAGGGCTGGGTGAATGGTGGGATGAAAATTCCCCATGTGTGTATGTGTACCTATGACTTTGGAGACCCTGGTTCAATTCCCCGCTCTGTTACAGATTTCCTGTATAACCCCAGGCAAGTCAACTAGGCCTGGATCCACAAAGGTATTTAGGTTCCCAACTAGCATTGACTCCCATGGAAATTAGGAGTCTATATACCTTTCAGGATCTGGGCCTCAGTTCCCACAAGAATGCTGTGATTTGGATTACATCACAGATTATGAGGTGCTGTAGGCATGGGGGCCAAAGAAGGACCTAAGACACAAAGCAATAGCCTCAGACACAGAAGTATCACTGTTGTGACAGGCCATTGCTGAAGATTACTATGGTATGTTTTTATCAGCATCGGTTGAACCAAAGGAGTTCTCTGGGGCCTAGTCATGTCAGTGGGGGCTAGGCCCTTGATGAAGTGAAGTATGCTGAATCAAACTCACACATCAACATGTAGATTCAAGCAACCTGTGTGAAATCCCAAACCCACATTGCCTCCGGCAAGCTGTCTGCTTCTCTGAATAGTCTGCCCTCTGGGAGCTTTTCCATGCAACGCAGACTGCAAGAGAGTCATGTCCTGGAGCAGTCTGCACTCAGTGAAGCCAGTCACAGAAACTAAATTTGGGGAGAGGAATTTGTCTGCCAAGAAGAACAGGTTCTCAGAATGAAGCTCCTTGTCACTGCACAGATGGCTGTGGTCCATCCTGGGATGGAGACAACCACTGACTTTGGGAATGTTTGTACCAAGATCTAGAGGCATATTGCATAGCTGCTGAATAGTGGGCAGAACCATACACCTTGATCTAAACTTTCCCAAAGTCTGAGACTCTTTGGATCAAGGGATCCAACTCTGTGCTCTGCTGTAAGTATTGGTAACATTACCTGCTGTAACAAGGGAAATGCAAAGTCCTGATCACATAGGAGAAGACAGTGGCACTATCTGGCCCCCTAGTGGGTTAACATTAGTTCAGCTTTCTCCCCTGCTCACAGGTGCCCAAGGGAAGGACAGTAAATTAGCGGCTTGGGTGAAAGAGAGTATATGCCTCTGGAAAGGCTGGGCTTCACATCCAGGATACTAGACTGGTTTAAATCCTAAGTAGGATTCTTTTAATTTCCTTTTCTGCCCCTGTTACCGTATTTTGTATTCTTGTCAAAAGTGATATCCCCTGCAGAAGAGACCTTGCCAGCTGCCTTTGTATTTTTTCCCCACCCATCAGGTTCCCAATAGATGAGAACAAATTGAGGGTTCAGCAGGTATGTAACCAACTTTAACTCAAAAAACAGTGGGAAGAAATCAAGGTTCAGGCTGAAAATTTTTCTCTTTACTTGGGATATCGGGGCACAAAGAGGTCTCAAAAACAAAACAAAACAAAACAAAAGCCCTCTGCAATTTTATACTATGGCAAGTTTGGCTTCCAAGGTATCATCTGCCAGGTGAATGTATACTAGGGGCCCAAGTGCAACTGGCAATTAATGTGACATGGACAGAGGATCAGCAACCTTTCCCCCTCAATCTTCTTCCCCTTTCTTGTGATTTACTTCCGTGGCATGTGTACAATCCAAAATCTGAAAATAACATTTCAGCACCAGTGGACTGAAGATGGATGCAATTCTATTTGTTGCCTTTTCTCTAAGATAGATGACCCAGTAGTTAGGGTGTTAGCCAGAGACTTGGAGACTTGGCTTTAATTCCCTAATCTGCCACCAGGTTTCCTATATTTCCTATATGACCTTGGGGAAATCACTTAGTTTCTCTGTGTTTCAGTTCACTATTCATACAAAGGGGATAATAGGGCTTCTCTGCCTGATAGAGGTGTTGTGAGAATAAACACATTAGTGATTGTGAGGTGCTCCAAGACTGTGGCAATGGGGTAATACCTGCAATAGACAGGCTGCCTATATGAAATTTCACCTTTAGCTAGGATACTGGCATGATCCACTGGGGCTCTTCGAGTCAGGAGGTCTGAGTTCTATGCCCGGCTATCGCTGACTTCCTGTGGACTTTGCATGTTACTTTCCCTACAGTTTCCTCATGGGTAAATGAAGATAATCAAACCCAACTTTCTAAAAGCGCAGTGGGATAAAGAGGTGCTGAATGAGAGTTTCAGTGGTGTGACTAAATCTCCTTGCTGGCTTCAAAAGCCTCAACCAGGATTAGATCCCTCATGCAACAAGTGGTAGCATATATTCTCTTTCACCCAAGCAGCTAATTTACTGTCCTTCCCTTGGGCACCTGTGAGCAGGGGAGAAAGCTGAACTCATGTTAACCTACTAGGAGGCCAGATAGTGCCACTGCCTTCTCCTATGCAACATATGTGCCAGAATATTACTTATTATTACTATATTATTACACAGTGCTACCGGTTTGCTAGGTGCTTACAGCCCACGCTGAAGACAATGACCATGCTTATGTCCCAACAAAAGCGTCTATTTGGTTTATTTTAGGATACAGCCAAGGTACCTGTGATCAATCCACGGACTCCACCTGTAGACCCAGGTCCTCTGTCTATCTAAGGCATGTCTTTAGCTCTCATCACAGCAGCACTGTGGTAAGGTATCAAATGGTTAAAAAAAATACATAGATACCCTTGAGTGATGATGAGAGAGTGAAAATGAAGCATCGCACGTTCACTATAACCTTCAAAATTACAACCTAAGAATAGTTTTCAAGACAGAAAAGCAGTCAGTGATCAGACCATTAAAATCCCAGCTGGGGGTGCCTTTGAATAGTTACACCAAAGTGCTGGCTATTTGAAGCAAAAAAAATGATTGTGGTTGCTGGACTTTAAGAGGAAGGAATTCACCAGAGATATTGCATGGTTGTTGTACCATGGCTCAAAGATACCAGCTAGATCTAGAGCTACAATGATCAACCCACTTGTGGGAATGCATGTGAAGATATATGGAGCCAGATCGGCAGCTGATGTAAATTGGTGTAGCTCCACTGACATCAATGCAGATTCGCACCAGCTGAGGATCTGACCCTATGGTTTTGCAAGGAAAAATGCAAGTTGTGACACTAAGGTCCTTGCCCCTCATTAGTCAGTGATGACCTCCAGCAGATTCTAGTAGCTTTTCACTTGCTCACTATCCTAGAGCAAAGCTATCCCAGAGGAGGTCACTTTAAACAAATGTTCCTATCTGAGTGGAAAACAGCTTCCTCTGCTCTGTCTGCAGTTTTATGTTCAGATTGATTTCATATAAGACTTGCATTCCCTTCTCAGGTTTGGACCGTCTGTGCTGAGCTGTGATGGAAACTTGTGTCATTTAGTCACAGAACTGATGGGCCAACGTTGCCCCCAGAATCTGGCCTTGGGGGGAAGTCAGGGAGGGGTTGAGCTATCCCGGGCAGCCTGGTGTGCATGATGACTGAGCAGGGTGCATCTTCGTTCAGGGCCAGAGTGTGTCTGGTCCTTGCACAAGTGCATGGGGGTGGAAAGCCCTGCAAGGAGCACGTCCCCCACTTCCCACAAAGGCTTAAGGAGCACAGGGACTGATATCTCCCTGCATCCCTGGGGTCTCACACACCCTAAAGGGAATGGGAAGAGGTGAAGCGCTGTCAGGGTGCTTCAGAGGTAGCATCAGGCTGAGAGTCCTCCTGCATCCCAGGTCATTCAGGTAGACACTGTGCACCTGGAGTACATCCCTCTCCTCCTTCTCACATAGCTGCAGCTGCACACTGCGCTCTGCAGGGGCCATGATTAGGTACTGAAGACAGTGCAATCAGCACCTCTGTGATTGATCAGACCCCACTCTGATCCAGTGCAAAGTGCTGCAGGCCAAGGCTTGCTTTCTTCCTGATTTTCCACACACACCCCCATCACTGTGTGCCACAGGATTGCACCGAGAAAGCAGTCCCTGCCATCTTGTGAGCACAGGGACGTCAAATGTGACTTGGAGTGCAGGGCACCCAACATGGCGGGGGGGAGCATCTTTGCTTGATCCCCTCACAAGAGCCAGGCATTTCCACACACACACACACACTAAATTAACATCCATTCAGTGAGTTCCACCCAAAGTATCTTATAGTTCTTTGCAAACTATATACAGGATAAAATCTTTTCACGCCAGACTTATCTGCAGCTACCTCTGGGGTGGAACATGGCATCTGTTTAAAAACAACACTCCCTAGCTGTTTAGAAAAGGGCATGAGGAAGAATTGTGTATCCATGTGAAACTGCATGGGAAACTGGACTCTCACCAGGGAAGTGAGGCTGCCACCACTAACACTTGTGAAATGTGCCATGGGCTCTTTCACTCTTAATGAGTTCCGTTCTAGGCCTTTTACACTTTTCTTGCAGTGTTTTATTTGCCCAGGGACCAATTGCCTTTCGCTCTCAGGGAAAGTCTATACAGCATTCTGGAGAGAGCCTCTAGCTCACACTAACACTCTCAATACCGCTTACAGATGGGGGAGGGATAGCGCAGTGGTTTGAGCATTGGCCTGTTAAACCCAGGGTTGTGAGTTCAGTCCTTGAGGTGGGCCATTTAGGGATCTGGGGCAAAAATTGGGGATTGGCCCTGCTTTGAGCAGGGGGTTGGACTAAATGACCTCCTGAGGTCCCTTCCAACCCTGAGATTCTATGGGGCTTGGGCTCTGAAGCCCATCCCCCTTCCTAGACTTCAGAGCTCAAGCTACAGTTTCAAAGTGCAAGCTATACTGCTGTTCTTAGGGCACTTGCACAGTCCATGCTAGCCCTAGTCTGTCCACCCAGGTGCGGAGGGTTCTCCAAAACGCTGTGGAGACATGCCCCCAGGGTTTCGATGATGGAATTACTTAGAAATATTAGGAAGCCTTTCCATCCTTTTTATGCAGTCCAGAAATTGATTATATTCTTAGGCCAACTGCCAAAATACTTGGGATTCTAAGGAGAATTGTTTTTCCCACTCTATAAAAAGTAGACATGCAGAAATGTGAACGGAGATGTCAATAAATCAAGAAGCAGCTAAAACAACAGGCATCTTTCTTGATGGGCATTAGCCATTATTTCTCTCTGGTCATTAGCACTGGAGAGCTGAGTGTGCATGCATTTATACAGAAGAATTAATGAGCCACATCTGAAAAAGACAATAGCTGGGCTGTTGTGGATAAAAAGAACTGCAAGGAAGAGCAGGGAATGCTGAGGAAAGATGAGGCCGGAATATGCTGCACCATGCAATATATAACAAATGATTTGCTTAAGTATCAACTTACATTTCTAGAGCCCCTTTGCTTTGCAAGGATCCCACAGTGCTTTAGTTCAAGAATCGTTTCACCCACTGCTATAATGCCAGTGGAAGGTGCCAGGTAACAGGGCACAGCATCATTACACAACAACGTAGGGCATAATGTGAAAAACACCATATTCAAACTGCAAGTTGAATTTCGTGGGCAGAATGCGATAACCCCAATTAAAACTTGGCAAAGACACTGCAACGAAACGTCTCACATGTGACAGATGTTACTCATGCCGCTTAATGCACTGTTGGAAGGTGCTCAAACACTGTGGTGATGAGGGTGGTATATAGAATTGAATTATTTGCATAAATTGTCATTTAGATCTCTATATAAGATTGCTTATATAGTCATCTGTACAGATAAAATACTTAAGTATGCACATTCAAAGTGTGGAATTATATACAGGGGAAAACATAGGTACTTGGTCCAAGTATTGTTTTATATAGGAATATACAAAATTGCCATATGCAAGAACACAGACAAGTATTTGATGCAATGGTGTTATGCACAAAGAAGTATCCAAGCATTTAGACTTGCAGAAGTCTCTCTTATGCAGGTAGGTACATGCCTAACTGGGGCAGAATTCTTTTGCTTTGTTAGCTATGTGCATATTACTTATTGAGAAGTGTATATTCCTGAAATCACTGAGAGTTCCTCCTGTGTAAATAAACAATTTAGCTCTTTTGAGATATGTGTCTAGGAAAATATCTTTATTTAAGAGGACACTTAAGCACATGTTTAAGTATTGTACTGAATAGGGAAACACTTCAACACATTCTTATGTGCTTTCCTGAAGTCTGGGCCATGGTGTAATTCTGTTTTAGCTCATGCTCAGCGCTGTGACTTGCACTTTACAATAACACATTGGCTAAAATTGTGGTATCTTTAATGACTATAATGGCAACCATTTCATCTGAAGAATGGGGAAAAATCATATACGGGTGATGTGGAAGGATAATCAAAACAGTCCAGTAGAAGAATAAAATATAAAAATATTTTTAAAAATCCCACCATGGATGAACCAGAAACAGAAGTTTATTAAAAAAACAAAAAACTAAACCAAAACCAAAAAAACCCCACCAAACCCAACAACAACAAAGAACTTTCTAGAATCTGTCTCTTCACTGGCCATAAAAATAAAAAAGAAAAGAAATTTTTATAGGCTCTGTAACTTGTCCTGCTACCCATTCATTGGGGTTTTCTGAAGTTTCCTATATGGCATAGACTAAAACAAGCTCAGAGTGTGAAGATTTAAATATAGACGTTCCCTGGCCTTTTCCTCTCCATATGTATCCTGGTGTGCTGTGGAATCTGCTCTGTCACTACTTTATGGAACATGAACAACCAACTGCCTCAGTTCCTTTACCTTCCTAGAGGTTCGAGGACGTGACGATGAGTTAAGAAGACTCCTCTGTTCTACCCTCCAGCTCCATCACTTACTTGCATATAACCTTTAGCGCAGGAGTTCTCAAACTTCATCGCACTGTGACCCCCCTTCTGACAACAAAATTACTACACAACCCCAGGAGGGGGGACTGAAGCCTGAGCCCACCCAAGCCCTACTGCCCTGGGAGGAGGGTGGCCAATTCCAAAGCCTGATGGGGCCAAAACTGAAGCCCAAGGGCTTCTGCCCCAGGAGAGGGGCCTGTAACCTATGCCCTGCCACCCAGGGCTGAAGCCCTCGGGCTTTGACTTTGACCCTGGGTGGTGGGACTTGGGCTTTGGCCCTGGGTGTGGTGTGAAGGCTTTGGCTTTGGCCCGGGCCCCAGCAAGTCTAATGCCAGCCCTGGTGACCCCATTAAAATGGGGTCGTGACCCATTATGTGCTGCCAAAACCTTAACAACCAGTTCCCTCCTCACCCCACAAGGGGGTCGTGGCCCGCCCCCAGACCCCTGCCCCATCCACCCCCTTCCCCTGTCCCCTGACTGCCCCCGGATCCAGGCAGGAGGGTCTCGTGGGCCACCGTAGTGCCCACCCTCCCCCACCCCTAAGAGCCAGAGGGACCTGCCGGGGGGCGAGGTGGGGAGTTCCGGCTGTGCTTACCTGGGGCGGCTCCCTGGAAGCATCCAGCAGGTCCCTCTGGCTCCTAGGGGTGGGGTAGCGAAGCTAGGGGGAGAGCGACTGCTCCCCCACTGATCACATCAAAAGTGGTGCCTTAGGCGCTGACTCCGTGGGTGCTCTGGGGCTGTGCCACTTCTGGGCGGTTGTTAAATTTAGAAGCCCTTTTAGAGCGGGTTGTCCCTCGCAGGACAACCGGTTCTAAAAGGGCTTCTAAATTTAACAACCAGCTCCTGCGAACCGGTGGAACCAGCTCCAGCTCACCACTGGTCGTGACCCACTTTGGGGTCTCGACCCAGAGTTTGAGAACTCTGCAAAGTTTAGTGGGACATTTAGGGCCAAAGTTTAAAGCACTCAGCAGCTCCCATTGTGACACTTAAGGTCACATTTTTAAAAGCACTTAATACTAGAGCTGGTGAAAACTGCTATTTGGCAGAAAATTGTGTTTTCTACGCAATTAAGTGTTTTGCAAAAAGTGTCTGCTTTCCATGGAGAAATGTATGTTTCCACCAGAAAATTTCAGCCGGAAAACAGAAGACTTCAGCCAAAAATGGGATTTGTGCTATGCTCCTCCTGTCCTCATTCTCCTCCATGGGAGGGATCCCCGCACTGGAATGCATCTCCCATAATGCAGTGTACCTGACTGTGGTACATTATGGGAGACGTAGTCCAACAGGTGATCCTAGCCCTTAGAGGGGAAATGTGGCATGAAGAGAAAGCTACTCCCAGTTTTCAACCAAAATATTTTGGTTTTAGAGTCTGAGGAAAATCTGAAGATATCTATGTAAAAGCACACCTGACTCAAAGAGGTGTTATGAGAATTAATTTATGTATTCATCTCAAAGAATTCAGAGATGCTGTGATAAGTGCTATTAATTTATTGTTAATTATTATTGATGTTACCTCACCATGTCACACGTGGAGAGAAGTCTGATGCTGAAAGCCTGATTCTCTAGATTTAATCCTGTTTTGTTTACACCTCACACTATTGGCTTGTGCAGATGCGCTGCATTGATTTGTAGGAATTGTCACATAGAAACAGATCAATGGACCATCTAATGTAATCCCCAGACTCTGACAGTGGCCAATGCCAGATGCTTCAGAGAAAGGTGTAAAACCACCATAATGAATCTAATTATGTAGTATAGTACACTAGGGCACAATTCTTCCTGACCTTAGCTGATCACACTATACTGTGAAAATGAGGATGGATAGCCATCATAATTGTATTCTAGCTATTATAATAGCTGTTGCTATTCTTGTTTACATTAAGGTCTAATCCCTTTCTTAAAATCTACTAAACTCCTTGGCCCAATACTTTGCTGTACCAGTGAGTTACACAGGC
Organism: Eretmochelys imbricata; assembly: GCF_965152235.1. Lineage (NCBI taxonomy): Eukaryota > Metazoa > Chordata > Testudines > Cheloniidae > Eretmochelys > Eretmochelys imbricata. The sequence continues at coordinate 13,932,353 of NC_135573.1, forward strand.
TAGTTATCCAGAATATTACATTAAAGGGCACATTGTTGTATCCAGATTTTATATATAGTCTGGACAGGGATAAACAGGAGAACCTGAATGACCTTCAACTACCAACCATTATATCACATTCTTATATATTACGTCCTGGTGCACTTTTCCTTTCTCAGTGAAATGGTTCTGGATTGGTTGTTTTTAACCTCTTCTTGTACAGCAGCTTGCTCAGTGTATGAACTCAGCAAAATACTGAAGTCTGTTTGGATGAAAGGCTTTCAAGCACTAGCTGTTTCCCTGAAGTTCACACCATTCAGGTAGTTTACAACAGTTATAATGAGTGCCTTCCTCGTTAATAAACAGGTGGTGAAAAATAGCTTCTCCCAAACTACTCTTCTCTGGCAGAAAAGAGGAAGTGGAACCAAAATGAGGAAGTGAGCACATATGTATGTTTGACTGAGACATGCTGAACACTAGGCCCTGATTTTGAACTGGCATTCATTTGACAGGAGCATAACTCTACCAACTTCACTGGATTTACTTTTGATTTACACTGGTGCGAGATGAAAATTCGGCCCTGTGTCTCCTGCTTCAGTTAAGCAGACAAAAAAAAAAAAAAAAAAACTAGCTCAGGGTTGTCTTATTTTAAAATTGAGTAATATTATACAGCAGTGGCCAAAAACTTAGTGTGAAATAGGTCTGTAGTTTGTTTCTATAAGGGGCATCACACAATGTGTGGGTCTTGGTCTCTGGGCTAACAGGTCTGATCTACAGAATGTAGGTCACTTAAGATTCTCATCCGAAAGGAAAGGAAAAAGACATTCACAAAATACATCCAGGTAAGTCAAGGCTAAACATATTACTGATAGGCTTAGTGCCTTGTTCTCATCCATCTGACTCGCCAACCTTTAGAAGGGAGTGCTAATGGAAAAATAACAGGCCACCTGAATGCTTTCTTTCCTCAGACCACTGCTAAATGTTAACACTTTAAGGGAAGCTCTCCTTTTCTCTCTTCCTTAAATGGTGAGAGAGAACTGTCAGTTCTCAAAGTAGAACATTGATAACACTTGCTTGAAAGAAGAACCACTAAAGCAGTGCATTTGCAAGTGTACGGGGAGACTTTGGCAAAAAAGTTAAGTGCCTGAAACCACTACGGCTTATTGCTACAAGCAGCCGAGTCAGCAGGCTGTAAATTGGCCATTCAGCAGTCTCAGTTTAACCAAGGCGGGAGGGGGGGTTGGGTGCCACAGAGAGGGCAGCTTGACCCCGCGTCCTTCCTGATAAGAATTGTGTCGAAGTTGCTGATACATGCATCTTAGAAGAGCAGGATGTGCCCCAGGAATGTCTATTGGGGCCTCAAGGCTGCAAATGCTGGAAAAACCCACACCTGGTTAATCAATAATCAGAGGGAACCTCTCGTTTGACCATTGAAACTGCTTACTTACCAAGTTTGCTTTAAGGGACATGTCATTCTATTACTAATGTATAAATAAGGGGAAAAAGTTTGAGGTAGGGGGACTCTTCAGGATTGGACTCTTCCTCTGGATGCATCTTGTGTTCCCCACCGGCAGACGGGCTGCTGCTATGCCACTCAAGAGCCACACTCAGCTTTGGTAATTATCGAGGGTTGGGGGTGTTTTACTAACCTGTTGCAGACGTGTGTAAGTGCTTGAGACTAAGTAAAGTTTAGCTTTAAGTGAAAGCACTCTTGTGTTGTCCTGTTTGTGCCAGCCATCTATCGGTCGGATGGCTGTGTCTCCCCTGATTTATTTCCTGACGCCACCTCGCACGGAGTAAAAGTTACCAAGAGCTTTGGGTTGAAAGAACCCCGGGTAACACAAGCATCTCCCAATCATCTCCACCAATGCACTTAAATCCAGCACCAAGCCGTTCCTTTGCTGCTTCCGTCCCAGACCTCTGGTGAACAGAGACTGTTAATTGCCTTGAACGGCTGTGCTGCACGGCAGTTTCATGATGCAGACAAACTCACCAGAGAAAAATAGCCTGCAATGCCAAACTGAGTTCATCTGAGCCAGATGTGAACCCCAGTCTCCTGGGGTAACAGCTGAGTGCATTAGCTTAGTCTCAATAGAGCGCTCATATCAAACATTTCTTCAGCCATGCGGAACACATCTCACGTCTACCACTTTAATATACGCAGGAGTTTTCCACAGAACCTCGAGCTATTAGCCTCACCTAAACTCACCTCACTAGGGAAAAGTGCCGGTATGCTCTTTTTATGACATCCTATGATACTCCTAATCTAACTTTCCTTTTAAAGTCACTTCCCATGCATCTCATTGTAACTTCTTCCTTTATTCCATATCCAGCTTGATAGCTGCATAGATTCTTCCATTGTCCTCCCCTTCTATCCGTCTCTCATTCTTCTCCATATTCTTCTTCATACGACAGGTGTGGAGGCCATTGCTGTTACAGTTCATCTGTCTAAAGATGAATTGCTTAATGTGTCCGCAGGCAAAGTCACTTTAATGGCATAAGCACAGCAATACATTATCATGGGAATGATCCTTTGACAATGGATTGGAGCAATACATCGGAGGGATGCAAAATGGCAGAAAAGCTCTCCACATGGTCACCCTCATGAATGTAAACTAATAGAACCAGACCTTCAGCTGATGGGAATTGGGGTGGCTCCACTGATTTACACCCCTTAAAGACTGGGATTTTTGTCTAATTATAGTGCTTCTCAAAGTTTTCCATGCTCTAAGTAGAAGAGTTGCAAGGCAGCCTCTGGAACAGGTTATCTAAGGAGACAGTTATAAGGTACAGTCACAAGAAACATTCAAAGAGAAGTTAAATGCAATTATGGAAATAGCAGTATAGAGTCCTTCCTACATTCCTAGATGCAGGAGACCAGACAAGACAGTTCAAAAGGGCTCTGTCACCTCTGGGTCAGATTCCGATGTTCTCACTCACATTGAATAGTAGTTCCTTATTCAATGTGAACGCTCAAGGCATAAGGTACTAGTCAGTGTAAGTCAGGGTATCAGAACTGGCCCTACATTAGAGCTGTTATTCCATTACGCATTGCATTCCCATGGGTTATCTAAAATAATTCTTCTGTTCCTCATCATTATTGTGCCTGATCCAGAACATCTTTACTTGGTGTAAATCAGATGCACTTCCTTTAAAGTCAATGGAGGTGTACCAAAGTAAAACCAGTATAAGATTAGAATCAGCTTCACCATTTCTACCCTTCAGAAAGTTTCCTGCAATGGTTCAAGATATCTACCTGATCCTGCTTGTTGTATATGAAGCTTTTTTCAATGGTCACAACAGGATAATTGTTGAATCCATTCAACATATGAAAGCGGCTAGAGTGCCTTCTGGTGCCATAAGAGTTTTTAGTTACAATACTAAGATAACCAATTTCTTTTTATCATTCCCATGTACAAACTCAGCTGAACAATTTGTACTCACAACTCTCTGTGACTAGGAACTTCACATGCACATGCAGAAAATGGCCACTTGCAATTTTTGCATAAATAGGTGGATGGGGTGTCGGGGCTTTACCACTCTTAAGTTCCCATGCCTGTCCCTTTAAGGGCGTCCCGATGTGGCCCAGTGGCCGGTTTCCCCATGCTTGCCCCTTGGTCGGGGTAGAGGGCCCTAATGATCAGAGTCCATGTGTCGCACCCCAAGTATCAGGGCAGCGTGACCCACCAGCCAAGTCCATATACCTCTCCCTGAGTATCAGGGCAGTGTGGCCCAGCAGCCAGAATCCATACAGCTCGCCCCGAGTATCAGGGCAGTGTGGCCTAATGGTCAGAGTCCATATAACTCACCCCGCGTATCAGAGCAGTGTGGCCCAGCGGCCAGAGTCCATACAACTCGCCCCGAGTATCAGGGCAGTGTGGCCCAGCGACCAGAGTCCATACAACTCGCCCCACATATCAGAGTAGTGTGGCCCAATGGCCAGAGTCTATATAACTCACCCATTGAGGGCAGTGTAGCCCAACGGCCAGAGTCCATAGCCTTGCCCCCCTCAGGCAGGGAAGTGCAGGCTAATGGCTGGATTGGTAGGGGAACCGGGCCCGCCCTCTCCACCGAGTCCTGACCCAGGGCTCCCCTATCGGCAGGGTTTCCCCTTGCACTTAGCTCGGCGGGATTCCGCCCACAACACGCCGAGTGTCAGTGTGGTTTTAACCCTGCTTGTCTCTAAAGTTCCCCTGGGTCACTTCCTACCCTCAACGTCATGTTCTCCTCCCCGGGGGGGAGGGGAGAGGAGGGGAGGGGTGTCCTCCAGTCCATTCCCTCCTGTCGAGACCTCCGTCTGGGATGCAGGGTGCTTCCCGGCTTGGCTGGCCCCTGGATCGTTGGCTGTCCCTCCTCGGGAGCTGGCAGTGCGCGTCCTTCTCCGGTGGTCAGCCCAGACTGAGCAGCTTTGCAGGCTTTTATACCTAGCCTCCAGTTGGAGCATGCCCAGCAGGGCTTCCGGGGCGGGGCTTCCTCTGCCAGGAAGGAGGGGTTAACCCCTGCGGTACCAGTATGGGGCCGCTCTGCCCTGTCACGTCACAAGGTGTTAGGGCACATTTTGCACAAACACAAATATTGGATCCTACTGTGCAGCTAGTAATGTAAGTATTTGACTTGCCTCAATTTCAGATTACATCCCCACATTTAAGTACATCCAGGCACACCCAAAGCTAAATCGGGAGAGCCAGATCCTCAGTGGATGTAAACAGGTGTAATTCAATTGGCTTAAATGGGGCTATGTCAAGGTACACAAGCTGAGGACCTGGTCTTATGTTCCATATATTTTGAATGTCCATAACTTATTCCCCATCTATTATTTCCTCTCCTTCATCTATTACTTTTCAAGAGCTAATGGATCAACAAAGAAGCAGAATATTCTCTGTTACCACACTGCAAATAATAATAATAATAAATATTAATTAATTAATTAATTATTACTAATAAAGTTGATGGAAAAACAAGAGTACTTCCAAAACTCTGAGAAGAGACCATAATAAACTAGTCGATCATAAAGACTTTCATATTTATCATTTCAGTTGCTAACAAAACAGCAGGTTCAAAATGGGGTTCATTTTATGCAGCTTCAGTATTCTGCTAGTATAAATCATCAAGTTTAAGTATTACAGTTCAAACCACTTGCACCAATCCTAAAAGAGATCCATCATTTTTAACTGCATTTTTCTTATTTCCTAGGGGTATACATTAGTCCCAAAACAGATATCTTCCTACTAATTACAGGTATCCACCCAACGGCAAGTAGCAAACCAAGCACACTGGTTATCTATTAGCAAATTCATGTTGTCAGGTTATCATTGGCTTAAAGACAGCTATATTTATCTAACTCGTGCTCTCCTTTTCACTGAGAGAGAAAATCCGTTTTGGACAGAAAGTAGTTGATAAGGTTTTAAGCCAGCAGAATGTATACTAAAACCTTTCTTGGCTGAATCACAGGTGAGAGTCACCAGCTTGTGTCTGGTTTGATATGGGACTGTGTTGCCTCAGGGAGAGCTCTGTACTACCTCGGGGAGGTAGAATGTCTCTGAGCATCCTCACATGCTACAGGCTGGTCCCATTCGGCAGGTCGGTACAGGGAAGTGGTGCATTGGCCTTGACCCACTCGGGGTTCCATTTCACCCTAGCACAGGAAGTGAAATTGTGACCGGCCTTCTCATGGGATGAGCAAGTGGGGAGGGGAAACTCTTTGTGAGCTACCCAACACACACAAACTTTACATTTCTTAAAGTTTTACTCATTTACCCTGGATAGAAGAGGACAGCAGAGATGCAATGCTGGAGTAACCAGAGACATTAGGTAGCCATAGATTTTGGCATATTTTCCCCTGAAATGCCATTAGGGATCCTGGTAATCCAAGCAAGTACATCTAGTTTTGATTTATTTTATACTTAATGTAATATTGCATTACCTGTCACAAAGGGCAATGTAATGTTGCATCTTAAATGGATCTGCAAGAAAAATGTTCTTAACAAAATCGTGACGTGTCGATGGCTTCCTTTAGCAAAGCTGACATCTGGAATTTTAATAGAACAGTATGTTACCTACAGTATTTGCATAATGCTCTTCTTTGAATTCTGGAATGGGCATGTCATGTTAAGACTAGCTGTATCAATTAACCTCCGTGTTCGAGGGAAAGTCCTTGGTGTGCAGCTAAAGTAGTGAATTCACAGTGGTTGTTACGTTCTGTTCATTCCCTCTGAAGCCACTGGCATTGGCCACCGTCAGAAAACAGGATACTTAGCTAGGTGGACCATTGGTCTGATGCAGTATGGCTGTTCTTATGTGTTCTGTAACAATCTCTTATATATTATTTTATTTTGAAAATTATTGGCTGGTGTGAGCCTCTGATTCAAAGGTAGCATCAAACTGGAGGAACATAGGTAAACCATGAATGGATCCTACATGTTTTTTGAACATCAGGGCTGTTCTGGCAAAGGCCCCTCATTTTCCCAGGCATTAGAGTCCTGGGGAAAAGACTGTGAGTGATGCCTTGTCACTGAGGGATTCTGCCCAGGGGTGAACATGTGTGATTCTAAAATGGACAAATTCATTTTTCAGGTAAGAAAAAGAATGGACACTATCATGGGGCACAAGCCAGCAAGCAGCATCAGGACGCATTTCTGGATATACGTCAAGTCATAGCACAAAAAAACCTGAACATTTAATCTGCTATAATAAAAAAAAACCATTGCCAAAATGTCATCCTGAATTTGTTGACAATATCTATCCAACCACTCATCTAGGCAATAACTAAACACCTCACAAATGTTAATGAATTCAAACTGATGACATCCCTGTGAGGTATGGAAGTATTATTATCTCAATTTTAATTATGGAAAATTGAGGCACAGAGAATATATGACTTGCCCAACATCACACTGGCAACCAGGAACTGAACCCAGTGTCTTCTGCAGCCTAGTCTAATGCCTTAACATGAAGGCTATCCTTACAAAAACAATGTGAAAGGGTAACGTCTATCTGCTCTTTTCAGAAGATACTGAATTTATATATATATTATTGTTTTCATTGTCTCTTTCAAATATATTTGTACATCCATTTGAATTTTACTTTTAAGACAATAAGGCAAAATATAGATCTCTGATTTGATTTTTTCTTATAAAGGTATGTTAAAAAAGAGATTTCTGACAGCAGTTATTCATTCATCCTAGTTTGTCTTAAAAAGATCACTTCTTCCCTGAACCAGGAGAATTAAACGCATAAACCCTTTCATAGCAAGATATGCTGGAGATTAAAGAAATAACTATCTTTCATAATTCACATATAGCGGGGTGAAAAAAATCTGTTATTATCCAGAGCAAAGAAAGAGTAATTTATAGCCAGTAATGAATACTTAATCATGAGACCAAGTGATGCTGCCCATATTAATGCAGCCAAAATAAACCAGTCTTCAAACCTACTGCAATCCTTAACATAAAATAAAGATAAATCAGCTATGCTTGCCGCTGAAAAATCTGTCCGTTGTACAGAATTAGTAAGAAATAATTGCTCTCGGGAAGTAACCCAGTAATAATATTGAAAAGGAGTGTTAGTTTGCTTATCACAAGGCAAATATGTTTCACGAGGTTTCATAATACCCATTAGACCCCAGAGTGATCCAAAGGTCACATTTTGCTTATATTTTTCCATAACAAATGCCTTTGAGGCTCAAGTGATAAAGCACTGTCTTCTAAGCTGTACAGTTCCATTAAACATTCTTGTTAATGGGCTAGATAAAGCAGGATACAGGGCCTTAAGTGCCAGGCTAGACTAAAGAAGCTACATGCTGCCTGATGCCCAGGCATGCAGACACATACCCCACAGGCCACCAGGAAGGCTGCTTGATTAAGGCAGCAGGGCAATTTGTTGACTTGTATTTAAATACATCTCATGCAGAGGGCCTGCACAAGGCCAACGTACCACTCAAGTGCTGTTTTGAGTGGCAGATGGGCCATTTGCATAGGGGTGAATGTGAATGCCCCCATCGATGCATCCCCTTAGCAGGCCCCTCTGATGAAGCTACTATGGAGCTACCAAAGGGAATGATGACTGTGCCTGGCCTCCTTGAGTGTAGACAGCAGTGGAAACACTTTGCCCTTTCCTAGGGATGAATCACATCTGAGGCAGGCAATCTGGAGACCTGCTGTTGGTATGTTCATTTATCTAAAAGTCACCCCAAACCTTGGTCCCCACAAATTATGTCCACACATAGTCTGTGTAAAAAGGTGGTCATAATTATTGCATGACCTTGTTGAATCTGGTTTAAAAATTAGCTTATAAGACAGGTACTGTCTCTTATGATGTGAGAATGAGCTAGAACTGGTGCCAAAAAAAGCCTGTCTGCTCTCCTCTTGTCGCATACCAGCCACATCTGGGTCAGATTGGAGAATCTCACCTAGGTGCTGATCAAGGGGCTGGCCTTTAATTTCAGTTACTTGACCAAATGCCTGGACTTTTCATCCACTAAATCAAATCACATTGGCAGAGTTCTGTGTGTCAAATCTATCTATCTGTATGTCAAATATGTAAAGAGATACAAACATCAAGGATTTTTTTCTTTAAATTGTGTGTGAAAATTAATTCAGTAACAAGTTCTGGCTTGTTTTATTTTTAATTCTAATTTAGCTCTAGTGGAAGGTGCTGGATTGACATCTCTGAAAAGTGAAGAGTGCAAGTATTTAACCATAGAACAGGAACAGCATGAATAATACCAGTGTAAGCTTTCCTCACAGTACATCAACATGCCTTCACCATGACCTGGAGGGATGACTACTTGGGGTAATTCATTCTTCATGTCCATTCAGTCTTTGGCCTCTCTGCTGAGGCTGAGCGCCAGTCAAGGGTGCCAGTCATCTTTTTGTTATGTGTTTGTACAGCACCTAGGACAACAGGGTCCTGGTCTATGACTGGGGCTTCTAACCACTACTGCAATACAAGTAAATAATAATATCTAGTTTTTCTCCCCTAGAAACTGAAGTGTGGCCAGCAGCTCATTTCACAGAGCTGATTGTATATACTTTGGGACATTACCTATGAACCGTCATTCTTTAAAAAAAATTACTTATGAGAAATACCATCTCAGCTTCCATGGTCAGCATGTCCCATTTGTCAGAATCATCAGTGAATATAAGGCTTTTATTTCAATGTGATAGCACTTACTTAGAAATATGATTGTGAAAATTTAGGCAACTCGGAACCTTGGTGCCTATTTTCAGGTTACCCAATGGGACAAGTATCCAGTGAGCATTTGGAAGTTTACATGAACTGTCCAAACCTGTAAGATTCCCACCAGGCCATTGGACTCTTCCAGTAAGCATGGGTATCAAACCTTCTTGAAGCAAAACCCTGTAACCTATTTCACCCTTCTTGTGGCATGTTCTCATTTTTAGGGAGGTAGGAGAGTCTTTAACCAAATTTTCCCAAACAACCAAAAAAGGTGGTGAAAGTCTCCTAATGCTCCTATTTTAACCTAACTAGGTAGCCTTCATAATTGCCCATATCTCTAGTGCTAATAAAACTATTTGGATAAATTAATTAAATAGACCATTTTTAATCTAAGGAAGCCACAGAGACTTCATCACTCTAAGCCTAAACTCTATGCTTGCATCCAGCAAAGTATGGGAAAACCCTTCTGTGAATTTCCCAGGAGAAATAGTCAGAAAAGCAGCAGTGCAAGCAAATTAGGATAAACACCCCTTTTATTTTTTTTAAAAGAAATATCCAAGTAGGAAAAAAATCCGTTTCTTTTAAGCTAAACTCCATTTCATTAAGTGATCTCCTGATGGAGACTGAAAAAAAATACAAGGTCTTCAGATTAAAGTGACGGGTAAGGACAGGGTCTTCAAAATACTCCCATTTAATTTAAGTTAAAGAAATACATCTACTAATGAGAACTTCTTTTGAGATGAGATTGTTGAAAGGAAGATTAGAAGAGTCTAGAAGATCTCCATTAATGGAATGCTGCCACATGGTTAAGACCCACAAGTTAGGTTTTATTTTTTTCATATAATAGTTAGCATTTGTACAATATTTTAACTTTGTTATGCACCATACAAAACACAATGTTGCTTCTTCAGTACTTTGATAGTGAACAGTACTCTATATGGATTACCAAAAAAAAAAAAAAAACCAACACCTCTCATGAGGTCACAAAGTACAATGTGAACAGCAAAGCTTTATTATTTCATTGAATTAATTTTTAGACTTTTAACTTTTCTCTGCAGCTCTGGGAACATAACATAAGAATGGCCATACTGAGTCAGACCAAGAATGCTCCATCTAGTGCAGTATCCTGTCTTCCAACAGTGGTCAATGCCAGGTGCTTCAGAGGGAATGAACAGACCAGTAATTTTCAAGTGGTCCATCCCCTCTCGCCCATTCCCAGCTTCTGGCAAACAGAGGCCCAGGATATTTCAGAGCATTATTTTGCATCCTGGCCCATCCTGGCTAATAGCCATTGATGGACCTAGCTTCCATGAACTTTTCTAGTTCTTTTTTGAACCCTGTTATAGTCTTGACATTCACAACATCCTCTGGCAAAGAGTTCAACAGGTTGACTGTGCATTGTGTAAAGAAATACTTCCTGGTGTTTGTTTTAAACCTGCTACCTATTAATTTCATTTGGTGACCCCTAATTCTTCTGTTATGAGAAGGAGTAAATAACACTTCCTTATTTGCTTTCTCCACCCTGATCATGATTTTATAGACCTCTGTCATATCTCCCCTTAGTCATCTCTTTTCCAAGCTGAAAAGTCCCGGTCCTCATATGGAAGCTGTTCCATTCCCCTAATCATTTTTGTTGCCCTTTGCTGTACCTTTTCCAATATATATTTTTTGAGATGGGGCAACCAGATCTTTACGCTTTATTCAAGATATGGGTGTACCAAGGATTTATACAGAGGCAATATAACATTTTCAGTCCTATAATCTATCCCTTTCCTAATGACTCCCAACATTCTGTTAACAATTTTGACTGCCACTGCGTATTGAGTGGATAATTTCAGAGAACTATCCACAATGACTCCAAGATCTCTTTCTTGAGTGATAACAGCTAACTTAGATCCCATCATTTTATATGTATAGTTAGGATTATGTTCTCCAATGTGCATTTATCAACATTGAATTTCACCTGCCCAGTCACCCAGTTTTGTGAGATCACTTTGTAACTCTTCACAGTCTGCTTTGGACTGTTTGGATTTGTTTGGAACCCAAACAAAACACACTGGTGCTAGTGTACGAGATCAAGAAAGTGAAAGTGACTGCAACAGAGTTATACCAAGTTATGCAGTCCAACCTGAAGAAAATGCAGGAGGTTAAAAAAAACATAAATATTTAAAAGCAAATTTGATTTTTATACTGTTCTATTTTGATTATGTGTAAAAAATGATACCACAGATGTGAGATTTCAAGGAGCTGGTATTGCTGAACCCAAGCATCCAAAATCATTGTTTGCAGTGTTGTGGTACGGTGTTGATCCCAGGATATTAGAGAGACAAAGTCGGTGAGATAATATCTTTTATTGGACCAACTTCTGTTGGTGAAAAAGACTAAGCTTTCGAACTACACAGAGCTCTTCTTTAGGTCTGGGAAAGGTACTCAGGCCTGGTCTACACTAGGAAATTAGGTTGGTATAACTACATTGCTGAGGGATGTGAAAAATCCACACTGCAGAACAACACAGTTAAATCGACATGACCCCCAGTGTAGACAGCACTAGGTCAATGGGAAAATTCTCCCATTGACTTAGCTACTGCCTCTTGGGGAGGTGGATTATCTATGCCTATGGGAGAAGCCCTCCCATCAACGTAGGTAGTGTCTTCACTGACGCTCAAGAGCCATGCAGCTGCAGCAATTTAAGGCTATGTCTACATTACCGCTTATGTCAGCAGAAGGTATGTCGCTCAGGGGTGTGAATTAACCACCCTCCAAGCAACATAAGTTACACCAACATAAGTGCCAGTGTGGACAGCACTATGGGGATGGGAGAGTTCACTCCTGTCTGCATAAAGTCTTCACCAGACACCCTTCAGCGGGCAGCTGTGCCAATACAGTGCTGTATGCGTAAACATGCCCTAATCATAGAATCATGGAGTCATAGAATCACGGAAGATAAGTGTAGGCAAGCACCCAGAGTGTCACAGCTAAATACAAGGTGGAACAAGTTGTTTAGTACAAGTAGTTAACACATATTCTAAGGTTTCAGAGTAACAGCCGTGTTAGTCTGTATTCGCAAAAAGAAAAGGAGTACTTGTGGCACCTTAGAGACTAACCAATTTATTTGAGCATGAGCTTTCGTGAGCTACAGCTCACTTCATCAGATGTATACCATCAGGGTATACATCTGATGAAGTGAGCTGTAGCTCACGAAAGCTCATGCTCAAATAAATTGGTTAGTCTCTAAGGTGCCACAAGCACTCCTTTTCTTTTTGCACATATTCTAAGTGACCGTTCTATATGAAGTGGCCTGTTAATGCTTCTGCAGTCTTAGGACAGAAAAAGGGGGGTGATAGGTTACAGATTCTTGTGAAAAGAAAAGGAGGACTTGTGGCACCTTAGAGACTAACCAATTTATTTGAGGATAAGCTTTCGTGAGCTACAGCTCACTTCATCGGATGCATGCTGTGGAAAGTGTAAAAGATGCTCAAATAAATTGGTTAGTCTCTAAGGTTCCACAAGTACTCCTTTTCTTTTTGCGAATGCAGACTAACACGGCTGTTACTCTGAAACCAGATTCTTGTAATAAGCCATAAATCCAGTGTCTTTATTAAGACCAGAATTTTTAGTGTCTAGCAAAGGTATAAATTTAAGCTCCCAGGCTCCTCTTTTGAAGGTTGTCAAGGTTCCTTCCCCACTCTGAACTCTAGAGTACAGATGTGGGGACCTGCATGAAAACCTCCTAAGCTTACTTTTACCAGCTGAGGTTAAAACTTCCTCAAGGTACAAATTATGTTACCCTTTGCCCTTGGATTTCCAGTGCCACCACCAAACTTTATCTGGGTTCCTGAAAAAACAGAGTTTGGACACGTCTTTCCCCCCAAAATCCTCCCACCCCTTGCACCCCACTTCCTGGAGAAGGTTTGGTAAAAATCCTCACCAATTTGCATAGGTGACCACAGACCCAAACCCTTGGATCTTAGAACAATGAAAAAGCATTCAGTTTCCTTAAAAGAAGACTTTTAATAGAAGTAAAAAAAAAGAATCACCTCTGTAAAATCAGGATGGTAAATACCTTACAGGGTAATTAGATTCGAAACATAGAGAATCCCTCTAGGCAAAACCTTAAGTTACAAAAAAGACACACAGACAGGAATATTCATTCTATTCAGCACAGCCATTTTCTCAGCCATTTAAAGAAATCATAATCTAACACATACCTAGCTAGATTACTTACTAAGTTCTAAGACTCCATTCCTGTTCTATCTCCATCAAAAGCATCACAGAGACAGACACAGACCCTTTGTTTTTCTCCCTCCTCCCAGCTTTTGAAAGTATCTTGTCTCCTCATTGGTCATTTTGGTCAGGTGCCAGTGAGGTTACCTTTAGCTTCTTAACCCTTTACAGGTAAGAGGACTTTTCCTCTGGCCAGGAGGGATTTTTAAAGGGATTTTACCCTTCCCTTTATTTTTATGACAAAGGTGTTGTGCTTTGAGAATAAGGATGGAGCAGTCAGATATTGAGTGATCGTTTTGTGAAAAGTGTTCACATGTGGGCAATATGTTTTTGTCCTTTATCATTTTTCTGGGTAAGTTCATTCAAGAGCATTGCGCTTGTCTGGTTTCACCCACATAGTTGGTGTTGAGGCATTTGGTGCACTAAATGAGGTACACCACATGTTGTGATAGGCATGGGTAGGGCCCATGGATCTTGAAAGATATGCTGTGGCGGGTATTGATCATTGTAGGAGTGGAGATATGTCTGCAGGTTTGCATCTGCTGTTCTTGCCATTACTAGTCAAACTGAGCCTGGCTTCAAGAGGAATCTAAAAACAGGAACAGTCTTGATAGATTTATCTGTTAAGGGCTTTAAAGTAAGTAGAAACAGTCCCATGAGAATCCCTCTTGGGCAGACAGCCTCTCCAACTTCTGTGAGAGCTGGTACCCCAGCCCTGCTTCCAGCCTCCACCACAGTGATGGCTTGGAGCAGGTGAACTATGGATATTCTCTAATTCCCTGGAGGCAGGAGAAGCACAGTGTACGTTAGAACAGCCCTATGACTGCTCTGTTGTATACCACTGTCCAGGTAGGCCCCTGCATGGTCCCCCAAATATATGGAGTGCTAAACCATCTTCCCCACCATCCCACTACCACCACCACCACCACCATCTCCAGCTGCATCTTTGCTGCAAGCACAGGAACATAGCAACTGAATATCAGGCCTTTCAGGACAAATTCTGCACCAAGGTATCTATAATGAACTCACTGATTTCAACGGGAGTTCTGGGGATGTGTCGAAGATCAGAAATTGGCTTGCTGTGTGTGCACGAATGTCTATGTCCACACCAAGGTTAGATCCGGTATCGCTGTGGTCCCCAGGTAGTATCAGTTCAGCCAGATGAGCCAAGGAAAATTGTTTCCTTGCAAAGCCGCTATGATCTATGTTCAGATTCTCTGCCAGGAGCTAGCCTGGCATCCATCTTACAGCTTGCCTAGAGCACAATGATAGTTTTGTCACAGGCTACAGCACCTGCCTTAGCTTCCTACCTAAAAATAACATCTGGATGCGTTATCAGATTCTAATGACCTATCCCTTCTTTCCTCTTTGATTTATGCGTTACAGCAGTGCTCGGAACAGCGAACCGCAGCCACTGGGAGCTGTAGGCAGCCGTGCCTGTGGACGATCAGTGTAAACAAACTGTCTTGGGGCCCACCAGTGGATTACCCTGATGGGCCCGTGGACTGCAGTTTGCCCACCATGGCATGAGAGGATGGAGCCAGTGATGGAGATTAATGGACTGTTACGCTGCAGCTTGCCAAAAATCTGGCTCGTGACGTACTTTTTGAACAGGAATAAAACAGGTGCCAGAGATCTATGTAAAATAATCAGGCGAGAATACCAGACACATAGATTACATGAGGTGGAATGAGGGGAGATAGTGGGGAAACGGTGATGGGAGGGGGAAGGATGGATCTCTGATCTCATTCAGTGTGTGGACAGCAGAAGGGGGTAACCATATGAGCAAAAAAAAAAAAAATTGAAGAAGAGGGAGGATTATTTTATTGCTTTCGGTGAGTTGATCAAATTCCCTCTTTCCAGGGTCTGTCCCTCCTCCTCCAAGCCTGTCTCTCAACCCCCCCTCCCCCCCCACCAGTGTAATATATGGCAGCATTCTAAGTTAATAGCACAAGAGGACATTTTTATTTCTATGCACCATAACAAATCAGCATGCTTATAAACAACTTAAAAAAATTGTAAACTTAGCCACACTGGGTCTGCTCAATCTTTACAGTGCAGCCATCAAATTCTGATTAACTGTGATACAGAACTAATCTTTTCAATTAATGGAAATGAGCTGCGCTTTTATGTAGTCTATTACCAGAGGGCATTCAATGATATTTTTATTCACCACATTTGACCTTAAAAATGTTTTGTAGTCATCACGGATACAATTTTTCACACAGTGGGAATGTAGGAACAGCTAATTAAGTGGTGTTTAATGACATTTGTTCCTTAAAGGAGGGCTGATTAAATGTAGCATGTAATTTTTTACCAAATCAAGCAATTCAGCCAATTTTCAAATGTGCTTAATAAGCCAGGCCAAAATAATTAGACAACTTCTGCAGTATTGCCAGAGTCACAATGATTTGTGGTTTGGTGTGTTTAATGTGGCGTATTTGCATGTCTTTATAGGCTATGATACAGAATTCTGACCTGTTCCCTCCCTCCCCAAATTTAGTCCAACCCAGAAATAAAAGAAACAAGGTCAGATTTAGAAAATCAACTGCACAGAAAGCAATTTATTAAATTCACTTATGCAGCAATCTGGAAAATATTTCAGAGACAGACCTGGGCTTTCACATAACATGGTGAGCAGTACAGTATAAGTATGCAGATTATTACTGACATTAAAATAGCACCGAAGGGTCCCAACCAGTGTCAGGACCTCCTTGTGCTGGGCGATGCATACACATAGACCCTGAATCTGTACTGTGCAGCAGACAGATGAAGTACTGAGCCCGCATCAGTGCAATAGCTTGCTCACAAGCTACACAATGCTCTCTGCAATAGAACATGCTCGTTTAACATTCCTGAAATCCTCCTTTTCTGCCACTCATATCGAGAGTAGCAGAGTTAGTGAAGGAAACAGGGGAACAAATTGTGACATTTTAATCCCATTTGTTTAAATTTGAGATTTTACATTTTTGACCAGGTCTAAGATTTACATAAAAAGTACATAAAAGGTTGGTACAAGGAGGAGGGAGAAAAATTGTTCTCCTTAACTTCTGAAGATAGGACAATGGGCTTAAATTGCAGCAAGGGCAGCTTAGGTTGGACATTAGACAAAACTTCCTAACTGTCAGGGTGGTTAAGTACTGGAATAAATTGCCTAGGGAGGTTGTGGAATCTCCATCATTGCAGATTTTAAGAGCAGGTTAGACAAACACTTGTCAGGGATGGTCCAGATAATACTTAGTCCTGCCACGAGTGCAGAGGACTGGACTAGATGATCTCTCGAGGTCCCTTCCAATCCTATGATTCTGTTATGATTCTATGATTCTATGACAATGATTTACTAAGTAGATGGGACAAATATTTTTTCCACATGTGGGTTGCTGTCAAACTGTTCACTTCCATTATTTGCTTTATTACTCACAGTGCAAGATTGGCACCTCAATCATATGGCATTGTTTTTGCTGCCTGGTTTGATGACTCTTAAACTGGTGACTAGGGAAAACTCATGTGGCTAGTTCACAGGTACTGAGGCTTATGAGTCAGACTTTGAGTTAAGGGTTGTGAGTTACTAAACTAAAGCAGTAGTGGGTCATGCTTTTAGATCCAAGTTCAAACCCCTTAAACCCTGTAGCACTGTGTTATAAATGCATATGGGAACACAGCTAGTCATACATTGCTTGTAGGTGACCAAACACCTATATTTGGGGATGTTTATGGCCAGAAAGAGGCAAAATCAGGCTCAGACTGAATTCCCATGCAGAACATGAATGGATTTTTGCAAATAATTTCTGCAGCTCTAGTTGATACATAACACTCAACTACATGCATAAATACATAAGATATATTTAAATCACAAGAGCTAGATTCACAAAGGAATTTAGACAAGCATCCCCATGCCTAACTTCTAGGCACCTAGAAACCCACTGGGATTCACAAGGCCTGAGTTGAGTTCCCTGGCTCCCCACACAGTGAATAGGGAGAGATAGGGGCCTTAGAATGGGATTCACAAAAGCTGGAATTCTAGGTGGCTCCTCGCTTTAGCCACCCAGTGGGAGGTGCCAGGGAGCAGTGTGTGGACTAAGCCGCACCCTTATCTCCAAGATAGGCGCCTAAGTCTGGACTGCAATAAGGTGCCTCCCTCTGCTTGGGCTTCTCAGCTGTAAACTCTTGCTTGGCATTCGGTGCCTGAGCCATTTCTGCAAGGAGGTGGCAATGGCAGTAGCCCTCCTTCATACATTCTAGCCAGCGGTTGGGAGGTGGGAGAGCTTTGGTTCAAGTCTGCCCCACACCTGAGAGGGAGAAGGGATTTGAAGTGAGATCTGCCACCTGTCCCATTAGTGCCCCAAACCCCCTTGTTTTCTGTGAACTCGCCTACAGAGTCCTTAGCCAGGAGGCAAGGTCTGCACACCCTTAACACATTGGGCTTCGCATGCAACTTAGGCTATGTCCACACTACGGCCGGGATCGATGCTCTGAGATCGATCCACCAGGGTTGATTTAGCAAGTCTAGTGGAGACCCGCCAAATCAACAGCAGATCACTCTCCAGTCGACCCCTGTGCTCTACCCCTGACGAGAAGAGTAAGTTAAGTTGACGGGAGAGTAGACCACGCGATAACTCGACCAAAGGTTCGTCGACTCCAGCTATGTTATTCACGTAGCTGGAGTTGCGTAGCGCAGGTCGACTGCCAGCCGTGGTGTAGACATAGCCTTGGGCAGAGGAACATCCATCTTCCCCCAGCTCCTGCACTGCTCTGGAGCTTCGGCAGCTGGATACCTGCTGCCTGGGGCTGTGCTGCGCATGCTCAGAGGCAGAGCCATAGGCACCTAGGGAACTTCCACGGCACACACTTAGGTGCCAGGCCGTTTTCGGTGCCAACAGGGTTTGCGGGAGGCTGAACAGGGGTTTTGTGAATCCCAGTGGGGCCTGATTCTGTGATCTAGGTGCCTAAAGTGGCAATTAGGCACCTAGGCCTTTTGTGAGTCTAGTCCATAGATTTGGTATTGAAAAAGGATGGAGAGATTTAATCACCTCCGCTGGACTTTAGTCCTTCCACCACTGGTGGCTGCTACCAACTAGCCTTTTAGGGATGACATTGAACTTTGAATTTCAGAGACACTTGTGCAGGGTTCTCTGGTCTGACTTTGGGATGTACCAAATGGTAGTTATTAAGGTATATACATTCTGAAGTGTGGGGTGGAGGTTAGGTTACACCACTGCTCTGCTCCCATTTGGCCCTTTTCCTTTCCTTTGGGATCCCACTGAACTGATTTTATTCTCTCTCCCTTCTTCAGGTATTCACAAAGAGGTAAATAGATTAGGGGGGTGGCCAAAAGGAACCTGAGCCCCTTTGAAACTGTCAGTCAGGCTCTGACCTTCCCTCTTCTCCCACCAACGCTTTTTGTCATAGTTTTTGTACCTTCCCCATTTTGCAAACACTTTTTACCCCTCTTGTGTCTCAGCTGAGTGCATATGTCACAGCACAACTCTGATATATGACTGGTTTTCTACTGAGTGGCAGTGGAATTTTTGCTATATCCATTAAATAGTGACATATTTATATCCTTCAAATATATGTGTGAGGAAAAACAAGGCAGGAAAGCTGTAAATACAATCACAGAGGACAGAGATTGGGAGAGCCCTTGTAGGTCAGCCAGTCTATCTACCTGGCAAGGGAACATTGCTCTCTACAGTATGTTTTCCTAGTGTTTTGTCCACTCTCCTCTTGAAATGTCTCAAGCAATAACTTTTCCACCACCTCCCTTGTAAGATCATTCCACATTGCAATAGATCTTGATGATAGAAACTTCATCCTGCTATCCAGATGAAATTTACTTGTTTCCTGATGATTTGTAGAAACTTCTCACATGCACTGTTTGTGTAAAGTGATAGACTATATCAAGTTGCTGGGTTAGTACATACCTACTGAGGGAGGGGGTTCTATGTATTATTGCCATTCTTCTATTTTATTTCCTGTTATTCTTCACTTCCCATCTTTATTTTATTTATTGTTTCTTTGTTTCTTTCATTCCCTTTACTGTACTTTTATTCATGGGCTCCTCTGCCACAATAATCTAGACAGCAAAATTAACAGTAGCAGCTATATCACATTTACATGGCCCATTAACTATCTTTAGAGGTTCGTATTTCCTAATCAGTGTTGAAGAAGGATGGACTTGGGGTTAAGGCACAGGCTGGAGACTCTACAGATCTAGTTTCTAGGCCCAACTCTGTCATACGCTTCCTGTGTAACCTTGAGCAAGTGAGATGTAACCTCTTCTGTTTCTCTCTTGTAAAACAGAAATAATCCTTCCCATGTCTGTTTGGTCTATTTAAACTGGAAACTTTTCAGAGCAGAAACTTTTTCTTGGTGTGTTTGTAGAAAATGGGGCCACGATCAGTGTTAAGTCTTATCTATTACTGCTATTTCATCTGCAGTATTGGAGTCTTCTGGTGGAAGAATTACTGTATTATAGAATTCAGAGCCAAAATATTTTGGAGGGGCGGGGTTGGTTTCTTGTGTTTTTTTATGATGCTTCTGACATCCTAATTTTGTTGTTTTATAAATACAGCAAGTGATAGCATAATATTTCTTATTTCTATATCAAATTTCTAGGCACACCCCTTGTGCAACCCTACACAATTAATCTCTTTCTTTCTAAAGTGGTCCCCTGGACAACATTAGCACATTCCAACAGAGAACGGTATCCAAGATCACGAATATCCACTACAATTAGAATAGAAATAATGTGCGGTGTCTATTGGCAAAAGCAGACCATAGTATTTGAAAGGTACACAGGTCTCTATTTATAGACCCAGGTATCACATACTCCCTTAGTCACCATCTAGGGAAGGCATTCAGTTGATTTGCTGTCTTGGTAAATCAATGTCTCTGGCTATATACACACATATCAGGGGTCTGATGTCAACACTAGAGCTAGAGGAAATCTTCAAGAACAGTGTTCGGCCATGTTCATACCTATGGCAGCCTGGAAGCAGAAATCCTGTGTGGCTGAGGTGACCATCACACCACGGAAAGTGACTATTCCATGTGACCCTGTACAGGGAGACTTTGGCAAACCAGTAAAGTACCTGAAACCACTATGGCTTATTGCTAAAAGCAGCCAAGTCAGCAGGCTGTAAATTGGCCATTCAGCAGTCTCAGTTTAACCAAGGCGGGAGGGGGGGTTGGGTGCCACAGAGAGGGCAGCTTGACCCCATGTCCTTCCTGATAAGAATTCTGTCGAAGTTGCTGATACATGCATTTTAGAAGAGCAGGATGTGCCCCAGGAATGTCTATTGGGGCCTCAAGGCTGCAAACGCTGGAAAAACCCACACCTGGTTAATCAATAATCAGAGGGAACCTCTCGTTTGATCATTGAAACTGCTCACTTACCAAGTTTGCTTTAAGGGACATGTCATTCTATTACTAATGTATAAATAAGGGGAAAAAGTTTGAGGTAGGGGGACTCTTCAGGACTGGACTCTCCCTCTGGATGCATCTTGTGTTTCCCGCCGGCAGACGAGCTGCTGCTATGCCACTCGAGAGCCACACTCAGCTTTGGTAATTATCGAGGGTTGGGGGTGTTTTACTAACCTGTTGCGGATGTGTGTATCGGTGCTTGAGACTAAGTAAAGTTTAGCTTTAAGTGAAAACATTCTTGTGTTGTCCTGTTTGTACCAGCTATCTATCGGTCGGACGGCTGTGTCTCCCCTGATTTATTTCCTGATGCCACCTCGCACAGAGTAAAAGTTACCAAGAGCTTTGGGTTGGAAGAACCCCAGGTAACAACCCCATCACAGACACTCCACATGCTGCAGTCTGATTTCTCATCTAGACTGCAAGCTTTTCGGGCAGGCACTGTCTCTTACCATGTGTATGTACAGCCCCTAGCACAACTGCAGCCCCAAGACAAAGTGACTGAGCTCTTATTCCCCTGAAATCAAGCCAAATTGCAGCACATACCCTCCAGGCCTTTAGAAGGCTGCCACCCTTCATATCCTTCATTGGGAAAGCAACACAGTGGAAGAGCAGAGAGTGTTGCCATGGTTCCTAGCAAAGACAAAGACGCAAAAGAAATGGCAGCCCCTGCAGAGTATCTCACTGGGTCCATAGTATTGCCTCCTCCTCCCACTCCTTGTACACCCAGGCTGCCATTGGCTGGGCTTCCCCCTCATGTGCAGTCACACAGGGAATATGAAACATTTGCTTGGCATGGCATTTCCTCCTTTCAGATTATACGAATCCTACCCATCTCCTGGCCTCATTTCCTCTAATGCTCAGAACTCAGTTCCCAGCTAGTAGCCATCGGTGGCCCAGAGGCAGATTCCTCCCACTCATCTACCTGTGTAGCTTTTGAACATGTTTTGCTACTTGAGCTGTGTGTTATTTTACTGTCACTTCAGGAGGTGCACTTTCTTAGGAGGAATTGCAAAAGGTGCTTCCAGGACATTCGGTAGCAGATGGAGGCAGAGAAGGAGAAAACCAAGGCATCAGCTGGATCTAAAGAAGCCAGACTTTGACATGCAGGAAGCTGTTGTCCAATACACTGAGGCACGTTCTGCCTGGCTTGAAAGGCAGCAATTCTGCTAGATGGAGCTTTAAAAACTTATACCCTTGCCCTTTCCTAAGAGCACCTGGCAACGGATTCATACACATCGCAGTCTGCTCTCAAATGATGCCCTGTTCCTCTCCCTTTTCGCTGTCCCTCTCTGAACCTTCCTCCTCCCCATCAGCACCACCCAAGTAGTTCCTCTTAGTACAACAGCAGCTGAATGCATAAGCAACATGGTGATGACAACATAGCAAAAAGCATCTCTCAGGCTCAAGCCAATACTTTGAGTAACATCCATGACCAACTTCACTACTCCCAAGACATTTTTGCTTCATTCCCTTTTCCATAGCTGTAGTGCTATTCTCAGCAAGGAAACCTCTTTCTTATAACAGAGATCCTGTGTGTACTGTATCAGAGTAGCAGCCGTGTTAGTCTGTATCCGCAAAAAGAAAAGGAGGATTTGTGGCACCTTAGAGACTAACAAATTTATTTGAGCATAAGCTTTCGTGAGCTACAACTCATGAAAGCTTATGCTCAAAGCTACAGCTCACTTCATGCATCCGATGAAGTGAGCTGTAGCTCACAAAAGCTTATGCTCAAATAAATTGGTTAGTCTCTAAGGTGCCACAAGTCCTCCTTTTCTTTTCATGTATACTGTCGTGTTTCCTAACTTTAACAGAGATTGTCATCCATAAAAGCCTATAGACACATGTGTTTAATGTCATTCTGGGCACAACTGAGGTCTGCGATTGCCTTAATAGATTCCTCTCTCTTTTTCAACAGGTGGCTGAGCAGGATAACTTGGCTTAATGATGCTGTTTCAGCACTGACTTCTCCGGCAGCAATTGTAAACAGTTTCAAGATAGGAAACAGGTGTTCCAACATGCTTCATTGGGCAGAATGAAGAACAATGCCCTCCCAGATGTCATTGTGCAAGATGTATTCAATGATTGCTACTTTCTGATCAAGAATACATTCACTGTCACAGAAGGTAGCAATCCAGCTGCTTTGTAATCTGGAATGAGCTGCTGAAGCGGGGAACAGGCAGGAAGACTCTGGAGAATCTCACAAGCAGGGGTGGGTGAATGTGTTTTGCTTAATTTCTAATCCAGCTGAACACTTGAAATTTGACTGACTAGAATGTTATCACGCTGACTTTCCACAAAGGAGGGGTGTGTACAGGTGGGAGAGGAACCAACTGAAATATTCTAATAATATTTTTTAAAAGTAATTTCTATAGGCCAGATCTTCAGCTAGTGTCAATCACTGTAGCATCATTGACATCATTGAAGCGTTATTGGTTTATACCAGCTCAGGCTCTGGCCCCATAACATGCAACCCATTTGTGACAGTCTAGCTTATCATTCTTCTGTCCCTAACACCGTAGTTACAGGTAAAACTCTGACCCTACCAACACTGCATCTGAAATACAGTTCTCCTTTTCTAAATATAAAGTGATATACTGGAGTATCTTAGATACCATCATGAGGTAACCGTTGGCAAATGTTTCCTTTTATTCATGAAAAGGAGTACTTGTGGCACCTTAGAGACTAACCAATTTATTTGAGCATAAGCTTTCGTGAGCTACAGCTCACTTCAGCTCAGGAAAGCTTATGCTCAAATAAATTGGTTAGTCTCTAAGGTGCCACAAGTACTCCCTTTCTTTTTGCGAATACAGACTAACATGGCTGTTACTCTGAAACCTTTTATCCACGGTGACCATTGCACATAGGATAGGATTTGCATAAGCTAGAAAAGCTCCTAGGTGCTATCACAATACTAATAGCGGAAAGAGGTTTGTAAACCTGCATTTCGTGAACACAGCAAACCCACAAAGTAGTTTGCAAGGGTTACAAAATTTCACACTCCTTGGAGCTGGCCCCAAACTAGTAAGTTTTGGTATGTGTTGTTTAGAATGTCCATATATCCTACCAACCTGCTCATCACCTGAGAGTCAAAATCAAAATAAATATCCTGGAGTGGTCACTTTAAGGCAATGGGGGATGTAGCATGTGTAGCTATGTGCTTTTTATGACATTGTTTTGTTCTGTAATGTAACTTTACATTTCTGTGGAATTTATATTCTATGGAATTTGCCTGTTCAAAGAGGTAATTTGATAGGCAGCACTGATGCATAGATAAGACAAAGACTTCATTTTTGCTTTCTTTGGTTCAATTGTTTCCTGTAATGGAGCAGTCACCCCACTCCAGCTCTGAAAGGATTAAAAGCCAGCCCTTGGAGAGGGCTGGGGCTGAGAGACAATCAGGAAGAGGCAGGAGGCAGCCAATCAGAGCTGGCCAAGCTGGTATAAAAGAGGGCAGACCAGAAGGCATAGTCAGTCTCTCTCCAGTCTTGGGGAGAGAGATAAACAGACCTGGCTGCCTGAAAGAGTACCTGGGACAGAGCAGTGCTGGGGAAGGGCAGGAGGAGCAGGGAGAGCTCCAGCCTGGCAAACCCCCAGGCAGAGGCCTTGCTGTCAGGGCTGGAAGAGATATTAGGGCTGTGGGGAGGCAGCTAGGTGAGGAAAATGCAACATGCCCAGCCCCTGGCAGATGACGAGTGGCCACTTTGGACTGCAGTTTGCCCCTGAGGGAAGGGGCTAGATGAAGACTGGCAGTGGGTCACTGAGGTGAGGTGGGATTAGGGGATTGGGGTTCTCCAGGGAGGGGAGGACCCCAAGTGTGAGGGGACTGCTGTCGGGCAGTACCCAAGAGAAGGGGCACCGTGGGTTGGTGAGGGATATGGGGCCTGAAGTACTGTGGTGGAGATAGACTAGGAAATAGGTACTGGTAGGAAGACACTGGCCAGCTGGAGGTGCTCTGAGGCTGGGATGAGTGAATTCCTGAGGTAACCAGCAGGAGGTGCCATGGTTACATTTCCCATTATCCCTAACAAGGCATTCGTACTGGCACTTTGCATACGGAAAAATGTACCAGTCAAAGCAACAGTAGTGTTACACCACAATGTGCTCTTATGTAATAGTGGAGATGCTGCTTGTGAGGGGATTTGAACATTAACAGGATATTCCAGCTGATGTGGAAGATTCTCAGCTCCTTGCATTTGTAGGAAAATTAAAACTCCACATCCAGGTGTATTTGTCAGCTCACTGTTCTGTAGTGGCTACTGTGAGGCTCTGTGGAGCTGGAAACTAAGCAGTGTGTGGGGGACAGGTGGGACTTGTAGGCAGAAGTTCTGCAGTGAAGCGGAGCAAGAGAGACTATGAAATTTCAAAATCAGTATCTCCTCTGATTTACTTATTCTAATTAAGCTCCTTGTTCAGTGTTGAAAGAAAGTGACTTTCTGTGATTCTTTACCATTGTCATATGATAGCTATGAGCTCAAGTAATTTTTTACCTCTGCTCTGCTGACACTGCCTTTATGATCACCAGCTCAGTGTCATGTTGTCTCACTGCAGAAACTGAAGTGAGACGGGAAATGTGTGACATCAGGTTTGCTGCTGTTGTAGATTTGGCCTCCAGAGGATGGAGTAAAGAATAAAGCCCCTTTTTCAAAAGGAGAGGAAGTTTGGGAGAGTATCAAGAGGGACACATGCCCTACGCTATTGTTTAATATGGTTTTGTGGAGAACATGGGAAACTTCTGTATTTTATGAAAAGCTTGTGTGACTCAGTTTCCCCACTCACTTTTGTATTATTATGAGACCTGGATGAATAACGGATTATTGGGTTTGCTGTCAGTTCCAAAAACAAAACCAAACAATTTGGTTCAACCTGAACTGAAATTTTTCAGTAAATTGAAAAAGTCAACAAAAAATTAATTTAGGGTCAAACGTTTTTGTTTGACTCAAAATGAAATGTTTCATTTCTGGGTATTTTAAACCATCTTTTTAAATAAAAGCAAAGGAAATGAAAACTAAGTTAACAGAGGGCAAGTGCTGGTACCTCCTTATATCCAACAACCCAGCAGTTAGGGCACACGCTTGGAGATTTGAGTTCAAGTCCTTGCTCCAGGGGCTTTGAACCTCGGTCTCCTGCATCCCAGTGAGTGATGAAATCATTGGGCTACTGAAGAAAAAGGGGACATGGCATCACTTCCTCTAGTTGTTTTGTGCATGGCATCTAAATCCCCTTGTGAATCTAACTTTAAAAAAAACTGTCCAAAACTCTTTGGAGAATTAGAGTCAAGTTCACAAATAGTTTTGGTCAACCCAAACCTACATTTTTCAGCAAATGTCCAAAAAATGTGTCCAGCTCTAATTGTTCTCCACAGGGGATAAATTCTTACCTGGGTCAGAGGGTAAACAGTGAAGCGACAGGAGCTGAGTGTCAACAGGGGTTGGGGGATCTGAATGGTTTTATCAAGAACTGTCCATGTACGAATGGACTAACCGTAGAGCTGCAATGGAAAACCACTGACCAGGACCTTAACTTTTAATGACTGATGGCCAAGGGGGCCGGATATGTGAAAACAGCATGACTGGAGCGGGCTTCTGTAAGAACCAGCTGTACAAAGGCAGGGGCTACTGAATGCTGGACATTTGGGTGAGGCAGGCAGTGCTGCAAGCCAGCAGAGGCATGGAGGCTTTGCTTTACCACTCTAATGTGGCATCCCTAAATACGATATTCCAGTTGACTAACAAATGCCAGCTTGTTTTGTAAAGGCTGTCTTGGGTCGCTGCAAACATCTCCTAGCTGCCTAGCTCCCAAGAAAGTATGTCTCCAAGAAGAGTTCAGGCTCCTTTGCACCTGCTGAAAGAGCCACCCTGAGAATCGGAGATGCTGAAGCCAGGGAGCCATCTCAGAGCAGCAGAAGTATGGGGTTGCCCCTTGCAAGAAGAGAAGGCCCAGGGTCTGGCAGCAAGAGGTGTGCACACCCAGGAAGTCTGAATACAACACACAAAAACACCAACAATTTTAAGCAAACCTATGGAAAAAATATTTGACTGGCTGTTCTTGTATCAATCTAGGAGGCATTTGAATCAAAACAGACCCATCGGGCCACCCTGGAAAGTTCTCACCGCTGCCTTCTGCAGTCTTGTTTAAGAATAGAACACTCCATTCCCTGGCCTTACCCAATTCACAAACCTTGCTGATAGACTCCAGCTGCCTGATCCAAAGCTTATGGAAGTCAATGGAAAGACTCCTCTATATTGCAGTGGGACTTTGGCTCAGGTCCTAACAGAGAATGAAGAATGAAATGATTGAGCCCTATATTAACACATCACTGAATTTAATGTTTGGTGTCATCAAGATACTGATTTGATATTAAACAGGTTTTGTGATATGTGCAAAACACTGAAAATACCCAGTGCCCATTGAAGCCAATGGGAGTTTTACCATTGACTCTATTAGCAGCACAATTGGGCTGTTAACCTTTAATTAGTTTATTTATCCTACCCTCAGTGCACACAGAATCGAGTGATTAAGGCATTAATGGCTTCTAAATTTCTTCCAGAAAAATCACTAGTTACTCTTCATTAAACAAAAGTTTACCTTCTCCTTCTGTTTTTCAGTCTAGTACAATTGCCTTGCAAGGAAGAGGAATATTCTGTTTCATAATTTATGAAGATTTTATTGTAGAATAAATTTATCTAAAGAGATAAGAGGAGATGACTTCAGATTAAAAATTTAATCTCTGAGAACAAGAGCAACAGCGGTGGAAAAAAATATTCACAAGCCATTTGGTTCCACAGTTCCTTTCCTGTCAGCTCTTCATCTCATACTAATACATGTTTGTCAGTGCCGAGCTTGTTAAATATGGCTGGAAATCTGGAAGCATGATGTGTGGTATAATGTATTTCCATTGCATATTGCAGCCAGAGTGACTTTATCCTTGCACATCATATTTTGCTTTAAAAACAAAACAAAAATCCCAATATGAAGATATTTTCTCCACTGAAACTAATGTAGAGGAATCCAGTCAGGCTTCTTGCAATGCTCCTTATGAAACCAAAAGAGCATAAATGGTATGTATCAGGGGGATCCTTTCTGTATATTCATGAAGACATCCTCAGCTATTCTGGTGTATAACTAATGAAATTTGCATTGTGTTTACAGTAGCTTTTTATTGATATAAATAAGCAATTGAAAATGAATTACTGAGATGCTGATTTTTCTTCCTGTTTCAGGTTAAAGGGAGGTCTCTGTACTAGTCAAGCCAGACACTCTTTAGGGTGAGTAAGATATGAAGAGTGACACATTTTATTTAGTTATCAGTTCTCTGAATGGAAGGGGGAAATGTTCATCCTCGCCATTTCTTCTCTTACCTGTATCTATCTTTTGGTCTCTCCTCACTCTCACTGATAGAGTCTGTGTGGCACCATTGCATTGTGTCAGTAGATACAGTTTCTAAATAAAACAACTTAATGCTTCATTTGTAGAAAAATTAAAGACAAATAACTGGGCCCCAATGTAGAGAAAGCAGAATACAGATAACAGAAGGTAGGCAGGAGGGCTGGTCAGAAAAGGTAGCTTTCCCCATCTGAATTTGTTCTGTTTTTTATTGTTTTCAATAGAAGTTTCTGGTACAAAGTTTAGTTTCTTCATCCATAAAACAAAGTGTGCTCTTCCCTTCACCCCCTGCCTTTTTCCAGAAAGAGCTGGGGAAGATGTAAAGAAGAAGGAAAAAGGAGAAAAAAGCCAACAGACATGAAAGTTTTTGTAAACACCTGCTCCCTCCAAAAAGCCATCTCATCCTCTCCCCCCTCTGTACACACATACATTCACTCTGTAACAGACACAGAGGCAGAATACATTATAGTCCATGCTTTACTGTCGTGTGTGTGTGTTTTGAGATCTGTCCCATACACCAACCTCCACTTTTACAGCGAAGCAGCCATTTGTACAAGGTGCTGAGGGAGTTCTGTCCCTCACAGGATCAGGCCCTCAGATTCTAAGAGCTCGTGTTGTATTACATTAGGCTAAAGGAGGCTCTCTAGTGAGCAAGTGCCAAGAGTTTTAAAACTGGGTGCCTGAAGTTAATCCATTATTTTGAGATTTGAGTCCAAGTGTTGAGCACCCGGCAGCTCCTACCCAAGTTCATGAGTGCTCAGCAATTCAAAAAAGAGACCACTTATTTAAAAGACTAACTTCAAGCACCAATTTTTAGTATCTTTGCCCTGAGAGACTGGAGATCAAGAGAGAAACCCAAGAAACCCCAGAAACAGAAAAACATCTGAAAGAAGGCTGTTTCCAGACAATTAAAGTCTAAACCTAAATGCCTTGTGCTCTTAGTCAGCTGATTCTAAATATGTCTTTCACTGCAAAATTTCTCAAATTGAGTATTTTTGTCAGAGCTTTCAACATTTACTCAGAATTTGATTTGTCTGT
Source organism: Eretmochelys imbricata (assembly GCF_965152235.1). Taxonomy (NCBI): domain Eukaryota; kingdom Metazoa; phylum Chordata; order Testudines; family Cheloniidae; genus Eretmochelys; species Eretmochelys imbricata. The sequence goes on from NC_135573.1 coordinate 13,961,576, forward strand.
CAAAAAGCCTAAAATAAGGCATGTTTTTCCTTTTTTTTTTCCTACCGCCTAGGGTTTTTTTCCAAGATGTGGTGGCGTGAGAGAAGACAGGGGAAGCATAACACAAGTTTACGCTGCTATGCATGGCAGTGCTGTAGAGGTTACAAAGCACCCAGCTGGAGATGGGGCACAGGGAAGATGGAAAGATACATAAAAGTAGGGGCAATAGATTCCAGAAGATGAAAAGAGGCATCAAAGTAACTTGGCTTCTCATTTACCTCTTATGTTGAGTTGTAACTGTGTCCCTGAATGGAGGTTCGTTTTGCTTTTGTTTTTTTAAGTGGCTGACTTGGTTTACACAGGAGTCTGGGGGAAAAGCCTCCCATGGAACCTAATGATCAAAATAAGCAAAGGATTCAACTGTCAGTAGTTTTACACCCAGACTAACTGGGTATGTATGTACTTCACAAGCCTTACACTATGATAGCCATGGTCACATCTAGAGAAGCAAATAGGAAATAATCTAATTAAGTTACAAATGGTTCAAGGAGGCAACATTCAGACCCAGATTTGAGTTACACTGAAGTCTGGAGCTTTTGTTTGACTGGGAAGAATGGATAGGCTTTAGGTTCAGATCTGAGAGTGCCAAAAATCTCAGGAGCTTTTCTTGCACCATTTTTATTGAAACAACAAGGAGCCCAGTGGCACCTTAAAGACTAAAAGAAAAGGAGTACTTGTGGCACCTTAGAGACTAACCAATTTATTTGAGCATGAGCTTTCGTGAGCTACAGCTGGACATAAGCTTTCGGGGGTAAAAAACCATGTCTTCCACAAAAGTTTATGTCCAAATAAATCTGTTAGTCTTTAAGGTACCACCAGGCTCCTTGTTGTTTTTGTGGATACAGACTAACACGGTACCCTCTGATACTTGACACCATTTTTACTGACCTCATCTCCATCCAGACTAGCTTAATGAAATAGGCCCCTTGTGGAACCAGAGACACAGGGCGAGTTTGGATACTGATTCTAATCCTAATCTGCCTTCCTTGAAATTTGCATGTCTTGGACCATTCTCTGATTTGGCTATTTTGTAACTTACTGAGAGGTACATTAGCTATAAACTCTATTCTAAAGCAGTAGCATCAGAGCTTTATGCCCACCATCCCCATGAACTTCTGAGGAGACCATGGCATGCAGCATAGAAACACCTGTGAAGTCGTACATGAACGGATTGCACATTGCCAAGTGATGGCTCTTCTCAAAATTTGAGATTTCAGTTTCCATTAACTGAAGGTTTCTTAAAGCCCTTATTTGAAGAGAAGAATGATGGGAAGATGGGAGAAGCCATGGTCAGTGAACTTCTTAAATTCCTCTGCAGAAGTTCTTGATCCCAAAATAAACACACCTCATAATGAAGGGGTCTGATCCTGTCATCTTTTAATAGTATAAGCAAAGGTTTTCACAATGGCATCTTAGGTATGAAAGGAGCAAAGACAGAATGGCACTACAGGGCAGGATATGGTGGTTTGGGTGGCTTATCTATAAATATCTTGGTATGTTTTATTTTATTTGTAAAAATAACATTAATAAATAAAAATAAAGGATTCTACAGAATCCTTGTGGGATCTTTTATCTGCAACTCAACTTTAAGTCCCTTTTAATGTGTTTGTTTTGGAAGCTATAGTATATACAGATTAATTACACCATAATTATGATGGAAAATACATACTCCATAAAAGACCCTCAGACCCCCCAAAACCTGCCCTGGACAGATTTTTACTCTTTCATCTTTGGCTACCTCATCAAACCTTGCTGTGATAAAAGAGTTATTGAAACCGAAGACTGGCTTTAAAACACGCTGCAGTATTTTACAACAGCAATCCAAGACATCGCTGGAACTCTTGTGAACTAGACAATTATGGATCATTTCTGCAGAGTAAGAATATTTTTAGAGGTTGGGGCACATTAAGAGGCATCAACACAGCTTTTCCCTTTCAAAAATAAAAATGAAAAACTAAAGGTGGCCAATTTAAGAGCATCCCTCATTTTGTCCCTCTTCCCCATCCTCGTAATTTCTTTATGGTAAAAGTTCAAATAAATAAGGTATTCCAGAAGTAACTAAGTCACTGTATGAAACACCACTGATATACAAAAATGCTTTGCTCTTGTCTCCCACCAATTCAGAGTTTTTGCCAAAGGTTATCTTGAGGTTGAGATAGCTCCAGGAGACTCCATCATGCTGTGGTCTCGCAATTTCTTAATATCACACATTAGTGGAAATTCACATCCCATACTATTCATTATAAAGCCTGGGGACTCCCAGACCTGCCAGTTGAGTGGTGTGTTATCTGCACTTATACACAATTGAAATGGATCTCCGAGACCATCTAAACTCAATTTACCCGTAACATCTTATATCCAGTTAGTTGTCATCCTCTGGCTAGATTTTCACATTGTTTCCTGTCTGGGTAAAAGCTGCCTTCTCTAGAGGGTATAGTATTATTTCATTTCACCTTCCACACCTTCTTTCACAGCATCCAGGAGAAACTGAATCATGCTTAATTTTAAGATCTCCATGTCTATATTTATTTTTTGTGATGACAGAAAGAAATGTCATCAGTTTCTATTGTTTTTTGTACCCAGTTTAGCACCAGAATTGGTTTCAGAGTGTGAAATGCCTCACTCAAAGCAGCAATGTTCCATCACTTATCAAAATAAGGTGATCTACTGTGTACATGTAATACACCATGAACAGGTATATATAACCCCCACAGTAGTCAATAGGGACAGAAATGAGGGGTTTTTTAACCTACCAAAAGCACAACCCGCTACCATTTGAGCTAAAGGAGCAATTCCATTAGCAGTGAGAAGGGAGCAATCTGCTATATTTGATAGAGGAAGAGAAGATCACACTCCCGAAGTCAGCATATTACATACAGAAATGCTTCTATTTCTCATAATTAAAATTATAGACAGGCAAACTTGTTCCAGTGAACACCAACCCACAGTATCTTGGGCAGGAGCCCTTTGCCACAGTGTCCCACCTTGCAGTGTGAGAGTCCGATGGATGGATGTCCCTTTATCACAGCACTCCCCTTTCCCTCTGCTGCACCCCACTAATGGTTCAAGTTAGGGTGACCCCCCTCAATTAGGGCATGTTAAATATAATTCTGCTGCCTTTTAGTCATACAATAGGGATAACAACATTTCATGACGCCTGTGTTCAAAACTAAAGGGAATCTTAACCCCAAATAGCCAAATTTAATCATTCTCTGCTGATCATCTAGGAAAAGTAGGTGTGTTTATGCAAATATACTCACCTTATATGGTCTTTCCCTTTGTTCATTAATAGATGGCAAGGGAGAACTCATTCAGACCATGGTTTACACAGGAATGTAGTAGCTAAATCTTTGTAAAGAACAATTGAAGTGCTCAGTGTTGTTATAATTCAGCAGGGAGAGTTCGAGATCCTTACTCACAATTATTAGCACTTTACTTCAGAGTTGCTTCCCCTCATTGACTTCAATGGGACTGTTTGCAATGTAAGGTACTATTAAAGAATAAATCAGTAATAGTATCATAATCTGGCCCTTACTTTGTTCTGATAATTCAGTCAAAACACAAGTTGAAACAGCCACATATTACAAAATGCTGTGAATCTTGGCCATCAGAAGTACCATCAATGAACGCTGAAAAAGTAGAACTATCTAAATCTAAATTACCCCAGGAATACAGCAAAACTCGGGTTCTGAACGTTGATTTTAAAAAAAAGTCAAAGTGAGGCTTCCCACTTCTTACATTATTTCACTTTTACATTCGCAGCCATTAATTTTGAATTGCTTTCATTTGTGTAAAGTGCTGTTGTTTAGCCCCAGTCTGAAGCAAGACTTGCTGGTGTCAGCTATTGCTTGGGAAAAATCACATTTCAGGTAAACTGGGTCATTTCCATTCATTCTTTACCATTAAGAAATAATTTCGTTGCTGCTGTTTAAAATAGTTTTATGTAAATGAACTAGCTCACAAAAAAGGGAAAACATAAACAGCAGTTAGTTGTAGCCAGGGAATGGCTCTGAACCAGGTCCGTAATATGCCATTATTATTACTTATATAGGAACCCGTGATCAGTGCCCTATTATGGGAGGCACTACATGGACAAGGAAATCCCTGCACCTCTCCTAATTTAGGAAATGCTTCCCAAGCAATTACAACAAAGAAAGTTAATTTGCCAATAACGGGCAAAATTTTTCACAGCTGTGTTCAGGCAATGCCCCTAATGAATTCAGGAGAGCACGCACAGGTATAACAATCCCTCATCTTACCCACTGATTTTAGCAGAATTATTAACTGTTAATAATTTGACCACTGATTTATAGGAGTTCTTTGTACAGTGCCTGTTCCAGTGACATTAATTCTAACATTTTACATGATTGAACAGTATCTATAAAATTATGTACTGTATTACTTTCACTGTAAATTAACTCAGTAGCCAACATAAGCCCTGATTGTTATATATGATGTGTGTCAGTCACAGTACATCATTTTGTTTATCCCTTGTGGTTTAAGCCGTTGCTAATATTTCTTTTATAGCCTTTTAGGGAACATTTTTCATTCTCACATTTCTTGAAAGCTACTGAAAATGTGATACTTATATCAGTGTGTACGTGCATGCATTGGAGATGGTCAGCTTAGACAAAAATGAGCAACAAACACAATGAGTCCACTTGGGTGTTATGTGACCATTATTCCTAGAGGTTTTAATTCAGCAGAGTGCCTAAGCACATGCTTATCTTTTAGCTCGAGTTGTCCCATTGGGATGTCAATTTTCTGCAGTGTGACAGGGAGAAAATCTGTCCTGGATCATTTAAAGAGATTGATAGCACCAAAGAACCCCAAATTTACTGAACTGATTTATATTCATTGTACTGATTGAAAAATAGCAGTGAAAATTCCTTCACACATACATGTATTTTCTTCTACCCTCATATGAAGATGGCTAAATTCTATTGGAACAACTCAGCTATATCTGAGGTTAGAGAAGAATTTGGCCCATGTTTTCCATGTGCAATTTTTTTTCTTTACAAATCCAGAGGCAATCTAAGCAATTTATTGGCTTCACATTATATATAATTCTGGATTTGTGAATTCTTTAAAAAAACAAAACCTAGGTGAGGAGACAAAACTTTTGTGGGTAACAAACTAGAGAAGCACTCCACTGATTGGCTTTGTGTCTTGGACCTGCCATAGGCTTCCTGTGTGATCCTGAGCAGTTCATATAGGGCCAAATTGTGATCTTATTACTCATATTGAATAAAACCATACATCACAAATGCTCTCACAGAAGTCAATGAACTATCTGTGAATGGCTCATACTGCATTTGGTGAGCCAGTCTGTCACTTTTATGGAAAGTGAATTCACTCACATTTTTAAGAGGAAAGGGAAACCTCACAGTTTGATGCTTTTGGTAGCTTGGTTGTCTGTTCTATGAGCACTTATAGTGGAAAATGGGTCTCATATTTACTGCTTAGGGTCCCTCACCAATTTCCTTTGGAGACTCTTTGCAATCTAACATACCTCACTGTTATTAATGATAGCAATATTTTCTAAACATTGACATAGTGCCATCAGTGTGCTCACCAGCTTACAAAATGTAGAATAAGACAGTGGAGCAGTGACTTATTCCTTCTTCATGGTGAGACCGCCATTCCCTCAGTGATTGTGCAGTTCAACCATCCAGTCAAACTCCAAAAGTCTTCTCCTTGAGGTTAAAGGACAAATCTAAAACTGTCACCCCTCTGTGAAGAGACTCACTACCCTCAGTTCAGGGGCTTACAAGCGGTATGTTTACTACTAAGCTTCTTCACACAGCTCATGCCCTCACTAGGTCTCCCAAACAGGCTTTCTATCCCCAATGTCTCTTCATCAACATATTTTCCTCACTTCCTTGGTTGTCTCTCTAGGCATCTTCCCAGACTCTCTGAAATTGACTGATAGCCAACAGTAGGCCATATTTCATCCAGATAGATAGCTCCTCAATAGATCTTGTTTCTTCCCTGGCCAACCTCTTATTTTGGAGCAACGAGCTCATTATTTTGCTACTACACCCTTTCCCAGTGTGCACTCTTTCCAAGCCTACAATTCTCCTAGTTCCTCTGGACTAAAAGTCCCAGTATGCCTTGTTTCGGGTATGAACCAGGAACAGATCTGAACCTTGAACCCCTCTCAAACGGCCAACTCAACCTGTGACACATGGGCATGCTGTGAAGAGGTTACAACCTATGACAGATACGGCAAGATACAAGAAAATGGGTCAAATGGGAGGAAGGTGTGGAGATTTCATTGGTAAAGAAACAAACCGCAAGTATTTGTGAAAGGGAGGTTTTAAAGTGAACTTCATTGCGGAGTTTTTCATTAGCAAACAGTGAAGCTGAACACAGGTGAAGCTCAACGAGTGGAACTTTGTTAAACACCATGCACTGTTCTGTCCATGTGGCTCAGTTGCTCCTAACTTAACTCCCCATGTTTCCTGTTTTCCTGGAGTCCCCTCAGTAACATTCCCTCCAGGGAACATGGACCATCTGACTCTAGTTTCTTTGTTCATGTTACAGGGAGAAGGGGCACTTTGAAGAAGACGTTGGAAGTTGTTCCAAGAGTGGCCACCAGCATGAAGGGAGAAGATGCTGTTAAGTTCATGCTATACAAACAGAGAAGTTAGATAAAAACATAAAATAGTATTGCTGGAAGATTGCAGTATATAGCTCCTTTAATTCATAGAATCCAGAACAATAACACACAGTAACCAAACCCTGAGAGAGAGAGAGAGAGAGAAAGCAGGCTGCTCCCTTAGGCAGCGAAGCAGACCCTCACTCCACTCTGTTCTAGGCTGGCTCTTTCCAGGCTGACTCTAATCAAATGCATGCCTGCAGAGCTCTCTAGCCTGCAAGCAGGGATAGGAACCCTCCCCCACCCCTTCTTAAACTGATAGCTTGCAATTCCAGCACAGTCTTAAATACACCATAGGAGAAAAGCTGGAAGATGCATAAGAGAGGAACAGAACAGTGAGAGGATGGGGACGAGCATGAGGGGGAGTGTAAGAAAATAATAGCACAGAAGTAGGCAGTTTGGTGGGATCTTTAGGATGATGACTTTGAATCTAGAATAGTTAGACACAGGAGGCATGGGAAGGAATTCGCACAAGCTGGCATTGGAAAAGAAAATGACAGAATGTTGAACAACATAGACAGTGGAGGAGTAAGAAGCTGGGAGTCCAGCAAGAAGGTCGGCTAAGCAGGAACCTGCCATTCCTTCCCACTGATCTATGGGCCTCCAGGGAAGACACACAACAGATCCCCTTCCCCTGGCCAGTAGGGGCAGAAACACTATGGAATACTACGTCTCAGGAAGTAACCTTACACCTGGAGAAGCAGTAGCCTCATAGCAAATGGAACGGGAAGAATATTGAATACAGGGGAGACTGTCAGCGAACCATATGCAGGGCCCAAACCATGCATCAACAGACTATGGCTGTTAAACATCATAACAGCAGTCAGGTCTGTGCAGAACCCGTGGTGAAGCAACAGATACTGGTCAAGGAACCAGTGCAGAGGGGCCTCAAGAAGACGCACCACTAGCCTATCCTAACCTGGAAACCTGCAAGCTCCTATTTCTCTCTAGCAGAGGCTGGAGTGGAGAGAGCACCCGAGGCACTCAGCCTGAGGAGTCCTAATCCTCTGCTGGACTGCCTTCCCTAAGGGCCCAAATAGGAACTGTCATTGTTTCACCCCACGTGGCAACTACTTAAGTCACCTTCACTTTCTGCCAGCCCTAGTAAAATACTCCTTCATTTAGCCACGTGTCCTTCGGTGCTTGCTCCCACGCCATGGTACTCCTGGTGTCCTGTTAGTACTTTAGATGTCTGGGGTGCCACAGTACTGAGCAGTTGGAATAGCTCCAGATTTTTTTCCTTCCTATTCAGCCTAGATTTTGCTGTTCTCAATGTATACTGAAAGACACAGTTACAGAATCAGGGCCAGAATCCCAGCTGGTGAAAAGCAGCCAATTATTGCTCCATTTAAAAAAAACACTCACACCATGGAATAACACCAACTTACACCACCTTAGGATCTGACCCACAAACTCTTCAGCTCTGTAGCCCAGCATTACTTTGGAACAATCGTTATCTACTATTTGATTAGCTTACTTTGTGCCGGTAGATGCCATTACATCATGCTGACTCAAAATATTGTCCACTGGCAGTATTAAAAGCTGCTTTTGCAATTCTCTAGCACTTACCAGTTTTGTTGGCGTTAGTATGGGGATAATTAACATGCCACTCTTTGCCCTTAAGCATGATAGACCTAATCCAATTTGGGGCAGGGGGTCAGGCAGAAAAGGAAGGCAGCACAACAAGGCAGAATATCCTGGGGTCCTAGACATATCTACTGAGGACAGTGACTGTCTGGGAGCTACAGCTTTACAAGGCTCTGTGACTAGGAAATGAGAGACAGAAATACTATCTCCTGGGTAATGTTGTGAACCAAGCCAAATGAATGCATTTTCCATTTTCTAAATTGTCGTTTTCCCAGATGGGCTTTTAAAGTTACTTTGTAATCCGAAAAAGTAAAAGAGATTCAGTGGACTTCAAAGGTCAATGATATTAAAAAATGCTGAATCCTTTTACACTAATTCCTTAATTGTTTTTATTGCAGGGTTTCCACTCAGTCATCAAACTCAATCTCTGCTTTCCCTCTCCTCGGTCACAGATGTTTAATATTCCTGACTCAGACATAACGAACCTTTTTTATTTCCTTCTAATATTTAGTCTCTTTAAAACATGATTAGCTTCATCTTTTATGCAACGGGAGGATGACTAAACATTTTGGTGATGGGTTTCCATTAGGTACATGTTATTACCAAGTCATGCTGAAGAGAAAATTAAACCGGGCTGTATGATTCAATGATTAGAAAGCACTGTCAGCCCACCTGATGTCTTGTGGAGCTCTGTGTAAAGCTTAAAAGCTTGTCTCTCTCACCAACAGCAGTTAGTCCAATAAAAGATATTCCCTCACCCACCTTGTCTCTCTAAAAAGTGTCTCTTTTCCTCATTGTTTGGATTTTTTTTTTTTTTTTGGCTTTTGCTTTGAGAGACTATTCTCCTTCCATTAATAGAGAATATGATTTGCCAATGCCTGGAATTTTATACATTTTCCTTGAAAGTTACCTTCTTTCCAGAGTTACGAATGTTAGACGACAGCACGTGTTGAAACATAAGAGTGAAGTTTCAGCTAAGGTAACGAGGACGAAGCATCCTGATATTGAGCATTGTTAAAGAGAAGTCTCCAGCCTTTTAGAAGAAGAGAGATGACTGCAACACTGGGGTTGTCCCTCAGCACCCTCAAGGAAAAAGGCAGCACTTGCGCTTTTACAACCACCGCACCGAAAGCATCTGAAGAAGTTCCGTTTTGAAAAGCCTCTCCTTTCTTAGGAATTTTCTACAGCTCAGTTTGCTGCTCTGACACCCTTTTTTACCTCTCACATACCCTCAGAAGGATGAAAGCAGACAGGAGAGAGGACAAAAGAAAGAAGAGCAGAGAGATGCTCAACAATCTGAAAATAATTCAGGATGCAATGAACTATGGATTGCAGAATTCACCAAGTCACACATACCAAGGACACTTATCCCATTTACGCACAGTATTTTGTACTGGCGCTTCTGTTTTCTGGTTGTTTGACATGGCAGACACCGTCCAATCCTCTTGTTCAGGAAGTGTTCTCCATGTTGTGCGTTAGCCCTTGAGTCCTGTTACTTTCCCCAGAATGTTCACATTTAGGAGTAGGAGTCCCATTCTCTCACTCAGTATTCCATTTGGCTATGAAAACAGAGCAGGCTTCTGTTCCAAACACACCGATTGTCATAACAAACAGCTACTATCAATTAAAAGAAAATGTCATTAGCAGTACCCAGCTGGAGCCTCTCAATGAGCTTCCTGAAGAGACTCAGAGCATTTGTAACTAAAGCTGAGTTTTTGGTTCATTGGTAATTCTCGTGAAAAACATGCTTTGGGGGGTCAAATTGAAAATGAAAATTTTCAGTGAATCAGAAAGTAAAAATGTGTACCTGGTCAAAGGAAACGTCATTCGACCAAAAAACTAAATCTTCTTTTTCAGTTTCAAGCATTTTTCATGTTTTGATCTTTTAAAAAATGAAATTGAAAGAATTGTTTTTAAACAAAAAGCAGTTTTGAACTGAAATATTGAAACTTTTCATTTTTTCAGAATTGTGTTTTGTTTTCTACATGAACAATTCAGCGAGGCTGACAGACCTGTGAAGTTTTTCAGTCAAAAATTTTTTGCCCAGTTCTATTTCTTACCATCTGATGGTTGTTTAGTGAGGTATGTAGAAGGAGACACTAAACTTAGTGGACATGAGATCGGTTCCGCTACTCCCAATGGAATCTTTCCATTGACTTAATTGGGAGTTGCAATGTGTCTCAAGGACAGGATTTTCCAAAGCACTCAGCACTGGTCTAGCTCTGCTTCCATGGAAGTCAAAAGTAAAACTCCCATTTTATTGACTGAAAAGGAGCAGAATAAAGCCAATATTGATTGTTTTTTTTGAAAAATCCCACCCCATGTCTCCACATCACAGAAACTCCACCACTGTTGGCTCTGTTTTGTACCCTTGTGGACAGTCTCAGCACAAAAGCTAAACTCGAGGATGCCCAATGGACACTGAATTCTGCCCACTGCACTAAAAATTATGCCTTCTGATCCTGATACAGGTTCATGAGCGGGGCAGTTTGGTAGGACTTGAATTTCTACTGGACATGCTGTACCTGTTTTGTGAATGAAGAAAGGAATCCAGTCTTTGGGGCTGTCAGGCCAGCATCTTTCATGAGCATTGAATCTGCTTTGAAAAGGAAATAAAAAGGAGAGAGAGAGAGAATTTACAAGGTAAAAAGTTACTATTCCTAAAACATATATTGTATTGAAGTTAAAGCACACTGAGCTTGCCAGACAGTCTGGGATTGTGGGGTAGGGCTTGGAGGGCAGTGCACAGTTCCTGCATTGTCCTATTGGTGCCATACTCATCCAATAGATCAGGACCTCTAAGAGGAGGGCTCCCATTGGGTAGTCCTAGTCCCTACAAGTAGCTCTTGAGTTGGATGGCTGAAATCCAACAGAGTCGTTGATACTAGCATGCAAGGTGGAATGTTTGCCCTACACCACATGAAAGAATGAACATGCCCTTCCTTCCAGAACAGAGTCCCACTGAACGTTCATGCATCGCATTTGACACATGTGTTAAGTGTCATTAGTACACATTAGTCCTTAATTTATTCACAAAGTGTTTGGAAAATTACTTGCCTGTGTGATGGCCGCCATTTTGCCGGACACCCTGGGGATTGAACAGCGGACCTTTAGAGCAAACAGCATTGAGCTAAAGAGCCAAAATTCTGTAGCTGGTGGCTATAACAACTCACATCCTTTTTTTGATCAAAACAGAAGGGGACCTGTACCCCCCTCTCCCCCCCCCACACCCCCACACACGGTCACACCTGCTCATCAAGGAAGAAAATGGGCTTACTGCTGTGTGGTTCCTTAAAAGGTTTCATGCCATTTGTTTGCTGTACTAACAGTCCTCAAGAGGTTTACGCCATCAGCTATAATAGAGTAACAAAATCTAACTGGGAATCTTTGTTTTGGTTACTTGCCACATATCCATTAATCTGACAAAAGACTGAGGAGTGACTGGCACGGTCTGAGCCAGGCATGATGTGTCCCAGCTGATACTGCCTAGCAATCAATACACAGCTCTGCTAACAAACTTCAGCCTTGAATGGGCAAAATCCTTCTGTCCCCCTCACCTGTCATGGCTGCAGGTTCAGAAAGCTGGAGATATTATGCAAACAGTGTAATATCATATTTTGCATATAACATGAATATTCATTGCCTTATTTACATAAGCCTCACCATCAGATCCTTCAATTCCTCTCTCTTCCTCCCTGTCAAATCCATTATCTGTCCTCCTCTTGTTTCCCCTATATTCAATTCCCCTTTCCTTGTTTGCTCAGGTTTCCTCCACATCCCCCCATCAAGTTTCTTCTGCCCCCTCCCGGAGTTTGGTTCCTCCCTTTAGTTTCTCCTTGTTTCCTTTTTAAGTTTGCCCTCTTTCCACTTCCACCTGTCTCTCATTTACCTTCTCCCTTTGAGCTTCTCCCCAGGTCTGACCCTCTCTCTGGCATTCTCTCACTCCAAGCTTCCCCTGCCCGGAGTATAGTCCCCAACCTTCCTGCAACCACAGAGATATAGCTAGCGTGACACCCTACATCACAATCCTTAGCATTGTTCTACTCGTAGCAAAGAAAGACAGAATTGGATCCGGCAGAAGGATTGATACTAACATTGCACTAGCTCTTTCAAAAGCCTGTTTTGAGCAATACAATGCTCAAACTCATACTGTGTTTCTGCAATACTGTGCAAAAGATGTCAGCGTTAAATATTAAGCTCTGTGGATACTGATCAGATCCAAGGCCACTAAATATCACAGATCACAGAAGGCATAGATGGAAAAGGCCTATTAACTGTTTCAGTCTCTTATTTTCACGATGCAGAATTGTTCCCTACGATTTTGACCAGTCTAATATTTAACATCCCAAGTACTTTCCAGGGAGGCTGTCCTACTGCTAATAAAGATCAGGATGTTTTGCTGATGCTCAGTTTGATTTTTTCCCTTTTTTTTTTTAGTTTCATCACATTTCATTCAACAACAAAATTTAACCAGATCCAATTAAGCAGAACTCCGCTATTTGATTGACTGTTACCCATTCTTAGTCAGAGTACTGGGATTTGCACATTGCATAGATTTTGAGATATATGTACAACCAGAAAACTGCAACCATACTGCAGTGGATTGGGTAACTAGGGGCTTGGCTTTGCCCCCACTGAAATCAATAGGAGTTTTGACATCAACTTCAGCTGGAACAGGATTAGATCCAAGGGTGAGGAAAAACTGTACCGCTATGCTTTAGCAAATCCACAGCACCCAACAGTCTAAGAAGCTGAGAATTGCATTTCTGCATATTCCTAGTCACATAACCTCTGGTAATATCCTAAATAATTCCTCTCCCTCTTGGTGTTTGCAATCTGCAGACAGTTGTAGCCTGTTATCTGCATTGATAAGTTTTAGAGTAGGGCACAATGAATAACAACAGGCCAAGGCTCACACATTTGCATACCTGGGTGCCTGAAGTGAAGCACCTAACTCCACATTTAGGAGCCTCAACACATGGCCCAATTTTGAGAACACTGGCACTTCTCATTAGAGTTAAATAAATGGGAGCTGTGAATAGAAGTCAGGCCAGGAACTGTTTATATTTGTACATCACCTCGCACAACGGGGGCTCCTGTTTGTGGTCTTTAGATGCTGGTGCTATATAAATGTTTATTAATACAAATCATTATCAACGTTAACACAGATCTCTAAGATTTATCTACACTGGCGGTAGCATCTAGGGTATGTGTTGCTACACATGGCAGTGAAAAGCAAGCTGTGTCCGCACTGCAGCATGTAGCTACATGCGGCAGTGAAAGGCTCCAGCAGGAGGGAGGCAGCAGGGAAAGGCTTCAGCAGAGGGGAAGCTCACATCTGCCAGGGTCTGTGGCCGGGGTGCACAGCACGACCCTGCTAAAAACAGCAGTGTAGATGGGGAAGGCGCTGCTTGGGTGTGTAGAGAGCCAAGTAAGGTACATACCCTAAGGCAAGGGTCTCAAACACACGGCCCACGGACTTATTTCCTGCAGCCCACCATAGGCGCTGACTCCACCGTAAGCCAAGCTCCCCTCACCCCGGCCCTACTGCCTCTCCCCTTCAGCGTGCCACGTCCCCACTCCTCCGCCTACCTCCCAGCACTTCCCGTCGCCAAATAGCTGTTTGGTGGCACTTAGGACTTTCCAGAAGGGAGGGGGGAGGAGGCGGGGAAGAGGCGGGGCCAGGGCAGGGACTTGGGGAAGGGGTTGGAATAGGGGCATGGAGGGGGAGGAGTTGGGGCGGGAACTTTAGCAAAGGGGTCGGAATGGGGGTGGGGAAGGGGTGGGAAGAGGCGGTGCAGAGGTGGGGCCTCATGCAAGGGATGGAGTGGGGGCGGGGCTGGGGGCAGAGGCGGGGGCTTTTGTTTCTGTGTACAAAAAGGTGTCAGTGATGCGGCCCTTGGGCCAATGTACTAGTCCTCATGTCGCCCACATGGTGATTTGAGTTTGAGATCTCTGCCCTTGGGGTTCAGGAATGTTTTTACTCTACTCACCCAAGCAGTGCCTCACCGTCTCCACTTCTATCTATATCTGTGCAAGGGGCATGCAGTGTATGTACTCTGAACGCCGCTCTACGTGTCAATATAGCTAAAAGTAAAGACTCTAGGATTTGACCCTCTGCATTTTCACATGATATCTGTGTATGTCGATTAATCTTGAATTAACCTACTGTAACATTTGGGGCACCTATAGAAATGAATAAGATGAGGCTAGTGAGCACATGTTCCATTTTTCTGAATGTGCAAAAACACTAGACCCAGGCAGTGATAATAGGCCATGCGGATTTTGGTATATATGGTGAAAGTCATAAAATCCTCTATTCCCAATGGGAAAAAATGTTTTCATTCCTTGCATTTCTTTCAATACATTATGTGGCTTTTATTCCAGGTCAGTTTCCTTATTTTAAAACAGATATTTGAGCTTCTTTTTCATATTAGATGCTCTTTTGTTGGTGGTATTTTTGACAATTGTTAGAGAATAACCGAATTCAGGTACTAGCCCAGCTCAGCTGTGTGCTAAAGGCTGTGTGCCCAGCACAGAGGGGTCCAGGCTGTCGGTTGGTAGGGTTGCCAACCCTCCAGGATTGGCCTGGAGTCTCCCAGAATCGGCATCGATCTTCCAGTGACTGTTGAAAGCAATCCAGGAGATTTTAATAGGATATTTTAAGAAAATGACATGACGTCATGTTGGGGGAAAAAATCTCCCAGAATGGCTTCAGTCAAAGTTGGCAACCCTACTGGCTGGCCCAGCAAGCTCCGTTATCTATGCAGCCAAGCAGTGGGGGTCTGGGGTAGGCAGCTGACCAGCTCCGCGCAGCAGGAGTACGGGGTCAGGGTCTGGGCTGCCGCTGTCCTGCCACCTGGTCCCTATGGCATATGCGGCCCACAATGTATAATAGGTTGAGAACCACAGTATTAGCCTATAAGTTTTACAGTCAAATGTATTGTATACCATATTCAGTATTTCTAATTTGCTCTTTTTCTCATGGCCCTCTGTAAAACTCTTTCTGTGCAATGGGGCCTCTGGTCTCTTTACAAAGAAAGAGAAAGCCCATTCTCTGAAAAACGACTTCCAATCTTAACTAGCCATGGACTGCCAGAGAGTGTTTCAGACATCCACATGGGTTGGGGTAAGAGGTGGTCAGGTCACCTTCCTGTAATTGTAAGAAGGCAGGGGTGTAAACCAGTGACACGTGGCAAAGGGATGTGATCTTGAAGAGGTATAAAGAATTACTCAAGTATGCACCGCTAGTCTTTGACCTTCATGCAGCAGGAGACAATGAAGCAAAAGTCTTTGATTTAAGAGAGAGATAAAAAAGAATTAGATAGTTTATGAATCATGGAGGGTCTTGATTGTGACTTGAACCGCATGGGTGCACAAGAGAAGAGACTGTAAGGAGAGACGCTCCTTGTCTTCTCAGTCTTGGTTGCTAGGCTCTCAGACACCTAAAACTGGCAGGGAGGGGGTATGTTTATATAGTAGCAATAGACACCCCAAAGGAAGTAGTTCCATTTACTTCCTGCACCAGCCAGCAGAGCAAGGCCAGTATTGGAGGAAGAGCGTAAGTATGTTGTGAAGGAGTGCCACATGGTTCCTGCTTTGACAATATTCCTGGAGGGAAATTCCTCCAGGGTCTGCCTCTATGGTGGAGTGTCTTCAGATTCCGCTCTTCTCCCCCACACAGGTAATGTCTGTAAAAGCCAAACAGACGTTTGTTTGCATTAAAACTTAATGCAAATGTATAAAACTCCTTCACACACACAATTATACATTTTCTATCTCTCCACTGGGAGAAAGAAGTCTGTTACTCCAGCTACAAGCAAAGGATGATCATCATCATCATCAGCTACACTTACTTAAAGTCAGCCCTAGAGGGGTGAGTTAAACCCACCATAATGTCACCGTTAAGGCTGACACAGTATCCTAAATCGTAATGTGCCTAACAAACAGTGATCTTACATACTGTAGTCTCTGGCCACAATGGAATGTATCAGAGTGGAAGTTCAGGAACATAGTGTGTTACCATAGCTGATCAGCCCATTGGTCCCATTCCTGTGGTATCCTTCCTTCAGCTGTGGTCAATACTTTGTGACTCAGATAAAACCTACTCATAAAAGACCTAGGTAATTGTGCAGTGCTGTGTATGGTGGAGCTGGGGGTTCGATTCCCTTCTGAGCCTCTGCAGACAGTGTTTTGCACCCTGAAATATGAGGTGTCCTCATTATTTTACCTAGCACAGTTACACATGCTGCTTTAGTGGCCATAGCTTTAACCAGACTTTAATATCCAGCCACCATATTTAACTTGTTGACCTCTCCCTGCAAAGAATCCCACTGGTTGACAAACTCTGAATTTCTTAACCTTTAGGGTGGAGATCAGACCCTTAACATCATGTGAACACAGGTTTGCACTGGTTGTGTAAGTGCTGGTTTAAAACTTGACATGGAAAGCCTGCTGCTGAATGCACCAACACGCCTTCTCCTTTGGTTCTTAAACACAGCCATAAGCAACCCAGCACATTCAAAATGCTGCAGTCAGAGAAAAGCATATAAATATTTCATCATGCATTAGCTCTTGGAAAAATCTGAGCAAATTACGAATCCCACGTCTCGCTCGCAAGATCTGTATTTTATCTCCTCTCTATTAAGAAAAATAATAATCAGAGAGATGCCGTAAACTAACATGAGGTCTCCCGAGCAACATGCAGCTTGTCATTAGTCTTCTATTTATATCACAGAGATGGCCCCAGAAGTCACAGGGTAAGGAAAGGGCGGGCAATAATTAATACCAGTAGAGTACTGAGTTCACCGTGCAAATGAAACAAGTACTAAGCATCCATATGGTGTCAGTGCTCAAGAACTACAGTCTGACTTGGGACTATTTTGCTGATTTTCATTTCTTCCCATGCATGCCATGGAAAAATAAATGCAAAAGATGAAGAGGCACTACAGTGCAATCTATTACTGTTAATTATTTGTATTACGGTGGTACCAAGAAGCCCCAGCAGACATCAGGGCCCCCTTATGCTAGACACTGTACAAACCAAGTAAGAGACAGTCCAGACATGGGCAAGAGGAGAAGGAAAGGAAAAATGACTTCGCCAAGGTCACACACATGTAGAGCCAGGATCTTCTAAGTCCCAGTCTATTGCACTATAATTCCAATTTTCACTGACTGCTTGTTATTAGTTATACTGCAGTAGCACCTATGAGCCTGCAATGGTCTGGCTGGAACAGCATCCCCTTGTGAACTTTCCAGGTCCCCCAGTTTAGCTGCAGTTCTCTTGGGGAGTGGGGAGGAAGTCTATCTCCAGGGTCTACTGAGGCAGGATCTGGCCCTCCAGCAACTAGTCCCTCCAGTTTTATCCCCTTCTAGGCAGGGGTGAGGGGTTCAGCCCCAAAGTGTTCTACAAAGCAAACATAACTCATTACTAGGCCAGCCCCCATCATCCAGGGACAAGGGGGCATTCCTGCTCTTTCCTTAGCCTTGATTCCCAACAGTCTATGATTTGAGTCTGGCTCACTCCTTGGGCTCTTGCTGCCTCTCCCCAACAGCTGCTCCAGCTATCAGGTGGTTCTCCACACGAGACATTTCCTTCAGGCATAACTCCACTCAATTCCCTGGCCAACCAGGCCTGAACTGAGCCAGGCCCTGTCTTTTTATTCCACCCCCAAGCTTGGCATTGGCTGCAGGTGTAGCAGGGAGGGGCTATCGGGGCCCAGAGACTTTCCTTAACCCCTGCTTTGCTGGCATGGGGCCTCTCTGTCCCATCACAGTGCCCTAGTCATGGACCAGGATTCCATTGTGTTAGGTGCTGTACAAACAGAACAAAGATGGGCCCTGCCCCAAGATGTTTAGAATCTAAGTATAAAACAAGAGACAACAGACAGAATGACATGGAGTACAAGGAAATAAAAAGACAATATTAGTCAGCATGGTAGGCAACAGTGTACATAATCTTGCCCTCGCCCAAATCTGCTGTCATTCTCCCCTGCTCCTCTTTCCATCCCCTATATTCTTCCCAGTCTTCTTGCTTTTCTTTTCTCTTCCTCTCCATGCCCCATGCTCTGTTCCTTCCCTGCTGCCTGAAGTTCCTACAAGAGTTTCCTGATTCTCATCCACCAGACACCCTCTCTGCGATTTCAAAATCTCTTCTTAAAACAGCGCTCCTTCACCCAATTCTTCCTACCTTGCATAAGCCCCAGAGCTGTTTGCAATTTAGAGAATAATAAATAATCAATATGGTCAAATCCTGCTCTCAGAAACAAGCATTCATCTTCTGCTCCAGAGAGTGAAGTTACCCAGGTGTAAATGAAGGGACAATTTAGTCCATAACATTATATATTCAAACCCTTTAACAATAGATCTAGACATATTACACCCTACAGTGATATCATCGCATCAGCAAAATATAATGCATAGAGGAATCTGAACAGGATTTCCAAGGGCAATGGATATCCAGCCATGCATTACAAGCTTTAATTCTTTCAGTGTGTCTTGGTGACATCATAAACCGGGACGATGGATCTTAAGAGTTTGTCAAAAGAACAGCATAATGGAATTGCATTGTCATTAATTGCATCGCAGGCTTGCCTTATTTTCCCTAAATATAAAGGTTTTATTTGAAAATTCTCTGCCTGGATTCTGTATTTTAGTTAAGCTAGATACGTACGGTAATTGCACCATAACAATGAGGAGTACATATGGAGCCCAGTCCTGAATTCCTGTGTAAGCAGAATTCCCATAAATGCCAATGAGAGTCTTGGCCTTTTTTTTTCAGGGTTTTTTTGGAAGACTAGGCAATTTTAATTTTGTTTTAAATGAACTGCTATTAGAGGTATCATGAAAACTCTGCAGTGGATGAGCAGGGGCTTGGCCGAGGCATTGTGTAATTTGTGGTCTTCAAAGCCATTTCTTAGAAGCTTTTAAAGGTTTCACATTTTAATTTATTCCTGGAAAACAGGCCTGAATTGCTGGTGTGTTTCTACGTGGCCTGCTTGCTGTCCCTCAGGCCCTGCCAAGTCTAGGGAGCAAGATGTTTATTTCGCATGTGTTAGCTAACATGTTTTAAATGTGTGTTGCTCATAAGTGTGGTACTGCACAGGGTAGCTGTAATTCCCCAGTCATTGTGTGTCTCCCTCAGTGCTTTACACACACAGAATATGGGTCTCTTAGCACTGCACAGCCTGGGTTCTTAGAACTAGCTGTAGAGACTCCCGCTTTGAGGTCCCTGGCTCAATCACGGGAACGGGACAAGTTGGCAGCCATCACGAGAGTTAACTGCTGGTTATGGTGAATCTTAAAACTCTCCCCTTGGGTTGACCATGGCCAACTAACATGCTTTTAAAGGTGTTAAAAAACCCTTCCTACACTTGCTGCCAAGTGGTGTTTGAAAGTGTGTCAATGAAAATGTCTTAGCTGACATTTTAAATAAACTCATTTTTCCCTAAGGGTATGTCTACACTGCAGGTGAGAAGAATAGTTGCCAACTCGCATAGCTTATATTTGCTAGCTGTGCTCAAGGTATCACCCTAAGAATAGCAGCATGGCCGCAGCGGCTTAGGGTAGCCACCCATGTGCGTACCTAGGACCTTGGATGGGATTGTACCCAGGTAGCTAGCCCAAGCCTCCACCTGTACTGCTGTGGTCACACTGCTATTTTTAGCGCCCTTCTTCAAGGAGAGCTACACCATGTAGGTCTACCCCAGCTGGGAATTAGACCTGCCAGTGCCTCAATGTTTTGTCAGCTAAGGGCTTTGCTTCTGGCCTTCAACCCTTGCGCGCAGCATGGGTCCTGTCCATCTTCCTTGTGCACAGAAAGATGGAAGCACCACACTCAACTGCACAAAATTTAGCACACACAAAAACGGGCAGATCCAGGCCAGATCCTCTACTGGTGTTCAACAGCATATCTCCTTTAACATCAGAGGTCAGCTTTAATTGACAGCAGCTGAGATTTGGCCTACAAAATTCGAGGCTGCCCACTCTCATCTGTATGAGACCAGGTGCCCGTCAAATATGTGGGGGTGCTTCTCATTCCCAGAGGGAAACAGAATTTGTATGCCCCCTAGCTATGTACGCTACACAGTATTAAAAAGAAACCAACTCTCAATGGGCACCATGCCCAGAGAGAGTTATGGGACTGGGGGTGGTAGGGTCAGGCTGTGGGTGCACACTGGTCGGTTGCCAAGTTGTGTAGTGGAGTTGGGGTCAAGCTGGGTCAGGATACCAGGAAGTTAGGGTGAGGCACCTGGTTACAGACAGGATGCAAGTACTAGAGTCAGGGGCAAAGTAGCATCACAAGCCAGAGTCTAATGTTTACAGTAAGGCAAGGCCTGGAGCAGAAGCAAGCAGACAGTCAGCATCATTGCTCAGACAGTGCCCTGTAATGTCTCCCTGGTTTACATACTGGCATGAGACAATCAGTGGCCTGGGGGAGGCCACCACTCAGGCCCCACTGGGCAGTAACTCCTGCAGCCTCTAGCGTTGCAGGGCCCCCCAGTGGATCCAGCCTAGAATCCAGGTGGTGATTTCTATTCTATTAACTTTCTATTGTCATAGGCTCGAGTCCCTCAGGTGCTTACGGGGAGAGTGGGGAAGAACTGACCAACAGATTCTATGCAGGCCGATGCCGCTGATTAGCAAAGCAGTGAATTGTTCACCCTATCACCAAGCCCAGGAATACAAAAGCCTTGCAAGCTATCCCGTTTACTGCCCTTCACTCAGGGAGATTATTCTCCATTGCCAAGCCTCACTGCTCCCCTTGCTCCCCTTATGCAGGTTGGACTGATCACACAAGGGGCTGAGTCCCCTCAGGCCCCTTTGAGTTTAGAGGGATTTGACGGTACTTGGCTCCACACATGGTGAGCTCTGTATTGAAGAGCAAAAAGTTTTGGGGGGAAAAGTAACTCTACCTGCCCCAAGGCTGATCATTTGCAAGTGCGGGACCCAATAGAGCCACCAGAAGAACTCTAGGATGGAGATTATTGTGTCATGACAGGGTCTGTGTTCAAGAGGTGAGAGAAGTTAGCTAATAGAAGTTAGCATTCCTAAGCGTTTTTTTCCTACGCTGCCACTGTCTCGCTGTGTGCCCCTTGGCCAGTCATGTGCCCACTCTGTGCCTCAGTTTCCCCATCTGTTCAATGGGGATAATGCTTACCTATCTCTTCAATGTGTTTTGGGATCATGGGGGTGAAAGGAGCCACCCACGATTGCTCCACTCTGCCAGAGAGATGAGACTAATGAGCTGGGCTGGTTTAGCCTATCACACTGAATGTTAAGAGGGAATATGATTGCTCATTGTAAATACATCGGGGGCGGGGGGAGGGAGTTGAACACCAGGGAGGGCGATGAACTATTTAAGCTAGAGGACAATGCTAGCGCAAGAACTAATTGGTATACATTGGCCAGGAATAAATTTAGGCTGGAAATTAGAAGGTTTCTAACCATCAGAAGAAGGAGGTTCTGGAACAGACTCCCAATAGGAGTAGTGGGGGCAAACCTCTGAACTAGTATGAAGCTGACACCTGATACATTTACGAATGGAATTATATGACAGGATTGCCTGTTACAAGAGAGGATTGGACTTGATGGCCCAGAAGCTCCATTCCAGTTCTGCATCCCCATGGCGTGAGGTTCAAAAACCCTCATCTTCCCCTAGTACATGTTGTCCTCACTTGTGGAGTTAGCAAACAGCGGGGCGACATTGAGCATGGTCCAGTATCTCACTCCCGCTTTCTTTTTGACCATGTTTGATTGGTTTGAACCTTTGTGTGCCAAGAGCAGGAAATCAGTGGGAAGCAGGATTTTTGTTTACTGTTTGTTCAGGCAACAAGATGCCAATACAGATGGCAGAGAAGCTTGTTTGCACTGAGTGTGCCGGAGATATTGATAAAGGACAGATCCACTCACTGTGAATAACACCCTCTCGCTTGGAATCTTCAGCTGGCACCCGGAGTCCCACTGCAGAGACAGTCTTGACCTGCATGCAACTGACTCTCTGAAACACACATGTCAGCTGTGGGTTTGAAACCTTTATTAATTATTGTTATTTAATTTATTTATTTATTTATTTATTATTGTTATTATTATTAATTATTATTTTATTTTATTATTTCGATTCATTATGCTTTTCTTGGCTTCCCACATATCCATCAAATATCAGATCTCTAGCCTGGCCTGCAGCCACAAACCCAAGCGACAGATTCTCTGTTTCAGGCAGTGTCACATTTGTGTTAAATCTCCTTCAAAAGGTGGGCTTTCCCACCTCCCATCCCACCCGAGGAATCACACCCTAAGCCCCCACTGCAAACCACTCCTCAAAGTCCACCTACACCATGAACAACTCCAGCCAGAAAGACCTCACAAGTGTCTGATCTATTAATATATTGCATCCGTCTGAAACTACATGTGCCTTTATACTGTAAGCATGCAGCATATGATCTTCTTTCATGCCAAACTGTGCGATTTGTCTTGACTTCCCCACTTCATGCATGACTCTGTTGAAACTGGTAACGGATCAAAGCCAGGCTCGTACTGACAAGACATGGAAGGTTTGTAAAACACCCTGCACACTAGTGATAAACTATGTGTAATTCCTTTAGTCTGACCCAGTATGACTATTCTTATGTTCTTTTACCACATGACTGAATGAAGCCCTTGCAAGCCCTATTTGCAAAAGACAAGTAGTGTTGGGCCCATTTTCTGTCCGTGTGTGCAGTGTTTGGTCCGGTAGATCTTCCTTCTTAACAGATAGAGCCACTGAGGCAGAGAAGTTAGGTGACTTGCCCAAGGCTGCACACACAGCAAACCAGTGTCAGATGGAACCCATCAGCTCCATTGTATGTGTCTCAACTGCTAGAGTCTAGACCAAGGTTTCCTTTCTGTTGTCCTGATAGGAAACCCACTGAAGTCAATGGGAGTCTTTCCATTTGTTCCCAGACCCTCTCAAAATCTCAGTTTTTAACAATTAACACAAAGAGCGGAAAACAATCTGTAGTGCGAACAAGTGAAGTAAATTGGATTTCCCCCCCAGTGAACAGATTTTTACAACTCTCTGGCTTTTTATGTTCCAACTGTTGGCATCACTGCAGAGCTTCTGCTTTGAAACATTCTGGGGCATAAATGCAAGAAACTGAAGCTCCCCAAGGAAAGGTTTGTTCCTCATGTGATATAGCAAAATGACATCATTTTGGAGTATTTAGCAAAGAGCAATTGTCATGAGAATTTTACTTTGCTCTACAGGGCTCATAGGGGCCTGAAGAGTCATCCTAATGGAATTCATTACTGTTGCTGTGTATGTGTATTTAAAAAGCACCTAGACACCTAACTCATTAAATCAACAGAAGTTAGGCTTGTCTACAGAAAGGCACTCAGAAAAATTAATCCAAGCAAACTAAAAAGTGTGAATGTAAACTGGATTAGTTGAACTGTATTAACCCCCTGTGTGGATACTCTCCTTAGTGAATTAAACTAAACCAAATTAAGCCATTTTACTTCTGAAGGAGAGTGTCCACACAGGGGGTTAATGCAGTTTAAGTAATTCACTTTATTCATACCTTTAGTTAATATAGATTAGCTTTCCTAAATGTCCCTGTGTAGAGAAGCCCTTAGACACCTAGGTGCAGCTAAAAATCTTACTAGGTGCTATCTGCATTCTTAGCACCTAAATGCATTAAATAATCTTGCCCTGGAACATTCTAGGTTCACAATGCACAATTATATTTCTCATGGAAACTCTGATGCTAAAATCCAATATTTCCGTGAATACTGTAAATTGAAGCTGAGGGTCTCCATTGGTTGAGAAGGCTGAAGAAAATCCCAAACCTGTTTTATTAATATAGCAAGAAATACAAATTCATCCACAAGTGTGAAAGTGGAGGAATGTACTTACAGGCCCTCATTTATCTTAACGGGCCCTGGTGGTACAAAGTCCAACAATGGGAGCTGTACAAGTGCTTAGATGGATAGCTCTGTGTGTGTGTGTGTGTGTGTGTGTGTGTGTGTGCCCTAAGGGTGGAATCCTGGCTTCAATGAAGTTAGTGGCAGAACTCCCATTTCAGTGGTGCCAGGATTTTACTCTGGAGCCCCTTAAGACTTGAGAGGGAAAACCTCTCTTTCTGTGAGTGGTTCCATCCACCTACATCTTTTAGGATGATGTCATTAGTTTGGAAAGGACAAGAGGGGATTTGATAAGGGAAGATTAAATCTAGAACAGGTGAAGAGAAATTTTCCTTCTGATCATTTTTCACCCAGCACTAAAGCATGTGACACTCCCCACCTGAGTGGTGAGGGATCAAGCCCTGCATGGATAAAATTCCCCTAGGTCTCCCATTTAAAGCTATTAAGAACAACTAGGTGCTGGGGGCACAGCTCAGATTAAGGCAGTTCATAGCAACACAATGCACCATTGTCTTTCCAAAACTGCTTTCTTGTTCTCCACAATCTCAGCTTTCATTTTTTTTTTTTAAATAGTAAGTCTGTAGCTGTTATGGCTTTCAAGAAAACCTCAAAAATGTTAACCAAGTTAACCAATGTCTATGGGAGTCTGCAAGAGCCTTGAACAATAGCTCTGGACGGCCTCGTTCATCCCAGGGAGACATTAACTCAGGTGCCTAGTGATTATCATTTTAATGTCAGCATTGTCAACTATTTCATTCCACCTGTCAGAAAGAAAAGGGAGGCTCACAGTTCTGCCCATTTACTGTGAATGATGTCTCCTTTCGGTGTCAAAGGTGGATGATTTTTGGGAGATGCCACCTGTGACGGGGTGTACCAGGCACTTTGAGGACCTCTACTGGAGGCCCCAGGGTCCTACTACACTCGTCCCAGGAAGAAGCAGAAGAGTTGAGGCCTCCAGGAAGCAGCCAATCAGAAACCAGCAGGCTCAGATAAAAGGAGTTGCAGGGCCTGAGCAGGTCAGTTCCTGGCTGGAGCCAGAGAGACAAGGAAGGGTGCTCTGCACTAGCCAAAGGGAGCCAGATGGGCTGCATTTGCTAAACCTAGGAAAACAGAGGAGCTGAGAGCTCTAGCCCTAAGGGAATGGACAGAGGTGAAGATGCCCAGGGAATGCAGCAGCAACCACATAAAGGAAACTGTACGTGACTGCTGTTTAGAGGGTCTCCGGGTTGGGACCTGGAGTAGTGAGCTAAGGGGTACTGGAGTGGCCTAAGCCCTGAAGAAAGGGGGACTTGGCTAGTTTAAAAGCCAAAGTAAAGGACTGGAGTTTAAAGGGCCCAGACACAGGACTGAAGACTCTGGTCAGGGCAGACAGTTTTATTGAACTCTTTGCAACCCTGGAAGGGGACTGAACTTGTGCAGTAACCTGGCTGAAGAGCTGGGGCAGTGAGAACCTGTGAAAATAAAGAGACTCCAGGGAGAAAGTCTTGGGGGCCAGTGCTCAGCTAAAGGAGCAAAGAACTCTGCAGGGGCCAGGAGTAGGGACACAGAGCTGGGAACTTCAGTGAATGATGGACTGCAAGAGGGACTCCAGGGAAAGCAGCCTGGAAGTAAGTTCTCTATAAAAGGGAAGGCAGGGACTTAAAGATAGTTCAGAAGGGGCTGAGAACTGAGCCTAGAAAGCACACTGAAGAGTAAGGCAAGAAAAAAAGAATAATTTGTTTGGATGTTTGTCTAGACTCTCAGCTGGACTTTTGTTACCCTGGAAGGGTTTGTCCATTGTAGACTGTGTGACTTGGCTGGAGGGCCGAGACACTGAAGACCTACCAAGCACAGTCAACAACCTACAGGGGGTACCAGGAGCAGTAAAGATTGCAGCACTGCACCCAGCCAACAGGAGGCACTGATGATAGGTGAGTGCCCTGTCATACCGCCACTGAAATGTTTCCCTCACTCAAGAAAGAACTGATCCCAAGGAGCCTATCAAGGCCGATGAGCAAACTCAGGCCGCAATGAGCTAGAGCCAAGCTCAGGTTGGTGGAACTATTATGTGGGTGGAGTTTATTTTGTGGGTGGAGCTTGGAAGAGTACCAACAACTTTCCCCCACCTAATTCTACCCCTGACCCGAGAGGGGAAGAGTGAGTTGAGAGAAATCAGAGAGTCCTCCTTAGGAAATATAGAAAAGCTACAGTGCCAAATATATCATAAAAGCTTATTTGGAAAAAAACTAAAGTCTTTTCACGGAAGTGCATTTTATAATAGGCATTTCAAAGATATAAGGACTAAAGGAAAATATTTCTCTCTAAAGTACACTCATCTCTCAAATGACCAGTCAGCATATGCAGACAGAATATTCGGTTACTGTAATTTAGTACACTACAGAACATAGAGTACTAAGAAGCAGAAGTCAATAAGAATATTTAATAAACAAGAGCAGCACAGGAAGAGTACACTGAATTATTGCCAGCTTGTTATCCTTAAGGGTCCTATTCCATCCAATTTACTCTCCTTAAAAACTAATTTTCCTTTATTTCAGTTAGGCACTCAACCTTCTCCGCTATTCACAACAATCACCTCTTCAGAGAAGAGACAGGGGAAATATACAAAAACATAGTCAGGTGGAGGAGGAATAACATAGCTGAAATGAAGTCTGAAATTACAGAAATGGAGATAGAACCACTCAGCCTTAGATCAATGTTCACCACTGAAATGTTTTTGGTGTGATTCCACTGCTTGCAGCATTCTTTGCTCTGTAGATTTTTCTGATGGGTGAACGGTAAAGCAAAAATATCCATGCCTTCCCCTTCTCCTTGAAACTTTTCTTCAGTTATAATTGACTTTTCTCCATGTTGTAGTCTTTAGGCCTTTAAGTACATCATTATTGTGCTAATGGCTAAGGGTTGTGCTAAGGGTCAGGGTAGGACCAGGAAATAAGATCCATGCAATGTGAAATAATTGGGGGAGAAGATGAAGGATAATAATTTGGACCTGTCCAGATAGGTCAGCTCTACAATGTCAGTTTCTCAGGTATTATGTTCTCCCTAGGGAGCAAGTGTTTATTAAAGATGGCTAAGGAACTTGCTGCTAATCACAGTTGGGATTTCCAGTCTCACTGACAGAACAAGAGGTCATGCAACAGACCTCAAGTGCCATCTGTTGCAGTCAGAGGCTTTGTGAATCCAACAGTTCTTGATCTCCAGCCTGCCCGCTCTCTTCATCACGTCTTTCCCTCTGGAGGGTTAGTCAACTCTTTAATAGACACCTGTAGTGGATATGCCAAACTGAAACTGCAAGACAACTTTTACTTGCTTGCCTGAAGGTCAAGCTACTGAGCTGGTTCTTTCTGTTACTCCCGGACTTGCAATAGACTTAACCACTGACATTCCTTTCCCCTCCAACTTCAGCTAAATCAGGTTGGAAAAGTCAACTATATTATGAAAAAAAAAGTCATCCTCGATTCTCCAAGCTTGCTACTTAAGAAGGCACAGGCTTGAGCAAATCACACATTTTCACCTACATAATGAGGAAGTGCACATGCAAACAGGAATTTGTGCAAATCGGAATTACTTGCGCAGGCAGAGCCAATGCCCTGTGGCACAGAATTGCCAGCCCTCTCGTGCTGTGGCAACTACCCTTCTAAGCAGCCTTGCAAATAGTACCTGACTGCATTCACGAGTGCACACCTTGCACCTGCAGTTGTGCAACGACTATTGTGGTAATGCTTTTACGTTTGTGTGGCTGCAACTTAATTGCAAAATGGTGAAAATCTGGCCATTGGAGTTCAATGTCCAGACAGGATAGGTTTGGGTGAATGATCCCTCCCCCAGATAACAGTTTCTCTCCTGGAGATAGAGGGGATGGTATGTTTCAATGTGCATTTCCTGGAAGGGAAAAATGTCCAGCAAAGATGATTTTCCCCTCTGAATTCTCTGAGCTCGTCACAACCTGCTGACTATCTAGCAGAGAAACTACAATCAATACAGTGTTCACAGGCAATGGGGAGAGGACTTTACGTATCCTGGGCTAAATTCAGCCAGGATTAGTGGTCTTCATTCTGAGACTGCCTGTGGCAAATAGGGTATAACCAGTGACTTCAGTGGGTGCTGAACAGTCTATAAATCTGATGCCTTATGTCTCTCACAGCTGAACATCATCCACCAGTGCAAGTAGTAGGGGCCTGGGCTTTCAGAGTAGGTGGACTTGAAGTCCCTCCCTTGGGTTGCCATGAGATCCCAGTGACTGTGGTTGCTGTGCAATGTGAGCTGTGAACTCCTGTGTTATAGAGACACACAAGCCTATTTGTGTGTAGAGAGAGGGACAGATGAAAAATGTTTGTGGTAAGAAAATCCTCACCTTCCCCCTGACTCACTTCACCTCCCCATGCTGCCACTTTGGTACAGTAAGTATTTTCTTATTGGTTTTTCTTCCCCCACAACCTCCCCCTTTCTCTTTTTTATGACCTGGAGTGTTTTCCCATTACTTTTCCTGGAATTGTCACAGAGGTTTTTCTAGCCCATTGCCCTGGATGACCCTAGATGAAAAGTGAGCTTTGCTGTACGTCAGGACACCAACTGACTGCTAATGGCGCAGACATAAGAAACCAACTCACACCAAAATTGCACTATTGCCTCAGGAGGAAACAGGTCACATTATTGCCCCGCTCCCCCAACTATTATCAAAAATCAACCCTCACATAAGCAGGCATAACTTCTCTGTTGTTTATGGAGATACATGTCCTGACACTAGGGCTGATTTTTATTTCATCCTCTCTCTCGATGGACCAAATTGTTTTGTTGATGTTGGTGGAGTTACACCAGCAGAGAAGGTTGCCCTGTGTGCTCCAGTGTGTCTAGTCACCATAGTGTTTAGGGGCAATGAGTATCTCCTAAAGGATTCAATATAAAAAGCCAAAGCTTACATGGACTGGCAAGAGAAGATCAGTGTAAATCATAGGGTTAGAAGGGACCACAAGGGTCAGCTAGTCTAATCCCCAGCCAAGATTCAGGATTTGTTGTGTCTAAAGCATCTAAGACAGAAAGGAGAAGCAGCAGTCAGAATTTTTGTACCAGTTGGTCAAAGAGAAACAGTACACTCTACCAGAAGTGGGATTCAAACCCAGAGGCTCACACCCATTGGGGGATAATACCTTAACCACTTGACTATTCTAGAATGAGACATTAGTAGGCTAAATAACCTCTGTTCTCAATGTATAGCCCCTATTCAAGTTAATGGGAAATGTGTACACACATAGTTAAGGATACATCATCTAAGGACCAACTGATTGCAGTTGAGGTTGGTAGATAGCACCCTTTTAAGTTCTGGCAATAATGGGCCATCACCCCAATAAATGCTCCATGGACCTGCGTTGCAGAGAGTTATATTAGAGCACGTGAAGGAAACAGGCACTCAGATCAATTTTTATTTTTTAACTGGGACTTTGCAACCATGCCACAAAGTGGGGGTTCTAGACCTTTGCCCTAATTAGGACCAAACTGATTGGTAACTTGCCAGGACTGCACAAACATTACATAAATGGAGCAAATTGCAGCCACTTGCACCCTTAGTATGAAGGTGCATCCTACAGAGACTACACACAGCAGTATGCGCTGCTCCATTGTGATCCAAGTGCCCTCAGGTTATTCCCTATGGGCTTTATCAGGGTTGTCTAGATGAGGGCAGCCACATTACAAAACTCTGTGGGGCACATTTGGCCATGCTCCTCACCAGCGCTTTGGCCATCCCTGCATTCGAAAGATTAAAACCACGTCTGCCAACATCCAAACACTATAAACACTGTCGGAGGAAGACAGGGATATGCTTTCCAGCTCCATTGATTCCGAGAGCTTCCGGGAAGAAGAGAATGGAAAGGAAGTAAACACCACTAGGGCTACTTCAAGGAAGACACTCGTGCCGCAGTTACCACAAAGAGGGTCCCAAAGCTGATGCTGTTTCTACTGCTTCAGCAAATGTAGAACTGGTACTTAGATACCATGGGGGCCCAGCAGAGAGTGGGGGAGGAGGGAGAGGGAGTGAAGAAAAATGGAAGAGAAAGAGCGAGCACACAGCAACTCATTTAGCTTAGGGCTCTATTCAGTGACTATTGGAGTCCCATTCACTTCAGTAGCCTTTGAATCACACCCGTGGTATTTGTTTTTTAAAAAATAGGACCTGTCCAACATGCATCAGGGTGTCAGTCAATTTTCTCACTGATGGCAAGTAGAAAGAAATTTCTGCCTATCCGACAACCCTCTCCTAATTGCCCAACAGGTAGGCCTTAGCACCCTGAAGCACTTGGTAGTGGTCACTGGAGACAGGATATCAGGCTGAATGGACCACTGACCTGAGCTGGTCTGGCCTTTCCTATGTTCCTGCAATAAATAGTGGGGGAAGGTAGTCCTGCGTGGTAAATCACATTGGTAAATATTTTTAAATGAATGCTCTATTGAGAATGGGGACCAGCTTTTATGCAACTGTCAAATCCCCTTCATTTGTC
Source organism: Eretmochelys imbricata (assembly GCF_965152235.1). Lineage (NCBI taxonomy): Eukaryota > Metazoa > Chordata > Testudines > Cheloniidae > Eretmochelys > Eretmochelys imbricata. The sequence continues at coordinate 13,992,254 of NC_135573.1, forward strand.
CATCATTCAAAATCAAATGGTTGGATGAAAGGGAGGCTTCTGAGTTGCTTGCGGTTTTGGGGCGAGGATTTGTTTCCCTCCCCCACCACCACACCCTGGGAATTTGAGTTTCATTATATGAAAAAATGTATTTTTTTATGAGAGGTGCATTGTACTGTCACGTTCCGGACAACAATGAAACACCTCGTGCCTCCTGTGAAAATGCGAGTTAAATAGCACTCAGCCTCTGAACAGAATTACCAACCTCACTTTGAAAGGCTGACCTACATTTGAGAATGCAAACGGGGGGAGAAGTATAGATCAGGAATATTAAGAAACCCAAGCCGTGCTTTATACAGTGATAAAAATGCCAAAATAATGGCTTTAATAACTTGCATTTTTTCTCCTGCCATATTTTTTTGCATTTTGTGTAAAAAGTCAAAGAACAGCTGCAATTTTAAGGTCTGACTTATTAAAAGCTCTTAGACTTTGTTTTAAACCCTGTCAATGGAGAATGAGTATTACAGCAGACTTAATCAATTCTGATATAATCAGACTTCTTTTTTACCCCTTTTCTAATCCCACCAAGCTTTATTAAAAGCCTTGTTGGAGTCAGCATAAGGTGTATTGTACTTGGGCTCTGGCAAATGAGAAACTTTATCTCTTAACTTCTCTTTGTCTGCATACCTCTGAAAGGAATCATCGTTTAATGGCAAGGGATGAAAATTGTTTTAGAATGAAAAGGTTTTCCTGGGCCATTCCCAACACAGGATCTGTGAATCCAAAGAACTGGAGAAAGCGAGACTTAAAGGCTGTTTGAAAATCATTCATGATTTAACCATGCACAAGTGGAAAAATAAATGGTATCCTAGCGTAACAGACAAACTGACAGTTTTATATTGGATAGGAGATGAGACTAGCTCTGCAGAAAGTTGAGTAGATGCAAACAAATGCTACCAAACTTTGTATCTCTATACACAGAGGTCTGTAGAAATATACAGATAATCACAAATAAATGCACACTTTAGAGGGCCAAATCCTGACATTCTTTGCTTCTGTACCCCCTCCTCCCCAAAATGGTTTCATGTTAACACAGGAAGACCAATTTATCCATATTCTGTCTGGCTCTGGTTCCTGCATGGATTACTTCAGGCAGGGATAGGGTTACAAAGGTACATTGGGTAACATTTTTAAATATGGCTAAGTGATTTAGGAGCCTAAGTCCTATTTTTTTTCCCCCAGAATGATTTAGGAGTTTAACTTTCATTGACTTTCAAGGCACCTACACTCCTAAGTCCCTTTTGAAAAGGGGATTTAGGCACTGTGACAGGACATAGAAACCCCACAGCAGCATGCAGGGGCTAAGGTGATGCTTTGGCCTGGAGTGGCCTTGCCCCTCTGCACCTGTAAACCATGCCAGGGTTGGAGAAGAGAGAAAGAGAGAACTCCACTCAGAATCAGGTGGGGTAATCCTGGGAAGGGAGCAGGCTGTTGACCTTCCCAGAGAGAGGTCTGACAGCCCACAGAGCCTCTGCCCTTGCAAAAGGAAGACAGAGGGAGATTCCCCCCCAAGTCTGAGAAGGAGACTGAGACTTGAACTGGAGACCCAGTGAACTTTGATACTTCCAAGGCCCTCTGATGTAAAAGAGCCCACTATCCTGACAGAAAACCTATAGGCAGCTTCATTCGTTTCCTTTGTGCTTTTCTTTAACCTCATTTGCTGACTGTGGGCCGTTCTGTTTGTTTCACTTGTGACCCTGAGAGGGGAAGAAACAGCCACAAGGCCTTGGACAGAGGGTTGAGTGCCAGCTCCACAAGATTGACACACCTGGGAGTGCTCATGGAGGTGGGGGCAATTGGACACACACACGCGCTCTTCCCCACAGAGCTCCTAAAAGGGCTGCTTTGCCACGGACAGTTTTGTGACCGTCACTGTTTGAACATTTCATCCGTTGTGGCTACAGGGTCTTTCCATGATGACCAGACTCTAGTTGGTTCACCCTGTGCTCCTTTAATTACTTTCTCAACAGTGGTGTTCCCCCATGGCATTGTCAAACGCCCCATCCAGCCAATCAGGATACTCACTCTTATTACTACTTGCCTACTTCACAGGGTGTTGTAAGGCTTACATAACATTTGTTAAGCCATTTAAGATCTTGGGGTGAATGGTGCTAAATAGAACTCTCTGAAAAATGTTTGGGGGAAAGTGGGGTTTTTTGTGTGTTTGTGTTTGTTGGTTTTTGTTTTGAAAAATGGGATTTCATCAAAAACAGCTTTTTTTTACACACAAAAAATGATTTCCACATTAAAATTTCTAAAATTTTTGGGGAAAACTCTCTCAATATTTTCAAAACAATTTCATTTCAAATTGCGGAAAAATACCCACCTGCCCTCCACTTTTTTACTTTTATCCCCTTGAAAAGTGTGTATGGGGCAGGGGGAGGAATTACAAAGAGAGAAAGTAATATTTTGCTTTATAAAAGAGTTACTTTTCATTTTTAGGAGTCACATTTTCACCTTTAAGTGCCAACACCTAAAAGTGAAAGTGTTTAACGTACGTCACTGGCGTGAGATCCCAGTGGGACTCACAGGTTGTGAGGAGTCATGCAGAACAATGCCTTTCTCTGCCGACGCCCCATCTCCAACATGCCTCCTCCTCCAGTCCTCATACAGCAGATATGCACAGGCTGTGGCAGAACTAGCTTTATGCCAGTGGCGAATTCCCCTGCAGAGGAGGAATTCCCAGTCCTGATCTCTGACATTTTAAGTTCCGTTTACACGGTGTAACCAGCAGAAAGTGAATTTGGTAGACAAGGGCATCTGGCACTTAAAATATGAGAAAGCAATAGGAAAGAGGATTAGATTAATATCTTTAATTCCAAATGCCTGGTAGGAATTTTTTCTTATCACTATTGCAAGTTTCAAAGCATTATTACAGTGTATTCTAATCACCTCTCATCTACTTACAACTGGGGTAAAAGTTAGTGCTACTGTTTTGTCGCTATGAATATTATACTGTAACTTAGCACCTGTTATTCTGAAGGATCCCAGAGTGCTCAGTATAAAAGATACATTCGCAGGTTATTTCAGCCTAGAGGATATATAAAAAGATTATTTCAGTTCAGCTGTCGCTAAAATGCAGCTCTCTCAGGGCAGGATTGGATAATTCCGCTGGGCAATGCTTTTAGTTATTATTAACAACAATTTTTAGGAAAGATGTGAATAATAACTTGTCCAATTGAAACTAAGATGACAGGCAAGTAGGAAGAGTGTAAATGCATATGACACAGAATCATAGAATCATAGAATATCAGGGTTGGAAGGGACCTCAGGAGGTCATCTAGTCCCCCCTGCTCAAAGCAGGATCAATCCCCAATTTTTGCCCCAGATCCCTAAATGGCGCCCTCAAGGACTGAACTTAAAACCCTGGGTTTAGCAGGCCAATGCTTCTTTAGGGTACCTCATTAAAATGTATGCCACTCATTTGTACTCCGAAATTTATCAGAAACTCTGTGTTGTCTCAGTTATAACTATGATTTATTTACTTTTTTTCATAATTACCTTTTAATTATTACACAAGTTAAGAGTACTAAATGTATGTAATAGAACAAAGTATTCAATTTAAGAGCTAGTACTGGAATGCGGGAGTTCCTGTCTCCTAACTTTGTGCACAGACCACTAAGGATTTATATACACTGAGCAAAAATACTGTAGAGCTCTTTAGACTCCAGGCCCCCTCATCAGACTGTCAGTAAAGGTAAGTGCTGATTGTGATAATGAATGCCTGTATATCCCACTGTTCAGCATATGTTACATATCCCCTATTGTGCTTCGTTCAGAGATTGGGTTGGCCACTATTACTATATGGGAGGACTTTGGCATTTAGCTCAAACTATAAAGAGTTACACTTTCAGCTCTACAGGTTCCAGATTCAATCTTCAATAGAGAGAAGGCGTCTCTATACAGGTCTCAAACTCTCATCTCACTCCGAGGTGGGCTGGGTTTTTGGGGAGCAGCCTTGGCTGTCCTACCACACCAATGCATTAGAGTACCAGGGAATTCACGGACTTGAGAGGCCCAGCTTCCTGGGTTCCACAACCTGCTTCCCTGACTGGCAGAATGGTCTTGACCCAGATTGGTCGGTGACTACATATAAACTTCCTACATCAGTACTGTTCTTGTCTGAGCAGCAAGTCACCTGCTAGATAGTACTTGGATGCACTGACCCTGTCTTCCTGCCCTGCCACCTCATCTGACTGCACTAGGGGCCTTACCATATTTTCCCTAGGATTTGATCCCCTGCCAATCGGACCCCTTGCGTGAACTCTGACTGCTGATTGGTGCTTCCCTTTGACCAGCCTGACTCCTGGACATTACACCTGGGGTGAAATCCTGGTTCCACTGAAGTCAATGAGAACATTGTCACTGAATTTCATCAGGTGAGGATTTAACCCAGGAGCTGGCTGAGAAACAGGAACACAATTTCACCTCCCTCCCCAATTATTAATAATACTGACTTCTTATGTAGTGCTTTTCATCAGTTCTCAAAGCTCTTTACAGTGGAGGTCTGTATCATAATGCTTATTTACACAAAGGGAAACTGAGGCACGGGGAGTGATGTGACTTTCTAACAATCACCCAGCACTAAAACCAGGAATTTAACTCCAGTCTCTTCTGCAATAACCCAGGGCTCTATCCACTCGGCAATAATGCTTTCCTTTTTGCAGGGCTCAAAACAGAACTATATATATTTTTTCAGTTGAACATTCAGTTACAGGCACTATCAACCTGGTTTTATCTCACAAAGGACTCTCTAGACTCTTTGCAGTCCCCTGAGCCATCCAACCACTGCATGCTTCTAAGCTTTGATTTTAAGCATTGTGCTGGGTTTGATTCCACCCCATTTGATGAAACTGCAGGCTATAGGAAATGAAATTGTTTTAGTTCATTAGCTATAAACATTAAAGGAGAGGTTTTGCTGCAGTACCAACTAGGAATAGAAGACAAAGCTAAAAATGAGCCATCAAATCCTCAGCTGGGGCCAGAACATCTGCTGATGTTCCTGGAGCTATGAAAATTTACACCAGCTGAAGCAGTGTCCCTACGGTTGTTTCAATCACAGGGTTCAAAAGATACCAAAAATCTTATGTATCAATAATTTGGAAGGGATAACTCTTTAGAGGAAAATAAGAGTTATGGATTCTGAGATTATTAATAATACTTGACACATCCATAGACTCACCATCTAAGGATCGCAAAGCACTTTACAGCCCTGAAGCAAGTTTCACAACGCTCCTATGAGTTACATAATTACTATGACCTCTGTAGTTGAGCCAGCTGAGAATTTTTCAACAAATTGTTCTTTTCATTGAAAAATGTTGATTCTTCGAAACCAAAATTGCAAAACAGGGTCGGGTTCCACAAACTCAACATTTAAAAAAAGTAAAACAAAAGTTTCAAAGTTGTCAAAACAAAATGATTTGTCATTTTAAAATTGAAATAGTTTGGTTTTCCAGTTTGAAATGACTTTTTGTTTCAAAATATAAGCTAATTAGGGGTTAAAGGAAGAGAGGATGAAACATCTCTTGGCTCCTAAACCTGCTAGTCACAAGACCATCCTTTCTTCCTTAACCAGAGGAGTTAAGCAGCAAAATATTATAGTTAGAACTATTCGATGTTGCTAGGATGGTAGGTAGGACTTTATTTAATAAACTCCTCTCCAAATGGGTCACTGCCTTTCCAGGCATTGAATTAAATCCTGCTCTCTGTAACACCAGTTTAAGGGTGGTGATGTCCGTGTAACAGAGGAGAGAACTAAACCAATAATTATCGGGATATTGGCAGGTGTCAGAGCCCCAGATGTTGTGAAGATTTGGCTGCCAGCCTGCACCACTTCTCTAATTCTGTAGGTAATCTGAGTAGTGCAGGAATTCTCAACAGGGGTGTTGTGACCAAGAGTCAGGGACCGGCAACCAGCCTTCCCTTATCATATAGTTAAATAAGAGGGGAGTCCCTAGATGGAAGGGAGAGGGGTCTTAAGATGGAGGAGGGATGATATGGAAAAGGCTGAGAACCACTGGAGTGATAATTGTCCCACACAAGAAGCACTGTAAGTTTCTTACTGGAACCTGTATTGTTCCATTCAGCCAGGCAAAGTCATAAGATAAACAATTGTTCCAGCCATCAAGTTCCTCCCATCACACTGTGTAAGAAGCTGGCAATTCCTGTGGGCTGAGTATACTGCACTGTCATCTGCCACCTTGCAGCCTCTCTGGGAGTAGGGTAAAGCCTCAGCTATTTACTCAGATTTTATGATGTAATGTGATAGTACTCAGAAGACCCGTTCAGGAATCTGAATCCCATTGAGTGAGGCACATAGGAAAACACAGTCCCTGCCCCAAAGACCTTACACTCTAATCTAACGCATGACACAACAAGTAAGTATAACAAATAGGAGGGAAGGGAGGTGGGAGGACAGGGAAATATGATATAGTTCCGAGGTTGTATAGGCTAGTTATGGGCCTGATCCAAAGCCCACTTTTGAGTGAGAGTGTCCATAGACGTCAATGAGCTGTGGATCAGGCCCTAGACCTGCTAGATGGTTCCAGAAACATTTTGCACCCTTCAGCTCTTTTAATATCCCTTTAAGATCCTCTTAGCTGCTCATTTTACACCTTTATGCTTACTCAGGTTTATGCTTTTGGCCCTGAAGGTCCCCAATCCAATTTCCATGGTGCTATTTCAGTGAATACAGTCACACTTTGTTGCAAAGTGCCCACACAAGACCCAGGGACCAGCAGAGACCACACAGGGCAGGAGTTGTCCTCTCTACCGAACCCGCAGAGAGGTTGCTTCCCAGGCTGCCTTCAAGAGCATCTTTACAAAGGAGTAATCCAAGGCTGGACTTGCATACAGGAGCTATGGTTCATGTCCTACAGACAACCCTGGTGTAGTGTATCCCTAGTAGGGGTAACTGGGCCAAATTCTTGCCTCTTGTAATTCAGTGTAACTCCACTGAGTCACTGCCATTGACTTCAATGGAGCTAAGTTGATATACACCAGCTGTGGCTCCAAAGTTCACAGGGAGTCCACACGCATGGGGTACCTGCCAGCCCTAGTATTGGTGGACAGGACTGCTGCCTTTCCAGTGTGCCTATTTAGAAGGGTTGCTTTAGGGTCCTGAGACTGTGTGTTTGGTCATTCATTAGCATTCTAAAATAGAAATCCGGGAAAGATGGAATAATGAACCTTCCAAAACCACTGACAAAGAAGGCGAGGGCATATGAGGTTTTTAAAATGAGAATGTTGAGTGACTTATTACTGCTAGGAATATAGCTACCAGCTCATTGGTTTTTTTTAATTATTATTATTACCACTACTGTATCTATTGGTCCAAATGTTGCTCTCTCTCACAGGTGTCAATTTGGAGTAAATTCAGTGAATTCAATGGAGTTATAGTGCATAACTAAGAGCAGAATTTGGCCCATTATAATTGCTTTTTGAAATTTTTCTCTGATTTTTAATTACAAATTATAAAGTCAAGCAACTTTCATTAAATCCTTATTTATGAAAACTGCTGCAAACCATGCACACACAAACACTGGATGAATGTTCATTTTGCCATGGTTATGAATACTGGATTAAATGAAATATGACATCGAGTAGACAGAAATTTAGGCAAATGAGCAAAAAGAAAAGGGTCTGGGGAACAAATAACTGAGATGGTAACAAAAGTTTAAAAAGAGAGAATAACAGAGGAAATAAAACACTGAACATTTTAAAAACAAAGAAGGAAGCCTGAAACTAATAATAATGCTCAAACTTTATTTTCTTATATTGTTAGATTATAAAACCTCAAAGCCCAGCACAGTTGAAGAATCAATATATGCAACATACAACACATATTGCAAAATAAAAACCGACAAAACAAAAGCACGGTATTACGTAGCTTTCAAGGTTTATAGGTTCCCTTCCCCCCGGTAATTGAGAAAACCCTTCCTCAGACCAATAAAGCATGTGGAGATAAGTAAGGCAGAATACTAGTTGTCGCATGCACATTGCTAACAGAAGGGTAGACACAAAGAAATCAGCAGTCTGTCAGGGCTGTATAATCTTTGGGGTCTTCTGTAAAGTCAGCTTTTTTATGATTGTGGTAGCAGGTAATTTGCCTTGTACTGGAAATTAAATAACAATTGTTTAAAAAATGAGCCAGGATTTGCGTCTTTAAAAACAGAACCATATTTTGCAATTCTCTGATTAGTTTTCGCTTTGATTTTTCCAGAATGAATGCATATGTAAAAGACCCTGTTTCCACTCAGTGCTGCTTCCCAAAGCTGAAAGCAAGTCATTCAAGCAATTTATGATGATAAATGCTTAATGGATAGATAGACTCCTTCTTGACCCAACAATCACTTTATAATTTTGCTGCTTCAAATGTCAGAAAAAAGTCCCCTCCTGGTAATTATTCTTTAATTGTGTACTAGCCTGATACAACACATCCATCATCATGTTACAAAGGGCTGAAAAAATGGGTAACAAAAGACATATGAAGACATGCAGGCTGTTAAACAAAATACCTCCTCCAAAGGAAAATAGGAGGATTCAATGATTTCTGAATGGTGCTTAAAAATATAAGGGCCAGCGTGTGAGCTGGTGTAAATCAATAAAGCTCAAAGGAAATAATCAGGGGAAGGATGGTCTAGTGAACAACTCACTGGCCAGAGAGTCAGGAAACCTGGGTTCAATTTCTAACTCATCCACAGAGTATGTGTGTGAGCTTGAGCAAATCATTTTGCCTGCCCTGCACCTCGATCTGTCATCTATAGAATTGGGATGATGCTCCCCTATCTCACAGGAATAGTGTGAGGCTAAAATCCAGTGATGATTGGGAGGTGATCAAATATTACAGTGATGAGAGTCATCTGAGTAGATCTGCAGATTAGAAGGGACCACTGTGATCATCTCATCTGACCTCCTGCATAACACAGGCTGTAGAATTTCCCTGAACTAATTCTTGGTTGAACTAGATCACATCTTCCAGGGGGAAAAAATCCAGTCTTGATTTAAAAATTGCTCATGATGGAGAGTCCACCCCAACCCTTGGTAAGTTGTTCCAGTGGTTATTTGTCCTCACTTTAATTTTCACCTTATTTCCAGTCTGAATTTGTTTAGCTTCAACTTCCAGCCATTTGATCTTATAGATAAATAGATCATGTCAAATATATGTCATCCCTAAAAAGCCAGCATTGACCACTGATTATCATACAGAAACATATAAACTACTACAACTTCTTCCCTATACACTGGTGATACTGGAAAATGTAATTTTAGCTGAGATACATTTATATAGTTACCCCAGTATCTGCGGTATTCCACTGGACAGCCTGTACTTACTATTGGAAATGCCTTGATAATGCCTAATCTTTGTACCTATAGCAATCGGTGAATACTAGGTCTGATTCTCTTCTCGCTTACCTGGGCTTTCTGCCATTGTAACTCCGTTGAGTTCAGAGGGCTTACTCCTGCTTTATACCAGCAGGAAGCAAATCAGGCCCTTTGTTTAGGATCAGATTCTACCAGCCTTACTCATGCAAAGTAGTACTTTTCTCTGTGAGCTGATGTAAATTGAGATATAGCTCCATTGACTTCAATGAAGTTACCCTGATTTACACCAGCCGAGGATCTGGCCCAGTGGCTGAGAGTTTCAAAAGCACTTAAGGGAGGGAGGTGCCCAATGCTCATTGACCTACAGTGGGATTTGGGTGCTTAACGTCCTTACACTTTTGAAAATCCCATCAGGGATGCAACCCCATGCTCTGGATGACCTCAAGCTTCTGAATGCCAGAGGCTGGGACTTGACAAGAGGGGATGGATCACTCAATAGTTGCCCTGTTCCGTTCATTCTCTCTGAAGCATCAGGCATCGGCATGGATGGAAGACAGGATACTGGGCTAGATGGACCATTGGTCAAGCCAAGTATGGCTATTCTTATGCTCTTATCCATTGTCCTTTTTTTTTTTTTTTTTGGTGACTGCCCTTCTCTCACTGATGTAATGGGAATTACCATGGATGAATTTAGCTATGATGCAGGTCACTGTTACATAGAAGGTGTTTATAATAGCCATGACAGCCTTATCCATGTGGTTTCCTTCTGATAACATTTTTAGTGTGCATTGTATCTACAAACAACTATTTCAACTTACTGGATCAAGAATCAGCAAACTCCAATTCCATTGAGATAACATGGGTAACTATAGATGGATCTCAGCTTTATTGAAGGCATGCTGATAACAAGTGGATTTCAAGCCATGAATAATGTGGATTGACTTGGCTAACATTGACTGAAATCTCAAGACTTTTTTGTAGAAAACAAAGCATGAAGCATATTGTGGACTAATATATACATATAGATATATATGGGGCTTGAGCAAAATCCTCTGATTTTTCTACTGCTCCTACAAAACATCAGCCTTTGCAGGGTGTCAGTCTGGTGAAAATACGAGCATATGTATGAAATTGATTTAGTGCCAGCTAAAGGAACATTAATCTAGCCACAAACTTTCACTGCAGGGACATGCAGTAAATTTCTGCTACTCTAACACCAATGCTGATATCTCATGATATATGACACTTCCATTTAGAAAAGAAAACTTTTCTTTCAAACTTTAATTGACCGTCATATTTTTCTAGTTACAAAGTGTTAGTAGATAATAAAGACACTAACTCGAGAGAGTATTTACTTATTTTTCAGACACAGAAAGATACCAAGTTAAGCTATGCAGTTGACTGTATTCTCTTCATTCCTTTTATAATATCTTGAGTTAAGAATCTTAAGTCACATTGATTTCCTATATGACCTATTCTCTTTACTAATACACAAGCAGGAAAAAAGAATTATATTACTTTAATCCTCAAGATCCTTAAAAATAATCTTATTTTCTTACCAGAAAGTACTATAAGAATTCCAGGACAAAAGGGGTCACCACACTGCATTGAACCTCTCCGGAGTGTATTCTCCCATCATGTTCATTAAGGACTATGTACCATGGTGGCAACTGTACATACAGGAAACCTTTTATAAGAGACATATCTTACTTGAGCAAGTAATCTCATTGACTTTGAAAGGCACATGACATGTCCAGAGGTAAAAAATTCATATCAAAATATATAACCATGCACCAAATCATACTGGGAAATAAGCTCTTCAATCCACTAGGCAGGGCCATCCCTAGGAGGGTGCAGGGCCCAGGTCAGAAGTGACATCACCTTGGGGACCGACCAGGGCAGGGACTAGTAGGGGAGGCTGGGGGAGGCGGTGCCTCCCCAAAGAGCCAGGCGTGGCCCTGCCCACACTCCACCCCACCAGGGCCCCAATTCGGCAGTGCCGTTGGGCTCCAGGGGGCTGGGGTCACGCTGGGGTCATGCTGCCCACCTTCCTGGGGCTGGGGAGGCTGCGGCACCACGCACTCTCCCTCTCGGTGCTCCGGAGCTGGGGAGGCTGCAGCCGTGCCAACGCACACCCTCCCTCCTGGCACGCTCTCCCTCAGGTGGAAGGGTGGGGTTGGGGGTAGCCTACCCTAGCCAGCGGTTCACCTGCCATCCATGCGGCACCGGCCAATTGCACTGGCCTGTGGGGGCCCCCAAAGCACGGGGCCCGGAGCAGTCGCCCTGATTTGCCATCCCCTATGGACGGTCTGCCAAAGGTACTGACTTGCTCCGCCAAGGAGTCCAGCCCTGGAGAGAAGTACACTTGCTTAGTCTTCCCTCTCCCCTCCCCTCCTGCTGGTCACAGTAGTTGGTGAGGTATGTGGGAGGGGAGTAAGTTGCTCCATGAAAAGGGAAGGAACTTAATTCCTTCTCAGAGGAAATGGGAGCGTAATTGTGACTCTGGGACAATAATGTCTTTCAAGTTCCAAATAATGTGCTCCACTTGAATGAAAGCAAATATAGTGATCCCCAAAAGCTTGTCTTTCCTTTCTGGGATTTCCCTTCAGTCCACCTCTCCAACAACGATAGGGTCCAAACCATAAATGCCATTGGAGCTATCTCAACCACACTGGGTTTGTAGTTTCAGCCTTTCCTCCTCTTTACTCTGACTCTCTGTCCTTCTCTCAAGACATTGATTAACAGTGCTGCTTCCCTTGAATGCTGCCCCTTGGCAGGGCCCGGCCCTCTGCAGGAGCTAGTCCTGGCTCCTGCTGGTATATCTCCTTTTCTCCTTTTTCTGAGTCCTTGTCCAGCATCTCCTCCCAGGAAAGGACTTCTACCCATCTTCTCCACTGGGTCTGCTCGCTTGACTGTCATAGAATCATAGAATATCAGGGTTGGAAGGGACCTCAGGAGGTCATCTAGTCCAATCCCCTGCTCAAAGCAGGATCGATCCCCAGTTAAATCATTCCAGCCAGAGCTTTGTCAAACCTGACCTTAAAAACTTCTAAGGAAGGAGATTCCACCACCTCCCTAGGTAAGGCATTCCAGTGCTTCAACACCCTCCTAGTGAAAAAGTTTTTCCTAATATCCAACCTAAATCTCCCCCACTGCAACTTGAGACCATTACTCCTTGTCCTGTTATCTGCTATCACTGAGAACAGTCTAGAGCCATCCTCTTTCGAACCCCCTTTCAGGTAGTTGAAAACAGCTATCAAATCCCCCCTCATTCCTCTCTTCCGTAGACTAAACTTCCCCAGTTCCCTCAGCCTCTCCTCATAAGTCATGTGTTCCAGTCCCCTAATCATTTTTGTTGCCCTCCGCTGGACTCTTTCCAATTTTTCCACATCCTTCTTGTAGTGTGGGACCCAAAACTGGACACAGTATTCCAGATGAGGCCTCACCAGTGTCGAATGGGGGGAACAATCACGTCCCTCGATCTGCTGGCAATGCCCCTACTTATACACCCCAAAATGCCATTGGCCTTCTTGGCAACAAGGGCACTCTGTTGACTCATATCCAGCTTCTCGTCCACTGTAACCCCCAGGTCCTTTCTGCATGAACACTTAGGCTTGGAGTGATTGTCTCAGGCTGGAGGGAGTGGAGCAAGAGGAAAAGTTGTTGAATACAGCTTTGCCATGTGAAATTTCCAGCAGTTCTAATGGTGGCTAATGCAGCTCACTGGATCAGAAATTTGTACTGCTCAGTCTGAAGTAGGAGGTAGGACGGGGGAGCCAGTAGCAGCCTGGTTCCTGAGTGCGTGGTGAAGCAATGTGGAAGAGGTCTGCTGGAAGCAGGTGACCTGAGATCAATAAAGGACAGAGTTCCTGGGCACCCGTCTCAACATTGGCATTGCTAGTGTTAGGCGGGAGGTTAGACTAGACAATCATAACGGTCACTTCTGGCTTTAAAATCTATGAATATCCTTAAAAATGCACATACAAGTAACCTGATCCCATCCCTTATATCTAGATCCCAATACCTGATCTAGATGTAATGTTAATACCACAACAAAAAAGTAATGTTAATATCTCTTCCCCTTCCCCCAATTAATTATGCTCTTAGTAGAAGAAACTAAATGAGAATAAACCCAATTTTCAATTTTCTTCATTTCTTTCATACCTTTACTTTTTCTGTTTTATTATTATTAAGTCCTGAAAGTAGGATTTATAGTAAACATTTGAAAACAGCTTTTAGGACAGTGCACATTACAAATGTGATCAATGTGCATCAAAACTGTCCGAAGCAGTTTTGATCTTTAATTTAAAAAAAAACCTGGTTTCCTTAAAAACAAAACAAAAATCAATTTGAACATTTGTTACTCTCATTTGTAATATCCGTAGTTCTGATCCCATAAAGAATGAAGCATGTGCATAACTGTAGCCACCTTCCCGACTACTCACATGTGTAAAGTTGCCCAGGTGCTTAGGTGCTAGCCGGAGCCGGGCTCATAAGCATTCCACTCTTACCCTCATGTGAGTCAACTGGCATCTTGTCACTGGATGCCATGGGTACAGGATTGGGCCCAGGGACATTGGGCACTTCAGTGTCCAGGTTGAGACACCCTCGGGGCCTGATTGTCAAAAAAGTACCGAATACCCACCCACCTTCCAAAAATAAGTCCCTTTTAAGGTCTCTCAAGTTAAGCTCCTGAAAATGGAGGCAGGCAAAATCAGTAGTCACTTTGAAAAACCTCAGTTTAAGTGTCTCGTCCTTCACACTGGAAACACTGTTATGTTTCCTTCCTATTGTGTTTGTTGTAGTGTTTAACATTTCACATTTGGAGGGTATGAGGGGCAGAAATGGTTGGTCTTTTTATTCCTCCTTTTCCTTCTCCATTTGGGATATAAAGCATAATTGCTTATTTAATTGTTATTTTCCTTAATTAAATTTTAAGGCACCCAGAGACCTTAGTATTAGGATATAGATATTCAGGCCTGTCTGTACACTCCCACACTGTATACTCTCATTTAGGTGTATTCTTATCACTTAGCTAGTTCTAGAGGTATAAAAGAAAGAATCAAAGTCACTGTCTGCCGGTGTAAGGTTCTTCTCTTACTGTGACAGTCTGAGGCCCTGTTCTTAGGCTAAGGCCTTTGGCTAAGCAGCAGAGGCAGCCATAAGCTGGGAAGCGACTGGTCACTTCCTCACATTCCAAACTAGTCACATTGAAAGAAGGTGCTATTGGGCTGTTAGGAATACAATCCTGTCCTGATAATGCCTATCACCTCCAGAGAAAGGGAAGTGCCTGGAAGATGTAAAAGGAAACTTAGTTTGATAGCATCCTATCTGGCAAGAACTCACTTATCAATAGATGTAGCTATGAAATCCTCACTTCTGTATTGTTTTGTCCTTATAGTTCCCACTTTGCTATTGTTTATTTGCACAGTCTCTGTCTGGTTCTGTGATTGGTTCTGTCTGCTGTATAATTAATTTTGTTGGGTGTAAACTAATTAAGGTGGTGGGATATAATTGGTTAAATAATCAGGTTACAATATGTTAAGATTGGTTAGTTAAATTTCAGTAAAATGATTGGTTAAGGTATAGCTAAGCAGAACTCAAGTTTTACTATATAGTCTGCAGTCAATCAGGAAGTAAGGGGGGGAAATGGGAACAGGGAATGGGGGTGGGGAATTGGAATCATGTTTTGCTAAGGGGGGGAATGGGAACAGGGACATAGGTAAGGCTCTGTGGTGTCAGAGCTGGGAAGGGGGACACTAAGGAAGGAAACTGGAATCGTGCTTGCTGGAAGTTCACCCCAATAAACATCGACTTGTTTGCACCTTTGGACTTCGGATATTTTTGCTCTCTGTTCATGCGAGAAGGACCAGGGAAGTAAGTGGGTGAAGGAATAAGCCCCCTAACACTTAGTACTTTTGATAAGAAGACTATCCTACAGCTCTAACGTAATGAGAAATAAAAATGATGGCTGGAGTGTCAAAGCAGGTGGATGGCTGAGAACTATTTAGACTGGTCTTCTTAATGACCCATAGCAAAGAGACTCTACAATGGAAGTAGCTTGTGTCCACGGTTTCTGTGAACCCTTTTCATGCTATCCAAAGACACAGCCAAAATAACTGTTTATTAAGCCTGTCTTCTCATTATTCCCTGTCCCCCACTCCTGAATACCCCAATATCGATGCAAAAGGACTGATTGTTTTTTTTTCTTTTCACCATCTGTCTGCTGTGAATGCATCTGAAATTCCCAGCTCCATCGACTGAAATATACTCTGCAACTCCACATTTGTGTCCTCCTCTAATTATCCTTTTAATTTGCTTCTGCTCAACTCCCACTCCTCCGCCCCCTTGCCAGATTGTTTATATTATTTGAAAGGGTGGCTGACTGTCGCTTATCCTGCTCTTTCCAACCCCCACGTCACCGTTTGGACTCTCTTGCCCTTGTTCCTGTTTTGACATCTACAGGGTGGGTTTGGATTGCAGCCTCTCCTGCTGTTTCTCAGATATTCTCCGCCCCTGCTGCAGAGGCACCTTTCACAGAACCCCCCATTCTGTCTGCATGCATAGGGACACCATTCACTCGACTGCAGTCAGGTTTGATATAATTCAGTAAGGAAACAGATAATAGTTTGTCTCCTTGCAGCATCTTTCAACCAAGTGCTTTACAGACAGTTATCAGTTCACAGCCCCCATGTTAGGTATTTTATAGAGGAAGAAACTGAGGCACAGAGCGTTATCATGACTCCTTCAGGGAGAAAGATGTTTATGTCAGACATACGAGTAGAATCCATGTTTCGCAGTTCCCAGGCCCACACTTGAGCCACAAGATTACCCTTCTTCCTTAAATGATCTCACTATAAAGTTACCATCAGGGTTATCTTCAGGGTAACTAAAGGAAGGAGTGGCTAAGTGGTCTAAATATGTCTGAAATACCTTGATTCTCAGGGACCAATGGCTTGAAACCTGGCAGGACTGACTCAGTTCTTCATCTTTGTCCCACCTCTGCATCCTTGTCACCGAGGAGTTAGGCCTCCCTTAAACCTGTAAATCTCCAAGAGCAAAATGGATCATCTGTAGAGGCCAAGGCTATGCATACAGAAACCTGGTGCTTCTGCATTGTTTGTGTTCTTTACGCCTTTCATAACCATGGTGTCATTGCTTCCTGCCCTTCCCAACTGCCAAGGCACCCTGTCTCCATAAAAAACAATGTCACAGAGAGTTCCCATGATCCTGATTGCATCTCTTTCCATGCATGAGCCTGATCTCCAATGTGCACTCTCAGTGGGCTATCTGCAGGATCAGGGAAAGGGCACAAAACAGTGAAGACAGCATCCCTTTCCTGGTCCCCCAAACCAGATCTGCCCAGTCTAACTCCCCTTTGGTCATCAGAGTGTTGGAGATCATTACACTTCTTCTTTACCCTCCCACACCCTCAGGTGCATAAGACAGCCACCAATTTCTGCCATTTATTTCAGTCTTGTCTGCTCTGTTCAGGCTTCTGAGTGTCATGTTGATGGATTTGGCTACTTTCTCTATTGTTCTGCATAATGTTTCCCTAGGCCACCCTCTTCTCTTTCCAGTGATGTCCATATTATCATTCGCCATGGAAGTTGTGTTGGTGGCATCTTTAATGCGTGTCCTAAATATGTTCAATGACACACGTAGGTCCATGTTCATGCAAGGGATGTCAATCAATGTAGAGCCCTTGATTTCAACCAGCTGAGGCTTTCACTCTTACTTAGGGTAATCGGCCACTGAGGGGTTTCGATAAAGACGTCTGTGCTGTATGGACAGTGTGTAGATTGCCCACTTCCCTGAAGCAGGTGTCTCAAATATTACACATTCCTCAGGGAGGCTTTATACATCACTTGCTGTCCTCCTAGCAGAGATGCCGCTCTCTCCTTACCAAATGTGACATCCTTCAGGGGGGTCTTGCCCGAGGCACTCCAAGCTTCATTTTTGTTTGAGCAAGAGAGGCACAAATATGGGCCAGCCTACCCAGCAAATTGTTCTGCTCTTGTGAAGCCACAGCGGCTGCTCCCAACTTTCCACTGATGCTCGTTGAGCAGTTTATTCTTTATTCCAGCGTTTGTGCCTGGGAAACAATTAACTACCGCGTTTCTTGCTGTTACTATTTTTCTGCTGGTGGAATCATGCCCTCCCAACATATCGACTGATATGCAATAATGGAAGCACCAAAGGGTGTCTGTATATGGGTCCTTCTTTAAAAAACACATCAAAGGAAATAGCTCTCTTCTTAAACAGCCCAAGATGCCCACTTTGGGCCTAAATCTGCTCCCACTGAAGTCAATGAAAAACCTAATTCAAAGGGAATAGTACCAAAACCTTAGTTCCCCCTGCATCAAATTATTCTTCTCTGCTAACCACCGAGGAAGGCCCAGATCTTTGCTGCTTCTGCTGTCTCAGGGCCACAGGACATACTCAGCCATGAGTGACAATAAGCCATCTCCATATCACAGACGTAGAGAGGTATTAAATACACCTGGTCAGAAAATGGCTTTTTCCTGCCCTCTAGATATTTTTGATTTTTCATCACAAATACCAAAACTTTCATCTGAAAGCTAAGAGTTTCCATGAGGAAAACAGAAATGTAATATTTGATTTTGGGTCAATCCACATCCAAAGAGCTCAGCTTGTGGAACTGAAATGAAACATTTTGTTTCAGGACAGTTGGATATTAAATTGCATCCACCGGCATTGCCGCAGTGCCTCATGGGCATTGTAGTTTGGTTGTTTCAGACCCCCATTCTCATCATTTGGGCTGGACTCCCTGAGCAGATTACATCTCCCATTCTACACGAGGATCTCCCACTGGCTGAGCTGTCAGGTTGATTCATGGGAGACACATGTTCTGACATTGAAAAACGGTTTGGATGGAAAATTGTAGCCCAGCCTTAGAATTCAAGCGCAGGGCTGTATTTTGCTGTTATAAATGCAAAGTAACTCTATTGACTTCCATTGCCTTAATCCAGAGTTATGCCAATGTCACAGAGAGCAAAATATGGCAGCTTACAAAAGTCAAAAATGATCCTTCTTGCTACGTAAAGCAGTGTGTGTATAGAGGAAGGGATGACTGAGCTCTTAGAGGGACAGCAAGGGGAGGCACTGGAAGAGGAAGAAGCAATGTGGCAGCTGAGCCTGCTGCCAAATTTTATTACAGTCTAACTGACCCTGAATCCTCCAGCCAGCCAGGGCTGCTGCAGCCACAGGATTTCAGCACAGCAGGGACCCTGACTGCACAGTTAATCAAAGAGGCCATCAATCAAGTGATTCACATTATGTACTTAAACCTCCTGCCCAATGTCAAGGTATAACTCATATGGCTGACAACCTCCCAAAGCAACTGCTTTGCATTCAGACATAAAGCGGAGACTGCAAAGGGAGATGAAGCAGCAGTAAAAGAATCTGCCTATTTGGTAATATACATCAGTGTGGTTTCCCCCCACCGTTTGGTCTGGCGCGCACACCTACTAAAACCATTGATACGAGCATTTCCAAATAGCTCAGTCATGCATTTATACTCATGCAAGGCACACAAAGATATTAAAGAGATATTTAAGACTTGGAAATTGCTGACTGTGCGAATAGCATGAATCAGCCTAGGTTTAAAGTAGAAGGAAGTGATGTCCTCTAGTTAAATGCGACTGGGTGTTGGCTGGTTGACTCTCTTCAAGGAGACTTTAAAGGAATGTTTCATGCTAGATTGCCATCATCTTCCATTGTGAAAGCATCACAGAAGGCTGTGGCCTACTCATGGATGTGATGGACGTTGGCCATGTTTCTCTGCTTTATGATAGGTGAGAAGCTATTAAGAACGGCCAATTAGCCACAAGCCTGGTACAAATTCCAGTTATCCATGAAACTGTTACAAATCATGAGCTACTCCGCCAAATTGTGGTATTAGAGGGGAAGATTCACGGGGGTCATTGCACATCTTTCTGTGGACTTCAGTGGGCATTGCAGCTGGCCCAATGTAAATCTAGAGTAAATTGATTGGCATGATATTACACCAGATGTACATCACTGTCACCAAATCAGAACTGGGCTCCATATGTACTAACCAGGGTCAGACCAGAAACTTCTCATCTGCAAGAAGGGTTGGGGAACAAGGATACTTAAGCTGAAACTGGGAATTGGTAAAGGAGGAAGGGTAGAGGGCTGAAATATGGAGGGAGGAGGAGAGCTTAGTGTGTTTAAGTTTTAAATCAATGAAAAAAACTCCACCAAACAAGTAAGTAGCAAGCCATGTGCCTGTCTTCATCTGCATTGCTTTGGCCCCAGTTCAGCAAAGCATGTAGGCATGTGCTTAACTTTAAGCACATGGGAATTCCCACTGATGATGCACTGACTACTGATTGAAAATTACATAGCGCTGCCCATCAATAGATTTCAAAGTAGTGTACAAAGGAAGTCAGTGGTATTAGCCCTATTTTATAGATGGGGAAACTGAGGCACAAAGAGAGACATGACTTGGCCACATTCACCCAACAGGCCCGTGGCAGAAAAAGACCTACAACACCAGACTTCTGAGCCCTACCCCACTATGTTACCAATTAGGCTGTACTGCCGTCAACCGGATAATACATGTTTCAGAATGGTAGCCGTGTTAGTCTGTAACAGCAAAAACAACAAGGAGTCCTTGTGGCACCTTAGAGACTAACAAATTTATTTGGGCATAAGCTTTTGTGAGCTAGAACCCACTTCATCAGATGCATGGAGTGGAAAATACAGGAGCAGGTATAAATGAATGAAAAAATAGGAGTTGCCTTACCAGTGAAAAAAGAAAAGGAGTCCTTGTGGCACCTTAGAGACTAACAAATTTATTTGGGCATAAGCTTTTGTGAGCTAGAACCCACTTCATCAGATGCATGGAGTGGAAAATACAGGAGCAGGTATAAATGAATGAAAAAATAGGAGTTGCCTTACCAGTGAAAAAAGAAAAGGAGTCCTTGTGGCACCTTAGAGACTAACCAATTTATTTGGGCATAAGCTTTTGTGAGCTAGAACCCACTTCATCAGATGCATGGAGTGGAAAATACAGGAGCAGGTATAAATGAATGAAAAAATAGGAGTTGCCTTACCAGTGAAAAAAGAAAAGGAGGACTTGTGGCACCTTAGAGACTAACCAATTTATTTGGGCATAAGCTTTTGTGAGCTAGAACCCACTTCATCAGATGCATGGAGTGGAAAATACAGGAGCAGGTATAAATGAATGAAAAAATAGGAGTTGCCTTACCAGTGAAAAAAGAAAAGGAGTCCTTGTGGCACCTTAGAGACTAACCAATTTATTTGAGCATAAGCTCACAAAAGCTTATGCTCAACTAAATTGGTTAGTCTCTAAGGTGCCACAAGTCCTCCTTTTCTTTTTGCGAATACAGACTAACCCGGCTGCTACTCTGAAACCTTACCAGTGAGTAGACTGACCTCACACTTGGTAAGACAACTCCCATCTTTTCATGTATTTATACCTGCTCCTGTGTTTTCCACTCCATGCATCTGATGAAGTGGGTTCTAGCCCACGAAAGCTTAGGATAATATATGTGCTTAAAGTTACACACATTCCTAAGTGCTTTGTTGGACCAGGACATTTATTTGTATGTTTTATCCCTTTTCCTCCCAGCCTTCATCTGTCTGTCATTTTAGAATGTATGCTCCTCCGGGCAGGGGTTTGCCTTCCTCTATGTTTAGAAAGCTGATAGCACATTTGGAGTGTTACAGCAATATAAAGAATAACTGCTATGATCTACAATGGGAATCGCACCTGGTCTGGTTGCTAGAAGTCTGTGCCTAGCGAAAAAGAAGAGGCATTAACTTGCCACAGAAATACATGTGTCTGTCAGTATTCTGATGGCTCTGCTGTACTGGTCTCAGGGAATGGGGCAGGCTTAGCAGAAGAGGGTAAAAGGATGGTCTGGTGGTTGGGGTCCTAACCAAGAGATCCAGCTTCGGTTCTCTGCTCTGCCACAGACGTCCTCAGCGATTGTGGGCAAGTCACTTTAGTCTCTCTGTGCCATCTGTAAAATAGGGATATGGCCCTGCCCAGCCTCCCAGGTAAGTCGTGAAGATAAATGGGTCATGAGGTGATCAGATATTAGAATGAATCAGGCAGGCTATAAATACCATAAAGAGCCGACTGCAGTGTTGGATTAGAGAGGATATTTTATATATAGTTGTACAAGCACTTTCTGTATAAATAAAATACCTAATTCTACAGGCCCCAGTACATTTTGTCTGTCCTTCAATTCCTGGGCTGAGATTCTGTGCTCTGCCTCCAGGAGGTGCAGCACAGAAGGGCAGTCTAGGGGAAGTATAACTTGTGACATCCCAATACTGGGGCTGTTCTGGGAGCTGAAACAGTGCCTGGCGTACCTTGAGCAGCCTGCAAGGCTGCTCTAAGTTAGTCAGCCTCTGAGGGCTGCTTCTGGGCTGCAGCACAGTCCAGAATGGCTGTAGCAGCATGTACTTCAGCCATGCCTCATTTGGCTCCTGACACATCCTCAACATGCCATTTACACCAGGGGATGCGAGGTAGGGGAAGCATAAGACTGCCTATGGCAGCCCATTGTGGTACCTTTACTGGGGGGATCTTAACCCTTATGAGCTATTTGTGTCATCAGATGCGGCTGCAAGGGTGCAGGTGTGTAGGAAGGATGGTCTAGTGCAGCAGTTCTCAACCAGGGGTCTGGGCCCCTCTGGTGGGCCACAAGCAGGCATCAGGGGATCCGCCAAATAGGGCTGGCATTGGACACACCGTGAGAAAGCCAAAGATGAAGCCCGGGGCCCTGAGCCCTGCCACCTGGGGCTGAAGCTGAAGGCTGAGCACCTTAGCTTTAGGGGGCCCCCTGTGGCATGGGGCCCCTGGGCAATTGCCCTGCTTACTACCCCTTAATGCCGGCCCTGGCTTTTATATGCAGAAAAACAGTTGTTGTGGCCCAGGTGGGCTGGGGAGTGTTTATAGCGGTTTTTGTTTTTGTTTTTTTTTTGGGGGGGGGGCGGGGGCTCAGAAATAAAAAGGTTGAGAACCCTTGGTCTACTCGATTGGGGTCAAACTGGGGTTTGAGAAACTTGGTTTTATTTCTTGACTCAGCCATAGATATCCTGTGTGATCTTGGGCAAATTACTGAATCTACCCTGTGTTTGAGTGTTTCATGTATCAAATGGGGATGTTACAGCAATGACTGCCAGATGAGTACCTCGACAGATACGTGGGGTGGGGGAAGGGGAAAATCCCTCCCTTTGGGAGTTTCTCCGAATGAAAACTGAGTAGAGACTTCAGGAGTTTGATATTCTGCTCCTAGGTCCGGTAAGCGCAATACATCAGGATTGGATAACTGCCGAAACTGATAATAGCTATCACATCCAAAATAAAGTTTACTTTTAAGAACTCGTGGTCATATCAGATCCTATCACTATGTCAACCCTGGGTTTCCAGCTGTCATTAAATGTACTGGATGCCAGTGAAAAAGAAAACCCATCAAAATTGGTTGTCAGTAAAAGTCAGTGGAAAAAAATGTATATGTCAGTAAAGATGATAAGATAATTTGGAGGTGGAGGGAGGCATTTTGTCCTTACGCTGGTTTAAATTCCTGGACTAGATGAATATTTTTAAAATGTAATCTAGATTTACAAGCTTTTTTGATGGTTCAAACAGTGGAACACGCACAAACTGGCATATACTGTATCATCATAAAGAGAGGTGAAAATCCAAAATTGCTTTCAGATTGTAATTTTCTGGGCTGTATAAGTACCATTTAATGTAGGATCTGTATTTATTGTCATTTTATTATGTCTGAAATTTTGTCAGGAAAAAAAGTTGTAGTGCAAATAAAAAAGAAACCCAAAAGTTAATTTGGTCAGGAAATGGGCTTTGTTGCTGTGTTTGGAATTGCTGGGACTGATTCTTTCCTTCTGCTGCCTGTAAATCAGAAATAACTCAGATCAATTCAGTGGAGATGCAGTCATCTATAATTGGTGTTCGTCTTCACGGCCGTTTGTGGTGTACCATGTGGTGTGCTGACGCATTTATTAAAAGATCTAAGCAAGTTAAAGCTATGTCCCCATACTAAAAATTAATAATACTTTGCATATATAATACCTTTCCCCAAAGGAGCTTAAGGCACTTTATACAAGTGGATAAGCACTGTGTGATAATCCCCATTTTATAGATAGGGAAACTGAGTTATGGAAAGGTTAAAGAGAGATTTTTAAGAGCATCAAAGTGATTTGTCCACAGTAGTAGAGTTGTGAGTAGAACCCAGGGTTCCTGACCCGCAGTTTCCTGCTTGCTAAATAATGAGGGGGTTAGTACATTCTTTGAGAATCAGAATTTAATGGATAAGGGGCATAAATCTATGCATCAACCTTTCGCACTAATTGTTCATCTCTTTCCTTTGTTTTATGGCTGTCTAGATTAGAGAGGGGCATTCTTATAGCTATCTGTTTTTTACAAAATAGCTTTAAGGCTGAGATATTCAAATTTCCACAAAAATCCCATGCTTTGCCAGAAGCTGGAAATGAGCAACAGGGAATGGATCACTTGATGATTACCTGTTCTGTTCATTCCCTCTGGGGCACCTGGCCTTGGCCACTGTCTGAAGACAGGATGCTGGGCTAGATGGACCTTTGGTCTGACCCAGTATGGCCGTTCTTGTGTAGTGTTTAACTTCTGGGCAGGTGTGGATTAACTCATCATGAGCCCAGTATTATCACCACGTGCATGAGACATGGGTCCTGGATAAAAAATTGTTTTGACTTGGTACAGTCCTAGCCCTTTACAATCCTGGGATTCATTGCCCTGCAGAGTGAATCCCATTACAGGATATTGAGCTCCTATAAAATACAGGCATTCCCTCCCTGCAAGTCACATGGGATGTCAAAGGGTCAGGATTGTTGGTAGGAAAACAAATATGAGTCGGACGTGGAGTAAATCTGATGGTTGAGAACTGTACCTACATTACACATGATACATCCCCTGGCTAAAATACAGTGACACATAAAGGAGAACGTTGACCAGTCACCCAATATACACACAGGCAAATGAAAACCTTGCAACCACTTGGCCCACTGGCTAATTTGTAAATTGATTCCCTGGCACAGACCCTGCTGAAGGGCATCCACCATAGGAAGGCTGGGACTCTGCAAGGTGACTGAAACCTCCCCACCGCATAGGCAGCCAGCCTGGTTTAAAAACTGGGCTCTGCTGGCTGGGGACCTGAGCATCTGGGGTGATGCTCTGTTTTGCCTATTTTGCAGTAGCACCTATATACCCCAACTGAGACGAGGGCCCTCCTTATTAGGCACTAACAAACACACAGTGTGAGACAGTCCCTTCCTCATGCAATCTAAGAGCTGAAGTGACTTACCTCAGGCCACAGGCATAGCTGGGAATGGCACCCTGGTCTCTGGGTCCAAGTCACACTGACTCTCAACTGCAGTGCATGGAAACATGACATGAGCCCCAGGAGGAGCGAATCCACCTGTGGTTCAGCGGATGGTGACGTCTCCATTGGCACCTCCTTTTGCCACTCGGGGTGGATCATGCCCAAGTTCAGGTAAAGAAAAATCCAGGAATGTTTCATAAATCCAAATAGTTCTTTGCCGTGATGTGTCCTATTGAGAGAGACTATCATATAAACCATCTGTTCTCATATGCCCTGTGTAGTTCTGGGGATTTTGATCCATTTTTAATACCCATATCATGTTTCCTTACTTCTAAATTGCAGGAACTTTGCTTAGCAAGTTCTCCTTAATTGGTTTTGATAGGCCAAGAAATACTTGTCTCTTCTCCTTTCAGTCTTGAGTCCCATTAGCTGCATAAGCTCAGGTTTCTTGTGTGTTGTGTTAGTTTTCAAAAAATGCTGTCTCTCTCATTTACTGATCCTGAAGTCACCTAGGAGGATGAATATACAGCTAATCTCAGGTGAGGTACTTTTGATGTCCTCTTGTATAACTGCATTAAAAAAGATCATTTCAAATTTAATCTACTTTCTTGTCAGTTGCAACTTCCTTTTCAATTCCCTACTTTAATGCCCTAATTTCCTTCTTGATCGATTGAGTTCTTTTGTTGTTGTTTCAGAGTAGCAGCCATGTTAGTCTGTATCCGCAAAAAGAACAGGAGTATTTGTGGCACCTTAGAGACTTCTTGCTATATGTTCCATTCTATGCATCCGATGAAGTGGGCTGTAGCCCACAAAAGCTTATGCTCTAATAAATTTGTTAGTCTCTAAGGTGTCACAAGGACTCTTGTTCTTTTTGTTGTTGTTGTTTCCTTTGTTATATGGGGATGTTCTGCAGTCATATAAGAAGTGTTACAAAGTCATATAAATTGGTGGAATTCAATTTGGGGACACCTTGTGACTATCCTATTAAGTCAACAGCTCACAGCATTGAAATCTAAAAAGGTGAAACATTGGAAAGTTGATCACCCAGGAAACTCTCACTGCCACAAATACACAATGAAGGCAACTGTATGAGCAATTGCGCACAGAACTGTCTCTGATTTGTAAATCCCCATGAGGTGCTGAGTGCCTTCAAACCCCACTGAGTATGGTAACTTGAAGGACTGGGCTCGTTAATATAATTTGCTTGGAATGAGTTTTTATGTAAGGAAGAATGTTCCAGTGGAACTCATTGCCACAATATATCATTGAGGCCAAGAGATTAGCAGGATTCAAAAAAGGATTAGAGATGTCTGATGACAACATGATTATGTAGAGTTGTAACAGTATAGGCTTTTTTTTTCAAACATGAGTTTTAGAAGGGATGTAAACTATAGTGCTGGTTAGAAAAAGAAGTTTCCATCCTGCAAAAAAAAAAAAAAAAGAAATCAAGATTTCAACAAAGGATAAGACTAAATGGTCAGTTTTCACAACAGAGAGAGGTAAATAGTGGGGTCCACCAATGATCAGTAATGGTACCTATACTGTTCAACATATTCATAAATTATCTGGAAAAGAGTAAATATTGAGATGGCAAAGTTTGCAGATGATACTAAACTACTCCAGATAGTTAAGTCCAAAGCAGACCTTGAAGAGTTACAAAGGGATCTCACAAAACTGGATGACTGGGCAACAAAATAACAAATACAATTCAATGTTGACAAGTGCGAAGTAATTCACATTGGAAACAATAATCCCAACTATATATATATATATATATATGAAAAGAGGGGGTCTAAATTAGCTGTTACCGCCCAAGAAAACAGTCTTGGAGTCATTGTGGATAGTTCTCTGAAAACATCTGCTCATTGTGCAGTAGCAGTCAAAAAAGCTAACAGACTGTTAAGAATAATTAGGAAAGGGATAGATAATACAACAGAAAATATCATAATGCCACTATACAAATCCATGGTACGCCCACATCTTGAATGCTGCAAGGAATTCTTGTCACTCTATCGCAAAAAAGATATATTAGAATTGGAAAAGGCACAGAGAAGGGTAACTGAAATTATTAGGGGTATGGAACAACTTCCACACAAGGAGAGATTAAAAAGATGGTCTGCTCATCTTAGACAAGAAATGATTAAGGGTGGATGTGACAGAGATCTATTAAATCCTGAATGATGTGGAGAAAGTGAATAAGGAAGTTTCAGAGTAGCAGCCGTGTTTGTCTGTATTCGCAAAAAGAAAAGGGGTACTTGTGGCACCTTAGAGACTAACAAATTTATTTGAGCATAAGCATAAGCTTTAATGAGCTACAGCTCACTTCATTGGATGCATCCGATAAAGTGAGCTGTAGCTCACGAAAGCTTATGCTCAAATAAATGTGTTAGTCTCTAAGGTGCCACAAGTACTCCTTTTCTTTTTGTGAATAAGGAAGTGTTACTTTTGCCTTCGTATAACACAAGGACCAGGGGTCACACTATGAAATTAATAGGCAGAACATTTAAAACAAACATGAGGAAATACTTCTTCACACAATGTCCAGTCAACCTGTGGAACTAGTTTGCGGGGGCCAAAAGTATAACTGGATTCAAAAAAGAATTAATTAAATTAATGGAGGATAGGTCCATCAATGGCTATTATGCAAGATAGTCAGGGATGCAACAACTCAGCGTGTTCCTAGCATCTGTTTTCCAGAATCTGGGAGTGGACAACAGGGGATGGATCACTTGCTACATGCCCTGTTCTGTTCATTCCTTCTGAAGCATCTGGCACTTGCCACTGCTGGACCACAGAATATTGGACTAGATGGACCATTGGTTTCATGACTATGACCATTATTATGTTCTTAAACCTTAATTCATCATGACATAAGCCAACCTTTAAATAATGGAAATTTGGAGGAAACTTTATCTGGAGATAAGTTATCCCATAACTGCCTACTGAAGAGTCCTCTTGAAGACAGGATACCAGGCAAAATAGGCCTTGGTCTGATTTAGTACAGAAATTGCTGTATGCTTTCTTCTGAGGCTGCTAACTATAGTTAAGGTTGCCTAGTTCTTTCATTATTGATTCCATTCACTCACAATTCTCTGAATCTTTCACTTATGATTAAAATTTCCAAAGTATGCTCTCTCTACCAGAAAGTGAAATTTTGGGGGTTACCAAACAAGTTCAGCTATTTTTATGTACAAAGTGTAAGTGCAGAATATATAGAGACATTGCATCTGTTTTATCCATCCTCTCTTCTAGCATTATTTATTGTGGCTTCATGTGAGGTAGCTGCCATTATTTACGGTTAAATAACCTTTTTGTCTTCATGTGCCCACACAGGCCTTTTTACTAAGCTGCCCTGTGTGAAGTCTTACATTTTTGTCCTGTTTGTATTCCATTCTCTTTTTAAGATCAAAGCCAATTTGATCATATTTGTTTAGCACCTGGGCTTTGGCTCAATCCCTTTTAAAATTTGTTTATCTCCATCTCCTGGTGATAGGCTTACATCAAATTTCAGCATGGACCTTTCCCAGCCAAGTCCTAGAATTTGTTGTTCAGAGCCCACTTATTCTTGACATTCTTGTTGACTTCATGGCATAGATGCAAATGGTGCCCCTTCCAGAGGAGGCTGAAAATTGCCTGGGGAAAAAAATCACTGCTGGGAAAAAAGGGGTAACTACACAGAAAATATATTCACAGGATGTAGGAATTGTCCTATTAGATCAGACCAGAGGTTCATTTACTCCAGAACACTGCCTCCATTAGTGACAATTCCAAAGCCTCCAGATACTGGTTCAGGAATCTATGTAGTGGACAACAATGGAATAACCTTCCCATAGGTGAAGTTTCTTCCTAACCTCCTTCAGTTAATGGTTATGCCTAGAAACATGTTGGTTTATATCTATTATACTTCTAGGATAGATAGATTTAAAAAATAAATAAATGAAGAAAAAAACAATCTGTTAAAAGGGTGAAAACATTAAGGTTGCAAAGTAAAGCACTCAGAAGTTGGGAGATGGCAGAATTAAGGTTGCGTTTGTAACCTTGTGTGTCTGCATTATGATCTCCCAAGATGTGGCACTAGCCTCCTGCCTGATGCTTGCTACTTAGAGTAGCATATCCCCTCTCCTCATCTAGGTTGCATCCTGGGTTCTTTTTTCTGAGGCCTGGTGCCTCCACCCAAGGTGACTCCCCATGGTGTCTGAGACACAAGGGTGCTGTCCCTTGGGAAAATGAACAATACTGCCACTGTTGGCAAGTAGTCTAAAGCCCAGCACAGAAGAAACAATACAGTATAAATAACTATAAATCAACATAAACACTAGCAAAGAAATGGCACACCCGAAACTAGCAATATAACAAAGGGGGACTTTACTGGGAACAGGAAAATAGGATCTGGGGAAGGAAGCATATCAACAAACCAGTCAATTCCCCACCTGCCAACATGCACAACTCTTCCCAACCCCCTTCCCCTTCCCTGACACATTCCCACGCAGATGGGATGCTGAGGATGAGCCCTGTGATGAGAGTTTCAGTGCTGTGAATGTTGGCTGGCTTAAACAAAATGAGGTTCCTCTTACAACATCTGTGCCCCTGAATGGGACAGGGCCCTCTCCCGGCTAGCTGGTCTGGAGTCCTGTAGGAGTTTCGGCTTGCTCTCAGTAGCTGGTTCTCAGGCGGGTCTCTGCCACTCTGGACACTGGTCTCTGCTTGGCTGGGACTACCTAAACCATGCACTAGATCCCACAGCAGCTCACAGACTCCCTCTATGGGAGTTAATCAGAGACCCCCTGAGGTATTCTGCTTCTCTCTCAGCTCCCAAACTCACACAGCTGAAATTGAAACTAGTCTCATTGTCTCCGAGTCAGGCTGTCCCCTCCCACTGAGGGGGCTGGGAAGCCCGCCCTCATCGTTAGAACCCTGCCTGGATACAAAATATATATCCACATCCGATCTGGAGATAAAGCGGATATCCACAGATTTGCAGGGCTCTAGATATAAAATTTGGATCCGCATCCCTCAGCAATCCACAAACCTGGTCCGTGGATATAAAGCAGATATCCACAGATTTCCAGGGCTCTGCTCATCATTGGCCTAGCAAACTGTTTGTCCATCTCACCTCATGCTGGAGCCTCCCTGCGGGCTTCAGCAGGAGTTTCTGGACCATTCCACCCCACCTTTGACTCCAGACATGCTGGAAAATGGTGTCAGAGGGCTCTGGTAGTCATTATTCATAGAATCATAGAATATCAGGGTTGGAAGGGACCTCAGGAGGTCATCTAGTCCAACCCCCTGCTCAAAAGCAGGACCAATCCCCAATTAAATCATCCCAGCCAGGGCTTTGTCAAGCCTGACCTTAAAAACTTCTAAGGAAGGAGATTCTACCACCTCCCTAGGTAACACATTCCAGTGTTTCACCACTCTCCTAGTGAAAAAGGTTTTCCTAATATCCAACCTAAACCTCCCCCACTGCAACTTGAGACCATTACTCCTTGTTCTGTCCTCTTCTACCACTGAGAATAGTCTAGAACCATCCTCTCTGGAACCACCTCTCAGGTAGTTGAAAGCAGCTATCAAATCCCCCCTCATTCTTCTCTTCTGCAGACTAAACAATCCCAGTTCCCTCAGCCTCTCCTCATAAGTCATGTGTTCCAGACCCCTAATCATTTTTGTTGCCCTTCGCTGGACTCTTTCCAATTTATCCACATCCTTCTTGTAGTGTGGGGCCCAAAACTGGACACAGTACTCCAGATGAGGCCTCACCAATGTCGAATAGAGGGGGACGATCACGTCCCTCGATCTGCTCGCTATGCCCCTACTTATACATCCCAAAATGCCATTGGCCTTCTTGGCAACAAGAGCACACTGCTGACTCATATCCAGCTTCTCATCCACTGTCACCCCTAGGTCCTTTTCCGCAGAAATGCTGCCTAGCCATTCGGTCCCTAGTCTGTAGCTGTGCATTGGGTTCTTCCGTCCTAAGTGCAGGACCCTGCATTTATCCTTATTTAACCTCATCAGATTTCTTTTGGCCCAATCCTCCAATTTGTCCAGGTCCCTCTGTATCCTATCCCTGCCCTCCAGCGTATCTACCACTCCTCCCAGTTTAGTATCATCCGCAAATTTGCTGAGAGTGCAATCCACACCATCCTCCAGATCATTTATGAAGATATTGAACAAAACCGGCCCCAGGACCGACCCCTGGGGCACTCCACTTGACACCGGCTGCCAACTAGACATGGAGCCATTGATCACTACCTGTTGAGCCCGACAATCTAGCCAACTTTCTACCCACCTTATAGTGCATTCATCCAGCCCATACTTCTTTAACTTGCTGACAAGAATACTGTGGGAGACGGTGTCAAAAGCTTTGCTAAAGTCAAGAAACAATACATCCACTGCTTTCCCTTCATCCACAGAACCAGTAATCTCATCATAGAAGGTGATTAGATTAGTCAGGCATGACTGTATGTAAGGGAACAGTATAACTGCTCAGAGCTCCGATACGAAACTGTAGAAAAACCTGAGTGTCTCTGGATTAAGTTTAGAAGCGTGAGCAACAAGAGTGATGTAGTGGTGGGAGTCTACTATAGACCACCGGACCAGGGGGATGAGGTGGATGAGGCTTTCTTCCGGCAGCTCGCAGAAGCTACTAGATCGCACGCCCTGGTTCTCATGGGTGACTTTAATTTTCCTGATATCTGCTGGGAGAGCACTACAGCGGTGCATAGATAATCCAGGAACTTTTTGGAAAGCGTAGGGGGCAATTTCCTGGTGCAAGTGCTAGAGGAGCCAACTATTGGGGGAGCTTTTCTTGACCTGCTGCTCACAAACTGGGAAGAATTAGTAAGGGAAGCAAAAGTGGATAGGAATCTGGGAGGCAGTGATCATGAGTTGGTTGAGTTCAGGATCCTGACACAGGGAATAAAGGTAAGCAGAAGGATACGGACCCGGGACTTCAGGAAAGCAGACTTCGACTCCCTCAGGGAACGGATGGGTAGGATCCCCTGGGGGACTGACATGAAGGGGAAAGGAGTCCAGGAGAGCTGGCTGTATTTCAAGGAATCCCTGTTGAGGTTACAGGGACAAACCATCCCAATGTGTGGAAAGAATAGTAAATATGGCAAGCGACCAGCTTGGCTTAACGGTGAAATCCTAGCGGATCTTAAACATAAAAAAGAAGCTTACAAGAAGTGGAAGGTTGGACATATGACCAGGGAAGAGTATAAAAATATTGCTCGGGCATGTAGGAATGAAATCAAGAGGGCCAAATCGCACCTGGAGCTGCAGCTAGCGAGAGATGTCAAGAGTAACAAGAAAGGTTTCTTCAGGTATGTTGGCAACAAGAAGAAAGCCAAGGAAAGTGTGGGCCCCTTACTGAATGAGGGAGGCAACCTAGTGACAGAGGATGTGGAAAAAGCTAATGTACTCAATGCTTTTTTTGCCTCGGTCTTCACTAACAAGGTCAGCTCCCAGACTGCTGCGCTGGGCATCACAACATGGGGAATAGATGGCCAGCCCTCTGTGGAGAAAGAGGTGGTTAGGGACTATTTAGAAAAGCTGGACGTGCACAAGTCCATGGGGCCGGACGAGTTGCATCCGAGAGTGCTAAAGGAACTGGGGGCTGTGACTGCAGAGCCATTGGCCATTATCTTTGAAAACTCGTGGCGAACAGGGGAAGTCCCAGATGACTGGAAAAAGGCTAATGTAGTGCCAATCTTTAAAAAAGGGAAGAAGGAAGATCCTGGGAACTACAGGCCAGTCAGCCTCACTTCAGTCCCCGGAAAAATCATGGAGCAGGTCCTCAAAGAATCAATCCTGAAGCACTTACATGAGAGGAAAGTGATCAGGAATAGTCAGCATGGATTCACCAAGGGAAGGTCATGCCTGACTAATCTAATCACTTTCTATGATGAGATTACTGGTTCTGTGGATGAAGGGAAAGCAGTGGATGTATTGTTTCTTGACTTTAGCAAAGCTTTTGACACCGTCTCCCACAGTATTCTTGTCAGCAAGTTAAAGAAGTATGGGCTGGATGAATGCACTATAAGGTGGGTAGAAAGTTGGCTAGATTGTCGGGCTCAACGGGTAGTGATCAATGGCTCCATGTCTAGTTGGCAGCCGGTGTCAAGTGGAGTGCCCCAGGGGTCGGTCCTGGAGCCGGTTTTGTTCAATATCTTCATAAATGATCTGGAGGATGGTGTGGATTGCACTCTCAGCAAATTTGCGGATGATACTAAACTGGGAGGAGTGGTAGATACGCTGGAGGGCAGGGATAGGATACAGAGGGACCTGGACAAATTGGAGGATTGGGCCAAAAGAAATCTGATGAGGTTAAATAAAGATAAGTGCAGCGTCCTGCACTTAGGACGGAAGAACCCAATGCACAGCTACAGACTAGGGACCGAATGGTTAGGCAGCAGTTCTGCAGAAAAGGACCTAGGGGTGACAGTGGATGAGAAGCTGGATATGAGTCAGCAGTGTGCCCTTGTTGCCAAGAAGGCCAATGGCATTTTGGGATGTATAAGTAGGGGCATAGCGAGCAGATCGAGGGACGTGATCATCCCCCTCTATTCGACATTGGTGAGGCCTCATCTGGAGTACTGTGTCCAGTTTTGGGCCCCATGCTACAAGAAGGATGTGGATAAATTGGAAAGAGTCCAGCAAAGGCAACAAAAATGATTAGGGGTCTGGAACACATGACTTATGAGGAGAGGCTGAGGGAACTGGGATTGTTTAGTCTGCAGAAGAGAAGAATGAGGGGGGATTTGATAGCTGCTTTCAACTACCTGAGAGGTGGTTCCAGAGAGGATGGTTCTAGACTATTCTCAGTGGTAGAAGAGGACAGAACAAGGAGTAATGGTCTCAAGTTGCAGTGGGGGAGGTTTAGGTTGGATATTAGGAAAACCTTTTTCACTAGGAGAGTGGTGAAACACTGGAATGAGTTACCTAGGGAGGTGGTAAAATCTCCTTCCTTAGAAGTGTTTAAGGTCAGGCTTGACAAAGCCCTGGCTGGGATGATTTAATTGGGGATTGGTCCTGCTTTTGAGCAGGGGGTTGGACTAGATGACCTCCTGAGGTCCCTTCCAACCCTGATATTCTATGATTCTATGATTCCCTTGGTGAATCCATGCTGACTATTCCTGATCACTTTCCTCTCGTCTAAGTGCTTCAGGATTGATTCTTTGAGGACCTGCTCCATGATTTTTCCGGGGACTGAGGTGAGGCTGACTGGCCTGTAGTTCCCAGGATCCTCCTTCTTCCCTTTTTTAAAGATTGGCACTACATTAGCCTTTTTCCAGTCATCCGGGACTTCCCCGGTTCGCCACGAGTTTTCAAAGATAATGGCCAATGGCTCTGCAATCACAGCCGCCAATTCTTTTAGCACTCTCGGATGCAACTCGTCCGGCCCCATGGACTTGTGCACGTCCAGCTTTTCTAAATAGTCCCTAACCACCTCTTTCTCCACAGAGGGCTGGCCATCTATTCCCCATGTTGTGATGCCCAGCGCAGCAGTCTGGGAGCTGACCTTGTTAGTGAAGACCGAGGCAAAAAAAGCATTGAGTACATTAGCTTTTTCCACATCCTCTGTCACTAGGTTGCCTCCCTCATTCAGTAAGGGGCCCACACTTTCCTTGGCTTTCTTCTTGTTGCCAACATACCTGAAGAAACCCTTCTTGTTACTCTTGACATCTCTCGCTAGCTGCAGCTCCAGGTGCGATTTGGCCCTCCTGATTTCATTCCTACATGCCCGAGCAATATTTTTATACTCTTCCCTGGTCATATGTCCAACCTTCCACTTCTTGTAAGCTTCTTTTTTATGTTTAAGATCCGCTAGGATTTCACCGTTAAGCCAAGCTGGTCGCTTGCCATATTTACTATTCTTTCCACACATTGGGATGGTTTGTCCCTGTAACCTCAACAGGGATTCCTTGAAATACAGCCAGCTCTCCTGGACTCCTTTCCCCTTCATGTCAGTCCCCCAGGGGATCCTACCCATCCGTTCCCTGAGGGAGTCGAAGTCTGCTTTCCTTAAGTCCAGGGTCTGTATCCTTCTGCTTACCTTTCTTCCCTATGTCAGGATCCTGAACTCAACCAACTCATGATCACTGCCTCCCAGATTCCTATCCACTTTTGCTTCCCCTACTAATTCTTCCCGGTTTGTGAGCAGCAGGTCAAGAAAAGCTCCCCCCTAGTTGGCTTCTCTAGCACTTGCACCAGGAAATTGCCCCCTACGCTTTCCAAAAAATTCCTGGATTATCTATGCACCTCTGTATTGCTCTCCCAGCAGATATCAGGAAAATTAAAGTCACCCATGAGAACCAGGGCGTGCGATCTAGTAGCTTCTGCGAGCTGCCGGAAGAAAGCCTCGTTCACCTCATCCCCCTGGTCCGGTGGTCTATAGCAGACTCCCACCACTACATCACTCTTGTTGCTCACACTTCTAAACTTAATCCAGAGACACTCAGGTTTTTCTGCAGTTTCGTACCGGAGCTCTGAGCAGTCATACTGCTCCCTTACATAAGGAGTTGTAGTTGTATTGTTCAACAATATTATTGTTAATATTATTGTACAACAATATTATTATATTGTTGTAGTTCGTAGTGTAGGACCCCCAGAGTCTTAGTCCAGATTTCCAGAAACTGGCAAACTCCAAGTTGGGGTTATGCAGTTTTAACTACATGATCACACACTACTTTTCCCTTGCCTCATTCAGTGCACAGGGTAGACTGTTATCTGCAGATGAGTCAGAGCTGTTTAATGAAGGAGGCTGTTATTGGTAGGACTCCTGCCCCATCTGGAAGGGGTGTACTGAGAAAGTGTGTTGGGGGGGGGGGATTGGAGGAAGAGAAAGCTGTGTTAAGGTGGAATAACTTCCCAAATGGATGGAATGTGTGATAGACAGTTGAGCTGCTCTGTTGATATAACCAATAAGAAAGCATATGAGGTCATTCTGAAAATTTTGCATTAGAGGGCAAGTTTGATGAAGCTGGGCTTTGTACTGCTTTTTGGTCTGTGCTGGAGGTGGATGTGAAAGCTGCATGGAGTGTTGGACTACATTAGTGGCAGTGTCATGGGCAAAATGAAGGTGGAAAGGAATGCACGTGTCTTTCATCTTAACTTATTACCATGCTTCTAAGGTTTTTGTGTGGATGGGATGTGTCCTGTCGCAACCTTCACTGCCATTAAATGTAGCTTTTGCTTCCAATATACATAAAATATGGCGCAAATCTGTGCTCAGACAGGTGAACAGTTGTGAGTATGGACTAAAGGCATCTCAGACAAAAAGCTTGGTTAGTGTTATTGCTGAAGGTATTTAATGTTGTCTTCAAGAATCAGTGACTGCTGCTGCTTCTGCAAAGGCCTGTTATTCTCACAGTGCTGCCTTGTGAGGAACACATCACAAAGCAGGGTTCTTGTCTGCAATGGAAAAAAATAATCAGTCCAAGAAAGCCAGACTACTCTTCTGTTGAAATTACAGTAGTCAAGATGCGGCCAGGATGTTCAAATAACGAGAAGGATTATTTGGATGTAGACCTTGCTACACCACTACCCTTTTGGATGTAGACCTTGCTACACCTACTTTTGGTGCACTGGAATCAGGCGGTTTTGATGCAATCAATGAGTCTACACCTTGAGACCATTCAGATGCCAAAGTTACTCAATGGCAGCCTGCTTATTAAGCAGAACATTATGTTGGGAGCACTTAAAAATGGTGTCCCATGAGCTGCACTGGTTACTTGTAAGCCTCTGCAGGGAATCCAAGTTGTCAGTATTGGCGTTAAAAATATATGTGTTACCTGAGAGACCATCTGTCTTGCTCAACCCTGTTCTGCAGCCGCACTCAGCAATGGCACAAAGTGGAAGTTCCCCTGATATAAATGACAAGGGTTGGTTAGCCGGGCATCTCTGTGAAGGCTGCTTGACTCTGGAGCCATTTCCCTGCTTTGTCCACCAGATTTGCTCACCTCTAGGACATATTGGACAATTACTGGACAAGGTACCCTCTCACAAATAATCTACAAAAGAAGACATCAGTGGCTGGGACATGTGCTAAGAATGGAAAAAGAACGCTTACCAAATACCACCCTTGAATGGAAGCCAAAAAATGCAAGAAGAGAGGAAGGCCGCAAATAACATGGAAATGAACAGTTCTGAATGACATCAAGCACCTCAACCTGAAATGGGAAGATTTCGAGAGAAAGTCAGTTGACAGGCAAGGATGGCAAATGTGGGTAGCCCGGTGTGCAGCAAAGCACGGAATGGACTAAGGTCTAAGGACATACTACAAAGCTCATCATTGGTCCCGGGCATTTGAGGAGGGGCAAGATTAAGTTAGGTTTGAGTTACATATTAGCACATAGGAAGAACATTTTGAGACCAGAGCCACTTGTGACTGTGGGACACTAGCAGACCATTTATATGGGTTGGGGGTGGGGGTATTGTTATGAATTCTAAGCATGATCAGAGCCACCCAAAGCTTGGAGTGGGCACAGCTCACCTCAACTTTTATAAATATACATTTATAAGTGACTGTCCCACTCGAAACCTGGCTTAGTCCCTTACTGACTGCCCCTTCATCCAATTGCTGGCAGGGGTGAAACACATTCTTAGGGATGTCAGTCACTTCTTGAATTATGCAGTAATTATTGTATTTGTCCAGGCACAGAAACAACAGATCATGGTATTGACACTTACAGGAAATGCCTTCCAGAGATCGAGCACATTACCTTCCCTTAATGTCCATCTCTCCCGGATGCCTTTTTTTCTTGTCATTTTTTTTGTGGGGTGTCAGCTTAGTGCTGGTGAACAGTGCCTGTTTCATTGCTTTGGAGACTGAAGTCCTTTGTCCCATGGGCAGGTGCAACATGGTTAGTGGCAATGCAAGGACCACGCTCAGGAGTTAGAGGACAGTTCCGCCCTCCCCACCCCCCACTGTTCCTCAGATGTTCTTGTCAACTGCTGGAAATGGCCCACCTTGATTATCACTACAAAAAGTCCCCCCACCCCGCTCTCCTGCTGGTAATAGCTCACCTTAAGTGACAGGTTTCAGAGTAACAGCCGTGTTAGTCTGTATTCGCAAAAAGAAAAGGAGGACTTGTGGCACCTTAGAGACTAACCAATTTATTTGAGCATGAGCTTTCGTGAGCTACAGCTCACTTCATCAGATGCATACCGTGGAAACTGCAGCAGACTTTATATATACACAGAGAATATGAAACAATACCTCCTCCCACCCCACTGTCCTGCTGGTAATCACCCTGGTTACACAGTGTGTATGGTAACACCCATTGTTTCATGGTCTCTATGTATATAAATCTCCCCACTGTATTTTCCACTGAATGCATCCAATGAAGTGAGCTGTAGCTCACGAAAGCTTATGCTCAAATAAATTTGTTAGTCTCCAAGGTGCCACAAGTA
This sequence comes from Eretmochelys imbricata, assembly GCF_965152235.1. Lineage (NCBI taxonomy): Eukaryota > Metazoa > Chordata > Testudines > Cheloniidae > Eretmochelys > Eretmochelys imbricata. The sequence goes on from NC_135573.1 coordinate 14,030,434, forward strand.
CCCCTTTTCTTTTTGCGAATACAGACTAACACGGCTGCTACTCTGGAACTCACAAAACTGTCAGAAGAAAGCTAGAGAGAGGTGCTCCAGAATGGTAAGCCTGCTACACACTCCTTTCCACAATTCAATCACTTTACCTCCAAGAATTTGATTCCATGATACATTAGAATCCATATCACCTCATCAACAGCTCAACTAATTTGATGAGGGAAATGGAACTGCTACAGTAGAAATTTAACTATAAAAGAAAGAACTCAATGAAAAATTTTGTCTCACCAAGTTTAAGTCCATTTCAATTAAGCTGTAATAAGTTCAACCTCTCTTAGTTCATTTCCACTTACATCTGCATGGCTGAGTGGTATCAGGAGATTATTCATAGCAGGGTGCTCTATGAAGGGTTTGGTTCTCAGTATAGATAAGGAATCTTTGCTAACTGCAATGCTGCATATCAGTTTATTGTCACAAGCACAGCAGACTCTGCTGGCCTCACAAATTTTTGAATTCCCTGTCTTCAACCTCTGGCTTTTCAAAAGATGCTGAAAGGTGTATAATTAATTCAGCACCAATAATTATTAAAGTAAGAGGAGGATCTGACACATGCTCCTCTATTTCCCTCCAGGGATGTTTTGGTTCATGAGCCACAAATCACAACTATTATAGGAAAGCAAACTCAGGGGAGGGAGGGGTGTCGTGTGTCAACTTCTCTCTCTTAGGCTCTAGATACATGTACAGATAGCTGGGATTTAAAGGCCTGAAAATCAATGGCCACTGAACAAAGTAAAAGTAACATGTGAAATGAGCGCAGAGAAATTGCACTGTAGCAATCAATGTTAGGATGGAGGGACTGATCACATTAGGAGGCTGCCATTTAGATAGGCAGCAGGTGCTTAAATGGTGAAGGACTTTAGAAACAACTACATTGCGGCAGCAGCAGCCAGTGCTGCCCTTGCTGTTGTGTAAGAGACACAGACAAGAAAGGAAGAAGTGTGGGGAGGGAATGCTGTGTTAATTGCAGAAGAGGTTCCTTAGCAACCATTTTGCATCAGATGGGTACCACAGAGGCTGTGAAAGTAACACCATGTCACTCTAAGTGGGGAGAGGGAAGATAGAACATCTCCATGGGCAGGCCAGCAGAAATCTATCAAATAGTCCTTCTCCAAACAGAGTAGACATTTATAGGGATAAGAAGATCATCCACAGGGGTGCAAGGGGATTGAAATTCATGAGGGACATAAAGCCTTCTGCTTGAGGGCATAAACCAACCACTAACTCTATCAGGTGAGGAAGAAGTTTCTCAGTTAGAGTAGTTGCTATGTAATTGTGTGTTATTGGGTCTCTTGCACCTTCTTCAGCAGCATCTGGTAAAGGCCCTTATCCGAGATGGGGCTCTTGACTAGACCGGCCGCTGCCCAGTTAAGTATCACAGCTCCTGTGTCCCTCTATGCATGTATCACCTTACATAGTACTTTCCCTGATACCTTTTGCCTTCCCTGTTAATATCTTCTTAACCATCAATGAAACCTCACATCTCATTCCAAGAATTAAATCCAGGAAGTGGCCTGAGTAATCAGGAGTCGTTGGAGTATCTCAAAGACTGTGGAGCATCCTTGTGGTCCAGTTCTCATCTGCAAAAGCAGACAGGAGCTTGCTCATGTATTCTTGTGAGTCCAATTTACCCACACAGGTGGGTTCTTACCCCTTGTGTCTCCATTCCCTTCTGTTACTCTAAACTTTGAGAGACATTTTAATCACTAATGTCAGTGAAACAAATCATTAGAAAAGGGAAAACTATAGATGAACCTGAATTTGCTCCCATGCAAGTCAATAGGTTTTTGTCCCCATTGATTTCAGTGAGTTTATTATGAATAGTAATGGTATTTAACATTTATATCACAGCAGCACCTAGATGCTTCAACCAGACCCCACTGAACTGGCTACTGTACAAACATAAGAAATGGCGTGTCCTGCCTCAAAGAGCTTATGACCTAAAAGGTGAGATATGACAGGTGGATGAAACGTAGCCTTTGTATGTACAAAGAGGAATTGCACTGGTTCAACCTAAACCAATTTAGTTAAGCCAGTGCAAACCCCTGTGTGGACACACACACTCTGGTGTAAGAATGATTTCTTTTGATTTAGCTTGAACTTGTTTCTAATCGATGTAAACTAGCCTGAAGCAAACCAAGGTATAAACTGAAATAAGAGTGTCCCCGAAGGGATGGGCACTAGTTTAACTAACTCGGTATATAAATATGTCTTAGCTTGAACCAATGCCTCTTCTGCATGTAGACATGCCTAAGGCTAGGAGGCAGGTACTGGAAGGATGGAGGAACAAAACCAGCAGGATGATTTTAGCACTGACCAGTGGCGTGTGCCATTTTTAGCAAATCAGTTCCAGCAAACACAACTCACCACCTGCCTAGCCATTATCAGATGGCAATTTTCTAAATGAATTATGGGCAGAGATGTAGAGGGCAGCAGGCAATACACATATGCCATATCCTTGTTTAGCTACTGCTGTTGCCAAGGAATCTATTTTTTTGTGTGTATTTAGTGCTTCAATGTCAATTTCTCCCACCGCCCAGGAATAAGCTACTACTGACATTTCCAAGGGGAAATTATATTTTTGGTGTTATTTGTGGGGTTTTTTCCCCTCTGTCTCAGTCAATTCATTTAGCTGGTAGGAAGACCAACCCCACATTTCATATAATATGCTTTTTTTTTAATGTAAGGCATTAGCAGGAATGATGCTTCAGCACTGATCTGGAGAAAAAAGCCACTGAAAAGTGTCTTTAAGGCACGAGAAATCCAGTGTAGCATGAATAAAAGCATTTCCATCACATTTCTGTTCTGATTACACACCTACTCAGAAATCGAGATAGCTTGTTTAACTCATCAATCTACTGGGTGCAGTGTCATGGAAATTACAAGGAAGCTGTGCAAGACCTTCTGTGCTGTATTACATTGTACGGACTGGCATACTTATCTGTTGTGGGGGGGAGTTTGAATGTCACGTGTCTGTATGGCTCATACCATGACTCCTCCAAAGCTGACTTTCAACCTTCAGTTCACCGGATTCAAACATAGTGATTTTCAAAAGGATTTTTCCCCCTTCCTTCAATAGTAAATCTAGCCTTTAGGAAAAGAAAGGTTCTCTGTCTTATTAATCATTTTTGGGACAGAGCCCAACGCTGCCTGCTACACTGGCAAGATCCCACCTAAAGTAGGAAAAGTGGTGGGAGGGCTGCATGTCTTGGTTTGGCTCTTGCTATTTCTTAGTAAATCTATGGTTTTCAGTTAGGGCCCTTTAACAGTAAAGGGAAAATGTAGCTATAATAGTACAAAGGAAAGGAGGACTTGTGGCACCTTAGAGACTAACAAATTTATTTGAGGATAAGCTTTCGTGAGCTACAGCTCACTTCATCGGATGCACTCAGTGGAAAATACAGTGGGGAGATTTATATACACAGAGAACATGAAACAATGGTGTTACCATACACACCGTAACCAGTGATCACGGGTAACACCCATTGTTTCATGTTCTCTATGTATATAAATCTCCCCACTGTATTTTCCACTGAATCACTGAATGCATCCAATGAAGTGAGCTGTAGCTCACCAAAGCTTATGCTCAAATAAATTGGTTAGTCTCTAAGGTGCCACAAGTACTCCTTTTCTTTTTGCGAATACAGACTAACACAGCTGCTATTCTGAAACCTATAATAGTACAGGCAGTCATCAGGCAGCACTATGAAAGTTTGAGCTAGGAGAAAGCCTTGTTCTTAGTGGTGGTGTAGTTATTTTTGTCACTACCAAAGTTGGAGATGGTTTTTTGGTGTGTGTCTCTTCTTGACTAGACTCCTTAGGTGCAGAGCTGCTGCTTACAGGTTATGCTCACTCAAGCCAACACAACCACAATGTGATATCAAAGCTATTACAGTAGCCATCCCTATTGTTAGTTTTCAGGGCGGGCATGGGAATTGTGATACAGATTTTAAATGCTCAGACACTTAAAATATTGTCGGGGAGGGAGGGATGAAGATAGCTTTGTCAGTGTTGGGTTCCATTTTATACAGAGTTTTTTCAAAAACAAGGGGGAACCTCACAAACTTCCTCTGGACATTTTCTTACCCCTTTTATTTTGAAATAGGGAAAATGTCAAATTTTAAAAATTCAGTAAATCTCACCCAGCTCTAAGGATGGTCAAAACCAGGGAACAACTTTTGCAAAAACGAAAACAAAAAATATTTAAATGTTTCTCATTTTTTTCCTTCAAATTTCAAAATGTTGTCAATGTCAAAGTTCAAAACCTTTCAACCTGCTCTAATTTTAAAGCCTGGGAGACCCCGATTGCAAGACCACCTCCTGTAAGAGCTGCTGTACATGCAGGCAATGGTTTTTGTAGTGACAACTCTTATTTCCCCAACCCTGTTTTCCTCGATGTAACGAGCATGCCGTCAACTCCAGGCAGCAAGAGCAGAAAAGCAGCTGCTTCCTGTCTGACAATGTCCTCTTTCTTGCAGGACCCATTTGACGGCCACCATAAAGTCAACAGACAGCGCCACAGCTCATCCAGTGTGTGGTGTGGTCTTCAAGGAGATACTGCATTGGAAAGGTGGTTTCCAGGGAACCTGCATCAGCTCTGAATGGCCAAGAGTATCTGTTCCAGGCAAGATAAATAGTCCTTGGTGACAGCTGTGCTCTAGTCAGGTGTGTAACACCAGGCCTAGAAGTTCTCTCTAATGGCCCCAAGACTACACTTAAGGAACATTTAGCACTACCTACAGGTAGTGCTAAGGCTGACTCATGGGACTGTAGATGAAATATGATATACAGTTTTCATCTTCTGGTTAATTGGCTTGCATCCAGACCAGGTTGGTATCAGGCAGTTTTCCAGTGACCTCTCTGCAATGCAAAAGTCAGTATGGTTTCCTTAGGAAATCCCAATTGGAGTAGATCAATAATACCTGCCTCATTAGCAACCCCATCTGAGAGATCAAAGATTGAATGGGCTAGAAGAATGAACCATCCTCTCCCTCTATAGCTGGGTTTTCCAGATCAAGATCCAGAGGAAGAGTGAGACCTGAGGGAAGCTTGGCCTGCTGCTGCCTCTGTTGTGTCTAGCATACATGCATAAACTATTCCAGTCTCCAGACTGTCTGTCTTTTCACCAGGAATAAGGTCACTTTTAAAAATAAACAAAGCTTCTCCTTGGTAGACGAAAGTGACTTTATTGGATGTCTAAGTAAACGGCATCTAAACAACATTAAGATTGTGACACAAGTTAACCAAAGATGGCAAATATAGGCTGACACTTTGTCCTTAACTTGAACTGTTCAGCAAGACAGCCTACATTTAAAGCAGAGATTTGAACTTAACTTGCAATCTCCTGGGCTTTGTCACTTTGTTACATGCTTAATGCATTTTAAGGCAGTTTCTGAATTGTTTTGTTTTAGCACCACATGGGTTAAAGATGGGACAAAACCGTTAGTTACTATTGGTATAACAGGTACCTCCATCAGGGCTCCCTAGAACTAGGTGTTGTACAGACAAATCGAAGAGACAAATCTCTCCCCAGACATTTCAGAATCTCCATGTCTAACAGGACAAATCAGACAAATAGGAGGGGAGTGAGTGGAAGAACGTGCTAACAAAACAAACCGGGCTGAATAGAAAACCTTTACAGATTTTGTCAGGGAGTTTTACCAGTACATGGGAGGCAGTGTGTGAGAAATCATAGAGGTGCTTAAAGGATGAACAGACAGGCAGATTAGGTCACTTGCTTCATCACTGGTGACCTAGGATTGTCCCCTGGTGTTTATTGCTTTGTCCAGTCAATTCAGTTTGAGTTAGTTGAGGTGGGCCTGAACTAAAGTCATGGATCTAATCACCTCAAAACTATTTGAAAATTCCACTCCAAATCCAGAATTGGTGGGTCAAACCCATCTCTGGCTAGTTTTAGATTATTCAGGTGATGGGGCTTCTGCCACATCTCCTACAAGACTACTCCACGCTCTGTGATCTCAGACAGGACTTTCCCCTCCACCACACTGATATTCAGCCTAAGTTTTCCCTTTCATATTTTCACTATGTTGTTCCTAATTATACCCATCTGTACCACTTTACATAATTCCTACACATCCTTTTTGACTAGGGATGGCTTTTCCTGCTCAGAAGCAAAATGCCAGATAAAATATCCCCATTTAAACTGGGCTCACATCCTAAAATCCACTCTCTAACCTAAGCTTTTCTAAAATTCTAAAATGTTCTACTAATTTTTATCTTCTTACAATTATATATTGAGCTTGTACGTTCTGGCTGGGAGCAAGACAACAAGTGTTGGGTGCCATGAGGGAGACTGTCCTAAGATCTTCACTTTAATCTAGCTGGCAGAGGTATAATAAGATCTTCTTGCTGAATGTTGAATCTAGACAAAATTCAAAAGGGAAATACAATCCAAATTTTTATCACTGAGGGTAACATTGAAGGAACTGGTGGATTCTTGATCACCTGAAATCCTTAATTCAAGACTGGATATCTTTCTAAAAGAGATGCTCTAGGTCAGCCTAGCGGCTTGTAGTTTAATTCAGAAATCACTGGTCGACGATCTAAGGTCTTTCTTTATGAAGGTCAGACTAGAAGATTCTAATGGGTCCTTCAGGCCCTAACTGTATTAATAAGACCTTGAGCCTAGTTTGAAGTAGGAGTTGTGTTCTGAATATTTTTATATTTGCCTTTCAATAGCATTACTCATTATCCTTCTAGCGCTCATATCTATCATCTTTTATTTTCATTAGTATTTGTATGAATATAGTCCCCAGGACTCCAGTCATGGAGTCACGTGCTAGGTGCTGTACAAACAATGAACAAAATGACTGTCCCTGTTCCAAGTGCTGACAATCTAAATATAAGGTAGAGAAGGACAACGAAACAGTGAGTCAATACTGGTCAGCATGAAACTTTAACAGAGGAAGTTGGCATCCTGACTTGATCAGCTGTTGGAGTCGACATCTTAATAGTGTATGAGAGATATAGGTAGGATGGGCTAAGCAGTTTATGTTTGATAGAATAAAGAGTGAGCCAGTGCAGCAATGCAGAGAGGGCTGACATGGTCAAAGTGACAAGCTAGGAAAATGATCTTTGCAACAGCACTCTGCCTGGATACAGGTGGGGCAAGATTGCATTTGCCAAGGTCAGAGGAGGATGTCGCAGTAATCGAGACGTCAGATGATGAGCCTGTAGCTGTGTGGATGGATAGGAAAAGCCAGATCTTAGAGATGCTATGTAGAAAAAATCTGCAAGATTTAGACATATCCTGGATGTGAGGACCCTGGAGTATTGACCTCAGTGTGTCAATGTGAAAAATTAAATCTGAACAGCCTTTTAGGATGGTAGAATTTGATTCTGCTCCCCTTCTGAATATGCTGGTCATTTTATTAAACAGTGTACACTCTCAATAAAATTATTATCAAAAGTAGTGTAATTTTAGACCAATGCAACAAAACCAGCCAATCTGTAGGTAAATTCTCCTGTGAATCATTATTACCTACAGGCTCTTTCATTTTCTTTTGGTTGAACAAGAAATTATGGCTATTCACTGGAAGTAATTTTCTGTCCATTTTGGTCCCTTTGAGTTGTATTCGGAATTTAAGATGCTGAGCTCGTCCCCACATAGTAACACTAAAACTAAGTGGCATTCAAGAATACCAAAGGTAGCATCTCTCTCTCTGATTGAGCCCACAGGGTTACCTGTGCAGAGCATGATTACAAGGACCCAAGCAAAACATTGTTAGGTAACGAGTGCTGGTTCTGAACTCCATGAGAAATGTACCCCATGATTTCACAGAGCGGGACACAAGCTCATTAAGGGTGTTGTTTCCTTAAGAGTCAGCAGAATCGGAAAGGAAACTAATTCCCATAAAGGTGGGCCTTGTATACAACATTATTTGATCTGACAGGAACAGCCACACCAAACTGATTGTACAGCTACTCTTGCCACAGACAGACTCCCTCGAACACCTAGCCCTGGAGAGAGATTTAACGCCTAGCCAGAAGTGCCTACATTGTGCTTCATAGGCCATTGGTGATCCCTGGAGCACGTGTAGAACAAGTTGGTCACATAGCGTGCCCTCCTTATTTCCAGCTGCTAAGTAGCATTAAAAGACAACTAAAAACACATTAAAGACTTCCCTGCTGCTATCCTGCCCTCAAAGCAATCGCTGCAGAAGCCACAAGGATGTTACGCAATCTGAAAGAGAAAGGGCCTGGGGCCAGAGCCTCAGCTAGGGTATATCAGCCTAACTCCATCGGAGTCAATGGGGATCTGGCCCATTAACTCCAATGGAGCTATGCTGATTTACTCCAGCTGGGGATCTGGCCTGTAATGTGTTGGCTTGTCCCCAGCCAACAAAGGACTCACAGCCAATTCCAGAGTCTCTTTCCAAGCAGTTTTATGTCCCTACCATGCGCAAAAACACAAGATAGTTCTTCAGCCCACCCTGGGCTACAGCTCCTGGGGAATTTTCCCCTTTGCCTTTCAGTCCCTCCTCCATCAGGACCTATGGCAGGATTCTTGTGTGCTCTTTTAGCTGAGCAGCTTTCTCCCTGGAGGTCCTTTCCTCAGCCACTCTCATGACATGGCCCATTCATTCCTGTGGAGCTGCATGGATTTAAACCAGCTGGGGGTCTGACCCACTGACTGCAATGTAGCTAGACCCATTTAAGCCCCCATAGGGATGGTGGGTCATGGGAGAAGAGGTGTCTATGGGACAATTGGTGTATTAAAAAGGGGTCTATAGCATTATGCAAGTCCACTGCTGCAAGGTGGAGCGTGGCTATCTACCCCTAGACTGTAGCTAATCATAAGAACAAGAGGCAGGTCTCTCTCCCGAATGGCCAGGGAAGGGGGTGTTTAAAAAAATCTCTTTGTTTCAAAGATATGAAAAGGAGAAAAAATGGGTAAATACAAAAGACAATCACAACTTGTTTGAAAGAAATTTGGGGGCAAGGGTGGCATGGAAGGGGGTGTGGGCAGGGGCAGGAATCTGTAAACTGGCTGCAATGAACCAGGGGTGGGGACAGCAAGAGGCATAGAGGCATGCATAGGAAGGGTGAAGGCAGTGCATGGTACTGGGGTAGCCTCGAGTGGCGCATGAAGAGGGATAAGGGACATGGAGGTGGGGGAACTTGAGAGTCATGAACTTTGCCATTCTGGTCCCTGTGCCAGCCTCCCTTCAACTCTAACCCCTGCAGCTGAAATGAGCTCCCTGCCCCCTGCACCATCCCAATTCAGTCAGAGGATTCAGAGCAAAGCATGGGGGTTGCTACAGAGCATCCACTGTTTCCCTCTGTGCAAAGGTTCTCTCATGAAGTCAGAGAAGAAGACAGTGTCCTCTGACTCAGGTGACCGATCCCATGCCAGGGGTCAAAGAGACAAAGAGAACTCCCACAAGGCGAGAATTTGTCAGGGGAAAAGGGGCTGCATGCACTGGATAGCTCCTTCTGACTTGGCTAAGTTCAACACGCCAGCTTCTGATACTCTGGTTGAACAGCTACAGGGCAGCGTAACTAACTCACTCACTCAAAAGCCCTTACGCAAACATGAAACCCAAAATGTGGTTAATTCAGAGTTCATTGTTTCTTTCTTCTCCCCACAAGTACTGGGCCACAGTAAGATATGAAGAAGCATCGACTCTATTAGGTTTTAGCTATTCACTATATTAATCATAATCCAGCTCACCTTTCAAAAAGTAAATAACATCTTTAAGATTATCAGACTCAGTTTTGAGCAACATTTTTCTTATTAAACAAGCACACAAGGCTGGGAAAAATCAATTGGCAAGTTAGGCTGGGCTGAGTGTAGAAGGTGTTTGTTATCACCCATGTAGTCACTGCAAAAGATGACAAAGCTGCCACATTATGAGCGAACGTAATTTTGCAGGGCTCAGGATGGATTCAGGTTTCCAGCTTCTTCCCTTTTGTAAGGGAGTGCGCTGTGCATGCATATTCCTTCCCAGCAAAATTCAGCTGCTTTCATGTCAGACTATTTAAGACTCCCAGGGAAGATGCGGTAGGTACAGCATATGACACACGGACACTGCACAGGGTTCTACAGCACGGGTGCTCTTTACTTAATCACCTGAGAAATGCACAGATCTATATGAAAGCAACAAACCCTACACATATTCCCCGTGTCCAGCACACCTTTCCCTTGAGAGTCTTTGGGGAACCATCTGAGTTCAGGTAGGCAGTCCTGTTTCCCCCCGGCTCAACTGCTGCAGAAGCCTCCCTTGTCTTAAGCTGGCAAAAAATGGCCAAAAAGAGCAGCTCCTGCCCTTCATAGCTTTCCAGTCTCTTAGTTAGGTGCCTCAACAGCAGATCACAGAGTACCTCCAGGAGGCTTTGTTGCTAGGCAACGTCTCCTTGCTAAACCAGTTCCCTAAGGTAGGAGGCAGTCTATTGTCCAGGAAGTTTGTAGTTCAATAGAGGACCATCCAAATTTAATGACCTTCTATTGTCAGCTCCATACCTCTACTCTGTGGGAATTTCAGTCCAACATGGAGGTAAAGAGGCAACAGAGAAGGTAAAGAACCCCACTTCCAAAATGAAATCTGCAGTCTGACACAGCTACATATAATGCACCCACAATAGCTAGCAGGATTCCTAAGTTGTACAGATAGTCCCCCAAACCATCACAGTCTGTCACTTTGACTATTTAGCTGTACTGGAGTGGAGCCTAGCTGGTAAAACCACAAATGGGACCTCAGAGTGCCAGGATGTGTACGAAGACATAGTAAGTGACGGCTTTTTCCCAAAGGGTGTCGGGGGAACAGAGGCACAGAGAGGTAACGTGAGTTGCCCAAGGTTACAGAGCAGGTCAGTGTTGAAGCCAGGAACAGAATCCAGGACTTCTGATGCCCATCCATTGGACCATGTATTCCTAATGCAAGGTAGTCAAAGTCAGTGCAGGGCTGTACCTCACACCCCAGGTTTTGGTACCCAAAATTCATTAATATCTATTTCACTAAATGTTTGTAAATAAATTTGAAAAAAATCAAATTAAAATTTTCCACTTTTTTTTCCATGTGAAAACTGCATCCTTTGTACCCCTGTGACATGAAAACAACATGGAAACTACAGAACTTTTTGCAAAGCTAGTTTTCCTTCTTTTTGTCACATCTGTTCAGGATACTGAGCGCGTCAGCAAGAACACTCCAAGTATCAGTTTCACATAACCCCCAAGCCCATTGTTGCAGGTTTCTCCCCTCTTTGTGGCTAATTCGTGGCCAGAATAAACAGTGCTGTATTAGTGACTTTGAAATATACACTAAGCAGTCCGTTGCTGTAGATTAATGTGCTATTATTTTCCATATTTGATTTACTATCTTTGTTAATCCTGATGCAATATTTAGGTATTAAGGATCAATAGGGCCTCTAATAGCCACATATTTACATTGTTATAATGTGTAAGTCATGCACAGAACTCTCAATATTCAGTTTACTTTGTTAGATGTGTTCTCTAGACAATTTCGGAACCTTCACCTGGCCTCTTCATGTGATCTGATAACGAGTATCAAGTGAATATTTATAGTGAATACTTGAATGTAACCTGTTTAATTAAATTAATCAATAACACTGTTATCCTTGCTATTGATTTTTAGAAATATTTAGTTGCATATTGCTGGCTCATAGGGTTATTTTAACATCAGAGATAGTATTAGTTGACCTCTACAATAATTTAAAAGTGATGCTCAGCCATTTCTTTGCAGAGAAAGTTGAAATGGAGCCATTATATTATAGGTTTCTTGTGATCTAGGGGCACATTTTGTAACTCTGTTCAATAAGGTATGCATTGTCATCCCTGTCACTGTAGAAGAAATTCTGGCCCCATTGAAGGCAATGGGAGTTATCACTCATTTTAGCTGAGCTAGGATTTTACCCTATCTTTTTAATGGCATTAAGATTTTGCTGATCTTTAATCACATGATCAGAAATCTCTACCCAGCACTTACTCAAAATAATTTTTAATTGAAAACTACTTATGCCTTTGACATTTAGTTATTTGCTGCACTTTCTCAATGTTGAAGTCAAGTTCAAGGTATCTTCACAAAGATTGCTAGTGCAGTGAATAATATCTATGCAAGACCAATATAAGCCAACTTCCGCATTTCCGACTTGGACCATAAATTGCCTCACAGAGTGTATGGCTGCTGCATTATTGCTGGCAAATACAGGGTTTTGTGGGTATATGCAAATGTGTGTGGGGAGAGGGGTTGCTATTGGGGTTTTTTTGTAAGCATCTCATCAAGTTGCAGTGGGGGAGGTTTAGGTTGGATATTAGGAAAAACTTTTTCACTAGGAGGGTGGTGAAACACTGGAATGCGTTACCTAGGGAGGTGGTGGAATCTCCTTCCTTAGATATTTTTAAGGTTAGGCTTGACAAAGCCCTGGCTGGGATGATTTAGTTGGGGATTGGTCCTGCTTTGAGCAGGGGGTTGGACTAGATGACCTCCTGAGGTCCCTTCCAACCCTGATATTCTATGATTCTGTGATTCTATCCAGAGATGAAAATGGGGTCACCTCAAAAACAATCATTGGACTGTCTTTGTCCATTTGGAAACCAGGGTTATTCCTTAAGTGCCAGCTGCATGCTTGGCTCTGCCTCGGCAAGCTATGAAAGAAGGTATGATCCATACCAGCAGAGCTTCCAATCTAAACAGATGGAGAACACATCCTACCGAAAGAACTAGAAGATGATGCTACCTTAGGCCCTATTCATATCCCAATGAAGTCAATGGAAGCTATGCTATTTATTGAAGTTATAATGGGGTAAGTCCTTTAATGACTTTATTTATTGGCTATGTAGGAAGCAACAGCTTTTGTTGAGGTTGGACAACCTTAACTGATTGGGTTGAAATTTTCCATGCTCGGTTTCTGCCTCAGAGTGACTTTTTTTTTTTTTTTTTGGAAAGTTGCAAGATAAAGCAGGAGTTCCCCTGCTATTGCTCTTTCCATCTGCCAGGGGCCACTGTGTAGCATCCGAACTGAGATCAGGAAGACTGTCTGTCCTGTGGTCTCAGTCTGGTGTCCTGGCAGCATAGAGGAGGTTGGAGAAGGTTGAAATAACATTACTGAAGTGCAGAGGGTGAGGAGTTGGACCTGGGGAATGTCATGGGGGAAGAGGGGGCGGGGGATGAGGGTTAGACAAGGGGTGGGGGTAACTGAAACAAAAAGCTGGGTGCAGGGAGGAGCCGAGGAGGAAATTGGGATGAGGGGGCAAGGGAGCAGGAGGATGAGGAATGGGACAAGGAGTCCAGGGGGGAGGAGGAGAAGACATGCCTGTGATGTGGAGAGGGGGTGGGGCTAGGGACTAAGACAGGGATGAGCAGCTGAAGCAGGTGTCAGTGATGTGAGACTGTGACTGCAAGTTCAACAACGCTAAGCTGAAAGGGACCGGGGCAGAAAGGTATAGAACCGCTAGACTGCATTCCCCTCAGAACCTGGACTGGAGACCAGGGCTCGTGAGTCACAGCATTCCTTTGCTGTCAGCAAATATCCAAGAAATCCTCTGGCAAAGTGGGTGCCTCATTTCCCTCTAGTGGCTGGCCCGCATAGAAGATGACAACCTACTACTGCTATTATCTACTCAAGGGGCAGAGCTCTATGCTGTGGATCTAATGGTTCTAACCTCTATCCACCTATGTGACTTGCCCAGCATCACATAGAAACTCTGTACTGGGGAAGGTAGACAACGCATTTGTCATTGAGGCATTCAGCTGCCTAAACCAGGAGACCCCCCGCCCTGCCATATTCAATACACACCTTCCAATTAGTGCAAGAAAGAAGATGCGTCCTACAGATAACAGCCTCCTTCACTCCACAACCTGATTTGTTCATATAGCAGGTTCATCCTGTTCACTGAATAAGGCCAGGGGCCCTGCAGAAAAAAACAGTATGTGATTATGTAATTAAAGGCAGTATCCTAATGCAGACACACAAGGGGATTGAACTAAGGTTGCACGGGCACCCTTGATGCTGGTCTTTCCTAATATTTGAGTGCTTAACTTTGCAACTTTAATGATATTCTTTTAAAGCAGTTTTCTTTTTTGGATGCAATTTACATCTTTACTAAATACAGCAGATGGAGAGAGCAATTCAGTGGCAGTGTTTTTATTACCATATGTTGGCATTTGCAGGCTTTGCAGAAAAGATGAGTCTTAAGGAAAGATCTGAAAGATACATTGAACCAGGAAGATCATCTCAGACTTAAGGGTAGCAAATGGGAAGCGGCTTTCATTAGCAAAGAAGGGGGCTATGGTAAGAGAGAAAAGATGCAAGCAGGGCCAGCATTAAATATAAATCCAAAAGGAATACAGGAACTTGCTAGTACATAGATGTGCTAGGAAGCTTCTCAGAAATGTCCTTCCTACATGGTGTTGGACAGGAGAACAAGTCATCACCTGACTATTCTATCTGCAGATGCAGACACAGATGTGATGCAGTTTACAGAGACCAGAACCCTGGCTGTGAGCCCTTGAACCAGCTATTGCTGTTTTGAGTCAGTGTGAGATTTATTCATAGACAACAAAAGCATAACATTTTGAAGCAAGCAGTTGGCCGAAGCTATTCCCAAGCTGATCTGACTCACCAGGCCAAAACAGGACAATTCTGAAGTATACAAGCAGAAAAGCCCCAAGTGAATACCCTCCCAGTTACACTAATTGGAAAATGGTATATATTTTCCCCCAAAAAATGTTGAGTGCAATCAAAGATCCATTTTGTTCCAAAAAAGTTTGGTTTTATGATGTAACAAAAGCTAAATTTTAATTAATTTAAAGGTTTTCTTTTTTTTTCCCTTTCTCCTCTTTTTTTTTCCACTGGAGAAGAAATGGAAGGAAAAAATAACCCTTTGGTTTTCAAAAAGTAGTTGTCCCTCCTCCCCCCCCCCCCAGTTTTTTTGGGGGGTGGGAGCTTGTCAAAAAAATCAGAAAATACAAATAGAAACAAAAATGTTCATTCTGTCAAAAAGCGATTTTTTTCCCCATAAAAACCAACCAATAAACCACTGTTTGGATGAGAAAATTTCAACCAGCTCAACCTCCTTCCTGTGGCTGCCAAACCTTCAGATGCAAGGGGCACCTGGGTCATGGGAGGACCCATCCCATCTGGAACTGGGCAAAATATTTATGTGAAGATGCTTCTGTTCCTGCCTCTGTGCTCAGGGTGTGGACCATGAGTTGTGTTGTGATAACTTGAGCCCCCACTTCAGAGGCTCTGGTTAGTAACGGTAAGTTCACAGATGGACAAACACCCAGGCTTCTTATCAGAGGAGCAGTCTGTCCAAGTTTGTCAGTTCCACAAACCGACCCTTTACCCACAATGCACTCTAGCCCTTGAGTCCTTCCCTGGAGTCAGGGTAGCTGCAGGACCTTCCGGATCACCACAGCTCTTCTCCCAGTAGCACACAGCTATCTGTAGCTATCTGGGAAGTCCCTTTCCCTTGGGATCCTCCTCTCTCTAGAAGCACTCTCCCCTAACTGAGCTCTGGTAACCTTTTAACAGCTTTGGTAGCCACTTAGCTGTCAACCAGCTACCGAGGCAGTTAATTAATTATAGGTGGGACAAGACCAGCTTGTTCTCCTTAAAGAAGCCCTCACTGGGCCCTTACTCCCTTTAGAAGGGCTATCCACCCCATGACACACATCCTCCTGGTTCCCCATCCTTCTGGTCCCCTAACATTCTCCTCAAATGCAGCCCAGTTCTGGAGAGATGCTCATTGTACCCCCTTGCTCCCCAGGTGTAACGCATTTCTCCACCATAGAATTTTGGGGGAGATGAAAGGAAACTTGGTTGCACGTTGAATGTTGTTATTTTCTATTTGGGAAGCGAACGAAATAAACTTGAAATGGCCCCTCGCTTAGCTGTCCAGGCTCACCCACACCTCTTGTTTTAGGGAGAGGCTGCAGTGAGATGATATATAACCCTCTGTTAGCTTTTACCCAGTTCCACACATTAAATTGTAGCTGAATAAAGGTCAGCGGTAGGCTAAGAAAACAGACTAAATTACACAAGCCACCTCAGTAAGGAAAGACATTACTTAAGTGTGGGGGAGGGATAGCTCAGTGGTTTGAGCATTGGCCTGCTGAACCCAGGGCTGTGAGTTCAATCCATGAGGGGGCCATTTAAGGATCTGGGGCAAAAATTGGGGATTGGTCCTGCTTTGAACTGGGGGTTGGACTAGATGACCTCCTGAGGTCCCTTCCAACTCTGATATTCTATGATTAAGTAGTACATTAAATTAACTCTTCTCTAGCTTGGGAAGTTCATCACAGACTGTGTGGCAAAGCCAATCCATGAAGACATTGACTTCCAACAGTCATTGCTGGCCCAACTTTAGGGGGCGCTGGGTACCTCGTGGGAAGACTGAACACCATTAACTCCCAATTAAATCCATGGTCTCTAGCCTACACTGCTGATGTCAGTGGACTGGAGTCAAGAGACCTGAGTTCTATTTTTGGCTCTGCTACTGAGTTCCTGCATGGCCTTAGCCCAAGTTACTTTTACTATCTCCGAGTCTCTCGGCTGTAAAATTAGGGTAAAACTTGCTTCCCTTTGCAAGGCACTGTGAGAGGCATAGCTGAAAAGGGCTACGTATTATCCATCACTGGAGGCAGGCCCACCGACAGCAATTGTGGGCCCCAGGGCTGAACAGTCAATGCGCGGCCACCGTGTATCATGCAGGGCAGGGCTGAGAGCAAACTCTCCATCAGGGGCAGCGAGTTGTATGGGCCCGTGGTGCCCGTGCTCCAGAAATATTCAGAGCACAGGGGCTCAGCTCCACCAATGTTTGGGGCTGGGTCTCTCCCCCGGCCCTGCCTGCCGCTCCTTGGCAATTTAAAAGGACCTGGGGGCCCCCATCACCACCACTGGTTGCACCACGGGGGCTAAAGTGGCTTCCTGCCCGTCCTTGCTCCGCACAGCGTACCACTTCTGGAAGCAGCCGGCACGTCCCTGCGGCCCCTGGGGTGGGGGGGTGTTTCTACGTGCTGCCCCCGCCCCAAGCGCCGACTCTGCCATTGGAACTGTGGCCAATGGGGCAACCGTGCACAGAGAACCCCCAGCTCCCCTGCCTAGGAGCCACTGCCAGAGGGGTGTGCGGGTCGCTTTCGGGAGCTGCCCAAGGTAAGCGTCTCACCCCTCCCGCACTGGAACCCCCTGCCCAGCCCAGAGCTTGCACCCTGCACACAAACTCCCTCCCAGAGCCCGCACCCCCTCCTGCACCCCAACCCCCTCCCAGAGCCTTAGGCAGGTGTGGGGGTGGGGTGGGACTTGTACCCATTCTGGGCACCACCAAAAAGTATACAAACCTGCTGCCTCTGCTCTCCATCTAGCCTTCTGTAGCCTGGTTCCCTTTTGAAGTCAAGCCACTTTACAAATCCATCTTCTGTTTGCATATACATACATTATGCAGCATATGATCAACATAATAAATGGCATGAAAAGGTTTCGCATAATGCACTGTTACAAAATGTTGCTATGCAAAATTTGAGGGGAGGAGGGCTTCTTCTTTAAAAAAAAAAAAAAAAACCTCCAACCCACTCTGTCTAAGGAAATCCTGAATGAAGGAAAAAAAATGGATAATTGGGGAGGACATGGGGATTAGAACTTTTTAATGACAGACTGACTGGCTCATGGTAATGAGCAGCTGTGGCAAAGTTCTTGGTATGGCAAATGAACACAAGTGAATTTCTGCTTTAGTAATTCCCAGGAATAAGTCTGGGAAGACAACTCATTTGTGTAAAGTTACCTTTAGCATGTAGGAATGGCTGGGGTCTATTGAAGGGAAGAAGCCAGCAGTTAAAGCTGGAGATTCTCTTAACCCCTTACTTGTTTCAGAAACAATCTTCCTAGGGAACAAAGGAAAACTTCTGCTTTTGACTCAAAATGACACTTCTGGGGGCTTTCAGGATGTTGGATGATGTAACCATTTATGCTTAACATTTATGCTTGCATAAAAGCCCAAATTAAAATAAAATAAATAAATAAAAACAACAGCCAAATAAGCAAAACAAGCGCCACTGTTTAAAAGGAACAGAGGGGAAAAAAGACCCCTCACCCTAATACAATCTTAGCTGCTTTTGTCAGATTGAAAGGATTTTATCCAATTTCCCCATTAATCAGCTGATAAAGGGGCCCCACAGTCTGACACCAAGCATAAGATAATGTCAATGTTATTTGCAAACTGCTGCATTATAGTGACAGCCTAATGTTTATTACTATCAAATTACTGTCATTTTATTAAAAGGACCCAAAGAATTGGCTTTGCTAAGTACAGCTTTCAGTCCCGCTGAAAGGAAAAGCGAGCAATTCTGCTCTCTCTCTCTCTCTCTCCCGTGCTGTTCTCCACGACTTGAACACAACATTTGCATTGGTTTGTGCAGATGGCTCTGTGAACATGCTAACTAATGTACAATGCCTGGAATTTTAAAGAGGCGGAAACCTTTTCTTCTGGAGCACTCCTTGGATTATTTTTGCTGAAAGTAGCGGAGTAGTGCATGGCCTAAATTTTTTTTTTCTGGAATGCTTATGCTGTTCGGGCTAGATTCTGCTATCCTCACTCAGGGTGACTAGTTGGTCGCTCCGCTAAGTCAGTGGGAGCACTTGGAGAGTAAGGTGCTACTCAGTTTGAGTAAGGGTATCAGAACCTGGCCCACCAGATTTGTACGTAGAGGACAGCCACAGTGTAACAGCTTCAGCAGCTAGGATCTTCCCAGTCACTAGGGCAAAATATTTCCAAAGTAGCCACTGATTCAGGGTAGCTCAATTTTTGGGTGCCCAGCTTGGCACATTTTGGACCCAAGCATGCAGCACTCCAGATGAGGTCAGTGTAGAGTGACCAGATAGCAAGTGCGAAAAATTGGGACAGGCAGTGAGGGGGTAATAGGCCCCTATATATAAAAAAAAGCCCAGAATATTGGGACTGTCCCTATAAAATTGGGACATCCGGTCACTTTAGATCAGTGGGAGCTGCTGGGGCTCCGCACCTTCGAATATCAGGCTCCTGGTGTCTCAAATTGGAAACCTGAAAATGGAGGCATCCAAAATCTGCTGCCTGATCCTGTGATGTTCTGAGCTCCTCCTACAAGGAGCTGAGCACCCTCAACTCATGGGAATCGATGGCATTCAGCATCCTTATTTAGGTGGAAGGACACAGGACTGGGTAACAAATACTATTACTAAAGAACTGAAAGACCTGCCAAGGCAGGCTCCTGAATGCCGAAACAGGGAGGCACAGAGCCCTCCACAGGTGGGAATGCTGCCCCAGAGGTACGGTGCAGCATGCTCTATGTAGGAAAGGGACCAGCAATCACACTGATTTCCGCCCCTCTTGGTGGATCAGAGGCTTTACTGCTGCAGGCAGGTTCCTAGCACCATGAGGTGCAGAAAAGCTGGAACTTGGAAAAGTGAACTCGGCATTTTCAGCAGTTGCTCGAATGTGTCATTTCCTTGGGACACAATCAGCCAGGGAGTTCATAATGTAACATTTGCACCTTGAAGAAAGAAAAGGAGTACTTGTGGCACCTTAGAGATTAACCAATTTATTTGAGCATGAGCTTTCGTGAGCTACAGCTCACTTCATCGGATGCATACTGTGGAAAGTGTAGAAGATCTTTTTATACACACAAAGCACCTCCCCCCACCCCACTCTCCTGTTGGTAACAGCTTATCTAAAGTGATCACTCTCCTTACAATGTGCATGATAATCAAGTTGGGCCATTTCCAGCACAAATCCAGGTTTTCTCACCCCCCACCCCCCCACACAAACCCACTCTCCTGCTGGTAATAGCTTATCTAAAGTGATAACCAGCACTACCAGCGCTACCAGCTACCTTCGAGACACCACTGACTTCCTGAGGAAACTACAGTCCATCGGTGATCTTCCTGAAAACACCATCCTGGCCTCTGTGGATGTAGAAGCCCTCTACACCAACATTCCACACAAAGATGGACTACAAGCTGTCAGGAACACTATCCCCGATAATGTCACGGCTAACCTGGTGGCTGAACTTTGTGACTTTGTCCTCACCCATAACTATTTTACATTTGGGGACAATGTATACCTTCAGATCAGCGGCATGGCCCCACAGTATGCCAACATTTTTATGGCTGACTTAGAACAACGCTTCCTCAGCTCTCGTCCCCTAATGCCCCTACTCTACTTGCGCTACATTGATGACATCTTCATCATCTGGACCCATGGAAAAGAAGCCCTTGAGGAATTCCACCATGATTTCAACAATTTCCATCCCACCATCAACCTCAGCCTGGTCCAGTCCACACAAGAGATCCACTTCCTGGACACTACAGTGCTAATAAACGATGGTCACAAAAACACCACCCTATATCGGAAACCTACTGACCGCTATTCCTACCTACATGCCTCCAGCTTTCACCCTGACCACACCACACGATCCATCGTCTACAGCCAAGCTCTGTGATACAACTGCATTTGCTCCAACCCCTCAGACAGAGACAAACACCTACAAGATCTCTATCAAGCATTCTTACAACTACAATACCCACCTGCGGAAGTGAAGAAACAGATTGATAGAGCCAGAAGAGTTTCCAGAAGTCACCTACTACAGGACAGGCCTAACAAAGAAAATAACAGAACGCCACTAGCCGTCACCTTCAGCCCCCAACTAAAACCCCTCCAACGCATTATTAAGGATCTACAACCTATCCTGAAGGATGACCCAACACTCTCACAAATGTTGGGAGACAGGCCAGTCCTTGCCTATAGATAGCCCCCCCCAACCTGAAGCAAATACTCACCAGCAACCACATACCACAAAACAGAACCACTTACCCAGGAACCTATCCTTGCAACAAAGCCCATTGCCAACTGTGCCCACATATCTATTCAGGGGACACCATCATAGGGCCTAATAACATCAGCCACACTATCAGAGGCTCGTTCACCTGCACATCCACCAATGTGATCTATGCCATCATGTGCCAGCAATGCCCCTCTGCCATGTACATTGGTCAAACTGGACAGTCTCTACATAAAAGAATAAATGGACACAAATCAGATGTCAAGAATTATAACATTCATAAACCAGTCGGAGAACACTTCAATCTCTCTGGTCACGCAATCACAGACATGAAAGTTGCTATATTACAACAAAAAAACTTCAAATCCAGACTCCAGCGAGAGACTGCTGAATTGGAATTCATTTGCAAATTGAATACAATTAACTTAGGCTTGAATAGAGACTGGGAGTGGCTAACTCATTATGCAAGGTAACCTATTTCCCCTTGTTTTTTCCTACCCCCCCCCCCAGACGTTCTTGTTAAACCCTGGATTTGTGCTGGAAATGACCCACCTTGATTATCATACACATTGTAAGGAGAGTGATCACTTTAGATAAGCTATTACCAGCAGGAGAGTGGGTTTGTGTGTGTGGGGGGGGTGGGGGGTGTTTGAGAAAACCTGGATTTGTGCTGGAAATGGCCCAACTTGATTATCATACACATTGCAAGGAGAGTGATCACTTTAGATGGGCTATTGCCAGCAGGAGAGTGGGGTGGGGGGAGGTATTTTTTCATGCTTTGTGTGTATAAAAGGATCTTCTACACTTTCCACAGTATGCATCCGATGAAGTGAGCTGTAGCTCATGAAAGCTTATGCTCAAATAAATTGGTTAGTCTCTAAGGTGCCACAAGTACTCCTTTTCTTTTTGCGAATACAGACTAACATGGCTGTTACTCTGAAACCTATTCCACTCCAGAGTTTTGTTTTTTCTAATTCTCTTTGGACTCTAGATTGCAGTTTCTCTAAATATTAGACAAGACTGTCTCTGTTCTATTATGTTCTACTTTTTTCATTTCCATAGTGTCCAAGGTCATTCTGACTGATCGGGTTACTGGCCAGGGGTCATTATTACACCTAGTGATGGGCAAATTACAAACTATTCAGAGTTCCCTCAGATAAATATCCAAAATGATTACTGAAAACTTTTCAGAACAACTGAAAGAGACTCATGATGCCCTCTCATCCCAGAGATGAGCAGGGCTTAGGAGTGTACATTTGTTTGGCAAATCTCCAGCTAGGGTCTGACCTGGAAGCCATGTAGAATTCAGCTAACTGCATTTCACTTGGAACCTTTCAAATCCCAAACCTAGGAAAGTGGGATAAACTGCCACAGACCAAAAGCAAAAGAACCATCAACATTAGCAAAGAAGGAAACCTTGGCATTCTTGCACTGCTCTTCTGTCCGCTTCTACTTCCAAAGGGAATTACAATCAACTGAATAAAGGCCACTTTCATTGGGATGAGTGTCCACACAGGGGTTTAATGTGGTTTAACTAATTCATTTTAAAGTCACAACTCGTTAATTTGGATTAATTTTCTTGAGTGTCCCCATGTAGCAAGCCCTCAAGCTCCTTCTCCAAAGCCAAATATTACTACATAAAGACTCCCAAGTCTGGTTTCTGAGGCATGACCCACACCACATGACTTGCCATGAGCTGAACTAGCTCAAGTTGTGGACATAGTTGATACCCCTCCTAAGACTGATCCTGACCAGAGGTAGTCTTCTCATGTGGAAGGGTGATGATGAAGATTATAGAGTAGGAAGGACAACCCAATGTGCATAGAGAGTTCCTTAATAAGAATCTTCTGTGCTGAGCAGTGTTTGTGTCTAAGAAATGGGTTCCTGATAGCTTGGCTGAATGCAGAGCTCCACCAGCTCTGGTAACTTAGTGTCAAGTGAGATTTACAAAAAGAAAAATAAATAACTCAAGAGGCATAACTGTCCGAGCCAGCAGCGTGGGAGTGAAATAATGCAGACAGCTCACCACTGGGCCAGTTCCTATGCCAGCAAGGGGCAACCTTGAGGGTGCCTGCTCATTGCCAGTTCAGTATGGGTCATCTGTGTCATTGCCTTGATTGCGCAACATGTGCAAGCAGTGGACTGCATTGGCAGTAATTCTGCACTTACTGGCCGGCAGACACACATTGTTTGAGAAAGTCAATTTGCATTGTATAATGTGTTTCCATTATACACTAAGGGCCAGATCCACAACAGGTGGAAATCCGGATACCTCCGCCAATGTCCAAGGAGCTACACCATCTGAAAATCTGGCCTTTTTGTTTCAAAATAAAAATAATAAAAGGCAAATTCAAATTAAACATACAGCACGCTACTGCTAAATTCAGGCAGGATGAGTCATTTCCAAGACATCTGGGAAACTACAAGTATTTGAGTTGTTGTAATCAACAAGAACTTAATTGCATATACTATTGACCTGTAGTACACAGAGATGGATTTAGAATCAAACATTCATAATGGGATTTGGTAGCAATAAAAATCTGGTGCGGAAGAGATTGCTAAATGCTTTTGGGGAACTGGTCGTTTCTGAAGATATAATAATTTGTGTATAATCCCAACCCGTAGCCCACTCAAGCCTCTTCAATCTGTAGACAAGAGAGAAAAGGAATTTTAAAGCCCCAGTAACTGACAAGAGTTCGTCACTCCAATGGATGTCAAAGGCTTGAGAAACAGCAACTGCTTCAGCCACTGCTGAAACGCAGCCACCCCCAGGGCAGAATGCAGCAACTGTTGACCAGCACACAGCAGTGCCATGTAAGAGATTGACGGGAAGTGAAAAATAACTTCTGCTGTTGGAACTGCAGCAGGAATTGCACTAGAAAAAATGCATAGTAATGACCCCAAGTTGGAGTTTCTGAACAGATGGGAGCTACGTTCCCTGTTCTTGTGAAAGTGCCATGGGATCTTTCAAATCCACAACTGGTGAGGTCTTTGATTTTATGTCTTACTTGAAAGATGGCTGCTCCAGGCACACAGTTCCCCTATACTCTGCTTTTGCTGCCGAGAGTGCAGTTCTGGTGTCGAAACTGCTGCTACCTTTTTTAGTTTTGGAGCTACATTTGGTCCAAGCTGAGTTTACGGAGCTAATATCATAGAATCATAGAATATCAGGGTTGGAAGGGACCTCAGGAGGTCATCTAGTCCAACCCCCTGCTCAAAGCAGGGCCAATCCCCAATTTTTGCCCCGGATCCCTAAATGGCCCCCTCAAGGATTGAACTCACAAACCTGGGTTTCGCAGGCCAACGCTCAAACCACTGAGCAGTCCCTCCCCCCATAATCTGGGTTGTTTCCAAAAACAGAAGGACAATGATCCACATATGAATCAAGAGCTGTGCAACCCACTGAGGTAACAGAGACTTCAACCAGGCTAATAAATGCTGGCCTCAAGATGAACATTAAATGGTTTAACAATACGGTTCATTTGCTTCTCAAAGGGCAAAGCCTGGGGTCAGGGATGAGTGCAGTTATAGGAAAACCCAAAAGGCACAAAACTAGTCTTGCCAGAGGGCTCAGTAGGTGATGGGTCCTAACCTGAGGGAATTCAGATACAGCTGATTAATTCATCAGCTAATGTAAAAGGTGAGAGGGAATATCTAAGCAGTGCTTGCCTAGACCCAGAAATCACTGTTATAAACGAAAGTCAGGTCATTCATTACCATCTACTCTAGATTTGAATGGCTCAAAGGGGTGCTCATTTTCCCACCGCTGTACTTTGCATGGCCTGCTCTGAAGCTCAGCAGTGTTCTGCTGCTCCAGTAACATCCCAGCCCGCGGGATATTGAGTGGCAAAATGGCTTTGACTTTGGACGCTTAGGTCCAAGTCTAGGATTTGGTGACAGGTGAAAATTGGCCTGCAGGTCCCTCCTCAGGCACGACCTATGCATATGACAAAACCACCATCTATGGCTGTATTGTGTAATTGGCATCCTGTGCTAACGAGAGGGCCAAGACTGGGCTTTCATTGGTGCTGGGTTGAGGTTCAGCACCTGACAACATTCTGTCTGGCTCTAATCAGCACTTGCAGTCCTTAGCTTTCACAGGCACTGAAATCACACATATGGATTAAACGCAGCCACAATTTTTAAAAAACACTCTCCGTCCCTTCCCCCTGCTCCCCCCCACAAAAAAACCTTGAAGTAAAAGGCAGCTTTTGAAAATAAACCATGAGCACTGGCGACTAATTCCATCCCATCGCACCCACCAAAACCCATCCAGAGACCAGTGCTGAGGCTTGATCAGCCTAAAAATCCCATTTAAGAAACCCTGAAGTCATGTAGCTTTCACTGAACATGTTAAATGTATAAAGCGCAGCTCCACGGTTATATCTAGGGCTTCTGTTGGTCAGGGTTTATTTTAGCAATGTTTGAGTTCTATGTAGCTATCCAAAAATTGGAGGAGAGGGGCTTCCTTTTTGTGTATACACATAATCCTGTTTCAAACGCCACTAGTTGGAAGCGCACTAGGGAACCTTTATCGTACACCAGCAGGGTCTATGCAGACCAATTAATACACAACACGTTAGTGCATTTTAGAAATAATCTCCCCTCCCGTAGTCCACATTACTGTCCTGAGTGGACAAGCCTTTAGATACAAATCAGGGGGCAGGGACATTGCTTCTGTAAACAAACTGCACTGGGAAAGGGGTAAAGCCGGCACAACTTGTGTAACGATTCCCAATGTTTTCCCTGCATTTATCGGATAAATACAGATTTCGTTTTCTGTATCAGGCATGTTTTATCAGTGTCGATCGGTTAAAACCTAAAATCAGAAGCCCTAGTTACAACTAATGCCAGAATACAAGGCGTGTACAAAGGACACTAAAAGGCATTGTCAACTCTCTTAATGCACCTAAAATCTGAAAGCATTTACCTGATTTTTGGGAAGGGCTGAAAATAATAGGTGATTGGGTGGGATTTTCAATAAAACCTAGGTGAGTTACAAACTCAAGACCTTTTGAAAGTCATGGGACTGGCATGTTCGGGGGTGCAATCTGGACCAGTGAGACATTGTGTTACCACCTGCCCTGTAACCCCAGGTGCCTTAAATGCTCTGTTGCTGTGGCTCCCAGCCTGGAGCCAGCAGGCAAGCATATACTGAGTGTCTGTACCTTAAACGGCTCTGGCTCAGTGCTCAGATTCCAGCCACCTGCTTGTTACACCCCAGACACACTCTCGTATCCACCAGCCTTGGTTACTACAGGTCAAGTGACTCCAAAACACTCCCATTTCCAAATTTTCCACAAGTTGCCCACATTTAGACCCCATTATTTTTATGTATAGTTGGAATTATGTTTTCCAGTGTGCATTACTTTGCATTTATCAATATGAATTTCATCTGCCATTTTGTTGCCTAGTCATCCAGTTTTGTGAGATTCCTTTGTAACTCTTCACAGTCTGCTTTTAACTTAACTATCTTGAGTAATTTTGTATCATCTGCAAACTTCGCCATCCCACTGTCCACCCTGGGGACACCACTCCTCATTCTAGTCTACCCTTTGTTTCTTGTCTTTTAACCAGTTACTGATCCATGAGAGGACCTTTCCTCTTATACCATAACAGACTATTTTACTTAAGAGCCTTTGGTGAGGAAGCTTGTCAAAGGCTTTCTGAAAGTCCATGTACACTATATCCATTGGATCCCCCCTCTGCATGTTTGTTTACTCCCCGCCAAAGAATTCTAATAGATTGGTGTGGCATGATTTCCCTTTACACAAGCCATATTGATTTTTCCCCAACAAATCATGTTCATCTATGTGTCTGATAATTCTGTCCTTTATTATAGTTTCAATCAATTTGCCTGGTACTAAAGATAGGCTTACTGGCCTGTAAATGCCAGGATCACCTCTGGAGCCTTTTTAAAAAAATGGCATCACATTACCTATTCTCCAATCATCTGGTACAGAAGTTGATTTAAGTGATAGATTACAAGCCACAGTTACTAGTTCTGCAATTTTATATTTGAGTTCCTTCAGAACTCTTAGGTGAATACCATCTGGTCCTGGTAACTTATTACTGTTTAATTTATCAATTTGTTCCAAAATCTCCTCTATGGAAACCTCAATCTGGGACAGTTCCTCAGATCTGTCACTTAAAAAGAATGACTCAGGTGTGGGAATCTCCTTCACACCCTCTTCAATGATGACTGATGCAAAGAATTCATTTAGATTCTCTGCAATGGCTTTTATCTTCCTTGAATGCTCTTTTGGTACCTCAATCATCCGGTGGCATGCTTCCTGCTTTTGATGTTTGCAGTCTGGCAGGCTTCCTGCTTTTGATGTACTTCCCCCCTCCCCCCCTTTTTGCTGTTAGTTTTTGTCTTTTTCTTTAAGTAGTTGCTCTTCAAATTCTTTTTTGGCCTGGCTATTTATACTTTTACACTTAACTTGCCAGCATTTATGTTCCTGTCTACTTTTCTCACGAGGATTTGACTTCCAGGTTTTAAAGGATGCCTTTTTGCCTCTAACCACTTCTTTTACCATAATCACATCACAATAGATATAGCCAGGTACTTAAAATTCTGACCATTGTTGAAAGATATAGATGGATCAGGAGGCCTGTCTTAAAATACAGCTGAGGCTTTTTAAATTTTAAAGCCTATTAGATAGAGCTAATGGGAACAATACATTTACAGATACATGAAATAAGGTGGCGCTGCGTTCTGCCCAGAGAATGTGAAATGCTGCATGTACTCGAAAGAGAGTAAATAATACATTGCAGGTGCTGGAGTTTTAATAGTAAAAATCTTATTGAAAAATAAATGCTTGGGTGCAATTGAAAATGCTACCTGCTCTCTACCATGTCTCTGTAATAGACAATAGCAAGAGCCGCTGATTAATAAGCACCGCTGTTTACTGAAAAGCCATTGGATTAGCGGCCTGCCCACGTACACTGTGCTCCATTTGGCTTATCAAAAGAGAACTCTTGTGTCATAGTCAGTGAATGCCAGTGCTGTGGGGTAGGGGGGTGGACACAGAGGGATCATCTCTCTCCTATTAAAATTTATTGCATATAAGACGTATTT
This sequence comes from Eretmochelys imbricata, assembly GCF_965152235.1. NCBI lineage: Eukaryota > Metazoa > Chordata > Testudines > Cheloniidae > Eretmochelys > Eretmochelys imbricata. The sequence goes on from NC_135573.1 coordinate 14,058,352, forward strand.
GTTATCCTCTCTCTCTCTCTGTTGGGGAAGGGGTTGTTGTTTTTTATTTAGTAAAATGTAAGCGGTGGGAGGGAATGAAGTGAACGTCAATTCGTGCAGGCTGGTAAGGAAAATCCCGACTGAGGAAAGCACTTAGGCAGGCGCTTAACTTTAAGCACGTTTAAGTCCCGTTGATTTCCCTGGAACATAAGTACGCCAGGTGAGGTTTTTGAAAGCACCTAAGTGACTGAGGAGCACAAGTCTTATTGAAAAGTTGATGAGGCTTGTGCCGCTAAGTCACCTGGGTACTTCTGAAACCCCCGCTCCCCAGGCTTGAAGTTAAGCACATGCTTAAGTGCTCTTGCTGAACAAGGATGCTGTCCCAAACAAGGTGTCTCAGTATGTGAATGCAGATGGAAATTCAAGTACGTACATGTTGCTGGGAGAGAAAATTGAGATGCTTAAGCGATTGTGTCCACTCCCCCTCACCTGCTGATGTCTATTGCTGTAGAACATCTATTTACAAACCAGGTCAGACTCGCAGAGCTGCGAAGTAAAAATAGAAAAGCTATTACAGAGCAGACAGGGTCTGAGACGCGCGTTTCACTGCAAGGGTCAGGGCCACGGATTTGGGTTTTTCTCCTGTAAAGTGAGATAATATGTAAGTGACGTGCCTCACAGCTGGGGGGGGAGGGGGATGGAGGGGAGAGGGAAACCAAAAAGCTTTCCATGGTCACAGTTTAAGCAGCATGTCAGCAGCTGCAAGGTGCAGCTCCTTCGGGCTGCCGTCAGCCTTGCCCGGGAGTGATCAGTCTCTAGATGTGAGGTGCAGGCCACTACTGAGAGCCAGAACCCTGGAGTTCTGTGCAGTGCTAAGCTGGCTGAGGAGTATATTAATCAGGCTCTCTTAGCTGGCACTTTATAACCTGAAGAAGCTTCTTAGAAACCTCTTGGAGTCTTTCCCAGGCTGTGACCTGAACTGTCTCTTCAGGTCGCAGACTCTGTTACATTAAAAGCCTGTGGATCCCACTTGGACTGTTGTCTGATTTAGCTATTCTTGTAACTCACTGCAGGGCCTGCTTGGCAGAATATTTACCGGAGACAAGGTCTCAGGGCATGTCTCGTCAGTGTTTAACTTGCACCGTGTGACACCATATCGACTCGACCACTTGTTTATAGAGCCCTACTGGGCCAGGGGCCATCGGATGTGCTGGATCACCTACCTGTATTCATTGAACAGGGTGTGTCAGTGGATTGCTGTCCTTTGCTTGAGTGATATTGCTGTGCAACCATGCCACCGTGGGCTGTGATCGCATCAGATCACAAAATCAGTGCTCAGTACCCAGCACATGACAGGTTTCAGAGTAACAGCCGTGTTAGTCTGTATTCGCAAAAAGAAAAGGAGTACTTGTGGCACCTTAGAGACTAACCAATTTATTTGAGCATGAGCTTTCGTGAGCTACAGCTCACTTCATCAGATGCATACCGTGGAAACTGCAGCAGACTTTATATATACACAGAGAATATGAAACAATACCTCCTCCCACCCCACTGTCCTGCTGGTAATAGCTTATCTAAAGTAATCATCAGGTTAGGCCATTTCCAGCACAAATCCAGGTTTTCTCACCCTCCACCCCCCCACACAAATTCACTCTCCTGCTGGTGATAGCCCATCCAAAGTGACAACTCTTTACACAATGTGCATGATAATCAAGTTAGGCCATTTCCTGCACAAATCCAGGTTCTCTCACTCCCTCATCCCCCTCCAAAAACCCACCCCCATACACACACAAACTCACTCTCCTGCTGGTAATAGCTCATCCAAACTGACCACTCTCCAAGTTTAAATCCAAGTTAAACCAGAACATCGGGGGGGGGGGGGGTAGGAAAAAACAAGGTCGCTATCTTAAAACAAAAAAACTTCAAATCCAGACTCCAGCGAGAAACTGCTGAATTGGAATTCATTTGCAAATTGGATACTATTAATTTAGGCTTAAATAGAGACTGGGAGTGGCTAAGTCATTATGCAAGGTAGCCTATTTCCTCTTGTTTTTTCCTACCCCCCCCCCAGATGTTCTGGTTTAACTTGGATTTAAACTTGGAGAGTGGTCAGTTTGGATGAGCTATTACCAGCAGGAGAGTGAGTTTGTGTGTGTATGGGGGTGGGTTTTTGGAGGGGGGTGAGGGAGTGAGAGAACCTGGATTTGTGCAGGAAATGGCCTAACTTGATTATCATGCACATTGTGTAAAGAGTTGTCACTTTGGATGGGCTATCACCAGCAGGAGAGTGAATTTGTGTGGGGGGGTGGAGGGTGAGAAAACCTGGATTTGTGCTGGAAATGGCCTAACCTGATGATTACTTTAGATAAGCTATTACCAGCAGGACAGTGGGGTGGGAGGAGGTATTGTTTCATATTCTCTGTGTATATATAAAGTCTGCTGCAGTTTCCACAGTATGCATCCGATGAAGTGAGCTGTAGCTCACGAAAGCTCATGCTCAAATAAATTGGTTAGTCTCTAAGGTGCCACAAGTACTCCTTTTCTTTTTACCCAGCGCATGCGGCTCTTCAGAAGTTAATCTGCGGCTCCTTGCATAGGCACCGACTCTGGGGCTGTAGCTACAGGTGCCAACTTTCCAATGTGTCAGGGGTGCTCACTGCTCAACCCCTGGCTCTGCCCCAGGTCCTGACCCCACTCTACCCCTTCCCGCACCCTCCCCTGAGCCTGCCATGCCCTCGCTCCTCCCCCTTCTCCCCCAGAGCCTCCTGCACACTGTGAAACACCTGACTGTAGCAGGTGGGAGGTATGGGGAAGGAGAGGGAGGCACTGATTAGTGGGGCTGCTGGCAGGTGGGAGGCACTGAGGACAGGAGGGGGGATCTGATGGGGAGGCTGCTGACATATTACTGTGGCTCTTTGGCAATGTACATTGGTAAATTCTGGCTCCTTCTCAGGCTCTGGTTGGCCACCCGTGACCCAGTAGGTTGAAGGAAACAGGAGGTAAATAAGTAGGTGATCCTCATCCCTTTGTCAGTATCGATCCAGCAAATGGTGCTACAGGCTTCTGTTGGAAGAGGCAGCTAATAGATAAGATTACAAACAGAATTTCTGATCCCCTGCATTATATTTTGATTGGATACAGTATTCTGTATTCTTCCTAGATTCCAGAGTACCGTTGCTTTGTGCTTGTAAACAGCTGCTGTGTTCCACCCCAGAGCTGGCTGCAGTTCAAGGAATTCCTTCACAATGTGCATTAGGAATATGAACTATTCTTATCACATGCCTTATATCGTTCATCTTGGTAGCCTAAGATCAATAGTCAGGCAATGGCATCCAGTATTCTAATATTCCCAGACTTACCTTGGAGAGCTGTAATAATTCCATGGCAAATCCCTACAACCGAGTACCTCTTCTTGTCACCGTGGTGCTATCCTGCTTTCATGTCTTGCAGTCTGACTCCCTTCCCAATGCTGATCTTAACAAGTAGCAGAGAGTTTGCCAGCATAACCAAGCAACAGCAGCCTTGCCCCTAAAGTGTATCCTTTATCCTAGTTAAAAGTGACAGCGTCACATTATTACAATCTGCTAGCCTTAGAATAAATACAGCATGGGTAGTGGGTACTTACTCTCCAGTGGGCCTCAATAATCTCCTACATAGACCTTCTGTAGCGTATTCCTTTGCTTCTAAAACTGCAGCTATTTGGATGGTGGTCCGTGTCCTCTAAGAATTGCATGGGGACTACCAACTATTTAGAGTGTAAGCTCTAAGGCAGGGACCTTCCAGATATCTCTAAAGAACCATGCAACCAATGGCATTTACACGCTCTGGCGACACTTCTTAATACAAAACAAACTCTTGGAGGAAACACTGAGTGATGCAAAAGCAGATGATGAGCTTTCAGGTAACAGAATTCAACTCTGGGGCAGATACTGGCCCACAGTCACTCAACTAAATTCAGTGGGATTGCACAGGAGTTAGCCCTGTTGGCTGAGCTTGCTTTTCATCTTAAGAAACAATATAATTGTCCCAAATTCGGTGTCTGCAGCTTTCTATGCAGCTGCACACCCACTCCCATCCGAGGTTCCAATGGAAGCCACATCCCGTAGCTGCTGGTACCATGTTGTCATTCATTACTAGGATCCTACCTGATTCACTGCCATGAAAAACGCTTCACGGACCGTGAAATCTGGTCTCCCTCCTGTGAAATCTGGTCTTTTGTGTACTTTTACCCTGTACTATACTGATTTCACGGCGGAGACCAGCGTTTCGTAAATTGGGGGTCCTGACCCAAAAGGGAGTTGCAAGGTTATTTTAGCGGGGGTCATGGTATTGCCACCCTTACTTCTGCGCTGCTGCCTTCAGGGCTGGGTGGCCAGAGCGGCGGCTGCTGACCCAGGGCCCAGCTCAGCAGGCAGCAGCGCAGAAGTAGGGGTGGCCGTACCATACCACGCTGTCCTTACTTCTGCGCTGCTGCTGGCGGCGGCTCTGCCTTCAGAGCCAGGCTCCCAGCCAGCAGCCGCCGCTCCCCAGCTGCCCAGCTCTGAAGGCAGCGCTCCGGCTGCAGAAGTAAGGGTAGCAGTACCACAATCCCCCCTACAATAACCTTGTCCCCCCACCCCCCAGCTCCTTTTTGGGTCAGGATTCCTATAATTACAATATTGTGAAATTTCAGATTTAAATAGTTGAAATCATGAAATTTATGGTTTTTAAAATAATATGACCGTGAAAGTGACCCAACTGGACAATGAATTTGGTAGGGTCCTATTCATTACTTCCCATTCAGGGTCTGCTACTGATGGAGAGTTCTCTGGTTGAGTCTTGATCCTCCAGCTACTGAATTGCTGAGTACTATGGAGCTTGATTAGGTTATTCATAGTAATGACCTATTACAGGACTTTCCCACTGTCCTTCCCGAGGCATAAAGCTCATAATCGCTATACCCATTCCTGTTAATGTGCTGCACAAAACAAAACTAGACAACTAAGCTTTACATTGCTGGGGTTGAACTACAGGACCCTAACCTCCTGACCGTCTTTATGGCATACTACAGCAGTTCATGGACCTATGTAACTCAGCAGTCATTGGTTGTGCTAGCCACTTGTCACATTACAATGGCAATACAGAAAACTGCAGGCTATGCAAAGATCCTGAGGTTCTAATGTCAGAATCTTTCCCCATTGCCTTTTAAATCCCCTTTGAGTGGTTTATAAACAGTTGAACAATGCAAATGAGCTTATCCTTTCAAAGACTGAAAAGGAATGTTTGAGAGTGGCTGCAGCAGCTTTAATTGACTCCGTTTTTTTATACCAGAGTATTATATCCCTCCCATATTCTTTTTAATCTAATGGAATTTCTAAAAAAAAACAACTCCAAAACCCTAAATTCGGATTTGAAAAATTAGCATCATACAAGGGACTTGTATAACTTTTAATTAATCTCTTGATAGGACACACGGACCACACATCCTATTAAGTGACCTATTTAACAACATGGGCTAATTATGGATTTTCACTGCAAAAGCGTCATCTGAACTCTGGGCCTGTTTCTTACTCCATTCCTGTGATTGGGGATTTGGTTTGGTGGGAGCAAAGGTAGATTTAAGCCTCCTTTGCACTCTCCAAATTACAGGGCCATGTAGACAGCTGCCTGGTGGTCAGTGTAAGTTAGAGCAGCCTCAAGGCTATTCTAACATACGCTTTGTTCCATAAGTCCTCAGGGAAGCAAAGAATAGCTGTAGTGTACCACACTCTGGCCATACTTTCACATGCCCTTGGTACACCCCGTATGCATGGGACTGTGAGAAGGACTGGTACAGAGCCTTTGTACCAGCTGAACACTGGCCAGGAATAGCCTCTGTAAAACAGCTAATCTCAAGAAGACATTTCTGCCTACTTTAATGCTGCCAGAATGGCATAAAGGAGCCTTAGAGTAACTGGGAATCGGCCCTTCTCTGTCTTTGATGAAACCAAGATCCTGACAACTTGTATTCATTAGAGAGCCCATGGCACTCTCTCCAAATAGGGTGTTAATGCTGGAACATTGCCCAGATCCAATTAAAGGTAATTACATCATGCCTGCCTAAATACCCTCTGCAGTTTCAATTACTTTTCCTGTCCTGAACTTGTGCAGTGTTGCCGGGCACTGAAATATAGCTGCTGACTTCCAACCTGGAGCTGGCTGCCTTCCAGGAGGGAGTGAAATGGTCCAAATGTATTACCTTTGACTTACTTCAACAGTGTTTTGTGAAGGTTAGTCAGATCCTCAAATGATAAGCCCTGTGTAAGTGTAAAGTCTCCAGTTCCCATTGGCAGGAGTGTTACATTACAATACCACTGAATTTACTCTGGACACCAAGTAGGCAGTGCATCCAGCTAGTGCCTAGATAACTGGGCTTTCCCTCAAAGGATTGACTCTGGGATAATGGCATACCAAAAATGAGCTGTTACTTACTCAGCGATACAGAACTGCACAATTGGCTATGTATATTGAGGGGGTTCCCCTTTTGTTTGATGTGACAAGTATTGGCCACTGTTGTGGGCAGGCTGCCAGACCTGATGGACCAGTGGATCTGAAACAGCAAATCGCTCAAATAATTTTTTGGCACTTATTAAAAAATAAGTTTTTTAAACAGTAGATAAACATTAGTCAGAAGTTCATGCTACAATTTTTCAAAGCGGCCTCAATTGTGGCACTTTTGTTTCAGTTTATGCCTTACACCATAATGAATGAGTTATTGTTATAATGCAAGTGACCCTGATGACATATAGCCCTGAGCTGCAGGGGAGGAGGTTAAAACACCCACCTAGGACTTTGAAGACCTCAATTCAAGTCCCTGCTCAGCCACAAACCTCCCCTTGACTTTAGGGAAATCAATGAGCCTTTCAATCCTCCATGTGCAAAATGGGGGTAATAGCACTTCCCAACCCCACTGGGGGTGTTGTGATCATAAATACCTTAAAGAATGCGAGGTGCTCAGATACCAGGATAATGGGTGCCCTATAAGTACCTAAGATAGATACCAACACATAATGCTGACAAATGATCTTACTAGACAGGTGGTAACAAGAGGGCTGACACTTTGAAAATGAGCAGCTATCATGTGGTTGCCCAACAAAATCTGTTAATTAAAATAAATATAGAAAACCATTTACTAAAGGGACTAGAGAGCTCAGGGAATTTGTATTGTGATACAGAGCCTTTCATTTCCCAAGTCTTAATTTCCACTCCAGAGCGGACCAACGGTTAATAAAGGTTGTTACAACCTAATGATTTGGGGAGGGGGAGGGTCATATGAAAAGAATATGATGGTGTTTTTCTCCTCACTTTAATTTCTTCAAAGGTACTATCATTTTATATTTTTTTTACAAAACCAGTTTTACAATGCCAGTCATGATCAATTAAAAATGAAGGTCCCAATTACAATCCCACAAAACAACAAGAAACATCCCCTCAGTTCCTGACATGTATCTTGCTGTTCACCGAAATGGAATGATAACTCACTCAGACTCATGTACTCTCCTCCCTTAATACACTCTTTCATCAACCTTCAGATGCTTTCCATTTTTTAAGTAGCAATCTTTTGCTAGTCAGCTGAATCAGCAGATGTTGTCCTGTAATTTACTAATGGGTAGAATACTTCTGAGGTCCCCCAGTAGAAAAAATGTAGTATCCAAGGGAATACCACTGCTCAAAACATATTAGCTTTTTGATATACTTCAGGCCAAATTCTCAATAGGTGTAAAAAGCTGAAACACAAGTGGAGCCAAGTTAATTTTCACAAGCTGACAATCCAGCACATCGTCTCAGAATGTACATACAAATGACCATTCTCAAAATGCATACAGCAAGGTAGCATTCGGCTCATTTTAGACTTGTCATTTGCTTTGAACTCTATATTTAGGCACTCTGAACGGAATTCTTAAACAAATAGACCAAAATATTGCCATCCAAACATGGCAGCACAGTTGAGCAAAACCCACAAAGGGTAACTTGGCTTCAGGTAATATTTTGATGCCCTAGCAGCTGCATGCATGGGAGACAGAAATGAGTGATCTTAAGCAAGAATAGCTATTTTACATAAGAAAAGGATTGTTGAGCAGGCCACATGTGGTCATGCCATGGGGAAATACTTAACTAAACCAGGAACCATTCTATTCATCATTCATAAGAGACCAGTATGGTTCTCAAGGAGATGCCTTGTATAGCTTGTCTTCTACTAAGACAGGACAGGACACCACCACTATAATTATTAATTCAACAGATAATGAGGCAATATAACAACTGGGAAAACATCGACATTAATTACTCAAGGAAGATTTGGGAATGAAGACATCGACTTGGGGTCTTTCAACAAACAAATCACCACTAATAGGACAAACTCCTATCAACCAGAGCACTCAGCACTTTGCAGGAGATGGAAGCTAATTACTAATAAGTCAGTAGGTTCTCTTAAGTGGGCTATTCTGTATACAGTAGTTAGTGATTTAAGTTCAAGAGTGAGATTTTGGCATCATTGAAGTTAATGATAAAACTTCCATTGACTTCAGTGAGGCCAGGATTTCACCCTATTTTATTTGCCTAAATGACATCTCACTGTCCATTAAAGTGACCAGCCTATATTTGTGTTCCATACAGCTCTACAATACTATTAATAGAATAAAAACAATCTGTGAAAATAATGTTCAGGTTTGCAACAGCACAAACTGTTTTTCGCCTTCCTCTGTAGCATGGGGCACGGGTCACTTGCTGGAGGATTCTCTGCTCCTTGAAGTCTTTAAACCACGATTTGAGGACTTCAATAGCTCAGACATAGGTGTGAGGTTTTTTGCAGGAGTGGTGGGTGAAATTCTGTGGCCTGCATTGTGCAGGAGGTCAGACTAGATGATCATAATGGTCCCTTCTGACCTAAATATCTATGAATCTATGATTGAAGTTTGATTTTTGTCTCTGACTGGCAGAAATAAAAACAGAAGCTTGTTTAGCTAGCATACGGAGTCCAGGGTAACTTTCTATCTTGAAAGGACAAGAGTAATGTTCACTGTTTAATGTACTAAAAGAGATTTCTGATCAGTTTTTGGCATAAGCCTTCATTAAATTAAATTAAATTATTTTGATCATACAAGCCCCAGCTATAGGCGTTTGGCAGAAGATTTGAGGCATCTATTAAACCTGTTCCATAATTTGCCATGTTTATTAACTGTGCCATACATTCTTAATATTTTCCAGTGAACCATTTGGTAGAACAGAGTAAAACTACATATGAGTCAGCTTTGTGTTTGCTGCCGGTTAACGTTTCTAAGCATTTTTAAAATAAGGGTTTGTCTGCAATATCCTCTCAACTCCCACTTTGTGAAAAGTCTGCCTGAACACATGGGGAGCTCATTGCAGGACTAGGGTCTATGGGAGCATTTTTTGTTTTAGCAGCATACATTTCAGCTATACATGCCTTTAATAATTCCCTTTTCCAAGACTCTCTATTAGTGTTAAGCAATTCCTCAGGCCATTTAACCTCTTATTCACGGTTTTGGGACCTGAGTTATTCCGTGTGTGTGGGTGTGCGCGCAGATGTGACAGAGCCAAATTTCTTGGATGATCATTGTCCTGGGCGCTTTTATTTTAAGACAGCCAGCTTAGTACAAAGGTGTAAAGGTGAGCATGGTATAAGATCCTAAGCAGAACAGAAAGTGGGGCGGGAAAGGATGAGGGGGGAAAAATAGGAGGGCAGAGAAGAATTTTTCATTTAACTAAATTTATTTTCCCCTGTAAAGAGTTTAATCTACTCCCAACCACCAAAGTCAGATTTGATCTGATTTATTATTGCATATAGATTCATTGTATCCCTTTGGTTTTTTTTTCCTGAATATATAATTGCTTCAGCTGTACAGATGAAGAGCTCCAAATTGAAAAGCAGTAATAGGATCAGCCTGAAGTCATAGCTAATTCACATGGTCATCGGAAATTATTATTAAATCTATGAATGATGTTCAAATTTCCAGGAATTGTTTCTTGTGGCTCAGTTATAAACATCATGAGCATCAGCCTCTAATGGGGAGATGCTCGCCTCAAGAAAACCACCAGCATAATTACTGGCAAGATAACATGGAGACTGAAACATCTGTTGCTAGAGATGGTCAGATTCGCCACTCTCTTATACCACCGTTATATTTTCCCACTGAGATGTGGTATAAAACTGGTTACCAGGACAGTGAATCAGGCCCACTGTCTCTTGGTGAGAGTTAAAGCAGAGTCCCAGGCACACTGCTGCTGCCCATACACAAGTATAACCTCTTGTGAAACGCACCCTGGGACCAAGGGCCAGATCTACAAAGGGATTAAGGTGCCTAAATCCAAAATTTAGAATCTCAACCCCCTTGTACAACCGCCACCTAACCCTGTTGGTGCCTGAAATCGGCCCATGGGCTGTGTGCACAGCTGTCTCTGTCCTGACACCCAGCTCACATCTAAGCCCCAGTGGGATCCTCAAAATAGGCATTCCCCAACAGACCCCAATCTGGTAAATATGCTCAGATGCCGCCCTAGATCACAGCAACTGGATGAGTCTTGGCACAAAGCATAGCTAGAGGAGGTGGTGCAACCCTTTGCCCAGTGGTAAGACCACTTGCACTGGACCCAAGAAACCCAGGTTCAAATCCCCATGCTACCTGATATGGAGTAGGGACTTGAATCAAACTCTCCCACAAGTGCTCTAGGCACTAATGGGTGAGGAAGAGGAGTGGTGGCTGCTCCTTTTGCTTTGTAAGAAATGGCCAACCTGGTTTACACGCCTAACTCCAGGAGAGGGTTCACTGCAGAGAATCCCAGCTGGGGATAGGCACCTAAATCCCGGAGTGGCGGCTTAGGCTACACCCCTCTTTTCAATTTCCTATTGGCTAATCTTGGAAAGCTCCCAGCTCAGCATGCCAGCTTTTTGTGGATCCCATTCTCAGGTCCCTGCTTTTCCCATTGAAGGAGATTGGGCACCTAACTTGGGGCTGTGGATTCCAGTAGGCAACAGGGAATCTAAAGTTAAGCCTTCCAAGGGTGAACCTAAATCCCATGTATGGCTCTAGCCCCGAGGATGAAATCCTGGCCACACTGACATCAATGGCAAAACGCTCATTGCCATCTCTGGGGCCAGTATTTAACACAAGAAGTTTGTCACACACATATGGAAGTCTACTTGGTATGTAGATATAGGTATTTAATTTAGGACAATCTTAATCAAGTTGCCTGAGTGCGTACAAATTACATAGTCTGCAGTCATACCATTTTGTGTTGTGATCTGATCAGATTCCTCAAGGTAATCAAGTTAGGCCAGGCCTGTACTTATGTAGGAAACACTAAGAAAATACCAGAGATGCTGGAAATAGCTTTTCCCTCTGAGTCAGTGCCAATGTCATTTTGCACCATGATATTTGGAAGCCGTGCTGTTAGAGTTGCAGTTTAATTAGATAAGGCTTAGAACTGAAAATCTGATACTTTATTTGTAAGAGATCACTGTGTGACTAATCCCCGTGTCCTCCTGACCAAATTACAATTAAAGAAATTTCCCTCTGCTCTCTAAATTCCCTCTGCAGAGTCAGATAAATGTATTCATTTCCCAGTCTTACATACCTGCGTAGCATTTGCTATGAAAAGTTAAACAGCTGCTATTTCACACCAGAGATGCCTGCGTTTTGGTGTGATGTGAACTCATCCTTATGCAGTGAACACCTACTTCATTTGAAATGCTTGAGGCTTGTTTATTTTTAAATCACTTGTAGGTCTTCTGGAAGGAGCTACAGCAGTGCAGTTGTAGTATAGTGAAAACAGAGTAAAAAGGAACATTCTTGGAAGATGTAAAACATAATTTTGAATAACTGAAACTTTAAGGTGATATAGCTAAGTGGTAAAGAAGTCACAGGAAGACTATCCTTTTTGACTACACCTGAAGCTCCTTCCAAACAACCAAAGGAGAAAAGAACTAAATGATACTCCATTGGCTTAAGGTAGCTTTGAGAAATCAACGTGAAGAATAATCTAAGATCTGAAATCAATTTTCCCACCTCCCTATAAAAATCCTTAAAGACAATCTTCAACAGCCACTAAATGGTAATAAAACATCTCAATGTGCATTGATGGAGATGAGGAGTTTGAACAGAAGACACTTAAGTTTAGTGATATTCCTTTATTTTTCAAAAAAAGTAATATTTTGACTTGAAAATATACACTTAGCTAAAAAGAAAAGTCTGGTCTCAGTATGGAAATGGATTAACTGGCATGCACAGTGGCCGAACTTGTTGAGTTTCAAGAACTATCAGAAAGGAAAATGCATCCGATGGAAGTAAATTTCTGAAGCATGGGTGGAAAGCAGTTGGCTTTGCAGTCAGCTTTGCAGTAAGAAAAGGTTAAATTACCAGAAGTTTATTTGGGTTACAAATTATCACAATAAGGACTAATATAAAAATGAAAAAAACATTGAGGAAACAGGTTTACCAGGTACAAGAGAGCATATTTATCAAGACACAAAAACTAGCTTGAAATTCTTTCACTGGAAAACATGTGACCTTAAATTATAAGAGTAGAGAAGATACTTCTGTAGATGTAAAATTATAACCACAGTATACCATAGAATAAGTGAAAGACAATGAACCATATAATACAGTCCACAGTGATTATGACCTTCATGTTCTATAAACAAATTACTGAAGGAAATTGAAATTGGGTTTATTCTCTCTCTACTAATCAGTCTTGCGTCAGGCACATCTGTTTACACTGAGCCTATGAGCAACACAATAGCTTCTGTGTAACACACTTGTTTTCATATTTACTTGTCCATGCTGCACATACAGTAGATAAACCACTTCCAAAAGTTAACTGCGGGTCTAGTCATAAGACTCCACACAAGGTTCGCTCATAGCTTCTGTGTAGGATTTACAAAGTCACTGAAGGAACATAAGGATGCATTATTGCTTTGTACTAGAGATTTAAATGGAGATTCTTTATTGACTTCTACATAAATAACATTGTTAAGTCATTAAACAATTAAGGGTTTTTATAGCAGTTGTTAAAAATAAAGGATATAATATGATACACTTTAGTACTACAGTCCGTAAAATACTGGAAGAGAAACAGAACTGCATTTTCAAATTCCAAAGCTGATTTCATTGTTGACTAGGCACACTGGTGAATATAATAGCCTAAGCAGTCCATAATAATCACGACAGAAGTCCCTGGAAAAGAGGAAAACAAAATATGTTTATGTACTGGGAACTAATAATTATTACTGACTCTCTGGAGACTGTCAGATTACAGGCAGTGGAAACTGGCAATTGGAAATACAATAAATTTCTGTAGATTTATGGAAAAGAATGCAAAAAAGGAGCTAATTGTTTAAATTTAGTACATAGATGACAATAAAGCCTGTGTGCAATATGGAAAAATTAATAATTATATGATTCATCAATTGTTAAGATATTATTCACTTGTGCTATTGGATTTGACTCTAGCGATATGTAGTGATTAACCAAAAGATGTGAGAATATAAAATTCTACACTGAATGAGCTAGCTCTTCTTAGTAATTAAGTTTGATACACTGAATCAGGATTATCTAATATCTAAACTATCTTCCTTGGTAGGTTATTCCATTATTCCAAAGAAAGCTGGAGATATAATAATAATTCCAAAGAGGATGGGTCTAGACTGTTCTCAGTGGTAGCAGATGACAGAACAAGGAGTAATGGTCTCAAGTTGCAGTGGGGGAGGTTTAGGTTGGATATTAAGAAAAACTTTTTCACTAGGAGGGTGGTGAAACACTGGACTGCGTTACCTAGGGAGGTAGTGGAATCTCCTTCCTTAGAAGTTTTTAAGGTCAGGCTTGACAAAGCTCTGGCTGGGATGATTTAATTGAGGATCGGTCCTGCTTTGAGGAGGGGGTTGGACTAGATGACCTCCTGAGGTCCCTTCCAACCCTGATATTCTATCATTCTATGATAATAGACGAAAATAAGGTCAAAGTGGGTTATTTTAGCAAGTGTTGAGAAAAGATTTATACTGCAAATACTGAACCTATAAAAGTGTCTAAAATTCTGCTTCAATGTAGTTTCAAAAAGAAAAGGAGTACTTGTGGCACCTTAGAGACTAACCAATTTATCTGAGCATAAGCTTTCGTGAGCTACAGCTCACTTCATCGGATGCATACTGTGGAAAATACAGAAGATGTTTATATACATACAAACCATGAAAAAATGGGTGTTTACCACTACAAAAGGTTTGCTCTCCCCCCACCCCACTCTCCTGCTGGTAATAGCTTATCTAAAGTGATCACTCTCCTTACAATGTGTATGATAATCAAGTTGGGCCATTTCCAGCACAAATCCAGGTTCCCCCCCCCCCCCACACACAAACCCACTCTCCTGTTGGTAATAGCTTATCTAAAGTGATCACTCTCCTTACAATGTGTAAGGAGAGTGATCACTTTAGATAAGCTATTACCAACAGGAGAGTGGGTTTGTGTGTGGGGGGGTAGAAAACCTGGATTTGTGCTGGAAATGGCCCACCTTGATTATCATACACATTGTAAGGAGAGTGATCACTTTAGATAAGCTGTTACCAGCAGGAGAGTGGGGTGGGGGGAGAGAAAACCTTTTGTAGTGGTAAACACCCATTTTTTCATGCTTTGTGTGTATAAAAAGATCTTCTACACTTTCCACAGTATGCATCCGATGAAGTGAGCTGTAGCTCACAAAAGCTTATGCTCAAATAAATTGGTTAGTCTCTAAGGTGCCACAAGTACTCCTTTTCTTTTTGCGAATACAGACTAACATGGCTGTTACTCTGAAACCTTTCAAATGTGGTTTCAGTTTTTTGTTTTTGACAAAAAAAGATGTTCAATCAAATCCTTGCAGAAAGATCAAAAATATGGACATAAATTATAAAAATATTCCCTGTCCAAATATTTTAAAAATCTAGTGCTGCTATGGTCACTATTCACAAGGGTTCTTCTGTGTAGATTTAGATAAGGTCATAATAAGACCCATTAACTAAAACTGGGCCTAAGTGTGTAAGGGCTGCAGTTTTCATTTGATTGGTTCATAAACTGCATAGGGCTTAACATCAGACTTTTTATGCAACCTTAACTCTTACACTGAAACTATTTTTTTAAAAGCCATTTTGAGGATGTGGACAAAATCATGTTAACATAGTAATTAAGGGTTTAACCCAGAAAGCTATGAACATTCAGAGAAGACAGTTTCAATATACCCCACTCTATTGTGCCTAGGAATAGCAGCAGCTGTAGGAGTCAGCCTTGCTCACTGATTTTGGATCTTTGCAATTATTCTGGCCAAGGCAGATAGACGTCTCAGCTGAACTCTTTAACCTTTACAGGTCCTATGGGGCCTTTTGGCTAAATCTTAAATTAAGTCTTGAATTTGTTCCAGCAAACTTTGCATGTGCAAATGCAGGTTTTGTATATGCAAATGAAGAGACCTCCTAATGTTACTGTGTTAAACAGTAACTATGTATGCATTATTTAAAAATATATAGCTCCATTTAGACTACAAATTGCAAATTAAAGGCACCAAGTTGCTGAAAAAGCTCCAGGAACCATTTATTAATCAATTAACCTGGAATTTGAATGTTTCTTATGGGATTAGCAGCTGGAACTACCATTCAAAGTAGGAAATAAACCCGTCAAAAGTTAAAAGTTTCTGTCCTAGAATGACTCATTTTTTTATCACACAGCACATAAATATGGGTGAATTATTTTTTAACCTAGTATCTGACTAACTTCATTAGAAAAAGTAATCCACAGCAAACATGCACAGAAGCAGTAGATTCACAGCTCTGTAAATACATTTTTATGGGATTTGACTTTCCCCTTCACCAGTATTCAACATGTTTCTTGTGCAGAAATGTTCATTTTGGTTCACCAAGTCATCCTCTACCAATTTTTTTCGCTATCAAACTGTTCCCCACGAAGTTATTCTCAGAAAAAATATGGATTGGGACCTTTCTGACTAAAACTGTCAACATGCCTTTTCTATCAGGATTGAAGTTCTCTGTGGGGGATTGATGACATAAAATTATACTCATTTCCCTCTACATTCCTCTATTAGCAACTGCTTTACCTAGTTAGCTGAAATTCAAAGTTAATTCTTAAACCTCAAGAATAGATATAATCCAACAACAGCTAGGGGCACGATGGGACAGTTCAATATTAAGCTTTGCGTGTCAGACTGCTTGAAAAAAAGTACTTTTCTTTTTGGCAGACTCTTAAAGTAACTTCAGAATTCAAAATAATCACTGACTTTAGTGATTATTTAAGGATTAATCCAGAGCCTCGCAGTCATTAAAGTCTTTCCATTGATTTCAATGGGTTTTGAATTAGGCCCTAAAAATTCTTTTCTCTGGTACATCTTTTATCAGAGAGTTTAAAATATATGAACAGGTACATACCAAAGCATCAACCGATTTAGGTTTTTGTTCTCTTGGATTCCCAAGACGTTTACCGTTTCCTGACAAGAGAAAAGATCTGTTTACTAAATACAGAAGAAGACTTTAAAATATAAACTAAAACCAAACAATTCAAATTAAACTATTATTAAAAAGACAAACTGAATCATTAAGGAAAAGCTTTTGAAAACATTTGTAATGTTTAAGCACTGTTCTCAGTTACTAGAATTTATGGAAAAATAAGGTATTACAAACTACTAGTTATGAGGTTTTACATTTGTTTAATAGGGAATAGTTTGCCCAAATTAAACTGACTGAGCTAAGGATTTTTAGATTACTAAAACAAATTAAACTTTTTAAAATGAGAATTTAGGTGATCTTAAAGCCTTTCTAAAATCTAAAATGAAACTTTCTAATTTGTATTCTCCCTGATTTTATTGGTTATATTAAGATAAATTAAGTGAGATTAAAATCTTATTTGATTTATTTACCTTTGCAAATGAAGACCGTTTTAAGGGTTACACATCCTCTGCCTCTGACGAAAGCGACCTCAATTAGTCAAGTCAGAAAGTCTTTAAAAGCTTTGTGTTTATAGCTTCCAGCACGGAGCGAGGTGGTCATTAAGGTACCAAAATTCTCATAAAAATTCCAAAGTTGCACTAGTGAAAAAATGCTCAACAAGATGAAAACTAGTCACATCTTTTTCAGAAAATTCATTAGCTATTTTAAACCATTTTTAACCAAGATTTTTTTTTATATGTGGCATTCAAGCAGATCCATACCATTTGGATATTTAAACATCATTTAAATCTATTGTGAGTATATAAATGTACATTTAGGTTTATACCATTTTTAAAAAAAAAGCTGTACAGTGTTTAGTATGAGCCTTTTATGTTGATCATTGTTAGATGAATTTCTCCCTGTTTACTACTATTTATGAAGGTTTATTATAAAATAAACTAAAGCATAAAATTACTCTCACACACACTGATTTTCTTTCAAAAGTTTATTTAGTATCAAGCAAGAGTAAACTTTGCTTAACACTACAGAACATTTCAAGACTTGAGTTACAAAATACCACATTATTTGCATTTGTAATTTGCTTCCCTTTTTACGCATGTTTGCAAGAGAAAAAACTAGCAAAATGGTTGAAAAATAAAACTAAAAGAACTAAATTGCTGAAAACCTTTAAAATAAAAGGTTACGCTTATGTTAAAAGAATGGATTAACATATTTAGTAAACCTAGTTTTTGTTTAACACTAGTTAATCAGAGGTTATTTTTTTTGATCACCTATTTTTCAAATACAGTCTGGAAATAACAAAGTTCCTTGTTTTACATATCTTTCTGTCCAGGTTGTTCTTTCAACAGAATAGTTTAAGTTCAGTCCAACCATTCAATTTTTACGCACTTTGATTTACTAAAAAGGGATTGTTTATAGAAAAAAATTACTTGGAACAGTATACAGGACTGGTGGAGATTGGATATTTCACAACATCAGACAGTACAATCAGTATCTGGCATATGGCTGGTCTCTGTAGATTCCCTTTGTTGTCCTTGCTGAAGGTGCCTTGTGTCTTGAGTTGGTCCATTCTTCTTGCCCTGCAACGAGGAAAAGCAATCATAATTAGATCTTTCCTAATGGTCCTTGTGGCTGTGTTTGTTTTTACTTATAATTTTTTTTAGTTTAATTTTGGAATTCAGTGCTTTTGCACTGACAGTTGTAGAGAATGAAGTCTAATATTTAGCCAAAGAACTGGTGAACTTCCCCATACTGCTCTACCACCATGCCTCAGTTCTGACTGGGATTAGCTGGGGATGAGAATGTGTTTAGGTAACTATGATATTCAGTATGGCCTCTGATGAGGCTGCAAAGAAGGGTGAAACTTTGGAGGTAGATTGTGACGTGGGTACTTATACTAACAGGACCTGGAGTAAGAACATGAAAATCTATGTAGGCTACTGAACAGCTATAAATTCCTCCTCCCACCTAATTTCTTTTTGTCACTACCAATTTAGGACTACTTTGAATTAGAAAGCTACAAGTGAAAAGTTCCATAATTCCACTATGAACATTTGTGGCTTCCCTTTTGAAAAACACAGCCTAATACAGCATTTGAGATAACAGTGGATTTCACAGAAACAAATATATTTCCTGTAAAGTGCAAGATCTACAGAGCTGGATTTTTTTTATAATCTTCAAAGAGCAAAGGAAATTGCTTGCCTCGCTTGTAACAACAAAATGAATAAACATGCAAATAAAGATTTTCACAACACACACTGAACTGCATTATTAAGACCGAATCAGAGTCCAAATGTGCTAGGCATAGAAAGACATAGGAAGACATGGTCCATCCCAAGGTGCTAACAATCTTTCTGCAAATCTCGAAATATGAGGCACACTTAACATTTTGTACTATACTTCTGGCAAACAAGTTTGCCCTGGCAAATAACAAGCTATCAGTTTTAAGTAACAAAAGATTTAATGAGAAAATTTTAAATTTTTTTTACCTTAAATATTGTAACGCTACAAAAGGTTACATCCTCTTGTGTCCTGCATTAGGCAGGTTGTAAGCTTTATCACTATCGATTTTTCCCTTAGTGAGATACTCTGAGAAATCAGACCCCTACTGTCAAACAGTTAACTTTAATGCTGAAATATACAATGATTTAAGCAATGCAGTCCACAGAGACCACTTTAAAGAACCATGAGGGGCAAAAATTGCTTGAAGTGACCTCCTCTTTTGATGAACTCATCTAATTAATGACTTTCCCTCAAGTTATTTGCATCGATTCAAGCTGATGACATGTGGCAAACCTATATGTTCAAAGCATTTGTTATGACAAACAAATCTTAGCTGAGGTCATCATTGCTTCAGGGAGGAGATATCGTAAAATGCACTTCAAAAGATACACCAGGAAATGGTTTTCAGTTATGTTCTAAAAAATGTCATAACATCCATTAACCACAGTCATGATTCACTTGCACCAGTCACTGGCAATTCATGAGTTTCTGAGCTTCCTGACTGATTGAAAACTGCATTTCTCTGATCTCTAGCCAGAGGTCTAACATTTATCCATGAAATAAAGGTGCCTTTTAACATGCTTTATGCTTCTAATCCATAACAGATTCCTTTAATTAAACCGGTCACTGCTGCACTTCTGATTTGAAAAAAATAATCCTACCATTGTGGCATATGCTTTTTGCTTTATTATGCGTTGTCTTGCCTTCGCACAAGTACTCCAGTACCCTGGTGTCTATTACATATCGAAAATACTTTTATAACTTTTATATAATTACTACCTGCTTGAGTTTACAGAACTGGAGCTTGGAAATGAATTTATACATCAAAAGACCATAAACTAAGTGTGAAATGTGCTCAATTCAGCCCTGCTTCAGCAAAGAACTTAAGCATATGCTCAAGTCCCATTGACTTCAATGAGTCTTAAGCACATGCTTTACATTAAGCATACGCTTATGTTCACTGCTGAATTGAGGCCTTATGGCTCAATTCTTTGCCATCCTTACTCACACTAAATATGATTGAAAAAAGAAAAGGAGTACTTGTGGCACCTTAGAGACTAACCAATTTATTTGAGCATGAGCTTTCGTGAGCTACAGCTCACTTCATCGGATGCATACCGTGGAAACTGCAGAAGACACTATATACATAGAGACCATGAAACAATACCTCCTCCCACCCCATTCTCCTGCTGGTAATAGCTTATCTAAAGTGATCATCAAGTTGGGCAATTTCCAGCACAAATCCAGGTTTTCTCACCCTCCGCGCCCCCCCCCCCCCCAAAACTCACTCTCCTGCTGGTAATAGCCCATCCAAAGTGACCACTCTCTTTAAAATGTGTATGATAATCAAGGTGGACCATTTCCAGCACAAATCCAGGTTTTCTCACCCCCCCACCCCCCTCCAAAAACCACACACAAAAACTCACTCTCCTGCTGGTAATAGCTTATCCAAAGCGACCACTCTCCCTACAATGTGCATGATAATCAAGGTGGGCCATTTCCAGCACAAATACAGGTTTTCTCACCCCCCCACCCCCATACACACACAAACTCACTCTCTTGCTGGTAATAGCTCATCCAAAGTGACCACTTTCCCTACAATGTGCATGATAATCAAGGTGGGCCATTTCCAGCACAAATCCAGGTTTTCCCACCCCCCCCCCATGCACACACAAACTCACTCTTCTGCTGGCAATAGCTCATCCAAACTGACCACTCTCCTTACAATGTGCATGATAATCAAGGTGGGCCATTTCCAGCATAAATCCAAGTTTAACCAGAACGTGGTGGGGGGGGGGGGGTGGTAGAAAAAAACAAGGGGAAATAGGCGTAGGGAGAGTAGTCGCTTTGGATAAGCTATTACCAGCAGGAGAGTGAGTTTTTGTGCGTGTGTTTTTTTGAAAAAAA
Source organism: Eretmochelys imbricata (assembly GCF_965152235.1). NCBI lineage: Eukaryota > Metazoa > Chordata > Testudines > Cheloniidae > Eretmochelys > Eretmochelys imbricata. The sequence goes on from NC_135573.1 coordinate 14,079,197, forward strand.
GGGGGTGGGGGGGTGAGAAAACCTGTATTTGTGCTGGAAATGGCCCACCTTGATTTTCATACACATTGTGAGGAGAGTGGTCACTTTGGATAAGCTGTTACCAGCAGGAGAGTGAGTTTGTGTGTGTGATTTTTGGAGGGGGGTGGAGGGGTGAGAAAACCTGGATTTGTGCTGGAAATGGCCCACCTTGATTATCATACACATTTTAAAGAGAGTAGTCACTTTGGATGGGCTATTACCAGCAGGAGAGTGAGTTTGTGTGTGTGTGTGGGGGGGGAGAGGGTGAGAAAACCTGGATTTGTGCTGGAAATGGCCCAACTTGATGATCACTTTAGATAAGCTATTACCAGCAGGAGAGTGGGGTAGGAGGAGATATTGTTTCATGGTCTCTATGTATACAATGTCTTCTGCAGTTTCCACGGTATGCATCCGATGAAGTGAGCTGTAGCTCACGAAAGCTCATGCTCAAATAAATTGGTTAGTCTCTAAGGTGCCACAAGTACTCCTTTTCTTTTTGCGAATACAGACTAACACGGCTGTTACTCTTAAACCTAAATATTATTGTACGCTGAAAATAATCCCATTGATTTGGGGGAATGTAGTAAATATGAGTAAGGGTGGAAAATGTAGCCCTTAGTGCTTATTTTTACTGTTATATGGCACAGATAGCAAACAGAATTACAAAAAAAAAAAAAATCCAAAACCCAACAAATATGTCTCAGTAACCATAAATCTTCCATATCTATAACAATGGGACTCCATATCAGCACAGAAGTCGATGCAAGTGTATCCTAATGCAGGATTGCAGCATTCCTCATGAAAATTCTTTTCGGTTTAAATTGATTTTTGTTTCAAAATTCTTTAAAATACACTGACATTTCCACTTGCAAAGCTACTCACCATAAGAATCATATGTTTCCTCACTAAGTCCGTGTCCATAATCATAGTAATCTGTTCCACTGTATGAAAAAAAGACAGACAACGTAAGTAATGCCATTAGAAATGTAGTGTTAAGCAGCATGTCTTAAATCATGATGGAAAAGAGTCACAAGGGACTTAGGCACTTCGCCTTTTTAGGTGCCAAAGTCCAACATTTAGGTGGCAGTGACATTCAAAAAACCATTTTTTAGCTGCCATCTGACGCTGTCGGTGCCTAAGTTTCTGCCAGAAGGCATGCAAAATCATCTAAATCTTGACACTGCGCAGCTGCTCGGTGCCCTAGCTTATTTTACAGGGACAACATCCCACAATGTTCTCATGGTCCATACATTTGTAACTATGTATAACCTTTTGCTTTTTGATTATTGCTTTAAAAATATTTTACATGTGATCAAATGTCTATTGGATGTTTGCAGGACACTAAGCTACAAATAAGAAACACAGTTTAAAATACAAAATACTTGGTACCCAGTAGCCAAAGAAATCCAGATCCAGTATGGAATACATGACTATTTGGAAAGTAACTAAATTACAAACTGCTACAACCAAAGCCTTGTCTTCACTAGGAAAAAAACAAGCTGTGTTCTTAACTTATGTTGGCTAACAAGTGCTAACTAACATGAAGTAAAATGTAAGTCAAGATAAAGCAATTTGTAGTTTTAACAGGAGTTTGAAGATAGGTAAACCACGGGCTCCCCCATAATCCTTTTATGTACAGAATAAACAATAGATGTATTGCAGTTGCATTTAACTTGCAGAGAGAACTACAGAGCTGAGACAGGTAATAAAACAGAGTTGTCAAATTTTGGAAAATACCTGGCCCAAACGTGTAAAAATTCTGACATATGTAAATACAAAACAATAAGATCAGTGAATGAGTATCTGTTAATGCCAGTCTAAAGCTTCCTGAACTAAAAATTCTAGTAGTGTCTGCACTGTGAAATTCTGAAGACCTATATAAAAGAGCTAAAATTCTCATCTATGGTTTGTCCACCCATGTGATACAGACCTGTATATTAAGGACAAAAATTTGAAGCATACAAAGTAGCATAAATTTGTCCTACAACAGTTCAGTGATAAAACAATCTTAGTTTTGACAATCCAGAACTTTAAATTGACATTCTCTATCATTTCACACAGCATCAGATTATTTATTGTAAAAGACTGTCATCAAGTCTAGAGGTCTATAGCAGCTGAGCCCCATCCCTGTGCCTGTCAATCCTGTCAGATTACTTTTGCAGTGTTTCATTTCACAGACCTAAAATGTCTATTAAACAAAAAATGACTCACATTTTATGGCATGTAAACTGCAAAACCAATAAACACTGGAAGGGAGAAAACCACTTATTTGCATTATAAGTACATCAAAATTTATCTTTATTACCTGACAGACTGTCCAGCATTAATAATCAGGTCAAATAATAATGTAAAGTGCTCAAAGTTGCTCATTGAAGAGCAATGCTCTCTCTCTTCCCTGCACCCTCTCCTCTCAGGCTCTATTACAAAGTAATGCTGCTAAACCCTTTCATGGCTGACTTCTGTCTGAACTTGAGAGTCCATAAACAAATATGAAATTTTACACAAGAGGGCAATGGAATGTTTGTAACACAGTGAACATATTTGATGTAAATGGTCGTAGGGAGGACTGAGGAAAGGAGAAAATATAGGAAAATTGTAAGACTACCTATCTATCGCAGGTCTTCCTATAGTTAGAGCCCCGTGAAATTATTTTATTTTTTGGGAATTTTGTCTTATTTTGGTTTATGCCCAAACCCTCACAATCCCCCCCATTGTAATAACTGGCCCCACAAATTTACATATACTGTAAACTTAACTGTAAGACAATAACGTTTATAAAACACTATGTTAACCTATAACAACAAATATTAATGGAAAAAAGGTGCAAAAGGGACACAAAAAGACTAAATTAGTCCAAACAAAAAGGCCTATTGATATAACCTCAAGGACTGTGTTAACATCATGTCTGGTAAACAAGAGAAGCGTTGGATGAGAAATCAATGAACTAAAATTGGTGTGCTCAAAATGAGGTCTAATTAATGGGCTATTCCACCTGTCACTCCCTGTTTATTCTTTTAAAAAGAAAAAGACTTTTTGGGGAAAATTAAGGGAAGAACAGATGTAAATGCTGGCTGACTGAAGAACTAGAAAAGGGGAAGGAGGGAGCTTCACCATGACAACTGTCACTCCTATTTTCTCATAGGACCCCTGACCTTCTTTGTACTAATCCTGAGAAATGTCCTGACCAGGCCGGGCCAGAGAGAGGGAGCCAAATTTCATTGCCACTCCACTGGCCCCGGCTAGGTCTCCAAACACCACATGGGAAGTGAGACTTTGCCGCCTCCCTCTCCATGTGTCCTTTTCCTTCCCACCTTATTTCTTTTCTTTCCTATCTCCCCTTTTCCTTGTGTCTAAGAGGAGTCTGGCTTAAATGGCCAAAACTGTATATTTTGCAACACCGCTTTGAACCTTTGACCAGAAAAAGGCAGATAAATGCAATTCCCTAAACAGCCCAACATTGGTACAAGTTTGCCAGGTCTCAATACAGCTAATAAGACCACATGTTATGCCCGTGTTTCTCCAGCAGTGAGGCTGCAAATGCGTCAGCACCAGAGACAGAGGCTGCATTTTCTATCTTTGCTGTTCTCTTCTTTCCCCTCTTGTTTGTTTTTGTCTTACTTTGTCTTCTAGAAAACAGGACTGGACTTCAAACGATAACAGCAACAATGATAGCTCCAGCTCATTTCAACTAACTTTTTCTCATTTCCCTAGAAAGGACAGTTATTACCATTTTAAATACCACCAAAAAGAATCATAGAATATCAGGAATGGAAGGGATCTCAAGAGATCATCCAGTCCAACCCCCTGCTCAAAGAAGGACCAATCCCCAACTAAATCATCCCAGCCAGGGCTTTGTCAAGCCTGACCTTAAAAACCTCTAAGGAAGGAGATTCCACCATCTCCCTAGGTAACCCATTCCAGTGCTGTAATGTGGAGTAGGGTTTCCTTTTAAAAACTTGTTCCAGCTAAAAGGAAAGGGAACACGGGTTGTTGTTAGAATAAAATTTACTTAATAGTTTATATGTCAAATGCTTTAACTCTTTTTCTCTCTTTTCTGTATCTTTAATTAAAGGTTAAAAGGAATTTTAATGGTATGTTTGCAATGGTTCTAAGTAGGCTGAGGATTCTGTATACAAAACTCTGTATGTTGTTTAACACTGTTTAATGTTGGACATTGACAGGGTCATGATAACACCTTTGACTCCTTGGGCCTCTTTATAACATCTACATTAATATAACACCTCTCCCCCCAACAACCCTGACTCCAACTGCCCCCGTGCCCACAACCCTTGCCCCTCTGAGCCTTAGACACCCTCCTCCCCCGACTCCTCCAACCTTTGCCTGACGTCCAGGCACGCTCGTCTCAATACCCAACCCGGGCCCTGACTCCTCTGCAGTGATGCCTAGTGCCCAGCCAGGACTCACCACTCCATCCCATAGAAGGAGCGGAAACCTGCAGTGCCACGACTCCTTTGATGGGCGTGCTCAGGAGAGGTTGAGCACCTGCTTTCCATAGCTCCCTCACCACAATGACTGCCTCACTCAGGTGTCTGCCTCTCTCCTGCACTCTTCATGCGGCCGCCAAATCCCCCTACCAGCCCCGCCTCAGCACGCACATTACACATGCACCATGAATGTATGGGACCCAGGCAGGGCCTTCCCTGGGCCGGTGCATGCTGTATGGTGGAAGTGATCCTATTAGCTCACTGTTTGCAGTTGTGGGTGCTGCCACTGGCCACTGAATCTCCCATGGTTGATGAGAAGCTTCGTTATTTTTTTTTTGTTTTCATTTTATATGTAGTTTTTTGTTTTATTTCTGGTTATTGTGTATTTGAGAAAAATATGAGGCTCTACCCATAGTGCCTATCACTGCAGAGTCTAAGCAGTGCTTGGATTCAAAAGGTAACACCCCATATTTTCTTGGATTTATTAGTATATATCCATCCTCTTTGGAAACATTTTATATAAAATATGAAGGTACTAAAATCACATACAGAAGAACTGTCTCATCCAGGAGCTAAAGATTTAGCTTTTGGTAACTTTCCTTTTATAGCTATTTACTTATAGATATTTACTATTGACAGCGCTGAGCACATTTTATAAAGAGTCTGCTATATTAGAACTTAAGCTTCCTTTCAAATTAAACATTTGAATTCATCCGCTGAAACAATCAAATAATTTCTATTTTTATGGCCATCACACTCCTCACAATTTACACCTATGCAGAGGGCCAATTTAAGCCTGCTATGCAAATAAAGGGATCTTCAGTTTCCAAAACTCTCAAACACTTTCAAAAGCATTAAAATATAAAATAATTAACTAAATAAAAAGTTAAAATATCTGAGTTTGTAAACAACCTGGATGCACATCTTTTTCACATATGTTAGAGCAACAAGTGCTTCAATATCTAAAGATGCTGGTTAAAGATTGCCTAAAGTTTGTATTTGACTTTAAATTATCTAAATCAAGAGCACTGGAGGAGGCGGGGGAAATCTACTTTGTCAGTATTTCAATATTGCTCAATAATTTTTAAAATAAAAAAAATTTCTTTCCTCACATTTTTTCTTTCTGAGATTCTCTATGCTTGCCCAGATGTCTGAGAATAGCTCCTTCCTGCCAGCAGATGGAGACAGTACTATGAAGCTTTTTTTGGTGATCTCTGCTCTGTTTATAAATAGGGTCCTACCAAATTCACGGTGATGAAAAATGCGTCACGGACTGTGAAATCTGGTCTCCCATGTGCTTTTACCCTATACTATACAGATTTCACTGGGGAGACCTGTGTTTCTCAAATTGGGATTCCTGACCTAAAAGGGTGTTGCGGGGGCGGGGGGTGGGTCATGGTATTGCCACCCTTATTTCTGCGCTGCCTTCAGAGCTGGGCAGCGGAGAGCAGCAGCTGTTGGCCAGGCGCCTATCTCTGAAGGTAGCTCCCCACCAGCAGCAGTGCAGAAGTAAGGGTGGCAATACCATATCATGCCACCCTTACTTCTGTGCTGCTGACTTCAGAGCTGGGCAGTTGGAGAGTGGCAGCTGCTGACTGAGGGCTCATCTCTGCAGGCAACAGCACAGAAGTAAGGGTGGCAATACCCTACCATGCCACCCTTACTTCTGCACTGCTGCTGGAGGGGGCTCTGCCTTGAGAGCTGGGATACCAGCCAGCAGCTGCCGCTCTCCAGCTGCCTGGCTCTGAAGGCAGTGCTACCCCCAGCAGCACAGAAGTAAGGGTGGCAGTTCTGCAAGCCCCCCTACAACAACCTTGGAACCCTCCCACAACTCATTTTTGGGTCAGGACCCCTACGATTACAACTCCGTGAAATTTCAGATTTAAATAGCTGAAATCATGAAATATATGATATTTTTAAAATCCTATGACTGTGAAATTGACCAAAATGGACCATAAATTTGGTAGGTCCCTATTTATAAATATACTGCTCACCCATGTTGGCTGAAGCTTTGAAAGCACTAAGGACATATTTTCTCAAAAATATGTAACTTTAATTCTGAATCTAGTCTGACTGCCATTGGAATTTTAACTATCTAACAGATGCTTCTGTACATTCATATATCTAATATCTACAACTGTTTGTGTGTATGTAACTACCTGGATTTTGATAGCACCCGTGTAGTATCTTAGAGCTGAAGGGAAGGGAGAGTCTGAAAGATAGTAAAGAAAATTAAATTGTCAGGTAGGAAAAAATTCGCTTTGATTTTCTGTGCCAACCTAAAATCTTGGAACCTCACAAAGCGGTATGTACACAACAGAATGAAGGGATTAGCATCCAACAATAGACTTCAGTATGCTGCTCCTAATTGCTGGAGGCTGGACATTAATCATATAATGCTTAGAGAGAGTGTGAAGTGAGGCCCAAGTAAGTAGTTTGCATATTGCCAGGAGGGTAGTGTCTGATTTCTCTGTTTAAGAAGTCACTACTGATCAAGCAGAGTGAGCTTTGAGAGATTCTGTCACTTCCTTATCACCACACAAGTAAGCCACTTGGATGAACTGTTTTATCCACTTAAACAACATGGTACATAATGTGGACCTGCAACTGCCTGTCCTTTCTTGATGCAGTGTGAAGAATGTGTCTCTAATTAACTGAATTTATAAGTGTAGAAAATAGTGTAGAACAGGGCCTAAATTCTCCAATTGTTTTTGCTGTGTAGACTGTTTCTAAAAATAAAACTTTCGTAGACCATAGCTACAGAGTGATTTTTCATTAGGATACAAACAACAGCTTAGTAAGGACTTTCAGCACCAAGCTCATGCCTCAAAGAGAAATGGCGGATTGATTGCTGGCCTTAACTACAGCCTGTTATTGCTGGAGATGGCTGGATGTTCCCTAAGTGACAATTATCTCCAGAAGAGTGGACTTCTAAAGGGCTGGCATTGATTCCCAAGTCCAGCCCATCTTGTAAGGATATTTGATATCTGGACAATCATAGGCTTAAACAATCTACATAACCACAAGACAGTGAACATATTCCATATTTTTGCATAGTGCACATGGGTGTACTCTAAAAATATACTATTAGCGATGAATTGGGATATAATGGCTCTCCAGGGATCAGTACTACCACATATCAAGGTATTCTCTAACAGACCACCTTACAGGGGCGTGATTGCTAAGGTTGAGGAAGTGGTCTCAGAATGGCAATTTGTAGTTTGGGGAGAAACCCAGACTGTTAACTCTGATAGGGCTGGTCACTGGAGTGGAAAAAGAGGAATATTCTGGATGCTCTTTTTCCCAGTCAGTGCCTAGAGGTTGCTTTGAAGTGTAGTTCATAAGCAGCCAGTTGGTAGTTCTGGGCTGGTGCAAGGCATGGTGGAAGAAGTGACAAGCAATCCATTGTTTGTTGCTTTTGCTTCTCATTTTGCAATAGCAATTGTTTGTTTTTTGCGGGCTTTGAGACTAACCCCTTTGGGGAGAGGTCAGGATAGCTTTAGAAAGAGTAGTTGAGGAAACACAGTGGCAGGGAAGTTTTTGAAGAGCGCTTTATGGGTAATGTCCAGTAAATTCCTGCTCAAGGAGACATACCCACACTAGCTTTGACTGACCTAACTTGCTGAAAATAGAGTGTAGCCACAGCCATACAAGTGGGTGGAAGAGCTAGCCACCTGAGTATGGCCCTAGCATCTTGGACAACTAGGTATTTGGGGGGGCTACCACTGCCACTTGTACCACTGTGGCTACACTCAACTTTTAGCACTCTAGCTTGATTAGAGTGGGTCTTGATCATAGGCATGTCTCCTTGAGCTGAAATGTATACCTCTAGGCTGGAGTGTAGACATACTCTATGTATGTGGACCCTTTTGTTTGGCCCGTGACAGACTGATAGCACAGAACAAGCGAACAGGGAACAAATGGCCTGTCAAAACAATTGTCTTATTTGGTCTGCAACCCCAGTTATGACACTGTCTGACAAATCCTCTTCCCCTGTCTTGCCCTCTCAAAAGTTATGTCAAAAACCTAAAGTAAGTTAGCTCTTCCTGTGTGACCGGTCTCAATATTAAGATATTTTCCCATTAATCAATTGTGGGAAATATGTCCTGGATTTTCCTGTTGGACTTAGTTGTTCTCAAGGTAGGGGAATCCTCACATCTGGTTTATTGCCTTGAACATCCTAGCGTTGAGTTCCTGTTCCTGTGTTCTTCTAGATCATCAGTGCCTGTTATGGACAATGCAACAAGACATGGATGTGGTAGTGTGTTCTGTCATAAAGGTAGGATCAGGCGGATGAGAGTTACCATTTTCTTATGTCTTCTGTGTTAATCAGCAACATACAAGGTTTTCATTCTGCCGGAAATGACTGCCCAAGTTAAACCAACAAGACTGTCATACAAACGAGATGACATCACTGAAAATATTTCAGCATATTGTCTTTATCTGCTGACAGAGATGAACTGTAGCCAAGCATATGGACTGGTACAGATGATCAAAAATAGCTGCTGGTTCATGAATCACTAGAAAAAAGTTTAGATACTATTACTCCCCCATCCCAAACCAACCACCCACCCCACTATGTTAAAAGAACATTAAGGTTGCACAGTCAAGCACTCAAAAAATTAGGAAATGCGAGAATGAAGGTTGCTTTTGCAAAACTTAGTTCAGGCCTCCTGGCCATATGCATTTTCACAGTCTTGAATTACATACTATTTTTAATCACAGGACCCCTGTTTGCTTTCTTTAGTGCCAATGATGGACCTGCTCTGGGGCTGAATCAGAATCTTGAAGGGGAGATTTATTTGTCCCTGCTCTCATTCTTGGAAACAGCTGAACTGTTTTATCTGAAAATTTTCAAAATAATTCAGTCTGACACACCCCCAGCATGGAGAATTTCAACCCAAACTGTTAAAGTTTGGCAGCATCATAAGGAACTGAAAATAGGGTCTTACAATGCAAAGCGTCAGGCAACCTTGGTGATAAGTGATGCCAACAGTCCTGCCTGGAATAACCACTGTGGCCTTAACAAATTTATTGTTCAGCATAGTATCTGATGTCCAGAATTTTTAATACTTGAATATTAATTACAGTCAGATGTTATTAAAAATTTTGTGAATCAAAATACACACACAACACATTTAACATTGTAAATGAACTTCAATTATTTTAGAAATTTTGAATATAGCATTACAATTTGTGCTCTCCTTTGGTCTATGACAAGAATAATTTGTTAGTCACAGAACTGCTGCCCTACAATGATACCCACAAATATTGCAAAGTGAACATTAAAAGGCTTTTGTTTTTAATTCAGCTGCTGTAGACAAGGTGCTCCTACTTGGGACTCTTGTTTCCCACTGCAAAATATTAATGCTGTACAAAATGCTGAGAAAGGCAGCAGAAAGGACACATGAAGTGGTGGTGATTGATACTTGTCGCTATCACACTGCCAGCAGGAAATTGTCTCCCCATGCTGCAGACGAAGACATAGCATGAGCAAATTCCTCCCTCAGTAGCAGCTTTCTCTCCTACTTTGTGTGTCAGTCACTGGACACTATACATGCAGGTGACCTGAGAAGTCTAAACCAGGAAGGAGGTAATGAGGAGCCACTGAATCGACAGCTGAGCATACAAGATCATAGTAAAGGCCCACTAAGCTATGAATATTTTTGCTTACAGCCATCTGCCTTCTGGTTCCATTAGGCTCTGAAAGGACATAACTAAAATAGGTAATTAGTTCAAAAGGGTAATAAGGGCTGACACTGCTCTCTGTTCTCCACACACAGCTTCTGATAATAAATGTGTTATGTGGACAGTGCAGGATGGTGGGTTTTTCCATTTACCCATCTTTGCATGTTCTCTAAAATTGATTGTAAGATTATTCCCGCTGGCACAGCATCCACTTTGAATAGAATACTGACCAGAGCAATAAGAGCTGTGGCCACTGTAGCCCCCTGTAGCCCACTGTAGCCCCCATCCCTATTTGGCATCGTAGATGGTCTAAAAGTTGCAGCTGTTGGTAAGGCAGCAGAATTCCACTCTGTATATTTTGGAATGATTCCTAGGTGCTCTACAGTTACTCAAGCAGCCATAAGAACAGAAGAATGGTCACAGTAGGTCAGACCAATCGTCCAGCTAGCCCAGTATCCTGCCTTCTTACACTGGCCAATGACAGTTGCTTCAAAGAGAATGAACAGAACAGGGCAATTATCAGGTGATCCATCCCATGAATCCAGTCCCAGCAACTGGCAGTCAGAGGCTTAGGGACACTCAGAGCATGGGGTTGCATCCCTGATCCTCTTGGCTAATAGCCATTGACGGATCTTTCCTCCATGAATGCATTTAATTCTTTTTTGAGTCCAGTTATATTTCTGGCCTTCACAACATCCCCCACAAACTAGTTCCATAGATTGACTGTATGTTATGTGAAGAAGTACTTCCTTTTGTTTGTTTTAAACTTGCTGCCTATTACATTTCATTGGGTGACTCCTGGTTCTTGTATTATGTGAAGGGGTAAACAACACATCCTTATTCACTTTCTCCATGTCATTTATGATTTTATAGATCTGTATCATATGCCCCCCTTAGTCATCTCTTTTCCAAGCTGAACACTCCTGCTACTGGTTTTAAACTCTCCTCCTAGGGAAGCTGTTCCATATCCTTACTCATGTTTGTTATCCTTCTCTGTACCTTTTCCATTTCTAATGCATCTTTTTTGAGAAGCAGTAAAGGATGGGTATTGTCTACCCTGTCCCTGATACCTACAGTGATACAGTGATATTTCTTGGATCACAGTTTCAAAGAAGCCCCCCTCTATTTTCTTCTCTAAGGGAGAAAGTGGCCTGGGTCACTCACTATAATAAATTAATAACCGCAGAGAGGACAGGTTTATCTCTTATTAGAGATAGGGATCAGGACAATGGCAGCAGCTCTAGCAAATGGAGAGGAAACTGTGGCCAGCATCAATCCATGGCTGTATTTAAGGTGCATACAGCACCTTTGTTGTCCCAGTGAGTTTATTTTCTTTAAGTTTGTGAAATAATTGGGTCAGGTGTCAGCATCTTGCTCTGCCTTTAATGTAGCTGCTGATCTGTTTCTCTGTCATCTCTGTTGTGACACGTTTCATATATTGATAGATATTCGGTTCCATATTATTTTGTTCAGGTAGACTCAAAATGGGGACAAACAAAACAACGTGGCCTGTAAAATACTGTCACATACACAGAAAGTGAGTATGCAGACTTCCTCCTACCCAGCTCTTTGGAAATGTTACTTGATAAGATCATAAGAGACCAATTACCATGTCTTTATCAAAGTCGCTGAAGAAACAGCTACTCCAATAATTGTACTTACAAGTTCCACCAAAATTTCCTGTAAATTCTGATTCTCCCAAATGCTCTTAAAAAGGACTACACAAGTGACTATTCACTCCATAAGTTAAGGAAAAACAACATTAACTTCTCATCACTTAAAAAAAGTGTGTATACATTTAAAATGAAAAATGTTCCCTCCATTAAAATATTGCATAAACAAACTATGCAATCAAAATTGGCTAAGCCATAATATGTAGCCAATACAAATTCATAAAAGAAAGGAAATACCAAATTTTGGACACCACTTAGCTGTACCTAATTTGCATTGCAGGAGTGATAAACCAAGGTCTGAATCTTGGACCTACAGCACAGACCTCTACCACTGGAGCCAACTTAAGGAGAAGCTCAGTAGCCTGTTATTCTTTAGTGAACCAGCCATCACAGAGGGACTGAACATGCACTTTTGCAATGAGTTACACTATCATCTCACATGATCCATCCATTGTAAAGTGAATAAACCCCTTGAGGGCTCTATGCCACACACACACACTCTTCCCTTATTAGATGAATATAATGGTCTTCTCTACACTCTTTGGTCCTGGCTCAAGGAGTGTACATTTTGTGTGTATAAACAATATAATTTTTTCAACTCTCTCTCTCTCAACTCCCAGACTTTCACCCACTTGCCTAACAACCCATAAAAGACAATTTTCCAAAGATGACATAAACCAGCTCTTCCTCTGCTCATAAGTGAAGTTTCATAGTTTTTTTTTTTTTAAGAGCTTTGGCATCTCCCCCAGCCCTTTCCAATTTGCTGTTTTTTTCTCCCAAATTAAAGTTTATTTGAATCACTGCATCTAAAAAGACTGTTTCCAAAAAGAAAGTGTTCAAAAGGGTCAGAAAGTAAAACTGCAAAATTTCATCCAGCTCTAAGGAAAACCATCAACATGTTGAATGCAAATATGCAAACCACTTTATCTTTGAAAAAAATGTGGTCTTGGTAGAAATTCTGGTGCATTCTTTGTAGCATTTAGAAACTAAACTGAACTTTTAGATTCAGCACTTTTTTCTGCCACAGGGCAGCATCTGTTGCTTGAAGTTGAGAAGGTTAAATTGCACACTTTACTTTTAATATAGTATCACTTTATTGGGAAAACAAGAACTTTCAAAGGACAGGAATAGGCAGATGGCTCATTAAAGCCTGCTCTTATAACCATTATTTGTTATTCCTATAACAAGTCAACCAATCATTTTAACATCAAGCAGTACATTTTGAAGAGATGTGCAGAGAGAGATTTAGCTTAACAATTCCCTCTCATAGTGGGAGTTGTATAGCTCAGTCTCTGCTCAATGGTTTGAAAATTTACCCACAAACAACTGTCTAGGTGATCACAAACACAGTATCTAAAGTCCAGATCCACAAATGGACTTAGACTTTTAAGCCCTAGTTTTAGGCACCACTGCAATCCAGAAAACTGCTTGGCTGCTGTGTAACCCAGTAGACACAAATTCACTTATGCCTAACTTTTCATTGTAAAAGTCCCCATGTCACTTAAGTTTCTGCCTCTGGGCGTGCATACTGCTGCCTCACTCTAGGTGTCTGGATGCCTCTCTCACACCTAAGCCCCAGTGTGATCCACAAATCAGGGAAAGACAGACATTCACCCATGTATCTTGCCTGCAAGGCCCAATCTGGTAGGCATGCTCACAACCCCATTCAAAATCCAGATGGAAATGCAGGTCGTGGAGTCTCCCTTATAATTTTTAGCCCCATGCTTAGATCACTCACTCAGGCTGTATGAGAAAGAGGTTCAATTCCCACTTCTGCATGATAGGGAGAAAGGTTTTGAACACGCGGATCTCAGCCTGAGAGCTGAGATCAAAGCTTTTGATATGATCTCCCACAGTATACTTGCCAGCAAGTTAAAAAAGTATGGATTGGATGAATGGACTATAAAGTGGCTAGAAAGCTGGCTAGATTGTTGGGCTCAACGGGTAGTGATCAATGGCTCAATGTCTAGTTGGCTGCCGGTATCAAGCGGAGTGCCCCAGGGGTCGGTCCTGGTTTTGTTCAACATCTTTATTAATGATCTGGATGGTGGGATTAATTGCACCCTCAGCAAGTTCACAGATGACTCTAAGCTGGGGGGAGAGGTAGATATGATGGAGGGTAGGGATAGTGTCCAGAGTGACCCAGACAAATTGGAGGACTGGGCAAAAAGATATCTGATGAGGTTCAACAAGAACAAGTGCAGAGTTCTGCATGTAGGAAGGAAGAATCCCATGCACCGCTACAGGCTGGGGACCGACTGGCTAAGCGGCAGTTCTGCAGAAAAGAACCTGGGGATTACAGTGGACGAGAAGGTGGATATGAGTCAGAAGTGTACCCTTGTTGCCAAGAAGGCGAATGGCATATTGGGCTGTATTAGTAGGAGCATTGCCAGCAGATTGAGGGAAGTGATTATTCCCCTCTATTCGGCACTGGTGAGGCCATACCTGGAGTATTGTGTCCCATTTTGGTCCCCCAACTAAAGAAGGGATGTGGAAAAATTGGAGAGAGTCCAGCAGAGGGCAACAAAAACGATTCAGGGGTTGGGGCACATGATTTAAAATGAGAGGCTGAGGGAACTGGGGTTATTTATTCTGCAGAAGAGAAGAGTGAGGGGGGATTTGATAGCAGCCTTCAATTACCTGAAGGGGGGGTTCCAAAGAGGATGGAGCTAGGCTGTTCTCAGTGGTAGCAGATGACAGAACAAGAAGCAATGGTCTTAAGTTGCAGTGCTGGAGGTCTAGGTTGGATATTATGAAACACTATTTCACCAGGAGGGTGGTGAAGCATTGGAATGGTTTACCTAGGGAGATGATGGAAGCTCCATCCTTAGAAGTTTTTAAGGCCTGGCCTCACAAAACCTTGGCTGGAATGATTTAGTGGGTGTTGGTCCTGCTTTGAGCAGGGGACTGGACTAGATGACCTCCTGAGGTCTCTTCCAATCCTAATCTTCTATGAGTGCCCAAACCACTGGGAAATAGTATATTCTGCCATAGAGCCCCTCAGTTTCTCCTGTTGAAGATATTCCCTCTTGAACAAAGAATTACAGTCACTGGCGAAGAGACATTGGACCCTGGATCTCCCACATGGGTGTCCTAACCCCAGTCAAAACAATCATTCATTTGCTCTCTCTCCCTGACCCAGTTATTAAGTATGCAGCCCCAACATAGGCACAAAACTCCTCAATAGGGGTGTGGCTTAGGACATACCTTTCTGGTCAGCATCTCCTATTGGCTCGTTTAGGGAGCACCCTGCCTAGTGTGCTGGCATTTGTGCATTCCACCCTTACGAGCCTATTTCTTCTTTTCATTGTATAGGGCACCTAATCTAGTCTTTGTGGGTCCCATTATTGTTCCAGTGATTTTCTAGGCACCTAAGACCTTTTGTGGTTCCGGGCCCATGTGCCTAAATAAAAGCTATATTCCAAGAGTTCTCTCTGCAAAAAAGTGTCCTGTTATTTGCTGAACAGAAAATTACTTGCTCTAGATTCACCTTTGGCCGGTTTCTAAACTTCAACTATCTTATCTTTTGTGTCAAAATGTTTTGCAGTTAGTTCAAGTTGTTCATGTAACTAAAAAGATATTTTTAATCCACAGTGCTTTTTTAATTAGTTACTATTATAAATATCTGCAATGTATAAATTCTGAAGATCTCACATCTTAAGATTACTTGCTTATTAACTTCTTTCTAAAGTAGAGGTCACACTTCACCTACCCTTTCCTAATGATTTCAGCTCTCCAGTAAGCAAAGGAGAAAGTCTTATGTCCTATTGATTCTCTTCCACCTTACCTGCACGGTGATAATTCAGACAGAGGTTCAAAAACTGTATCTGTGGGCGAAACTGAAGAATTTGTGCAATATGAATGAGTTAAATTTGCAATCAGAACATTTTTTTTGCATTTCCTGAATACTTAAAATATGACCTTAATGTTCTTGTGTTTGTATTATAATTATAGCAAATAAAAAAAAAGCTATAGCAGTTCTCCAAACTGATTTATTTTATTTATTTTTTAAGATATATCCTTCAACAAAGTTTAGGGAGTATTACTTACATCATTTATAGCATACCAGCTAGATTTTGGTTTTTTCCAACCGTTGAATTTCCAGGCTTATAAAACTCGGTCTATTCAGTATCACTAACGCTAACTAAAGATACTCCTAATATTTATTGTACTTAGTAGCTCCCTGATCTGCACCTTGGGCCACCATTCATTTGATTACCCTTCATCTGCTTTCCCCTATTTTCTGAAATATCTATGGTATGTTAGCCTCATGAATTCCATTATCGTTCGTCTCCGCTAACTGCCTATGCAATAATTTGGAAGTTTATCCTTTTATAGCATTCCAACTGCTCTACATTTTTTATAACGTTTATTTGCAGACTAATCATTTGTGCAAAGCATCAAACACTTTTCGTAACCTCAAATAATTTGCTAGATTTGGGGCAAAATTTTCAAAAGCACATAAGTTACTTAGGAACCTACAGCTAGATCCACAAAAAGGTATTTAGGTGTCCTAGTCCATAATTTAGGCACCACTGCCATTCTCAAAACGACAGTCCAGCTGCCAGTGTACCCCACAGATCCTTCCGGTTCTGCAGTCAGACCTGTCCAACATCAAACAACCTGCTTGGAGCCCTCTCTGAAGCCAAAGCCCAGTGGTCCTAGAGTGGGATTCTCAAGGTAGGTATTCCCCCGCCTATCTTTCAGTGTACCCCACAGATCCTTCCGGTTCTGCAGTCAGACCTGTCCAACATCAAACAACCTGCTTGGAGCCCTCTCTGAAGCCAAAGCCCAGTGGTCCTAGAGTGGGATTCTCAAGGTAGGTATTCCCCCGCCTATCTTTCAGGCAGTCTCCAACCATGGCTTTCCACCTGTCTCAAAAGACAGCCGGGTTAAGCAGGTTGGAAGGGAGAGAGTGTGTCAGAGCCTAGTAGTTAGGACACTCATCTGGGAGGTGGGAAACCCAAGTTCAAATCCCTGCTCTCCCTGATTTGGAAGAGGGACTTGGAACCCAGCTCTCAAACATCCAGGTGAATGCCCTAACCATCAGGTTATTGAGTATTCTGGAAGGTGGGTTCTCAATTACCCCTGTTGAAACTGCTCCACTTTCCATAAATCATTAAATATTCATTGGACTAAAGAGAAAGTGACACTATAGCCTAGTGGTTAGGGTGTTCAGCAGAGATGTAGATTCAAGGCCCTGCTCCAAATCTGGCACAGCAAGGGCTTGAAACCAGGTCTTGCACATCTGAGATGAGAAGTCCTAACCAAGAAAAGTCTGGGTTTTGGCTGCTAGGGCATGGGTTTTTTAAGCAACTCACCTGGCTTAGGTTCTTAACTCCAGGAAAGTGATTTCTTTCCTCTGCATTTTACTACTAGCTAGCTTGGACAGCTCCATGCTTAGTCTGTAAGGATCCCGTCCTTCAGTGTCTAACTCTAATCATGCATTGTATGGGGAGCATGGGTGCCCAATTTAGGGCTGAGGATTAGATGGCAGCCTAGGGATTAGGTGATGGTACACCTAACTTCATTTGGGGATCTAGGCCCTAAATCCAATTGAAAGTCAGCAGAACTTAGAGGGAGGGAGAGAGTCACATAGGCACATCTGAATATTTTACCTTTTGTCATTATCTTCAAAGGTTATATAATTGAAACAAGAAAAGTATCCTTATATTGTTTAAGTATAGAAGTTGTATGTGGATGACAGCACTACATAAATAATAGCCTTTTTATAGACTAGACATAATAAGAATTAAGGGTACATCTAAAGTTCAAGTTGGGTGTAGCCACAGCAGTGCCCTTGAGTAAGTGCCTCTGGTCTCAGATGGGCATGACTTTGGGTGGCTAACACGTTTTGCAGCTACAGTCTGTTTTTAACACACTAGCTCAACGAGAGCTAGAGCAAGTATTTGTCCTCGAGTTCAAAGTGCAGACACACCCTTAAAAGTAAGTCACAAGACACAGCAGACTCATTTTCAACTAGAAGCTACAGTACTATCCATGCTTGTGCTAATTCTTTTAGAGGGTTGCTTTGTCATAAATTATGTACTTCCAATAAATAAATGTGTCCCACCTGCTCTGTAATCAACAAATTGCAAGATACTAGCCATTTAACCTATCACAGGAAATCAAACTGTTACAGATAGGATCGATCGATTCCTGAATACATCAGAGACTGAAACATATTCTGCTACCAGCAGTAAGACGCAGAAAATTACATGTTGAAAAGCTATAACAGATACTGTTTTGCATATAATGCATATTTATGCACCCTGAAAATGCAGGATTACTGAGACACCTAACAATGTAAATTTAAAACACTGAGCCTCACAAACAAAATGTCAGCAATTAAATTTTAGTACAATTTTGAAATACCATCATCTGCAAATCAATTCATTAATGAAACTTTAAAATTAAAATTCCCATAATACAAAGACACTGCTGCTTACCAGTTTAAGAAACCTTTTTCTGATTGTATGCTTAGTGGCAGCTCTGGACTGAAATTATGCTGACAATCACAACCAGTTTTCAGACTGTTTTCGTTATACCAAGTAAATTAAAATTAAATATTATTGCTGCTCTGTCTGATGAATTGCTTTCTATTCTGCTTGTTTTGGTTTAGAATGTTGTCTGAGGGTTTCTCAGTTTCATTCTCTTATTTTTAGTGCATCTGACTCTTTGTTGGTCTCCTATGTTTAGTTTTGACCTCACTTTAATATAAATTAAAATGTCACTGCCAACAGCAGCCTGGGAAAGAGTGAGAACCAAAACTATGTAGTAATTTTCCAATTCAAGTAAAAATTTGGAAACCTCCATATATCTTTACAAATGATGCCCGTCTAGAGAAGCAACTAATAAAGGGATGGATTTAGACTGAGTATCAGGAAAAATCTTCCTGACTTATATTAAGTTGTAAAATTGTTTCTAATGACATTCAAATGGTTGAGGTGAAAACCAAAGCTGGTCAGGAAAAAAACCTTTGATGGAATCGTTTTCTGAAGTAAAATGCAATTCCATTGAAATAAAAATGCCTTGCAAAGTCATGCTGATTTTTACCAAAATTTAATTTAGGAAAAATAATAAGAAATTTCCAACAATGTCAAAACATTTTTGACACTGTCTAAATGAAACATTTTGACTTTTCATTTTGAAATGACTTCATTTCAATTTTTTTATATTTTGCATTGTATATGATAACACACGTTTTAAAAAGTCAAAATCAAATAAAAATGTTCCCATCATTCTTATACATTGTTTGAGTTGTCCTTAGTGGGGAATTTCAAAATTTTCAGGTTTCATTCCAATCTGAAATGAAGCAATTTTTAAAACCTTATAAACCTTTAGTGAAATGGAACATTCACCCTCTGTGCAATTCATGAAGTATGGACATTTAGAACTCGACTGAAAAGTACGGTAGTAAACATACCGGATGGTACGATCCTATATCGGCAGGAGAATGAAAAGGGTGATTTACATTTCTAATATCTAAATCTACTAGATGAAGCTGGGGGTTGGGGGGGTGGGAGGAGGAGAGAAGAGGCCACTGCTTAAGGCAAGGATGCTCAAACATTTTCATTGCCTGGACTATATTACTTTATTTTTCAATTTAAGCAAATGCTGTAGTTGCATGCCAAGTGGTCACAAACTGAATGGAAGGAGGTCTGCATGACTGATTTGGTAGTGGTGGGAAAATGGTCTGCCAGAATCTCTATAAAGATGTGGACGACACTATAAAATCATCATTGATGAAGTTTGCAGGGAACACAAAAATTAGGGGAGTGGCAAAGAACGAAAAAGAAATAATGATTCAGAGCGATACGGATCGCTTGGTAAACTGGGGTGAAGCAAGCAATATGTAATATTAATTATTATTATTATTATTATAGTCACACTTACAGGACTGGGGGACTCTATCCTGGGAAGCAGTGACACTGAAAAAGATTGGGGGGGTCATGGGGGATAATGAACCACACACAAGCTCCCAGTGCAACATTGTGGCCAAAAGGGCTAACGCTCTCCTGGGATGCATAAACAGGAGAATCTCAATAGGAGAGTAGAGAGGTTGTTTTACCTCTGTATTTGGCACTGGTGAGACTGCTGTTGGAATACTGTGTCCAGTTCTAGTGTTCACAATTCAAGAGAATTCAGAGAAGAGCCACAAAAATAATTAAAGGATTAGAAAACAAACCTTATAGCAACAGATTCAAATAACTCAATCTGTTTAAAATAAGAATATAAGAATGGCAATTGGTCCATCTAGCCCAGTATCCTGTCTTCCAAAAGTGGCTGGTGCCAGATGCTTCAGAGGGCATTAACAGAATGGGGCAATTAAAGTGATCCATCTCCTGTAATCCAGTCACATGGTCTGCCCGTCACAGGTTTAGGGACACCCAGCATGGGCTTGCATCCCTGACTATCTTGGCTAATAGCCATTGATGGACCTACCCTCCATGAACTTACCTAATTCTTTTTTGAATCCTTTTATAATTTTCACCTTCACAACATCCCATGACAATGAGTTCCACAGGTTGATTTGGCTGTGTGAATAAGTAATTTCTTATGTTTGTTTTAAACCTACTGCCAATTAATTTCATTGGGTGATCCCTGGTTCTTGTGTTATGGAAGGAGTAAAAAATACTTTCTTATTCACCTTCTTCACACCATTCACCATTTTATAGACCTCTATCATATCCCCCCCGCTTCTCTAATATGAATAGTCCCAGTCTTTTTAATCTCTTCTCATATGCAAGCTGTTCCATACCCTTAATTTTTGTTTCCCTCCTCTGTACTTTTTCCACTTCTAATATATCTTTCTTGAGATGGGGCGAGCCAAACTCTGCAGTATTCTAGGCATGGGCATACCATGGATTTGTATAGTGGCATTATGATATTTTTTGTCTATTTTCTAACCTTTTCCTAATATTTCCTAATGTTCTGTTAGGGGTTTTTTTTGTTTTGTTTTTCGGACTGCTGCTGCACATTAAGTGGATGTTTTCAAAGATCTATCCATGATGACTCCAAGATCTTTCTTGAGTGGTAACAGCCAAGTAGGCCTAATCATTTTGTATGTATAGTTGGGATTATGTTTTCCAATGTGCATTACTTGCACTTAACACTGAATTTTATCTGCCATTTTGTTGCCCTATCACCCAGTTCTGTGAGATCCCTTTGTAACTCTTCACAGTTAGCTTTGGACTTAACTATCTTGAGTAATTTTGTATCGTTTGCAAACTCTGTCAACTCACTTTTCATCCCCTTTTCCAGATCATTTATCAGTACTTTGAACAGCAGTGGTCTCAGTACAGATTCTTGGATGACCCCGCTATTTATGTCTCTGTACTGTAAAAACTGACCATTTATTCCTACCCTTTGTTTCCTATATTTTAACTAGTTACTGATCCAAGGGAGGACCTTATACCAGGAAGCCTTACTTTGATTAAAAGTCTTTGGTGTGGGACCTTGTCAAAGGCTTTCTGAAAATCCAGTACATTATATCAACTGGATCACCCTTGTCAACGTTTGTAGACTCCCTCAAAGAATTCTAATAGATTGGTAAGGCATGATTTCCCTTTATAAAAGCTGTGTTGACTCTTTCCCAACAAATTATGTTCATCTATGTCTCCCATTATTCTGTTCTTTATTATAGTTTCAAACAATTTGCCTGGTACCTAAGTTAGGCTTACTGGCATGCAATTACCAGGACTGCTTCTGAAGCCTTTAAAAAAAAAAAAGTCAGCGTTACATTATTTATCCTCTAGTCATCTGGTACTGAGGTTGGATTTAAGTGATAGGTTACATCAGCGGTTCTCAAACTATGGGTCAGGACCCCAAAGAGGGTTGAGACCCCATTGTAATGAGGCCGCCAGGGCTGCTTTAGAGTTGCTGGGGCACAGGGCTGAAGCCCAAGTCCCATTGCCCAGGGTCAAAACCAAAGCCCAAGGGCTTCAGCCCAGGATGGTAGGGCTCATGTTGCGGCCCCCCTGCTTGGGGCTGAAGCCCTTGAGCTTCAGCTTTGTCCCCCGCCCTGCCCAGAGCGGTGGAGCTCGGACTTTGCCTCTCCACCACACCTGGGGCAGTGGGGCTTGGGTGGGATCAGGCTTCTGTCCCCCCTCCTGGGGTCGTGTAGTAATTTTTGTTGTCAGAAGGGGGTTGTGGTGCAATGAAGTTTGAGAACTCCTGGGTTACATACCACAGCAATTTCATTTTTGAGTTCCTTCAGAACTCTTGGGAAGGACATATATCGGAAGGACAGAACAGGTCATGCAGGGGGGTTGGGAGTGGCACTGTATGTGAAAGAAAATGTAGAATCAAAGGAAGTAAAAATCTTAAATGAATCCACATGTTCCATAGAATCTCTATGGATAGTAATTCCATGCTCAAATAAGAATATAACAGTAGGGATCTATTATCGACCACCTGACCAGGACAGCAATAGTGACGATGAAATGCTAAGGGAGATTAGAGAGGCTATCAAAATAAAGAAGTCAATAATAGTGGGGGATTTCAATTATCCCCATACTGACTGGGTCCATGTCACATCAGGACGAAATGCAGAGGCAAAATTTCTTGATATTTTAAATGACTGCTTCTTGGAGCAGCTGGTACAAGAACCCACAAGGAAAGAGGCAATTCTAGATTTAGTCCTGAGTGGAGCGCAGGATCTGGTTCAAGAGGTTACTGTAACAGGACCGCTTGGAAATAGTGACCATAATATAACAACATTTAACATTCCTGTGGTTAGAACAACACCTCAACAGCCCAACACTGTGGCATTTAATTTCAGAAAGGGGAACTAGGCAAAAATGAGGAGGTTAGTTAAACAGAAATTAAAAAGGTACCGTGACTAGAGTGAAACCCCTGCAAGCTGCATGGACACTTTTCAAAGACACCATAATAGAGGCCCAACTTAAATGTATACCCCAAATAAAAAAAAAACACAGTAAAAACTAAAAAAAGAGCCACCGTGGCTTAACAACCATGTAAAAGAAGCAGTGAGAGATAAAAAGGTATCTTTTAAAAAGTGGAAATCAAATCCTAGTGAGGTAAAAAGAAAGGAGCATAAACACTGCCAAATTAAGTGTAAAAATGTAATAAGAAAAGCCAAAAAGGAGTTTGAAGAACAGCTAGCCAAAACCTCAAAAGGTAATAACAAAATGTTTCTTAAGTACATCAGAAGCAGGAAGCCTGCTAAACAACCAGTGGGGCCCCTGGACAATCGAGATACAATAGGAGCACTTAAATATGATAAAGTCGTTGTGGAGAAACTAAATGAATTCTTTGCTTCAGTCTTCATGGCTGAGGATGTTAGGGAGATTCCCAAACCTGAGCTGTCCTTTGTAGGTGACAAATCTGAGGAATTGTCACAGATTGAAGGGTCATTAGAGGAGGTTTTGGAATTAATTGATAAACTTAACAGTAACAAGTCACCAGGACCAGATGACATTCACCCAAGAGTTTTGAAAGAACTCAAATGTGAAATTGTGGAACTATTAACTAGGGTTTGTAACCTGTCCTTTAAATCAGCTTCTGTACCAATGACTGGAAGATAGCTAATGTAACGCCAATATTTAAAAAGGGCCCTAGAGGTGATCCTGGCAATTACAGACTGGTAAGTCTAACATCAGTACTGGGGAAATTAGTTGAAACAATAGTAAAGAATAAAATTGTCAGACACATAGAAGAGCATAAGTTGTTTGGCAAAAGTCAGCATGGTTTCTGTAAAGGGAAATCATGTCTTACTCATCTATTAGAGTTCTCTGAAGGGGTCAAAAACATGTGGACAAGGGGAATCCAGTGGACATAGTATACTCAGATTTCCAGAAAGCCTTTGACAAGGTCTCCCACCAAAGGCTCTTACATAAATTAAGCTATCATGGGATAAGAGGGAAAGTTCTTTCATGGATTAAGAACGGTTAAAAGACAGGGAACAAAGGGTAGGAATAAATGATAAATTTTCAGAATGGAGCAGGGTAATTAGTTGTGTTCCGCAACGGTCAGTCCTAGAACCAATCCTATTCAACTTATTCATAAATGATCTGGAGAAAGGGGTAAACAGTGAGGTGGCAAAGTTTGCAGACGATACTAAACTGCTCAAGACAGTTAAGACCAAAGCAGACTGTGAAGAACTTCAAAAAGATCTCACAAAACTAAGTGATTGGGAACAAAATGGCAAAAAAGAAAAGGAGTACTTGTGGCACCTTAGAGACTAACCAATTTATTTGAGCATAAGCTTTCGTGAGCTACAACTCACTTCATCGGAGCTGTAGCTCACGAAAGCTTATGCTCAAATAAATTGGTTAGTCTCTAAGGTGCCACAAGTACTCCTTTTCTTTTTGTGAATACAGACTAACACGGCTGTTACTCTGAAACCTGTCAAAATGGCAAATGAAATTTAATGTGGATAAATGTAAAGTAATGCACATTGGAAAAAATAAGCCCAAGTATACATACAATATGATGGGGGCGAATTTAGCTACAACTCATCAGGAAAGAGATCTTGGAATCATCGTGGATAGTTCTCTGAAGATGTCTATGCAGTGTGCAGTGGCAGTCAAAAAAGCAAACGGGGTGTTAGGAATCATTTAAATAGGGATAGAGAATAAGATGGAGAATATTTTATTGCCCTTATATAAATCCATGGTGCGCCCACATCTTGAATACTGTGTACAGATGTGGTCTCCCCATCTCAAAAAAAAGATATACTGGTGTTATAAAAGGTTCAGAGAAGGGCGACTAAAATTATTAGGGGTTTGGAACAGGTCCCATATGAGGAGAGATTAAAGAGGCCAGGACTTTTCAGCTTGGAAAAGAGGAGACTAAGGGGGGATATGATAGAAGTATATAAAATCATGAGTGGAATGGAGAAAGTGAATAGGGAAAAGTTATTTACTTGTTCCCATAATATAAGAACTAGATGCCACCAAATGAAATTAATTGGCAGCAGGTTTAAAACAAAGAAAAGGAAGTTCTTCACACAGTGCAGTTGACCTGTGGAACTCCTTGCCTGAGGAGATTGTGAAGGCTAGGACTATAACAGGGTTTAAAAGAGAACTGGATAAATTCATGGAGGTTAAGTCCATTAATGGCTATTAGCCAGGATGGGTAAGGAACTGTGTCCCTAGCCTCTGTTCGTCAGAGGGTGGAGATGGAGGGCAGGAGAGAGATCACTTGATCATTACCTGTTAGGTTCACTCCCTCTGGGGCATCTGGCATTGGCCACTGTCGGCAGAGAGGATACTGGGCTGGATGGACCTTTGGTCTGACCCAGTATGGCCATTCTTATGTTCTTATGTAATACCATCTGGTCCTGGTGATTTATTACTGTTTAATTTATCAATTTGTTCCACAACCTCCTTTACTAGCATCTTAATCTGGGATAGTTCCTCAGATCGGTCACTTAAAATGAATGGCTCAGGTGTGGGGAAACTCCCTCACACGCTCATCAGTACCAAGGGATTCAAATAATTCATTTGGCTTCTCTGCAAGGGCCTTATCTTCCTTGAATGGTCCTTTAGCATTTCAGTTGCCCCATGGTCCTACTGATTGCTTGGCAGGCTTCTTACTTCTGATGTATCTAAACATTTGTTGTTGTTGTTAGTTTGTGTTTTTTGTTAGCTGCTCTTCAAAAAAAAAATGTGGCCTGCCTAATTTTACTTCAACACTTGAATTGCCAGAGTTTATGCTCCTTTCTATTTCTTTCAGTAGGATTTGACTTTCATTTTTTGAGGGATGTGGTTTTTTGCCTCTAATTGCCTGTTTTAATCTGCTGTTTAGCCCTGGTGGCCATTTTTTGGTCATCTGTTTTTGGTTGTTTTTTTCCCCTTTAAATTTTGGGTGTATAATTAGGGTGGATAAAAATCAATGATTTAAAAATAATAATTTAAATCAGATTTTTTTTATAAAATTCTTTTTGATTATAATAGTTTTAATTAAGGTTTCAGAGTAGCAGCCGTGTTAGTCTGTATTCACAAAAAGAAAAGGAGTACTTGTAATTTGTTAGTCTCTAAAGTGCCACAAGTACTCCTTTAGTTTTAATTAAGATATCTTTGAGCTATAATGTATCTCATCATGGAATAGGGATTATAAATTCTAATTCTATAGTTGAGACAATATATTCATGTAATGTTTAAGAAAAGTTTTGTAAATGAGTTCCAATAGTTCATGGATTAGGGACCCAATTTTATGAGGTTCCGGGGGCTTCTGTATAGATTATTTAGGTTAATGTTTCTATCTACCAATGGGACTCAGTGCTCAGTCTAGAAGATACCATTAGAGATGCTTAGTTTTGCAGTTCTCAAAATGTGGATTTGTGTTTCCAGAGATAACATGCTTGTTAACAGCAAAAAATGTTTTTAAAGAAATACATAATATATAGAGGTGAGAAATAACAGACCTCAACTCTATTGTTCCTCTGAAAATTTGTGTACACAGAGTCAATCCCTTACCTCTCTAAAAGTGCAAAGTTTCAAAAAGTTCAACAAATAGAAGATTGTTGGGGGTGGAATAGATCTGGACAAGGAGAAAAAATCTGGAGATAAATGTGAGAAGGCAGTGACAGGCAGTAGAAACAAAAGTGAAACTGTCTGAACAGCATATTCCAGAAATCTTGAGGTCTTTCTGAGTGCAGCCTTCATTGATTTGAGATCTACCATACCATTTTCTCACTAGAGGGGAAATCTTATAATGGCAGCAGGCCTTAAAAGAGGCCCAGTTTGGGAATAAGAAACATTCAAGAAATATATGTTTGCTGATGATGTTTTAAAGAAAGTCACACCAATGAACTGATGGAAGTCACTTAAGCACTTAGATTCAGAGACTGCTGAAGTGATAATCTCACTTTTAACAGCAGTAGCTTCTTCTGCTGGCATAGAAAGAATATTTTCTCTCTTTGGATTAATTCATTCCAAATTGAGAAATCATTTGGGACCTGAAAAAGCAGGAAAATGAACAAATTATGATTATGAACAAACAAGAAAATGAAGGTGAAGACGACTGAGTTAGCTGCAGAAGCCAATATTTTAAGTTTCTCATGTTGACAGAACAAACATAACAAGAATACTTAAAGAGAGCTGTAGACTCAAAACTGGAAGTTCAGATTATCTTGATTGAAATGGCTCTGACTGCTGCGAACAATTTCCAGTTAATACAAGCTGATTACCAACTTTTGGGATCCTTTTAAATAGTACGAATTATTGTTGTGTGGGAAGTAAGAAAACGATGAAATATGTTTGACATGTTTAAGCCAAATACCAGAGAAATCTATAGTGTATTGTGTCAATGGGCAAAAGGGCACAAACAACATAACACAGAACACTGAAAGAACTAGACTGAGCCAACAATTAAATTTGGGGCTGACCCTCCCCCCTTTATTTCAACATCTAGTTTAAGTACTGTTTCTGCATCCTCAGCAATGGGGCAACTGTATAAGCCAGAAAAGGTGTTGTGTATGAACAGCTACTTAATTTAATTTTCTCCTTAAACTCATTCTAAGACTGATAAATATATTTACAGCACAATCAAATATCGAGTAAAATACTGCCATCACAAATAACCTTATTAATTGGTATAGCAGTTAATACTATACACTGCTTTGTCTATAAACAACTTTCGGTCAGATAGACACTATCCAGTGCTGAGGCCCCAATTTTTTTTTTAATTTAAATTGTTTTGAAGATGTTATTTTTTAATTTTTCCAAAATGATCCTTCAAGTTGCCAAATCTAAAGAAAAAAAATCATAAAGTTTGGTCCATTCTCCAAAATGCAATGATGATTAGACATAGCAGTAGCTACTATTAGCGTAGTATCTACCATCAGAATGAAAGCAAAGCATTATGGTGAAACACATTACATTCATTACATTCATTCTTAAAAATGTCCTTGTGGCTTGAAGGACTGATTTGAAGAAATTAACATTTACTGGGAATCTAGGACCTAAGATCTACTACATTTAGAAAATTTGTAAAACTGGTAAAATATCACACCTGGCCATCTTATGTCCTTTTAAGACAAAAAAAAATCCAAGGATTTGAAATTGAAAATTAAATTAACATTTCTTCTCGTTGAATACATTTTTGCTGTATTTTCTAAATGTTTACGTGTCTGCACCACTTGCATAGTTCAAAATGAACTGGACAAACTGGAGAAATGGTCTGAAGTAAATAGGATGAAATTCAATATGGACAAATGCAAAGTGCTCCACTTAGGAAGGAAAAATCAGTTGTACACACACAAAATGGGAACTGACTGCCTATGAAGGGGTATTGCAGAAAGGGATCTGGGGGTCATAGTGAATCACAAGCTAAATATGAGTCAACAGTGTAACACTGTTGCACAAAAAGCAAACATCATTCTGGGATGTATTAGCAGGAGTGTTGTAAGCAAGACATGAGAAGTAATTCTCCTGCTCTGCGCCGCGTTGATTAGTTCTGGGCACCACATTTCAGGAAAGATGTGGACAAACTGAGAAAGTCTAGAGAAGAGCAACAAAAACGATTAATGGTCTAGAAAACATGACCTATAAGGGAAGACTGAAAAAACTGAGTTTGTTTAGTCTGGGAAAGAGAAGACATAACAGTTTACAAGTACATAAAAGGTGGTTACAAGGAGGAGAGAGAAAAATTGTTCTTCTTAACCACTGAGGATAAGACAAGAAGCAATGGGCTTAAATTGAAGCAAGAGAGGTTTAGGCTGGACATTAGGAAAACTTCCTAACTGTCAGGGGAGTTAAGCACTGGAATAAATTGTCTAGGGAAGTTGTGGAATCTCCATCATCAGAGTTTTTTTTAAGAGCAGGTTAGACAAACACCTGTCGGGAATGGTCTAGATAATACTGTGTCATGCCATGATTGCAGGGGACTGGCCTAGATGTCCTCTCAAGACCCCTTCCAATCCTAAGATTCTATGAAAAAGCCATATGACATGTAGGTTTATGCAAACTAGTTTACACTCTGTGGCTTTCACAGTTTAAAGTACTAACTCTATTCTTGACAAACTTCCAGCACAGGTTGGAATATTATGGATATAGCACCCAAGAAGAACCTTTTAAGAGGAAGAAATCACTATATCCATATCACATATATCAACAAACGATTCTACAAATACTTTTTTTTTTTTTGCAGTTTCTAGGACACATGGGGCAAATTGAAAAGGTTCTATACATTTTTTAAGAGCAGCTTTGAAACCTGAGAAAAATTAAGCATTTTGTTTTGTTTACAAGCATTAATCATTCTCTCCTGACAGAAAACTTACAAATAGATAGTAAACCTTTAGTGCTGTTGGACAGGTAACAAACATATACTTTTTCAGCACTTGTGTCACATAATCTGAATTTTAGTAACAAACCTCATTCTCAGGCATGTTAATTCTCTGCAGCATCTGTCCCTGCTCTGAATGGTTGATCATAAGTACCTCTCTGTAGTCATCTCAATGCTATTAAGCAGATGGCAGCGCTAAATCCGAATGATGTAGTACATCTCCCTAGTGGACTTTGTTTCCATATACTACCATTATTCTACGATTCCTCAGTGATAAATCTTATGTATTCTAGAGAACATTAAATAGTGAACTGACAATGGCAATTGATTTATTAGCAGTAGTTTGCCTTTGCCCTATTATTGTCTTTGCAAACACTTGTGTAGATCATGTATGAAGCTTCCACAGCATAAAGGCCATTGGCCTAATTTTTTCTGTAATGTTTTAGAGATTTAATATTTTAATGAAATTTGTCTTCAGAGTGAACATGTCTAACTCTGGTCTACAGATTTGAAATAATTCCCTGTTAAAATTCTCCTTTTTCCTCTATTATTTTCTAATCTGTGGATTTTCATGATAAAATGTTCTAGTATTAACATTAGGCCATTAAAACAGGAACTTCTTTTGACCATAAATCCAAGTAAAAGATTACTGCCTGATGTATGGTTTTGAGAAGTATTATTTGTAATTCAACTTTCTTTCATAAATATCATATATATATATATATATATATATATATATATATATACACACACACATATACACACACATATATATACACTTATATACACACACACACACACACACATATACATACACATATATATACATACACACACGAGTGAAGCTGGTAAAAAAAAAAGGCACTTGTGTGCCAAGCAAAATGAATACAATAATATGGGGGGGAGGGGTTATTGTTTTAGCAGTATTTAACTTCTGCAGTTCAATTTATATTTAAACAGATCATTTGTGCTATATACAGCAATGTATGTTAAATTATTATGTATCTATGCTGTGCAGCTTTCATGAAGAAATTACTGAATGCATAATGCAAAAGCTGCCTGCAGAAAAGCTATATTGCATGGCATATGGCAACATTAATTTTAGTCTTTTTGCTTTCCTTAGCTTGGCACTGAAAATCTACCATGAGCATTCATAGCTTTTGACTGTTTCCATTATACTCTGGTTTTTAGGTAGAGTTGGCTGTCTGACAATTTCACAAATGTTTACTATTCTCTAATTTTCAAAAGCTAAGCAACAATGTTTCGTTTTATCTTTCTCACTATGACTGGACTGCTTTAGCATTGTTTGTTCAATTAGCCTTACTAATTTGTATGGGTTTAATTTCTATCTAATATTATCCCCTAATTGTTAAGTGCTGCATGGGAATTTAATCACATATCTCCCACAGAAGTCAATGAAGCTGGCTTGTTAAATCCAGCACACAGAGTTATCTATTTGAAGACTATCATAATTGCCAAAGATAGTTCCTTTGAAAGCCCACCAAAATACACTCAATTATTTGTGGATTTACTCTATGAACAAATGACTTGTAGACAATGCAACATTTTAGTATCCAAAATGGAAACACTCCCTACAGCTATTGTACTTGCTTGGTGGGACACTACCATGTATAAGAATTGGAGAGAAATCTCAAATTTAGTCTTCTCCTCTCTGGTATTAAAGTGAAAGGTTTTAACATAAAGCCCAAGGTTGATAGGTACCAGGAGTCATGCAAAAAGTGATTCTCAGTGATGACATCTGAATACCAAACAAAATGTCATTAATGAAACTTAAAATGGGTAACACTTTCAGTCTCCTAGTTGAAGGTTGGCTACTATATAACAATATTGGTGGCTGGAGAGAAGGGGAGGTTAGGTTGTATAGAGAGGAAGAGCTTCTCATGAAGACAAGTGAAGATTCAAGTACCCACCCACAATATTTAGACCATGGTGTCTGAATGTCATATCATTCCCTTCAACCCCTATCAGCTACAGATACCCTGGGGAGACAGTAAGGAGGATGTGAAAATATCAGATCGTGCAATGCTAGAGGAGAGTTCTATCCAGTTGCACTGGATGCCCCAAAATGGAGAACAAGCTACAAAAATTTACTACTGCACTTCACATTAGAGATGTACTTGGGTGAGACAGTGAGTTATTCATTCCTCTGCAAGAACATTCTCTTTAACTAACACTGTACTATTTTGTTTCACATAAGAAAACCATCTGACTCAATCTAGAATACCAAAAATACCACTACTCTGAGATGTAAAACAAATACTCTAAAAAGTCATTATTTTGAAAATCAGGAATCCTAAAACTGAACATCAACAAATAGATGAAGCATCTGTAATTTCCCATGAGTAGTAGAAACACACATACAGTGGGGTACATTTCAAAACTTTAGTTTCTAGAGATATTTCCAGTTCTAGTGGTATTCCTCATTTTAAGTACAGGGAATATCTCTGAAATCTGCAATATTTTCAAATCAGTATGAACTTTTTAAGCATACCAAGTACCCAATGTACTAGAAAAAAGGAAAATGTACCCCTGTCAACTGAGTTTAAAAGAGGCCTATTCTAATATTTGCTTTAACATTATTTTAGGGGTATTTAAAACAAGCAAAACTTGCTTTTACATGCTAATCAAAAAGTGACCCATTTTAAACATAATACATCAAGGGTTTTTTTTTTTTTTTTTGCCTTATAATTAGGGGACAGTATCAAATGGTTTAAAGATACTATAGCATCACAATTCTCTTTTGTTTCACATTATTTGTGAAACAACAAAGACATTTAGTTATATTCCAGTGTTACAAGCATCTCTCAGTAGTTACAAATGACATTACAATATGTCCTACTCTTTGATCATCAGATTAAAAATTGTTCTGTGTAGCTCAGGTGGTTTGCTTATAGCTATTAGTTTTAGCCTGCTAATACAATTCTGAGATCTCTTTGCATAAAAAACGTGAGCCTGGATTGTGTGAGCAATATTTCAGCGAGCCAGTTCCCTTTCACCATGAACTACCCCTATTGTTTATAAAAACAGCACAATAAGTACATGAATAAATCATTCTTTTAAAAAGTTTACCAAATTTGGAGTTTAGTGAACGTAACTGGAACTATACCTCACATGCAACATAAAGCAACTACCTAATAAAGTAGTTCTACCCTGGTGAGACTCAAGAATAAACTTCATGGCTAATAATCAGTACTTTACATGTGAATTACATGTGGTGTTTCATTTTCTTGGAAAATTCATTTTTGCTCATCATCATTCAGAGGACCATCAAAATTTGTAAAAGATAAAAAAAGTTCATAACAGGTCTTGTTTAAAACCTGACAAAAAGGAAAAACAAATTCAAATAATCATTTTTTAAGTTTTAGTCTAGTCCAGTATTTTCATTGTGCTATCTGAAAGCACAGCTGTCAACAGCAAATAAAACCTATTACTAACATAAAAAGTAGCAAAGCAAAATAGAACTGCCAATGTTAAAAGTAAAAATTGAAGACTTTTTGACCAGTATCTCTACTAAAAAAAAATCATGTTAACTGCAGCTATTTTCTAAAGGTAGTATGCAAGGTAGACACATCCTCCAGAGTTCTTAATGCTTCTGATATGCACATCAGAATAAAGACAACTCTTTTTCGGTTGTCAAAATCTTCATAAAAACAAACAATCTCAGTGAAAACAGTGGAATTTACACTTTCCACCGATTTTTCACTTTGAGCAGTTTGCCTGGTTTTGAGAGCTTTCTTCCCTCACAAAGACTTAAAATCATTCCTGACAAACAGAATGGCAAAATATTCCTCAGTTGCCAGCTGGGAAAAAGTGTTTTTCCTCCTCAACTGTGTTGTGAAATTAGGGTTCTTTACTTTTTCAGATTTTGCTGCACCGCTACAATGCATTTAAGTAAAAGTTGTCTTTAACTTGTTTACTGGTGGGTGAGATATATTGTCAGTTTGAGCAGCACACTCCCTATCCTTAGAAATATTGTAAAGGACATCTTACCCATTAGAAAAAAGGTAAGAGAAATCTTTTAAAGTCAATCACCATGGATAACAAATGAAACATAAAACCAGAATATCTGCATACTCAGCATGGTCAGCACAATGAGCTCAACCAAAAAAAAAAGTTCCCTAAAATAAAAGCTGCAGAATATTTGAAATTGTTTTATCAAAATCTATTTGTACTGAACAAGTTATACATATTATCCTTTGATTTTTGAAAATTTTCTAAGTCAATTTCCAACAAGCTAAAAAGTGAGTGAAAATTCCTTTTCTTTCAAGTATAGAGTTCAGACACCTTATAATGTTACTGTCAACCAAGTTTCTGAATAATGTCATCTTGTAAAATTTGCCATTCTTTCACTAGCTCTTCTGCTTGTTTACTTGGTTACTTTCAACCCTTTTGGCAGCAATTTGTCTTTTGTATATTCCTGATAGAGAAGTATATAAGATTGCAGATTGTTGCTAACAATCCTCTTAGTTATGCTGGTACGTACTGAAAGAAAAATTAGCTCATGGATTGTAGGAGTTTTCTGCTATAAATACAGTGGGACTTATACTTACCTTTGTGCCTGGGTGCTATAGCTGTTATCATAGGAGTCGTAACCCTGCTCATCATAAGCAGTGCCATATCCATCATCATACTCCTGAAAAAATATAATAGAAAAGTAATGTTAAAATTTAAAGAACACACTTCAGAACCTAAAAGAAATATTTTAATAATTATAAACGTGAACACTATTCACTGAAATCTAAATTCATGCAACAAGATGTACCATGGAACTATAAAATATTGATTTACTTAATACACACCAATTCTACCTAAGAGGCAACATGACTCTAAGATTTATGTAGTTACGTTGGATTTAAGTTTGAGATCTTGGTGGCAACCTGTGCTGCACTTTTATGAGACATTAGAATGTTGAATAAAAATGGCTACTTACCACAAAATAACTGTGGTTCTTCAAGGGTGCTGTCTCTGCATATTTACACCTGTGGAATGTCTGGAGCCACAGACTTTCAAGAAAGCAGTGTCAGTTTGGGACCTTTTGTGGTAACAAACTTTGGACCCAAAGTTATAAAAAGGCTATGCAAATCCAGTTGCCTTGGCTCTTTTCCCTAAGCTCAAGAATCCTGTAAGAGTAGAATTCTGAAGAAGAGAGAGGCTGACAGGCAGTGCAATTATGCAGAGACAACACCCTTAAGAACCACAATTACTAACATAAGTAACCATTTGTACTTCTTGAAGTAGCCTCTGCATAGTCCCAATGGGGGAGTTTAGTAAATGGCATAACCCAATGAGGGAGGGCAGAGATCTAATTAAACAAGAATTGTAGAACTGCCCTCCCAAAACCAGCATCAGACCTAGATCCCAAATTGAGAGAGCAGCGTTGTATGAAGGTTTATACAGAAGTGCAGATGTTTATAATGAAAAGAATATAGAGGTACGCCCATGATATTGGCTTATGTCTGGTAGAGTGAAATCTAGAACTGTAAAGAACTGACACCTTAGATAATTTACAACATGACTCAGTGCAAAGCCTAATCCACTTAAACAGGTGCTGACTGGAAATGGCATTCCCTTCACATTGATCCCCTGAGGCTACAAAACTGTTGACCTCCTAAAGGCCTCAATTTTACCCAAATAACTCAAAGTAACCATAGAAGGTATATAAGTCTAGTTCCTCCAGATAAGAAAGAAGCTTTGAAAAGATACTTGGGAGACTGATGATCTGATTCAGATGAAATTAAGACATGACATTTGGAATAAATTTGAGATAAAAATACAGGATAACTCCCTCTCTTGTAGATGTAATTGTGACTAAAAATGGTGCTTTTAGTGTCCAGTGGAATAAAGAACACTGTCATAAGATCTCCAACTGTATAATCTTGTCAGCACAACACTAAGGTTCCTTGATGAAATAGGTTCTCAACTCTGATGGGAAAACACCAGGCCCTTTCCGGAATCTTCTGATGACTGAAAACAATAGAAACATCCACTAGGAGATAATATAGTAAGATTATAGATAGATGCTCCTTGATAGAATACAAGGTGAGACTGAGACACCAAGTACAATACATATTTCAAAATCAATTATATGGGCATGACTCATGGAGACATTATTTCATTATCTTTGAGAAAACATCTTCTGAGAAGAACAATTCAACACACATGGCTTTCTAGAATGTAGCAGAGCCTTCTCTATTTCCACAGAGCATTTCACATCAGTAGTCTTATGTCTTATGATCAAAGCAATGGAGATGAAGTGACTCCAGATTGGTAAAATAGAGAAAATAGTCTTCCTGTGATAGCAGGTCTGATGATGAATGTAGGAGATCTAGGAACTTCATACCAATACTGTCTAGCTCATACTAGGGCAACCAGTATGATTTGGGAGAATGTCTTGTATCTTTTTATTACCATTGGAACTGTTGGAAAGGCATAAAAGAATCCTTGGCTCCAGTTCAGCAAGAATGTGTCTGTGATAGTCTATCCATCCCTGTCTATTTCAAGGAACACTCACACTGTTCCTGCAGCCAGCAACTGAGAGTCTGTTGCCATATTCTCTGTCAGATCTGTCAAGTTGCATTTGATGAGCCAGACTCCCATCCGACACAGCCATTGCTTCCTGGCATTATTGTTAATTAGAACCTCATTATTTATTAATGTAAATATTTAGCCATCACGTTAACAACATTGCCCTTATTCAATGCCACAAAGGATTTGAGATAACCCAATAGTTTTGTTCCACTACATTTATATGGCACTTGGTCTCCTCTCCCAGATTCCACCAATTTTGAACTCTCAGCTTTGGAGATAAGCTCTCAAACCCAAACTGGATGCATCTGTGATGATCACAATGGCTGGGGACAGAGGACCAAAATGAACTTCCTCTGTTATATTGGTTGGGAGCTTCCACCAATGGAGAGTCCTAAGGAACTTTGAAAGATGACTCAGATAACCCATATTGGCTACATTAGGGATGAATGTTTTGCTGAACAGTTGGCTCTGGGGGGCGTGGTGGAATAGAAGAGTCATAAAACAAAGAAAAGAAAAGGGGCTTTTGCTTGAGATCCAGCATATCTAAACTTTCTTAAAAGGAACAACGCCAAAATGTACTTCAAGTAGGAAAGAGTGCTAGCAAACTGACTCCACCACAAGGGAGACAAAATGCTGGATAAGTATGGCAGGTTCAACTTAGAGTACAGAGAGAGGCTTGGTTCCATAAGTTACTAGCACAACTGCCTTAATAGGGTGTAACTGGCATGGCCAGTACTACCGTTTCCTGTGCCATCCTGGTTGGCAGCTCTGTGTGTTACTATATTTAGTATTTGGATAACTTCTCTTTAAATATAATCTTCTTTCAAAAAGTTGGTATATTGTTTAGTAGCTTTGGGTTTCATTGAACCTTCCAGTCTCTCAACAGGTATTGGACTATTCTGTTTTTGATGCCTTCACTTCCCTATAACTCAGTTCTTTGAGATGATTACATATTCACACTTACAGGTATTGTGCCACCTGGTGGCACCTAACAGGAGAACCTCCTCCAAGCAGCTTGCGTTAAAGAGCACATGCCTTGCCTCTTTCCTTTGGCATTTCCAAAGGCTTTATAAGGGGGCGTTGGCCCTCTACAGTCTCAGTTCCTTCCATTGCTAACTCAGAGTTACCATAATAGGACTCTGAGAAAGAGGGGAAGATAGGAGGGAAGTGTGAATATGCAGTCACTTTGAAGAAAAAAGTAACCTTCATTTCTTCTTCGAGTGACTCTGCATATTATCTGCTATGGGCAGTTTGACAAGCAGTGCTGAAAACCCAGGAGGTGGGAACAAAGTCAAAATTAAATAATGACAGAAACACTGTTCTACCAAATTTGGCATTCGCTCTTGAAGCCAGATCCAGAGCATAACATTTAGTGAATGCGTGCACTGACTTCCAGGTAGCATCCAGGTAGCAGTTCCTAGCTGGAACATGTTTAAGAAAAGCAAAAGATGCCTCTACAGCCATGTAGAATGAGACCATACAACACAGAAAGTACAGGATTTTCTGCTAATTTGTAGCACTAAATGACACATTGTTTAACCCATCTGGAAATAGTCTGAGGAGACACACACTGACCTCTATTTTTCTTAGCATAACAAACAGAAAACCTAGATGAACTCTTAAAACTCTGTTATATTTAAACAACATGGAAGAACACTTCTAGCATATAAAGTGCATAACAAAGCTTTCCCTTTATTAGTGTGAGGCTTTTCGGGAAAAAACACTGGTAAAATTGTCTGGTCGATAGGAAACTTGGACACCATTTTTGGTAAAACATAGGGATCAGGTCTATGAACGATCTTATCTTTATGAAAAACTAACTGGCAAGTCAGCCATCAGGGATGGAATTCGCTTACCCTTCTGGCTGGTGTTTTAACAATAATGAAGATCTCTTTAATAGATGCACAAAATAAAGAACACTCTACCAGAAGTTAAAAAGGTACCCTCATAAGCATAGATAAAACCAGATTAAGATCCGAGCCTGGGACTGCATACTTTAAAGGACGATACACATTAAATACCCCTTCATAAATCTTTTAACAGAATAACATGCAAAGAGTGATCTACCATCGACCAAAGCATGGTAAAAATCAGCTGCCAGGTGAACCTTTAAGGAAGAATCCAATAATCCTTCAGATTTTAAGTACATTAAATATTCCAAGATACAGGGTATGGAAGCTGAAACTGGACAATCGAATTTTCCTGCATTCATGCAACAAATCTAGCCCATTCTAAATAGTAACATTTCTAGTAGACAATTTTCTAGAATTGGTTCAAAATGTACTGCTTAATGAGGAACATGAGTGTTCAGGACTAGCCAAAGTCCAATAGCAGGTAGTAAGATGAAGCGACGGAGGATCCGGATGAAGGATCCTACCTAGTTGCTATGATAAGAGATCTGGAGCCAGAGGAAGATACAGGTACAGTCTGACTAATAGCTGAAGAAAAAGGTCCTTATGCTACTGCTGTCTCAGCTAAGCTGTGGCAATCAAATTTCATTTTTGCCCTGTGCTGATGTTTCCTCTTCATCACTTTCTGAATCAATGGACAGGTCTACATCAGGTCGACCCCAACAGGAAAAGATGTCTCACGTTACGCAATCCTTCAGGGACCACTCATGAATTTGAGAACTGTTCCTGCTGACAATCTGCTAGCACATTGCTGTCCCCTCCTAAATTCAGGACAACCAGATAGATCTCTTAAACTATGCATAAATCCCATAATCTGACTGTTTCACCAGATAACTGGAAAGAATGAGTACTCCTTTGGTTTGTTCAGGTATTGTCTGTTGATTGTATTGTCTGTCGTCGTGATTGTATTATCTGTTGATACCTGAACAACCTTCTCTTTTATATGAAGGAAAGATCTGAAGGCCAAACAAATAGTTATTATTAACACGTTATGAACGAGCTCTTTTCATGAAAAGCTCAGTGACTCCAGATTGTAATCCAGCCTAAATGGGCTCCCAATCCACTGCTGGATGCATCTGACATTGTGGTGACAGATGAAGGGGGATTGAACAGAACACCTCAAAGAACATGATTTGTCTGTCTACCAATTCAGTAAATTCAGAATCCGTAAGACTTAGGAAGGGGATCACTTTCTGGGATTGGCAGGCTCAAATTTGGAAAACCACTTGTTCTATTTGTAGAAACCTGTCCTCTGGAAGAAAAGCCCTCCCTGCTACTGACTCCAGTATAGAACCTATAAAGAATTCTCTGGAGTTGGCCAGAGATTTGATAGGATGACATTAAGAAGCAGACCCAGATGCGAAAAGAGGGAGATTATAAATGTGATGTAGCAGCTTTTAGCCACCAATCATCGAAATATGAGTAAACAAAAATACCCTGTTTTCTCAGATGTACCACTACCATAGAAAGGCACTTTGAAAAGATTCTTGGTGCTGTGGAGAGGCCAAGCAGGAGCACTTTGTACTGGAAATGGCATCCCACCACTATGAAATGCAGGTATTGTCAATGACTGTGTCGGACAGAGATGAAATAAGCATCCTTTAAACAGAGAGTGACAAACCAATCCATAATTGTAAATGAAGGAATTATAGAGGCCAGGTTTAATGTACGTAATAGGAATGTCCAGGAGGATCTGTTAAGTTTTCTTAAATCTAAAATTAGACAGAAACCCGATCTTTTTTTCTATACCACGAAGTATCTTGAATGGAACCCTGACCCCACAGAGGTTTGGGTACCTCTTTAACAGCTCCTGTCTGGAGCAGCTTGTGAACTTCCTTATGTAGGATAACTTTGTGAGAAGGTTACCTGAAAAGGAAAGGATAGTGGCAGCCATGCAAACTGAATAGCATAGCCTCTGTCTGTAATTTTAGTACTCATACATTCTATGTAATCAGCCTCTGATGAACTGCTGATGAATTGGGCTAGCCTGTCCCCAAATAAAAGAAGAGATGGATCCTTTCTGATAGGACTATGACCGCCCATCAAATGTGGGACCTGGTGTTAAAGGAAGATGAAGATGGAACAGATTGCCTCATAGGTCTACATCTGAAAAGGCCTCTTTTTTATGCTTGGTCTCAAATGAAGATGGAAGTTGCTGGTGCCATTGATGACATCAGATTTGTACAAAAATAATCAGATGATGGAGAGTAATATTTCTATGGATATTGGAAAAAAAAGAAGCAGAAAGTATTCTTAGAAGATTGAGGGCTAAAGACCTAGAAAATGAGCAGTGGCTTTAGAGTCCTTTACCTGCAGAGGTACTGGGGCTGCAGAGGGGCAGCTCGAGGATAGGCAAAGGCAACAGGTCCTAACCCCTTGCCAATGATGAGTGGCCATTACAGACTGCAGTCTGCCCCAGTGAGCGGGGACTAGATGATGACTGACAGTAGCCACTGAGGCAAGGTGGGTTTAGAGGGTTGGGGGTTCCCCTGGGAGGGGAGACCCAGAGCGAGGGGGGACTGCTGGGGCAGAACCCTGAGGTAAAGGGCACCGGGGTCCGGGAGGGACATGGGGGCCAGCGGCAGGCGAGAAACTGGCCTGCAGAGGGCGCTCCATACGCTGGAGAGCTAATTCCCTGGACGACCAGCAGGAGGCGCCGCACCAGTGAGTCTCACCTCGCTACAGGAGGCATAACTTGGGACAAATCAAGTTTCCTTCCTCTCGCCTCCTCTAAAATGGGATCTGACCTCAGATCTGCTCTATATCACACCAGACACACCCACGTAACCATAGGATGAAGGCAGACAGATAGTGAGAAAGATCTGCCTGAAGATCCTGTTGGAACTGGAGAAGAATCATAGAATCATAGAATATCAGGGTTGGAAGGGACCCCTGAAGGTCATCTAGTCCAACCCCCTGCTCGAAGCAGGACCAATTCCCAGTTAAATCATCCCAGCCAGGGCTTTGTCAAGCCTGACCTTAAAAACTTCCAAGGTAGGAGATTCCACCACCTCCCTAGGCAACGCAT
The DNA here is from genome assembly GCF_965152235.1 of Eretmochelys imbricata. NCBI lineage: Eukaryota > Metazoa > Chordata > Testudines > Cheloniidae > Eretmochelys > Eretmochelys imbricata. The sequence continues at coordinate 14,119,761 of NC_135573.1, forward strand.
TCCAGTGTTTCACCACCCTCTTAGTGAAAAAGTTTTTCCTAATAGCCAATCTAAACCTCCCCCACTGTAACTTGAAAAATAACTAAATTAAGGGCTAGATTCTCTGTTCTTGTAAACAAGTGTAGAGCCAATGAAATCAGTGGACCTGTGGCAGTTTACACCAATGGGGGAAAGCTATGGTCATAGAATCTCAGGGTCAGAAGTGACCATAGGAGGTCATCTAGTCCAACCCCCTGCTCAAAGCAGGACCAATCCCCAATTTTTCTCCCAGATCCCTAAATGGCCTCCTCAAGGATTGAACTCACAACCCTGGGTTTAGCACACCAATGCTCAAACCACTGAGCTATCCCTCCCCCTAAGAAGGCAGCGGCACAGATGGATCCTGAAGAAAAACTAATAACCTTCTCTGCTCTTCTCCTCTTTGCAGCAGGTGAAGAAGCAGACCACAGAACTAAAGAAGACTGCCTCTTCCTCATCACAAACTTCCTGTCAGTTGGCTATGAGGAATGCATAGATGCAGGAAGGTGCACATCAGCCACCACTGTTAACATCCTCTTTGGATCTAAGGACTGTCCCTGAACAGGGGTGGAGGATGGAACTGGCATCACAGACCTGAAAGCCACTAGATCTGGAGAAATACTCAGCTCCACAGCATCGGACTTTGAAGTGGAGCCATAGGCGCCACCTCCGTGGGTGCTCCGGGGCTGGAGCACCCATCGGAAAAATTGGTGGGCACTCTGCACCCACCAGCAGCTCCCCGCCTCACCCCCCACCCCGCCCCAGCTCACCTCCGCTCCACCTCCTCCCCTGAGTGCGCCGTGTCCCGCTTCTCCCCCCTGCCTCCCAGCGCTTGCCGTACGAAACAGCTGTTTCGTGCTGGGAGGGAGGGGGGAGAAGGGGGAAAGCAGCGCGCTTGGGGAAGTGGCGGGGCCAGGATTTGGGGAGGGGTCCAATAGGGGCAGGGACTTTGGGGAAGGGGTTGGAATGGGGGCGGGGCTGGGGCGTGTGCACCTACCACCGTCGGAGAAACTTGGCGCCTATGAGGGGAGCCCAATTTGGATTTCGAAATTGGAACCATAGAAGCTGTGGCAGAAGCAGATGGATCCAATAAGTCTATCAGACAGGATCCGGCACTACTAACAGTGGCCGCCTTCTCCCTCAGCTGCTTCTTTTGAACCAATACAGTCGGAACCGAAATGGCTCTAGGTTCCTAAGCTGTCAGCCCTTTTCTACCAATGGTGCCTTTAAAGTCTTGACAGCTTTTTCTGAAGGATTGAGAGCTGGCACTGGCAAAGATACCAATGACTGGGAACCCTTAGACAATTTAGCTGTGTTGGAGAAAGCCACCAGATTAGAAACACTTAGTCTTCAGATCCGATGACACTCCAGATCTGGATAGCTTAGTGGCAATAGCTTCTTTAAGCAAAAGCAGAGAGGTCTGTTCTGCCTGGCTTTGTGTTCTCTGGGCATGAAAGCCCAAAAAACAGAATATCCAGAAGGAGAGTGGCCTTGTCCCAGGTACTTAGGACACCTAATATTTTTGTCCAATGCCAGGAAGACCGTTGGTCATGAAACATCTTTTAAAATCCGGCTTCTACTTCTGTAGTACCACCATTACATGGCACTAACTTCACGAACCACATTGAACTATTTATGCTTATTACTATGTTTAAAACTACCTTATACCAAAAACTGTGCTAAGAACAACAATTATAAACTATCAATGCACTATAAATGGAGAAGAACCCTGGTGAAACAGTGGGAAAGAATTGAGGCGGTAGAGGGCACAGAGTTGCCCTCAGAACATTCGGAAACACTGATGGAGAGTATGAGGGGGGTGCACATGTACTTTAGTGGGCACTGCCTGAAGAAGGTTCTATCGGTAGGCTCCACTAGTTGGCCCTATACCCATAAGCGGGAGTATGCAGAGCCCCTTGAAGAACTGCCGCTTCACTGGAATCCTATTGCACTTTCAAAAACAAATCTATCCTCTACAAAGTAAAAGTACGATTCTTTGACTTTGTGATGCAATTCAAAGGTAGAATTACAGTTGACTATGTACTTACAGTGGGATGAAAATTAAAAGCAGCTGTTGTATTGTGATAGCTGTCTGATGTACTGTTAATCTCTAAATATGCAGTAGTGGATATCAGGATGACAAAATTAATAGTTTGAATAGAATTTTCAAGTCATGAAATTGGGTACCTGATTTCAGTCACTCTCAAAAGTGTACAAAGAGTCTTAGGGAAAAAAATCTATTTTTTTCTCTTTGCTAAATATCAAGTGTCTACCAAATGATTTTATCACACACAAGTTTCTTTGGACTGTTTTGCATATGATACTTGCAAATAGAAAACAGTGCCTTCCATACATCCATAAATCGCTGCCTCAGTTCCTTTGTTGTTGTTGGATATCCTTCTACTGGATTCAGATCAGGTGACTGGTGGCCAAAGCACAAAAGAATTAACCTTCTTCAAATTTGTAACTTTGTGTATGTTGGGTTATTTCTTGTTGAAACATTCTCTTAAGGTTTATTCCCTAAAGGAATAGTTGTGGATAGTAATATCCCTTTATGCGCTGTTTTGTCCATTATCCCATCAATGAAATATAGTTTTCAGAACAATCATCCAATGCCTTCATACTACCTTCATCACGCTTAGTTACTGGAACCTTGAATATGCAAACCTTTCTAACACTATGGAGCATTTTAATCACACCATTAAACTGTGTTTTAACATGTCACCCTTTTCAGGTTGTCTGGAGCAGAATTTAATTTTACTGCTTTACAGTATCATGATTTCCTACAGGCTATATTTTCATTGAAGCAGTCACCCCTTATTGCTTACCAGTTCTTCCATTCACATCAGTAATACGAAAAGGAGTACTTGTGGCACCTTAGAGACTAACTAATTTATCTGAGCATAAGCTTTCGTGAGCTACAGCTCACTTCATCGGATGCTTTGTGATGAAATGCATGCATCTGATGAAGTGAGCTGTAGCTCACGAAAACTTATGCTCAAATAAATTGGTTAGTCTCTAAGGTGCCACAAGTACTCTTTCTTTTTGTGAATAGAGACTAACACGGCTGCTACTCTGAAACCTATCAGTAATACTGTGTTCCTTAGCTCTTTTTTTTCGTAGTGTACCCTCCTTTCTTACTGGAAATATCAATATTGCTTTTTCCATTTTAGATTGGTAGCCTCTCTCTGGTTTAACAGTACACAACTCGTTTTGTTGCATTCTCCATAATCTATTTAGATAATAGGTCACCAGATTCTCATTTTCAGCCTAGTATTTAAATTTATCAAATAAATTACCTTGAAAACCAACAAGATAACTCATTCTACAAAAATAGAAGATATCTAAGAACTACTCTGAATGGATTATAGCACCAGAAACAGAAGGTCAAATATTCAAATCCTACAAATTCTCTTACAATCCAGGATTCCCTTTAAACAGCAATCAGGCATGGATGTTTCAAGTATGCTTTAAAGCTTGCCCTAGTGCAAAGTGCTTTACTTTTAGGAAGGAAAAGTCAAATACACAAAAAAATGGGAGATAACTGGCTAGGTTGTAGTATTATTGAAAAAGAAGTGGGAGTTCTAATGGATCACAAATTGAATATAAATCAACAGAGTGATGCAGCTGTGAAAAAGGCTAATATTGTTCCAGGGTGTATTAACAGGAGTGTCGTATGTAAGACATGGGAAGTAACTGTCCTGCTCTACTTCAGCACTGGTGAGGCCTCAGCTGGAGTATTGTATCCAATTTTGGGCATCACAATTTAGGAAGGATGTGGACAAATTCGAAAGAGTCTAGAGAAGAGCAACAAAAATGATTAAAGGTTTAGAAAACCTGACCTGTAGGAAAGGTTGAAAAAAATCGGTAAGTTTAATCTTGAGAAAAGACGACTAAGGGGGGACCTAATAACATTCTTCAAATATGTTAAGGGCTGTTATAAAGAAGATGGTGATTAATTGTTTCCATGTCCACTGAAGATAGGGCAAGAAGTAGTGGGATTGATCTGCAGCAAGGGAAATTGAGGTTAGATATTAGGAAAATCTTTCTAAATATAAGGGTATATTAGTTGTGGAACACGCTTCCAAGGGAGGTCATGGAATGTGTATCATTCAGGGTTTTTAAGGACAGTTTGTCCAAACACTTGTCAGGGATGGTCTAGGTCACTGGTTCTCAACTGTGGTCCACCACTTGTTCAGGGAAAGCCCTGGAGCGCCAGGCCAGTTTCTTTACCTGCCGCATTCGCAGGTTCGGCCGATCGCGGCTCCCACTGGCTGTGGTTCGCCGCTCCAGGAAAATGGGGACTGCGGGAAGGGCAGCCAGCACATCCCTCGGCCCGTGCCGCTTCCCGCAGCCCCCCCATTGGCCTGGAGCGGCGAACCGCAGCCAGTGGGAGCTGCGATCCGCTGAACCTGGGATGCTGCAGGGAAACAAACTGGCCCGGCATGCCAGGGGCTTTCCCTGAAAAAGAGGTGAACCACAGTTGAGAACCACTGGTCTAGGTTAACTTGCTCCTGTCTCAGAGCAGGGGGCTGAACTTGATGACCTCTTGAGGTCCCTTCCAGTGCTATATTTCTATGATTTTTAAAGTTTAACCCAGAGGGCACTTCAGGCAACTACAAAACTATTAAGGATGTTGGCCAGTATCTAAGGCCAACCCGAGTCACATCATTAAGGGTATTGGTGGCCAAAATACACGTAGATTGTAGGCTCTTTTTTTTGCAGAGTTCCTGTCTTTTTTTCTCACCTCTAGTCTTGTACACTTTTGATTGGGATGTAAGTAATAAATAAGACTTTTCTTGACTGAGTTAGGGAGAGAAACACAAAGCGTTTTTTTCTCCAGTTTTACCTCTGTAAGCCAAAAAATGAGAAATATAGCAGTGGGCAACCATTGTAAACTGAGCCATCCTGAGGTCAAAGAATACCCATTACTTTTCTATTCATTTGGATACAGAGGGAAATATTAGACACGAGAGAAGAATGTGTGTCCATACCATAAATACAGAATGTACTTTTGGGGAGGAGAACACCAAGCCATTTTCTGGAAAAACTGGGTGAGAAGGTAATACTGTTTGGAGGTGGTTGTTTTTTAGACAAATCAGTTTAAAATGCAAAATAGCACCGGCAGTCTTCATGAGTTTCTGTACAAACAGGTGGAGAATTAAAGCTTTTCCTTGGACTTTACTCCCATAGAGATGTTGCAGTCCTTAAAAATCAAACTTTTCTTTGTGCTCACTCAACTTCATGGCCACAAATAAGAGTTTAATAAGGTAGCCTAAGTCCTCCTGAGAAACTGCACGGGGAGGTTATAAAAATCCTCTTTTTCCAGTCCAAATATGTATTCGTTTACACTCTGAGAAAGGTTCAGAGAGGAGAGACAAGCCGAAGGCATTAGAACCACAACCTACACATGTGACTTCTACTGGGGGACCATGGCAAAAAGTACATTGGACGCCTACAGAAAAAATGGTCTATTGAGCAGGAGGTTCCCACTCTTTCAAAGGGTGATCTGAGGAGATGATATTTGGTAGAGTATGGCCTTCATCCTTCTGTAAGCAGCCAGATAGCACATTTAGAACAAATGGAGTAAAACATACAAGAGAGAGATGGAGTTTGAAATGCTTTACTAGTTCCAAGGTCTAGTTCTCATACTATTCACTGAATCTATATCTCCTTTCCAGCGATCTGCCGCTAGGTCTCATGGGCTACTCCGTATGCTGCAATCCTGGAACACTGCAATCCTGGTACTTTTGTAGGAGCTGCCATTGAGGGATCTGCTGAGAACTACTGCTGTGGGATTCTCTGAAATTATGGTGGGAGTGGGGGCTGCTCATATTGTGAACAGTGAAGTATGGAGCTAGTGATTGATAAGCCTTTTTTCATTGGTCTAAACTCATTTTGAGCTGAGAAGCAAAAATGTAGGCCTAAAAACAATTGATATTGCTGTACCAACTTCTTGCCACACTACCTGCTGTAACAAGACAGGAAGAAAACTGTGGGTTACAGGGTTCATTCACGTGGAAAGAGGCAGAACTGGAGGAGCAAAGAATCAATGTGATTGTGGTAACCACCCCCACGTGAAGACACAGGCAGGTCAAAGTCTTTTCCAGGAGACTAAGTTTGAAAATCCTGTACAGTAAAACCATGGTTAGAACTCTGTTGTGATTGAATCAGAAAACTACCGATGTTTGGCTGGCCAATGAGAATGAGGCTAAACAAAACTCCATGAAAACAATGTTCTTATAATCATTTTAATACAAGTTACTTTAAAATGGGTAATGCTTACATTTACAGTAATAGAAACTACTGAAGACTTAGCAATTCTGAAAATCAGGTCACTTATTTAGGTGCCTAAATATGGAAATAGGAACCTAACTTCAGGCACTTAAAAAAAAATATCTTGGCCCAGAATTGTAAAATAGTTCAAAGGATTTGTAGAAATATTACCTTTTATTTAAAATTAGAAAGGATCCCTAAATGTCTATCTAGTATACTCTCCATCTTAATTAAATTTCCTATTATGGCAACCAAGCTAATTGAAGCATTTTAGAGATTAGTTAACTGTCAGAAATTATGCAATTAGGCACTGCATTAGGAAAATCTGCCATCAGTGCAAACCTTGTCTGAAGGCTAACACAAAAAGCATCAATAAAATAGCCAGACACATAATTAAAGCTCTGTCACTAATTTTCACAGACTGGAAGGAATCCTTAGAACTAATTGGTTTGCACAGTGGTCTTAAAGAAAGACTACATTTCAAATAAAATTACAACACTCTGATTGTGGTTGGCAGGACTTCTGGGATTCTCTGGTTTATAGTGCAGAATCTCCCTATACTCATGAACCACTGGTTCTAAGTTTAAATTCAAAACCCAATCCCATAATTACCACTTGTCTAAACACAAAACATTATCTTGAATGTATATCCTGTCCATTTCAACAAGTATGAGCAGTGACTTGCCATGCAATCATTATATAAAGTCTTTATATAATTCTTGAAGTCAAATATTTCATTTGGAATAAATCATTTTAAAAATTCTATAAATCAGATCAGTAATTTTAAAAATCTCTTCTCAAAACAATGACACTTCAATAGAGTCCCTTCCAAATTATTAGTGAAGAGGTTTAGACAATCTTTAAATATTGTGGGAAGGGGATAATGGCAAAAAAGGTAATAAAACCTTGATTATTTATAAGAAAAGTAAATTAGGGTAAACATGTAAGTTTACTTCTGTAACCGCAGTCATTGTTTCAGAGAATGAAATGATATGAAAACAATGAGTTATAGGTATGTTGCTACTAAATATCTGTCTTCTGCTTACTGAGAGAAGTCTAGAAAAATATGAAATCATGTCCATTCCATTAGGTACTTATTAGAAATAATTACTGTTTCTTATTATAATGCAATAAAGTCAGTTGATTAAATTGCGTGCGCACACAAACACACACACACACACACACACATAATGTCTTGATTTTTTGTCGGCTTAATTTGGCCCAGTGCTCAAGAGAATAATCTCTTCCTCAGTAAACAGCATAAACATCTTTATTAAGCGGCCTACAAAAGAGGTTACTCTAACTTACTAATTGAAGCAGTGTTCCAGCTAAAGTCTTTTGCCATCCTCCAGTTAAGAAATCATGAACACAACATGTTTTGATTGTAGTTATAGGAAAGTGCACAGATTGCTTTCCTGTAACCCTGTATCTCCTAAAGATGCAAGTCTTAAACAGATTGTCTGTCACTTGGAGGCCATATCTGTCAATAAATTAATTTATTAGTTAGGGCTGTGGTTGAAACTATGTACAACCATTAAGCCAGCACTTAAAAATGCAATAGTCATGGTCCACAACTTTGAAATGATCTCTCTCTGACTGAGCCAGTAGAGAGGTTGCACTGAGGTTTATCACCTAGTAGTGAATCCCAACCTAATCCACTTTTGAGCTTGTCAAGCAGTTGCATATTAAATACACTTAACAGAATACCACTTCTCGATGACTGAACTGTATGTGAAGGAACAGCAGACCGTCACAAACAACTAAGATTAGAAATGAAATCCAATCCTCATCCACAACCAGCTGCCCTACATGGTGTGCTACAGGGTCCTCGCTGGGCTGAAAATCTTTGCCTGGCATTTGCTCATACATACACTATTTCTTTCCAGATTGCCTTTTTTGAGGAAAAACAACTATCTAGAGGAGTTTATAGAATCATAGAAATGTAAGGTTGTAAGGGATCTCAAGAGACCATCTAGTCCAGCACCCTAGAGCCAAGTATACCTAGAATGGTGTAGTATTGTGGATAGAGTAATCTTTTACTTAAAGATCCATCCCTTTCACCCCTTCTCATAAGTTGTTCAAAAACTCATGACTAACCTATCCTTTGACCTCTCTGGGTATATCTACACTGCAATAAAAGACCCACAGGCATGGCCACAGCTGGCCTGGATTATCTGACTCAGGCTTGCAGGGCTCAGGCTAAAGTGCTACAAAATTGCAGCAGGGTGAAAAGGTCTCAGAGTACATCTACACTGTGATAAAAAAAAATGTAGCACCAAATCTCAGAGCCTGGGATCAGCTGACTTGGACTAGCAGGGCTCCGATTGCGGGTCTAAAAATTGCAGTGCAGACATTTGGGCTTGGGCTGGAGCCCATGCTCTGAGACTCAGAAGGGAGGATCTTACAGGATGGGGTCCAGCCCAATCCTGAACATCTAACATTTAAATTTTATAGCCCTACATCCTGAACCTCGCAAGCCTGAGTCAGCTGACCTGGACCCTGAGACTTGGTACCATGGTTTTTTTTATCATAGTATAAACATACCCCGAGGTCTTGCTGCAAAACCAAGAGATACCAGAATTGTCATACTTGATATTTCTCAGAAAGAAAGCAAAACAGAAAAATCCTAAAACCCAATCAAACCTATTAGGTCTCTTTCTACATCAAGAAGAAAAAGGACACAATCCACTTAAAAAAAAAAATCTTTGCAAGCTACATAACTGCTTTAGGTAACTGATCTCGTATCCTCTGGTAATGTACACAAGCTCCTTCCCTTAAAAACTGACCCATTACATAAACACATTAACCTCCTTGAGATAGTGGCAATTAAGCACTGTCCCAGTTAATAGAAGCTCCTTGAACATCCAAAAGAAATGACCTCCTTCCCCCACACAGCTTGCAGATCTCCAACCCCAGTTGATGGTGTGTGTCTATTACACAAAATCTTGTAAGGACTGCAAGGACACAGCCATACTCCCTTCCCAGCACAGCCAGTATAACATGTACAATCATCTGTAGCAGTAGAGTGTTCACATCTTCCCCATAAGGGCTTGGGGTCATCTAGTTCTGCCTACACTAGGGTGTTACTAACCTCCGATATAAATGAGGACCTCCTATTTCTCTCCCTTATGCTGCTCCAAATCTACACTACTCCTGATAGGGGAACATATCTGACTTTCCCCACCTACTATTCTGGTTTAATTTTATTCATCAAAACTACTGCATGTCTGGAACTTCTGAGGAAACCTCAATACTCTGATTTCACAAACTCTCCCAAATTCTGCACTAACTTGTAATACAGTAGAATCTCAGAGTTATGAACACCAGAATTACAAGTCAACCACACCTCATTTGGAACCGAAAGTGTGTAATCAGGCAGGAGCAGACAACAAAAAGCAAATACATTACAGTACTGTGTTAAATGTAAACTACTAAAAAAATAAAGGGAAAGTTTTCAAAAAAGATTTGATAAGATAAGGAAACTTTCTATGCTTGTTTCATTTAAATTAATGGTTACAAGCAGTATTTTTCTTCTGCACAGTAAAGTTTCAAAGCTCTATTAAGTCAACGTTCAGTTGTAAACTTTTGAAGGAACGCCCACATTTGTTCAGAGTTATGAACAACCTCTATTGCTGAGGTGTTCATATGTGTGAGGTTCTACTGTATTTGAGGGGAGTAGGATAAATTTAGCCATCTAAATCTACTGGATATTTTCTCAAACATTCTTAGAAGAAATGAATTAATGGAATTTTGAAGGGATATCCAGTATAGAAACTTCACTTGCGGTTCCCCCGATTAAGAGTTAAATTGAGTTTTGCACTTGAAACAGGGGTTCAACCACTTTGCTACATATGAAGAATACAGAGTATCCGCCACAGAATAATAGCACTTACTCTCCAAATATAGAACAAATTTTCATATTATATATATATAATAAATAATATAATAAATTTTCTTATATATATATATATATATATAAAAATATAAAAAATAATAAAGAAATATAATATAAATAAACCACTTGTTTATTCTAAAACCACTGGTTAATTATATATATAAAATTAACAAGTGGTTTTATGTGTTAAAATTAATTTTAAAAAATGTGTTCTTTAAAACATTTAGCATCCTGTGTCAAAACATTTTTGATCCAAATCTTAATGAAAAAATGCAGATTCATCAACTTTCCTCTACATTTAAAACACTGAAATCTTGCACATTTGATTTTTTCCCTCTTTTTCTTCAAAACTAAATACTTCCCCTTCAGCCAGGGCTGACAAATAATGTTTTCCTACAAAGAATTCCTTGAAAAAGTGCCCTCTTTCAAAATGGCTGCCACCTCCTCCTGTTTTCTGTAAGAGTGAGGTTAAGGCAGCCTTCACTTAATATGTCCCCTTTTCAAAATGGCAACTGCCTCCCATTGTTCCCAACAGCAGTTAAACCCAGCTGCACTGGCTAAAGGGCCACCATCTTTCTTGGCGGTTGCTTGGCTTCTCTTTTATTGGGAACGTTGGCAAGCAGAGGCCATTTTGAAAGAGTGCAAAGTTGTTAAAGGACAGCCTTTAGAGTTAATCTCTTTCAGAACAAGATGTGAGAGCAGCCATTCTGGAAGAGGGCAATTCTTAGTGGAGTTCTCTTTATAGAAAAGACCACCACACCTACTGCCAAGAGGAAGGTGGAAACTAGTATAATATGTATGTATGTGCCTGTGAATGCGCATGCAGGGGAACATGGAAGTAGAGTTGGGGAAGACCAGCCTGTGTACTCTGGTTGTTTGCACCATTGCAGAGTGCATGTCTTCAAATAATTAAACATATTATATGGTAATATTTCTTGGTTTCCTGTTAATTTTCATATATGAATTTTTTAATAACTTTTTAAATCTCAGGAAACTTCCAGACAACAGCCACATGAAAGAAGAGTTAATTACATAGTAGCTGTTCTTTGAGTTGCACTGTCCACATAGATTCCATTTCTGATGTGCACAGATCCCATGTATGTGCGATCAGTTACTTTTAGTCAGTCAATGACAGGTTTCAGAGTAACAGCTGTAGCTCACGAAAGCTTATGCTCAAATAAATTGGTTAGTCTCTAAGGTGCCACAAGTACTCCTTTTCTTTTAGTCAGTGGTTTCTGTTGGGGTCAGACCCGCACCCTAGTGCCCCTCCACCCAAGGGCATAAAGGGTGAAATAAGCCCAACTGTCCCTCAGTTCCTTTGCTAATACAGATTCCAAATGGTATAGAACACTATATATGGGGAAAGAGGGTGAGTCAAGGAAACCATGTGGATAACACATCTTGAAGAACCACAGTTTTTGCAAGGTAAGTAAACCTTTTTTCTTCTGTGAGTGATTATCCAAGTGTATTTCACTTCTAGTGACTAGCAACCAGTGACTTCATCATAGTCAGAAGGTGGGTGTTACAAGTTTTGTTTAAACAAGACTTGCAGGATAGCTCTACCAAACCAGGCATCAGATCTTGAGGCCTCAACTAAGGAATAGTTCTGGGTCAAACTGTGGACTGCTCTACCCATAACATTTCAAAAGAAGCTGGTTAGACTGCCTGAGCCCTGGTGGAATGGGCTCTAACCTGCATAGGTGGATCTTGTCTAGATATTTACGATCTAATAGAGTGGATAATGCATGTTTTGAAACTATCTGCAAATGTCACAGTCTGGGGGAGCTACTGAAGAGACCTGTCCTGTTCAGGTAGTATGAAAGAGTCCTGACCATGTCAAGGAGCGCAGTTTGATTTCCTCCAGGTCTGAATGGGCTTAGGGAATAAAACTGGAAGGTGAATCAGCTGCTTTAAATTAAAATCAGACACATTATTAGATAAGAACTTGGGGTAAGGCCTGAGAGTCACCCGGCCATTAGGCAACACCATATAAAGTGAACCAGCCAGGAGGACCTAAATTTCCCCTATTCTACAAATTGAGCTGATGTTATGGCTACTAAAAAGGCAGTCTTCATAGACAGGTGGTAAAAAGAATAGGTAGGTCAGGCTCAAATGGGGATCTTATTAAGCCACATAACACTGTGTTGAGGTCACAGGACTAAGGGAAACATGTATGAAACCTCTGAGGAATCTAGCAACGGTAAAATGGAAAAATATATTATGACCCTGAATTGGAGTATGATAAGTTATTGCTGGTAAATGTACTCTTATGGAGCTAATACATGAAACATTCAGGACTATGGCTACTAGATACTCCGGAACAGCAGAAAAAAACCCAATGGTTTCCATGGAAGACAGATGACATTGTGCTGTACAAATGGAAAAATCTCAATTTAGTTACATAAATTAGTCAAGTGGAAGTTTTTCCACTATTAACCTAGATGTTCTGGACTTTTGGAAGAACAGCTTCTTTTGGTGGCAGTTAACCAGCCAGAATCCAGGTGGTCAGATGTGTAAGAATATAAACACTCTTCCTCAACCAGGTGGACATAACGTGTCAGGCATCCTAATATTTTACTGAAATCCAGTCATTATTTGAATAGGAGAGCTCATCAGTGCAATGGTTGTGTTAGTAAGCTATACCAAGGCAGAAAAACCTTTGGTGGAAGACATACAGAGTGTAGAGATGACTCTGGTTCTGTGGTCACCTTGAGATCATTCAGTACCAAGAAAGTCTTTGGTACCAAGAAAGTCAGTGACAGAAACATCTGCACTGTGGAGGTGATGTTGGAGTCCTAGTCACTGAGGCTATTGGTAATGAGTACAATGGCACAGACATTAGTACTGAGGAGCTGGTAGTGGAAAAAGTGCAAACCATGGCAGCAGCCAGTGCTGCAAGTACTCTGAGAGTTGCTGGTGCTGAGGTGTCAGAGGGAACTGATATGGGTTATGAACCATCCTTTCCCTGAAGGGCACGAGTTGATCTAGAAACTTGATGGGTTTTATGTCTCATTTTAAGGTGATGTTTGTCTGTGTTCACCCTGGGAGTGATGCTCCCTCCTACCCCTTTCTGACAACAGGTAGGTGGAGGAGTTCTTGACCATTCTGAACTCAGTAATAGGGAATTTCATTCTCTGAAAAATAAGCTTAGAAGCTCAGAGGAGACCTGGGGCCCACTACAGCACTTGTTTAAAGAAACCTGAGGGGATTTAGCAGGAATTTTAGCCTGAGACTCTGAAGAGGCCCTCATCCAACACTCCAAAAAGAAAAGCTTGAGACTGGCCCCCCTGGCTTTGTGTCCTCTTGGAAAAGGAGTGGGCAAATGTACATTTATCAGGGATATGTCCCTGGCTAAGAAAGACAAGGCACTTAGAGTGCTCATCACTGAGTGGTATAGCAGCCTTACAAGAAAGATAAGTTTTCAATTCCAAGGATTTAGTCTCAGCCATACTGGTTAGATACTTGGTACCAGGGTTAACCCCAATTTAATTTAAAAATCCTAATTTAAGAGAATGTGTGTGTGTGTGGGGGGGGGGGGTTTCGTCTTTTACCAAAGTGATCAAGCTACAACAACTATTAACTAACTTCACTAACTAACTAAAATGATAATAAAAAAGTAGCCTAACAACTAATTGCACCGTGTTCAGAGTAAGCAGACACTGCAGGAGCTACATCTCACTGCCACGGGTAATAAGAAGGAACCAAGGGATGACTGAGCCTGCCCTGTTTTATTATGCCCTATGGTGGGGCATCTAGGCCCCAGACATAATCCCAGGAGACATCGCTGGTCAAAAGAACCTAATCTCACACATGGGGCATATATGCACCCAGAAGCTGAAGCCACATGGACAATCACTTGAACATAATGGAGTTAAGGTTAAGTATATAGCAGTAAATAAAGGGTAAAACATTACAGGGATGTTGTAATTATCTCAAAAAGAAACATTTGCAATTCAAAGTCGGGTGCAAAATGCACAGTTAAGAAACACCAACCTTTACTTCTATCTGCACTAGCACCAAGAGGGAAAAAAAGTGATGCATCTTCAATTTAACCTAATATAGGACTACAAACACTAAAATGTACTAATCATAATTGCAACTGTATTGCACGGTGTCACTATATGACAGAGTTAAGGCTGTTTGAGTGCCTTAACTGTGCATTTCTATTCCTTAATACGTTTTCATTTCTTTTAAGTTTATCCTTAATGTTGAAGTTCCTGGGTTTGTAAATTGTGGTTTTGGCATAATGGAACAGTTCTCTAATGTTTTCACCCTGGAGCTACAGATACGTAATCAACTGTAACTTCATCATAGCACAGTTTATGTCTGGGAATATATTGTAATGTTAAAAATGAAACAGCAGGCTCTATTGTATAAAATATGGTTTTAAATATGGTTTTCCATTCTAGTTCAAACGTTTTCTATTGTAAGACAAATGATATAGTACTGGAGAACCTTCCATTTAAAAGTTACTGTGCGTCTTATTCATTTTCTTTGTTATTGTTTTCTAAGAATTCTCTTTTAAAAGCTAGCTGTACCTCAGTATATTGACAACCCTACCAATTATTACCATACTACATGCAGCTACAGCTTTAGGCAATAGGTATATATTAATTAACAAACACCAATTTATTTTCTAACATATATTGCCATCAGCAATGAAGAGTATGCCTTGGGAATAGTTTGTGAGAACAGATTTAATGAGGAACATTTAAAAGACATCACAAAATACATTCATTGCTCACCCTGTGGCAATCAATCTTCAGTTAGGTATTATCAGGTATGGCAACAGGACATACTTTGTCATATGTGCTAACTATATGAATCTATTAAGAATCCTTTTGGTCGATCACTCAATTGATCCTAAACCAGTGCCTACATTCAACTCTCTTTCTTTACACAGGCCTAAGAAAATTACAGGAAACTACAGGTACATATTTAAGATTATGTGATATAAAGGAGGGGGTGTTTTTGGTGGGGGGGCGGAGGAAAACGGAGGCAAGGGAGATATAGACTGAAGATCTAATTCATCAGATACACTGTCTCTAGCAAAGGAAGACCATATGAGACTCCCATTACAGGGAGGTCACTTGTGAGATATAAAACACACATCCTCAGCCTTCGTAGCAACAGACCTTTAGACCTGAACTCAGATATCACCCAGCTGAGCAGCGTGGAACAGCAGAGCAGCACACAGCAGGAGCTTGTCTGGGATTGGTGAGTATCCGAGTGTGTGTTTGCTGAATGAGTATCTGAGTGTGTGTTTGCTGGAAGGGCAGTTTGAAAGCCTGAGCGAGTGCCTGATTGGGTGGTAGCCTGCAGGGGGCGGGTATTGGGGGAGTCTGTTTGTTTGTTTCAGGGAAGCCTGGCTGTTTAAAAATAGCCAGAGCTCCCTGAACCAGCTGAGCGGCGGCGGACCAACTGAGCAGCGGGGAACAGCAGCACAGCACACAGCAGGAGTTTGCCTGGGAGTTCGCCTGGGGTGAGCCCAGTGAGGCTTACATCTTGCCAGCTTCTCTGAGAAAGCTCATAGTAGGAAGGTGATATGAAGGGGGGTGCTATTGTGACCTGCACTGGATGTGCCATGTTTGTCTTTCTTCCACAGGACAGAAGCGACTTTGTCTGTACAAAGTGCAAGCTAGTATCCATATTGGAAGAGAAGACTGAAGGTCTGGAGCAACAGATATCGACCCTGCGTTGCATACGAGAATCTGAGGATTTCCTGGACAAAAGTCAGGATATGTTTCTATGGGCACAAAACTCTAAAGATTTAGAGCAGGTTGCACAGCGGAGCCAAGAAGCCAGTGAAGAAGCTTGGCAACATGTGACCTCCAGAAGAAGGGGGAATGTCCGGGTACCAGCAATGCAGACACAGGTAAGTAACCGTTTTCATGTTCTCTCCACAGGTACCATTGCGGAGAGTGGACCAGATGATACGTCTCGGGGGAGAAAGCAGAAGGAGACTCCGCTGGTTGGAAGGCATGAGATGCGACGTCCTGAGGTTGGGGATTCCACGACCACCACTCCCAAGAGAAGGAAGCGGGTGGTGGTGGTCGGGGACTCTCTCCTCAGGGGGACTGAGTCATCTATCCGGCGCCCTGACCGGGAAAACCGAGAAGTCTGCTGCTTGCCAGGGCCTAAGATTCGCGATGTGACGGAGAGACTGCCGAGACTCATCAAGCCCTCGGATCGCTACCCCTTCCTGCTTCTCCACGTGGGCACCAATGATACTGCCAAGAATGACCTTGAGCAGATCACTGCTGACTACGTGGCTCTGGGAAGAAGGATAAAGGAGTTTGAGGCGCAAGGCTGTTCTTGTCCATCCTCCCTGTGGAAGGAAAAGGCCGGGGTAGGGACCATCGAATCGTGGAAGTCAACGAATGGCTACGCAGGTGGTGTCAGAGAGAAGGCTTTGGATTCTTTGACCATGGGATGGTGTTCCATGAAGGAGGAGTGCTGGGCAGAGACGGGCTCCACCTAACGAAGAAAGGGAAGAGCATCTTTGCGAGCAGGCTGGCTAACCTAGTGAGGAGGGCTTTAAACTAGGTTCACCGGGGGAAGGAGAACAAAGCCCTGAGGTAAGTGGGCAAGCAGGATACCGGGAGGAAGCACAGGCAGGAACGTCTGTGAGGGGAGGGCTCCTACCTCATACTGAGAATGAGGGGCGATCAGCAGGTTCTCTCAAGTGCCTATATACAAATGCACAAAGCCTTGGAAACAAGCAGGGAGAACTGGAGGTCCTGGTGAAGGCAAGGAATTATGACGTGATTGGAATAATAGAGACTTGGTGGGATAAGTCACATGACTGGAGTACTGTCATGGATGGTTATAAACTGTTCAGGAAGGACAGGCAGGGCAGAAAAGGTGGGGGAGTAGCACTGTATGTAAGGGAGCAGTATGATTGCTCAGAGCTCTGGTATGAAACTGCAGAAAAACCTGAGTGTCTATGGATTAAGTTTAGAAGTGTGAGCAACAAGAGTGATGTAGTGGTGGGAGTCTGCTCACTGGACCAGGTGGATGAGGATTTCTTCTGGCAACTCGCAGAAGCTACTAGATCGCATGCCCTGGTTCGCATGGGTGACTTTAATCATCCCGATATCTGCTGGGAGAGCACTACAGCGGTGCACAGACAATCCAGGAAGTTTTTGGAAAATGTAGGGGACAATCTCCTGGTGCAAGTGCTGGAGGAGCCAACTAGGGGGAGAGCTTTTCTTGACCTGCTGCTCACAAAATGGGAAGAATTAGTAGGGGAAGCAAAAGTGGATGGGAATCTGGGAGGCAGTGACCATGAGTTGGTCGAGTTCAGGATCCTGACACAGGGAAGAAAGGTAAGCAGCAGAATACGGACCCTGGACTTCAGGAAAGCAGACTTCGACTCCCTCAGGGAACTGATGGGTAGGATCCCCTGGGGGAATAACATGAGGGGGAAAGGAGTCCAGGATTGCTGGCTGTATTTCAAAGAATCCCTATTGAGGTTACAGGGACAAACCATCTCGATGTGTCGAAAGAATAGTAAACATGGCAGGCGACCAGCTTGGCTTAACAATGAAATCCTTGCGGATCTTAAACATAAAAAAAGAAGCTTACAAGATGTGGAAGATTGGACAAATGACCAGGGAAGAGTATAAAAATGTTGCTCGGGCATGTAGGAATGAAATCAGGAGGGCCAAATCGCACCTGGAGCTGCAGCTAGCAAGAGATGTTAAGAGTAACAAGAAGGGTTTCTTCAGGTATGTTGGCAACAAGAAGAAAGCCAAGGAAAGTGTGGGCCCCTTCCAGAATGAGGGAGGCAACCTAGTGACAGAGGATGTGGAAAAAGCTAATGTACTCAGTGCTTTTTTTACCTCTGTCTTCACGAACAAGGTCAGCTCCCAGATTGCTGCGCTGGGCAACACAGCATGGGGAGTAGGTGGCCAGCCTTCTGTGGAGAAAGAAGTGGTTAGGGACTATTTAGAAAAGCTGGATGTGCACAAGTCCATGGGGCCGGATGCGTTGCATCCGAGAGTGCTAAAGGAGCTGGCGGCTGTGATTGCAGAGCCATTGGCCATTATCTTTGAAAACTCATGGCGATCAGGGGAAGACCCGGACAACTGGAAAAAGGCTAATGTAGTGCCCATCGTTAAAAAAGGGAAGGAGGAGGATCCGGGGAACTACAGGCCAGTCAGCCTCACCTCAGTCCCTAGAAAAAATCATGGAGCAGGTCCTCAAGGAATCAATCCTGAAGCACTTACACGAGAGGAAAGTGATCAGGAACAGCCAGCATGGATTCACCAAGGGAAGGTCATGCCTGACTTATCTAATCGCATTCTATGATGAGATTACTGGTTCTGTGGAAGAAGGGAAAGCAGTGGATGTATCGTTTCTTGACTTTAGCAAAGCTTTTGACACCGTCTCCCACAGTATTCTTGTCAGCAAGTTAAAGTAGTATGGGCTGGATGAATGCACTATAAGGTGGGTAGAAAGTTGGCTAGATTGTCGGGCTCAACGGGTAGTGATCAATGGCTCCATGTCTAGATGGCAGCCGGTATCAAGTGGAGTGCCCCAAGGGTCGGTCCTGGGGCCGGTTTTGTTGAATATCTTCATAAATGATCTGGAGGATGGTCTGGATTGCACTCTCAGCAAATTCGCAGATGATACTGAACTAGGACGAGTGGTAGATACGGTGGCAGGTTGGGAGAGGATACAGAGGGACCTAGACAAATTGGAAGATTGGGCCAAAAGAAATCTGATGAGGTTCAATAAGGATAAGTGCAGGACCCTGCACTTAGGACGGAAGAATCCAATGCACCGCTACAGACTAGGGACAGAATGGCTAGGCAGCAGTTCTGCGGAAAAGGACCTAAGGGTGACAGTGGACGAGAAGCTGGATATGAGTCAACAGTGTGCCCTTGTTGCCAAGAAGGCCAATGGCATTTTGGGACGTATAAGTAGGGGCATTGCCAGCAGATTGAGGGACGTGATCATTCCCCTCTATTCGACATTGGTGAGGCCTCATCTGGAGTACTGTGTCCAGTTTTGGGCCCCACACTACAAGGAGGATGTGGAAAAATTGGAGAGAGTCCAGCGAAGGGCAACAAAAATGATTAGGGGTCTGGAACACATGACTTATGAGGAGAGGCTGAGGGAACTGGGATTGTTTAGTCTGCAGAAGAGAAGAATGAGGGGGGATTTGATAACTGCTTTCCACTACCTGAGAGGTGGTTCCAAAGAGGATGGTTCTAGACTATTCTCAGTGGTAGAAGAGGACAGGACAAGGAGTAATGGTCTCAAGTTGCAGTGGGGGAGGTTTAGGTTGGATATTAGGAAAAACTTTTTCACTATGAGGGTGGTGAAACACTGGAATGAGTTACCTAGGGAGGTGGTAGAATCTCATTCCTTAGAAGTTTTTAAGGTCAGGCTTGACAAAGTCCTGGCTGGGATGATTTAATTGGGGATTGGTCCTGCTTCGAGCAGGGGGTTGGACTAGATGACCTCTTGAGGTCCCTTCCAACCCTGATATTCTATGATTCTATGATTCTCATATAAGGTTTTTATATTATATTTTCAACATATGGAAGTTTTTCAACTGCTTAGACATAACACAATGTGATTCCTATAAATAAGGAAAAAGTAGAATATGGCTGACTGCATGGTTTTTAAACCACTTTCATTGGAACCTATAATTTAACATTCTTCTTAAAGCTTATTCAAGTAGAACTTCATTAATTCATATTTACAACTAGACAACTGACCCATTACATAGTTTTGAGTGTTGTAAGTTAGTAAGAACAAGAAAAAAGCAGGGTAATTCATTAAAAGAAGTATTTTATTCATTTGTCAACTGCAGGTTAGATTTATCTATATCTTAAGGTACGATAGCGAAGTGTAATAGAGTATTTTGTAAAGACACTAAAATTTAAGAATGTGGTATCCAGTACACTGTTAAATCTTTGTAAAAATGCTGAGACCACCAAATCTGGTGCAGATTTCAGGTGTGGGGTTCAGCAAAGTGCAGAATAAAGACTTTCTACTGAATTCTAAAATGATAGTCACAATCTTCTGTTACAAGAGTAATGAAGATTATGCTTGGTGGTGGCCAACAGCTCCATGAAAGGTTTCACTTACATATTCTCCATATGTCTCCTGTGCTGGAGGTGGTGGCAGAGGCCGGTAGCCTGCAGGTGGAGGTACTCCTCTTGCTCGGGGGGCTAGAAGTCCACGACCACGACTGACTGGACCTCTACTGGGAGGTACTCCCCTGGGAGCTGGTGCCCCTCTTGGTACACCTGCTGGTGGGGGTGGCACTCCTCCACGGCCCCTGTGAACAAGATGATAATTCTATTAAATACAATATTCGCACTCCTGGTTTTCCCTCTGCAAGGTTTCTCCCAGTAACTTCTCAATTTGGCTCCAGTTATCACTGCTACAGCTAGCTAAGAATGTTTAAGGGTTCTTTACAAAAGAGGCGATTTAGAGTTTGGCATTTGTATTTCACATTTTGATTCAGTTATGCTTAGTATGACAGTAATACCAAAGGCACAAGTTGCACTTAGGTGATTTTTCACTAATGTCTTGTGAAAGTTTCTGCTCATAGTGTATGTAGAAGCCTCCTAGTGAAATTATAGTAATCAGTCAGGCAGAAATAAAGGATTATTATTGGTTATATCATGTCCCTTAGATCCATGCACAGAGAAATCAAACCCATCTCCCTTCAGACCCTGTAAAGATGTCTCTGTATGGTTCATGGAACATGGTGAAAGGAGAGACTGGGTGGGAACAGCAGTTGATTTTCTTCCCTTTCTGGCCCTATGGAAACTACATTAAAATATATAGCATAGCTGTACATTTGTGCTGTGGTGAGAGCTACAGAAACACATTGAATTTGCAAAATACAGCCACTTATCAGTGTTTCAAGCAGAGAACATATAAATGCCCTACTTCAAGAGCTTTATAAGATTCATATATAAAATTCCAGGTGGAGTTCAAGGTACTGGCTTTAACCTAAAAAGCCTTTGGGGTACGAGGAGTGGTTACATTAGAGAATACACTTACCCACGTGTGTGGTTTATGATAGCGGTAAGCTGTGTGCTGGTGTGTGAAGGAGTACAGTTATGTACTGCTTGGTGGCTTACCTTTTCATTTCCTTGCTTTTATGATTTAGTGTCTGGCATGTTTTTAATTGTTCAAGTGTAGTGAATGAGGGTGGGGAGAAGTTACTCAGAGCTTTGTCACAGAAGTGTAGCCGCTGACACAGAAGCTGCACTTCTGTGGCAAATAAAACCTTCTCCATTGTAGGATAAAATCCAACAGAAAAGCATAGTTGCTGAAGGTAAAGATGTTATGATTGTGCTGGATAAAACAATCGATAGGTGTGAAATATAGATAGTAAGTCAATTCTTCAGAAGTACTTACCCTACACACAAGTTTTAGTCAACCCCCTTTTCTTGTTCTACAGAATTTATATCTGAGGATATGATGCGGGAGGGGGGGAGGTGAGGAAAAACCTATATAAAAATCTATGTCTTTTAAATGTAAAAAAAAAAAAAAAAAAAAGATAGTGGTTAGCTACCAAACTACTACCTTCTTTGCTTAGCTTGTGTATTAAAATTGATGATGGATGACCTTTGAAATGCTAGCAGAAAGACCTAGACAAACAGCTTATTTAAAATGTGCACTTGGTATTCTGATTCACTTATCTACTGCCAACATCTTATAATACATCTAGAGTAACCAACAGAACAATACACTGCATTCTCCACCAAAAGTAGAAAAGTAATTCATCCCAAAAGAAGTAGAGGAGCAAGAGTGACCCTTGCAATTACAACCTATTAGAGAGAATAGATTCTAGACAAGTCTGACTTGGGCAGAAATGTTTCGACTCATCTGATATGATATAAAATAATGAGGGTCAGACTTGTCTTGTGGATAACATATTGATGATCTGGGATCTATACACACTTCCTGTGTAACCCTGATTAAACCACAGAACCAATCTGCATCTTACTTTTCTTATCTGTACAACTGTTTTAATATTGTCTTACATCACAGCTGAATATATTAATGTATAAAAAATTGTGGCACTGGCTGAGAAACTTAGAAGTGCAAAGTTTGATCATAATCAGAGTAGATACATATGCAATTACTCATAATAATTAATCAAAATAGCAAAGGGCAAAATATTTTGAACAGTACAATGAACAGTATGATTAACTGGTGTGGTCTGCTGAGTACTTACTGGTCACAAGCTGCTAGCTGAAGCTCTTACTTTATAGCTGCTTCTACAGGGTTTGCAGAAGCAGCTTTAAAGGAGAAACAGTAAACCTAGCACCTTCCACTAAGGGATGCAAAGAAAGGGAGAAGAGCTTCATGTCACCGGAAGGGTCAGTGCCAGGAGATATCAGCAGATATAGACCAAGAGCCAGCTGCAGTGCCAGACCCAGAAATTTCCTTAATGACGTACTTCAGCAGAGAGAAGTAGTCAGGGGTGCAAGAGACCAGGCAGATACATGCAGGGAAGTGGAGGTGGAGGATGGGGAGGGGAAAAAACAAAATAAAAGAGGATTCTTTCACGAGAAAGTAAACTATCTAAAAAGTTTATTAATTGACCAAATTCTACAGCTGTTACAGAGCTGGCATGAGATCATGAATTCCCTCCCTTGGGCTTGCCTTCCTTTCCCCTCCAGACCGACTCTCCCTGGTCACAGACACAGAAATTTCTCCCCTGCTCTTCTCTAAACCTCTCCACTTACACCAATGATCTTATCCCATCTGCCTCACATGCACGCTCATCCCTCCCATCACTTTTCTCCTTAACCTCTCACTTTGTTCTTGTTCTTTCCCTTCACAATACAAGCACGCTTTAATCTCTCAAAGTTTAAAAACCCCATCCTTGAACCTACTTGCCTCTCCAGTTTACCACTCTAGCTCCCTTTCATGTCTAAGTTCATTGAACATGCTGTCTACAATCACTATCTGGAGTTCCTCTCCTCCAGTTCAATCCTAGACCCTCTTCAATCTTGCTTTTGCCCCTTGCATTCAACCGAAACAGCTCTCAGCAAAGTTTCTAATGACCTTTTCCTAGCCAGAAAAGACTCAGGTCAAGGAAGATAAGGATGGAATACTGTCAGCCACATTCCATGCAGCTGACCATGTTCTTGAAATTTTGTCCTTCCTTGGGTTCTGTGACTCTGGACTCTCGTGGTTCTGCTTCTATCTCTCTAATCTCTCCTTCATAGAATCATAGAAATGTGACCTAGAGAAGTCATCAAGTTCAACCCCCTGCACTGTGGCAGGAACAAGTGAGCCTAGACCATCCCTTTCAGGTGTTCGTTCAACTTGTTTTTAAAAGCTTAAAATGATAGGGACGCCACAACTTTCCTTGGAAGCCTATTCCAGAGCTTAACTACTCTTATAGTTAGAAAATGTTTCCCAATCCCTAACCTAAATCTCCCTTGCTGCAGATCAAGCCCATTACTTCTTGTCCTACCTTCAGTGGACATGGAAACAATTGATCACTATCGTCTTTATAACAGACCGTAAAACATATTGGAAGACTTAACAGGTTGCTCCTCGGACTCCTTAAGACTAAACATGTCCAGTTTTTTCAACCTTTCCTTACAAGTCAGTAAACCTTTTCTAAACCTTTTATCATTTTTGTTGCTCTTCTCTAGACTCTTAGCCAATGTGTCCACATCCTTTCTAAATTGTGGTGCCCCAAAAAGGACACAGTACTCCAGCTGAGGCCTCACCAGTGCTGAGCAGAGTGGGACAATTACATCCTGCTGCTTACATACAACACTCCTGTTAATACACCCCCCAGAATCATACTAGCCCTTTCTGACAGCTGCATCACATTGATGATTCATTCAGTTTGTGGTCACTCTAAACTCCAGACCTTTGTCAGCAGTACTACCTAGCCAGTTATTCCCCATTTTGTAGGTGTGCATTTGATTTTTCCTTCCTAAGTGAAGCACTCTGGGCTTGTATTTATTGAATTTCATCTTGTTGGATTCAGACCGACTCTCCAATTTGTCAAGGTCATTTTGAATTTCAAACCAGTCCTCCAAAGTGCTTGCAACCCCTCTCAGCTTGGTGTCATCCGCAAATTTTATAAGCATTCTCTCTACTCCACGATCCAAGTAATTAATGAAAATATTAAATAGTATGGACCCAGGACCGACCCCTGTGGGACCCCACTAGATATGTCCTCCCAATTTGACAGCGAACAATTGATAATTCCTCTTTGAGTACTGTCTTTCAACCACTTCTGCACCCACCTTACAATAATTTCATCGAGACCACATTTCCCTAGTTTGCTTATTAGAATGTCATGCAGTGCTGTGCAAAAGCCTTACTAAAATCAAGGTATATCACATCTATTGCATCCACCCTATCCACTAGGTCAGTAATCCTACCAAAGGAAATTAAGGTGATGTGGCATGATTTGTTCTTGACAAATCTATGATGATTCCTTATAACCTTTTATTATCCTTCAGGTGCTTACAAACAGATTGTTTAATAATTTGCTCCAGTATCTTTCCAGATATTGAAGTTAGGCTGACTGGCCTATAATTCCCCAGATCTTCCTTGTTCCTCTTTTTAAAGATACAGTAGAACCTCAGAGTTACGGACACCTCGGGATTGGAGGTTGTCCGTAACTCTGAAATGTTGTAATTCTGAAAAAAAAAGTGCAGTTCCGGCTCCAGATACAGCAGCTGAGCACCCTACTCAGCCCCAGCATGAGTTTGCAAGCTTATCCCCCTCCGGGCAGGGTGTGCGTGTGAATTTGCGTTTTTCCCCTCCTGGAGGGGGTAAAAGCTCCAGCTGCCTTGGGCTGGCAGCCCCAGCTTCTTGCTGTAAGTGGCTATCCTGTGGGTGGGGGTGGGAACAGGAAGCCCAGATGTGCCTACCTTTAAGATGCAATACAGGCATAGTACAGCACTTGCTTTTTTTTTTTTTTTTTATCTCTGCTGCTGCCTATTTGGTTACTTCTGGTTTCACATGGTATCCGGTTGACTGGTCAGTCCATAACTCTGGTGTTCGTATCTCTGAGGTTCTATGTTTACCCTTCTCCAGTCTTCTGTCCTCCAGGAGTTCTCAAAGATAATTGATAACAAGATTAAGAAAGTAGCTGAAACAAATACCCTTGGATGAATTTCATCAGGCTCTGTTGACTTGAATACATCTAACTTATCTAAATATTATTTATTCATCAATATTCTCTCCCTATTTTTGCTTGCATTCCTTTCCCCTATTAATTAATTGTGTTGAGTATCTCATCATCAACTTTTTTTTAGTGAAGACAGAAGCAAAATAGGCATTACAAACCTCAGCTTTCTTGATGTCAACAGTTATTAGCTCTCCTTCCCAGCTAAGTAGAGGACCTACACTTTCCTTTGTCTTTCTCTTCCTCCTAATGTATTTAAAGAACCTCTTCTTATTGCCTTTTATGGCCCTTGCCAAGGGAATCTGCATCTCTCCTGCGATTCTGTGCAGAAGATCCTGGAATTGGCGGTAGTCATCAAGCGATGCTGAAGCCACTTTCGCATCACGTGCGGACAATGGGAATCTCTCCTGCTCCAGCAGTACTGTGTGAACCGGATTGAGCAGCTCTTCTTGTGCCATCGGTTCCAAGTGTCTACTCAAAGGCACCCAAGATGGTGAAATAGACAATATTTCTCTGATGGAATGGACAGGTTCTGAGAGTAGGTATTGGGGCCAGGATCCCCAATAGGGCCAGCATGACAGAATCTGGAGGGTGTTGTGGGCCCCACGGTGCAGGAAATGAGTGACTCCATGGTGTCTAGAGAGGAGGATGGTGGGGTCCATAGTGGTGGTACCACTGGTGCTGGACTTGGACTCCATAGTGGGAGGTGCACTCCTCGCTGCTTCAGGCTGATGTATGGGGGTCTGAATGAGGTCTCATGGCAACTTCCATGAGGTGCTTCCAGAGGTGGCTGAGAGCCCGGCCTTCTTGGATATGGCTGAGGAAGGCCTGGAAGATACTGCACTTGGATGAAATATGGACTTCTCCCAAACAGTAGAGGCAGTGTTGATGTTTGCTGCTGACCAACAAGGAACATGGGCAGGAGATGCAGATTTTAAAGCCTGGGGTCTTTGGCATTGTCCAGTACCCACATATGGGTAGAGGGGTGTGTGTGTGGGGGGGTATTTACTTGGAAACAAATCCCGCAAAGTAGCCCCAATTCTACTCCTAAATCTAGTAAACAACCAAAACAACTATAAAAATATAAAAACAGTAAAATACTCTAAACTATGTACAACTATATTGTTAATAAGTGCATCATACACAAAAGGACACTAATAGTTCTGACCTGGACCATGAGGCAGTGAGAAGAAACTGGAGACATGGTCAGTCTGTCCCACCCTTTTTCACCTTGGATGAAACCATGAAGTGAACCAAGTGCGTATGCATGGATCAACAGTCACTACTACTTTCAAAATCTCCAGTTCTGGGCACATGTGTAAACCCTCAGTGGAATACAATAAGGACCATCATGTGAAAAAGAGCATGTTCTTATATAAAACCATATACGCTGGATACAGGATTGTCATTTAACACTCATCACGCTGCATCATATGTGAAAGTGTGACAAACAGAAAGAAACTAGCATCTTCATTATTATGTTAATTGAAAAGAAACCTCTTCTGGGAACCATTTTTGTGGGAACCTTATTCTTTACATATTATTGTTTCTTGACTATATTTCCTATTTTGTTTTACTAGATTTGAAGGGTAATGAAAAATGGGGAAAAGTATTAGTCCCTGGGGGACTAACTTGAAGGGGAAAGGAGTCCAGGAGAGCTGGCTGTATTTCAAGGAATCCCTGTTGAGGTTACAGGGACAAACCATCCCAATGAGTCGAAAGAATAGTAAATATGGCAGGCGACCAGCTTGGCTTAACGGTGAAATCCTAGCGGATCTTAAACATAAAGAAGCTTACAAGAAGTGGAAGGTTGGACATATGACCAGGGAAGAGTATAAAAAATATTGTTCGGGCATGTAGGAATGAAATCAGGAGGGCCAAATCGCACCTGGAGCTGCTACTAGCGAGAGATGTCAAGAGTAACAAGAAGGATTTTTTCAGGTATGTTGGCAACAAGAAGAAAGCCAAGGAAAGTGTGGGCCCCTTAATGAATGAGGGAGGCAACCTAGTGACAGAGGATGTGGAAAAAGCTAATGTACTCAATGCTTTTTTTGCCTCTGTTTTCACTAACAAGGTCAGCTCCCAGACTGCTGCGCTGGGCATCACAAAATGGGGAAGAAATGGCCAGCCCTCTGTGGAGATAGAGGTGGTTAGGGACTATTTAGAAAAGCTGGACGTGCACAAGTCCATGGGGCCGGACGAGTTGCATCCGAGAGTGCTGAAGGAATTGGCGGCTGCGATTGCAGAGCCATTGGCCATTATCTTTGAAAACTCGTGGCGAACCGGGGAAGTCCCGGATGACTGGAAAAAGGCTAATGTAGTGCCAATCTTTAAAAAAAGGGAAGGAGGAGGATCCTGGGAACTACAGGCCAGTCAGCCTCACCTCAGTCCCCGGAAAAATCATGGAGCAGATCCTCAAAGAATCAATCTTGAAGTACTTGCATGAGAGGAAAGTGATCAGGAACAGCCAGCATGGATTCACCAAGGGAAGGTCATGCCTGACTAATCTAATCGCCTTTTATGATGAGATTACTGGTTCTGTGGATGAAGGGAAAGCAGTGGATGTATTGTTTCTTGACTTTAGCAAAGCTTTTGACACGGTCTCCCACACTATTCTTGTCAGCAAGTTAAGGAAGTATGGGCTGGATGAATGCACTATAAGGTGGGTAGAAAGCTGGCTAGATTGTCGGGCTCAACGGGTAGTGATCAATGGCTTCATGTCTAGTTGGCAGCCGGTATCAAGTGGAGTGCCCCAAGGGTCGGTCCTGGGGCCGGTTTTGTTGAATATCTTCATAAATGATCTGGAGGATGGTGTGGATTGCACTCTCAGCAAATTTGCGGACGATACTAAACTGGGAGGAGTGGTAGATACGCTGGAGGGGAGGGATAGGATACAGAAGGACCTAGACAAATTGGAGGATTGGGCCAAAAGAAATCTGATGAGGTTCAATAAGGATAAGTGCAGGGTCCTGCACTTAGGACGGAAGAATCCAATGCACCGCTACAGACTAGGGGCCGAATGGCTAGGCAGCAGTTCTGCGGAAAAGGACCTAGGGGTGACAGTGGACGAGAAGCTGGATATGAGTCAGCAGTGTGCCCTTGTTGCCAAGAAGGCCAATGGCATTTTGGGATGTATAAGTAGGGGCATAGCGACCAGATCGAGGGACGTGATCGTCCCCCTCTATTCGACATTGGTGAGGCCTCATCTGGAGTACTGTGTCCAGTTTTGGGCCCCACACTACAAGAAGGATGTGGATAAATTGGAGAGAGTCCAGCGAAGGGCAACAAAAATGATTAGGGGTCTAGAACACATGACTTATGAGGAGAGGCTGAGGGAACTGGGATTGTTTAGCCTGCAGAAGAGAAGAATGAGGGGGGATTTGATAGCTGCTTTCAACTACCTGAAAGGGGGTTCCAAAGAGGATGGCTCTAGACTGTTCTCAATGGTAGCAGATGACAGAACGAGGAGTAATGGTCTCAAGTTGCAGTGGGGGAGGTTTAGATTGGATATTAGGAAAAACTTTTTCACTAAGAGGGTGGTGAAACACTGGAATGAGTTACCTAGGGAGGTGGTAGAATCTCCTTCCTTAGAGGTTTTTAAGGTCAGGCTTGACAAAGCCCTGGCTGGGATGATTTAACTGGGAATTGGTCCTGCTTCGAGCAGGGGGTTGGGCTAGATGACCTTCAGGGGTCCCTTCCAACCCTGATATTCTATGATTCTATGATTACTTTCAAAATGGTGTTGAAGGTCACAGACTAGTTCTATCCGTTTATACAATTCAGTAACTTTTTAAACTGACATCATCATTAAACATATTGAGGAAGAGTTGGATTTTTTGTACAAAATATTGAAAGGCAGCTACAGCACAGATTCTAAGTAGTATTCAAAGTACCATTAAATTATATGAACAATAGAAAGCAAAAGGATCCTTAATCGGATACAGACACAAAAAGAAGGAATAGTACCATATAAAGACTTATTTTTATACTTATTACTCCCCACCCCCACTTTTTGTATGAAGAGTATTTCTAATGCTCAGAATGTCTTTCCAAGTAAATCCAAGCTCATGCTCAAATAAATTGGTTAGTCTCTAAGGTGCCACAAGTACTCCTTTTCTTTTTGCGAATACAGACTAACACGGCTGTTACTCTGAAACAAGTAAATCTAGTCTCTCTCTCAGCACCATGATATATACTTTACTAGGGTTAGAGAGGAAATAAAACTAGGACCATCCCAGTCTATGTTTCATCAGCTGAAAAGGAGTATGTTCGTTGCCAAGCAGCAGCAGCAAAAAAGGGGAAAGATGCAGTTTTATTTTGTTCCACTTCTTCTCAGCTTCTTTATGCACTAGAGGATAAACTGTTTTGTCTGAAGTATTTGCTTCTCACAAATGAGATTTTTTCAGTGCATTTAAGATTACCTTCACCTTTTTCTTTTTTTATTTAGTCTCCTGGAGGAATTTAGCCCTTTTCTAATTGAGGCAGATAGCTTTGGCAACTACTCTGATTTTCTTGAAATACTTTATTTGATAGGATCAATTCCAGATGTATATTGCCCTTCCTTTTTCAAATCTGCACTGGCTCTTTTTAGAAACTGTTCTCGGCAAGAATCTGCCACCAGGAACATATAGGCCTGGATAAAGAATACTCTACCCATACAATGAGAGAAATGAAATGAATAGATCCAACCTAAACATCTCCTTCTGTTTCAACTGGCTGCAATAGATGCCAACTGGCTATTTAGGAGGGAAAGTCCTAATTTTTACAATTTACTTCTTCTGTACCACAAAAAAATCCATGTATTCCAATGAATTAAAAGTGTACCCTATTTACCCCCTACAAATATTCCTATTAATAATTCTCAATTGTTGACACCTATGACTATTACTATTTACTTCCAGGCCTAAACTGTTGTGCATTACTGAACTGTGCTGTTAAACCATTATAGATTAAATTTATAACTGAAATCTCAGTACAGCATCTCCTGATATCACAAGATGCTATTTTCATGAGAAATAATAGCACAGATGCACTAACTTTTAATATAACCATTGAAATCCTATTATGGGAATAAAATATGGACAACCATTGTTAAACTATTGCCAGCTGCCATGCCATTATTACAAATAGCTTTAAGCCAGAAGTTTTGTCAATGTGTTCTATTTAATATTATGAATTAGATTCATAATAGTCAAACCTTGCTTAATTAATTCAAAGAGGCATATCCACTCCCAAAGCACTAAGAGGGATAAATCCTTCCCTGCATAATTTCTAATGCATGTCAGTTAAAATGAGTGCAAAATTATCTGGCACACAGGAGCTTTTCCAATAGTTCCTTATCCAATTAAAAACCCCTAGTTCAAAATATCCAATCCTACCAAGCCATTCTACCTTGCCCACATTCTGGAATTACTGCCACTTTTGCAGTTCCAAGCTGAAAAATCAGTATGTCTTACATGTTCATGTTACAAGGGAGTTCACACCTGATACATGGAAATGGTAAATGCTCCATGTCTTGACGTCTTTAAAATTAAGAATCGATGCCTTTCTGGAAAAAGATATGCTTTACTTAAACAAAATATTGGGTTCAATACAGGGGTAACTGGGTGATATGTAAAGGTCTGGGATTTACAGAAGGTCAGACTACATGATCTATTCTGATATCATACTCTGATCTATATGTAGAGTCCTCCCACAGCCCTGGATATCTCTAATTTATCATTTTCAAGAAGCACAGCCCAGTCTTCAGATGTCATTTTCAACTGTGCTCTCAGGTTTCAAAAAGAAACAGCCAGCTTACTGTTAGCCAAAACTTCTGGGGCCACAGCCTACCAGAAGCCCTCTGAAGAAAGGGAGCCTTACCACACCTGGGGGACAATTCATTTGAGTTCCTTTTTTGTGTTTGTTGACAACCCTGGAAGGGGTGGATTGTCTCAGGCTCAGACAATGGGCTGAGACTTTACACCTGGAATACCCAGATGTC
The DNA here is from genome assembly GCF_965152235.1 of Eretmochelys imbricata. Taxonomy (NCBI): domain Eukaryota; kingdom Metazoa; phylum Chordata; order Testudines; family Cheloniidae; genus Eretmochelys; species Eretmochelys imbricata. The sequence continues at coordinate 14,151,078 of NC_135573.1, forward strand.
AGAGACCAGAGGCCAAGTGAGGATAAAGGCCTGGGCTGGTCCCTAGGGCCAATCCGCGCAAGGAACCTGGTGAAAAAACTCCTGAGACATTTTGTGCTTAACCAAACCAAGAAAAGGAGATTAACTCCTCTTTCTGAAACAATCTAGTTGATCGGACTTATTCAATCATTTCCAGGTAAAATTTAAGGGCTCAGACAAGCTGAGATGAATACGGGATCATTTCTTTGTCACATTTTCGGTTGAAGCAGGAAAAAGCCAGGTACACTACTTGATTAATGTGAAGGCTAGAATTTTTCTTTGGAACAAACTTTGAAGTCCCATCTACATCAAAGAAGCAAAAGAAGTCTTTTTTTTTCTGTTTGCAAATCACTTAAGTGGCTGATGTTCTTGGCATTAAAATACTTCAGCAAGGTGTCCTCAGAATCAATCTGATCTAAAAAGGATGAAAATGTTTCCCCTTCATCAGAAATCTCAGAGATATGTACTTTCTGACCTACTGGGAAGTAAAACCAAATCAAATTTCTTATGAGAGTGGAATTCTTTGTTTGGTGTTTGACAGTACTTTCTCTTAATGAGCTGTGTATTTCACTTCTACCGTACCCATCACTGTGGCTTTTTTGGATTCATAGAGTTTAATGCCGAAGAGACTGTTAGGTCAGGGTTTCTCAAACCTGATCACCTAGTGCAACCTCCTGTGTATCATATGTAAGGCTACGTTTTAGTCATAGGTATTTTTAGTAAAAGTCTTGGACAGGTCATGGGCAGTACCCAAAAATTCACGGCCCATGACTTGTACTATATATCCTTGACTAAAACTTGGGCTGGAGGGCCATGGGTGCTTTGGGAAGGTGGCTCGGGTGCTGGAGGGGTGGCCCAGGATCCCCGCTGGTGCTGGGGGGAGCAGGATTGGCGGGGCTGGCAGGCTCCCTACCCGGCTCCGCATGGATCTCTAGAAGCATCCGGTGTATCCCTGCAGCTCCTATGGGGAGGAAAGGCCAGGGGGCTCTGTGCACTGCCCCCGCCATGAGCACTAGCTCTACAGCTCCCATTGGCCGCGAATCACAGCCAATAGGAGCTGCGGGGGCAGCCCTGGCCCCTCCACCTAAGAGCTGCAGAGACAATGTCAGCCACATCTGTGACTTCTGTGACAGGCATGCAGCCTTAATCATAGGCCATTATGTTTCACTCAGCTATACCTATATTGAGTCCAATAACTTGTGTTTGACTAAAGTATATCTTAGAACTTCCAGAAAGGCATCCAGTCTTGATTCAAAGACATCAAGAGATGGAGAAATTACCATTTCCCTTGTTAGTTTGTTCCAATTATTTATCAACCTCATCGATAAAAATCTGAGCCTAATTTCCACTTTGAATTTGTCTGGCTTGTTACCCCTTTCTTTGCTACGTTAAAGATCCTTTTAGGATGCTGTATTTTCTTCCCATAAAAGGTACTTATACACTGTAACCAAGTCACCTCTCCAACCTTCTTTTTCATAGCTAAACAGATTGAGCTCTTTAAGTCTCTCATTGTTAGGCCATTTCTCCAACCCTCAAATCATTTTGGGCATCCTCACCAATTTTTCAACATCCGTATTAAACTCCAACTGTACAGAACATTCCAGTATTGTCCCACCAATACCATACACCAGTGGTTCTCAACCTATTTACTATTGTGGGCCGCATATGCAGTTCTCTATATGTTATGTGGGCTGCATCCACACAATATTTATACAACCCTGCCTGCTGTAGCTGGCCAGTCGGGCACATCCCTCGATACCTGCACCCAGACAGTCAGGGGCAGAGGTGATCCCACCAACCAAGCCATGAGAAGCCGCCCACACAACAAATTTACCCCCCACGTCAGCTCTCCACCCTGCGACAGTACTTATAGGGCAGCCTCCTGCTCTGGCTGTGAGTTCTGGAACTGGATATGGCCAGCAGGGGACAGGCTGACGGGCGCTGTCTGTTGCAGGCAGTCCAGAGCGCGCTCCAACCTGGAGCATGGTCATCCCCCGCAGAGGTTACATGTAGCTGTTGCTAGAGTGTGCGTGGGGAGAGAAAACACGTACCTCCTCCCCATTTCTCCAGATGCCTCTGGCACAGATAATCAGAAGCAACGAGGCAGCGTTCCCTCAGCGATGGCACTCGGTCATCCTCTTTTCTCCCCTCTAGCCCATCCCCCTACTCCGTTTCTTCTCCTCACTGTCCTCTGCCCACCCCATCCCCTTTCCTCTCCACACAGTCCCCTGCCTCCTCCTTCCTGCCCCATTCCCTCTTCCCCCTGCCCTACCCCATCCCTCATCCTTCCCCACTGCGTTGCTCTGCCCCACACGGGCACTCATCACTGTACAGAAACAAGACCCAGCACGCATAGATGAGGATGACGATGGGTACTAGGACCCCGGAGTCAGCATCCCGGAGCTGCCAGCTCAGTTGAGGGAAGGCACTGAGTAACCTGGCATAGGTTGGGAAGGACAGAACCTCCATCCCCCGTGACAGGGTGAGCAGAGCAAGCCCTGCTCAGTGCTCGCAGAAATTGGGGGTGGGGAGCATTGCCCCGGTGTGGATTGATGACCGAGTGCCTCCCCCCACCCTGGCAACCCTACAGTGTGTCACTGCAGTGTGGGAGCTCCTCCCCCACCACAGCGAGCTGCTTCACCTTCCCTCCTGGAAGGGAGCACTCCTGCAGGGCTCCATGGCGCCGTCTCCCCCCTCAGCCGCCTCCACTCCTGCTGGGACCGGGAAGCAGCAACCCTTTTTTTTAAAAAAAAATAAAGCAAACAGCTGAGCCACAGCTGAGCGCTAATTCGGCGGCAAGCAGCCCGCAGGCCACGTGTTGAGAACTACTGCCCTTCACAGAAGTAAAATCACCTCCTTATTCCTACACACTACTTCCATGTATATACATCCAAGGATCATATTATCCTTCTTTCCCCACAGCTTATGTTGAATTGCTTGTCCATTCGGACTCCAAAATCCTTTTTAAAGACACTGCTTTTCAGGATACAGACTTTCCATTTTGTAGCTATGGCCTGAATTCCATGTTCCTAGATGTATTCTTTGTATGTACCTGTATTAAAATGCATTTAGCTTGCTTGGTAAAACTATGGGCCATTCAATCTAGATCACACACTCTTATCATTTACCACTCTACTAACAGGCCTATAGTTATCTGAGTCATCCAACCTGCACTTTTTGAATATAGGCACAACATTAGCACTCTTCCAGTCTTCTTGCCAGCATTCCAAGATTTATTAAAAATTAACTTCAGGAGGCCAGAAATCCTCAGCCAACTCTTTTAGGACTTTTGGATGCAAGTTATGTGGGGCTGCTGCTGAGGACTTAAAAATATTTATCACTAGTAGATATTATTTAACATGCTCTTACTAATGGACCAGAAAAATATTTCATCATCCTCACGTAAGTACATCATCCTGCTTATTTCCAAAAAGATACCAGAAATATTTATTGACCATCTGTCTTTTCTGCAATATTCAAAATTTTACCACTCCCATCTAGTAATGGGCCTATGATATGCCTGGGATTTCTTTTGTCCTAATATACTTTTTTAAAAAACAAACAAACAAACCATATTGCCCTTAGCCTGGCTAGTCATGGATTTTTCCCTTTTGTCTTTAGCTTCTCTTATCAGTTTTCTACATTTCATAACTTCCATTTTATACTGATTACTCTCTATTTCTCTTTTTGCCCCAAGTTTTATATTTGGGTTTTTTTATTTCTAGTCGCTGACTTTGTTTTACTACTGAACCATGATGGGCTTTTAGCTAACTTTGTCCTCTTTCTTGATGGCTTTTGGCCATCCAATTAACTCTTCTTAAAGAGCTCCCATTTTTCATTCACATTTTTCTTTGCGCTCTCCCTTCCAATCAATTTTGCTCATAGATCTTCTTAGCTTTGGTATCTCAGTGCCGTTAAGAATAAAGAAAGACTAGTGTCGGTCATTTAAGTTTCCTTCTCAATTTCTTCCACTGGAAGGAAAAGTTAAAAACATCAATAGTTTTAAAAATATATACTGGGTATTGTTTGGCAGGAAAGGAAGACTGAAGTGACTTTACATTTGGATTTTTAAAAGTGTTATGGTTTTGACCTTTGTGCTTAGACTGATTGTGTGAGAGGTGGAGACAGGAGAGGCATAGGTTCAGACTTTCCTAAAGGCCTTGTAGATAGGCTCCCTGGTCCAGTATTAGAAGTTAAAATTTTAGAGAGCTGTGGGGGACCTAAGGAAACCAGTGACAGGAACAGGAGCGTCCTTGGAAAAACACCAGATGGTGGTACAGCAAGAAGTGTTCTATGTGAAAGGTTTTACTTTTTGGGGGTGGGGAGGTCTTGTCAGCAGTTTGTGGGGACGTTCTCTGTTTACTGGAAGGTGATGGATACCACACTTTACTAGACTCAGCAGCTGATTGCATGTTGAGCTGGAGGTCTCACCTCACATAATTCAGGCACAAAATCTGCCATAGTTGGAAGCAGGCAAATGCAGACATTAGAATAATAGAATATCAGGGTTGGAAGGGACCTCAGGAGGTCATCTAGTCCAACCCCCGCTCAAAGCAAGACCAATCCCCAATTAAATCATCCCAGCCAGGGCTTTCTCAAGCCTGACCTTAAAAATATCTAAGGAAGGAGATTCCACCACCTCCCTATGTAATGGATTCCAGTGTTTCACCACCCTCCTAGTGAAAAAGTTTTTCCTAATATCCAACCTAAACATCCCCCACTGCAACTTGAGACTGTTACTCCTTGTTCTGACATCAGCTACCGCTGAGAACAGTCTAGATCCATCCTCTTTGGAACCCCCTTTCAGGTAGTTGAAAGCAGCTATCAAATCCCCCCTCATTCTTCTCTTCCGCAGACTAAACAATCCCAGTTCCCTCAGCCTCTCCTCATAACTCATGTGTTCCAGTTCCCTAATCATTTTTGTTGCCCTCTGCTGGACTCTTTCCAATTTTTCCACATCCTTCTTGTAGTGTGGGGCCCAAAACTGGACGCAGTACTCCAGATGAGGCCTCACCAATGTCGAACAGAGGGGAATGATCATGTCCCTCGATCTGCTGGCAATGCCCCTACTTATACATCCCAAAATGCCATTGGCCTTCTTGGCAACAAGGGCACACTGTTGACTCAGCCAGCTTCTCATCCACTGTAACCCCTAGGTTCTTTTCTGCAGAACTGCTGCCGAGCCATTCGGTTCCTAATCTGTAGCGGTGCATGCGGTTCTTCCATCCTAAGTGCAGGACTCTGCACTTGTCCTTGTTGAACCACATCAGATTTCTTTTGGCCCAATCCTCTAATTTGTCTAGGTCCCTCTGCAGCCTATCCCTACCCTCCAGGGTATCTACCGCTCCTCCCAGTTTAGGGTCATCTGCAAACTTGCTGAGGTTGCAATCCACTCCATCCTCCAGATCACATCATTTATGAAGATATTGAACAAAACCGGCCCAAGGACCAACCCTTGGGGCACTCCACTTGATACCGGCTGCCAACTAGACATGGAGCCATTGATCACTATCCTTTGAGCCCAACAATCTAGCCAACGTTCTATCCACCTTATAGTCCATTCATCCAGCCCATACTTCTTTAACTTGTTGGCAAGAATACCGTGGGAGACCGTGTCAAAAGCTTTGCTAAAGTCAAGGAACCAATTAGCTGGCAAAGACCCTCTTAATTCAACATTTTACATTTTTTCCTTCCATCTACCGAATTAAAAAGAAGGTTCTTTGGAGGAGGGCTATACAATAGCTCCTTTCTGATGTGGAATGGAAACTGGTTCTTCGACGGTTAGGAGCAGCAATCCCTTGTGGAAAGAGACTTCTTCTTTGGCCATCTGCTTGTCAAATCATAGGTGGAAGCATCTCCCTTAGTAAAGATTTTACCGTGAATAAGTCACACAAATACCATGAACTGTACCACTTCCCCCAATACCTACACAACCCAATGGTATAATTACATGACAACAGTATTTTTCAAATACAGAACTCTTTTCCTGCAACCCTTATATACATGAATACAGCATTTTGTAATACTTTATCATTCTTGTATACTTACATAACATTTTTTTATAAGTGTGCAATAAGTCTTTAGTGATTTAGACTTACATGATAAATTCGTTTTTTTTTAAAAATAGTATGGGCTATTGTTTTAGTAATTTCCTTTCTACAAAAACAATATTTTTCCCTTCTATGGGCACAGATACAAATCTTGTTTTAGTAGCAGGGCAGAAACTGATCCTCAGAGAAACGTAACTGTAGAGGTAGCATTTAGTAAATATATTCATATTTAATTCTCTTGTCAAATTTCTTTAGCAACGTTGATATCTTAGCACTTTGCTATCCACATGCCAAAAATAAACAGGTCATTAGCACCTCTGCCTTCTCATTTTGTTTTGTTTTATTTTAAACACATGTCATTGCTGGAATAAAACTATCAAAAAGGTGGCCTTCATTTTGAGCTGAACATAGGCTCATACTCAGTCTCTCATCCTCTGCTAACTGCAATAAAGCCATAGAGAACACACTGCCCCACACAGCTCCTGAATCTTCTCTCTCAAGCTTCAACAACCCTATGGAGTACATTGCCTCAGTGGATTGTGGACAAAAAGGCAGTCTTTATAAATTCAAATTAATTCAGAGTATTACAGATTAGGACTGGGAGTTTAAATTCGATCTGGAAATTAATAAGGAATTTGTGAGAGCATTATAGCTACCAGCACTCCCAGCTACCTTCGAGCCATAAACCTGGAACTCCTGGGCGCCCCATCATTTCAGGCATTGGCACCCTGACAGCAGGATTGTCTGGCTATGTAGACTCCCTCCTCAGGCCCTACGCTACCAGCACTCCCAGCTACCTTCGAGACACCACTGACTTCCTGAGGAAACTTCAATCCATCGGTGATCTTCCTGATAACACCATCCTGGCCACTATGGATGTAGAAGCCCTCTACACCAACATTCCACACAAAGATGGACTACAAGCCGTCAGGAACACTATCCCCGATAATGTCACGGCTAACCTGGTGGCTGAACTTTGTGACTTTGTCCTTACCCATAACTATTTCACATTTGGGCACAATGTATACCTTCAGATCAGCGGCACTGCTATGGGTTCCCGCACGGCCCCACAGTATGCCAACATTTTTATGGCTGATTTAGAACAACGCTTCCTCAGCTCTCGTCCCCTAAAGCCCCTACTCTACTTGCGCTATATTGATGACATCTTCATCATCTGGACCCATGGAAAAGAAGCCCTTGAGGAATTCCACCGTGATTTCAACAATTTCCATCCCACCACCAACCTCAGCCTGGTCCAGTCCACACAAGAGATCCACTTCCTGGACACTACAGTGCTAATAAACAATGGTCACATAAACACCACCCTATACCGGAAACCTACTGACCGCTATTCCTACCTGCATGCCTCCAGCTTTCACCCTGACCACACCACACGATCCATCGTCTACAGCCAAGCTCTGCGATACAACCGCATTTGCTCCAACCCCTCAGACAGAGACAAACACCTACAAGATCTCTGTCAAGCTTTCTTACAACTATAATACCCACCTGCGGAAGTAAAGAAACAGATTGATAGAGCCAGAAGAGTTCCCAGAAGTTACCTACTACAGGACAGGCCTAACAAAGAAAATAACAGAACTCCACTAGCCGTCACCTTCAGCCCCCAACTAAAACCCCTCCAACGCATTATTAAGGATCTACAGCCTATCCTAAAGGATGACCCAACACTCTCACAAATCTTGGGAGACAGGCCAGTCCTTGCCTACAGACAGCCCCGCAACCTGAAGCAAATACTCACCAACAACCACATACCACACAACAGAACCACTAACCCAGGAACTTATCCTTGCAACAAAGCCCGTTGCCAATTGTGCCCACATATCTATTCAGGGGACACCATCACAGGGCCTAATAACATCAGCCACACTATCAGAGGCTCGTTCACCTGCACATCCACCAATGTGATTTATGCCATCATGTGCCAGCAATGCCCCTCTGCCATGTACATTGGTCAAACTGGACAGTCTCTACGTAAAAGAATAAATGGACACAAATCAGATGTCAAGAATTATAACATTCATAAACCAGTCGGAGAACACTTCAATCTCTCTGGTCACGCAATCACAGACATGAAGGTCGCTATCTTAAAACAAAAAAACTTCAAATCCAGACTCCAGCGAGAAACTGCTGAATTGGAATTCATTTGCAAATTGGATACTATTAATTTAGGCTTAAATAGAGACTGGGAGTGGCTAAGTCATTATGCAAGGTAGCCTATTTCCTCTTGTTTTTTCCTACCCCCCCGCCCCCAGATGTTCTGGTTTAACTTGGATTTAAACTTGGAGAGTGGTCAGTTTGGATGAGCTATTACCAGCAGGATAGTGAGTCTGTGTGTGTATGGGGGTGGGTTTTTGGAGGGGGGTGAGGGAGTGAGAGAACCTGGATTTGTGCAGGAAATGGCCTAACTTCATTATCATGCACATTGTGTAAAGAGTTGTCACTTTGGATGGGCTATCACCAGCAGGAGAGTGAATTTGTGTGGGGGGGTGGAGGGTGAGAAAACCTGGATTTGTGCTGGAAATGGCCTAACCTGATGATTACTTTAGATAAGCTATTACCAGCAGGACAGTGGGGTGGGAGGAGGTATTGTTTCATATTCTCTGTGTATATATAAAGTCTGCTGCAGTTTCCACGGTATGCATCTGATGAAGTGAGCTGTAGCTCACGAAAGCTCATGCTCAAATAAATTGGTTAGTCTCTAAGGTGCCACAAGTACTCCTTTTCTTTTTGCGAATACAGACTAACACGGCTGTTACTCTGAAACCTGTCATTATAGGAGTGACATGATCCTATGTCACTTATGACTGAGGCAGGCTGCAGCATTCTAAACTAGCTGTAGAATTTGTGTGACCGTTATATTTAGCCCCAGACAGAGTTGCAGTAATGAAGCCTTGAGGACCCCAGCCTGCACACAAAGGTAAGTAACAGGGTTTTAACAAGATATATGAATAGCGCTTCTGATCTATATTAATTGGAAACTTGTGTCATTTTCCCAAATAAGCTATCCCAAAATATAAGGACAGTATAAGGAGGGCTAAGACAAGGCATTATATGGGGTAGCATAACAGTAATACTCTATGAAGGAGACTGGTGAGAAGATTTGATAATAGCTGCATTCTTAGACGCCACAATTCTAGGAATTTTCTGTGTAGGACCAACATAACTCTTGCATGCACGTAATTCCATCAAGGAATTTGAGCCACTGAATTTTAGGTGGATAATTTTGGAGATTTTCTACATGATATTAATACTCTAAAGGAGGAAAGAAGGTATAAAAATGGGAAGTCACAATGTTTCTTCATATAGCACAATTGCACAAAAGTTACTGTATGCTAGTCCACCTTGAAGCAAGTACTTGAAATGACCATTTATATTTTCCAGGAGAATATTAGTCAGAATAGCTTCTTGTGCTCTTGTATGAGATCCTCAAAACCCAATTAAATATTCTACTGTAACTCTTATCAGTTGCTTGCATAAATTCCTCAAGTATTAGAATTTTGACTGCAAATCTGATCAAAATAAGTAGAAAGAAACCAAATGGCTAAATGGATTAGCACTGGTGGGTGCAAGCATTTAACATAGGAGAAATTATTCAACCCCACCAGAAAGCCAGGTGAGTCATAAAAGCAATTCCCTTAGCAACAATGTCAAGAGCTTTTTTAAAAAAAAATCAGGGCAACTGCGGTACATTCCTTCACTCAGGTAAATTAAGAAGTAGTGTCCAGTAAAGTCCCCCCCCGCAATATTTTTGGGTTAGAAAGTTTGTCAGGAATCTGATTAATTCTGAAGAGTCATATTTTAAGTTTAAAATAAGCTAATTATTTTTTTCAAGTGTAAAGTAAATAAAAAATGCGGTTTTCAGGTTTGCAAGAGGCCCTTGGAGAGAGACACTAGCTAGAGTCCATAAGACTTAACATTCCTCACTATACACTTTTAAAAATTGTATCTGCAATTCATATCATCATTGTCAATGCATGCATTTTTAAATAAGAAGATACTGAAAATCATATTGATTCCAAGGGAGATGTTACAATTAGAGCCTGTGTGGATACAAAATTTGTATTCACATCTGATCCACAAAAATGATCCATGGATATCTGCAGATGTGCAGGGCTTTAAATAAAAAATTTGGATCCACATCCATCCGCAATCTGCAAAAATGGTCCACTGATATCCGCATCCACGGATGTGGATATCTGCAGATAAAAAGCGGATATCCTAGGATTTGCAGGGCTTTAGTTACAGTTGCGTGAATTAACACACCAGTAGGGAAGTGACACTGGCCCACTCACTCTTGAATAATTTTTCAAATTTTAGAGCTTGCTGGGCTCCAGGAGCTGGGTAGGTGTGGGGATAGAGGAAGGGAAGGAACAGCAGCTGGGAGATGGAAGAAGCAGAAGCAGAAGCAGCATCACAGTTGGAGAACGGCTGGTTCTGCATGCTAGCTAGTAGCATGTCAGAGTTAAACAGCTAAGATTCTTCTTCCCCCCTCTTCCCCAAAGAAACGATAGCTCAGACACCCATGATGACCAAGTCCCTTTGTCCCCTCCTTTCTGATACATACTCAGAATAGATATAGAATATCTAAAGGGTAAGAGATGTTTATCAATGTAAGCCCCACCATTTTGTAGTATTGCTTCCTTCCTCCTGTCATTATCAGGAGAGCAGAGAAACAAGCCGGGGGGACCCAAGAAAAAGGAAGTAGCACTAGATTCAAGATCAACGGAAGGAAGGAAAGTGAATACTTAAAAGCTCAAGTTGGGAAGGGAGGCAAACTCTTCTGTGACAATTAAGTCTTATTTTCTACTTCTATTTTTCTCCCTCAGGAGTAGGAGGCAAGCTTTCTGTACAAAGCCATGGGAGGGATGTGGAGATGATGATATGAGAGAGAGGGAGAGGGGCAAGATGACTGGGAGAGTCCTAGTTCTAAGCCAAAGAATGCTCTATGAAAAAAGTACTCTTGTCAAGAAAGTTAGTAGGAAGCTAACTGACATACATTTATGACAATCTAATGTTTGGCAATTTACAAGAGGTAACAAATGTACTGATCTCTATATTCTGAAACTTCTAAATAAAGCATATACTGGAATTTTATATATGTAAGAAAAGGCACTTTTGACAAGCTATATTGTCTGCCAGATTTAGAATATAAAGTCCATAGGGAAAGTATCAGATCTTTCCCTGTGCAGCACTCAAGCATACAGTTGGCAGCTAATAAAGAAAAATGTGACCAATTACCAGGTACTGTACAACAGGTATATATAAAGTACAGAAACTGGAAAAGAACAAGGTATTCTGTCATGTCCTTAAAATGAAACAGCGAATAAGGAGAGAATTCCACCGTGTGGTGAAAATATAACAGGTGAAAACCCAACACTTTAACCTGTAAATAGGAAAATAAACATAAGCAAAGGAATTGAGGAAAGATTCTGTGCAGAAAGATGTTTGTTATATCATATTACATAAATTGGTTGCTGAATGAAGTGAGAGGAAGGGTTTGAGATCTTATATTCAAAATGAATTTAAAAGTATTGGAATTGTAATCTTCCTGTCTTTTATGAGGTATACGACTGAAAAGCGTGGGGTTTTTTAATCAACTTTTCTGCATCTATGTTTTCTTAGAAACATCAGGAATGTCTTTTTTGTCTTCTCTGATTTTGTTGCCAGACCTCAGGCATGTTTGTTTGTTTAAACATCATTATTTATGGGGCTGGATGTTAAAGCCTTTAACAAAGGCTTCCTTAAATCACAATGTTAGACATTTCAAGTTCTCATATTACCATTTCATCAATTCTCCAGCCATCACCTGAGACAAAACTTCAATTTTTAATGTAAAATAAAGAAACAACTTTTAAACAACTTAAACAACAACAAAAAAGGAACTCATTTCAGGGCTTCTTTATATCATCAAAAAAGGAACAGAAGACACAAACCCCATTTTTTTCCCTTGGCAGATCACCTTTAAGTTGAACTCAAACCCAGAGGTATCTAGCATACATTTAAATAGAATTGCATGGCAGTTATAAGAATTTAAAAAAAGACTGGAGGACACACAATTTTAAGTGATTGCAAATGGAAAGGGTAGAAGCTTACAGACAAATGGTAACTAAAGATCTCAAAAGAATCAATACAAGAACAGAAACAAGTTAGTCCAAGATAATGATCAAATTCTGTATCACAGAAAAAGGTGTTTCTAAGGTAAATGAAAAATTTCTCTCTAAATATTAGTAGAGTAGAAAAGCACGACAGAACCAAAAGTCTTTGTGATGAGAACTAAGTTCAGCGTGCACTTGTTAGAGGTGTCACTGAGAAAGCAAGAAATGTAAAGTCAGACCCTGAGAAGTATAAACCTAAGTTATCTACAAATAACCAAAATGTGATGTTTGTAGGAATTAGTGCACAAAAACCTTTCAGATGCAAATATATGTGTACCTAAATCTGAACACTATGGAACACCCATCAATAGATCATATGAAGAAAAATTAGAGAACCACATTAGCTGGAGAAAAGAACCAGAGATATAACACAAACCAGGGGAAAATTCCTGACAACCAGAATAATATTGCAAGAAAGGTCTACAGGATAACCAAGATGTGGCTACAAATGTTTTCAACTGGTACCTTAATATTATAAAAACAATTCAAATATATTTTATAGAAATAAAAAGATCACTGTTAAAGCTTCAGCAAAAACATGAGTTATCTAAGCCTTTATCAAAGGATTTTCATGCCCACACATTGATTGATTGATCTAAAATATACACTTAAAATACTGTAATGAAAATATTACACAAGCAGAATGGAGGGATCCAGAGGCTCCTTTCTTTTAAAACAAAAAGTGAATGGATTTAGCCTTATGGATTTCCTAAGCCTAGTGAATAACATGTACAATGCTAAGGAAGTGGGACATCATGACAGTTTTATCACTGTTTGAATAATCTTAAAATTGAAACAGCAAAGTAGACAACATGTATCTTGCAATAGGTAACTTGGCAAAGTGTACAAAAGCAAATAATTCCTCCAATACAAAAAGCCAGGACAGAGAACAAAACTATAACCTCGAAGGAATAAGGCTCTGATATAGAATACCACCATTCTAGATAATGTAAATGCTCAAAAATTAACAGACTCCATTTGCATTGTTAAATGAGATGAATAATTTGGTCATCTTTCCAGATTGTCTCAGTTCTCCAGGCACTTTTTCCCCCAAAAAATATCTGTTTACATGAGTTAGGTTAGCCTCAGGACTGTATATTGAACTTCATTTTGAAATTAACCTGTGAGTTAGGATTTACCGTAAATAAAAATGACGGATCTGGTAGAAGGGAAATGACTTAATTTACAGAGTAGCAACAGTTTTCTCTATAGAAACTAAGATCTGTGTTATAACGTAAATGCCCTGCACTACTTTTTTTACCCCCTCCACCACCCAACACACACTAGGGATTCAAAGGACTTGGAGGAAAAAAACCTGAGCTGTCCCTTCTGAATTTCAAATAAATGGGCATGAAGAGGGTTGATAACGAAGGCATAAGACTGTTCTTGTAGTAAAGGAAAGTACTATGGAAGAGGAAGCATATTTCCCCCCTTTTCTCCATCTAACAAAAATGCGTGTTAAATACTCAAATTCAAATCTGAAGGATTTGGACGTGTGGCTTTTTTTAAATTGAGAGATGGGTCCAAAACCAAACTCAAGCTTCAAAACACTTATGTGAACTTATATTTTTAGCTTTTGATCGTGCTGAATTATCACGATAATGTTAAAATTAAAAAATTAGTACATCTTATAAACCAGTTACAGAGTTAAAACAAATTAGTCTGAAATTCAGGACTCAATAAAAGGAAGCCAGACCATTAATTGTTTATCTAAGAAATGTGTCCCAAAAAGCCAATCTATAGCAGCTAAAACAACCGAAACATCAGAAGTATCATTGTGGGAGTAAAGATGCAAGACCATTTGTATCAGTGACTGCAGTTACTTGAAAAAATAACTGAACAACCTTAAGGACGGAAGGAAGGAAGGAAGGATGACACACTGTGGTTTTGTGGCTAGTGAATGGGACTAGAATTCAGGCGGACTGGATACTAATTCTAGATGTGCCAATGAGCTCCATTGTGACCTTTTGAAAGATTAACTTTTCTGTGCCTCAAAGAGTTTCTTGTTTGTACAATGGGGAAAATACATACCCTATTCTTACCTAATAACGTAATCAATTAAAGTACTGATTACAAAACTCTTAGCATTTTATAACCCTTCCTATCTGAATATCTATCTATTAAGCACATTGTAACTAGGGCTTCTGTTTTTCAGGGCTTATTAGTTTAGTTGGAGTGGAGGGGGTTATTTTAGTAAATTTTGAGTTCTATGTTGGTGCCCAAAAATTGTGGGTGCGGGAGGGAAATCGGGGTGCTCTCTTTGTATATACTTTACAATGAGATTACTACTTATGGTATACACTTCTGTAATGAGTAATGTTCCCTAGTGCACTATAATGTAGTACTGTTTCAAACAGCATTACTTTGAATTAGGCTAGGGAACCTTTCATGTGCACCAGCAGGGCCTACTCAGTTCAGTTAATGTGCAACACATTAGTGTGGTTCAGAAATCAAACCCCCACACGCTGCAGTACCACTCAGTGTACACAATAAGTAACCATTTCCAGTTTTATACTGGTCTTCATTGGCTAAACCCCTCTTTATTTTGGACAAGAAGCGTTTCATCAGTTAAAATGAAAAATCAGAAGTCCTACTTATAATTAAAACAAAACTTGATTGGTCCCTTATGTAACTGAACATCCAGTGTTACACTCAATACTGCAGAGTTATCTTTTCTCAACACAGGCATCATGTCACCCTTGCTAAGAGTTCGCAAGACATAGGCTTGCTAATTCAAACCACAATGTGTGTAAATCAACATGTGTAAACAGGAAGGCCAAAGCACAATTGGAGTTGCAGCTAGCAAGAGATGTGAATGGTAACAAGAAGGGTTTCTACAGGTATGTTAGTAACAAGAAGGTCAGGGAAAGTGTGGGACCCCTACTGAATGGGGGAGGCAACCCAGTGACAGACAACGTGGAAAAAGCTGAAGTATTCATTGCCTTTTTTGCCTCAGCCTTCACAGACAAGGTCAGCTCCCAGACTTCTGTGCTGGGCAGCACAGTATGGGGAGGAGGTGAGCAGCCTTCAGAGGTGAAAGAACAGGTTAAGGACTATTTAGAAAAGCTGGGCATGCACAAGTTCATGGATCTGGATCTAATGCATCCAAGGGTGCTGAGGGAGTCGGCTTATGGGATTGCAGAGCCATTGGCCATTATCTTTGAAAACTTGTGGTGATCTGGGGAGGTCCCAGACAATTGGAAAAAGGAAATTATAGTGCCCATCTTTAAAAAAGGGAAGAAGGAGAATCCGAGGAACTACAGACCAGTCAGCCTCACCTCTGTCCCTGGAAAAATCATGGAGCAGGTCCACAAGGAATCCATTTTGAAGCACTTGGAGAAGAGGAAGGTGATTAGGAACAGTCAACATGGATTCACCAAGGGCAAGTCATACCTGACCAACCTGATTGCCTTCTATGATGAAAGAATTAGTTCTGTGGATATGGAGAAAGCAGTGGACATGACGTACCTTGACTTTAGCAAGCCTTTTGATATGGTCTCCCACAGTATTCTTGCCAGCAAGTATGGATTGGATGAATGGACTTTAAGGAGGACAGAAAGCTGTCTAGTTCGTCAGGCTCAATGGGTAGTGATCAACGGCTCAATGTCTAGTTGGCAGCCGGTATCAAGTGGAGTGCCCAGGGGTTGGTTTTGGAGCTGGTTTTGTTCAACATCTTCATTAATAATCTGGATGATGGGATGGATTGCACCCTCAGCAAGTTCACAGATGACACTAAGCTAGGGGAAGAGGTAGATATGCTGGAGGGTAGGGATAGGGTCCAGAGTGACCTAGGCAAATTGGAGGACTGGGCCAAAAGAAATCGAATAAGGTTCAACAAGAATAAATGCAGAGTCCTGCACTTAGGACTGAAGAATCCCATGCACTGCTCCAGGCTGGGGACCGACTAGCTAAGTGGCAGTTCTGCAAAAAAGGACTGGGGGATTACAATGGACGAAAAGCAGGATATGAGTCAACAGTGTGCCCTTGTTGCCAAGATGGCTAACGGCATATTGGGCTGTATTAGTAGGAGCATTGCCGGCAGATCGAGGGAAGTGATTATTCCCCCTCTATTGAGCACTAGTGAGGCCACATCTGGAGTATTGCGTCCAGTTTTGGGCCCCCCCACTACAGAAAGGATGTGGAAAAATTGGAGACAGCCCAGCAGAGGGCAATGAAAATAATTGGGGGCTGGGGCACGTGACTTATGAGGAGAGACTGAGGGAATTGGGCTTATTTAGTCTGCGGAAGAGAAGAGTGAGGGGGGATTTTATAGCAGCCTTCAACTACCTGAAGGGAGGTTCTAAAGAGGATGGATCTAGACTGTTCTCAGTGGTGGCAGATGAAAAAATAAGAAGCAGTGGTCTCAAGTGGCAGAGGGGAAGGTCTAAGTTGGATATTAGGAAAAACTTTCACTAGGAGGGTGGTGAAGCACTGGAATGGGTTACCTAGGGAGGTGGTGGAATCTCCATCCTTAGAGGTTTTTAAGGCCCGGCTTGACAAAGCGCTGGCTGGGATGATTTAGTTGGGGTTGGTTCTGCTTTGAGCAGGGGGTTGGACTAGATGACCTCCTGAGGTCCCTTCCAACCCTAATCTTCTATGATTCTGTGAACCAATGTGAATCTTTCTCCAGAACCACGATATTTCCTCACACTTTGGTATCCGTGTAAATAGAAATCAAATGATACAGAGTTACTTTGCCATTCTTGTTTTTCTTACATAATACCTTGCCATATGCTCTGGAGAGTCAGACTTGATTCAAGACTGAGAGCAAATGTACATGTACAATTAAAACGGTGTGGCATTTTGAGGTACCTACCTGGCCAAAGCAGGGACTGGTACTCCTCGTGCTCGTATTGGTGGTTTTCCACGAACAACTGGAACTTCTGCATTTTCTGAACCACCATTCAAATATGTTAATTCTTGGAGCTGTGCCTGTCTGATTTCATCATTGTAGTCCTAGACAGAAGAAAGGAATGGAAAGCTATTCAACCAACACAGAAAAATACTTATCTCAAGGACTGCTTCTAAAAAAGTATTTTTCATAATATTCTAGATGAATTTTTTGTTGAAAACCCTTTAGAAACAACGATACAGAAAAATGCGGCAATGGGAACACCCATTTAATCTAAAATATGATTAGAACCTTCAAATAAAACATGTTTTTTAATTATATTTTTGCTTGCATCGTGTTTTCCTCTCTGAGGCTGCCCATTACCTCCAGCATATTTTCTATTAAACAAAAACAAACAAAACCAAACCACACCAGTAAAAAAGAGGTGGGGTCTTTACTGACTAGCGAAAACAATTACCATTACTTAAAACACTATATATGCCTCTTAACAATTTAGAATGAGTATCAGGCAAGAGCTGATGGTGGAATCACATTCCACTGCAAAGTGGTGAAAATCCCATCACTTCATTTCAGCTTGTCAGATCTGATGAATTTTCAGCCGAAGGCATTTTGACTGCAGGCCCGTGTACCACAGGGAGAAATCCTGTGATGGTGGAAGGTAGATTAAATGACCTGCCCCAGTAGCTCAATTCCATCTTTAAGTTCTGATTCTATGAATTTCTCTCACATATAGGAGTAATTTTATCCAAACAACAAACATACTGAGTGCTGAAAATATTTTCAATTGAAAAATCTAAAATAGACTTGTATAAGTAAACTGAGGACACACTAGATTTATTTGCTTTCCTCGATAGAGCTACTCATAAGTAAACTGAAGAATTCATAAACAGTTATTTATACAGAGTTAGTAGAATACTTCTCAAACACATGCAGACCTTGAAATACCATAAGGTATCCTTCAAATCCGGTGCGCTATGTAGGAATGAAACAGATGTTGTGAGCTAATGCGAAGTCAGAGCTGAATTTCTTTATCATCAAATTCCATTCAGTATAAATGAGCCAAGGATTGCAGTTTTAGTGTAAAGCAAGAAAAAAAGATTGTATTCAAAACAAACAGGCTCCTCCATGTACCAGTAATAAGCGCTGGTTCTCACATCATTTCACTCTTGTTAGTTCAACAACTATATTGTCTCTACTCCTTTTCAACCAGAGTGGAAGACTTTTATTCAAACACTGCCAATAGTTACAATTCTAATGAAGGAAGAAAGGGAAATCTATCAATGTGAATGCGACCAAAGAAATATCAAATGTTGCCTTATATACTTTACTATGAAGCACAGAAACTGAACAAACAAAAGGGTTAATGCCACTCTAACAACACTGGCACCCATCTGTCAGATGTTGTGCCTCCTCTCAATTGTAAGGTGTTTTACTTTTTAAAAAAAACAAAAAAACAAAAGAAGCCTTGGGTTTTCCCTCATACTTCGTTCCAAGCCTTTTGGTTGAAACACAGATTCTAAACAGTGATGTTACCAGTTAAGCATCTTTGTACACCTTTGGGATGTTAATTCAGAGAGGATAGGTTGCAGTTCACTCTCCATTCAGGCAGAAAGGCTGCAGTAACCAATCAGTAAGTAAGGCTAGGTCTACACTAGAGAGCTTACAGCGACACAGCTGTACTGATGCAATAACATCTCTCGCGTAGCAGCTCTATGCTAACAGGAGAGAGCTCTCCTTTTTGTGCCCTTCTATAGATGCCTTCTGTGACAGTTTTATTTCCAGGACCTTGTTCTTTCTAAAGCAACTGCTTCAGTAAACTGTTAATACTTTAAACTTGTGTAAGCAGCAAAGATTTTACTGCAATAAGATCTTAGATTAATACCCACATGTCAGTTATTTCCATGGGGGGAGGGATATTTCATTCTGATTGACATACAGTACAGAAAGGCAATTCGAACATAACATGTCTATTTCTGCACCTGATGTATGACAAGTCATGATGGATGGGAATTGTATATAGGAATCCCTTAGCTACAAAATACCAAATTATAAACAAGGTGTACAATGAAGAACATTCAAGAAGCACTAGATGAGCACAATAAGTAGGATGCATTGGCCAAAGTCCCCCACTAAGGAAAGCAGAGGTGACTAGTCTGCAGAGTTTTGATAAGGCATTATATGGATGCCCTATATAACTCCTATCCATATGCATGTCTGCACCAGAAATTGTCAAAGCCCCAGACAAAACAGCTTTGACTCCTAAGGGATGGGGTGGATTAGATTTTTGGTAAGTTTCTTTCCTATATCTTTATTTACTAGGCTGGAGCAGACCTGATCCAGTAGACCCTGATCTGGATTCTTCAATTAAAACTAACAGACATTCTGATTTATGAATTGCAGCCATTAAAATTTTGGCGAATAGCATGCTTTTCCAGTGACATTTGGGAGATGGCTAGAAGGTACACATGAATATCTTCTGTTTAGCCTGGAAAGAAGAAGGGAGTGGGGGGCATTTCAGATTGCTTTCATCTCTAAGATGACACTGACTTTGTCAGCCAGATACTTTTGAGAAAAGTTTTAAGTTGGTGAACTCCCCCGCCTGGGAGACTGGCATCCCTTATGAATGTTGCCCATTCTAGTTATCTAATCTCCATTCTTCCAAGCAGTTTGACATATTATAACCATGGAGGAAAGTACTGGACAACATCCTAAGGAGGCTGACCTTCTTGGGGTCTCTCTTCACAGAAAAGCAAGACAACTGAATTGTAGCCTGCCCCAGGAGACTTGAGTATGCTGGCATCTCTCTCTCTCTCTCTCAGGTATTAATATGACATTTTTAGGGACTTGGGGAACCAAAAGGACCACAAGCATATTAGAAATGTTGAGATTTTGGAGCAAAAACATAAGTATTTCTATCTTTTATGGGCATATACCGTATTATCTTGGAGATCAATAGACGTTAGATTCTATCAATAACCCAGGATTACCTAGTTTATAATTATTAATAAAATATTTTATTAAGCACGATCCACCTGGAAAATGTTCATGGTGTTGAACAATCATAAAAACAATTTGTCATTCATTAATAAAAACACCCTGACCTCAAAGTTACAAACAAGGTGGATAAATAAAACACACAGATATTTTACTATTTAAAAAAAATTACAGTTTTCATTTGCAAATTAGATCCATAAATCCAGTATGAATTGTATCCCTCCTCACATCTTCCAGACAACACATTTATAATTGTCTGTCTGTCTCTGTCTGATTTAGACGCTAATTGCTGATCTTATGTACAAGGGATAGGATATTGTATTTTGGACTATGAGATTAGGTCTGCCACATTTCTGGATAGAGGGGAAGACCTGTACAAAGCATGCCGTAACTCATGTGAAATACTGATATCACCATCTGTCCACTTTTATTTATACCTAGCATTTCCAATACTATGACAGACCTCCTCCAACAGGGATTGGCTGGTGAATTTGGTGTCAGCCAATCAGAAGAATTCATAGGGATTTATTTCAGAGGCCACAGTGGGAGAAGAACAGAATTTCACAATAGATTCTTCCTCTAAACACTTGAAAAAGGGAAATGAATATACAAAAGCTTTGACTCAGAGGACATGTCCTTTCTGCCACTGTTACAGGTGGAAACCTTGTTTTCAGACCTCCAAGTTATCAGATCCTTTCACAGCATCTAAATACACAGATGGTTGTATTCAAAATACATTCAACGGAGAGAGTGCATACACAGCTTTGTGTTGATGTAAATGTTTTGGATGATGGTGAGCTACTATCGCAGAAGCTGTATAAGCTTGGACTCCTTTAAAAAAATTGGAGCACGGTCAGACAGGAAAATAAGTTATTTAGCAGGCCTTGATTTTTCAGCCTCCTGGGAATAGGATCTCAAAACTCTCTCTCTCAATGGAAGTCTAATAAAACACAAAAGGACTTATAACCATATGAAGGAAACAGTACACATGAAGATGTACCTTGTGAAGACAGGCATTTTGACAGGCAGGCATCCATGATGGAGATCCTTCTACTCTTTAGTAAGACCTATCAAACTTGTTCCAAGCAAGTTTGTTCTCTAGGATTTAGCCATGGAGCTTCCAGACCATTAACACTCAACTATTTACAATAAAATACCAGAATACAGTCAACTGAGAGTACTTGCAAAAGCAAAGAGAGGAGTTCCAATGACCATCACAGGCCGTAAGAAGGAACTGAGAGGGCTCAGAGTCAGCTGGGCCTTTTATGTGGATGCCAGTGGCATGCAGCAGCAGCAGGTGTCCTAGCTGCCCCAACAGGTATCGCTGAGGGAAAATTTGCAGTGACTTTGAAGGGGGGCACATGTTCACCAGGAGCGGTCTGCACATGTACACTCACTCAAAGAAGAACTTTCAGTTTATGCTGCAAATAGAAAATAAAAAGTATAGGTAATATTTTTGTTCCAATGAAACTAATCGGTACAAGAATGACCTCTCTGCTCTGACAACCATGCTGCCCCCAAATATCTGTTTGCTTTGGTAGGAAGAACAGTTAGTTCTGCAAGTTGTGGTTAAATAATTTATCTTAGGAGCTTTCTTCTTCAAAAAATCCTGTTCACTTCTTGTTTTATCAAACTCTTCAGTGGGTTGTATTTAAAAATTACCTTGTCTACCAGAATGCTTTCTTTCCTCTTCTAGAAAAATAAAAAACAGTAAGAATAGGCTCTGCTCTTTCCTGCTGGTTAATACAGTAAATTATTGACTGCTTGGACAATTTCTTTTTCTCAAACGAATTTCTGTATCTGTAATCATGGGAGTTCTGTACTAGATATAGATCTTGAACATCTAAGACTGACCTGTTCTCTTGGAAATTTCTAATGAACGTGTTTCCTGAAGGAACTGTTCCCTAGAGGTATTTAGCTTCTGAGTGAAAGGCTCACCAAATAGTCTGAACATATCTAATATGAAAATACTTTTGAATCAAGGATTTGAAATCAAGTTTTGATCAAATTTAATATTAATTCTCCTCTAGACATAGTTTGTCTTCATAGAACACTTCTAGTGTCTCTTGAACTGTCAGTCATTTTTGGTGTTGTGTTGAAGACCATTGAATCAAATCAGAGAAGAGAATGAGTTACTCCTTAAGCACCCATCTGTACTGTGCAGAAAGAAAAATTGTGTTACTGGGATTTCCAATTTGGGATACATATGCAGGAGATCTTATGCAGAAATGGTATTGCACACAATACAAGGTAACTCTTTTGGATCTCATTATGACAGATAAAGATGAATTAATCACTAGAGGAGAAGTTGGTGGTGGTTGCGTAGGGACCAGTGATCATTAACAGATTACATCAATATAGGCAAAAAGAGGACAGTCATAACCAGTAATTGTATCTAGGGGGAGGGGTGAGAGACAGTCTGTATCCCTATGTTCATCCTTTTTACAAAACTATAATGGATTTTGTACAAAGTATGCCTTGTGAGGTATTGTTTGAAACTCATGATGTGCTCATTATTATTGTCCTGGTAAAATATGTATGGCAACATTATATGTAAAGTTATAAGATACTACTGTATAAACACTGAGACATATTCCAAGTTTAGAAAAGCAGGCACAAACTGGTTCCTCAAAGACAAAAGGCAAACTGACACCTCAGCCAGGTGTCAACAAAATCAAATGGACTATCACATGTGACCACTCTTTGGCAGGAAAAAGGGTACCAGCACGAAATTTACATGTTGGCAAACAGCTAGAAGTTCCCATCCCACAGACATTTTGTCTCCTGAACCCAGGGCTTGGTAACGAGTCTGTACACAGACACAAGTGTCTGTTGTAAAAATTTTGAGGTCCATGGCATGGGGTATGCTCACCTCGGGCAGCTCGGCTCCCCGTCCCTGCTGTTGCTGGCTAAGGGGAGGCATGGCCAGGCAACTCTGCAGGCAAGCACGCATGCATGTTGCCAGATTAGTCTGCTGCAGGCACCGCTCCCCCGCAGCTCCCGGCCAATGGGCTGGGAGCCGCAGAGTCAGCACATGGGGAGTGGGGACAGAGTCAGTGTCATTAGTTGCTGGGCAGAGTCAGCCAGGACAGCACGAGGGAGCGAGGGAAAAAGGCAGGAAACAGGCTGGGAGGTGGCATGCGGCTCCATTGGCCACTGATCGCATGAGGGGGCATGCTGCCTCTGTCCCCCCCGCCCCAAGCACTGGCACCATGACCAATGGGAGCTGCGGGGGGGGGGGGGGAGGAGGGGGGCCTGCACCTGCAGATGGAAGCAGTGTGCCTAAAGATCTGCCTGGCTGCACCTTGCCTCCACCAGCAGGGACATGGAGCTGCCTGAGGTGCTAGAAGGTGAAGAAGAAAGAGGTTCTTTCGAGCTGTTGGCATTGCAGGTCTCTGTAATGAAATAGGTCCCTACACAATTATCTGCTTTTACCCACTGTCGCATGTTGCTAGGCTATGTAGAACAGGGCCACCTCAGCGGGAGCACCAGGGGGCATTAAACCTGATGGGAGCATAATCCCAGACACACAGGGTTAGAATGCCCACAGCCCCATCCCTTCAGGGTAGTAGCCATGCTCCTCACCTTCTGCATCTGAGCAGCAGGCAGGCCATGACCCTGCCTCCTCCTCAGCCCCTTGTGTGCCCAAGGAGACCCAGCCCAGCAAGGCCCCCCTGTCAGCAGAGTGTGGAGTGTTGGAAAGTGGAGCAGGAACTGCATCATCGTAGGACGGTCTTAGTGATGGTGCTTCGGAGTCCCTGAGAGGCTAGGTTCGTATTCTTGGCACTGCCTCTGCCATGGATTTCTTGTGTGACCTTGGGCAAGGCCTCATCCCTGTGACAGCTGGGGAACTAACAACCCCCCATTGTGCAGTAATGAGGGCCATAAAGAAATATTTAGAAAGAGAATGAAAGTCTGATGCTAAAAAGAGATTCAAAAGGTGGGGAAGGAGAGGAGAATTTCTGGTACCTTCCCCTCCTCCTCCCCCTCCCCACAGCTAAGCATCCATGCAGGGCCCGGGTGCAATCTGGCCCATAGTTTTTATTAATGAACTGCTACTGCTGTACAGATCACAGAACTTTGATTTTCTGTGAACCCTGTAAAAAGTAGTTATTTTTTAAAAGTATTCATAATTCAAAAGAATTTCCTCCATATTTAATAAAGTGTATGAACAGTTTTTAGTAATTGCAAACCCAATAAAATGCAGTGGGGGTACCTTTTATTGTGTATGATGTTTTGATACCAACCTAGGGTGACCAGACAGCAAATCAGGACCGGGGAGGGAGGGGGGGAAGAGACGGATAACAGGAACCTATATAAGAAAAAGACCAAAAAATCAGGAATATCCCTATAAAATCAGGACATCTGGTCACCCTATACCAACCAAACCCAAGCACACAGTTATAGCAGGCTTTAATCTATTGATCTACCTACCTACATATCCACAACAATAATTTGGGATACATAACATTTCTGAATGCCATCAACTTCAGTTAAAGTTAGTTAGCCCAGTCCTGAAAGGTCCTCAGTATCTTGAACTCACAGTGCAGTCAATGGCTGTTGAGGGCCCTCAGAAGCTCATAGCAGCTGCTCAGCACCTTGCAGTATCAGGGCTTCATTCTCTTTCCAAACATCTTCCTAGGTACTTATACTGAACTCAGTAACACAGTATTTGAGTGCCTCAGACAATGAATTTAGCCTCATGCAACATTTTTGAGGTCTCCCTGTGTCTGCCTATACATATGCTATTATAGCCCAAATCTATAGCAAGGAGCAGCCCTGGCAACGACTTACATGGCACTGTTTCTCATTTTCAATCTAAGTTTCTCTCATTGTCTCTGGAACCTCTGATTCAACCCCCCCCCCATTTATTTATTTATTGGTTACTTATCCATTAGTGCTATAGTACAGAAGCAGGACAGAACTAAAGCTAAAGAAATGCATTTATAATGAATTCCCAGCACCTGTAGATTTCCACTTAACTTGATGGGATATTTTCCCTACATTATGAAAGTAACTATTCCACAGTAAAGGCCAAAATCTGTCCATCAAGTTGTATGTAGGCAGAATTGTACTTCAGCAACAGCTGTATGAAAAGGATGACTGTAATAAAGAATAAATACAGAACACTGGGAAAGCCTGATTAACATTATGTTAAACTGTTTCATATTGAGATGACAGAAGACATGGGAATAGGGCACCCATTTCTGATGCCTGTTTCCTGTATGTATGTATGTATGTACGTACTATGTTAGGTCAGTTAATCCCACCACCACAAGCGTTCCCTTCTTAGGGTCTTTTACTAATATGGTACTTCCTGATCATAGCTTGTGAATACGGATCTACATTACATGAAATTGGTTCTGCCTTTTCTTAGTGGAATCCAAATATTTTTTATTTAGCTCCTCAATTTCTCTTTTGCTTCCCCTAACCCAGAGGATCATTACATTTTTAAAAATATATTTTAACAAACAGGGATGTCACACACAAAAAAAGTTACATTGAAAATGGGTTGCCAAACCCTAGGAAGAGCTGTCAAAATACTTAAAATATTTGGAAAGAGTTCATGAAGTTTGGTGGGCTGCTTGAGCCCCTGCAAGAAATTGTTCTCAAGGGACCATTCATGCAAAACTCCCCAAAAGGAATTTAAGAACAGGCCCTAATTATTAAGCCCTCAGTAACAAAGTATGTAGCATTCTTTATAGACATCTGAAAATATCCCGTGAAAAGCTGTTGAAATAAATTTTCAAGCCATATTTTCAGGATGCTGTTTTTCCTGTAGCTCCTACAATTTTTTTCACCATTGTTCAAATTTATGCTATTACAGTTTTCTAGTTAATTTAATATACTGATCCTACAGCCACTGAAGTCAGTGAGTTTTGCCCTTAACAGCAATGGATGTAGGATCAGGCCTTTCACTGAATGTATCTGAACTGAGTTTCTGTGTGTTTTTTTTTTTTTGAAAGTATAACTTAAAAACAACACTTGATATGAACATTTATGTCCAAGAACAATAAAAAGGTGGTGACAACAATGCACTGGATATATGGTTTTAGGATAAATATTTATTTAAATACCCCCATCCTACAAAAAAAAATGACTCATTTTTTAAACAGAAAGCCCATACTGGACTTCACAGAAAATAGACTATGTACTGATAGAATAATAATAATAATAATAATAAAAGATTTAAAATGGGGGTATTCCATGTTTTTGCCTCACCATGTGAGACTGATCTTTATCTTGAAAGTTACTGAATTAAAATTCCCATACTACATGTGGCAGTAGCAACATGATAGAGTTTTGCTTCACTGATTAGAATAAAGTGAAATAGGTTACTGTAGAATCTTGACACAAAAAAAGAAGAGGCTTTGTTATCCAATCAGCCAAAGCATTAGTGTGATGTTGCACCCTATAATGCTTTACAGAATATGCTTATAAATGTAAGTATGACACAAGTTTTATGCTAGATACGCCATGTAACATATCTTTGCAAAGGTTACATTCTACTGCATGTATTCGTCCTATTCGTATGCATGTATCATTTTTATATCTGAACTTATGCGCGTTGGCTCTATGCTTGTATTTAAAGTGTTTGCTGTAGAAAGCACCTAAGGCAGATTTGGTCAACATAACGTGAAGGGGTTATTCAAGTAAATGGAAGTATGTAGCTAACAATGGACCTTGACAGACACCAATCCACATCTGAGCTTTCCTGGGAACGTTCGGGCTAACAAGTGGGCAATGGCGTCGACCTGTTGAGAACTGAGTCATGCATGGACATGTGACTCCAAAACTCCATCTTGTAGCTTTCAGAGTAACAGCCGTGTTAGTCTGTATTCGCAAAAAGAAAAGGAGTACTTGTGACACCTTAGGTCGCTATCTTAAAACAAAAAAACTTCAAATCCAGACTCCAGCGAGAAACTGCTGAATTGGAATTCATTTGCAAATTGGATACTATTAATTTAGGCTTAAATAGAGACTGGGAGTGGCTAAGTCATTATGCAAGGTAGCCTATTTCCTCTTGTTTTTTCCTACCCCCCCCCCCCCAGATGTTCTGGTTTAACTTGGATTTAAACTTGGAGAGTGGTCAGTTTCGATGAGCTATTACCAGCAGGAGAGTGAGTTTGTGTGTGTATGGGCATGGGTTTTTGGAGGGGGGTGAGGGAGTGAGAGAACCTGGATTTGTGCAGGAAATGGCCTAACTTGATTATCATGCACATTGTGTAAAGAGTTGTCACTTTGGATGGGCTATCACCAGCAGGAGAGTGAATTTGTGTGGGGGGGTGGAGAGTGAGAAAACCTGGATTTGTGCTGGAAATGGCCTAACCTGATGATTACTTTAGATAAGCTATTACCAGCAGGACAGTGGGGTGGGAGGAGGTATTGTTTCATATTCTCTGTGTATATTTAAAGTCTGCTGCAGTTTCCACGGTATGCATCTGATGAAGTGAGCTGTAGCTCACGAAAGCTCATGCTCAAATAAATTGGTTAGTCTCTAAGGTGCCACAAGTACTCCTTTTCATCTTGTAGCTGTAATTCTACACGGGGAGGGGCGGGGGGAGGGAGGAGGAGAGAAGAGGTTTCCACTCACACAAGAGAGAGACTATATAAGCCCCTGGAAACCCCTCCATTTTGTCTTCAGCTGGCTCAAGAGATAGCCTCTCCACCCCAAAGAGATGCCTGAAAGAAACTGGAACAAAGGACAGTAATTACAGAGGTGTGAGTGATCGCTGGACCCAGACTAGGAGGAAATCTAGTCTGTAAAAGAAGCTTATTGGAACATCTCTGAGGGTGAGATTTACCTGCATTTAGTGTTTTACTATAGTAGGCTTAGACTTCTGTGTTTTTCTGTTATTTTGCTTGGTAATTTACTTTGTTCTGTCTGTCAGTCATTATTTGGAACCACTTATATCCTACTTTTTATATTTAAAAACATCACTTTTTACTTATTAATTAAGTCAGAGCAAGTATTAATACTTGGAGCAAACAGCTGCGCATCTCTATCAGTGTTATAGAGGGCGAACAATGTATGAGTTTATCCTGTATAAGCTTTATACAGAGTAAAACGGATTTATTTCAGGTTTGGATCCCATTGGGAACTGGGTATCTGGGTGCTGGAGACAGGAGCACTTCTTAAGCGTTTTTCCAGGTAAGCCTGCAGCTTTTGGGGGACGTGGTTCAGACCTGGGTCTGTGTTTGTAGCAGGCTAGTGTGTCTGGCACAACCAGGCAAGGTACTGAAGGCCCAAGCTGCTAGGGAAAATGGGCTCAGTAGTAGTCCCAGGACACCAAGTGGCCATTCCCAAGGGGGTTTCTGTGACCCGACCCATCACAGTTAGCTATGTTCAAATCAACGTTGAGAGAGTTTTTCCCCCCTCATTCCAGTGGGGAAAAGAACCTGCACAACATGGCGCTGAAAAAAAAAAAAATCATTCAACCCAGCTTGGGAAAAGAATATTTTATGTTCCAAAGACCCAAAGATTGTTTTATGGAGTGCCCAAGGTGTGGCCAAGTAATGAAACTGCTCAAGTCAACTGTAGCTCGCAACCATGCTGAGAAGTGGTGCAAAAAAAATGTCCAAGACTTCAAACACCTTGAGTGTAGAGAAGCAAATTCACTCAGGAGGCCACATCAAAAAGAGATAGAGAGGTAAAGTCAATGACTGACTTTAACCAGAATGTCAAAGATGCACAGAATGATCTTTGCCTTGCCTACAGTTTAGCAAAAGCCAAATTGCCATTTAGAGCAGGTAGCATCTTCAAAGAAATTGCCAAAAAAATTGACCCAGAATGTTCTCCTTTTCAAAGACTGCACTGCAGTGCCAGAACTGTAGCAAGAAACACTGACGATTTA
Source organism: Eretmochelys imbricata (assembly GCF_965152235.1). Taxonomy (NCBI): domain Eukaryota; kingdom Metazoa; phylum Chordata; order Testudines; family Cheloniidae; genus Eretmochelys; species Eretmochelys imbricata. The sequence goes on from NC_135573.1 coordinate 14,180,023, forward strand.
GGTGATTACCTTTACGGTGAAACTGAAAGCAGCAGTAAATGCTCCATTTGTTAACTTAATGTGTGACGAAAGTATCACAGAATCTCAGGGTTGGAAGGGACCTCAGGAGGTCATCCAGTCCAACCCCCTGCTGAAAGCAGGACCAATCCCCAATTTTTGGCCCAGATCCCTAAATGCCCCCCCTTCAAGGACTGAACTCACAACCCTGGATTTAGCAGGCCAATGCTCAAACCACTGAGCTATCCCCCCACCCAGTACTGACCACAGTGACAAGAGTCAGCTTATTATGTACCATTACTTTGTGAATGTTGACACAAGTGAAATTCGCTTCAAGTTTTTGAGCTTAATTGAAATAGCTGAACGATGTAATGCTGAAAATCTGAATGCAGCCATTGTTCACAGTTTGGAAAAGGACCAAAACAAGTATCCCGTGGATAAAATTTTGGGATTTACATCGGAAGGGGCATCTGTAATACTAGCCCAACGTGAAAGTGTTTCAAAGTGACTGAAAGATCGTTATGGTGATTTATTCATCCAGCATTGTATGACCCATCACCAAGCCTTAATGGATAGAGATGCTGAATCAGTCATACCTGACTTTGTGGAAGATATGATCAAAGCGACAGAGATATTTCAGGTTTCAGAGTAACAGCTGTGTTAGTCTGTTTTCACTAAAAGAAAAGGAGTACTTGTGGCACCTTAGAGACTAACCAATTTATTTGAGCATAAGCTTTCATGAGCTACAGCTCACTTCATGAGCTTATAAGCTCACGAAAGCTTATGCTCAAATAAATTGGTTAGTCTCTAAGGTGCCACAAGTACTCCTTTTCTTTTTACAGATATTTCAGTAGGGCTGTGAGAAAAAAGGAGTTTAGACAGATCTGTGAGCTGAATGAAGAATATTCAAATCTGGTTAGCTAAAAAAAATTCACAAGTTAAGTTTGGCTGCCTGAGTTGAGAGGTTTGAGCTACTGAAGGATTCTCTAGTGCAATACTTGGCAAGAGCGTCATTTGGGAACGGGTCGCCAAATTATAGAACACATTGCCAGAATATCTATGACACTATGTCATTAAGTCTGGTAATTTTGTCAAGTGTCCATCATGCAACAGGGTGGTGCTGACCCCTGCCTGAACCCCAGCTGGCAATGATTCTTAAAGAGAAGAAAAATGATAAAAATGAGGAACAGACTCCCCAAATGATCTCTCCCTTCATCTCTACTCATGGCATCACCACCACCTAAGGACAAGGAAATCAATACTAAACCAAACGAGGGATCCTGGCTGAAAGGATTCCAGCCAGTAAGACTGTTTAGCATGTGGTGAGAGAAATCTTTGATTTGAATTCACTTGCGTGTTAAGTTAGGCTTTTAGTGTGTGTTCTGGGACTGGGATTTGCTGGTGCTGCTCTGCAATGTAGTTCATGGCTGGCTAGCTAGCTAGCTAGCTAAAATACTTCTACAGTATAGCTGGAGGTGATTTACATGCTGTGTGTGGGCAGACCAGGAGCAATTACTCTCACAGCAAACCCCTGTAAATGGAACCCCAGGTAGGAGAATTGAGGGGACACAGCTGTCCATCTGTCGTGTGTGTGTGTGTGTGCACACACAGAGTACTCCAAAAGGAATAATTCTCCAAACGGAGGAAAATTCTGTGCGAATTGGGAGGGAAGGTGTAAACAGAAATGTAAAATTAAAATATGAAGTTCTTTAACAAGTTTATCAGGTGGCCAAAAAGCTGATTCCACAATCAAAAATGAGACCAACTTTGGCTAAAAGTCCAGCCCAGTTCAGTAATGAAGTGAATTAGAAATCAAAAGAATACTGTATAACAAGTGGGTGAAAAGGGGAAACAGAACAATCAGAATCTGCAGTTAGAAAATTGAGAAGGGAAGCTAAAGCCATCAGGGAAAAATCCATGGGTCGCAGAGCTAAGAACAATCAGGACCACTTTTTAAAGTATACTGGGAATAAAGAAATCCTAGCAATGGTATAGGCTCATTACTAGATAGAGATGGTAAAATTGTTCATAATGATGGAGAAAGGTAGAAAGTATTTAATTTCAAGTGTTCAGATAACCTGCTGACATGGGTAATTGTTGGCCGATTAGCCTGAAATCAATCATGAACAAAATGGAGAAGCGGATATGGGATTCAGTTGATAAACAGGACTATAAGTAATGCCAGCAAAGTTTTATGGACAGATTTCAAAGAATAAAATTGGGTTTGTCTGATAAGATTACGTTTGGTTGATGATTATTACAGATATGCAGTTCAGTTTATAGTACCGCACAATATTCGGGTTAAAATATTAGTACTACACATTATCAATAAAGCACACTAAAATGGTTCAAGATAGATTTAGAACTGAGATCTCACAGTAGTCAATGGAGAACCATCATCAAATGGGAATGTTTCTAGTGGGGTTCTGTTGGGATCGGTACTAGGTCCAACGCTATTAAAATTTTTCATCAGTAGTAAAATAAATATAAAACTACTGTTGATAAAAATTGCAGAGGACACAAAAACTTCCCATCATAAAGTAAGATCTCAATCGCTTGGTAAACTGAGCCATTCAAACAAAAATACATTTTAATATGGCCAAATATAAGAACATGGAATGCAGGCCATAGCTACAGAATGAGGGACTGTATCCTGGAAAGCAGTGATTAAAAAAAGATTTAGGGGTTACAGTGGACAAGCAACTCAACATGCACTCCCAGTGCAATGCTGTGGCAAAAAGGGATAATGTGATCATTGGATGTATAAAAACCGAAGTAGTGAATAGGATTAAGGAAATTCTTTTACCTCTGTATATGAGATTGGTTAGACAATACTGGAATGCTATGTACACAGTTCTGGTTTTATGGATATTGAAAAACTGGAGAGGGTGTAGAAAGTGATTGGGTTGGAGAATTGCCTTACAGTGAGAGGCTTAAAGAACTCAAGCTGTTTAGCTATCAAAAAGATTGAGAGGTGACTTGATTACAGCATAAGTACCTTCACAGGGAGAAAATACAGGATTCTAAAGAGTTCTTTAATCTAGCAAAGAAAAGCTTAACAAGAATCTATAACTGGAAGTGAAGCCAGACAAATTCAAATTAGGCACAGATTTTAAATTAGGGTGATTAATTATTGGAATAAACTAACAAGGCAAATGGTGGAAATCCCCATTTCTTGAGGTCTTCAAATCAAGACCGGATGCCTTTCAGGAAGAAGTTATAGGCTCAATTCAGGTGTAACTGGGAGGGAAGATTGGCCTGCAGTATGCAGGCCAGACTCCCTAGATGATCTAATGTTCCCTTTTGGCCTTAATTCAATGAATCTAGCTTTTTCTTAGAGTCTTTATTCTGGAAACAAAACAAGAATCATGGGTATATTTGTGTAAGTAGGAAGTTCTCTACAGTCCATTTTAAAAGGCAAATTAAAAGGGTAAAATACTAATCTGTAATCTGCTTGTTTTTAAATTATATTTCACAGGACTTTCTTGGTTCTTGTAGTTTCAAACATGAGAGAAGCTTGAAATTCACATTCTTCATCCACCAAGGCACTGATAGACGAGCATAAGGCTCCCATATGAATCCTTCCAAAATGTCAGTGTCTAAGCTAAAACACAAAAAATGAAAGTGCTAGGGGAGGCAGTAGCTTGTGCCAATGCCACTGCCTCCTAAACAGCTTTCTGTCAGTTCTTGAAAGTGCAGTCAGAAAGGTGAATTGAAATCTTCTAAGAAGCAGAATTACAGGTATATACATTTTATTTTATTTTTAATAAGATACCGTCTGCACCATAAATTACTCCTGGAGAGTAGACATCTCAAATGATACCTCAAAATATAAAGCATGATTAATAGTGCAGTTGGCAGAGAGAATGAAGGGCAATACCTTATATTATGCAACAAAGACTGAGAAGAATCCTCCTGCGAGGAACAGTAATACAAAAAATGAAATAGTAAATGTTATCTGGGCAAGTAAAGAGTATCAGGTTTCCTTTCTGCCTGACAGACAAGAAGAAATGCTGGGAGTGGGCTAAGTGATAACAGGCACAAAGATACCGCCCTCCCAGTCCGGGTGGAGGGAGATCAGACAGTTGAATGGGAAAGAAGAAAAAAAAGAAGATCTCCGCTGCGAAGAGAAGGGGAACGAGAAGATGCGAGTAGTGCAGAAGCAGGAGAAAATGCAATCCGTACAACAGACCAAAGCCTCAAGTCAGAGGGGAATGAATTAGGCCTTCATTTCAGCCACAAAGACGATTTCTGGGGAGAAAGGGTTGGAACTGTGGAGACGTATGCTGCTGATTATGCCTAGGGCTGAACATAATCTTAAAAGTGTTCTCTGCTAATGCTCGGATCATGGAGTTATGATGACTTGAGAGGAGAGAGAGAGGTTGGGCTTGGAGTTTTCAGTACTAGTCAGTTTATTGTGGGTTGGCTGCCTTTCAAGTGTCTACTTAGCAACTTCTAGAGCCTTGCAAACTTAGCAGCAGCAGCTTTAGTTGTTGCAAGCCAGAGTTTGATCTGATTTTAAGAAAGAATAATGTTTGCAAGCTACAGGTTATAACCAGAGTGTCGGAGTGCAATTATTTTTCCTGAAAGACAAGTGATAGCTCAATTTGCTAGGAAAGCCACACCAGGCTTCGTAGCAAATAAACCACAATTAGGTTACCCACTGCTACTGAAAAAAAACCCCTAGCTTGACTGGATTTTAGGAGGTGGACAGCTTCTCTCTTGTGCTACACAAAATGAATACTCCATTTTAAAAATGTAGGTTTTTAGTCCTTCTGGTAGATTCCTTTTGAAAAGCTAAGAGATCTTAAGACAACATGGGCTTAACCCTGGATCTAACAAAAGGTCATTTTGTACTACCTGAACTCAACACAGGCAAGGTTCCAACCCATCTCTTACAATCTGCTATGAAAAAAAATAAACCATGTAATTAGGGAGGAAAGGAGAAAGGTTGCTCTGGTTCTCAGTCTTCATCTTTCCATACTCAGCAGGATAGGATCAGCCACTGCTGAACTGAGAATCATATCAGTCTCATCTCTTATGGTGCTAGTAGAATCACAGAACAACTTCTCCACTGAGGTTAATTTATGCCTTTGCTCCAGCTGTACCAGAGGAAATACCTTCATTGCCAGTGGATGGAGACAGTGTTTCTGATCAAGCAGTCTTCTGTTGGTGCCAGGTCAGGTAGCTTCTTGTTCATTACATTAGTCAATAATATCTCCTCCATCTTCTCCCACTACTCCATCACTACCTGATTGAAGAAACAGGGTTTATCATCTGTTGACTAAATGTAATTGTGTTCGGATTAGTGGCAATCCAAAATACCTTGTGAGTATGGCCTACTGCAGGACTTTCCGACACAGGATGTTATGATCTGCTGCCTTCTTATCTAGAAGATGATGCTCAGGTTGTCCATTTAGACATGAGATCTGATTAGGATAGCATAACTGATTGCTCTCATCTCTGGAATATTCAAGAGTAGCTGTTCTTGGAGACAGCAAACTCTCTAAGTGAAAGTTCTGCTGTGTGGTATTCCATTCATCCAAGATTTGACGCAAGTTTAGTATAGTGTTTAGACACTATGGTGATAAGATACTTTATAAATACCTACAGATAAATCCAAGTGATTCCTTTCATACTGGTGTGCCTGATCGGCCAGCCATCAAGATAGGAAACCATGTGTACTCCCAGCCCATGCAGACAGGCTTCCATTACTGCTAAGAATTTCACAAGTATACACAATGCTATCGTAGAGCTACTGAGGTATAGTCCTTTAGACAGTCTGAACTTTTGGAGTCTCCAGATGCAGAATCTCTAACATACTGGAAGTCAGCCAGCGTTCAAAGAGTGTCTCTCACCTTAGAAACATATGGAAGGGCACGCACAGGAAGGTACTGCCAACCAAGAGGAACAGATGCTCCAAGAAGTACCCCACATTTAGAGCATCAAACTGTCACCAGTTATTGCTATAGATATACAGACATACGCTAGGCAAGGTATAGGTATGGAGTAAGGCACTAACGCAAAAACCAATAGTTTAGCTAAACTAACTGAGGCCTAAGGTCTAAAGATTTGACATAATAAGCTAACCAGTAAGTGACCCTATATCATAAGTTGTCACAAGATAGAGTGCTGCATTAAGTAACTGATCCTAAACTGCTGACATACCTGTTTGGAACAGCTTTTAATATTATTAAATCAGAAGCATCAGCAGATAATGCCATGGTAACGAAACATATATGCTAATAAGCTTAAGGTAAATGGCCTAGTAACCTATTGGAGAAGAGTATCCAAACATTAGTAGGGTGAGGATGTATAGGTAAGGAAAAGAGGTTGAAATCCCTATTGCATATGCCTGAGGAATAGGGAGTGTTGTCATAACCTATTATAAAGTTAGTACTCTACCTGTGCACCCCAGATAGATTTCCAGGAACCTACAAGTCCAAGGACAACTTGTGAATCATCTCACCTACTATTGGGCTCCCCACAAAGAATGGTGAGAGTACATGAATGCTGAATTCTGTATTATCTATTTTGCTGGGTTGTAGTGTTTGTGATATTGCTCATTGTGCTAATAAAATTATTACAAAAATCAGAAATGGTCTTCCCTTCCCTAAGTGTGAGTCTCTCTGATACACCGTGGCCCTCAATCTAATTTTGTAGATGATCTAGAGGCAGCTGACCAGCGCAATAAACACATCATGTTAAATTGTAAATTCTAAATAATACCTAACCAATAGATCAGGCAACAAAAGTAAACTGGAAACTATACGATGTTCCACACACCCAATGACATCCACGCTGCATCCAGGCCTTACATGACAAAACACAAAATCTCCTCCACACCAGAGGCACTTGAAGGTATGGATCCGCTGCTGAGTTGTGCCAATTTCAAAGACACTGAATTTTCATTTCTTTTTGCACATGGTGCCTCCTCCAAAGTATGTCACCAACATACTGTTACCCAGGGTTTTCAGAACCCAAAGCAGTAGAAACTTCACTGTTTCACTCCAGGTGGTGTCAGGAATAAATCAATGGGAACACAGCGCTTCCAGATGATGAAAAATTGATACAAGTGTGCTCTGATCTAAAACTACTCTTTATTAGATTTAAGCACAAGAAATAAGTTTAGAACATCCCAAGCAATTACACAGAATCTGAGATGGTACTGAGTAGTTAGCAGCAGGTCCGCAATGGTTGGTCGCTTCCCCACCAGGGAGTACGGTGTCAGGAAAGTCTCTCAGGATAGCTTCAGAGAGCTCACTCTAAAGTACACTCTATTATCTAGTCTTCTGATAACTAATTTTTACAAATCACATACCTCATAGTGACCCGTACTGGTTCATCAGTTCTCCTAACTTTAAGATTGTTAGGAATATTTTGTTAAGTAGTTTGTTAGTCATAATAAGCTTCTATATCAAAGGTGCCTGAACTCAAGGACCCCATCCACTTATTCTATTTCAGTCTCAACATGTTCAATCTCCTCCCATTCTGATTAGCCAAAACTGCAACCCTGCAGATACTTTTGACCTTGCCTCTAGAAGCCCTGCTTGTTCAAATTAATTCTTAACTATGTAGTGTTCCATATTTCATTAATTCATGGTGGCTGAATGCACACAATAAGGTTCCAATTAGCTTGATCAAATTCTGGGGTAACAAAACCACTCCATTCTGGAGCAACAGTACAACCTGCCCAACCCGAAGCACCACCAGTGTCTCTCTTGACATTTAAGATGTTCACTCTGCTCCAGGTAATGGTATTCTGCTGTGGCTCTAAGTGGGCACTGGAATTTGTGCTTGTACCCCAGAGTCCAGAAGAGAGAGAACTACTGAGCTATACAGACCTGCTTGAATGACTCCTTTCAAGCTTCAAAATCAAACATTAAACATAACATCCACCAGAAGCCAACTTTTGTCAGAGTATTTCATCAACTTCGACAAGCAAAGAGCTTATCTCCACTATGTGGTGAGTCACTCACATTGTAAAGTTTGTCTTCTACAATCACCACAGAGCACTAACACTCTCTATGCACTTTATATACACAATTTTAGTAGCACCCCTGTCATAACAGGATTAAAAATAAAAGACATCATGTAGGTGTATCAAACTTCAGTGCTGAGGACTGAAAGTGGGAGCAAACTCTGCTTCAGCTTCACTTAAGAACAAAATCAAATACATAACAATGCAAGGAAGACTCTCAGTGATGACAAATAAATTAAGTAAGGTCCCATAGCTCACACTTGGAAAAAAAAATCCAAGAGTAAGAATGCTGTGTGGGTAGTATCTTTAAAGAAGGCTCTTTATCTAGTAAGATCTGATGTAAGAGTTCAGTGTTTTCCTGCAACAGCTCAGATACTCACTAACACAACACAATCTGTACCAAAGAAAACATCACCTGAATTAACATCTTAGCATGCAAGTAAAGGGGAGGAACTGATTTTTCAAATATTTTGTCTTATAATTATTTGTAAACTTAAAGTTCATGCATATGTTTATGGAAAGCCATTATAGCTTAAAGATAATTTCATCTGGCAAAACAACGTTTAGATAAATAACCCTCTTATTATCTAGCTATTACTATCTATGGCCTTTTACTTATAACTGTTAATATTGTACCTTTATTTGCAGATAAGGTAACCATGGCTAATTTGCCTTCACTCAGTTGTCATTTGAAATTGGAGATTTATTTATTTTGTAATGGTTCCTACTTTTTGAATTGCAATGCAAATTTCCTCATATTTGCCTCTTACCCCCAACCTAACAGCAAGCAAAAGCATGGGTCTGCATATTGCCCACTCTTTCTAAGGACTTCCTTAACAGCCTACATGAAGAAACCCAAGTTACCAGGGACATCTGAATTGCCTTGTGTTTTACTACTAAGAAACCAAAAGTTGCTTTAAAGCTATATTGCCACACCTGAATATAAAACTGGTTTAAAAATCAATTCAATTGCTACCTAATTTGTTTTGACAATGTATTTTTGATAATGAGCTAACTCCAAATTATATTCAATTTTAAAACAGAAGTGGCTAAATCAAAAATATAATTAGGATGAGTTATTGGGAAACAGGCATAGCACCAGTAATAAATAACTTAGCTCACATATAACGATTTTCATCCATACATCTAAGAGTGCTTTACAAAGGAAGGCATCTGTCCCCATTTTACAGATGGGGAAACTGAGACATGGTGAGCTGGTGTGACTTGACCAAAGTCACACAGCACATTAATGTCAGAGCCAGGAATAGAATCCGGGTTTCCTGATTCCCAGTCCAGTGTCCTACCCACAAATCATGCTGCCTTCCTATTAATATACACATATTAAAATGTTTTACTTTACATGGGAATATCACAATTTAAATATTTTCATTCACATCTAGTGCAAATGATCTCTCAGATGAGTTATAGTACACATCCCTCAAAACCTAAGAGAGGGTTAGGTTAGATTATACATTAAACAGCAGTGTAAGATTACAATACTAACAGGGATAAGGAACTTCTTGATTTCTTCCAAAGCATGCCCCATTCTGGCATATGCCTCTGCTGGTGGGGCAAATACTTCAATTAGAACATGCAGGTCATCATTTAGGTGGAAGTATTTTGCTTCCCCACTTTTTCTCAACTCTTCTTCCTGGGAAGGACAGAAAATTTCACTGTTAAAATGTAATCACAAAAAGAAGAAAAAAATGTAAAATGAATGTGTGTTTGAGATGTTTGCCATATACATATAGTTCATGTACTTTTTGGATCAAATACTAAATGGAAACATAACTGGAAATTATAAATTAATATTCTCTACTGTACTCCAAGCCAATGAAACTTTACAATATTGCTATTCTGCCTATCAAAGAATGTTTTATTAAGTATATTACTCAAGAGAAAATTAGTAGATAAGATCTCTACCCTGAGACAATGACTGGTTCCTCTAACAGACAGAATTGTTTCCATTGTTTTGCCTTGATTAAAATAAACTCTCAGTATTTGTGAGCAGCGTGAAAAATATCTTTGTTCTATTTACTGTTTCAGCATTGGGGTTTTTACTCTATTCATTCCTCTTGCACCAACCTACTTCTAGGCTAGCTGGAGAGAGTGCATAATCTTTATTAAGTGACAGGTTTCAGAGCAGCAGCCCTGTTAGTCTGTATTCACAAAAAGAAAAAAGGAGTACTTGTGGCACCTTAGAGACTAACAAATTTATTTGAGCATAAGCTTTCGTGAGCTCCAACTCACTTCATCGGATGCATGCAGTGGAAAACACAGAGGGGAGATTTATATACATAGAGAACGTGCTACCATACACACTGTAAGGAGAGTGATCACTTAAGGTGAGCTATTACCAGCAGGAGAGCAGGGAGGGGGGGGGGAACCTTTTGTAGTGATAATCAAGGTGGGCCATTTCCAGCAGTTGACAAGAACGTCTGAGGAACAGTGGTGGGTGGGGGGGTTGATCATCACTACAAAATGTCCCCCCCCCGCTCTACTGCTGGTAATGGCTCACCTTAAGTGATCACTCTCCTTACAGTGTGTATGGTAACACCCATTGTTTCATGTGCTCTATGTACATAAATCTCCCCACTGTATTTTCCACTGAATGCGTCTGATGAAGTGAGCTGTAGCTCACGAAAGCTTATGCTCAAATAAATTTGTTAGTCTCTAAGGTGCCACAAGTACTCCTTTTCTTTTTATTAAGTGAATGAGCACTCAGTTCAATCTGTGTGCGCTCAGATTTCTGGAAACAGAAATTTCTGGAAATGCTTAGAGGCTTAAAGGAGCTCATCAATTTAAAAATCATACTTATGCCTGAAATGTGTTTTGATGACTTTTTAATAAGCATTGGAAAAACAACTGTGTTTTAAAATCCCAACACAAAAAGCACTGCTAACAGCCTAAGCATGGTTCCGTTGTGCTATTAGACAAGCAGTAGAAGAGTATGCTAATCTAAGTATTAATATAATTTGATTTGAATTTTTTTCTGTCATATATCTGAGGCTCTAAAAAGTATGCTATTCCTGACATTTATTCTATTTAAGTAAGAAACTAATAGTGCTCTAACATCTCTTTTAATGGGTCCAAAAATAGTAGTATTAATTACAAATTAAAGTTTTCTTATTTGTTCCTTCTCTGTCATAATTATGAGTTAAAGTTATGACAATCAGTTCTAGCTTATTGTAGGTAATCTTTGTTGTCGTCAAATGTACACAATATATGAATATTGCAAAATTGGTTGGAAAAGCAAAGTAATCTGATTAGTTGATAGAGCGTTCAGAGCAGGAAAATTAACACATCGTAATTAGTTGGCTGAATCTTCTCATCCTTAACCATCATCTTGTCAATACAAATGATGAAAGGACCACAAAAATAGAAAGTAAAAACCTCCCTCAATGACTATAATGTTCTAGCTAGGAAGGTTTTTGTTTTGTTTTTTCAAAAGCTCCTCTTCAGCTCATTTAACAAATCAGACTTCTCAAAGTGCTAAAGAAAATTTCTGCTTAAGAGCAATTTAGCATGGTCCAAAGAGTACAGGTGAGAGCACCATGAATTAAATTAAAAACTGAAAAACTTAAGCTGGATATCACAAACTTAACGGAGAATGATCAAACTGTATAATAATCTCCCTTGGGAAACAGCACAAGCTCTTGAATAATTTAAGAGAACATACCACTGGAAAACATGATAGTGAATAATCCTGCATGACACTATAACTTAGAAGAAGAAAGATGGAAAATATCTAGGATTCTTTGAGTGGTAGCAGGTTCAGAGTACAAAACAAAAGGGATTTAATCAGCCTAATTTTAACATAGTTATGTAGATTTCAACAATTTGTTTAAAATCACAATAAGCAAAGTTTGCTCATATAGAGAGCCCATATGCTAGATTTCATCCCTAGGAAATTTGTTGGCGAAAGGATTTAAAAACCTAATAAGTGGAACTGATAACAGCAGTGTGCACAGCGCTTGGATGTATTGGATCAAGGGTGGGCAGACTTTTTGGGTCGAGGGCCACATCGGGGAATAGAAATTGTATGGTGGGCCATGAATGCTCACAAAATTGGGGTTGGGGTGTGGGAGGGGGTGCGGGCTCTGGGGTGGGGCTGAGGATGAGGAGTTTGGAGAGTAGGAGGGTGCTCTGGACTGGGACTGAGGGCGATCAGGGCAGGGGTGTGGGAAGGGGTGGGGCTGGGCATGAGAAGTTTGGGGTGCAGTTTGGTGGTGTAGTTGACATCACCATCTACCTACACACTTCTGATGCCCATCATCATGGTATCTGTAATTATTTTCTTGGGAGGCACTTCATCACAATATGCCAGTGGTCTAAATTTTCCTCCCTGCATTCTTTGAGACAGTTTGGTTTTAAATAACTTCATCCTTTTCTCTCCTACTATTACATTTGTTTAACTTGAAATAAATATTTCAAAATGCCTTTGAAAGGCTATTCATGTTACAAGTTTTAGGTCTGTCTGCCATTAAATGATTTCCTCAGACATTTAACATTCTGGAAAGTTCATGACTTACATCTCAATATTGAGATGTGTTTCGCAGTGGGCAGACCCACAAGCCCATGCTGAGCCCCACTGACTTCACTATCTTCACATGTTTAGGGGTTTGCTTGCATAGAGTTCACTGCAAAATCGGAGGACTCATATGGAAAAACGGACCACATCTGAATCTGGCCCACACATGCTTTGTTTTATATTCATTTTCTAGTTCTTCTGGGCTTTTTCCACTTTCGCAAAAACTGTGCTGGGAAGACTAAGGGAAGCCACATATCATGGATGTCCTATGCACTAAAATGTTTCAGCTACTTGATTTACCTTGGATTTGTCCCTCATGGAACCTTTTCCCAATATAGACATTTTTGTCAATGTTTCTTCCTGTAAACGTTTCAGTGAATTGCCACGTGGACCCAAAAGTTTTCCCACAAAGTTGAACTGTAAGAAAACAACAAAAACACAATAAAAATATTGTAACACTGAGGAACTGTCATGTAGAATTGCAACAAGGTATGAAAGATGTTGCTTAATGTAGCTGCAAACAAAAAAAAATTGATTAGGTCACAACTTTTATAGCCATTAAACAAACATATGTGGAATAGATACCACCACTTCAGTGACTTCTCCCATTGTACAGAAACCTACAAACATCAATACACAAAACACTTTCAAATCCTATGAAGAGAACTCAATTCACGTTCAACTATATTGTTTTAGATTTAGGACAGACAGAAAAAGATGCCAACCTTTAAGCCCGAAGTACCTCTGGGCACTGTCTAAAAGCCCAGTTCAATATAAAAATAAATTCAGAAGCTAACTCAACAGTATAAAGAAGCAACCAATCAAGTCTTTTTATTTCTTAAAAGAAAAGGTAGCTCATGCTCCTTAAAAATTATCTGTGAAGGAATATGCCCCCTGCACCCCACCCCTCAAAAACCCTCCGTAAGAAGATAAGCACTTATGATTAAGGCTGCCAGTTTGTCATGGAGGTCACAGATTCTGTGACTTTCCACGACTTCTGTAGTGGCCAGTGCGCCTGGCTCAGGGGCAGCTCGGGCAGCCCCTGCGCCAATTGCACGGGCCGCTGGGGTAGCCTCAGGCTCCCACACACTCCCCTCCCCAGCAGCAGAGTTTGGATGTGGGAGGGGGAAGGGGATTGGAGCACGGGATGGGATGAGGTGGGCTCCGGGCGGTGCTTACCTGGGGGGGCTCCCCGGAAGCGGTGACATCCCCCTCACTCAGATGCTAGGCGGAGGCACGGCTACGCAGCTTTGTGGGTTGGCTCCGGCTCGCGGGCAGCCCCCTGCAAGTTTTAGTCACTGGTATTTTTAGTAGAAGTCATGGACAGGTCAAAACTGGTGAATTTTTGTTTTCTGCCCATGATCTGGGGTGACTTACTACAAATACATATGACTAAAATGTAGCCTTACTTATGATCGACAGATTTAAGCTATAATCAGACCAAGGTCAGAAACCATTTCCAAAGATTAAGGAGCTGTTATGGAGGACATCCTATCGGCAGATCCTACTTGTTGACACCAAGGAGCTCAAGCACCTAGGTTGATCTCAACTGTGATTTGTCAGAAAAAGAAAGGAAATTCAATAGCATATTGATAAAAAATTCCTATATTTTCTATATGCCTGAGTGTCTGCCTGGAGAGGTAATACTGAAAGGTAATTTACTGTAGGGGTTATTTTATCAGACACTGACCATGATCCTTTTTTGATCCTGTGATTAACAAGAATTAGAACATCAGTTTTAACAGAAAGATTAGAACCTGCTATTGGAGTAGTCAATGAACATTTAAGCATAATATACCAAAACCATTACATCTTTCTTTCAGGAGGGGATCAATCTTAGCTAGATATTAAATGTGACATAAAATCTTACTAGATTAAACTCTCTGTCTCTAGTCAGGATTTCCACAAAATTCTTTATAAGAGGTTACAAAATTTTCCATAGCCTTAAGCTTCCAGTTTTCTACACATCATATATTTAAACAGAGTGCTAGTTAGTTGATCCCCTCCTTACAGATTTAATGGTTTTGGTTAATCATTATTGCTTACAAATAGAAGCCTTATATGTAAAAAAAAAAATCTCCATTTCAGTTTAATGGAACAACAGGTCAATAGTTCAAACCATACCATGTTTCAATGTTTACAAGGCTATTTTTGTAGAAACAGTTAGAAACAGAGCCAGGTAAGAGGAAGGAATAGAAATAAATCTTCAATGCATATATAAAGACCAACTGCTTATTTTATTATATAAATCAGAAGACAGAACTTTAATACTTATCCAAAATATCAAAATTAGAAATATTTAGCATCAATTCTTCTCAATGACATTTGATAAAAGTAGTTTAGTCAACTGAATACTATTTGTTTTTATAAACACATAATATAACGTAATATTGATTTTTGTAGTCTTCCCACATAACACTATACAGTAAATAATATTTACAAAATTAAAATAATTTTAATGCATAATTAATTACAGTTGCTGAACTTCACTTCCTTTTGAAGACAAAAAGCTTTTCCAACTCATTTTAACTACTAGGCTCTCCTAACTAGCGGGCATTAGACTCAAAAGAACAAAACAAACAAAAAACAGTACACACTTTATCCTGAGGGAAGTAATCCACCTCAAATACACCAATCTCAAATCTCTGCAATATTCACATAGGAGAAAACAAGCAGAACAAACCAGAATTAACATAACTAAAAATAAATTAGCTTCACTACTCAATTACAAAATGCCCGAAGGTAGAAGCTAGTCATCATGTGCAAGCTAAGTAGACATCTTCTAGTCAACGTATTATTCAGTGAATGAGGAACTGTGTTAGCTACGCCCTTATGTCAGATCAAGACCTGCTCACTGTGCGCTGAGAAGCTCTAAATTCTAAAGTCTCTAAGGTGCCACAAGTACTCCTTTTCTTTTTTCTAAATACATTGACAGGTTTCAGAGTAGCAGCCATGTTAGTCTGTATTCGCAAAAAGAAAAGGAGTACTTGTGGCACCTTAGAGGCTAACAAATTTATTTGAGCATGAGCATTCGTGAGCTACAGCTCTCAATTCATCGGATGCATGCAAAAATATAGGAATTTTTATCAATATGCTATTGAATTTCCTTTTTTTTTCCCCTGACAAATCACAGTTGAGATCAACCTAGCTGCTTGAGCTCCTTGGTATCAAAAAGTGGGAGCTGCCGATAGGATGTCCTCCATAACAGCTCCTTGGTCTTTGGAAATGGCTTCTGACCTTAGTCTGATATAGCTTAAATCTGTTGCACCTTAGAGGCTAACAAATTTAGTGACACCTAACTTGTGGCACCTTAGAGACTAACCAATTTATTTGAGCATAAGCTTTCGTGAGCTACAGCTCACTTCATCGGACGCATGATCCGATGAAGTGAGCTGTAGCTCACGAAAGCTTATGCTCAAATAAATTGGTTAGTCTCTAAGGCGCCACAAGTACTCCTTTTCTTTTTTCTAAATACATAACTCATGTTTCAAAACTGTCAAATCCATGCTGCAAATCTGTAAAGTTTTGATGGTTTGAAGATATAAACAGCTGGAGACAGCTTAAAACCCTGACAAAAATTGATGTTTAGTGCAAGGATGTCTAACATAGGGTCCATAGGCTAGATTCAGTCTCAAGGACCCCTTCCTGCAACATTCTCCAAAGACCAAGTGTAAAATCGACAGCTATATTTTAAAAATCTAGTTTGCTACCCTGTTCATATAAAAAGAAAAAAACCTACAAACTAGAAAATGTAGGAAGTAAACCCGCTACAAAAGTTTGCTTTGAGCAGGGGTTAGACTAGATGACCTCCTGAGGTCTCTTCCAACCCTAATCTTCTATGGTTCTAAAAATGGATAAAAGCATGGAAAAAGAACATTTGCCCCAAATGGGAATTTACTTTCCCAAACTAAACCATTGTTTCAGCTCCTATTCAAGTTAAATGCCTGAGAAACACTTGATTGGAAAGACTTCTTTGTTTGAGATTCAATACAAGATATGAACCCGCATATTCCAAGGCATAAATCAACCAATAACTGATTATTATTTATATCACTGTAGTTTCAAATGCCCAAATTAAAGTCAGGGCCCCTCATGCATGGTGCTGTACAAACTTCTTGTAAGAGAAGCTGAAGCCCTCTTTGAGACTACTCTAAATTATAATGGGGACTGAACTCCCCCTCAAGAGCCCTTGTGAAACCAGGGAATACAAAATGACTTAAACCCACCTTTGTGCTCGGATACCCAGCTACACTGAGCAGAGCTCCTGTGTAGCAGAGGATCTGGGCAGAAAAAGACTCTGGTTTCAGTTATTCAATTAAATGCCTGAAAAACACTCAAGAAAAATAAAAGGTCTTGATTAAAGATTCAGAACACCTGCCCCCTACAATTAAGAGACTTTTTAAAAAAAAATTACAACAAATTTGAAACCTCCAAGACTTCCAGCAAAACCAGAGAGAACTAGATTTCAGTTTTCCTGATATTTCCAAGATTAAAATCCAAAAATAAGGACAATATTTAAACCTTTCAGAGCTGTCTTCTACACATCATAAAGAAGTGAAAAGGAACACAAGCCATTTTCACCCCACTTTGAAGGTCACCTTTAACTGCAGGATAACTTTATTTAAAAAAATTATTTTGAGTGGTAAAAAAACGTAAGACGGCTGTTCATTTTAGGTTAATGAAGAACAGTTAAAAATAATCCTATACACTGTCAACATTACATGAAAAGAAAAATTTCCACTTGAAAATTCTGTATTAAATATATTCAATAATTGGTATGTTGAAAAATAAGTCTCAGCACTAATATAGTGCATCAGTTTAACCTAATCATTGTACAGATTTACTTCCTACACAACCCCCAAATTTAAAGTGTGCCTAGTTATATATACACAGGATTAAAGATCTCTTTTTATCCAAGCACAACATCCCATCGATAGGAAAATGTATTAGTGTCTTACCTGAAAATGTCCTTTCTTGGAATAATGAGGTCCACATATTCATGACATTGGGTACACTGCTCAATGCAGCCTTAAAGGCAGACCAAAACCTGTCTGAGGCAGGGGAGATGTGACTCCACCACTGAGAAACCACCAGTTGAAACATTTGCACATCATTTGAAAAACTAAACACTATCAATAAGGAAAATTAGGCTAAGACTAAAGACTAAACAGAACAATCCTCCTGCAGAGTAAGGAATTCAGTGATTGGGAAAAATATCAAATTACTAAATGGCACTCAAGTTTATCAATTAACAGCCCATTCAGGTTGGGTTGGATCTGTGGACCTTATTAGTCCAAGTAAGGAAATTTTCACTTAAGACACATTTTCCTATTTTCTTATTCATAATGAGGTCCACAGATCCATGACACTGGGATTTTCATACCAGCATCCACTCAGAGGAACTCTACCCAGTTGTGTACAGATGTGAAATAGAATTCTTTTCTAATAGTTACTGGGATACTAAAGGAAGAGGCACCCATCTATTGAAGGCCACATCAGATGATGACTGTAGAATTTGAAAGTGGCATGAGCAGTTGGCCATGTGGCTGTTTTCCAGATTTTCTCTTTCTGCCCATAAAGCTCCCACAAGTCTGATAGATTGAGCTCTGATATTAGAAAATGCAGTTACGCTTCTTTAACTCTTGTTCTGAGATACAATACCTCAGCCACCTGGAAATGGAGAATTCCAAAACCTTCTTTCCCTCTGACACAAGATAATAAAGCACAAACAGAACATTTCCCTTTCTGACCTGAGCTGTGTGGTGAATATATACTTTAGGATGTCGTCTGAGCTGAAAAAGTAAGCCACAGTTTCTCTTTTTTTTTTTTTTTTTTTGGGGGGGGGGGGGAGGGAAGATGGAGCTTTGCTGAAGGATGGAAGAATAATCTCCTGTGCCCTCTAGAGAATGGAGTTTATCTTTGGTATGAAGACAAGGTCGAATATTGAGCACCACTTCAACTTTATGGAAGGTGCAATATTGAGGTTCCAGAAAGACAGCTCCCAACTCACTCAGAATAGACAGGATTGCAATCAGAAGGGCCACTTCAACGGTTAGAAAGTAATAGGGCACCTTCATGACAGGCTCAAATGGAAGAACCTGAGAACCAGGTAAGATCACATAAAAGAACTTTAGGCATCTAAGGAGGATGTAGAAGACATACTGCTCTCATAAGAAGAATGCTGGATATTTGGGTAAGATGAAATTCACTACTTGTCTATTGCAATAAGGATGTTACACAAAACAGCAACTTGACCTCAGTGTTTGAACAGTCAGGCTTATCACCTGGAGTCCATCCTGAAGAAACTTGAGAATGTGCAGTACCGATGCTAATGGAGGAGTGAGACCTGTCCTGGTGGTAATGAGTAAGCCTCAACCAGGCCCATGAATATATGGAATTGTGGATATTACCTCTCTGAATAACCTCTTTGGCTTAAGAGGCTCTATTCAAGAACCACGCACCCAGGTTCATACTGTCTGGATTCTGATGCATGACTGGCCTTTGTAATATATCGCTTCTGGATGGAAAGCAGATGAGAGAGCTTTGTACCATATCAAGGCAGTCAGAGAACCATGCGCTGCCAGAATTACCAATGATGTTTCTCTACTGCTCTTCAGTAACATTCTGGTGAGGATATAAAAAGGGATGGAAGGTATACAAGTCCCTCTTTTTGCCACATTTGCAACAAGCCATCTGTTGCTTTGACTTTGTGATTCCACTGGCAAGAGAATACCACTGAAACCTAGTGATTCATATGGGAGGCAAACAGATCTGTTGCTGTGAGATTAAATTTCTTAACCAAGGGATGCAACTCCTCCACCTCTAGTTCCCCTTTTTTGATGATCTAACTTTTGACTACAGAGATAGTCAGCCACAACATTGACTTTTCCTTGGATGCAAAGGCAGCAAATTGTCCTTTGGCCAAGTCATCAGGAGGTGAGCTTCTCTTTCAAGGATTGTAGACCTTGTTCCCCTTTGTTTGCTGATGTATGATATGGCAGAGATGTCATCTGTCATGATCAGCACATGAGGGCAGTCCAGATGAGAGAGCGCAAAGCCTTGAGACTGACTGGACTGCCCTGAGCTCTAACCAGTTTATGCTGTGCTTGGTCTCTCGTTTGGAACAGATCCCTTGGACAGCCCTTGATACAGGGTGAGCATTTGTGGAGATAACTATGCTGACTGGTTCTCCTACTGGGAAAAAAAAAAATCTTAGTTTACTTGGATTCATCCACCACATGAATGACCTGAGAATCTTCTTGGGGTGAGACACCTTCGCTGAGGGTTAGATAAAACAGTTGATGGAGGAGTAAGAGGAAGCTCTGTACTGTCTTTATGTGAGCAGTGGCACACTATGAATATCCACACAGTAGACCATAGATCCCAGAAGAGACAAGCATATGAATGAGTATTGCCTTTGAGAGGTTGACTATTTGGTAAGATTTTTCAGCTTCTCCAGTCTTTCCTGCCACAAACAAACTTTGTAGAGGATAATGGACTTCTCCCACTCAGAGAGATTGAGAATATGTTGAAACTGTTAATTGACTCTTTCACAAAACCAAGGCTCAGCACATCCTTGCTGTTTGGGGATACAATTTATGACTGACACTAGATGAGGCTTGAATAAGGAGGTAACCCAGGAAGGGACAGACAGACTTCTTTCTGTCTGAGAGCTGCTATTAACAATACCATCACTTTCATAAAACAAAGAAAAGGAGTACTTGTGGTACCTTAGAGACTAACCAATTTATTTGAGCATGAGCTTTCGTGAGCTACAGCTCACTTCATCAGATGCATACCGTGGAAACTGCAGCAGACTGCTGCAGTTTCCACGGTATGCATCTGATGAAGTGAGCTGTAGCTCACGAAAGCTCATGCTCAAATAAATTGGTTAGTCTCTAAGGTGCCACAAGTACTCCTTTTCTTTTTGCGAATACAGACTAACACGGCTGTTACTCTGAAACCTTTCATAAAACACTTGCAGTGTTGTTGCTAAACCAAAAAGGGAAAGGACCAAGAGGAAAGTTTAGAAAGCATTATGAGACTTTTAATTACGATATAGACATAGGAACCCTTCAAATCTACTTGAAGTCATGCAGTCCCCTTTGCTGATGGCAGCTAGTGTGGATTTTAAGGTCTTCATCTTCAATTTTTAAGTTCCTCATAGATCTGTTGAGATAACTGATGTCAATAGCTGTTCTGCAGTGTTCCTTTTTTTGGCATGACTATGAGCAATATGCAATGTCTCTGGCGAGGAGGAACAGGTCCTACTGCTCCCATTTATAGAAGCCATCCTAGGTCATCTGCTTACCCAGATTCCTCCTCTTTCTCAGGAAGAAGGCTTTAGGGTTTGCAATTTAAGTTTATAGGTTGAAAGGGACCATACTTGCAATACCGTCCACCCATGTAAGCATTGTTTGTGAAAGTCTGAGGAGGCACTTAGAATGTCAGATGACAGTTCTTTTTTATTTATTCATTCTTGTTGGCCTGTTGTCCCAGATAAAGTTCATGCCACAAAGAGGGGGCTGAGATTACAGCTGCCTGGCCTTAGCTGCCTGTGAAGGGTCTGTATAATGAGGAGGCCATGTGACATTACCCAGGGTACAATCTGGACTGTTGAACAGCGATGTCCCCTTAACTCTATAACCTGAGGTGCTTTTAATACTGCTTTGCTACCAGAACCGCTACTTCTGACCTGCTCACATAGCCTTCAGCATGCAAATTCACTTCCAGATAAATACATGAGCACTCTGACCACTCGCTCATGAATTAAACTGCAGAGCAACATCAGCAAGTTCCCTAGTCCAGACTTTCCCACCCAGAAATGTGGGTCTTGTACTACCCAGCACACTACTGAACAATGCAAGCTCATAGGAAGTCCGTCATTTCATTGAAGTGATCTATGCACCAACCTTGTTATTCAAAGCAATAAGATAAGTGTCCTAACTACACAAAGATAGATTTTAAGTGATTACCAGTAATGATGCATAAAAAAGGCAGGATTAGTTACAAAACAATTTTTTTTAAAAAAAGGGTAATATACAAGCTAATCTAATTTAACAAGATAATGGCAATTAAAAGCAAAAGGTTTTCCTCACCGTGTTCTGCTGTACATTTTACAGCTTGGGTCCCCTTTCAGCCTGGGACCACCCCCCTCCTTTAGTGGTGTCCTTCAAGTATTCACTGATGTCATAAACAGAGAGATGGGGGAGGAGAGGTGAGTTGGAGGTTACTGTCTCTGTTATATCCCTCTCCCTTCTTCAAGGATTACCCCCAGCTGGGGTGCAGATGACAAGCAGTCTCTTGAGGACGTGAGAATGGCCATTTAAGCTTCTGTTTTTTAACACCTGGCTGGGGCCAGTGTGTGTGTGTGTGTGTCTCTGAAAAACTGGTTTGTAGGGGCTACTGAAATGTTATAATTCTGGGTAACAATATACAGTAGAATCTCATAACCTGACATTAGTATTACTACATATTTCAATAGGATAATAATGTTCAGCAGATTGTGACTTTTCAAATGGTATCTCAAGGCATACTTTGTGCAACACCTGTCAGTCTTGAAAAAGTGGTGAATATAATGGCATAGACTGTCACAGTCACTCTTTCAGATAAAAATCTCATCCAGTTAGAAACGAGTCCCTGACAATCAAAGAAAGGGAACATTTATCTATGGCAGTGATGATAGGATACATTTTGACTGGTGAACACCAACAAATCTTCTGGCCTTGTAAAATGGAGGCCTGGGAAGAAGCATGGAGTAGAAAAAAGAAATGGTGGGCAAGACTCCCCTTAGTGCCTGCCAGTTCTTCCACATCTGGGCTGCTATCCCTCTCATCACTCCAGAGCCATCTGATGGGGGAAGGAGGTAGAGGTGGTAGAAAGGCATGTGGCAACCTGCAACAGAAGCTGGGAGCAAAAACCAGGATGGCAGGGCCTGGTGACCTACAGTGGCAACTGAGGAGGACAGTCTGATGCTTTCCCAGACTATCAGGTGTGACACTGGAATACACTGGAAATTAGAGCTATTAAGCACCCCACTGTTACACACACACACACACACACACACACACACACACACACACACACACACACACACAGAGTGCATGAGGGATATACAGCTATAGCTTGCCTAAGGCATCTGTATACTTCATAACTGCAGTTTACATTTCTCAAAGTATTCAGCGCACTCTGCCTTGAAAGTCTAGGTCTATCCTGTGTGTGATTGGCTTTTGTTTAAAATATATTATTCGAGTCTCTAGTTCTGATTAGGAGCATTGGCATTTCTCCCCTAAGTAGGGAGACTCCCTGAGGGGAGCACAGGATATGCACGCTTAGAGGAGACAGCACCTATTTATGGCCAGGTCTTTTCTGCACTGATTTGCCATGCTGCATTCTAGGAAGGTGGGCAGGGGGCCCCAGGATTGATTATCCCCCCTCATGCTGCACTCTGTGGAAAATGAACAGGGTACACTGGCATGGAGGAATATCTGCCCTGGTGCACTCTGGGGAGGTAAGCAGGGGAGCCATGTGCTGAGAATACCTGTCCTTCTGCACTCTGCTGATGTATACAGCTGAAGGGAAACCAATTCCACTTTGTGGCTCTTGGAGTACCTCCTAGAGGAATCCCCTGAATCAGATTCTTCAAGAGATAGCGCTTGGGGACTCTTTTTTGCGTGCCCATGCTTTATGCTGCGGAAACTTGAAGGATCTGAATGTCAGAGACCTTTTTCTTCTGCCTGTCCTTGATCTGCCTCCTCCCCAGAAGGAGAAAGAGTAATTTCATTCTGACAGTGCCCTGGAGAGGGAAGAACTTTGTGGTTACTCTTTTCAGCAACTTTCCTGTCCTGAGAAATAGAAGATTCAGACTGAAGGTGTTGCTGGACTGGGTGAAGAAGAGATTCACAAGTTCCCAAGCTTTGTTCAAGGGAGATTCCTGGACATGGCCTAAACACAGGCTGACCTCACCCCAGAAGCAGGGGTCATCCCAGGCTCCAGTCCTGGAGGTTCAAAGGGAGTCCCCCTTGGCCCACTTACAGCACTGGGAGACAGCGCTGGGCTGACACTGCTGGCAATGAGTAGCCCTGAGTCATTGCAGGGCTGGGGAGGGGGCATACTGCAGAATGGAGGGAAGGGTTGGGCCTGACTGCCTCTTAGCATACTCTCCTTGTTTTGTCCCAGATGCTTTTCCTTAGTTCCATCACTGCCATAGCTGCAGGGTAGGAGGTGGGCAGCTGCTCTGCAGTCAACAGTACTGACTGAGAATTGGCTCCAGCAGCTGGGTGAGAAACTTCCCTGACCCTTTAACATTGTACTACAAACTATATTATCCCCATGTGGTGGAAAATGAGGGATTCACCACTTGTTGGTCCCAGGTCTAGGGGATGTTGCTGTTTAGATGCTGCCACCGCTTCCTGGGAGCTCTCCTGGCTGCTTGGGGACTGAGGCTACAGGAATCTTTGCCTCTGCCTGAGTACTTGAGAGGAGGCTGGGCCTCCACAGAACAGGCACATCTTCATGCAGGCACTTAATCAACAGGAGAGGTACAGGAAACAGTGTCTTGCTCTCTCCTCCCCACTTAGTTTCTCATCCTGGAGCACCCCAGATGGGTGAGCTGCTGGCAGAGAGTTCCAGTATCTGAGGCAACCCTCTCTTTCAATAAAGGAAGACCCTGACAACCTCCCCACCCCTTTTTTCTGCAGGAGCAGCAGGAGCTAGTCTGCCTGCATTTGGAGAGGCAGATGAGGTCAGATTTTTCAAGTGGAGCCACACTTCCTCTGCCTCTGACAGCAGGCACGGTCTGCCTCCAAGTCTGTATAAAGCAGAGTACCCAAGTCTTGGATCCTTGGACCTTATTAGGAATCAGAAACAGATTTTTTTTTCCAGATTTACATTCAGACTACAAAGGACATTCCTTTCCTAGGCATTTAATCTCCTGTATGAGTTTCAGCTAGAAAAGAATATCAATGCTAAATCAAGTTTAAACATATAAATTACGGGGTAGAGGGGATACGTAATAAGACACGTAATCCTTGTTTATCCCCACCAAAGACAAATCTGCAGAGCATGCTATCTATCCAGCTTAAATGCTTAGTGAAAGTATAAACACTTGACCAAATGGTCTATTTGGAAAGCTCTAACAAGCCAATTCCAAAGCTACAGGTAGCTTTATGGCGTATTAGGTCCTCCGCTAGGGGGTTCTGTCATGTGGGATCCCTGAAACAGAGTACAGTTGTGATTGTTTATTCAGCATTCAGAACTCATTGTTCCTAAACAGTCTGATATCAGAAAACCCTGAGAGAATTTCCTCTGCCTCTTCCAAGAAATGCAAAGCTTCCACAGGGAGAAAAAAAAAAAAAAAAAAAAAAAAGGACTCTCCATTTCAAGCACCCAGTTTGTATTACACAATATTCGCCCCCTTCACTTGGGGTATCCGGTAACCATAGCTATAATTACAACAACAGATCTTAAAACAACGTTAGCAACTTTAGATTTAAACAATTAAAGAAATTCCAAAGCAATTTCCGGTACTACATCTGTACCTAATTCCTTGTAGGAAATTGTCACTTTAGAATCATCTTTTCCTGTTTTGTTTTTTAAGAATTCTCTCTCCTCCCTCTTTTTATTTGTGTTAAACATCCATTCAAAACAAGAGACATTGACCTATGAAACAGATTAAGTACTGTCAAATGTGCAATATAAACACACTGATAGAAAGAAGAAAAGGTTACACTAATCTTTGGTGTTACTTGTAACAGTAGACAAAATGCTTATAGACCAAAATGTCATTTTAAAGTAAAGTAAACAGTAGCAATTTAACATGGGGATAAACCCACAATACAGGCTCTGACTGCTGAGAGTACATAATTGAGACTAATACTTAAGGGAATACAATACGTAGATTGCTCACAGCTTTATATCTATATACCAGTCATTCTCAAAAGTCAATATGAAACAATCTTTAAATTTTAACCTACCTTAGAAGGGAAGTAACTGCCCCCAAAGTTATGATGAGTCTCTTCAGAAAACTAGTTTATTATTGACTGAAGCCATTTTTCCCCATATTCCTTCTAATGCCAAAGAAAGTCAGGTTTCCGAGAGG
Organism: Eretmochelys imbricata; assembly: GCF_965152235.1. Taxonomy (NCBI): domain Eukaryota; kingdom Metazoa; phylum Chordata; order Testudines; family Cheloniidae; genus Eretmochelys; species Eretmochelys imbricata. The sequence continues at coordinate 14,205,631 of NC_135573.1, forward strand.
ATGAACTGGCTCAACAAACTACTTACTCATAAAATGGAAAAGAGTAGTTACTTAACAGTAACTAATTCCTCAAGATGTACTGTCAACAAGGATTCCACTTCTGGTGTGTATGCATCCCATGCACATGAGATTGGATTCTTTTGGCCAGCAATGTCTGTTGGAGCCACATCTGCACCCTGGATGCTCATGGACCTCTCCCCCATTGGGGACATAAAGGACAGATTGGGCCCAACCATCCCTCAGCTTCTTCACGGATACAAAATCTCAAAGCTACAAGACTATGCAGAAGCAGGGAAGGAGGGCAGGTCATGGCTTCCATGAGAACAATATATCTCAAAGAACAACAGTTACCGTAAGGTAAGTAGCTTGTAATTGTCCATAGGGATCTCATTTCTGGTGACTAGTACGCAGTTACACCCCCTAGTTTGTAGGTAGATACTAGGAGTCCTATTTAAAAAAGTATTGCAGGACAGCTCTACCCAAAGTGAAAATCCAGTCTGGAAGCCTCAACTAAGGAACAGGGCTTGGAGAACTTGTTGACTGATCTCTTTGTATCCTGCAATGGATGTATCTTAAGGAAGCAAGAGAGGCTGCCCATACTCGGCTGGACTAAGCTGTAATCTAGACAGGTGGCTTTAACCAGGCTAAATTGCAGAAGGATCTTACAAAAAGTTACCTACTTTGAGACTGTCTAAATGAGTACTGTCTGACCCTTAACCCTGTCAGTAAAGGTCACAAAATCTAGGGGATTTCCTGAAAGACCAAAACTTTCATTATTTCAAGCATGTGTGGTTTAGCTTCCCTTTAATTTGAGTGAAGCTTGGAGAAGTAAACGAGAAGGTGAATAGACTGATTCAAATAAAGCAATCTTGGGCAAAACCTGGGGATGAGGTGTAAGAGTCACTTTATAGATCACCATGTAAGGTGAGCTAACCATATGGGTCTGAACTGTCTCTACCTCCAAGTTACAAGGAAGGTAGTCTTCATACACAGATAAGGAAGTCAAGAGGGGCATACAGGGGGGACCCATTAAAGTTTGTTAGTACTATACTGAGGTCCCAGAAAAGCTGGGGCTCCTGAGCTTCAGGAAACGTATATGGTGTGTGGCCCTGAACAGGAGGGTGATGTGTGAAAATTGCTGTTAGATATCCTATGGGATTAATGAAAAGTGCCAATTGTTTTAGGTCTAGCCAATAGATCAAAATAGCAGAAATAGGATTTTCAAGCGAGACAAATGTCAGGATGTCCAAATAGCCACACTGTTCCACTTTGTTTTTTAAGTCAATCTAGTTGAGGTTTTTTTTCCTTTGCTCGAGAATTCTGAACATCTGACAGGTACAGAGCCACTGGCATTATCTGATAACAAATACACTAAGTCCAAGACCTCCTGAAAAAGAGTGAAGATGATTTTGCTCCCCCAGTCTGTCAAGGTAGTGCATGGCTGTTGTATGGTCTGTCAGCAGCTGATGCAAGGGAAGGAACGCTTTGCTTGTCAGGTAGATGGCTATGAGATCCAGAACATTTCATGCAGACAAACTTTTGGGGGAAGTCTATAGGGACTCTATATGAGCACCCCACCCTTGAGTCGAAGCATCTCTCAGCAGAATCCTGGTAACAAGAGGTGAGAAGTTGCACACCTGAAGTAGATCTTTCCACCAATTTTATGAGGAAAGGACCTCTTAAGAGACCATCATCTGCATGTCCTTGCAACATGCGCTTGGCAAATATACTAATTTCAAGTACCCTTATAAAGGGCAAACTGAAGTGTGGCAAACTGCAATAGACACAAGAGGTCATACAACCCAGAAGTGCAAGGCACATTCTTACTAATGTCTTTGGATGAGCCTACAGATGGCTGAGAAGGTCACTATGTAGTTTAGAATCTTTCTTATACTAGATAAGCCTTTCCTGACCTAGAATCTAATACAGCCCCTTTGAACTCTACGCTTTGAGTTGTCACAAAGGTGGATTTTTCTCTGTTTATCTGGAGGTCCAGAGTAGCATAGAACCTCTAAATTACACTGGTCAACCTGGTCAGCTGCTAGGGTAATTTCCTATGGATGAGCTAATAGCAAAGAAATGGACAGACTTGAAAACCTTACATCTCGAGTGAGCGGCCATAGTGGCTAGGCACTTGGTGAAAACCTTCAACACTATGAAAAGACCAAAGGGTGGGGGCCCTGTATTGGAGGGCAATCTTCCATATCACAAATGAGGTAATTCCTGTGTACCAGATGAAGACACCGGTGGAAATAGGTTAAGAGCCCCAAACCAGTCATGAGGGGATTATAAAAGCCAGTTTCACCATTATGAACTTTAAATGTCAGAGAAACTTGGAGGCATCATATTTCTAGGATAGGGCACAACCTCCCTTCCTTCTTTGAGATTAGAAAACAGTGGAAATACAGTCCCCTGACCCTGAACTCTACAAGCATCACCTCCATTGCACCAACTTGCAGAACGGAGTTCAACTCCTCTTCCAACACTTTCTAGCAAAAAAGATCCCTGAGAAGGTATGGGGACGGAGAGTAAGAAAGCAATATACTTTGCTGACAAATTGAGATGCACCTTGGTGATGCCAGCCAACTATTCCCAGAAAAGGGCAAAACATTGGCCATAAAGAGGAGGGGCAGCAGTTCTAGATCCCTCATAGGTTCTGCCAGGTCTTAACTATGGTGTCAAACCTTCTGCCAAGAGGAAGGCACAGACTGGATAGCAGCTAAGGAAATGGCAAAGAATCATCCGCACTGGAATTTCTTCCTCAGTGATTCGGATGTTCTTGGCAGACTACAGGTGTATGGGGCTGAGGGATGCTGCCTGATGGACCTCTGAGGTCTGACTTGTGCTCTCTGGGCTTATACCCTGAAAAAGAAAGCAAGATAGCCCTACAGTCTTAAATCAAGGGCCTCATTGGTCTTGGAGCTGAACAGATCACAACCATACTCTACCGTGTAACTGTCAGACCTCCTTGAGTATCTGACAACTTGGGGCAATATTGGCACAAGAACAAAGAGCAAGGCCAAATGGATATAAAGAGGCCATCAACAAGTTTAGGCTTGAAATTAGATGAAAGTTTCTAACCATCAGAGGAGTGGAGTTCTGAAACAGCTTCCCAAGGGCAGTAGTGAGGGCAAAAAAAACTAACCGGCTTCAAGACTGAGCTGGTTAAGTTTATGGAGGGGGAATGGTATGATGAAACCGTCTACAATGGCATGTGGCACACCTGCCCCACTAGTAGAAAATGTGTCCCATCTTCAGCCATTGAGATGGGCCACTAGATGGGGAGGGATCTGAGTTACTACAGTGAATTCTTTCCCAAGTGTCTGCCAGGTCGTTCTTGCACACATGCTCGGGGTCTAATGGACCATCAAATTTGGGTTGGAAAAGGAATTTTCCCCCAGGTCAGACTGGCAAAGACCCTGAGAGGATTTTATCTTCCTCTGCAGCACAGGGCACAGATCACTTGCTGGTTAGATCTACAGTAAATTGTGGATTCTCAGTCAGACATTATGGGTTTATGACAGAAGTGGGAGAGAGAGATTCTGTGGCCTGTGATGTGCAGGTCAGACTAGATAATCACAATGTTCCCTTCTGGTCTTAAAAGTTTAGGAGTCTAAATGTAGCTATGGTGGATGCTGCAAATGTCAGACGATTCCAAAGCTGTCTGCAGGAAAGTTTGGGCAATCAGCTCCTCTCAAGCACTATCATGACATGCAACCCTGGCCCCAGATGTGAATAGATTTATCCAAAGCTTTTGGGAGGCACTTTGTACATCTATCTGCTCTTCTGAATGTTGTCAATATTGATGCTGGAGTCTGCCACGATTCCTTGCAAGTTTAACAATACTTCATTAACAAGCCAGTCTGCAAGGTATTAAAGGGTATAGAATACCTAACAGCTTATGCAACTTCTCTTGCACTACCTCCAGCAGGATGTCAAGGATCTGAGCCACGTGTTTCATCAAAACTTGGAATGCCTTAAAGTCATCCACTGGACAAGGCACAGGAGGAGTGACAAAACTGCAGCCAGGATGAATTGTTCTTCCACAAGTTTTTGGTGATCCTAATGACACTCTCTCCTTTTTCTTTAGGATCTATGACTTTACCAACTGAACTAGTTGGGAAAAAACATACCGTACCCTTAAGAGGCAGTGTATCTAACCCTATAAGGGAGCAGGAGTGAATGTTCATTTGTAGGACCAGGATTGTATACCCAAGGGTACCTAGTAGGGACGTGACTGATAACCATATGAATATGGATCCAGGGGAGTATACCAAGGGGGCCTGTTCTTTATGAGACCCATGCCTTTTACTGCTCAGAGAACAGTGTCCTAAGTTCCTCTCTAATAACCATAGAGAAGGGGGATGCACAGGAGAGGACTATTTATCTGAAAAGACATAAAAGATGAAAAGGAGTACATGCTCAGCAGCAGTGGTTACTTTTTCTGGCGCGCTACGGTGCTCTTCTATCTGGGAAGGCATTGGCACAGTCAACATTCCTACATATGGGACAGTGATAATGGTACCCAGGAGCTCGGTACCAGTGTCAGGTACTGCTGTGTGCCAATATCGAAGAGTCTGTGTTGGAGGAAATGTGGCCTGTTGATTTAGCCAGTACCATAGGTACTTGGTTTATGGTTAATATAGAGGCCCTAAGGGGACCCATCTTATGCCACAGGTTATACCTTTGACTGGGGAGCTGAGCCTGAGCCAAATCTAATATGATGATGATGATGATTCAGGTCTTGTTTTCATAGACACCTACATCTCAGCTCTAGAGGAGGACTTCATTGCTCTGCCACCCTTCCTCAATCTCTCCCGGTGAAGCTGTTCTACTTGGGATAAATAATTAATGAAATCCTTAGGCCACAGAGAGACAGCATGCATAAGAATGGCTGTATATATGAAACACAGGATCCAATCCCCCTGCTCCAACAGGCCAGGCTGAGGGAGACAAACATCAAAATATCCCACAGCCCAGTGGGTAGAGCACCCCCCGAAGAGGTAGAAGTTTTGTTCAATATCTCTTACCCCTTTCAGGTGGAGGGGGAACTTGAACCAGAATATCCCAGATCCCAGGTGAATACTCCAACTGCTGGGCTAAAAGTTGCAAGAAAGAAGCTGTGGGCAGAGTGGGAGAAGGATTTCCCTTGTAAGACCGACCTTAGGAACTTAACTTCAAGTAAGGGTTCACAGCTCCCTGAAGCCCAGACTCAGGCATCAAACCCCCAAGAGGGGCAGGGATCAGGACACATTCTTATCCTTAGCATCTTCCATTGGCTATTAGTGTGCTGACTTTTGTGAATCCCATTCTTAGGTGCCTATCTTCCTCCATTCATTGTATAAAAAGCCTGAGCACCAAACTCTTATTAAGATACGTTGCTCAGAACATTACTCAAAATGGAATAATGGGGGATCCCTCCTTTTCCTAGAACAGAGTGTGCCAGAAGTATAATTTAGAAAGGGTCCAGAGAACATCTTAATAATGAGAGAGGGTGTCAAGGTTCCTTCCCCACTCTGAACTGTGGGGTACAGATGTGGGGACCAGCATGAGACACCCCCTAAGCATATTTCTACCAGCTTAGGTTAAAAAAACACAAACACTTTCCTAAGGCACAAACTTTGCCTTGTCCTTGAACAGTATGCTGCCACCACCAAGTGATTTAGACAAAGAACAGAGAAAGGACTACTTGGAGTTCCTATTTCCCCAAAATAGCCCCTCAAGCCCTTACACCCTCTTTCCTGGGGAGGCTTGAGAACAAGCAAGATGAGCACAAACCAGTCTTGAATTTTTAAGACCCAAAAACCCAATCAGATTCTTAAACATCAGAACTTTATTAGAAGAACAAAGATAAAAGAAACACTCTAAGATTAGAATGGAAGATAATCTCACAGGCAATCAGATTCAAAGCACAGAGACTCCCTCTAGGCAAAACCTGAAGTTACAAAAAACACAAAAACACACATTTCCTCCAGCACAGCGAATTTACAAGCCAAAAAAAGAAAACCTAACGCATTTTCTAGCCAGATTACTTACTAACTTTTACAGGAGTTGGAGGGCTTGCATCCTTGATCTGTTCCCGGTAAAGGTATCTCACAGACAAAAGCCTTTTCCCCCCCTCCAGATTTGAAAGTATCTTGTCCCCTCATTGGTCATTTTGGGTCAGGTGCCAGTGAAGTTACCTTAGCTTCTTAACCCTTTCCAGGTGAAAGGATTTTGCCTCTGGCCAGGAGGGATTTTATAGCACTGTATACAGAAAGGTGGTTACCCTTCCCTTTATATTTATGTCAGAGGGTCAGTTAGTAAATGAAGTGGACAGAATACCCTTCAACAACATTATACTGATTAAAGCATGAAAAAAGTTTAGTTAGGAAGTAGAAATATAGTTTAAACTAAATAATTTTTAGTGTATTTCTTAAATTGCATTTTTGCCTGAGACAGAGAGGTTCAAAGGGCAGAGTCAGCATCAATGTCCCAAAATGCCATCTGCCTTTTTTTTTTCCTTCTTTTTACAGGTCTAGAGGGGCAGGTACTTAGAGTTTTCTCTTGCTCAGTCTATTAACTGACAGCAACGTGAAAGCTTTTTGTTACAACTGTTGGCAGGACTATTAACTTTTACACAGGGTTGACTCGAAACCTTCATGCTCAATTATTCGTCGCAGAATCATCCCTATTTTAGGCACTCACTGGTGTAAACCATTAAAATCATACTTTCTCTCTGCAGGCTACTCAAAAAGTTAGGCTGGTAACAATTTCTGCATTCATAACAAAGACCTGATCACCCAAAAACAGAATCTATATTAAATATAAATCACTGACAACTTTCTATTTCATACCAACATCAACACAAACAGAGACTGGCTAAGAAAAATAATGTAGTACAATAAGCAAAATATAATGGAAGAGGGGTTTCATGAAGTAAGGACAAAAATCACTTAGGGCTTTTCGATACGGACTGTTAGTGCGCAGAAAGCTAAAACAGCAATAGGTCCAAGTGCACTACACATCTTTTAGCATGCAGTAGCAGGGCTCACATGACCTGTTAATGCACAGCATGCTGCAACACTGTCAATTTACACCATAGTTTGCCATGTACTAACTCTCTGTATAGACATGCTTTACTTAAAAGCTGACAGTCCCTAGGATTTTACTGGTTTTAACCACATCTAGAAAAGGAGTACTTGTGGCACCTTAGAGACTAACCAATTTATTTGAGCATAAGCTTTCGTGAGCTACAGCTCACTTCATCGGATGCATACTGTGGAAAGTGTAGAAGATCTTTTTATACACACAAAGCATGAAAAAATACCTCCCCCCACCCCACTCTCCTGCTGGTAATAGCTTATCTAAAGTGACCACTCTCCTTACAATGTGTATGATAATCAAGGTGGGCCATTTCCAGCACAAATCCAGGGTTTAACAAGAACGTCGGGGGGGGGTGTTAGGAAAAAACAAGGGGAAATAGGTTACCTTGCATAATGACTTAGCCACTCCCAGTCTCTATTCAAGCCTAAGTCATTATGCAAGGTAACCTATTTCCCCTTGTTTTTCCTAACACCCCCCCCCCCCGACGTTCTTGTTAAACCCTGGATTTGTGCTGGAAATGGCCCACCTTGATTATCATACACATTGTAAGGAGAGTGGTCACTTTAGATAAGCTATTACCAGCAGGAGAGTGGGGTGGGGGGAGGTATTTTTTCATGCTTTGTGTGTATAAAAAGATCTTCTACACTTTCCACAGTATGCATCCGATGAAGTGAGCTGTAGCTCACGAAAGCTTATGCTCAAATAAATTGGTTAGTCTCTAAGGTGCCACAAGTACTCCTTTTCTTTTTGCGAATACAGACTAACACGGCTGTTACTCTGAAACTTATCCACATCTAGACATCGTAATAGGAAATTCAGATCTTTGAAGTAAAACCAGTATATGCTGTCCATAATGCAGAGTACTACAGGTCAGAATGAAAAAAAAATCAAATACATGAATACAAAATTAGCAATAACTGGCTAGCCAGTTGAAAAAGATCTGGGGGTTATAGTGGATCACAAATTGAGCAAGAGCCAACAATGTGATGCAGGTGCAAAAAGGTGAATATAATTCCAGGAGGTAACTATCCTGCTCTACTTGGAGCCACTAAGGCCTCAGCTGGAGACCTGTATCTCGCTTTGGGCGCCACACCTTGAGTAAGATTTTGACAAACTGGAGAGAGAGTCCAGACAAGAGCAACATAAATGATAAGTGGATTAGAAAACCACACCCATGAGGAAGGATTTTAAAAAAACTGGTCATGTTTAGTCTTGAGAAAAGACGACTGATGGGGAACCTGATAAGTTTTCAAATATGTTAAGGTCTCTTATAAAGAGGACAGTGATAAATTGTTCTCCATGTCCACGGAAGGAAAGACAATCAGTAATTAGTTTAGTCTTCGGTAAGGGACATTTAAGTTAGATGTTAGACATTTTTTCTTAACCATCCAAATAGTTAAGCACTGGAATAGGCTTCCCTGTGACTGAAGGCTTTTAACAACAGGTTAAACAAACACCTGTCAGGGATGGTCTATGTATACTTAGAATCACAGAACCGGAAGAGACCTCAAGAGGTAATCTAGTCCAGTTCCTTGCACTCAAGGCAGGACTAAGTATTATCTAGACCATCCCTGTCAGGTGTTTGTCCAACCTGCTCTTAAAAATCCCCAATGATGAGATTCCACAACCTCCCCAGGCATTTTATTCCAGTGCTTAACTACTCTGACAGACAGTTAGGAAATTTTTCCTAATGTCCAACCTAAACCACCCATGCTGCAATTTAAGCCCATTGCTTCTTGTCCTATCCTCAGAGGTTAAGAACAATTTTTCTTCCTCCTCCATGTAACAACATTTTACATACTTGAAAATATATGTCCCCTCTCAGTCTTCTTCTCCAGACTAAACAAACCCAATTTTTTCAATCTTCCCTCACAGGTCATATTTTCTAGACCTTTAATCACTTTCTCCAGTTTGTCCACATCTTTCCTGAAATGTGGAGCCCAGAACTGGACACAATACCCCAGTTGAAGACTAATCAGCGCAGAGTAGAGCGGAAGAATTACTTCTTGTCTCTTGCTTACAATACTCCTGCTAATACATCCCAGAATGATGTTTGCTTTTTTTGCAACCGCATTACACTCTTGACTCATATTTAGCTTGTGATTCACTATGACCCCCAGATCCCTTTCCGTACTACTCCTTCCTAGGCAGTCATTTCCCATTTTGTAGGTGTACAACTGATTGTTCCTTCCTAAGTGGAGTATTTCACATTTGTCCTTATTGAATTTCATCCTATTTACTTCAGACCATTTCTCCAGTTTGTCCAGATCATTTAGAATTTTAATCCCGTCATCCAAAGCACTTGCAACTCCTTCCAGCTTGGTATCGTCCACAAACTTTATAAGTGTATGCTCTATGCCATTATCTAAATCCCTGATGAAGATATTGAACAGAACCGGACCCAGAACCATTCCCTGTGGGTCCCCACTCGTTATGCCTTTCCGGCATGACTGTGAACCACTGATAACTACTCTCTGGGAACAATTTTCCAACCTTATTGTAGCTCCATATAGGCTGTATTTCCATAGTTTGTTTATGAGACGGTCATGCAAGATAATATCAAAAGTCTTAAAGTCAAGATCTATCACATCTACTGTGCGCCCCCTATCCACAAGGCTTGTTAGCTTTCTTTGACAGGGTATCAGTTTGGTTTGACATGATTTGTTCTTGACAAATCCATGCTGACTTATTTATCACCTTATTCTCTTCTAGATGTTTACAAATTGATTGCTTAATTATTTTCTCCATTATCTTTCCGGGTACTAAACTTAAGCTGATTGGTCTAATTCCCTGGGTTGTCTGTACTTCCCTTTTTATAGATTGGCACTATATTTGCCCTTTTCCAGTCTTCTGGAATGTCCCCTGTCTTCCATGTCTTTTCAAAGATAATTGCTAATGGCTCATATCTCCTGAGTCAGCTCCTTGAGTATTCTAGGATGCATTTCATCAGGGCCTGGTGATCTGAAGACATCTAACTTGTCTAAATAATTTTGTACTTGTTCTTTCTTTAGACTCTGATCCTACCTCATTTTCACTGGTATTCACTGTTAGACATCCAATCGTCATCAATCTTCTTGGTGAAAACCGAAACAAAAGCAATTAAGCATCTCTGCCATTTCCACATTTTCTGTTGTAGTCTCCCCCCCACCCCATTGCGTAATGGACCTACTCTGTCCTTGGTCTTCCTCTTGCTTCTAATGTATTTGTAGAATTTTTTTTCTTGTTTCCTTTTAATGTCCCTCGCTAGTTTGATCTCATTTTGTGTCTTGGCTTTTCTAATTTTGTCCCTACATACTTGTGTTGTTTATATTCATCCTTTGTAATCTGACCAAGTTTCCACTTTTTGTAGGACTCTGAGTTTTAGATCACTGAAGATCTCCTGGTTAAGCCAGGTGGTCTCTTGCCATACTTCAAACTATCCCACTGCATACGAAAGATAGAGATATTATTAAGGGCACAATAGCCTTTGAAAAACTGCCAGCTGCCTTCAATTGTTTTTCCCCTTAGACATGCTTCCCATGGGATGTTACCTACCAACTCCCTGAGTTTGCTAAAGTCTGCCTTCTGGAAATCCATTGTGCTGTTCTCCCTCCTACCATTCCACGATCACTTTCACCCAAGTTGACTTCCACGTTCAAATTCTCAACCAGTTCTTCCCTATTTGTCAAAATCAAATCTAGAACAGCCTCAGACTTGGTCCTGTCTCAGAGCAGAGTTGGACTAGTTGACCTATCCAAACCTCTTCCAGCCCTACATTTGTGTGATTTGATATTAATTTATTAGCATCATTTTGTTAACCACCTAGGCAACAATATCCAGTGGGTGGTATAAAGGACCAGGAGACAGCAGGCCCAAGTTCTAATTCCAGCTCTGCCACCTAATCATTGTGCAGCCTTAAGCAAGTCACTTCACTTTGTGTGTCCTTGGACTCCCCACCTGCAAAAAACAGGATAATAATGCTTACCTACTTTTGAAAATTACTTTGAGATCTATGGATTAAAGTCACTATAAGTATTTTTTATTCCTTTTTTATTATTAGAGGTTACAGAACAGCTGCAATATCTTCGAGGTTTTGGTTATGTGCTAGTTTCAATGTACTACAAACAAATATTTCTTTTTTCTACTGCTTGAAATGAGGGTTACAAGTAGCCTTCCCTTCACACAGGTAGACATAGGTACAGCTTTAAATCTACAGTTCACAGAAAATGTATCTGGAGCAGTATGGTGAGGAAGCTCGTATAAGACCTATATAATATAAACTATAGACTAGCATGAGCAATAGTAGATAATACTGTCTTAGATTTAGGAACAATCTTTTGTTGCTTAAACAACTGAATATATTTTGCTATCACATTCTTACAAAGATCCAGTTTTAAATTACTAACAAATTAACTTACCTTAGGGAATTGTTTTACTGGAATTAACACTTTCTGCCCCAGCTTCATATTTTTATTTATCACTACATCAATATACTTTTCTTCTTCCTTTCCTTCCCCTTTTTGGAATTTCTCAATTTCTGGAAAGAAAAGTACAAAAATCTGTTACTGATTTTTTTTAAACTGGATATCATGTTCCCAAGTAGAGGAATAACTTATAGCAGCAAAAATTCCAAAACCAGGGTGTAACTTGTAAAATAGACTGACTTCTCTCCTAGGCTGCAATCTACAGCCACATATTTGAGCCAAGGTAATTTTTTAAAATACTTTATCTGTTACTATCAGCACTTTGGACTATAACTGACATTTAAGAAAATATAATTTATACCACACACTGAATCATTTATAAGACTTACAAGTTACTCAGCTCGGACAATGAAATGTCTGAACTACCATTTTAGGGGGCTCTCCTGCATTTGCCTTATGCCGTTGCATGTTTCAGCTTCCAAAACTTCAAGTTTTAAATAAAAGGAAATCATTCAATGAAAACTCAAGAGCTCATCAGAACATTTCTATTTGATTTTATAAAACCCTTGAATTAAGAAAACAAATCTTGTAGCTTAAGCACAAAACAGTTGATTTGAAAAAAAACCTCTTTAAAGTGCTTTAATTTTTTTTTAATATATATATATATATATATATATATATATATATAATGTGATGGAATGTACCTGGACTTTCCTTGGCTGTATGCCTACTACACCCCGCCCTAGAAAAGGGTGGCAAAGGTGGGTCCTCCAGGCCTGCCTAGAGAGGCCTTGTGGAAGCAGACAATCCGAACTCAGCAAGCTCAGCTAAAAGACGCTGCAGGGCCTTAGCTGGTCAGTTCCTGGCTAGTGCTAGAGGGTACTCCGTTCTGGCCAGAAGATCTTGATGGGCTGTTTGCACTAAATCTGGGAGTGAGAGGACCTGAGAACTCTAACCCTAAGGTAAACAGGTAGATGTAAAGGGATCAGGTGGGAGGAGGCCCAGGGACTGTAACAGCAACTAATTAAATGAAGCAGTATCTGTGTCTGTCTGCATTGGAACTTGAAGTAGCGGGTGGACCCAGGTTCCCATACCAGCCACTGTCAAAGTGGCCTAAGCCCCCAAGAAGGGGACAAGGATCCTTTAGAAGCATGAGAGAAGAGCTGGATTTAAAGGGCCCAAAGATAGGAAGTGAAGACCCTGGTGAATGCATCCGATGAAGTGAGCTGTAGCTCACGAAAGCTTATGCTCAAATAAATTTGTTAGTCTCTAAGGTACCACAAGTACTCCTTTTCTCTTTGCGAATACAGACTAACACAGCTGCTGCTCTGAAACCTGGAGAAGACAGTTTGGCAAATGCTTTGCTACCCCAAAAGGGCTCCATTTTGATGGTGTGACTTCACCAGAGGGTCGAACCACTGAAGACCAGCTTAGTGAGGTTGGCAACCAACAGCGGGCTCCAGAAGTAGGGGAAACAATTACAGTACCACACCTTCCTGCTAGTGGATACTTGAGGTGAGTGCCCCATTACAATATTGTATATAGTTTATTTGTATTTAAATTCTCTTCTCCCTCCATAATTCACTCCCTATTCTCAACATACATTTTAACAAGAGTTGTAAAGGAGTTATAATTCTCCACTGTATATGTTTGACATCTACTTACACACATTACTGTTAGCCTCCAGATGAAGTAAAAACAGTCTTTCCAATGTTTAAAGCTACAAACTACCAAAACAAATAACCACATGCCAAGTCCAAAAGTCTAGGACTGAAGTTAATGTACAGATGATAACATTCCTGTGGATGATGGTTAGAAACACATTCACTCTTCATGCTTTTGAACATCCTGAGAATGTTATTTCCGCATCCACATCTATGGTCTCTCATTACGTTTTCCACATTACTTTAACACAGTCTCCTTTAAAACAAAGAGTAAAGCTTTGCATGTGCTTAAATCTTTGCAGTACTAGAGCCCTAAACCCTGATCCTGCAATATGTTAACCAGATGTGGAGTCCTGTGCCCACACAGAGCCCAGCTGATTTTAGAAGTGCTCCATACAGGCATAGGGTCCCCCTCCCCCATGATGTCATATTAAAAGATCAGGGGCCTTTGTCAGTAAACCGCTCTCCAAACTGATGGCAATTACCATAACTTTTGTTTGGGCTTGTCTATACTACTGCGCAGTAGTATAATCTAAAAATCACGTAGCTGAAGTTGCGTGAATAGCCTAGCTGAAGTTGACGTACTTAGATCTATTTACCACTGTGCCTTCAGTGCGGTAAGTATACAGCTGATGCTCTCCCATAGACTCCGCTTGTGTGCCTCATTCTGGTGGAGTACTGGAATTGACAGGAGAGTGCTCAGCGGTCAATTTAATCGACCCCTGCTGCATCGATCGCTGCTTGCCAATTCGGTGGGTAGTGTAGACAAGAATCAGATATCAGGGTTGGACGGGACCTCAGGAGGTCATCTAGTCCAACCCCCTGCTCAAAGTAGGACCAATCCCCAACTAAATCATCCCAGCTAGCGCTTTGTCAAGCCTGACCTTAAAAATATCTAAGGAAGGAGATTCCACTACCTCCCTAGATAATGCATTCCAATGTTTCACCACCCTCCTAGTGAAAAAGTTTTTCCTACTATCCAACCTAAACCTCCCCCACTGCAACTTGAGACCGCTACTCCTTGTTCTGTCATCTACCACCACTGAGTACAGTCTAGAGCCATCCTCTTTGGAACCCCCTTTCAGGTAGTTGAAAACAGCTATCAAATCCCCCCTCATTCTTCTCTTCCGCAGACTAAACAATCCCAGTTCCCTCAGCCTCTCCTCATAACTCATGTGTTCCAATCCCCTAATCATTTTTGTTGCCCTCTGCTGGACTCTTTCCAATTTTTCCACATCCTTCTTGTAGTGTGGGGCCCAAAACTGGACACAGTACTCCAGATGAGGCCTCACCAATGTCGAACAGAGGGGAACGATCACGTCCCTTGATCTGTTGGCAATGCCTTTACTTATACATCCCAAAATGCCATTGGCCTTCTTGGCAACAAGGGCACACTGTTGACTCATATCCAGCTTCTTGTCCACTGTAACCCCTAGGTCCTTTTCTGCAGAACTGCTGCCGAGCCATTTGGTCCCTAGTCTGTAGCGGTGCACGGGATTCTTCCGTCTTAAGTGCAGGACTTTGCACTTGTCCTTGTTGAACCTATAACAGCCCTTTGTCAAAAGGAACAAAATTTATTGAAACACCTGTTAAAAGTTTATTCAACGTAGGCTTGATCCTACACCCACTGAAATAAATAGCAAAGCTTCTAATGACATCAGTCATGCAGGAACAGAGTCTTGTTTATTCCCCACATTTTTGCTTTGGGTCGACACAAAACTCTGAATTATTTAAAAAATGACTAAGAGAACCAGAGTGTCTTCAAGGTATGCTCTCACAAACTAATTTGTCTCCTTCACTGCTAGCAGAAAAAAATTAGAAGGAACTAAAACTAGCTCAACAACAAATCTATTCCTACTGGTAAATAGGCAGCTTTGGATCATTAGTAATTGATTTTAATGAATACCAAGTCATTCTTGTTCATCACTGCAATAAAATTTGAGGGACAACTAACAGATCAATCAGCTCACATTTTTCCTCACTACTGAAATTTAACTGTTTTTATTTTTAGGATAGACTTTCACACAGCAAACAAAAAGTAAGAAATTAATACAGATAATAAGCATGAGTACGTATTTCCTATGACCCTACAAATTAAACAGAAACAGGATTCACAAATGAAGATAAAAAAGTTTCTGGTAGGGTGTGCTTCTAAAGTTTGGCTATTGAAATAAATTTCAAAGTTAATAAATGCAAAAATAAAACCAAAACTATTTTTAGATGTCACAAATATCTGTTGACCATCTCTTTAATTTTAAAGTCCTAGTGCATTTTGACAACTGAGTCAAATGTAAAGTTAGCTTGAAATTTACTTTCAGGTGAAATTGACAAGAGTGTGTATCTACAGCAGTTAGGAATTTAGGTTATACGAAGATTGAAGTTTAATGATCCATTTAAAGTTATAAAGCTTTTCCTTTTTATAGATTTATATCTCCAGTTCACATGTTGAGTGTAGTACTCTCTAAAATACTAAACTAGCTAGAATGCCTTTTTCCAAGCAAGGTAAACTTGATTATAATCATCTATGTTATATATCGCTCAGCTAATAAGGTCAGCCTATTACAAAACTTTTTAAGAGGCTGTTTACTCAATTAAAATAAATTCTGCAATATTTAATATGGAAAAAGTGGGAGAAAATGTGTGTGTTAATTGCAACATCAAAAGACAACATACTAAAGATATATAGACTCCAGATAAACCCAAAGCTTTATCATTTAAAAGACTTTGGTTATTCAACACTGGTCCCATTTTACTGACATAACATCTCATGAAAGATCACAACACGTTGTATATTAATTGTTTGTAATATAATCTTTTGCCTATGTATTTATTGCCTGTGATTGAAACAAATTAACTACAATAGAAATATATAAGCCTCAGATTTCATTATTTCCCATCCTTTGTATAACAATTTTTACTAGAAATTGCATAGAGGTGGAAAGTAAAACAAAAATGTTTCCAATGTACACTTTTACTTGTTTTATTTTGTTTCACGGAGATAAAAGTGCCACTCAAAATTGAGACTTCTGGGCACGTACTGTGCAGGAGTAAGTTAAATTTGCAGTGACTTCTGATTATGAAACTAACGTATTAATAGATTATATGTAACAAACACATAAAACTTATTCTATGAATTAAAGTAAGTTTACTAGAAAAGAAATTATCTGGCATTGTTTATCTCTGCAGGTGAGCTAACCTGTAAACAGTCATGTTTTTCTTATTAAAAAGGTTTCTCATCTCAGCATAACCAAATAAAAACTGAGGTTTGTTTTCTTCTACTAATTAAAGCTGAAGTCATGCACTGTTGCACTCAATTGAACAGATGACTTAAGATTTATTCCTCTTTTCCCAGGGCAACAAGCAAATTTAACTAGTTCTAAACCAAATCAGAAAGGACTTTTAATAAAACTTTAAAATCTACTTTTGCAATGAATGGTGGTTCACTCTAGGCTTTTATGTACACTGATGGCAAAGAACAAAAAAGTCACAACTGAAGATAATCAGCAGTCTGACCAAGAGCTGCTTACAGAATTAAGATACATTGGATGATAAGTAAAATAAAAGCTCCCACAATGCCTATATGTGCTATTCAATAGACATTGGGATTAGTTGCCTACCATCATGAGCACACTGTAAAATATGCTATTCTCTTAAAATGAGATTTTACTCTACAAAATGAAGAGTAATGAATATATATGAACTCAGTGTTCTTAAGTACCTCACTTTAAGGACAATCAATCCACTTAATATTTGTTTTCATGTAATTTTATTGTAATTTGTCCTACTTCAAATATTTTAAATTTCTAAATTAGATTTAAGTTGATATTAGTAAAAATATGTATTATCTGGGACATAAAATGCTATAAAAACAGGTAGCTTTAAGATATTGTATTCATTCACAGATGATAGATAATTAGTTAATTCAAAATATGTATCACAGATAAGTGAAAATTCATTGATTCATCTGAATATTAGCATTTCTGTCCAGAGCAAGGCATATCAATGTACATTTTATCGACCAGCCATTTGACCTATCCTACATGTCTTGCTTTCCCAATGTTTTTCAAGCTTTTTCTTAGCCTCAATACAACTATTTTGTAAATCCTTAAAGGGCCACTCATAACTTGCTGGTAAATAACAGATGTTCTTTTAAAAATTGCCAGTCAGGCTTTTTTTTCCTAAAATGAATTACTCTTCTTCCAGTAATAATAAACCTTCCCCCAATAGTCACAATGTTAGTACTAAAAACAAAAAAACACAAGACTTCTCCTATTACTCTGTTTTAACAGAATAATAATAAACTGCTGTTCCAAGATTTGTGCTAGTTCATGTTATCATAAAATTGAATTGGATTCTGAAAGAGCATTAAAAAAAAAAAACCCTACAGCAATGTCCTGTTGGCTGTTGTAACACTAAAGAAACACAGAAAAAAATATTATGCATTGCAGAGCCAATTTATTTTTACCTTTATCTTTTCTTCTCTTTCTGCTCATTTCTTCCTACTTCCAACCCCCTTTCAGGAAAGCATGAACACCAAAAGTTTTAGCATAAGAGTATACACTCATAAGATATACAAGACTCATTTGACAAATATTCATGTATATCAAGCTTAACTTAATTGGGGAAAACTACGCCAGTCCAAAGAGCAAATCCAATCAGATTTTCAAGGTCGAACAGATAGGAGGATTTGCTTTCCCTAATCCCGAGATTACATTCTGTACTACTCGGCTTTGTGGGACAGTGCAGTCTCCTTGTTCAGAAATAATAAATGAACATGTGATTAAGGCTTCTGATAATGCCAAGGGATTAAAATCCCATGTTCTCAGGCCATAGATGTAGCATTTGCATTCGTCTAGGAATTCGGCTGAATGAATAATTACGTGGGTTTTTTTTATCCACAGCAGAGAAGGCTAAGCAATGATTGCTTGCCGATTAACCCATATGACACAATACAACATTATTGAATATATTAGATAATGGCAAAGTAGACTTCTTTAACTTTAATCCCAAACTAGAATTAATCTTCCTATCAGAGAACTACAATAGTCAGGCATGTTATTTCCAATTTAAATGGTATTGCTTAGGCTTTTAAGTACTGCATATCTGCCTTTATCTGTTTAATTGTCATCATCCTTAGTCTGAGGCCAAAATGTCAAACTCAAATCTGAAGTAGGTATTGCTATAGTCTGTTCTTTTGTGGGCTGTTGTGTCAAACGATGTTGAACAAAACTGAATTCCCAATGCAATGGTTTCCAGCTCACTGAGATTATAGCTCCTAAACAAGATCCAAAAAGATGGTTTCTCCCCACTAGGAGGGCTATTTTTTTCAACATGACAGATGCAAGGATGAGAGCTAAAAATGCATTTCCTAATCTAAAAGGGATGTTCTTACAGCAATACACTGAAGTTTTCATGCAGTCTCTCTACTTATGTCTAGGTTTTCTAAAACTACTGATGCTGTGCTTACAGCTCAATTATGAACAACAAAAATAACTGAGAACAATTTTTGTATCTGCAAGCCTGGAAAAGAGAGACAAGAAACCACATCACTATTATTTTCAAACAGGTACAGTGGCCATAAAATATAAGACTCTTCACCAAACTTCTTTTGCACAAAACCTAATCACTTTACGTAATGTAAAAAGTCAGCAGGGCTAGTACTTTTTTTCCTTTTTAGAATAGTATGAATTCAGAGCTTCTAAAAGGAAATGACTGAAAGTTTGTTGACAAGTTATAGCAACGGACCTGACTGAACAATCTAAAATGTACAAGAGAATAGGATAGTCAACAGCGTAAGGAAGTACTGAAGAAACAGTAATTATAACTTAACTGGTCCAGCCCCACATTTCTGATCTTTAGGATCAGATCCAGACACAAAATAAGTACTTTTTAAAATATCTTCTGTCCACTGACCCCAAAGCACTTTGCAATCAATACCCAAGTGATAATATATAGAATATATAAATGTGGGACTTAAGTTAGTTTTAACAAATATATTTGAATGGTCTCATGATACCACATTGATTTAAGGCATCCAAATCCACTCCATCCCCCCCCACCAGATTCAAGACCACCTTGTTCTTAGGATCATTTGAAACTGGTTCAGTAAACATGAGTCACGCTGCTGAAGCCAACTAAACTGGGTCTATACTAGCTTTAACCAAATTTTAAAATCATGTTAGTTGAATCCGTTTTAAACCTATTAGAAAGTTTCCCCTGGATAGACAGGCCTTAGATTTCCTTTTTCAAAAAGTTTTAACTTTAGCAGAAAGGTTAAGCAACTGATTGCAATATGCCTACACACCAGTGGTTCTCAAACTTTTGTAATGGTGACACCTTTCACACTGCAAGCCTCTGAATGTGACCCCCCCCCTTATAAATTAAACACTTTAAAAATATTTAGCACTATTAGAAATGATGGCAGCAAAGCAGGTTTTGGGGTGGACTCTAACAGCTCATGACCCCCCACGTAATAACGTTGTGACTCCGAGGGGTTGTGACCCCCAGTTTGAGAACCCATGCTACACACTACACATAATTAATTTTTTGTAGGATTGGGGCCTTAGTATAACCATAGGGAAGATACTGTGGTTATACTAGTAATGTTTTACACTACAGTTTAAAACCGAAACAGATTCACTTGAAAGAATATTTAAAAGAAGCAAGATCTGCAACAAATATGTATCCTTGACAGGAAGCCAAAGGAAATATCAGTTTTATCTACCTTCAAGTTCAGAAAACTTTCACTTGACACTGTGCCAAATCCAGCCAACCATATAATAATTTATATAAGTGCAACTGTTTCTATTTCAGACGGAAGTGAACAAAAGAGCCCAATCCTCCATTCTTTATACACCCATCATTGACTTCATTGAAAACTCTATATAAAAGACCAGATGCTATAAAGCATCTAAGAGCTGACAAGACAAAAATGTCTCTATTAAAGATTATAGCTAGAAATTCAACTAACTACTACAACAAATCAAAGCGAAACAAGATGGTGACCTTCCTTTAAATGCTGCCAGTGCCTGATTGATCTTGAGGTGCGGTAAGGGAGGAGAAAGGTTCTGGATTGTGGAAGGGAGTCCCAAGGAATCCAGAAGGGCCATCAGCAAGTATGTGGGACCAATTCTGAGAATGCCACTGACTCTTAAAATGCTGAGGCTGAACTGTACTACAGTGGACAAGCACTTCACTAGGGCTGTTGGGCAAGCTCAGATCAGGACACAGTGGATCCAATTTCCAAGTCCTATGAGGAGTCCATTTCCTGGAGGTGAATGCCTGACTGTGAAGATGGTGTCACCAGGAGGACTTCAGCTTCCTGGACCACAGGATGTTGTTCAGGGAAGAAGGAATGCTATCATGGAAGGTGAAGAACATCTTCGCATACAAACTGGCAAACATAGTGAAGAGAGCTTTAAACTAGGTTCGATGGGAGCAGAAGACAAAAGTCCCCAGGAAAGTCAGTCAAAAAGAGAAGGGTCAGAATCTGGGTGGGGGGGAAGCATAGAATGTTATAGCAGTGATAAGAGAGACAAAAGAGAACATAGGAAGAAAATCAAATCAGTATCTTAGATGTCTGCATCCTAAATGTGAGGAGTGTGGGGAATAAGCAGGAATAACTAGAAATACTGGTTAATAAAAAGAATGGACATAGCTGGCAACACAGAATTGATGGGATAATACACAGGACTCTAATATTGGTACAGAAAGGTACAGCTTGCTCAGGAAGGACAGGCAGGGAAAAAAGGGAGGTGGTGTTGCCTTATACATCAAAAATGTATACAGTTGGACTTAAGTTGAGATGGAAATAGGAGACAGACTTGTTGAAAGTCCCTGGATAAGGATAAATGGGGGAAAAACCAAGGGTGATATCATGGTAGGGGTCTACTACAGAACACCTAACCAAGCAGAACAGGTGGATGAGGCTTTTTATAAACAAAATCATCCAAAGCACTGGACTTGGTGGTGATGGGGGACTTCAACGACCCAGACATCTGCTTGGAAAAGAACACAACAAGCCACAGATTATCCAATAAGTTTTTGGAACGTATTGGAGATAATTTTCATTTCAGAGGGTGGAGAAAGATACTAGGAGAGAAGCTGCTCTAGATTTGACAAATGGGAAAGAACTGGTTAAGAATCTGAAAGTGGAAGGCAGCTTCGGGGAAAATGATCATGAAATGATTAGTTGTTCATGATTCTAAGGAATGATAGGAGGGAAAACAGCACAATAAAGAGAATGGATTTCAAGAAGGCAGACTTTAGCAAACTTAGGGAGTTGGTAAACAAGATCCCATGGGAAGCAAGCCTAAGGAGAAAAAACAGTTCAAGAGAGTGCAGTTTTTCAAAAAAAAAAAAAAGAGACTATATTAAGGGCACAAAAGCAAACGATCCCACTACATAGGAAAGAAAAAGCATGGAAAGAGACCACCTGGCTTAACCAGGAGATCTTCAATGATCTGAAACTCAAAAAAGAGTCCTACAAAAAGTGAAAACTAGGTCAAATTACAAAGAATATGAACAAAATGCCACAAGTAAGTAGGGACAAGACTTAGAAAGGCCAAGGTACAAAATGAAAGTCAACTAGCTAGACACACAAAGTAACAAGAAAACATTTTACAAATACATTAGAAGCAAGAGGAAAACCAAGGAAAGGATAAGCCAGTTACTCAATGAAGGGAGAAAAAACAGAAAAAGTGCTAAATGACTTTTTTGTTTCAGTTTTCAGCAAAAAGTTTAGTAGGAATTGGACAAAGCCCTGGCTGGGATGATTTAACTGGGAATTGGTCCTGCTTCGAGCAGGGGGTTGGACTAGATGACCTTCTGGGGTCCCTTCCAACCCTGATATTCTATGACATCTAACTTAAAGAATGCCAATGAAAATGAAGTAGGATCAGAGGCTGAAGTAGGGAAAGAACAACTTAAAAATTATTTAGACAACTTAGATGTCTTCAAGTCACCAGGGCCTGATGAAATACATCCTAGAATACTCAAGGAACTGACTGAGGAGATATCTGAGCCATTAGGATTATCTGGAAGATGGCAGAGATTCCAGAGGACTGGAAAGGGGCAAATAAATAAGGACAACCTGGGGAATTAAAAACCTGTAAGCTCAACTTCAGTACCCAAAAAGATAATGAAGCAAATAATTAAGTAATCAATTTGCTAACATCTAGGAGAGAATAAGGTGACAAGTAACAGTTCAACATGAATTTGTCAAGAACAAATCATGACAAACCAACCCAACAGCTTTCTTTGACAGGGTAAAAAGTCTTATGGATGGGGGGGAGGGCTATTGATACCGTCTCACATGACCTTCTCAAACAAATTAGGGAAATACAACCTAGATGGAGCTATTATAAAGATGTGTGCATAACCGGTTGGAAAACCACTCAATTATCAGTGGCTCACAGTCAAGCTGAAAGGGCATATGGGGGAGGGGGGTCCTGCAGGGATCAGTTCTGGCTCTGGGTCTATTCAATATCTCCATCAATAATTTAATAATGGCAGAGAGAGCACACTTACAAAGTTTGCCAATGATACCAAACTAGGAAGGGTTGAGAATGCTTTGGAGGATAGGCTTAAAATTCAAAGTAATCTGGACAAACTGGAAAAAATGGTCTGAAGTAAATAGGATGAAGTTCAATTAGGACAAATGCAAAGTACTCCACTTTAGTAATAAACAACCAGCTGCACACATACAAAAATAGGAAATGACTGCCTAGGAAGGGGTATTGCAGAAAGGGATCTGGGAGTCATAGTGGATCACTAGCTAAATATGAGTCAACAGTGCAACACTGCTGCAAAAAAAGTGAACGTTATTCTGGGATGTATTAGCAGGAGTGTTGTAAGCAAGACAAGTAGTAATTCTTCCACTCTACTCCATGCTGATTAGGCCTCAACTGGAGTACTGGTGTCCAGTTCTGGGTGCCACATTTCAGGAAAGATGTGGACAAATCGGAGAAGTCTAGAGAAGAAGAGCAACAAAAATTACTAAAGGTCTAGAAAACTTTACCTATGAGGGAAGATTTAAGAAACTGGGTTTGTTTAGTGTGGGAGAAGCACAGACTGAGGGAGGACATGCTAACTTAAGTTTAAGTACATAAAAGGGTACATACAAAGGACGAGGGAAAAAAATTGTTCTAGTTAATCTCTGAGGATAGGACAAGAAGCAATGGGCTTAAATTGCAGTAAGGGCAGTTTAGATTGGATATTAGGAAAAACGTCCTTACTGTCCAGGTAGTTAAGCACTGGAATAAATTGCTTAGGGTGATTGTGGAATCTCCAAACACTGGAGTTTTGTAAAAACAGGTTAGACAGGGATGGTCCGATAATACTTAATCTTGTCATGAGTGCAGGGGACTGGACTAGAAAACCTCTCAAGGTCCATTCCAGTCCTACAACTCTGATTCCTCTGACCACACAGGAACTGAACCTGTAGGTCTTGAGATGGGGGTACTGGCAAAATCATTGCTGGCTTGCCTCTAGACTCAGTCTTCCACAGAGGTGCCACATGAGTAGAAGTAGTCAGTACTGATCGATGCTCTGGGGCTAGAATTGAGACTGCAGGAGCACGTGGTTCCAATGTCAGTACCATGCAAGGCTCTTGAATCACAGAAGAGGTCAAGTTACTTCCTATCTGCCTCAAACACCTCGGGTGTCAACAGCACCAGAAGGAGTCTTGAATCTGTGGTTCCAAGAGGTGCATTGATGCTTCAGGGATTTATATCAATGGACCCTTCCTGGGTTCTGGAGTCAATCCTTTGTGGTTCATAGGATTGCTCCAGAGGGTGCAACTTTTTAGGATACACCTGAGAGTCATTTTGAGACTCGGTGCCTTCCTTGTGGTAGGTCCCAGTACTGATTCCTTAGGACTCACAGAAGTTCTTCTTAGACACTGGCGATGCACATCTGGCTCATGACTCTTAGAGGAGGAGGAGCATTTCTTATAACCTCTGAAGTGCTCAGTACCCATTTAAAGCAGGTGGGTTCCAATGGTGGATCAAGTACAGACTGAGCAGATACTTAAGTCTGGCAGCCCTGTTCTTTTTTCAAAACAGAGTTTGACCTCCCTACAAATGTGACATTTGTCACTCAAATGCACCTTAATGCAACTGGGATGAGGGTCACTCACTGGCACAGACCTGTTACATGAACGGCAGGCCTTGAAGCAAGGAGAATGGGGCACCAAGCTGGCACCGGTGTCCCACACTAAAGAGATTGTTATAATGTAAACTTATACCTACTATGTGTAAAACTATATACAAGACAAACACTCTAGATACTAAGCAAAGGAAGATATGAAGATAACAGGTCTTCAGTCACTGTGATCTTGCTTTAAAATATTCCTTACCCAAAATACTTATGTTGGTGACTGAACGGTTTCTTTTCAGACCAGCAACCACTCTCTTTAGTGGAAAAAATATTCTACAACACACAAGTGGTAGGAAACTGAACTTTTAACACTACTTAGATTACATGTAAATGGAGAAGCACTTTTTTTGGCACTTCCTGATTTATACTGGCTGGTACATGGATCAAACTGAAAACAAAACATTCTACAAAAATTACTATATTACATTGAAGCTGAAGAACTCAAATCAAATATTAAGAACCATGCTGAAGATGAACCCTGGAAGCAAACCACTTTAGTATTCTCATTCACTTCCCCTATGTACACACATTACTTGCAGGACTTTTACACTGCATTGCAAACTCCTGTTTATGGCATAAGAGGAATATAGATAGTTACACTTTTAAAGTTGTATGTAAAGGTTAATCTCAGACAGATAAAGGTAACTAGTCTATTATAAGTCAGATGGCATGTACTGTTAAAGTATACATCTCAGCAATAAGATATCTGGGTATTTAAAGGTTACTGGAAGCTATAACAATGTATAAAAACATATGTGGGGGAATACTAATGATATGGGCTTTAATCTAGTTTAAGGTTATGAATACTTTTTTTGAGAACAGCTGAATTAAAGTATACAGACAAGATGCAATATCTGAATTATACTTCTTTAACTGGACTAGTTTTGTATCAGTCTGCCTACAAATCAAATGACTGAAGACCTGAAAAATTAGATACCATGAATAGCTCAGCGTACATTTTTGGAGACCCAAAGGGTTTATCAGACAAAGTTTAACACAACTACAAGTTAATATCTTCCTAAACTAATGACTTTTTGGGGGAGTAAAGTGTGTAGATTATTAAAGTCTCAGTACTGAAAACTGAGTCAACTCTTCAGCTAAATCAGCAGAAGGGTTAAGCTACATTTCTCACTTTTAATTGCAAAGGCCATTTAGATATACTGCAAAAGATCAGCTCTCTTATACAATTACCAGGCTCTGGAGGTCACCAATTAGAACCCTGCAAGGATTTGAATTAAAAAAGGCTTTGTGATTAGGTGAAGTAATGATCCAAGAAAGAGATTAGTTCTGTTCAGACTGCACTCATTATAAAACCTATTTCCTTTGTGCGAAGATTCAGTGTCTCTCACATTTATCCTGCTGGCGTTATCACACTACGAGACAGAAATATGACTGCACTAATACATTCTGTAAGAGGCATAAGAGCATTTAACTCTCTATTTTATCACTAGATGTGAAAGTGGACAAAGCGTTTTTTTTCCCTATTGACTAGCTACAAGTATGTCACAAAACTTAAAACAGTAAGAGTCACAATGAATATGGCAGGTAAGTCCAAGAAAAATTCAACTATTCATTTCTGGTCTTGGGTTTTTTTGCTTTAAAAAGTAGTTCAGTACAGGCTGTGGGTTTGGGGGTGGAGTGGGGGATGGTGTTTGTTTTTGTGGGGTTAAAACAGGAGACCGGTACCATACTATACATTTAAGTGTGTGGAGAAATTGATACCTTAGAAAGACTATTTTAGGTGGTTATTAATGTACCTGGGACTGTTATTCTTAAATCCAGATGGATTCTAAATTTGAAAGATTCTAATTAAATTCCAAAAGAGAAAAACATTCAATGTATGTATAACTTGTATGGGCAAAAAAACCAGAACTGTTGAATAAAGAATTTAGAGACTTTTAAAAACAAATATGAAATGTGTGTGGAGGGGGGGAGCGGGAAATCATGTAATAAGAGGAGGTTACTTAGCTGTAACTGGAGGCTCTTCAATATGAGAGATCCCTTTCTGTATTCCACTTCCCAGCTCCTCATTCTCCTCTGCTGCAGATAGTTTGGATTTGCAGTGGAGAAGGAACTGGAGAGGCGGTCACAGTCCGCCCCACCCTTTATCACCAGAGACGAAACCATGGGGCGACTCAAGGTGCACATGCAGACCAACAGACACTACTACTTTCAAATTGTCCAGCTCTGGACACATTGTATGCATGAGTAAACGATCAGTGGAATACAGATAATAGGGGCCACACATTTGGAAGAACCCCCAGCTACAAGTAACCAACCTTCTTCTTTACATGATGGTCCGCATTGTTGTCCACAGAGGGTGGTTAGCAAGCAGTACCTAATTCAAAAAAGAGGGTGCAAGTATGAAGATGGAAGGGTGGAGTGAAGGACAGCTATGCCGAAGGAGACATCCATTACAGGAGTCTTGCACCAAGGCGTAATGCATAGCAAAGGTGTGTACTGAACTCCACGTGGCTGCTCTACGTATGTCAAGGAGCAGCATGTCATGGAGGGAAGCCATGATCGAAGCCTGGCTCTTGTGGATGCAGTCCCGATAACTGATAAAGTGTAATGCACCCCAAAATCCACTTGGAGATTCTCTGTGTAGAGATAGCTGAAAGAGTTAAGTGTCAAGCAATTACAACAGCCATCCTGGGGGATTTCCTAGTCAGTCAATCTCATTCTCTGCAGGTAAAAGGCCAAGGCCCAACGAACATTAAAGGAACGGAGTTGTCGGCCCTCTTCCAAGGTGTGCGGCATTGGGGGGCGGGGGGGCGCAGGTAAGTGAATGGGTTGATTAACAAGAAACTGGGAGAGGACCTTTGGCAGAAATTTGGGTACAGGCACAAGGACACCATCTTTCTGGAAAGTGGTAAAAGGAGGGTCTGCCATCATGGCCCCAAGCTCAACAACCCTTCTTGCTGAAATGATAGCAACAAGGAAGGCGACTTTCATGGAAAGGAGGGACAGAGCATGATGTCAGCAGTTGGAATGGCAGTTCCGTTAGTACAGATAGAACTAGGTTGAGGTCCCATTGTGGAGCAATGGGTTGCATGGGTAGGAAGGTTCTGATGAGACCCTTCCAAAAACCTAGCAGTCAAGAGATGTGAAGACTGAATCCACACAGGGTTTGAGAGGGGGAGCGTGTGAAAGGTGCTAATTTCCACTAGGTGGACCTTGAGGGCAAGACCCCATGCCTTCAAGGGGAATCCCCTCCATTTCCAGGGAAAGTCCCTGTTCTTGTACAGGAGATGAAGCATTCCACTTCGCCTGGTAACAACTAGAGAGGATGTTTTGCACTTCTGATGAACACTCCCGTTCTATACAAGATGCCCATCCAAATACCACAAGCAAAGCGCTTATGGATTAGGATGTCTGATCTTGCCACTGTGTTATGACAGCATACTGGGGAAGGCGGGAAAAGGCAGACATATGTAGCAGTTTGGGAGACCAGAATTGTGTGGGCCAGTAGGGGCCATCAGGATGACTGTTGCTCCGTCTCATCTGATCTTGTGGAGTACTCGTGGTAGGAATGGAAGAGGCGGGAAGGCGTAGTTGATCTGATTGACCACGGCAGTATGAGGGCAACACCCTGAGAGTGGAGACCCAAGAGACTCATATCCCTGGAGCAGTATTTACTGTATTTGTTGTTGATGGGGAAAGCAAAGAGGTCTCTGGTCAGAGTCGCTCACACCCCACCGCCGCCCAAATCAGCTGAAGATGTCATATACCATGGTGCTGGAGTTCCCACTTGTGCCCAATCACCAAGTGCCTGTTGAGAGAATCTGCAACCATGTTTTGCATCCCTAGGAGATAGGCTGCCAATAAGAGGATATGGTGAGTGATGCACCAATTTCATAGGTTGACTGCTTCTGCACATAAAGCAGTTGACTTCATGTGACGTAGCAAACGGTGGTGGTGGTGGTGGTGGTGGTGTCTGACATAAGAACATGATGGAAACGGATGAACAGGACGAAAGCTTGGCAGGCCTTCCTTACAGCCCAGTGCTTCAGAATGTTTATGTGCATGCTGGATTACTGAGGAGCCCATGTTCCGTGTCATGTGCGCCCCCCCCAGCCTACGAGGAATGCATCAGTGATAATTGTTTTGTCCGAGGAGGAGGGTAGAAAGGGAATCCTAATGCAGACCTTACGTGGGTCCATCCAGCAGTGGAGGGAAGAGAGTACTCTGGGGGGGGGAGGTGGAGGGGCGGGACTGTCAGCATTTGGTCCATGGTGTGATGTTTACTCTTCCAAACTATCTGCAGCCACCTCTGGAGGTAGGAAAGTTGATGACATATGTGCACGACGCCAAAAGACAGAGAGACAAGTCCTGTCTGGGACCAAAGGATTGTTGATGATGAGCGTTCTGAGTTCTTGCAGACGCTCATCATCTGTCTAATGGTAGGTAGGCCTGTGCTGTGACTGAGTTGATGGAGGCTCTTATGAAGTCTAGGAATTGTGAGAGGTCCATGGTTGGTTTTTTTTTTTTTTTTGCATTGATGCTTACTCCAAGGGAGAAAAGGAGGCTGAGCGACATGGAGGTTGAAGCTTGAGCTTTCACCTCTGGATTGTGCCACCAGGAGCCAGTCAGTCAATCGAGATATGGGAATATAAGGACCCAATAACGCCTGATGTAAGCCGCTACAATAGAGAAAACCTTGGTTAAGACCCTGAGAGCAGTGGTGAATCCAAATGGGAGAACCCTGTACTGAAAATGGTGCAAACTGACTGAACCTCAAAACAGTCAGTGTGCCAAATAAATGTCTGTGTGAAAGTAGGTGTCTTGAATGTCAAGAGATGTAAATCACGTGAGTTTAAAAACAAAACAAAAAAAATCATGCTTGTTGCAAGTGTGACCATATGAAACAAGCCACTGAGAATGTGTAGGTCTGGAATCAGCCTCCACCCACCCTTCTTTTTGGGTATTAGGAAATAAGTTGTCTGAGGAGGGACCTGCTCTATCGCTCCTCTTTGTCTTAAGGAGTTCACCTCTTGGGTGAGGATGCAGTCATGAGAGTAGCCTTGAAGAGAGATTGGGGAGGGGGGAAGCTGTGAATGAGGTAGCGTGATTAACTCAATTGTATAGCCATGGTGGATGACGTTTAGCACCCATGTGTCCTTTTTTTACACCCCAAACTGGTAGGAAGAAAAAAAGTGCTACATGACCTCCAAAAAGAGTGAGGGGGTAGTATGGCAGTAAGGAAGGTGGTTGATGGCTCTCTAGATCCACAGAAGATATTTCTGAGAGAATGTTGCACATAGGAGGAGGAAGGCTGTGACACCTGGAGGGCGAGACTTTGGGTCTTTTGACATTTGTGTGGTGGTTCATAAGGCCTCTGATAGAAAAACTGGGAAGTCCTGTAACACTGTGTGGTGGCAGATGGTAGAATTTATGCTTCAGCACAGATGTTGAAGTACCCAAGGAACAATGTGTAGCTCTTGAATCCTTGAGGATGTGGAAAGAATCATTCACTTTCTGATTAAAAAGATGGAATTAATTGCAATTTTTTTTGCACCTCCCTGGGTAAACCAGAGGAATGGAGCCATGATTCCCTCTTCATAAGTGCCTGCTGCACTTACAGCTGATTAAAACGCTGTCCTTGCCACCAGTTTTCCTTTCTCCAAGATTGCCTGGAATCAGACTTGATCTAGTTGTGGCAGTTTTTGAGCAAATTCCTCCAGTTTGCTTTAATTCAGGAAGTTGTATTTGGCAAGTAATGCCTGAAAATTCAAAATTCTGAACTGAAGGCTAGCTGAGGAGAAGACTTTGTGGCCTAATATGTCCAACCACTTGCCCTCTATGAGCTGGAATCGAGCATGGGTGCTGTTGTCTGGACCATTCCGACATGGCCTGTACCACAAGAGAATGTGAGAAAAGAAACAGACTCCATAGTTGGTACACAGAAGCATTTTTCTGCCCCCTTGGGAGTCAGCATACACATGGACAGCATGTGTCACACTGTTCTAGCTGGCTTGAGAATGGACTTGTTGATTGACAGAGGAACTTTACCCAGTGCCAATGACTGCAGGATGTCCAGGAGCTTATGTTGTGTGCCTAGGATTTCCTCCAGGGGATGCGAAATTCACCTGCCACCCTACGCAGGAGACCTTGGAAGTGTCAAAAGTCATCTGAGGGCAAGGGAGACACTGAAGCCACTGCAGCATCTGGTGAGGATGATGGGAATCACTCCTGCCCTAGCAGTACCAGTGGAACCGGACTGAGTGGCACTTCCTTCATCAGCTCAGAGAGTGTCTGCTAGAGCAGTGGTTCTCAAAGCCGGTCCGCCGCTTGTTCAGGGAAAGCCCCTGGCGGGCTGGACCAATTTGTTTACCTGCTACATCCGCAGGTTCGGCCGATTGCAGCTCCCACTGGCCACGGTTCGCTGCTCCAGGTCAATGGGGGCTGCAGGAAGCGGCACAGGCCAAGGGACATGCTGGCCGCCCTTCCCGCAGCCCCCATTGGCTTGGAGCGGAGAACCGTGGCCAGTAGGAGCCACGATCAGCCAAACCTGCGGACGTGGCAGGTAAACAAACCGGCCCGGCCCACCAGGGGCTTTCCCTGAACAAGCGGCAGACCAGCTTTGAGAACCATTGTTCTAGAGAGCATTTGAGACAGGGAGAGAAGCAAAGTTTCCCTTGTAGAGCAGGTATATACCAACGGTAGTTATTGTGGCCAGGGACCCCAACAGGGCCAGCATGACTGATCCGGAGGGCGTTGTGGCAGGCCCCACAACGTGTGGGCCTAGTGGTTCCTTGGCAGTTGGATTGGAGGATAGTGCCATGATGTAGACAACCTCTTGGAGTCTTTGTGGTTGAGATAGGGGTCAGGAGGTCCCTGCCCTTCATCCATCTCCTCCGAAGATGAAAAACCACAAACACCAGTTCCATTAGCAGTACTGTTGGAGCTGGTGGAAGCTGAGCAGGGGGATGAAGGGTGCCTTGGCTGTGGCATGCTCTGAAGGGGAGATCTGGCCTGCCTAGGAGGTGGAAGGTAGCAGAAGGCATGAAGACCTGGGCTCTCCCAGGGCAAACACTTTCTGGGGTTCTTCCTGACCTTCCTGTTCTTAAGGGTACTCTTTCATTGCCTGAAACTGGTACCAGAGCAGTGGACTTCCTCAGAGCAGGCAGGTCTTACACCTTCATGGGGGTCTGATGTTGAGCACGGTTCGTTAACTGGTACCAGTGGATCCGTCAACTTGTGTGGTTTCTTCTCATGTTTATGTGCTTTAGAGCTCACTCCTTCCCCATGACTAGAGCTCATGGAAGAGGCATCCCTCTTCTTAGGTTTGGAGGAAGACATATTGCGACACTTATGTGCATGCCTCCTTACCTCCCAGCTAGGCCCCAGCGTAGGGTCCGTAGGGTGGTACTGCTAATGTGACTCAGTGCTGGAGTTGCCCTCTTGGCTGTCTCAGGCTAATGTGCGGTAGGGGAATGGGGAGTATCCCCAGCCTGGGTCGGAATGAGGTCTTATGGCAACTTCCATGAGCTGCTTCTGGAGGCAGAGAGCCCAGCCTTCTCAGGTACATCTGGGGGAAGGACTGGCAGATACTGTACTCTACTGCTTGGAGAAGCCCACACTGCATCAGAGGTAACATTGATGTTTGTTGCCAACCAAGTAGCAGCACAGCCAGGAGGTACATATTTTGAAGTCTTGAATCTTCAACATAGTCCAGTACCTGCATGTGGATGCTGGTGGGAAGTTAACAAGGAAACAAAAACTCCTGAAGTTCCAATTCTACTTTAAAAAAAAATTAAGACCGTAAAAACAGCAAAAATACTATTAAAAAACCACTATATACACACACAACTATACTCTTCTACAGGTGCACCACATGCAAGAGGACACTAATAGTTCCGACCCAGACCATACAGTGGTGAGAAGGAACTGGAGACATGGTTGGTCTGTCCTGCCCTCAGACGAAACCATGAGGCGAGTCAGGGCGCATGCACAGACCAATGGCCACTACTATTTTCAGCTTCTCTGGCTCCAGACATATGGTGCACATGCATAAACCCTCAGTGGAATACAAGTGTGCCTACTATAGTGTATTTCTGAAAACAAAAGTGTTCCCCCAGTGTCCAATTCAGCTGTAGGTATACGTATATTGACACAGCTAATTAGTCAGATAATATGTAAACACACAAAAGAATAAGAGAAGGGGATGGGGGAATTCTGGGGTGCAGCAGGAGCCCAGCATGCAGCATCCCCTCAGCAGCCACAGCAAGGACTCCCCTGTTAAGCAGGCCCATCAAACTCCCACCCTGATGAGCTCCACCCCCTCTTGCACCTGGACCACCCCAACGAGATCGGTGCATCCATATCCCTCACTGAGCTGCCAGCACCCAGAATACCCGTCATAAATATAAAGGGAAGGTTAAACACCTTTAAATCCCTCCTGGCCCGAGGAAAAACCCTTTCACCTGTAAAGGGCTAAGAAGCTAAGATAACCTCTCTGGCACCTGACCAAAATGACCAATGAGGAGACAAGACACTTTCAAAGCTGGAGGTGGGGGGGAAACAAAGGGTTTTCTCTGTCTGTGTGTTGCTTTTGCCAGGACCAGAGCAGGAATGCAGGTCAGAACTCCTGTAAAGGGTTAATAAGCAATCTAGTTAGATATGCGTTAGATTCTGTTTTGTTTAAATGGCTGATACAAAAAGACACAAAAACAGGAATATACATTCCATTCAGCACAACTTATTTTAACTTAAAGGTTTTGCCTAGAGGGATTCTCTATGTTCTGAATCTGATTACCCTGTAAGGTATTTACCATCCTGATTTTACAGAGGTGATTCTTTTACATTTTCTTTAATTAATATTCTAAGATCCTGACTGCTTTTTCATTGTTCTTAAGATCCAAGGGTTTGGGTCTGTGTTCACCTATGCAAATTGGTGAGGATTTTTATCAAGCCTTCCCCAGGAAAGGGGGTGTAGGGCTTGGGGGGGGAAAGACGTTTCCAAGTGGGCTCTTTCCCTGTTACATTTGTTAGATGCTTGGTGGTGGCAGTAATAAGGTCCAGGGACAAAAGGTAAAATAGTTTGTACCTTGGGGAAGTTTTAACCTAAGCTGGTAAAAATAAGCTTGGGGGGGTTTCACGCAGGTCCCCACATCTGTACCCTAGAATTCAGAGTAGGAAAGGAACCTTGACAGTCCCACACAAAACTCTCTCACCCTCGATCCCACCCCCACGTAGATCCTGCTGGGCTGACAATGCTTGCTCACATCTGGTGGGCCTGGTACAGAGGGGCAGGGCCCTGGGGTGTTGCTGGGGCAGAACCAGCCCTTGCTGTGTGTCAGGCTCAGGTGCAAACTCACTGCTGAGTCCCTATCCCAGGGGGAAGGGGAAACTGCAGGATGATCTCCCACCTCCATGCAGCCAGAAGCCTGTGCTTCCCATTGTCATGATGGAGCCTCCACATTTATTTATTGACAAATAAGATTTGCAGAATTTTAAAATATTGTGCACATAATTTTTATTTGTTTTGGCACAGAATTCCCTCAGGAGTACACAGTGTATGTGATACACTGAAAGGTGGTATTAAATAGAAGCCCCTTTTAACTTTCCTTAAATACTGCAATAAAAGCTCAAGTGTTTGAATTACTTACATGTTACATGTTCTCATCTGAGACTACTGCCACATTCAGATAGAGTCCTCCTTTTATACATGTAAATTATGCCTCCTTGATCTAATCCGGCATATTTTATGTTGAGGCTAATTAAATGTTCCTTTCTTCTACTCCTTCCCTGAGTCACCTAAAGGAGGAGCAGATGAATGAGTGCTCTGCGGTATGTCAAACAATTTGATATCTAATACGGACCTCGTGAAATCTGCAGCGGGGTTATGTGTCCCAGTGCAAGTGTGGTGAATGTGGTATTTGTACTGTGTTTTGCATATGCTGGAGATATATGGTTTAGTTGTGAAGGGGTGGAGTCTGTCAGCAAGAGAGGTTAATGGGATACGAGAGTGGTAAGGTATGTTATAAAAGTATCCCTCAACTTGACTTTGAGTTGCTTTTAAAAGTTTGCTCAAAGGCAACCCCCACTCAGTCTTAACTGACTGTTAATGAAGTTTCTTTGGGGTCTTTTCAATCAAGGCATGTATGGTAAAACAGAGGTGTAACTGACATTTTTTGAGGCAAAGATCTTTGTTACCTGTGCTATAAATTTGATCCTCCCAATGATATATTATAAACCAACATGGTCCAAGAAGTTTGAAACCAGAGAAGATATTTACATTTAGTGAACATAGCAATTTAACTTCAAAAAAGAAAAGGAGTACTTGAGGCACTTTAGAGACTAACACATTTGTCTAAGGTGCCACCAGCTACTACTCTGAAATTTAACTTCAGTGGAACATGACAATTATATCTGAAAATATGCCTGGACAGAATAGTTATTCCTCGTGTGTCTATCATCTAAAAATATTTACTATACCAAGAACTCATTAAGTTTACAAACAACGTTGTGAATAACAGAAGGCACTATATGCACAAAGCACATTGTTAATTATTAAGCTGACAAGGCAACAACACTATAGGTATTACATAAAAATACTTCATCACAGCCAGGTCCACTAAAGTCAGACATCTCAGCAGTGGAACAAAACAAGACACCACCTGGAACATAAATTGTAGATTTCAAAGCATTCTTCTCTCCCCCCACCCTTAGTAATCAACAATGCACTACAAATTCTATACCAGTCTGTTAGCAAATGAGAAGTGGGTAAATTGTACTTGTAAAACGGAATGAAACTAACAGCACACAATAGAGACTTTTCATAGAAAGCTTGTTTATCACTGATAGACACCGACTACTTTGTCTCTTCCCATAGGATTTTGTGGTGCATTTTTTAACTGTTCTTATAATGCATGATATTTCAAAACATCAGAACTGACAACTTGTCTAAAGCTGTAGAAGCTAGAAATGGGACACCTATTTGGTCATCCAGTTCATCTCCCTACCAATGCTGGATTGCCCTCTATACTACATTTTCTAGTGATTTGTAGAGTGTATTTTAAATATCCCCAAGGTAACTATAGTTCTTTACAAGTGGAATCCACATGAACAATGCATCTTGGACAGCCCACATGAGAGAGATCAGATTCTTTTGGTCAGTGTCCACACCTGTGCTTTTGATACCCTCCTCCACTTCCACTTGAGAGCATAAAAGGCAGAGTGGGCCTAACCAACAGTCAGGAGCAGCTTCAGCACTGTGGTTTCCAGACAAGTGCACCTCCCCTCCTCCCTGAATTGGGGAGCTATCCCTTGAGATACACCAAAGCTGTATTTAAAAAATAACCCAGGAAAAACAAAACGTTCAGTGACAGTTAAGTTTGCATCAAGGACATATTCTGTCCACCCAAAACCTTAGAACATGGACATAAATTAATGGAAAAGGCTTCACTTCTTTCCACCTTGTTGCCTTCAAAATTGTCAATAATATATTTCAACACACAAACATTTTCACTTCCATCTTCAAGGGATACATAAACAAATTGCACTCTAATGCAAAGCATAACAGTGAATCAGTACCGCTAAGGCAGACAGACAAACTTTGCAACTTCATGGAAGATGAAGCAAAACACCAGCAGTTCTCAAACTTCATTGCATTCATCCCTTCCGACAACAAAAATTACTACATGACCCCAGAAGGGGGGAAAATTGAAGCCTGAACCTGCCTAAATCCTGCCACCCTGGACGGGGGCGGCAATCCAAATCCCAAGGGCTTCAGCCCTGGGCAGAGGGGTTGTCCCAACCACAGTTTGAGAACTGCTGATCTGATCTGTTGATATAAAAAGCACATGAGGTCAACATTAAGGTTTTGTTTTAGAGTGCAAGTTTCAGGCAGGTCTTGCTTTTTTGATACCTGTGGAACATGGGTGGTATTCTGTTGCAACCTAAAGTGTAACTAAATGTAGTTTGTGAGCACCAATTTAAAGTATTCTCAGGGAAACCAACTTGTGAATGAGAAAATTGCCTGAAAAAGTAGCCACAAAACAACAAAATGTTTCAGGTGCGGAGCTCAAGAGTAGGAGTGACATCTAGATCTACCGAAAAGTATATATATATATTTTTTTTAGCTTTTGGAGAACTGAAAAGGAGAGGGAATTTCCAATGTTTACATTTTGCTCAGCCAATGTTGGTTAGACAGAATTGATAAAATTGTGATTTATGGGAATTGTAATTGCATTTTTTCATTTTGCCCAATGCCCCTAGATTGACATATTAGTGTTCTTTCTTCACCCCTCACCCAATATAAACTGAAGGAAAAAGAAATAATAAATAAGCCTAAATCAGATAGTTCCTATGCACTGAGAATATCTGCTTGAAAATATTTCTGCTGCTCTGTCCCCTTCTATATCTCAAGGGACTTTATGGGGAGGGAGGGGGGAGCAGCTTGTGATTATGGCACTGGACTGGGACTCATGAGATGTCAGTTCAGTTATTAGCTCTATCATGGACTTCTTGGGTAAGACATTTAACATCCCCATGCCTCAGCTCCCTGTTTTATTTCTCCAGTTTTGTCTATAATGGTGCCTGTTTACAGTAGGGTTGCCAACCCTCCAAGACTAACCTTGAGTTTCCATGATTAATCTTTTTAATTAAAGATGTGTGATGAAACCTCCAGGAATACATCCAACCAAAATTGGCAACCCTAGTTTAGAGTATAAGCTCTTAAGAGCAGAGACTGTCTCTTACTACATGTACGTATAGTGCCCAGCACAATAACACTTCAACTTTGATTAGAACCTCTAGGCACCAACTAATACAACTTAATACAATTCCATTTCTCTTGGGTCCACTAGAGGGGCAATGAGGTCCCTGGCAAAACAGGGCTAGGAAAGGTGCCATTTTTCTTCTTCCACCTTTGATAGGGAGGGAAAGGAGACAATCATGAAGTGTGAGTTGGATGCCAGATGTGCCCTAGATTGGTGTTCTTTATTTACAGTGCATTATCAGCTATATTGTCTTTCTACAAAAAGAAAAAGGACTTGTGGCACCTTAGAAATGAACAAATTTATCTGAGCATAAGCTTTCGTGAGCTACAGCTCACTTCATCAGATGCATTCAGTGGAAAATACAGTGGGGAGATTTATAGACACAGAGAACATAAAACAATGGGGGTTACCATACACACTAAGGAGAGTGATCAGGTAAGGTGAGCTATTACCAGCAGGAGAGCGGGGGGGGGGGGGGGAGGAGAGGGAGAGGGGACATTTTGTAGTGATAATCAAGGTGGGCCATTTCCAGCAGTTGACAAGAACCTCTGAGGAGCAGTAGGGAGGTGGGGGCGGGGGGTGGAATAAACATGGGGAAATAGTTTAACTTTGTGTAATGACCCATCCACTCCCAGTCTTTATTCAAGCCTAAGTTAATTGTATCCAGTTTGCAAATTAATTCCAATTCAGCAGTCTCTTATTGGAGTCTGTTTTTGAAGTTTTTTTTGTTGAAGAATTGCCACTTTTAGGTCTTTCTAGGGGATGACGTTGGATGAAAACAAGTTTCTTGCATAGCTGCAGGCAGTCCCATTGGTGATACTGTCACCTGCTTGCAGACAGTTAGGGTCTTTGGGCCAGTTGTAAAAGACAGTTATTTTTGAAATTTCTCACAGTTTTTATGCTATTCTCTGGGCTTACCTCATATATTAGACTTAAAACTATGAAACAGAGTTTACAAGATGATAGATACAATGTCTCACATTTAGGAAGCATCTTTAATATAGTATTTATACAATCATAACTTTCACCAAGGCATTTGATAAACATTACTGATGAGTAAAGGCATTTTACTACACAATATAAATATATTTTAAAAAATCAGGGTAACAACTAGGATTTACAGGGTTAAGGTGGTCATCAAAGCAGCATCATTCTGTGGCTCAGTCATTCACAGCACCTCTCCTCCTACACTCCACATACAGAACACAAGCCCTTCTTTCACCTTGATTCACTCCCCTCTCCGCCTCCCATTCAACGAAGCACTCACTCCATCCTCACATAGCCAGGTGCCAATCCTCAATTCAACAATATTTCATGGGCATGATTAGCTACACAACAGTCACTAAAGCATAAATTACAGAGAACGTTCAAGCTTCTGGGAGAAATAGGTAAAACCTGCCTATTGCAAAAGAAATATTTAAATTATCTAGTAAGAGCATGTAATTTAACTTATGAGAAGTAACAAATTTACAAGATTATTGAATATTGTATTTTATTTGGCAATTCAATTCCCGATAAAACTGTCTTCTTTACATAAAGTGCAACCTAAAAATATCACATTCACAGTTTAAATGAGGTATATGAAAGATTTTTGTTTAAGTTTTGTTAGAGTGTATTGTGATTCTTCGGGTAGACTTCCTGCCCAAAAAACTGGTGTGTGGGAGAGGGAAGAGTTCTACTGCACACGCACATGCACAGCACAAATCAGAAGTGACAATTCACATACAAAGAAAAGGAGTACTTGTGGCACCTTAAAGACTAACCAATTTAAATAAATAAATTAATTAAATTAAATAAATAAATAAATAAATTGGTTAGTCTCTAAGGTGCCACAAGTACTCCTTTTCTTTTTGCAAATACAGACTAACACGGCTGTTACTCTGAAAATTCACATACAACAACCTTAACTCTAGCCATATACTCCCATACTGTTTGCAACACTGTTTCTTGTAGTATATTTGTTTAAGATGTGTTTGTTAAATACACTGTTAAGATACTATCCTAATAGGTTTACTCCAACTTAACAGTATTTAGTGATTGGGGAGATGCAAGATTGAAATATATTTAGTTCAGATAGTCTCTTTAAAGAGACTAAATAAAAAAAACACACACACAAAAACTGGTTAAGCATGGCCACCAATGATTGTGTATTTCCTTGCACCATCAGTAATTGTTTTGTGTAGTAACTTAATATATAGGTACATGAAAATTACTATAGTGCAATTTTATTTTATATAAACACATACGTTTACAGGTCTTCTAACTTGTGAACATAAACATAGTGGCGGTAGGGTTTCAGAAATTGCCTGAATACATTAAGTATATAAATATATTTATGTACTGAAAAAGCTGAACTCCCCTGTTCTCAGGGAATGTTGCAATATGAATTTTGATTTCTTATTCATAATTGAGTGTACTGATTAAAATATTTCTCCTGAAAGATAAAAGTTATTTCTAGAGTTTATGGAAGATTTCCTGCAATCTTTAATATTTGTGTTATGGGGGAATGGGCATCAGCAAGCTAAACTCAGTGGTAAAGCAGTTGTGTGTTTTCATTCTAACCTCATTTACCATAAAATGTAAGTTTACCTACACAAGAAATCTGACTATTTTGAAAACTTATTTAATGAGTACAACTGGTTTGATACAAGGATATATAATTTAAAGGATTTATCTCAGAACAAAGCATTAAGCCTGATATCCTTAAAATTAAATGGTGCTGTTTTCACTTTTGTAAGCAACATTGTTAGTTAACTAGTTGTCCTACACACTGATTGATGTGGGTTCTTTTTGTCAACAGGAATGTATGTTGGTTTTATGTGCTGTACTCAATCTGCAAGTAGAAGCAGAAAGTATCTACTGATCATGACAAAAGTTAGTCCTCTCTTGTCCAAACTAACTGTAAAAAGAGAGCTAGGTTTTTTTTGGTAGAGATAAATGT
The DNA here is from genome assembly GCF_965152235.1 of Eretmochelys imbricata. Taxonomy (NCBI): domain Eukaryota; kingdom Metazoa; phylum Chordata; order Testudines; family Cheloniidae; genus Eretmochelys; species Eretmochelys imbricata. Next base: position 14,245,607 of record NC_135573.1, read on the forward strand.
CCACTGCATCTTGTATAATGATCCCCTCATTTTTTTGAGAGAGAACACTGAAATAAGTAGATTAGTGATAGCTATTTGCAGTAACGAAGAATATAAGTAAAAACAGAAGTATCACCAAAAGCACACAAAAAATCCCATAAAGTTAATTTCTACTGACAAAAATTAGACTAAATGCTCCCGTGGCTGCAATAGTAGCTGTTATACTATAGACAGTACACATGTATTTTTAATCACAATATTGTCTAACTCTGTTCAGGAACAGAAATCCATTGACCAAAAAAAAGTTGTAATAGCAGAAGAACACTCCATAATGGAACTGGTACTCTAGCAGCTTCGTTGCATGAATTCTAGAATGTCAAAACAGAGACAAGGCTATTTTTCCATGTCCTGCACCAGAAGAGCTTTTCCATACTCTCGAACAGGCAAGAGAAGTAGATGTACATAAAATATTTATTGCCCGAGATTAGATTTTTGTTTGCTTTTCTGCTGCCAGTATAATGGCTGCCAACTGCTCATCTTAATGGAGAAGATGCTACAGCTGCCATCCGGTAAGATGCTCTTTTAAAATGCCCACTACCTCCTACTACTGTTCAGGAAAGATGTACAAGTCTCAAAACTGAGAATACTTGGAAACTGTATAGTAGACAATAGTTTACAGTCTCACAGCCAAATTCCTACACCTTAAATTAGCATATTTATGCTTCAGTGAGCTTTACAAACTGCACTTGCTATCAGGGATCCTAAAGACTGAAGACATCCTGTACATTTAACACCATGAGCCATGTTCCAAGCTGCTCTAGGAAGTTCATGAAATATATTTTTAAAATGTTGGCATAATTTTGGATTTCAAACACTGTCAGACTGTCAAATCGGAAAAAGCTGTGAAGGTTTCATATATTTTTTTTTCTGATTATGCCAAAAATTGACTTTTAATCTAAAGAAAAGTTGATGTTTAATGGTCAACTGTTGATAAAAATTGTGGCCTTCCAAAAAGCTGGAGCTAAATCCCAACTGGTATGAGAAATTAGTGGAAAAATGTTAGATTCCTTCCTGTTACTCAAAAGTACTCTTGTGCAGAAGAATTATACCCAAATTTTCTTCCTATTGATTTTGTTTGCTAAACAAAATAGGGATTATCTCCATCCATTAGCATAGTTATTTTAGCATGCATTTTAAAGAAAAAATATTTTACAATACCAGTACACTGGATGGGTACGCTGAATTCTATACATAAATTACAGTAACAGAACTTGGGAAAATTACATGAAGTTTATCACATCTGATAATCTGAACTGTCCTAGATGCTGTGCTATCACACACCACTGCTTTACTGCCTGAGAGAGTGTAAAAGGTTACTTCTAGTCATAAAATGTAAGCTAGATATCAACTTCTTCCTGTAGTTCGTTTTAATTGTGTTGGCTTGACCTATTGTTCACATTGTTCTTACACAGTTTGCTAATTTTGTAATGTTTACAAGTTCTGTGGCCCTTTCACGTCTGTCACTGTCACCAGAGACTCCAGAGCACTTATGTATGTGACCTCCTGTTTATTAAAGTGAAAGCCACAGAAGAAGCACACAAGCTGTGTAAGTTAATAAGACAAAAAATTTGTATGCAAGGAGAGCATTAAACCAAAGATTAACATTGTAAATTCTCTTAAAAAAAAAAACAGCATGCATTTCTTAAAGGACACAAGAACAGTATTCTGCATGGTTTGCTTGTTGTGTTTGATCCATAAAACAAGATGACAGCATAAGAATTTGGAAATTGGTTTTTAATGTGTTCTACGAAAGTATGAGAATATTTTACCTGTCACTACTACATATTCATCAGAAGATCTTAAAGGGCAAGATAAGTGCCACCTCCATTTCACAGATACAGAAACGGAGGTAGGAAGGTTAATTGTCTTGTGCATAGTAACAGGAACAGAATCCAGTCAGGATATTGAAGTCTAGCACTCAATCCACTGGATCACCCTGACTCTCTTCCTTCCAAGAAGGCATTACTCCCAAAAATTAATCCTGGTGACAAGAAAGGAAGCTGAAAAAACCTTACAGAAACAGACTGGACGTGTTACATTTCTTATTACCACCAAATAACTCATTTGTTATTTAAGCGGGTCCAGACATTAGTACTAAGAATTTATCTTAGCCAAAAATGAATAACAGCATACAAGAAATTGACCAGCTACCTGACATTGTACCTAGCAATTCTGAATAGTGTTCCATTGCATGGGGTAAGCCAGATGTGACCCGAATCTTAGTTCCTATCGCATACTGGAACAAGGAAAGAAAACAAGTCACTGGACTTTGATCTAAACCCTCTTGCCAAAAAAAAGGCGTGTGTACACTATGAATGTGCGCAAGGAGCACAAGAGGTTGTGTTGCAGAGTTCTTCAAAGGAATCCCCATTTTTTTCTGTGCAAGAAGCTGTGATAGCCCTACTGGAATGAATGTGGATATTCACTTGGAAAAGATTACTCCTTTTCTAGGACCCAAATACAGGTTAGCATCCAAGTTTTAATCACCACCTTTTCTTAATGAAAAGCCAAAAAACAGAGGGAGTAAAGCAGGACAGGGCAGCCAGATCTTCCACTCTCCTACCCACTGTGAGAGCCAAAATAGCCCTCTTTCATGAAAGAATTGATACAAGATCTAAAGCAGATGAAGAGCTTATAAAATCATGAGATGGAGTCACCATGGGAATGTCCCTGGAGGTCTGAGGAAAAATTACTGCCTTTAACAAAAAATGGGAAAGGTAACCCAGACTACACCTCTTTCAGAGATACAAATACTTTAGGTATGGTCAGGTGCACATCTTGACAAGACAGCATTAGCCCAAACATTCTATCAGGGAAGATTCTGAAAAGTATTACAAGAATGATCCAGAAATGGAAGACCAGTTTATATAACAGCACCAGAGAGAAATTCCAGCTAGCTAGAATCTATTAGAAATCTCAAGTCCCACAAGAGAATTGGAGTGGTTAAAATATATATTATTTCTTGGTCCCCACCCCATCATGTTAACTGAAACATATGTTTTACTATAAAGGCTATTTCTTCTGTTTCCAGAACAAAGGGTGCATGGGTAAGCCAGTCATCCAGGCACACACCATTGCACTGGAACCATATGTTTAATTGCTTATTCACTATGACCCCTAAATCCTTTTCAAAGTCACTGGTTTCTAGAATGCAATCCTCTATTCTATAGGTCTGGCCTGCATCCCTGGTTCCTAGACATATAATTTTGCATGTGATGGTTTTAAATACACATTTGCTTCCATCTTATCAAGTGATCCAGCCTGTTGTATAACTACCCCCTCCTCATTATTCCACCAATTGTTGTCGTCTGCAAGTGATCAACACTGAATTTATATTTACTTCCACATCACTGATAATATAGATATCAGGCCTAATATCAATTCCCACAGCGTCCCATTAGAAATACCCCATACAATGTCTGAGCACAGCTTTTCTTCCAGGCCTTGCAGTGATGATTCCCTTGTCTAATAAATCTTTTGGTTGAAGGGACCTTTAGTCTCTCCCTGGGTTAGCAGTACAACAATTTCTGATGCCTGTCCTTGCTATTGCTGCCAGCTTTCTGAAGGTGGAAGGCTTCTTCTGACATCAGAACAGACAAGTCTGCCCTAAAGGAACTGTATCTTCCCATTCCTCTTCCAAAGAGTGTTTGCAATAAAAAAAAAAAAAACTCAAATCCCATTTTCTAGAGTAAAGATCAGGGAACATATAAGGACAATGACCCTTGCAGTTTTTGAAAGCACTGCCTATAATAGTTTTTAGCATCTTGCACAAGAACATGCATAGTCTGGCAATACTGGAGTCTCACCAACATATATGGGGATGTCAAACCACTCAGAACAGGCAGAGCAGTTGTGTCCTAAAAAGTTAACTTCAATTTTATCAGCACCAAAGTAAATTAATCTAAGTATGTGGCAAGAGGACTAAAATCTAACTATACAAGTTCTCAGAGATCAAAGCAGAAAGGCATGAGATGCTGAACAAGTTGAAATCTGCAATTTCAGCAACTGTAAGCACAGTGCAATGCTCCTATATAGCCCATCTCCATGCTCTCAAAAAGCTCCCTTCTAGATACCTGCTGAAGCAGCTTTCTGCAGATTTCCTCTTAATAAAGGCTCTTCCTAGGACTTCCACTCTTCCAAATGATAAATATTGGATGGAATTATATGGGGCCCGTCAATACCATTTATTCAACAAGTGGGACACACTAAACATGTATTTGCAAAAATAATTAGCAGGCTTTGTGTTAAGGAAGAGAAAATTTCTTCAAAGATGCAAAGAGATGAGAAATACACTATTTTAATCTTGAAAGTACACAAGAAACACTGCAGAATTTCTAAATATACTTTAAAGGAGGCATTATAATCAATAGAAGATGCACTAAAAATCAACAGAAGGCGCTCTTTTATTAAAAGCATTCAAATGGAACTAGTTTATGGCTGATATCTTTCCTAAAAATAAGGACACTTTTTTGACCAAAGGCAGCTAACAGAAGGCCCACGGCCACCAATTCACACAGATATTTTAATTCATTGTTTATGCACCATAAGGAATGTTTTTCACCATGTGAACCAAGATCTTGCTCCATACCATAACATATATCCAATTTCCTTTTATGCGATTTTCTGCAACACTGTAGCCTTTGGTGACCTAGCTATGTATTTTTGACCTACAGCTAAGCATTACTTCTGCTGCCTGATGGGAATTTATTCTTTTCTTCCTTCCCTTGAGGCTTGTTTACACAGTGCAGCAATGTGCACTACACAGCTGTGAATTCTAAAGTGCACTAAAATGTTGCACACTAGTTGTTTCATGTAGACCCTTCTGGGGCATGTTAAAAGCTCCCTAATGCACTTCAAAGTAGGGTGAAAGTAGTAAGCAGCACTCAACTGGGGACAAGATAGCAATGGCAAACAGGTGCATGTAGCAGATGGTATGTTGCATGGGTGCTTGAACAAACGTGTATAGTGGAGGTGCTGAGAGCCATATATAAAAACGGAAACCACTTCAAGCCAGAGGGTGCAGCAGCACCCTTAGCACCTCTAGTCCCAGCACCTATGGTATCTTGGATATGTGCAGCTCCTTGGAAGGAGATGTTCTAATGTTCACTATTTATAGAGAGAAGCAATGAAGGCTAGCACCAAATGCCTGTGTGACGTGTAAGGCCTTGAGAACTAAGCTTCCCAAGATATACTCAGAGTTGTATAAGGACTGCAAGTGTTTCTTCATAAGAAAGAGTTTCTATATATTTAATATTAGTTGCCATGTTAACAAATTAAGAATAGGAGTTACCATACACATTGGTGTTCCTCTGTTCCACATCTAACCCCCACTTGCTCCATAGGACTTGGATGTACAAGAATGCCTCACTTCAGCAAAACTCATGATTTGTTATTTTTCCTTAAATAACGTAAGCTAAAATTTGTAGTGGCTTTCCAAGTGATGCATTTAAATATCACATGAGAAATACAGGCGTTCTACTCTACCCTGAACAGCTTCAAACCTAGAACATTTACACACACACAGACACACACACACACACACACACACACACACCCCTCACCACCATCACAGAAAGAACTCTGCACTCTTCACGAGGATCAGTGACTGACTTGAGTCCATCAAGCAGCCAGAGGTGCCACTGAAAACAATCCCCAACTGAACTGTCAATGTTCTGCTGCTTTGAGCCAGCATAGATTAATATTATCCAACATCACTAATAAGACCGAAGAATATACTTCAGGATACACCATTCTGGCATGTTGCCAATTTTTAATAGCCACTCCCTAATTATTGGAAATAGGGCAGGGTATTTAAAGATTCTCAAAGGTATAAAGCTCAATGTGTCTGTTTTGGAATACATGCTATTTTAAAAGAATATACCGTAATGGCAACTCTAAAGGAAGGGATTCTCAGTTAATACAGGTTTCAGAGTAGCAGCCGTGTTAGTCTGTATTCGCAAAAAGAAAGGGAGTACTTGTGGCACCTTAGAGGCTAACCAATTTATTTGAGCATAAGCTTTTGTGAGCTACAGCTTCATCGGATGCATTCACCAGGGTCTTCACCTCCTATCTTATTTATCCAATTTATTTGCAGCTCACGAAAGCTTATGCTCAAATAAATTGGTTAGCCTCTAAGGTGCCACAAGTACTCCTTTTCTTTTTGCGAATACAGAGTCTCAGCTGTATTCATGCCATCTCCCTTTTCTCTAAGGCTTGGCACATCATTTTTCAAAACAGCATGCATTTTACACTGTACTTTGTGAGATGCATTGTATTTAAAAGGCTATTCATTGTTTTAATTTAATATATTCATGTCTCTTAAAAAAAAGTGTATCAGAATCTTCTTGAATTCAACAGAAAGGGAAAAGGATAGAGCAGGAAAGCTCTAGGTCATTCTTCTGCTTTTCATTAAAGTCATAGAGCTCACTATACATTTCTATCCTACTTGCATAATCACTAGCAATTGGCAGTACCTCTTGACAAGAGACAAGGGATTAAAACTCTGTAGCTGGCCAGGAGTGTCTATTCTTTTAATCTATTTTTCTGAAGGGGCCATCTGCTCCTATTCTTTAATTTCATACCCTAGCTCCAAATTACATTCACCATTTGGTTCGGTTTCAATTAATTGCATGTAAAAGTTTCTTCCATTTCAGGATAACTGGCTTGACTGAGGATCAAATCATGTAGGGCAGAGTTTTTACTATAGTAACCTGATTCCCCAAACTTTAATAAGTGATTTTATTGGTGGCTCAAATAACTGATTAGCCACCAATAAAACAAAGTAGAGAAAATAACCCCCTCTTTAACATTTATTTTATTATGCCACAACCTGACGTAAGTTACAAACCAATGTGGGCAGCCGTGTTTTGGAAAAACCACAATACAGAACTTGAATAGGAAAGGGACCATATCTATGTTTTCTATGTCACACAATGACAGCCAACAAGTGTAAAGAATCTGCCTTGAGAGCGACACTGAACGTGTACCCTCCAAATAAAGGACACTAGAGGAGCAGACTTAACAAAAAGATCTGTGCCACCATCAATATAAGCATTTCCCTTGCGGATTCAAATGCTACTGATTTTTTTTTTTAAATGCAACTTAAGGTGCCATCTCTTCTTCCCCCACCCCCTCTTCCTCTGTATTACCTCTCCATGGTCCCTTAACAGCACCCACTCTAGGTGCCCCTCTTCATCTGTCACCTCTTGGGCAGAGACCTCTTCCCCCCTCCCACTCCTGACTAGCAGTTTTCCAGGGCCCCTGCCTACATTCTCAGAAAGCTAGACTGCCTCAACATGCAAGCATCTACACTTTGTTTTCTCTCCAGAGGCTATCAACAGCAAATGCCTGTAGTTATAAGTTACCATACAGTTCTTTATAAGCAAGCTCTTTTATTTTTAAGGTGAAAAACGAAAACATTAAAAAACAATAAATAAAAGAAGCTACAATACATGCTAAAAAAGTTTACAAAGGTCATCCTTTTTAACAGAGAAGCTAGATGTCTTAAAATAACCAGGGCCTGATGAAATACATCCTAGAATACTCAAGGAGCTGACTAAGGACATATCTAAGCCATTAGCGATTATCTTTGAAAAGTCGCAGAAAACAGGAGAAATTCCAGAGGACTGGAAAAAGGCAAATATTTTGCCAATCTATAAAAATGGGGGAAAAAAGGACAACCTGGGGAATTACAGACCTGTCAGCTTAACTTCAGTACCCAGAAAAATAGAGCAAATATGAAAGCAATTTGTAACCACCTAGAAGAGGATAAACAGTCAGCATAGAACAAATCACGACAAACCAACCTAATAGCTTTCTTTCACAGGGTAACAAGCCGGGGGGGGGGGGGGAGAAACAGAGAGAAAGAGTGGTAGATGTGGTATATCTTGACTTCAAGTAAGGTTTTTAAACACTTCTTCACATGACTCTCTCATAAACAAAATTAGGGAAATAGAACCTAGATGGAGCTACTTTAAGATGAGTGCATAACTGGCTGGAAAACAATTCCCAGGGAGTAGTTATCAGTGGTTCAGAGTCAAGTTAGAAGGACATATCAAGTGGAATCCCACAGGGATTAGTTCTGCTTCCTATTCTGTTTAATATCTTCATCAATGATTTAGAGAATGGCACAAAGGCTACACTTATAAAGTTTGCAGATGATATCAAGCTAAGAGGGGTTGCAAGTGCTTTGGAGGATAGGGTTAAAATTCAAACTGATCTGGACAAACTGGAGAAAGGGTCTGAAGTAAACAGGATGAAATTCAATAGAGAAACACAAAGTACTCCATTTAGGGTGGAACTATCTGTTGCACTCATACAAAATGGAAAATGACTGCCAAGGAAGGAGTACTGGAGAAGGGATCTGGGGTCATAGTGGATCACAAGCTAAATAGGAGTCAAGAGTAACACTACTGCAAAAAAAAAAAAAATGAACTTTATTCTGGGATGTATTAGCAGGAGTGTTGTAAGCAAGACATGAGAAGTAATTCTTCTGCTCTACTCCACGCAGATTAGGCCTCAACTGCAGTATTGTGTCCAGTTCTGGGTGCCACATTTCAGTAATGATGGACAAACTGGAGAAGTCTAGAGAAGATCAACAACAACTAAAAGGTCTAGAAAAAATTACTTTGAGTGCAGACTGAAAAAAATTGGGTTTGTTTAGTCTGGAGAAGAGAAGATTGAGAGGGCACATGATCGTTTTCAAGAACGTAAAAAGCTATTACAAGGAGGAAGGAGAAAAAAAATTGTCTTCTCAGTGGTTAAGGAGAACAAGAAGCAATGGTCTTAAATTGCAGTAAGGGCAATTTAGGTTGGATACTAGGAAAAACGTCTTAACTATCAGTGTAGATAATTACTGGAATAAATTGCCTAAGGAGGTTGTGGAATCTCCATCACTGGAGATTTTTTAAGAGCAGTTTAGACAAACATCTGTCAGGGATGGTCTAGCTAATACTTAGTCCTGCCACGAGTGCAGGGGACTGGACTAGATGACCTATCGAGATTCCTTCCAGTCCTACAATTCTATTATGAATCTGATGATTTACTAAATAGATGGGACAAATATTTTTCTACAATTCTATGATCCCAACTTCAACCTCAGGCTACGTTAAGTGTTAGTCCTTCAAAACCCATAACTGGTTTTCTCCATGGTTACAAGGTGACAACTGTCTCAGATTCAGAACCTAAAAACAACCATGAATAGTTCATTCATTCCTTTATAGAGCTTGAGCCTTTGATCTCAGCATCATAACAGTTGTTCAACAGACAAAGGCCACCCCTGAAAGCATAGCTTCAAAAAGCTGGGCTTTTGCATAACCACAGATAGGAAATTTGTATTCACCTCCCCTTAGATATTCCTCAGGAAAAGCACTTAACACTTTTTGTACCAACAGTCCATTCTTGTCTGGCAAATTGTTCAGTATAGTCCTTTGACTCTCCAGGCCTCACATCAAGGGATATGCACAATCCTGGACTACAATAATAAATAGGCTACTGATTTAATACAATGGCCCCAAAGAGGAAAAAAAAACTCAATTCAATAAGGTCTCTTAAGGATACTACAGGAAATTGCCACATCTGTCACACACTTAGAATCTAAAAGAAAAACAAACATAAGAAACACAAAAAACACCCCACCACTATGTACAGTTTGGTGCAGTGTTTCTCTTTTAAAAGTTCATTCAGTTAATATCAAATGGGATTGATAGCCTTAGAAAATGAAATCCTAGATCCACAGAAAGGCTAAAGCATACACAGAAGCAATATTAACTTCAACCAACATGCCCCAACTATATCTGGAAACCCCATCTCTAGAGATAAGGTGGTCTAGTCTCAGTTGTGATGCTCATTCTATCCTTAAGACTGAGCTTCCCACCAAGGATACCAACTCTAATGAGAGCAGCTGAGATAGATACCTAGCTAGCCTAAGTGAAGTAAGGTGGTAGAGAAGGCAGACTGAAATTTAGTAGTGGTTGTGTGGCAAAACAGTTAAATTGTCCAGTTATAGATGAAGTCTGCACAATTTTAACTTTGGCATCTTTCATATTCATACAGAGTGTAGCCACTGTGACAAAGTTCCTGCTCTACCTTGGTGGGTCTTGCGCTTATTGGTGGATTTGCTCGCCTTGGAGCTTCACGGCAGCACTCAGCTTGGCTGTTTTTCTGAACCCACAGTCCAGGTAGACTCCTCCTGTGTCTGACCAGGAGTTGGGAGAATTTGGGGGGAACCCGGGCCCGCCCTCTACTCCGGGTTCCAGCCCAGGGCCCTGTGGAATGCAGCTATCTAGAGAGCCTCCTGGAACTCCCTGGGCTACTTCCCCATGGCCTCCTCCCAACACCTTCTTTATCTTCACCATAGGACCTTCCTCCTGGTGTCTGAGAATGCTTGTATACCTCAGTCCTCCAACAGTAGTCCACGTTCTCAGTCTCAGCTCCTAGTGCCTCTTGCTCCCAGCTCCTCACACGCACACCACAAACTGAAGTGAGGTCCTTTTTAAAACCCAGGTACCCTGACTAGCCTACCTTAATTGAGTCTAACAGCTTCTTGATTGGCTGCAGGTGTTCTAATCAACCTGTCTTAATGGTCTCCAGAAGGTTCCTGATTGTCTGGAAACTTCCTTGTTACCTTATCCAGGGAAAAGGGACCTACTGAACCTGGGGCTAATAGATCTGCCTTCTGTTACTCTCCTATAGCCATCTGGCCCGACCCTGTCACACCACCTATACCTGAAAAGCTTCTCCCACATGTTTTAATTTAAAATTAAGACCCCAAATTCAAAAGTTGATCAAAAAATGTTCCTCCAATGGACATGTCGAGGAGGGGGGCCAAAAGGAAGGAATGCAAAAAAGTACTCCAAGGGCATCATCTCTCTTAATACATCTCACCATATAAGTCACTAAACTATTACATGTTAAGCATGAAGAAATGCTCTAAATATACTGAACAATTGTCTTCAGTTTCCACAGCAATAGCTCCTAGATTTCCTCATTAAAAGCAAAATTAATTCCCTATAGTTTTTTCTTTGCTAACTAAGTCTCTTGTCCAGTACTGATGGGGTTTCTGCCTTTGTTACACACATCAGGAGGTAGACAATATCCTTGATTGATTCTCTTGTCAGGCTTAATGTCAGCTCCCCCGGCTGGCATGCTTCTGGTACTCGAGCTACATACCAGCCCTACCAAACTTCCTCTACTGAAGAAACAGGCAATATCCAAAAATGACCTCAAAAAAGGAAGGAACAAAATTTGTCCAGGAAGGAACAAAATTTAACCCAAGAGAAAGTAGCAAACAACAGCCAACCTCCAAAATCTAGATCCTGAGAGGAACTGAAAACACTTAACAGGTGCTTTCAAGGACTATTCTTGCAGAAGACCAAGAGCAGACTGGAGGACTCTTCATCCAAAAGCATGCTGGAAAAGTCTAAAATAACTGTGAAAGCAATTAGTATATACTTGACTTGAGACCAACCTGCCATAAAGAAGATCTCATTGCGGACATTACATACTGCTCTCCCCTTGACATAGCCAGGTTGAGTGATCCCCTCAGCTACACAGAGGTTTTGTGGTTAACAGCAGACACTAAGTGCTGCAGGAGTACGGACATTTATGAAAACTTTCAGTCCTGCTAGGAGACACTTACCACCACCAATGCAGAGGAGAGAGTGAGCGAACAAGTGAAAACGGAGGTAAAGGAAAATGCCAGCCAGTCTTCAAATCCTGTGTCTCGTTATCAGCTGAACACTGAGTTTAAAATGGCATATTGCTGCTAGATATCAAACATCCTCCTGCATATTTGTGGTTGCTTCACTTCCCCTTACCATAAGACCCTCTAGTTGACCCCTAGGAACAGCAGTCAAGATACAAATAAGGAGAGAAAAAGGAGTACTTGTGACACCTTAGAGACTAACAAATTTGAGCATAAGCTTTCATGAGCTACAACTCACTTCATCGGATGCAATGAGGAAAGGAATCACTAATCAATGTTTGTCCTCCTAGCACAATTTAGGCAAAAGGAAAGTTATAGAAGCAGTCTGAAGTTCCTACAATTAAGATATTTCCTTCACCTCTGACACATTTCTTGATCTTGCAACTGCGTTCAGTATTATCTGGAAGAAGCAGAAGGAGAGAAATTGGCTGTGAACATCTAAAGGAGCAGTTCTCAAACTTTTGTTTTGTGGACCACTTGAAAATTGCCGAGGGTCTTAATGATCTTTCCAAATGTCCGTACCGTTAGCTAACTATTGTAAAGCGCTTTGGATAAAAGTGCTAAATAAAAAATACACCTTATTAGCTTTTTTGTTCTACAAATAAAAGCACAACTCATATTTTAAGATCAGTAGTCTTACTTTTCTAATGTGATGGATGTGCCCTCTCTCCCCTGCCACAGCAGCCACAAAGCTGGGGCTGGGAAGGAGGACAGTCTCTCCCCAGCAGCTGCAGCCCTGGAGCTGGGAAAAGTCTCCTTTTTCTCTGGCTGCTGCAGCCCTCCATGTCCCCAATTCCCTCCACCCCCGTATTCGGACCTCACTGACCCCCTCCCACCAACTCCCTCTCCCCCGCTCCAAACCCCAGGCCACCACCTCATCTTACATGTGCATCTTCTCCAGGGTCCAAGCCTGCGTGCCTCCGCTAATAAGGTAGGTGGTCCTTCATTCTCATGTGCAGCTGCCCAGGTGTGCACCTTAGAGGGAACTATCTGCGGAGTGCCTAAATGGAGTTTGCGGTCCACAGGATGAGACCTCTGATCTAAAGTATCTGCTTTAAAAACTTTCTCCAAATCACCCAAGACTATTGTTACGTCTCCCACTCAATAGAAATGCTGGTAAGAGATGCATCCCAAAGCACAGAATGAATGCAGAAAGCCCATTAGTACTGGACTAATTGTAGCAGCAGTCATCCAAACAAAAAGGGGGGGGGGTGTAGCTCATGCACGTATCCCACGTTTTTTCTAAGAGGCATTTTTCCTATTCACAGTTCCTCTTGCTGTATGATTCAAATAAGTTAAAATGAGAGAAGTTCTCACTGAAATTGAGGGGTATATAGAATCTTAAAGGATTCAGGGGCAGCCGCAACTCATCATTGTCACTCCATCATACCAATACTTCCATTGTGGAGAAAAGAGAAAAAAAAGATAACCCCAAAGAAAATCGATACAAAGCTTCATATGAATGCACACACACACACACGCGCGCAAGCAAGAGTTTATTGAAAAGTTTTTAGCCAAAGGTTTCATAGATGGAATTTCTCTATAAAAAGAAAACCAAGGAAGGAAAAATCCTCCCAAGAGTTGTATAAAAAACTTCCTATATGCTCACCAAGAAAGCGTAAAAGATTTACCAACCACTAATGTTAGACTAGCATTTGTTTGCTGCCTTGTAGGTTCGCTCTTGGTGAGCTGCTAGCTGAAGCTGAAAATCTGATAAAGATATCAAATGCAAGAGATGGAAAGCAGCCAGCGATATAGCATCAACTGGAAGTGGAGAATAATAGGTGAAGCAAAACTCACTTAACTTCCCAGTTTCCTATTAATTTTATACTTGACAAAAAAAATGTGATGAAAGAAGGCAGTTGAAAAACACAAAAAAGACAAGCAATGGAAAGAGAGCAACAAGGAGAAGAGCATACATGAAAAGTTCTATATAAAGGGACGGATCTGAAAGGGGAAATCTATGCAACGAACAAACAATGCATTACATAAGACAGGGAGACCCCCCACTGCTGAAAGAAAATTATGTTTTAGTCTCTTACAAGTTACAGTACATGGATATCTGTTCTCTTCCTACCCCAGTCTTCATGGCCTGCTCCTTTTCTCGGAGATCATATAGTCTGAACTCCAATACATCAAAGACCATCACACTTCACCCAGTTACCCTTGTATTGAGCCTGATAACCTAGTTGACTAAAGCATAAATTCTAGAAAAGCACAGTCTAGATAGAAGTGGACAGAGAATCCACCACTTCCCTTAGTAGTTTGGCCAATGGGTGATCACCTTCCCTATTACAAATCTGTGCCTTATTTCTAATTTGAATTTGTTTGGCTTCATCTTCCAGGACACTGATTCCGGTTATCTTTCTCTGACAGATTAAATGACTCTTTAGCACCCAATACTTTCTACTTTGTGAAGGTACTTACACCCTTGAAACAGTCATCTCTCAATATTCTTAGAGTTCAATCTCTTTAATTTATCAAAATCTCACCGCAAGGCATTTTCTTCAAACCACAAATTTTGTGGCTCCTCTGCACTCTCTCATTTTTCAACATTCTTCTTAAAAGGCGGAAACCAAAACCTTCACAGTATTCCAGTATTTTTTCCACCACTGCCATATACAGAGAATCACCTCCCTACTCCTAATCCCTTTGTTTATTCATCCAAGGATCACAATAGCCCTTATTGTCACATCACACTATTCAGTTGATTGCCCACCGCCCCCGAGAATCACTGCTTTCCAGGATGTAATCCTGCAGTCTGTAGGTTTGGGCTACCTTCCCTGATGTATAATTTTGCACTTGGCTGTATTAAAACACGTTTTGTTTGAATGGACACAGCTTACCAAGCAATCCAAATCACTCTATACCAGAGGTTCTTAAATTGGGGTGAGTCCCCCTGAAGGGGCACAGAATGTATTCTGGGGAGCGACATGAGAACATTCAGGGAAGAGAAAAACTTACTGCCTACATTTTACCCACATCAATGAAAAACTAGCAAAATTGGATACCTCCAGATACAGCTGGTCTTCAGATGGCACTGTGTATTTTGACGGATTTCTGTTAAACTTGCATAGCCTTATACAAAGTTGTTACCATCTGTATGTTAATCCATTTGCTACAATGCAGTGTGCATATTTAATTGCAAACATTGACCACAATTGCAGTTTTGCTTGTGTGTTTATTACAGTGGATAATTTGCTCTGTTTGAATCAATGCCTTACTGTTTAATATGTAGTGTATGTATGTTTTATATGCGTTCTTTTTTAAAAATCGGTATATGTACTTGTGGGGGGGGGTGTAAACTATGACAGATACAAAGAAGGGGAACACAATCAAATAAGTTTGAGAATAATTGCTCATACAACTGCCCTCTCCTCATTAATTTACCACTCCAGTCTGTGTGTCATCCACAATTTTTTTTAAAGAGTGATTTTAGATTTACTTCTACTTTATGTACCCCACTAGAAACACCACCCTTCAATGATTCCTCAGATAACTACCTTGAGAGGTCTCATATAGCAGATTCTTTATCCATTTACCATGTGCTGTAATATCGCATAGTGATTAAAAAAACAGAATGACATGCAATATAAAGTCAGATGCTTTACAAAAGGGAATCCTTACCCCAACCCTGATACTTCACTCTTCCATATAAAAGGGACAAAGGAGTTTAATATCTTGACTTAAAATTATTCTTCAACTCCCCCCACCCCCACAGTAGGGGGGGGTGGAATTCCAGAGAGGGCATAGAAAAGGTTGCCTATGTAGAATTTAGGAGTACATGCAAGTCAAACAAGACCAGAACATAAGAGTAGACGATCAGTACTCTGACCTTCTTACTGACTTCTCCAGTAAGGTACTCAGAAGGTTACAGTTTTAATTTGCGTGGCTGATGTTAATGAGGATTAGAAGTGACAAACCATATCAATTTAAATTTGAAACCTTTATATTTCATCACTCTCATTGACTGTCAAAGTAAGTGTGCAACTGAATCAGAAGTCAGTTTAGACTAGATGAGATCATCAGTGAGTGGCTGCAGGCTGGAGTCATGCTTCAGAGCAGAGGAGCCCAGGGTGAAGCAGTGTGATTAGCTTAAACTGTTATTTTACAGCATCCTTGTTAACTACTTGCTACATAAAGTATCTGACTCATGTTGGCATCAGAAGTCAGAGGAACAATTACAGAGTCCACAAATTTGACATTTAAGGTTCTCAGAAGTTTCATATAGTTATTCAAAACCTAGTTTTATTGGGGGAGGGATCACAAAACCAGTCTTTTCAAGAAATGCTAAACTACCCAACCAATCCCATTACTGAAAGTTTTAACCAGTGAAGTCTTATTTATTGCAGGTATAAGTCCTATTAGTGGGTGAGGAGCAATATTCAAACACTAACTGATTTCTAATGCATCTGCAGTCCCATTGCCTACTACTGCAGTAATAAAGAGAGGGGGAAAGAAAGAACCAAAGCAACTTAATGACAGGTTTCAGAGTAACAGCCGTGTTAGTCTGTATTCGCAAAAAGAAAAGGAGTACTTGTGGCACCTTAGAGACTAACCAATTTATTTGAGCATAAGCTTTCGTGAGCACTTTAGATAAGCTATTACCAGCAGGAGAGTGGGGTGGGAGGAGGTATTTTTTCATGCTTTTTGTGTGTATATAATAAGATCTTCTACACTTTCCACAACATGCATCCGATGAAGTGAGCTGTAGCTCATGAAAGCTTATGCTCAAATAAATTGGTTAGTCTAAGGTGCCACAAGTACTCCTTTTCTTTTTGCAAAGCAACTTAGTTATTTGTTTTTTGTGAAGCTTCTAGAAAACCATGTCCAGTCATATAGCTACTTCTATTTTCCATAAAATCTGCTAACTAATCTACCTTTGCATGAACCTTTTCATGGTCTTCTATTTTAACCAGATAATGTGACCATATAGATCATTGTTACAACCACTGTTATATATTTGCAACAAATCTTTTACAAAATGTGGCATGTAAGATGTCTATGGAAAGGTTATGATTTGCTGAATACGATTATGCTATTTGTATGCAATGTATAACTTAAAATACAAAAATGATGAGTACTGGATATATACCTGGATTTCAAATGTTTGCTCCTGGGGTAACGCCCACAAGGTAGTTAGCCAGCACATCTTGGAGAGACTAGTCACATTGAGTGGCCCATCAAAAGGGCACTTAACTCACAATGAGCCATTGGAGATGCCCATCTAAACTGAATGGACCTTCCTGTGGCTGTTCCATCTGAAGTCTAGGTAATGGCTTCCTACCATGACTAAGCAAAATCAGGCAGACAGGTGACTTGCCCATGTGACTCCAAACTCCCATCTTTTTACCTGTAATTTTCCACTAGCTGTGCTGAGGGCTTTGTTTGAAACAATGGGTTTCCCTCACCATGGCAGAGGCTATAAAAGGTCCTGGAAACACCTTTGTTTTGCCTCTTTCCTGCTCAAACCTCTGGACTTATACTAATGGGAGCACTCTAACCAAGGGACTGATGTCCGTCCAGTGATTTGGAAGCAACCAGAGACTTAAAGCAGCAGTTTATTCCATCACTGCTACAAGTCTGAACCAAGAACTTCGTATGTATTTGATTCCTTTAACCAATTTTAACACTGTTTATGAATAAACCTTTTGATTTTAGACACTAAAGGATTGGCAAGAGTTTGATGTTTGGGTAAGATCTGAGATATATATTGACCCGGGTGTGTGGCTGGTCCTTTGGGATCAGGAGAACCTTATATTTAATGAGGCTGGTTGTAAAGAACCACTCATCTTTAAATCCAGTGTTTTGGGGTGATACAAGGACTGGAATACCTAAGGAAACTGCTTTTATAACTTCTTGTTAGTCAGTGTGGTGAGACAGAAGTTTTTTTGTTGCTGATTTGGTATATCTTATGGAGGAATAAGCACCAGTTTGGGGTGTATCTGCCTTATTTCTCAGCAGTTTGTCCTGAATTTGGTATTCTCAGTTGTGACCCCCCGAAGCACGGTTACATGTGGATCTTTCATTCTTTTGCCATGATCATTATTCCATCAAGAAAATCATTGCCTACTCCCAAGCAGACATTACTTTCTAAGTCACTTCTGGGGAGGACAATTTATTCAGAGTGACTCATAGGCTTAAGCAAGCCTCTTCTCATTATGGATCAATTATTTTCAACTGAGTAGACTAAGCATACAGCCCGTGAATGGTTTAGTACATCTTATTAACTTACTGTCCTCATCTCTGAGGAATTTTCTTTATCTACATTTTTAGTTACAAAATGTCTACTTCTCTTACGAAGCAATTTGATAGCCACTCAGAAGAAACACTTGTACAAATCTGTGCTGTCCCTCCTTCTCAATCAAAAGAGAGACACTGTGATAGCAGATGAAAGATTAGAGGTTGTGCAGTAACAAAATAGTGGCCACAGAATGAAGGCTTAAGGAGAGATCATCATCATCCCCCAAACCTGTCACACTCCCAGTCCTCACACAAACAATTCACTACCAAAGATATTTACATCAAATAAAATATGAATGTCACTTCACAGTCTTCTAACCAGAAACACACCTTTAAGAGAGTCCCTGAACATTGAAAAATTATGGCATATCCCATGTTGTGACAAAGTTCCTCCTACCTTGGTGGGTCTTGTGCTTATTGGCGGATTTGCTTGCCTTGGAGCTTCACGGCAGCACTCAGTTTGGCTGTTTTCGTGAACTTACAGTCCAGGTCAACTCCTCCTGTGTCTGACCAGGAGTTGGGAGGTTTGGGGGGAACCTGGGCCCGTCCTGTACTCTGCGTTCCAGCCCACGGCCCTGTGGAATGCAGCTATCTAGAGTGCCTCCTGGAAAAGCTGTGCGACAGCTACAACTCCCTGGGCTACTTCCCCATGGCCTCCTCCCAACACCTTCTTTATCCTCACTGTAGGACCTACCTCTTGGTGTCTGATAATGCTTGTACTCCTCAGTCCTCCAACAGTATGCGTTCTAACTCTCAGCTCCTAGTGCCTCTTGCTCCCAGCTCCTCCCAGGTGCACCACAAACCAAAGTGAGCTCCTTCTTAAACCCAGGTGCCCTGATTAGCCTGCCTTAATTGATTCTAGCAGCTTCTTGATTGGCTGCAGGTGTTCTAATCAGCCTGTCTGTCTTAACTGTCTACAGAAGGTTCCTGGTTGCTCTGGAACCTTCCTTGTTATCTTACCCAGGGAAAAGGGACCTACTTAACCTGGGGCTAATATATTTGCCTTCTATTACTCTCCTGTACCCATCTGGCCCAACCCTGTCACAATGTATAAAAATTACAAATTCTTAGTAAAATACAGTATGCTGCAGACTTTTGTTGAGGAAACCTGACTGAAGATGCAGATGCTTTGAGAAATGCAGAGTCACTGTTTACAAAATAAAACTGATTAATTACAGCTTCAAACACCCAATTCTTTAACAGCATAATAAAATTAATCAGTACTACTTACTATATGTGGAGAAAATTAACTGAATAAAAGTCAGTAGCTTACTTTATCCCTGAAGTATTTTGGGGACAAAGTTTAGTTCTCAAGATCTTTAATTGTTTTATTTCATTGTTACTCCAAGTAATTTGTACATAAAAACCAGCAGGCCTGTTCTGTGATCAGTACTAGCTGCCCATTCAATAAAATGGATCAAAATATAGTTAATATACAAAAAACAGCCTCTCCCCCGAGGAAAGGTCTATTGCTGCCTTATATCTGGCCATGTCAGTGGAAATCATCAAGAGTGGAACTGCAAACTAATTCAACTACTCTGTGTAGGATGAGAGACAGGGTCTTGTGTCACGAACTTGCATCTGTGAACCTCTTCCCTTCAACATACATACAAGTAAAATATATTACATCTTTCTGTAATAACCTGGAATCCGTATTTCCTTTTAGATGATGTTTGCATCTCTAATGCTTTTGCATTTATATGTTTCTTCTATTCCAAGCATTTAACCTAAATACAGTACATGGGCCTTAGTGGGTGGTATGGGTTGAGATTGTTTCTTCTGAGGGTGAGGGGCAGGTGTAAGGTTCCCATATGCCTTCTGTAATGAAGAACTACAAATGAAAATGTTAACAGGTTTTATTTCTATTAATTTCTTTAAATTTGATTTTAACATATTTCAACAGGCATTCACAAGGGCTAATTAAATACATAACTAGAGAAAGGCAGTTCCTATCCTCATTTCTCTCCATTATTTCAACAGAAATCCTTCCCTTTCCAACCTTTTTCAGCATTCTGTGTGTTCACAGCCTGGTTTACACTACAGCGTTAGGTTGAAGGAAGCTGCTTAAAGTCAAACTATTAATGTATGTATTTACACTACCAGGTCCTTTAAGTCAACCTAAGTTGCCTCTGACGTGGACTTCTGTAATCCACCTCTGCAAGGGGCGTAGTGCTTAGTTTGATTTTCATGGGCCAACTGTGAGGCAGCGCAGACACAGTGTTGTCTAATTAGACTTAATTGGCCTCCAGGTGGTATCTCCAATGCTCATCTGTGACCGCTCTGGAGATCATTCTCAACTCTGCTGCACTGCAGCCAGGTACACAGGAAACAGCCCCTCCCCTGCTAAAGCACCGGAACTTTTGATTACCCATTTCCTGTTTGATTAGTATTGGGAGCATACCAGCTTGAGCACAGCTGATCGTGGAGACTACACACCTAAAACGTGCCCCAGCCTGGTCTGTACAGGAGGTGGTGGATCTCATCACTATGTGGGAAGAAGAGTCTGTGCAAGCAAAGCTCTGATCCAGGAGAAGAAACGTTGATATCTATGTAAAGATCACTCATGGAATGGGGGAGAAGAGCTACATGCGGGACACACAACATTACTGTATGAAAATAAAAACTTCGCCAGGCGTACTAGATGAACAGTTCTGGTGCTGAACCCCACACATGCTGGTTCTACAACGAGCTGCATGTGATTCTTGTGGGGTGACCCTACAAGCACCCCCCCCACACACACAAGCAACATGGACACCTCACAGGTGTGAGAGTCTAGGGATAACAAGGAGAATGATATGGTGGAGGAGGAGGAGAATGGGAGACAGGCAAGTGGTGGCTCCATTCTCCCCAAGAACCAGGAAATATTTTTAACCCCAGAGCATTGCAGGTTGCAGGACATCATAGTGGCGGACCATGATGCCAGGGAAGGCACCTCTGGCACGTACACAATTACAATGAAAGTCTAGTTAAACTTAGGGGGTGCACACTTTCAATGGTATTGTATGTTTACTGTGAAGAAAAAGCGAGGTGCTGTGGTTCTCTGCTTACAAGAGGCTGCTCCAGCTACGCAGAGGGTTGCCCCCCAGAAAGATTGTTTATGTGGACTGAGATATCCATGGAGGATTCCCAGGCTCTCTAGGAAACTTTCATGGAGGTACTCTGCCATCCTTTGCAGAAGGTTTCTGGGCAGGGAGTCTTATTTCTTCCACCATGGTAGGACACTTTCCCCACACAACTCCTGAATTAATTCAGCTGGCATCGTTGTAGTACACAGCGACCGGGTTTATACCCAGCACTTGCAACATCTCCTTCCTTTCCACCTCTGTTACCCTCAGGAGACTAATATCACATAGGGTCACCTAGGGGAAAACAGGTGAAGTCCTCATTAAAAGTGCTCTTACATGGAAAAAAGGCATGTAGACCCATCCCGCCCCACGCACACGTTCCAGATTGCCAAACCACATGGCCACTAATGTGCCTTTACTGTGCTTGGCATGGATCACAAATAGTTTAAAGTGGCTGATGGGGATTTGAGCCCCACCTGAGAGATTCCACGATTTGGAAATGAAAATGTTTGTCCCTGCCCCCTTCATAAACAGCTTCCCATGGTTCTATGGGAAAGGGCTACTGTTTGACTAGCTACCTGGGCTCCTGACATAAGCCTGCCATAAAGCTTCATTAAAAAAGTGCAGTCACCCATGACCTGGGGGGGGTAATACTACCCATGACTGGAGCAGCAAAAAACAGTACAGTGAACAGTTATGGATTCTGATTATGTTATGGCTCGCACCTAGTCTAATAAGTTTTTTTTAAAAAAAATGGAAAAACAGCCTTGCTATGGAAACATTTTATTCATATACAATGGCTCCTTTATCTCCCCCTCCCCCGACAGCTGGAAATGTGTCCTTCAGCATGTCATCAACACCTGAAAGCAGACTTTTGGTGATTAGGAGAAGAACGAACATGGGAGGACATTTTCATTGAGATAATGAACGCCTCTGGAGCTGCTGACACAGAGCTGAAAGCATAGAGGATTTCACTGTCTGAGAAGTTAACAGGAAAGCATCCAACGAGTGTGGAGCACAGGATAAGATGCTTTGGATTATGAGGGACCAAGCAGACATGTTGAGGCATCTGGTTAAACTGCAGGAACAGAAGCAGGAGGGTGGAGTCCCTCTGCAGACCCTGGTGGACAGCCAGCCAGCATCGCCTAGTGTAAAATCACCCTCCCACAAGTGCTCCATGATGCGTGGGTAAAAAGCCCATTATCCCTTTCACTTAACTCGGGCGGGGAGGGTACAAGGAACAGAAGACACCCCTTCACAGACCTTTGATGATCTAGAATGTGGTGTTATGTTACACAACTGAAAATGTTTCTGCCCTTCCAACTTTACAACCCTTCCCCCCCCACCCCACCCCACCCCCAGGTTAGCTTTTCTCTCTTCTCCCTCCTTACTGATGTTTGTTAAATAAAGTAAATGGATTTGAGAAATAAATGTTCTTTATTGAGTAGAAGCACGGGGCTTGGCTTTACAAGTACAGTGATACAAACAAGGTGGAGGTTTGGGAAAAGCACAATGCACACAAGCAGCTCACATTACTCTAACAGCTTTTCAAAGCCTCATGGATATGCAGCGACCCTTGCTGTGCTCTTCTTATTGCCCTGGTGTCTGGCTGCTCAAAAATGGCTGCCATGTGATCAGTCTCAACTGCCCACCCTGGCAAAACCTTCCCCCCCTCAGATATTCTGGAGCATACAGCTATAACTATGGGGATGTTCTCCTCACTATGGTCCAGCCTTGTTAGTAAACTTCTCCAGTGCCCTTTCAAATCACCAAAGGCACATTCAACCACCATTCTGCACCTGATGAGCCTATAATTGAACTGTTCCTTACTGCTGTCCAGGCGGCCAGTGTATGGCTTCATGAGCCACAGGAACAAGGGGTAGGCTGGGTCCCCCAGGATAACTATAGCATCTCAACATCAATGTTAATTCTGTGGTCTGGAAAGTCCCAGATTGCAGCTTTAACAGACCCAAGTTCCTAAAGATGCACGTCATGAACCTTTCCCGACCAACCTATGCTGATGTCAGTGAAATGCCCCCTGTGATCCACCAGGGCTTGCAAGACCACTGAAAAGTATGCCAAAGAGTACATAAACCAAAAGGGAATGTGGTCTGGTGTCAAGATGGGGATATGCATGCTATTACCTCACTGCAATTAGGGAACCCCATGGTGGCAAAACCATCCATTATGTCCTGCAAATTTCCAAGACCCACTACCCTTTGCAGCAGAAGTCGATTAATGGCCCTGCACATTTGGAGCACAGCAACTCCCACAGCTGACTTGCCTACTCCAAATTGATTCCCCACTGCCCAGTAACTGTCTCGTGTTGCAAGCTTCCAAATACGGCGATCGCCACTCACTTCTCCACTGTCAGAGCAGCTCTCATTTTTGTGTTGCTGAACTGCAGGGCAGGGGAAAGCTCTGCACAAAGTTCCTGGAAGGTGGCCTTCTGCATTCAGAAGTTCTGCAGCCACTGCTCATGCCATATCCGCAAAAGATGCAGTCCCAGTCCATGCTTGTTTCACAGGACCAGAAACGGTGCTCAGAGTGCAGCTGCTCTGTGACTGCCAGCAGCAATTGTGAACTGTCCCCCACTCCAATGGCTTGCAGCACAACTGAGCAGGCTCCATGCTTCTGAGGCTATGGTGTACGCACAGTGGTTTTAAGGACTAAAACCACTGGATTCTTTGCCATGGATATGAGGGAGGGAGCACAGTGCATCATGGGATGCTGATGCAGTGTTCCTATTCTCCTCTGTTTTGGTCCCATAAGGCATTGTACAAACTTCCTAAAACACAGTGCGGCAAGTTGCACTTTGGGATAGGTACCCACGATGCACTGCTTTGTGCATTGATATAGGTGCTGCTAGTGAGGACGCACTCCATCGAGACAATGAGTATTATGTGGCACTGCAAAATTGACTTCATTAATTCAGAGGCTCGAGGTCAAATTAGATAGTCAACTTAATTTTGTAGTTGAGACAAGCCCTAGTTACTGAACTATGGAACAGTTTAATAGGTATTATGTCAGCCTCTTTAGTATTTACATTTGCAAATGTATAATCTGAAAGACAAACAGTCAGCCTTGCAGACACAACACTGTGCTTGATAAAGGGCACTGAATTGTACACCAAGAAAGAGTAGTTTAACTTTTGACAGCAATGACATGTCCAGAGGTAGAAAACAAGTTAGGCAACCTAATCTCAAAAGACAGATTCAAGTTGCACATCTTTAAGTAGTATTTCCAATAGCAGATATAAAATTACAAAAACCTGGTGATAAATTCAGCTATGAAGCCTATGAAAGTTCACCCTCACCTCAGAAAATAATTGCTATAATTCTTCACGCCTTCAAGTGCATTGCTATAGAAAGATTTTAATTTTAACCAGGAGCAACTTACTGCTGTCGTCTTCAACTCAGTTTGTTTCCGTATATGTTAAGGAGCAGATGTAACCATTGCATATTAAAGTTGTTACACCTGCAAAGATTTAGTAGGATGATTGACGAGTCCCTTATGCTACAGAAATTTTAAACAACAACACTTCCCTCTGCATGATAAGCTATTGCCATGATAAGGTTAAAGATCAAAGCTATATCTAATGCCTTTGATTAAGGTGATTGTAAAAAACAAAACAAAAACACCACACACCACAATTTCTAGGAAACTTCTCTCACCTCTTAGATGAAAATTTCAGCTTCTAAAGCCAAAAATGTATTTTATTTCTCTACCAAAATAGCAGTTCCCAAACACTGCAAAACATGGAAAAAAATGCAGAACTGAGCTGCATGCTCTTACATGGCCATGGGGGTGCCCACCACCTTGACTTTTCCCATGTGATCTAACCTCCATGGGAGAGGCACCAGAGGCCTTCCTTTAGGATAAGAGCTACTATATGTAGGCTAGAATTAGCCAGAATGTTTTATTCCTGGTACTTAACAGCTGCATATTAATCCCTTCAGAATTGCCAATTTATTAGTATATGAAAACCTCACCCATGTGTCTGGCTCTCTTGTGTCACAAACCTAACTATGTTTATAGAAAGAAAGCTAATTGTGTTACAGTAAACAGGTTTAATATGTTTTGCTCAAGTAGAAAAGTAAACAAACATCTGATTCAGAGAAGAACTGTGACAATATATTCTCATTACCTCCTGGAGAAGGACCCCTACTGTTCTACCAAATTTAAGCAGTAGTGGATTGCTCCAATACTTGTTTAACACTGCACTTCAACAATAATGTTTTCTCAATTTATATTGGTGAAAATTCTATTAAAGCCATTGGAGGCCTCACATTTTGGGGGAACAATAGGAGAAAATTACTGCTCTATAGCAATTGAAAATAGCAAGCAATGAAGTTAATAAGTATGTAGGTAGGCAACAAATATGTAGGTGCTCATTTCAATTCCATCAGTATGCTCAATGCCAGCAAATGCTTTTTGCCAAGCAAAACATAGTATTACTTAACCTCGTTTCTCTGTAGTAGTTCAGAATTGTCTGGTAAAGAGTTCCTCTCTCCGTGCTCTGAACCGATGTTTATTATGCCCTGTAGTTTACAGAGTTCTGTAACCAAACCTTCAGACCAAGAAAGCATACAAGCATGTATATTTTATGATTTCTAATGGCAGATGAAAAAAATCTCAGTATACTGTTGTGTATTACCATGTGGAGACTATAATTGGCAGTTATGTAAAGTCTGGGCACAGGGCAGCTTCTCAATTCCCTCCCGATACTCAATTTCAAGATGGCAAGTCATTTGTGACTTATTATTGTGCTCTCGTATGTACTGAAAAAATTGCACTTATTTCAGCCCTTCTGAACTTCGGGGTTTTTTTCCCCCAATACTGTGACTGATGTTGCTCAATAAGTCCCAAGAAGTGATTCTAAAAGAATTAGGAAAATTGGCTTTATTCATCAAAATATGTTTGCCTTTCCACACAGTGGAGCGTATCCATAAGACAATCTTTTCCGTTGATTTGGCAAAAGTTAAAACAAACAATAATTAAACTGCATTTTGAAAACCTTACAAATAACTATTTTTGCAACCCAAATCCCAATTTTGATTATTGCACCATTGGCGGGGGGAGGTAGTGTTACTAAATGGGTAAGAATTAAACTTCTATTACTTTCAAATAAGCAAAAATAGTGACATGTTTAGATTTTCTGATTCTTGAACAATTGTAAGAAAGGGAAGTTAACTCAGCTTTTCAACTTTAGTACAAACCACCAAAATTACAAGTTCAGGTAGAAAAAGAAAACATTTTAAAAAAAGTGTTATATTCTATTTTACCAAGAAGATCATAGCCTGCTATAATTGAGAAGAATAGGTTAAAGAGTTATTAACTTCTGAAGTCAAAGTAATATTAAAAACATCCTATTTCAGTAAGACTAGCAGATACCCTACATAGTCCATTTCTTTTAGTCAGCAGCAACTTCAAAACAGTAGATTATACACAACTGTTTGTCTATGAGGCCAGCCATCAACTCAGGTAATTTTAAGTAGTTAAGGTTACAGAAGCCTGATTTTAAATTGGAGCAGTAACTTGGTAGTTACTATGCTTTTATTTTAGGAGCTTACATTTCAAAAGATAAAATGAGTGAAACATCTAAGTCTGTGATTAACGGCACAGAAATTAAATCCGAAGCCGAACAAAAGTCTACCTAAGTACAAGATATATTACTAACAAATGTGCTACTGAGAACACCATTCATGTTTTAGTTGTATGAGCTAGAACAGCACCTTTGAAAACATGTGGGGAGACACACACTAAAACTACTGTACCAGGAAACAGGATTAGAAATAGATGTGACCCTGGTTATCAATAAAAAAATATACCAAAGGGTGAGCCCTAGGTATTAATTCTGGTTAATTTACTTTGTCATCAAACTTCAGACCCACAGTTAAGTACATTAGTTAAAGATCAAACTTTAACAGAAAAGGGAATAACTGTCATGATGTTTGAGGACAGTATATAGTTAGAAGTTGATTAAACTTCCATCAGTAATTAAAAAAAAATTAAGCACATATTTAACAGAGATACTTATTCACAGTATCAGAAAACTTGATTTACACTACGATTTCCCTTCTCAAATAATTTTACCTTAAGTTAATTGGAAACTTTTTACAAAAAAAAAGATTCCTTCAGATAAGATTGTCTAGTGTTTCGCTCATGGGATTTTTTTTGGCGTAAACTTTGCATTGTTTTAGAGTATCAAGCTACAAAACCATGGTATTTGCATTTTGCAATTGAGATTATGTGCATCAACTATCAAACAACACCTTGTTAGTCCTTAAATTTAAAGCCAGAAATTATTTCCTAGCACACTGAAAATCAACCAGCTATGCCAATCTAACATTTGTAACTTAGATATGGAACAATGAATGTAATGAAGCAAATACCAGTATAGCCTTCCGATGATTTCAGCAATGAGATCAAGATGCATACTCGATTTTCATTTTTAAAAGTTAACTAGTGAATTGATTTGGTAATAAACCTGGAATACTACTACTTGTGAATTTTGTACCATATTACCTCAGCATATTTTATGAATATTTTAAAGTAATCTACCCATCATAAAGCAGTTTACCATTCAGACACTTCCTCGGAATAATAGCCAAATTTACACTATACTTTCTTCTTTAATATTCAGGCAATAGACATTTCTGAAAATACTAGTGACCATTTAAAACAAATTATTTTTCAGTTTACTGTTGCTAATTGACTTTGACGCTTAGAAATCAATTTTTTCAATCACAGATTATAATTGCAGAAAATTCTGCTTTAGGCAATTTTGCATAAAACTGATTTTAAGAGCTACTTTCAATTTCTGAAGTTACTTACAAAGGTGTACATGACTTCCTGTGGGAAAGCTTAGTTTGCAGACCACTTCTTAAAGAAAATTATTATGTTCATATTTGTTCTATTTAGTTTTGCTGGCATACTGGACAGCTCCTAGAGAACAATTTTTTTGTAGAATAAGTAAGGCTATTTTGAGATAAACGATGCACATGCAGTTGAATCTATTCTTACTATATATTAATACATAACCCAACTATGGACTGTTTGCAGCATAAACTGACAGGCGTGTACGCTCAATAATCCCAAAGCAACACTTCACATAGCAGTGGCAACATGAAAAATCTGGAATCAAGACTAAATGTCCTATGCATATAGATTTAAACAATTCTTCTCATTCTGCTAATAGGATGTTGTTTTGCTGAGTAATTTATTCTCTGATTTTGTAACCCCAGTCCTCGTTAACTCCACTGATCACACACTGTACAATTCAGATTCTCTCACAGCAGCCTGCACAGTAGGTAACAATAAAAAAAAAAAAAAAACATAGTTCACTAGACACAAGAGCAAGCCCAATTAGGAATGTAAACAAAAAAAAAACATTAGAAGTGGATCAAGAACAATAAACCTTTTAGAAACTGCAGTAATTAACTTAAATGGTCATCATCAATAATCCAATAGAAGTAAAACAGGAAAAATATCGTGATACCGTTTATTTGAACTAAAATTACAGTGTTTGACAATCCTATATTATCTGCTCACTAAAAGTGTATGTTTTCCTTCTAAAGCCCACTCTTTAAACAATTTGGGTATTTAAGGGAACTTCACGACATCCGTCTGCTAAAACGCGAAGCGAAGAATCACAATGTGCATTGTTCTCGGGGCCATTTTTTTTTTTTTCCTTCTTACTTTACACAAACTCGTCAGGCTTCCTTCTCCTAGCAGAAATGTACATCACTATTAAGATCAATTGAAAGCGACAACATCAAACCCACAAGTGTCAACAGATCGGGACAACGCGTCACGTCCCAAGCACACCCCAGAGAGAAGACCCGGCTTCCTCCCCAGCCCTAGGACCAGAGGCATCCTACTGCGAGAGATCACAACAGGCTCCAGAGCTGAAGTCATCCCTTCGCCCCTCCTGGGCAGCGTCTGGACGGAGATTTCCCGTCCCTGGCAGGTGCGTCGCCCCCCACCGGAGTGCGATGTGCCAAGGCACCAGCCGCCCTCTCTCCGCCTCCCGGTCCACGCGTGCTGGGGATCGCGTCTCGCCGGGAGATGGCGACCCAGCCGCCAAACCCCCCAGAGCGAGCGGCGCTTGGCCCCGGGAGCAACTTTCACCTGGCAGCCGCGGAGCGGTGGCCGGCGTCCCGGGCAGGCAACCGAAGGAGCCGGAGATGCCAGGCTCCGCACCTGGCTGCCAGCCGCCGACAGGAGCCCGCCCCGCCGGGACTCAGCCCGCGCCGCACGGAGCAAGCGAGCCCCCGTCCCCAACTCAGGGCCGCCCCTTCCCACGCCTCGGGGGTCCCGCCCGCAGCCCCCGTGCCGCCCACCTTGGTTCACCAGCCGCAGCGCATGGGTGAAGGACGGGTCCAGCGAGTCCTTCTCCGCCATCAGCTCGGGCAGGTACTTCTCGTCCATCTCCGCTTCCCGCGCGCCAGGGGGACCTGCACACAGGGCAGGCGGCGGCAGCACCGGCGCCAGGCGGAGTCCGAGACGTCGTAAATCCTCTCAGGCAGCGGCGAGGCAACGCCTCCCTCCGGCCCCCTCCTGCCCCGGGCTCCGGGAGCGCATCCAACGGGCGCCACAGACCCACCACGGCCGCCCTACAAGACGGGGACCCCCTCCTCCCCCACCCGCCGAAGCCCGCCTTTGCTGCGGAGGAAAGGGGCAGCCACGGGGATGAGGAACCTGCGCGCACAACCGTTATCCAAGGCGGCCTCCGCTGAGGCTGCAACACCTGCAGCGGCTCCGCGCCGACTCAGCGGTAGAGGCTGGGAGCAGCAGGTTTAAATAGCGCCCGCTAGGCCACGCCCATCGCCAAGCAAAGGCCTCGCCCAACGTCCTTTCAAACCACGCCCCCGTGCGGTTTAGCCGCGCCCCTACGATCCTCCCAGCGGGCGGTGCCGTTTAGCCTCCTCAACAATCGTCCTGCCCTTCTCTTAAGATGCCTCACATTGGGTAGGCTCGCCTGTCAGTCAGCTACGTTCTGCGGCTTCTGATTGGCTGATTCTCTTCAGCGCCAGCTTGTTTGGGTCGGATCTCCAGGCGGCCCGGCAGCGGGAGCGCGGGCGGGCGGGGGTAACCGTTAGAGGCTCTGCTCCTTCCCCCTGAGCGCACCTGAGGCGGTGCTGGTGGGAACAGCACCTCAGCCTGCCCTCCGTACCCAGGGCTCCAGGCAGGGGCTGGATGAGTGTGAGGGGATCATGTAAATGCGGGAGGGTTTAAATGCCTCATCCAAACACACGGCAAAATCTTTCTCCACCCTGCAGATCCCGCCCCCCGGCCCCTCCAGTCACCTCCATATGCACACACCCCCCTAGCTAGGAGGGTGGTCTCCAGCTAACCCTCCCTCCCAGATGCAGAAATCCCAGCCCAATATCACTTATGCCTCAAAGTCTCACCACCTGACATTTCCCAAAATCCCATTATTTTAAAAAAAGAATTGGGGGATCTGTAGCTATCCCCACTCACTCATCCTTCCCCACTAGTGCACCGTCTTGTTGTCAACCATCCTGATTGTATCAGGAGTCTCACAATATTTGAAATTTAATTTAAAATCCCAGCTACTGAAGACAAGTGGTTGTGGGAATCACAGCTTTCATTAGGTTTCAGAGTAGCAGCCGTGTTAGTCTGTATTCGCAAAAGGAAAAGGAGTACTTGTGGCACCTTAGCGTCTCTAAAGTGCCACAAGTACTCCTTTTCTTTTTACAGCTTTCATTAGAAAATGCTTCTAGCTTTCATGGTTGCAAAGAAAAGATTAAACGTATGACCTGAGTGCACCCTAAAAGCTCAGAAACCAAAATGCCAATTAAAAAAGCAATTTTTTTTAATCTCATGATCTTTTGGGTACTTATGATATTTTTTTAAACACTTGTGGTTGGCTATATTGAAATGCCCTACTAACATTCAGCTCTCTTGCCATACTTAATATTGAGCACTCACATGTTTCTCCAAACTGAGATTTAAAGCTCTTTACAAAGGTTCGCTAAATAATCCTCAGAACAGACCTATGATGTAGGAAGATAGCTTAGTATCAGTGTACAGATGGGGAAACATAGGATAAATAAGTTGGTCAAGATCACCTAGAAAGCCTGTCACTCTTTCCACATTTTTTCTGTTGGTAAACATATTAGAAGATTTTGACATTGTGTGGCTTCCTGGTTGGCCTTCAGAAATTTCACCAATGAATCATTGTTGATAACCTAAGAGGAGAGAGAAAAAAAATCTGCTCCCCAGAGGACATGAGAAAAATAGACAACTCATTTCACTAAAGCCTTTACAACAAACTGCCATAATGCTAGCGGAATATTTTAATTTCAAAGTTTATGTTTATTGAAAAAAATCAATATAGATGCCAGCAAGTGATCAACATTTCAAAGATCTGTGAAAAAATACAAAATATGCAGTGATAATCAGATAACTTTATATTTATATAGTGCATTTCATCCAAAAGTGTTTTGCAAAATAAATACAGACGTGTATAATATTAATACAAAAAGAGAGAGACTAATATTAATATTATGGTTGAGAAACCATGCACTCAAAAACAAAGAAGTGCAGAATTAAGACTGAACTCTGAGCATTTCATACGTTCTTTTTTGTATTGAATATAAAGAGATTATGTTTGAAAGCATAAGCATCAAATATTACAACATATAATACAAACTGGATTTCTTATGAACCTTTTTACATGGTACTTTATTGTATAAAACACGGTATGTATTGGATATTGTATTGTATTGTATAAAGTCATCAAACTTAGCTTGACTACATTCCTTATATGATTTACAGAATAAACCCGATTCAAAGCTATTTAGTTCAAGAACCCCAGAAGCAATCTATACTGGGCTAAACAGTTCCAAAAGCAACCCATCATTAAGAAAGGACTCAGATCCAACCAAAAAGAAATTTTGAACTTGCTGTTAAGGTAGTTCCACTTTGGGACAGTTGTCCCCATATGTATACCTAAGTTTACCAGACTGATTTTAGTTAAACTTGGCTTAATACTCAGATCTTTTAATGAGATCTATTTGTATATGGCTTGTTTTATAAAGATAACATTTCTATAGTTATGAATATGTGAAGTCAGCAAATGAATTTAGAATTGGGGCAACCTTAACAAAAACTACTTTAAACGAACCAGAAAAATTCTAATACATATACAATTAAGTTGTTCAGAGTTTCTAGTTGTTGAGGAAGACCAAATAGCAAGGTTTGATGGGCAGACACAGTACCTGGGATAGCTACAGCAAAGAGATCAATCCCTAAAAGTGTGGCGTTCTCAGGGTTCAGAGAAGAGACGGGGAAGTGTCTGTTCTAGGAGCAGGGCTGAGAAAGGAAGAGCAGCCCAGTAAATATTAGTATTACTACCCCCAAGACGTCAGAGAACATGAGTCAGATTCAAAAAAATAGCATTACTTTTCCTCTGCCTTCTGATTTGAGTCTTAGTTGTTAAGAAACTCCCCTCCATTTTGTGCATGATTGTGGGATTAAATTTTGAAACCAAAGCAATCATATGAACAGATGAACCTCCTGTTCAGATGGCAATTCTACTTACCCTCTTAACTCCTGGGGTCAAAGGGAAAGAAAAACATTCTATACATCTTCTTGTATTATCCCATCTTCCCTCTTGTCTTCTGCCCCACAAGCATTCTCCCTCCACATTCTACCAGTCTTTAGTCCCCCATGTTTACCCCACATTCTCACACCTTCCCTATGTCCCTGTTCTGTACACCAGCTTAGTATTTTACCTGCCCCCAGCTTGTCCCCCTCACAATTTTCCTAACCGCATTCATAGAAACATAGAATATCAGGGTTGGAAGGGACCTCAGGAGGCCATCTAATCCAACCCCCTGCTCAAAGCAGGAGCTAATCCCCAACTAAATCATCCCAGCCAGGGCTTTGTCAAGCCTGACCTTAAAAACCTCTAAGGATAGAGATTCCATCACCTCCCTAGGTAACCCATTCCACTGTTTCACCACCCTCCTTGTGAAAACGTTTTTCCTAATATCCAACCTAAACCTCCCCCACTGCAACTTGAGACCATTACTCCTTGTTCTATCAAATGGTACCACTGAGAACAGTCTAGATCCATCCTCTTTCGAACCCCCTTTCAGGTAGTTGAAAGCAGCTATCAAATCCCCCCTCATTCTTCTCTTCTGCAGTCTAAATAATCCCAGTTCCCTCAGCCTCTCCTCATAAGTCATGTGCTCCAGCCCCCTAAGCATTTTTATTGCCCTTCGCTGGACATTTTCCAATTTTTCCACATCCTTCTTATAGTGTGGGGCCCAAAACTGGACACAGTACTCTAGATGAGACCTCACCAATGCCAGATAGAGGGGAATGATCACGTCCCTCTATCTGCTGGCAATGCTCCTACTTATACCGCTCAAAATTCTATTAGCCTTCTTGGCAACAAGGGCACACTGCTGACTCATATCCTGCTTCTCATCCACCGTAACCCCTAGGTCCTTTTCTGCAGAACTGCTGCCTAGCCACTCGGTTCCTAGTCTGTAGCGGTGCATGGGATTCTTTTGTCCTAAGTGCAGGACTCTGCACTTGTCCTTGTTGAACCTCATCAGATTTCTTTTGGCCCAATCCTCTAATTTGTCTAGATCCGTCTGTATCCTATCCCTACCCTTCAGCGCATCTACCACTCCTCCCAGTTTAGTGTCATCTGCAAACTTGCTGAGGATGCAATCCACGCCATCCTCCCGATCATTAATGAAGATATTGAACAACACCGGCTCTAGGACCAACCCTCGGGGCACTCCGCTTGATACCAGCTGCCAACTACACATGGAGCCATTGATCACTACCCGTTGAGCCTGACGATCTAGCAAGCTTTCTATCCACTTTATAGTCCATTCATCCAGCCCATACTACTTTAACTTGCTGGCAAGAATACTGTGGGAGACCGTATCACAAGTTTTGCTAAAGTCAAGGAATAAAACCTCCACTGCTTTCCCCTCATCCGCAGATCTAGTTATCTTGTCATAGAAGGCAATTAGATTAGTCAGGCATGATTTTCCCTTGGTGAATCCATGCTGACTGTTCCTGATCACTTTCCTCTCCTCAAAGTGCTTCAGAATTGATTCCTTGAGGACCTGCTTCATGATTTTTCCAGGGACTGATCTCAGACTGACTGGCCTGTAGTTCCCCGGATCCTCCTTCTTCCCTGTTTTAAAGATGGGCATTACATTACCCTTTTTCCAGTCATCAGGGACCTCACCTGATCACCATGAGTTTTCAAAGATAATGGTCAATGGCTCTCCAATGACAGGAATTGGCGGCTGTGATTGCAGAGCCATTGGCCATTATCTTTGAAAGCTCGTGGCGAACGGGGGAAGTCCCGGATGACTGGAAAAATGCTAATGTAGTGCCAATCTTTAAAAAAGGGAAGAAGGAGGATCCTGGGAACTACAGGCCAGTCAGCCTTACCTCAGTCCCCGGAAAAATCATGGAGCAGGTCCTCAAAGAATCAATCCTGAAGCACTTACATGAGAGGAAAGTGATCAGGAACAGTCAGCATGGATTCACCAAGGGAAGGTCATGCCTGACTAATCTAATCACCTTCTATGATGAGATTATTGGTTCTGTGGATGCAGGGAAAGTAGTGGATGTATTGTTTCTTGACTTTAGCAAAGCTTTTGACATGGTCTCCCACAGTATTCTTGTCAGCAAGTTAAAGTATGGGCTGGATGAATGCACTATAAGGTGGGTAGAAAGTTGGCTAGATTGTCGGGCTCAACGGGTAGTGATCAATGGTTCCATGTCTAGTTGGCAGCCGGTGTCAAGTGGAGTGCCCCAGGGGTCGGTCCTGGGGCTGGTTTTGTTCAATATCTTCATAAATGATCTGGAGGATGGTGTGGATTGCACTCTCAGCAAATTTGCGGATAATACTAAACTGGGAGGAGTGGTAGATACGCTGGAGGGCAGGGATAGGATACAGAGGGACATAGACAAATTGGAGGATTGGGCCAAAAGAAATCTGATGAGGTTCAATAAGGATAAGTGCAGGGTCCTGCACTTAGGACGGAAGAACCCAATGCACAGCTACAGACTAGGGACCGAATGGCTAGGCAGCAGTTCTGCGGAAAAGGACCTAGGGGTGACAGTGGATGAGAAGCTGGATATGACTCAGCAGCGTGCCCTTGTTGCCAAGAAGGCCAATGGCATTTTGGGATGTATAAGTAGGGGCATAGCGAGCAGATCGAGGGACGTGATCGTCCCCCTCTATTTGACATTGGTGAGGCCTCATCTGGAGTACTGTGTCCAGATTTGGGCCCCACGCTACAAGAAGGATGTGGAAAAATTGGAAAGAGTCCAGCGAAGGGCAACAAAAATGATTAGGGGTCTGGAACACATGACTTATGAGGAGAGGCTGAGGGAACTGGGATTGTTTAGTCTGCAGAAGAGAAGAATGAGGGGAGATTTGATAGCTGCTTTCAACTACCTGAGAGGTGGTTCCAGAGAGGATCGTTCTAGACTATTCTCAGTGGTAGAAAAGGACAGGACAAGGAGTAATGGTCTCAAGTTGCAGTGGGGGAGGTTTAGGTTGGATATTAGGAAAAACTTTTTCACTAGGAGGGTGGTGAAACACTGGAATGCGTTACCTAGGGAGGTGGTAGAATCTCCTTCCTTAGAAGTTTTTAAGGTCAGGCTTGACAAAGCCCTGGCTAGGATGATTTAATTGGGGATTGGTCCTGCTTTGAGCAGGGGGTTGGACTAGATGACCTCTTGAGGTCCCTTCCAACCCTGATATTCTATGATTCTATGATCTGCCAACTCCTTTAGCACTCTCAGATGCAGTGCATCCGGCCCTCTGGACTTGTGCTCATCCAGCTTTTTCTAAATAGTCTCGAACCACTTCTTTCTCCACAGAGGGCTGGTCACCTCCTCCCCATGCTGTGCTGCCCAGTGCAGTAGTCTGGGAGCTGACCTTGTTCGTGAAGACAGAGGTGAAAAAAGCATTGAGTACATTAGCTTTTTCCACATCCTCTGTCACTAGGTTGCCTCCCTCATTCAGTAAGGGGCCCACGCTTTCGCTGACCTTCTTCTTGTTGTTAACATACCTGTAGAAACCCTTCTTGTTACTTTTAACATCTCTTCTGAGCTGCAACTCCAAGTGTGATTTGCCTGAGCAATATTTTTATACTCCTCCCTGGTCATTTGTCCAATCTTCCACTTCTTGTAAGCTTCAAGAACATTGCCATGTTCTTGTCTATCTTCCTTGGGTGCTCTTTGACTTCACTCTCACCGAAAACAATGGGAGATGTGGGAACAGTGACGATCTATCCTGACAGCAGGTTGTGGCTTCAGTCCTGTTGGAAAAGATGGAAAATGATGCCCATTTTGAATCTGAGCAATGATTCGTGAAAACAGTGTGGATGATCATAAGAAGCCAAAAAACACCACAGGAAAAATAGTGAGACTTGCAAGAAAATTTGGAAAAGATGGCAATTCTGAGGTTTGCAACCATGAAGCAAACTAGTGGTGTTGGGAGAGCCCCAGGGAAACCACTGAAGAGCAGGTAGTGCAACCAGTTCTACCACTCCTTTCTTTTGGGATACAAGTGTGCTAATTTTATTCTTTCCAACGTGCAATGTATGGCAGAGGATAAACCTCCCACAAAAGAAGGGACAAGATTTCTACAGAATTTAGATGCTCCAGTTTCTGCTCTGAATTAAACATATAAGCAGTGCAATGAGTGCAAAGCTGATTTCATGAGTGCTTCTATTCTCATCAAGCAGAGCATGGTGTTCCTGACAGTTTGTGCTGCCTTTGTGTTCCGTGGCACAAAAGGGTGCAACACAGAACCAATGAACAGGGTTGCACTCGTGTTTAAAAGGCATCTTTTAAAAAGTGGAAGTCAAATCCGAGTGAGGTAATAGAAAGGAGCATAAACACTGCCAATTTAAATGTAAAAATCTAATAAGAAAAGCCAAAAAGGAGTTTGAAGAACAGCTAGCCAAAAACTCAAAAGGTAATAACAATTTTTTTTAAGTACATCAGAAGCAGGAAGCCTGCTAGACAACCAGTGGGCCCCTTGGATGATCGAGATAAAAAAGGAGCACGTAAAGATGATACAGTCATCGCAAGGAAACTAAATGAATTATTTGCTTCAGTCTTCCTGGCTGAGGATGTTAGGGAGATTCCCAACCCTGAGCCGTTTTTTGTAGGTGACAAATCTGAGGAATTGTCACAAATTGAAGTACCACTAGAGGAGGTATTGGAATTAATTGAGAAACTTAACAGTAACAAGTCACCGGGACCAGATGGCATTCACCCAAGAGTTCTGAAAGAACTCAAATGTGAAATTGTGGAACTATTAACTATGGTTTGTAACCTGTCCTTTAAATCAGCTTCTGTACCCAATGACTGGAAGAGAGCTAATGTAACGCCAATATTTAAGAAGGGCCCTAGAGGTGATCCTGGCAATTACAGACCGGTAAGTCTAACGTCAGTACCAGGCAAATTAGTTGAAACAATAGTAAAGAATAAAATTGTCAGACGCATAGAAGAGCATAAATTCTTGCACAAAAGTCAACATGGTTTCTGTAAAGGGAGATCATGTCTTACTAATCTATTAGAGTTCTTTGAGGGGGTCAGCAAACATGTGGACAAGGGGGATTCAGGGGACAAAGTGTACTTAGATTTCCAGAAAGCCTTTGATAAGGTCCCTCACCAAAGGCTCTTACATAAATTAAGTTGTCATGGGATAAGAGGGAAGATCCTTTCATGGATTGAGAACTGGTTAAAAGACAGGGAACAAAGGGTAGGAATAAATGGTAAAATTTCAGAATGGAGAAGGGTAACTAATGGTGTTCCCCAAGGGTGAGTCCTAGGACCAATCCTGTTCAACTTATTCATAAGTGATCTGGAGAAAGGGGTAAATAGTGAGGTGGCAAAGTTTGCAGACGATACTAAACTGCTCAAGACAGTTAAGACCAAAGCAGACTGTGAAGAACTTCAAAAAGATCTCACAAAACTAAGTGATTGGGAAACAAAATGGCAAATGAAATTTAATGTGGATAAATGTAAAGTAATGCACATTGGAAAAAATAACCCCCACTACACATACAATATGATGGGGGCTAATTTAGCTACAAGTAATCAGGAGAAAGATCTTGGAGTCATCGTGGATAATTCTCTGAAGATGTCCACGCAGTGTGCAGCGGCAGTCAAAAAAGCAAATGGGATGTTAGGAATCATTAAAAAAGGGATAGAGAATGAGACAGAGAATATCTTATTGCCCTTATATAAATCCATGGTATGCCCACATCTTGAATACTGCGTAAAGATGTGGTCACTTCATCTCAAAAAAGATATACTGGCATTAGAAAAGGTTCAGAAAAGGGCAACTAAAATGATTAGGGGTTTGGAATGGGTTCCATATGAGGAGAGATTAAAGAGGCCAGGACTTTTCAGCTTAGAAAAGAGGAGACTATGGGGGGATATGATAGAGGTATATAAAATCATGAGTGATGTGGAAAAAGTGAATAAGGAAAAGTTATTTACTTGTTCCCATAATATAAGAACTAGGGGCCACCAAATGAAATTAATGAGTAGCAGCTTTAAATCAAATGACCAGGGAAGAGTATAAAAATATTGCTCAGGCATGCAGGAGTGAAATTAGGAAGGCCAAATCACACCTGGAGTTGCAGCTAGCAAGAGAGGTTAAGAGTAACAAGAAGGGTTTCTTCAGGTATGTTAGCAACAATAAGAAAGTCAAGGAAAGTGTGGGCCTCTTACTGAATGAGGTAGGCAACCTAGTGACAGAGGATGCGGAAAAAGCTAATGTACTCAATGCTTTTCTCACCTCCGTCTTCACGAACAAGGTCAGCTCCCAGACTACTGCACTGGGCAGCACAGCATGGGAAGGAGGTGACCAGCCCTCTATGGAGAAAGAAGTGGTTCAGAACTATTTAGAAAAGCTGTACGAGCACAAGTCCATGGGGCCGGATGCGCTGCATCCGAGAGTGCAAAAGGAGTTGGCAGATGTGATTGCAGAGTCACTGGCCATTATTTTTGAAAATTCATGGCGATTGGGGGAGGTCCCAGACGACTGGAAAAAGGCTCATGTAGTGCCCATCTTTAAAAACGGGAAGAAGGAGGATCCTGGGAACTGCAGGCCAGTCAGCCTCACCTCAGTCCCTGGAAAAATCATGGAGCAGGTCCTCAAGGAATCAATTCTGAAACACAAGTTTCCGCTTCTTGTAAGCTTCATTTTTGTGTTTGAGCTCACCAAAGATTTCTCTGTTAAGCCAAGCTGGTTGCCTGCCATGTTTACTATTCTTTCTGCACATCGGGATGGTTTGTTCCTGCACCCTCAATAAGGCTCCTTTAAAATACAGCCAGCTCTCTTGGACTCCTTTCCCTCTCAAAAAGAAAAGGAGTACTTGTGGCACCTTAGAGACTAACCAATTTATTTGTCTCTAAGGTGCCACAAGTACTCCTTTTCTTTTTGCGAATACAGACTAACACGGCTGTTACTCTGAAACCTTTCCCTCTCCAACTCCCTCTGTCTGCCTGTCCTCTGTTCGCCACTCACTCGGTTCGTAACTGGCTGTTTTTTTATAAGGCTGCTGGCTCGAAGCAATTGGCCTGGTTCAAAGCCTTCTCTCCAGTCAATCACTCAAGGCCCACCAGGAACAAAGCACTCCCAGTTCACACTTTTCAAACAAACAACCAAACTGTTAAACAGTCCCTGCAACTAACTCCAGTCAAACAAATGGTCACAGCAGACAGACAGTGGGATAGTCACCCTACCAGCTCACAACACAGCCCTGGCATAAATATAAAGGGAAGGGTAAACACCTTTAAATCCCTCCTGGCCAGAAGAAAAACCCTTTCACCTGTAAAGGGTTAAGAAGCTAAGATAACCTCGCTGGCACCTGACCAAAGTGACCAATGTGGAGACAAGATACTTTCAAAGCTGGAGGGAGGGCGGGGGGAAACAAAGGGTCCTCTCTTTCTGCGTGATGCTTTTGCTGGGACCAGAGCAGGAATGTAGTTCAGAACTCCTGTAAAGAGTTAGTAAGCAATCTAGTTAGATATGCGTTAGATTCTGTTTTGTTTAAATGGCTGATAAAATAAGTTGTGCTGAATGGAATGTATATTCCTGTTTTTGCGTCTTTTTGTAACTTAAGGTTTTGCCTAGAGGGATTCTCTATGTTTTGAATCTGATTACCCTGTAAGGTATTTACCATCCTGATTTTACAGAGGTGATTCTTTTACTTTTTCTTTAATTAAAATTCTTCTTTTAAGAACCTGATTGCTTTTTCATGGATCTTAAGATCCAAGGGTTTGGGTCTGTGTTCACCTATGCAAATTGGTGAGGATTTTTATCAAGCCTTCCCCAGGAAACGGGTTGTAGGGCTTGGGGGAATATTTGTGGGGGGAGATGTTTCCAAGTGGGCACTTCCCCTGTTATTTTTGTTAGACACTTTAGTGGTGGCAGCATAAGGTCCAGGGAGAAAAGGTAAAACAGTTTGTACCTTGGGGAAGTTTTAACCTAAGCTGGTAAAAATAAGCTTAGGGGGTCTTTCATGCATGTCCCCACATCTGTCCCTAGAATTCAGAGTGTGGAAGGAACCTTGACAGCCCCCAAATGCAGCACTCACTGTAGCTCTTCTCGGATGGTTCACCTTCACTTCTCTGAATCCATGATTACTATGTCAATTTCTCTTTGTGCTCCCAAGACCACTCTCTCAATGTACAGCTGCATAGTACAGGATCCCATGGCACTTACCATTAAGATGGGTGAATGCTTTTTTGATTGGTATTCTTTTACTACTTAGAAATATAATTGGAAGGGGTTTTGTTGTTGTTTGTTGTTTCATCCCTTTACTATCGCTGGGAAATCCCATCAGTTAAGTTTGAATACACGCTTTTTGTAAGCATTCCTGTTACTTGTTTTTTTTTCCTTGTCCTTGCCAGTTTATACTGCTTTTAATCTTGTAAGATTTTAAACAGTACTAGAATCAGGTATGGTAAGGGAGGCTGTATATTTAACACAGCTAGCCAGGCATTTGTAACTTTAAAACCATAACATTTTGAACTATTTATGCAATAGCTGTGTTACCCGTTCCTGCAACATTACCTGTTATTGTGGCAACCCATCTCTTCAATAAACTATCCAGGATACAAATATCATCCTTTACCTTCTACACTGAGACAGATGATGAAGAGTCTGAAATATCCAAATAATTTTAAACATGTAATAATTTATATGTTCAAATGAATGGTTCTGTATTAATGACATTAAAAGTTCAAATGTAGCCTAAAATATAGGTTTAGTAAAAATAAGCTTTAATAAAAACTAAGACTAACAGAAATGTTTGGAAAAAATTGATGGTATTTAACTAAAATTCTCTTGCAGAGCATGCAATACAAACATTGGATTGCAACTAGTGCAATGAAATCTAGTGGTGAAATTAGATTGGCAACAAAATGGAAATTGCCTCATCTATTTTCATTATCCAAAGCAGAAATGCCCAAATAAATAATCTGAATATTATTTATCTAATGCTAACAATATGATAATTTATGTTGTATACAAAAGTACAGGGATTGGTCCTGCTTTGAGCAGGGGGTTGGACTAGATGACCTCCTGAGATCCCTTCCAACCCTGATATTCTAGGATTCCATTATTTCCTCCCCTCAAAACCTAGAGAAAAATATTTTTTTAAAATTATTTCAGTTATAAACGTGTATTTTTGTAATACAGGTAAGGAAGTTTGTGTGGGCGGGTGGGAAGCCAGATTAATCATTGGTGTAAGAGTTGCATTGCACCTGAATTTGGGCCTGATTTTCTTTTGACCTAACCTATAATGGATGTAAAGAGCAATTGTTATAAGAGAGACTTTATACACGCCATCTCTAACAAAGCTCTGCCTTAATCATCATGGAATTTTTTTTTATCCATCATTAATAATTACCAAGATGTGTGTAAATTGAACTTTTCTTCAATACAATTGCTTTGGACTCACTGCCTGACTCATTTGGTGATGCCACGCTACAGAGAGAGTAAAATCTGTCAGTGTCAGGGTGGTGAACAAATAGTTACCATCCAGACCAGTACTGCAAATGGGAAGAGGTTTTAGGGGACAACCTGGGAATATGGTTCTTTAGAAATTTGTATAAACATACATTAAATATGCAAAAATTCTTTACTATTTAGAGCTAGGTATGAAAATGTGCCAGACTGCTCAGCAATAGTGAGTGAACTTCACAAACATAAGAACATAAGAATGGCTATACTGGGTCAGACCAAAGGTCCATTCAGCCCAGTATCCTGTCTACTGACAGTGGCCAATGCCAGGTGCCCCAGAGGGAGTGAACTTAACTGGTAATGATCTAGTGATCTCTCTCCTGCCATCCATCTCCGCCCTCTGACAAACAGAGTCTAGGGACACCATTGCTTACCTATCCTGGCTAATAACCATAAATGGACTTAACCACCATGAATTTATCTAGTTCCCTTTTAAACCTTGTTATAGTCCTAGCCTTACAACCTCCTCAGGTAAGGAGTTCCACAGGTTAACTGTGTGCTGAGTGAAGAAGAACTTCCTTTTATTTTATAGTGGAAACTTGGACAAATGACTTGGGAGGGGTATAAATATATTGCTCGAGCATGCCGGGGGTTTAATCAGGAAGGCCAAAGCACAATTGGTGTTGCAGCGAGTAAGGGATGTGAAAGGTAACAAGAAGGGTTTCTACAGGTATGTTAGCAATAAGAATAAGGTCAGGGAAAGTGTGGAAGCCTTACTGAATGGGGGAGGCAACCTAGTGACAGACGATGTGGAAAAAGCAGAAGTACTCAATTATTTTTTTGCCTCGGTCTTCACAGACAAGGTCAGCTCCCAGACTGCTGCACTGGGCAGCACAGTATTGGGAGGAGGTGACCAGCCCAAAGTGGTGAAAGAACCAGTTAAGGACTAGTTAGAAAAGCTCGACATGCACAAGTCCGTGGGTCCAGATCTAATGCATCCAAGGGTGCTGAGGGAGTTGGCTGATGTGATAGCAGAGCCATTGGCCATTATCTTTGAAAACTTGTGGCAATCGGGGGAGATCCCAGACGACTGGAAGAAGGCAAATATAGTGCCCATCTTCTAAAAAGGGAAGAAGAAGAATTCGGGGAACTACAGCCTTACCTCAGTCCCTGGAAAAACCATGGAACAGGTTGTCAAGGTTCCTCCCCCACTCTGAACTCTAGGGTACAGATGTGGGGACCTGCATGAAAACCTCCTAAGCTTACTTTTACCAGCTTAGGTTAAAATTTCCCCAAAGTACAAATTAATTTTATCCTTTGTCCTTGGAATATCCACTGCCACCACCAAACTCTTACTGGGTTTACTGGGAAACGCAATTTGGACACGTCTTTCCCCCCAAAATCCTCCCAACCCTTGCACACTACTTCCTGGGAAAGGTTTGGTAAAAATCCTCACCAATTTGCATAGGTGACCACAGACCCAAACCCTTGGATCTGAGAACAATGAAAAAGCATTCAGTTTTCTTACAAGAAGACTTTTAATAGAAATAGAAGTAAACAGAAGTAAAGGAATCACCCCTGTAAAATCAGGATGGTAGATACCTTACAGGGTAATTAGATTCAAACATAGAGAATCCCTCTAGGCAAAACCTTAAGTTACAAAAAAGATACACAGACAGAAATAGTCATTCTATTCAGCACAATTCTTTCCTCAGCCATTTAAAGAAATCATAATCTAACGCATACATAGCTAGATTACTTACTAAAAGTTCTAAGACTCCATTCCTGTTCTATCCCCGACAAAAGCAGCATATAGACAGACACACAGACCCTTTGTTTCTCTCCCTCCTCCCAGCTTTTGAAAGTATCTTGTCTCCTCATTGGTCATTTTGGTCAGGTGCCAGCGAGGTTACCTTTAGCTTCTTAACCCTTTACAGGTGAGAGGAGCTTTCCCCTGGCCAGGAGGGATTTTAAAGGGGTTTACCCTTCCCTTTATATTTATGACACAGGTCCTCAAGGAATCCATTATGAAGCACTTGGAGGAGAGGAAGGTGACCAGGAACAGTCAACATGGATTCACCAAGGGCAAGTCATGCCTGACCAACCTGATTGCCTTCTATGTTGAGATAACTGGCTCTGTGGATATGGGGAAAGCGGTGGACATGATATACCTTGACTTTAGCAAAGATTTTGATATGGTCTCCCACAGTATTCTTGCCAGCAAGTTAAAAAAGTATGGATTGGATGAATGGACTATGAGGTGGATAGAAATCTGGTTAGATCGTTGGGCTCAATGAGTAGTGATCAGTGGCTTGATGTGTAGTTGGCAGCTGAT
Organism: Eretmochelys imbricata; assembly: GCF_965152235.1. Lineage (NCBI taxonomy): Eukaryota > Metazoa > Chordata > Testudines > Cheloniidae > Eretmochelys > Eretmochelys imbricata. The sequence continues at coordinate 14,290,003 of NC_135573.1, forward strand.
ATCAAGTGGAGTGCCCCAGCAGTCGGTCCTGGGGCCGGTTTTGTTCAACATCTTCATTAATGATCTGTATGATGGGATGGATTGCACCCTCAGCAAGTTTGTGGATGACACTAAGCTGCTGGGAGAGGTAGATATACTAGAGGGTAGGGAAAGGGTCCAGAGTGACCTAGACAAATTAGAGGATTGGGCCAAAAGAAATCTGATGAGGTTCAACAAGGACAAGTGCAGAGTCCTGCACTTCAGACGGAAGAATCCCATGCACTGCTACAGGCCTGGTACCGACCGGCTAAGCAGCAGTTCTGCAGAAAAGGACCTGGGGATTACGGTGGATGAGAAGCTTGATATAAGTCAACAAGGTGGCCTTTTTGTCAAGAAGGCTAACAGCATATTGGGCTGCATTAGTAGGAACACTGCCAGCAGATAGAGGGAAGTGATTATTCCCCTCTATTTGGCACTGGTGAGTATTGTGTCCAGTTTTGACCCCCCACCACCACCACCACTACAGAAAGGATGTGGACAAATTGGAGAGAGTCTAGTGGAGGGCAATAAAAATGGTTAGGGGGCTGGGGCACATGACCTATGAGGAGAGGCTGAGGGAACTGGGCTTATTTAGTCTGCAGAAGAGAAGAGTGAGGGGGGATTTGATAGCAGCCTTCTACTACCTGAAGGGGGGAGTTCCAAAAAGGATGGAGCTAGGCTGTTCTCAGTGGTGGCAGATGACAGAAGAAGGAGCAATGGTCTCAAGTTGCAGTGGGGGAGGTCTAGGTTGGATATTAGAAAAAAACTATTTCACTAGGAGGGTAGTGAAGCACTGGAATGGGTTATCTAGGGAAGTGGTGAAATCTCCATCCTTAGAGGTTTTTAAGGCATGGCTTGACAAAGACTGCTGGGATGATTTAGTTGGGGTTGGTCCTGCTTTGAGCAGGGGATTGGACTAGATGACCTCCTGAGGTCTCTTCCAACCGTAATCTTTTATGATGAAGAGAACACAAAGGAGGGTCAGAACAATGTAAGAAGAGTGAGGAGAACTGGTAATTTGAAGTTGGGAATTGTTGGTTATGAGAGGAGAAATAAGAGTCAACAGCTACTGACATAAAATAATACCTAAGATAGGTAACTTGTTACATGGGTTCTGTATGTACTGATGACCTGATTTCAACTTCTAATTGAAGACTCAGATCTTAACTAGGAACCAACATTAATTTCCTCTGTCCTAGCCATATCATCACAAACATAACAGCATTTATCTCCATATATTTTTATTAAAATGATAGAAGATATAAAAAGAGCAAAATAGTAATCATATAGAACTGTATAAACTGGAAAAATGTTAAAACAAAAATATCTGTTTTTCTCCTAGAAGGATTCCAATCAAGTTTAAGTTTGTGTCTTTTCCATGAAAGCAGCAACCAGAGCTGTTTAACAGAATACTACTCAGATGAAGGGGTTTTTTTTGTGCTAATTAGAAGTTTATCTATATACTAGATACAACAGTAATAAGCATAGTACAAGAACCAATAGAACAGAATAGAATTTGGTTTTCCCTTTCCCTCATTAAAGGTTTCCTTGTTTCATACACAGACTCAGTGTTTGTGAGTGGGAAATTATTGCCTATTAAGAGTGCCCAGAAAAATATTCAGTGATCTCAGAAATTCTGCACAGGGACTTGAGCTGGTGGTGTTCGTTAGTGTTTAAAAGGGACGCCCAATTTGAATCTGGGCCTTGTTGATGCTGACAACACCTGGCAGAAGTGGTGCATTATAACTTCTTTACTGGTATCTTCCAGATATTTCAAACTGATATCAAAGGGCAGGTGTAGGATTCATACAGGGTTCATGCGCTTGGCAACATTCAGGGCACATCCGGAGTGTTTTGTAGGAGCTGTGCACACACAGCTCCTCTCAAGGGCATGAACCTTGGAATCTCGCCCAGATGACATGAACCGTGGGAAGCCTCCCAGGACTGGGCTCAAGGCCCGAGAGCAAGGAATGCGGTAGATAGAAATTGGTAAATAAGAATGTTAAACAAAGCCAGTGTATTCCTTTTATCTGTTGGAGAATGTAATGCGCGGGGGGAGAGAAAGAATAAAGGAGAGGTGGAAAGCTGACAGGACCAGTCCGTTGGCAGACCAGCCTGTTTGCTTGCTTAAAGCTTTGTGCTGTCTTGTATTTGAACCGCAACAACTGGCGCCCAAACGTGGGGCCCTCAGCACTCACCTCGCCCGGCAAGGGTTTCAGACACGTCACTCATCCGCTTCGCGGATCCCGGTGAGTATTTTTCATTGTGGTAAGTATGGGAAGCTCCCTCTCTGCTTTGCAAGTGCAACACCGCAATGAGCTACAGTATTTGCTGCGTAAGGCTCAGCATGACTGCCCCACTCGAGAACTCACTCTCCTGCTACAGGAGGTAAGTGCCCAATGCCCGTGGTACCCTGAAGCCGGAACCCTTAAGCTAGTGAACTGGGAGCGGTTGGGCCAGACATTGCACAAAGAGCCTCGGGCACCCATACAGGCTTTACATGCCTGGCACCTCTGCCGCGACACGATACAGCGTGTCGCCTCGGACAGGCCCTCCCTCGCGGGGCTGGTGCTCTCGCCACTCCCGTCCGCTCCTGCAGCCATCCCCCCTCCTGGTGATGCGACACAGCATGTCGCCTCGGAAAGGCCCTCTCCCGCACCAACAGGGGCTGTCGATCCCGCCACCCCCGTCCGCTCCTGCAACCATCCCTCCCCCTGCTTCGCCCCCAGTGCCTCTACTACCACCGCCTCCCTTGCCTTCCCTACTGGAGCCGGTGTGTGATCGCCATCCCCTCGTGGGGCCCCATGCTCCGGGGCCCCCCGGGGGGTCGTCCGCGTCTGCTCAGGGGCTTTCGCTGGTGCAACAAATGGTTCACGCAGCGAAGACTTGCTCAGATATTACAGCAGAGGAGCTTGCTGATCTGGTCTCAGTTTGTCCAGTGACCTGGCAGGATGATGGCCAGGGCAACCAGGTTGCAAACTGGGTCAGTTTGCCTTACTCGGTGATCAGAGAGGTAAAGAAAGCGATTCGCGAGTTCGGCCTCACTAGCACGTATGTACGTGGTCTCATTGAAGGGCTAGGTACTGGGTACACCCTGATCCCTGAAGATTGGAAGGCGCTGTTGCGCATGATGCTGACACCCAGTCAGTATGTTATTTGGCTTAGTGAGTATCGGCAGATGGCGGAACGCCAAGCCCAGGTATATAGAGAGCAAGGTATCATTTATGAGCACTTGGCAGGGGAGAGCCAGTTTGCTACCGTTCAGATGCAGTCTCAACTCCCTCAGGCCGTCTTCCCCATTATTTCCACCTGCGCCCAGCATGCTTTCCGGAAGGTCCCGGATTCAGGCAAGCCTACCAAAAGCTTTGCCAGTATCCGTCAGGGTGCATCAGAGTCCTTTATGGATTTTACCAACAGATTGCAGGAGGCTATCCTCCGACAGGTGGATAACCCTGCAGCAGCTCAGGAGATCCTGTTAAAAATGTGAACGAGGATTGCCGCCGTGCTCTCCAGGTGGCACAAGCCGCTGGCATTCTAGAGCTGTCAGACATGCTGCGGGTGTGCCAAAACATCGGCACACAAGCACATAAAGCTGGGGTTCTGGCCGCCGCCCTGCGGAAAAGCGGGAAGGAGGGGAAGCATTATCGCTGTGGTAAGGAGGGTCACTTTCATCGGGAGTGCCGCTCATCGACGGCGCCCACCCGCGCCTCAAAGAAGTGCCCCAAGTGTTGGAAGGGCTATCACTGGGCTAATCGGTGTCGTAGCGGGTCGGGAAACCGCACGACGGGTCTCCCCCAAACCCAGGGCCAAACGGGGGTGTTTCCCACTCAGACAACTGTTTCTCTGCCTTAAAATCCATAGACTCCATGAGAGCGGCAACTGCCGGAAGTGCAGGGCTTGATTTGATTATGCAGGAGGACGCTGATTTTCAGTTGCCGGGGGAGGTTTGCGCCATACCTACACAGGTGATGGGACCTCTCCCTGCCGGTGTTGTGGGACTGGTTCTCCCTCGCTCACATGCTGGGAAACAGGGTTTTTTTGTCATCCCAGGGGTCACTGACGCCGATTACACCGGCGTTATTAAGGTTCAGGTGTGGACCCATCTTCCGCAGTCGCTCCCGCGTGGACGGTCAATTACACAATTGATTTTAGTCCCCTATCAGGTGCCAGCCGCAGAGGATCGAGCCTGGGGCGGGAATGGCTTTGGATCGACGCTGTCTCAATTGCTGTCTCACAACACCTCCTCTCCACTTGTTGCTCTAACAATGTCAGTCTGCCCCTCGAAACCTCAGTTAACACTTCTCTGAAATAATGTTCCTTTTACAGGGCTAGTGGACCCTGGAGCTGACGTTACGGTGATTAGTGATCCGGAGTGGCCGGTCAGTTGGCCAACAGTTCCTTCTAAAGAGTTGTGGAGGATCGGGGGTAGCAAACCCGGGCGCCAAAGTTTGTCTTGGGTCACGGTCTCTAAACCAGGAGGCCATGCCCTTGCTACAATCAGCCCTTTTGTACTCCCTGTCCACCTCAATATTTGATGCTATGACTTACTTGTAAAGCTGGACACCACCCTCGATATTAATATATAATGGCCCGAAATCCTCCCTCACCCACCTTGCCATCCGCATTACCATTGGTATGGCAATCCTTAGAGCCCGTATGGATTGACCAGTGGCCCCTCCCCCTAGAAAAGCTGAAAGCGCTTCAGTCACTTGTACAACAACATTTGCATGCACAGCGCTTGGAGAGCTTCACTAGTCCTTGGAACTAGCTGCTGTTATTTTGGCCTTTCAACTTTTTGCTGATTGTCCCTTTAATTTAATCGTGGACACGCATTATGTTTATTAGGTAATTGATCATTTACCCCTTGCCCTCATCACCCCTCAGGTCGATGCGGACCTTCTTCGCCTGTTTTTGTCCTTACAGTATGTCATCACCACTTGTAATTTCCCTTATTTTGTTGCTCATATTCGCAGTCATACCCCTCTGCCTGGGCTACTCACTGAAGGCAATGCGCGCGCTGATCGCGCATTACGTGATCAGGTAAATTCCCTTTTTTCTGACCCCATTGAAAGCCATTCCTTTTTTCATCAGTCTGCCTCTGTTTTGGCCCGACAGTTTTACATTCCTGCTGATCATGCACGTTCTATTGTTCGTTCCTGCCCCCACTGTGCCGCTGCTGCCCCTACCTTTTCTTATGCCGTTAACCCCAGAGGTACCGCAGCGAATCAGCTGTGGCAAATGGATGTCACTCACATGCCACAATTCCGCCCCTATTCGTTTTTACATGTTTCCATTGATACCTATTCGGGATTTCTCTGGGCGACCCCACAGCGTGGGGAAGCCACTCCCAAAGTTATTCACCATTTGCTAGCCTGTTTTGCTGTTATGGGTCGCCCGAGCCAGATAAAAATGGATAATGACCCAGCCTATTGCTCCACAACCCTCTTCACCTTTTGTGCCCAATGGGACGTCCGTCTCAAACACGGGATCCCTTATAATTCCACAGGCCAAGCTATTGTTGAACGTGCAAATCGCACGCTAAAAACCTTGCTCGACAAACAATTAAAACAAGGGGAGCTTCGTCTCCGAACCTTAGGAGACATTCAGCAACAAATGCATATCCTTTTGTTTACTTTAAATAATTTAACGCTGAACGCAGATCAGCAGACCCCCACGGATTGGCATTTTCATAAGTCCAAGGTACTGGAAAGACCGCGTGTCTATTACTGTCAGCTGCCCGATCCGCAATGGTTGGGCCCAGTACCTTTAATTACTTGGGGTCGGGGATATGCTGCTGTGTCTCTCCCTGCAGGACTGTTGTGGGTTCCGGCCCGGCGTGTGTGACTGGCACTGAAACAGCATGGCGTGGCACCAGAGGCTATCGAACCCCATACCGGAGTTTCAGCTGACCTTGGAGGAGAACGCGGTGCCTCCCGGGTCGACAATGGCGGGACGGAAACGGAGGAGGCGTAGCGTCCCAAGCCAGCCCGTGACATGGGGAGCAGTAAAAGCATTGGTCTCCGCGGCTCAACAAAGACTGGCAGCAAACCAACAGCCAGAGACTCCTGAGACTTTGTTTGTGGCAATTCTCGCCCAAATTACTGCTAATTCTGTATTGATTGTATGCCTTTTCTGCCTGCTGTTTCCTGTAGGGGTTGGCTCGGGAGCGCTTCCTCCATTATGGGCCCGAATGACATATAACCTATGGGAAAGATTGGCTTCAATAGCAAATGTTACCCACTTTTGTTTATCTGATTTTGTAGCAGCTGAAGAATTGTTAGGTACGTGCCTTATTCCAGTATGTCATCACCCTGAGGAAATTGGGAATGAGATGATGCTCGCTGCTTACGCGAACCTCTCTTCCCAGTACTCTAGCATGGCTAATTGGGGCCTGGCCAATTATACTTTACCTTCTTGGGCTTATTTTTTGCTGTTGTTCTGTGCAATGTATTTCCTTTTTGTTAAGGCTTTGTCGAGACCCACCCTGGCAGGCTCCACGAGTTATGACCTCGTCTGTCTGGGAGTTAATTGGCTTGCAAAAGCAAATTGATGGCTACCATGAGATGGCCGAGCACAAATAAACAAAAAAGGAGGGGATGTAGGATTCATACAGGGTTCATGCGCTTGGCAACATTCAGAGCACACCCGGAGTGTTTTGTAGGAGCTGTGCACACACAGCTCCTCTCAAGGGCATGAACCTTGGAATCTCGCCCAGATGACATTGAACCGTGGGAAGCCTCCCAGGACTGGGCTCAAGGCCCGAGAGCAAGGAATGCGGTAGATAGAAATTGGTAAATAAGAATGTTAAACAAAGCCAGTGTATTCCTTTTATCTGTTGGAGAATGTAATGCGCGGGGGGAGAGAAAGAATAAAGGAGAGGTGGAAAGCTGACAGGACCAGTCCGTTGGCAGACCAGCCTGTTTGCTTGCTTAAAGCTTTGTGCTGTCTTGTATTTGAACTGCAACAGGCAGGTCTACACTACTGCTTAAGTTGATCTAACTTACATCACTCAGGGGTATGAAAAAGACATCCCCGAATGATGCAAGTTAGAGTGACCTAAGCGCTTTTCACACTTGTGCTATGTCAACAGGATATGCTCTCCATCTGACAGAGCTTCCATCTCTTGCAGAGGTGGAGTAATTATTCCAACAGGAGAGCATTCTCCCATTGACTTAGAACGTCTTCACCAAATGTGCTACAGTGGCACAGCTGCACTGTTGCAGCTGCACTGATGTAGCGCTTCTAGAGTAGACCTGCCCTAAGAATCCTTTATGCTCCCCAAGCACAAAACTTTAGTAAAAATAAGGCTTATACCTTTCCCCTTCCAATTTAGGATCCTTTAATGTAGTCCAGTTGCTTTACTTACCTATTTCTGAGGTTGGGTCTTAGAAGTAGGTTCCCCATTCCAGACAACTGCCATGGTTGGAGACAACCTTTCAAACAAGTGGTAAAAGTAACAGTAAGAACAGTAAGCAATTCTTCTAATTCCATTTCCCATGCAAAGACAATGCCAAACATCTTTGGAAAACATGGAATCATTCACAATTCAAACAAAAATGCTATCTTAAATTTGAAGAGAAAGAATTAATTGTTTTAGTGACATACTAAAAATCAGCAGTTAAAGATTTCTGGCTGTTCTCCTCTAGTTACCAATTAACATAACAATAGTGCAGACTACCTTGCCAGTCCATATTTTAAAGTAGTCTCAACTGGTTTAAAGCAGTCATAATAATATGTGCAAGAAAGGGTTAGAGGCCTACAGATTGCTATGGCTTATACCAGGGCTTTGGAGCAGAGCCCGGAGCTGGAGCGCGGAGTAGTGGAGCTGCAGGTTTTTGCCCAGAGCTGGAGCGGAGCCGGAGTACAGAAAATCTTGACTGCTCCACTGCTCCATTTTTTTTCATTTTCAATCCAAAATGAATGATATTTAGAAAGAAAGTCCTAAAGGTGCCAAAACATTTTAGATTGTATAAAAATTGATATTAACATCTTCTTTACCACTTTAGGTAATATGTCACAGTTATTCTCACTTTGGCCGATATCAAGATTTAATGTACAGATACAAAATTACAAAGTTTTTTGGAGATATATTTTATTAAAGAAGCAGATAATTATCAGACATCTGGCAACACTGCAGACTGCTCCAACCCTTGTGCCAAGGTTAGGCGAGTATGTACTCGCGTAGATTAGTTAGCTAGTTAGATTAGTATGTGTTGATACTTCTTTTGTAAAGATTGATCAACAAGACACGCTGAGTGCTGCAATTATGGAAGAGTGTGACACAAGACGCAACATTTAATATATCACAAACAGGTATATTGCAAAAAAAATAATGTTTTTGTTTATTGATATATTAAGATATCTCAAGAGATATTAACTACTTAAGCTCATTTCTCACATGGGCTTCCGTTACTGGTACATGTGTTCATTTGTACATGCTCCCATATTACTCTGGCGGACTTATTTTATATGTCATCTGTTCAACAGTCTTTTGATAGCATTGTTTGTAATTTAAAATTTACTGAAAAAGTCACGTGCAGCAGAAATATAAATATACAGTAAAAAAATTTCATAAATTAGGAGTGATTTTTGTGATATATCCAGAGTAATTGGAAAATGTCCAACACAACTTTGGGGATGAATCCTTAGGTCATCTTAAGAAAAAACGTTTCTGTGAACACGTGTCCTAAAATTCTTCCTAAGTAAGATACAGTCCCTTCAAGGAGGTGATAAAAAGTTAATTTCTGATTAATATCTCAAAAATGCTTTAATATAAAGTAATGAAATTATGTCTGTGTCTTAGCGTTAGTAGGTGCTACCATATTATATTATCCAAAATTATTTAAACCATAGGAGTCCCAAACTGGCGGTTGGTCATTTTTATTTCATATTTCAAGAAAGGCTTGTCGTCGACTGCCCCTGGCTATGAGTGGTAATATTATGTTCCATAATAAATTAATAATTTTTGATTATTATTTATTATTAAGTTTAAAATGTATGGTTCCAAAGTTGAAAAATAAGTAATAAGCAAAATTGTTTGTCTCATTCTAAGCATCTAAGCAGATTAAAATTTTTAAACAGTTTTCTTGGAAATGGTTAATTATACAAAATAAATTAAGAGTATCATTTTAATGCATGTTTTAGCATTAAATCATATTCCAGGGTCGTATCTGTTAAATAGTCAAAGAGTTAAAAAATATTAAATAAAATTGGCCCAGTCCCCTCAGTTCACGACTCCTGTAGTTTAAATAATTTTATTTGAATGATGTTGTATGATAGAACTTTGGAAATAAACTTTAATGGGAAAGCGGATTCAAATTGCAAGCATAGTAAAAGGACTGTGCTTGCAATTTGAATCCGCTTTCCCGTTAAAGTTTATTTTCAACCTTGTAACGTGTAGCCTCGTTACTTCCCAACAATTAATGTTGTAGAACAGTGATAGCACGTACTAACGCTACGGCACATACCAAATTTCATTGATATATCTATATTAAAGCATTTTTGAGATATTAATTAAAAAATTGGAAAATATTTTGAATATTTTACCACAAAATTTCATAAGAAAAACAAACTTGTGATTTATAAATAAAAATGTATATTAATTATGTATATTAAAATACTTCTTACTTCATTAAAACTGCAAGAAACGTTAAAATATTAAAATATACTTTAATAATAATTTTATGTAAAAAGAAAATGTGATAATTTTTGTCCAGAAAATCCAAAATAAATTCAAAGTACTTTAAGTTGTTAAGACATCACAAGCAGGTACATTATAAAAAATGTAATGCTTTTGTTCATTGCTTTTTGAAGATCATAACAAGAAACATTTGGATGCGGTAGCAGCACAAGAAGATTTGGCCATGGCTTCAACAAAAAAATCAAATCTGCCCCCCGTGATTGATAGCCGATTTACGGAAAAGGATCTCAATGACGTCTTTACTTTTGAATTTGAAAAGCCCAAATTTGAGCTTTTGGGAAAAGCAAAGAAGAAATCGGCAATGTGCAAGGTGGAAAAGGAAGTGAATGGCAAGCTCCAACCATGTAGCTTCAAGACAAGCGAAGCAAGTGCTGTGAAATGTTTCAACCTTTGGTGGCATGTAAAACGTAACCATCCTGAAAACTATGCGGCTCTGGTTACAAAAAAGGACCAGGAAGATGAAGCAAAACAGAATGGCTAAACGACGTTCATCTGGCTCTTTGAAAACTCCTGGAGAAAAGATTATTTGCAGAGCTTCATCTGAAAAGAAACCCAAAATTGAGCAAATAAAACTTGACTCATATTTGAAATTCTCAAAGGTTACAGTCACCATGGATGCCGATACTTTCCAGGAAGGGCTGATGGAAATGGTTTGCTTGAGTTCAACACCACTCACTAGCTTCAGGCTAAAGAACAAAGGATTCCAAAAAATTGCAGGTGAAATGGGTCAGCAGCTTGGCATTTCGACGGGGCACGATGCGGTTTGTCATTTAGTTGTCAGCACAGTGGAGTCTGGTCACGAAGAACTCAAGAAAGCTTTGGAGCAAAAATTGTGCTACCTGAAAATGGATGGAGCAACCCGTGGAAACAGAAAATTCCTTGCAATCAATGCTCAGTACTACGAAGAATGAAAAGATAAAGCTGTGGTAAAAACCTTGGACATAATCGACACTGAAGGGCGTCACAGTTCTTCGTACATGAAAAGTCAAGTAAAAGCTATTTAAGAAAAATTTGGGATCAGTGAAATGCAAGTGCTGAGCATCTGTGTTGACAATGCAGCAAACATGACGTGTGCTGTCAAAAATTTCAGCAAGGACAATGAAACCATTTCTACCTCTGAGAACAGGGATGTGGACAAAACTGAAGCTATTTTGCCTGATGAAGGAACTAAAGGAATGGATGAAATCAAACTCAGCATGGATGCTGCTGCGCAATGGATTAATGACCCTAGCCTCATACTTCCAACATGGCTTCATGAGGACGACTCAAAAGTCCAGCTGATGAGGTGTAGTTGGCAATCTGGGATGGACTGAACAAAGAACATGTGAAGAAATTTCTGGCAAAAATGCGACAAGTCGTTGTCAAACTACGAACCCCAAGTATTCAAAGTGTTCTGCTTGATCTACATGGGGTAACTCAATCATTGGATACTGTGACTCGCTGGGGTTCAACATTTGCGATGATTGATCGGCTTCTCATTTTTCAATCTTACTGTGAACAAGTGGTGGCTGCTGGAACAAGAGAACTCAAGTTAACAAAAGATGAAGGGGACGAAGTGAAGAACCTGTGAGACCTCTTGGCAAAACCAAACCAAACAACCATGAATCTTCAAGCTGTCGATGTAACCCCAGGAGTTTTAATGAAGGAACGGCGAAAAGTGTCAAAATTCTTGCAAGTAAATGGTGGACAAATTGCAGAAGGAATTCTATCCTCCATGAAGAAATGCAAAGAAAAGGTTTTTGACAATATGCATTTCCTTGCTGGAGTCTATGTTGACCCACACTATCGGATTCTTCTTACCTCAAGGGAAATACCAAAGGCAAAGGAAGGGCTCCTTGATATTGCTCAATGACTTGAAAAACAAAATCTATTCCTACATTTGAACTCGGTGAAAGAGGTTGAAGAAAATGAAACACAACAAAAGGAGTCATCAACAATGAAATTTGTTTCAGAGTAGCAGCCGTGTTAGTCTGTATTCGCAAAAAGAAAAGGAGTACTTGTGGCACCTTAGAGACTTACCAATTTATTTGAGCATAAGCTTTTGTGAGCTACAGCTCACTTCATCGGATGCGTAAAGTGGAAAATGCAGTGAGGATGTTTTATACACACAGACCATGAAAAAATGGGTGTTTATCACTTCAAAAGGTTTTCTCTCCCCCCACCCCACTCTCCTGCTGGTAATAGCTTATCTAAAGTGATCACTCTCCTTACAATGTGTATGATAATCAAGGTGGGCCATTTCCAGCACAAATCCAGGGTTTAACAAGAACGTCTGAGGAACGGGGGGGAGGGGGGGGGAAGGGGTGTTAGGAAAACAAGGGGAAATAGGTTACCTTGCATATTGACTTAGCCACTCCCAGTCTCTATTCAAGCCTAAGTTAATTGTATTCAATTTGCAAATGAATTCCAATTCAGCAGTCTCTCGCTGGAGTCTGGTTTTGAAGTTTTTCTGTTGTAATATCGCAACTTTCATGTCTGTAATTACATGACCAGAGAGAATGAAGTGTTCTCCGACTGGTTTATGAATGTTATAATTCTTGACATCTGATTTGTGTCCATTTATTCTTTTACGTAGAGACTGTCCAGTTTGACTAATGTACATGGCAGCGGGGCATTGCTTGCACATGATGGCATATATCACATTGGTAGATGTGCAGGTGAACGAGCCTCTGATAGTGTGGCAGATGTTATTAGGCCCTGTGATGGTGTCCCCTGAATAGATATGTGGGCACAGTTGCAACGGGCTTTGTTGCAAGGATAGGTTCCTGGGTTAGTGGTTCTGTTGTGTGGTATGTAGTTGCTGGTGAGTATTTGTTTCAGATTGGGGGGCTGTCTGTAGGCAAGGACTGGCCTGTCTCCCAAGATTTGTGAGAGTGACGGGTCGTCCTTCAGGATAGGTTGTAGATCCTTGATAATGCGTTGGAGAGATTTTAGTTGGGGGCTGAAGGTGATGGCTAGTGGCGTTCTGTTATTTTCTTTGTTAGGCCTGTCCTGTAGTAGGTGACTTCTGGGTACTCTTCTGGCTCTGTCAGTCTGTTTCTTCACTTCCGCAGGTGGGTACTGTAGTTGTAAGAATGCTTTATAGAGATCTTGTAGGTGTTTGTCTCTGTCTGAGGGGTTGGAGCAAATACGGTTGTATCGTAGAGCTTTGTGGTTGCGGAAAGTTCACATAGCAGGCTGTTCTCAGACTTCCGTCTCCACTCCGAACTTGTTCGAGCGTCCATCCCTGCGACGTCTTCAGCCATCACAGGGAAATGGAGATAATTCAAGCACCAATTCTTCAGAAGATGACGCCTTTGAAAAGGAATTGGATAAACAAGAAAGACGCTGGCAAGTTTCTGCGATTCACAATTGTAATGCGTTATTCGAGAGAAACTTTCGGGAAGATTGTGAGGCAATGGAGTCTATTTGTAGGCTAAAAGTTAAGTCTGTTTTTGAGGCCATTCATAGCTACCCACACCGCATTCAGGCTGCCTGTAGAATTGCTTCAAGCATGCCAACAACTCAAGCTAGTGTAGAGCAACTGTTTTCGGCTTTAAATTAAATTTTAAATTATTTGCGGCAGGCTATGAAAGACAACTTGATTGCTGCAATAATTTTTTACAGAATGAATTATGAATGATTCTAGTTTGTATCATTGTTGATGACATTTAAATTGTTTTAAAATCTGAATAAAAATAATGTTTTTTTCAAAATTACAGTATGCACTTTTTTATTTAATTAAAAATTAATTTGAGTCGGAGCATGGAGCGGAGTTGGAGCAGAGCTGGAGCAGTCACTGTTGGTGCCGGAGCAGAGCTGGAGCAGAGAAATTCAAAAATTTGATTGCTCCAAATCCTTGGCTTATACAACAATCTGTAACCCACTAACCCCCTCTTTTTTGTCCTATGACTGCAGAGGTGTTAACAGGCCACTCTACCTTGAATGGTCCCTTAGAATATGTGCTAACTACTTATGCTAAACAATCTGTTCCACAGGTTTCAGAGTAACAGCCCTGTTAGTCTGTATTCGCAAAAAGAAAAGGAGTACTTGTGGCACCTTAGAGACTAACCAATTTATTTGAGCATAAGCTTTCGTGAGCTACAGCTCACTTCATCGGATGCATGCTGTGGAAACCTGTTCCACCTTGCTTTTAGCTGCAGTGCTCAAAGTAGCTTTCCCAGACCTGAAGAAGAGCTTTGTAAAGCTTGAAAGCTTGTCTCTCTCACCAACAGGAGTTGGTCCAGTAAAAAAATACTACCTCACCACTTTTTCATTCTAACATCCTCGGTCCAACACAGCTAAAACTACTCCATATACAGCATATTTTAAGTCATTTTCAAAGCCAAATACTACTACTTAATGATTGGTTTGTGCGGTCATCATTTAATTCAAGACTAACTGTTCAACCAAAGTTTGATAAAATAATTAGGAGAATTCTAATATTAGTCCAATTTTCCTCTGCTCTCATTGTTACGCTCTCTCCTTTTCCCACCACTCTTTGCATATTTTCTGTCTTTTTAAATTAGAAAACTCTTCAAGGAGGAAACTTTTTTCTTCCTACAGATCTATACAGCATTTAGTACATTTTGACCACTATTATAAGCAAAATGGTTTATGATTTCGTCTGAAGACCTTTGATATATTTTGTTGTAATTAACAATTGACTGTCATTTATGCTATATACGTGTATTATTATGGTCTAAACATTCATGATATAATTGAGGGATTTATTCTGGTATTTTTGAAATATATGTGGCCACATTAGGAAAGTATGAGTCTTTGTCCCCCTCCAGTGATGAATGCATAGGAGGTTTAGGAGTCTGCTACTGTTGCCAGCTGAAAGAACTGTCTTTCATGCTTTTAGCACTGAAGGTTCCAGGTTCAAACACAGCTGTTAGTCCAGGTGGCATTCACAGGCTAAGGCCAGGTCTACACTAGAAAGTTTTTTCAGCATAGCTATATCAGTCAGGGTTGCCAGCAAAACCCTCAGCATGGATGCAGCTATGACAACAGAAGAGTGATTCTATCGGCATAGCTTATATTATTTGGGGACGCGGTGTTACTATGCAAACAGAAAATCTCCTCCTGTTAGCATATGCTGCATTGGCATTAGGAGGCTCTATATCAGTTTATCTGGATCACCAAAGCACTACAGTGCCTGTATGAGCTGAATTGGAAAATACTATTTCTTTTGTTTATCTTTTTACAGTGCAAATATTTGTAATAAAAGATAATAATATAAAGTGAGCACTGTACGCTTTGTAGTCTGTGCTGTAATTGAAATTAATATATTTTAAAATGTAGAAAAACATCCAAAAATATTTAAATGGTATTCTGACATTGTTTAACAGTGCGATTAAAACTGCAATTAATCATGACTTTTTTTATCTTGTGATTAATCAATTAATTTTTAATGGTCTGTTCACAGCAGAATTCATTTGGGGCAGGGACTGTCTCCCACTATGTGTCTGTACAGCACCTAGCACAATGAGGCCCTAATTTTGGCTGGGGCCAATCGGCATTATTGTAACATAATAGTATCTGCGTTTAAATTTAATCTCGTCCTCACTCTAGTTATAATTATTTAACTTCTCACATGTGATACACATGTATATGGAATGTTGGAATATACAATTACAACATTTATTAACAGACACAACATAGGGATATATGGAGATGAGCAAAGCCTTCACTGACCTTGTACCAAATTTAAGATAATGGATTAATAGTTTTTGATACTGTCCAAAGTATACAGAATATGGGCATGGCCTTATATATATGTTGACATGATCGTGGGAAAGTTGGTACTGTCTTTGTCCCAAAACCTGGAAACATTGTATTAGTTGATACACGTGAAAAGTCCCATTAGTGCAATGTTGAAGATAATGTGACTGTAGTCTACTCAAGATTTAGAGAGTTTGGTAATACAAAAGAAAACAAAAAGGAGCAAAAAAATGTTATGGTGCCTAAAAGCAACTATAGATTAAACAAAAATAAACCTTTTTTGGTACATATCTATGTAATATTGCTAGAAAAATGCTCTACACACTGCTGATAAAATTCTATATGGTATCTTGACTACTGTAATATATTTTAAAATAAAAGTTTAACAAAGCAAATGCAAAAATTTGTGGTAACAGAATGATAAAGTTATGCAATTAAAAATCACAATAGATCAGGAAATGGAAGAGTTAAGGCCCCAATCCTGAAACTAGATGCACACAGGTACACTCCTGCATTAACTTCAGTTGGCACCGTGAGGACAAATAATTTTGGGGAAGTTCTTTGGCTGTGTTATACAGGAGATTGGATTAGATGATCACAGTGGTCTCTTCTGACCTTGGAATCTATGACACAAGAATCTGCTTCTGTTGATATAATTGCAAGATCAACAGAAAATTCCCCTATCCATGTGCACATATGGATTACTTTTTATTCCTGTTTACCTCATTAGAATGTGTAATTATTATTAATGTTAAATTGTGTATTGTAATATACATGATGTACAATATGGTCATACAGACATGAAAGTTGCGATATTACAACAGAAAAACTTCAAAACCAGACTCCAGCGAGAGACTGTTGAATTGGAATTCATTTGCAAATTGGATACAATTAACTTAGGCTTGAATAGAGACTGGGAGTGGCTACATCATTATGCAAGGTAACCTATTTCCCCTTGTTTTTTCCTACCCCCCAGATGTTCTTGTTAAACCCTGGATTTGTGCTGGAAATGGCTCACCTTGATTATCATACACATTGTAAGGAGAGTGATCACTTTAGATAAGCTATTACCAACAGGAGAGTGGGGTGGGGGGAGAGAAAACCTTTTGTAGTGGTAAACACCCATTTTTTCATGGTTTGTGTGTATAAAAAGATTTTCTGTACTTTCCACAGTATGCATCCGATGAAGTGAGCTGTAGCTCACGAAAGCTTATGTTCAAATAAATTGGTAAGTCTCTAAGGTGCCACAAGTACTCCTTTTCTTTTTGCGAATACAGACTAACACGGCTGTTACTCTGAAATATGGTCAAGTTAACATTGCTGCTGGAACCTTTCCTTTTGCTCCTGACTTCTGATTTTAACTCTGCAACTTTATCATTGCACTGTCTTTTTAAAAATAATTTATCATACTGTTCCTTAGTGGAGCAGTTGAATTTTGTGTCTACATATTGGTAAAATTAACACTAAAGACCATATGCGAGAATTTTTCCCACTATCATGAAACTGCTTTAAGAAACATTCTGGTGCTTGTCTTAATGAAATTACAAGATGCCCAAACTACAGTCATGGTTGAGTGCTGAGATCTTCTCCATTTTTTTGAGTGGTGAATAAATCAAGTTTCTGTTGTCCTAACTGTGGTTTTATTAAGTCAGTGACCATTTCTGATCTTATTTTCTGTCACCTGTAATACGAGTTAAGAAAAGTATTAGTGTCACACGAAAAAATAACCTACTGAAACCAATATATTGAGATTTACTGAAGTACTTGCAAGAAATGTTTCTGTGTGTGTGCAACAAGTACCAGGGAGCTATGCTTGACAATGAAATATTAATATTTCTACCTAATCAAATCTCTCTAAATAAAGAAACTTCTTTAAAAATTGTGAAATAATTGGCTAATACCTTAAATCCCCATTCTCATTGCTATCTTAAAAAAAAATCTGACTAGCTAGTTGGCAGATAATTAGAACATAATACTTCCCCAAGAAATAACTGCAGTTTTCTTAAAGAAGCTGTTAGGTTTTATAGACTTTCAAATAGTTTACCTCTTATGAAGTTCAAGCAGAAGTGCAATGCTTGAAAAATAGTGAAAATAAGTGAGCCTTTTAAATTATCTTGAGACACTAAGGATATCTTTGTTGCATTAGTAGTTAGTAATTGATGCATTCATCCTGATTCCCATCTTTGCTGTTGCAGCAAGTCCCAGAAATTAGCATAACAATCCCAAGAACAAATGGGTCCCTAGTTGCAAGTTTCTCTGCTTCTTATTTTTTCATTCATTACTGTGATTTGTGTCTGGTGTTTCACCACAGATATTTTGTTTGCATGAAAATACACATTAACGATTCTCTTATTTTATACTTGTTTTTCGAGCAATTGAATGTGTAGCACTGATGTGCCATATCAGTGATTATACTGCAAAACTAATAAAAATGCTATACATGACACCTCTCATTAGTATCTTTTAATGATATTTTTAAATTCTTAATTTACTTCTTGAGACCCTGCATTATGGCTGCAGGAATAACAATTTTATGGTCTCTTTTTTTCTCCTGCACTGTATGAGAAAGATTTCCACAGAAGCTTGTGAAACACAATTCTAAAAGGTTTCAGAGTAGCAGCCATGTTAGTCTGTATCCATAAAAAGAAAAGGAGTACTCGTGGCACCTTAGAGACGAACACATTTATTATAGCATAAGCTTTCGTGAGCTACAGTGTTACCATACAGACTGTAACAAGAGTGATCAGGAAAGGTGAGCTATTACCAGCAGGAAAGCTGGAGGGGGGGGTGGGGGACTACAAAAGGTCCATTGTTTCATGTTCTCTGTATATATAAAATCTCCCCACTATATTTTCCACTGTATGCATCCGATGAAGTGAGCTGTAGCTCACGAAAGCTTATGCTCTAATAAATTTGTTAGTCTCTAAGGTGCCACAAGTCCTCCTTTTCTTTTTACAATTCTAAAAATATCTACATACATTTCTGCTTTATTTTTACACTATATAAATAGCACAAACATAATTTTATAGTAGTAACAAATGTCTAAGATCTGAGAATAAAGGTGGCAAAGTGTGAAACAAATGTGCTGATTTCATTTTGCAGTATCTAAATATTGCAAGCCTAAAACCATGCTGTTTTTCAAAAAGTGGCGAATAAGAACATGAAAGTTTCTGTATCAGAAGATATTTTTAAGTAGTTTTTCTGCCTGTGGTGTATATGTTCTGTGGATAAATAGGACTTCAAAAAGCCTTTAAAAGGTTTATACCTTGCTCTGTTGTAAACAGATTTGTGTTTAATTAATGGAAGGCAAAGTTGAGGCATATAATTAACGTGCTCAATTTAAAAAATAATAAATAATTAGCACTTATATAGAGCCTTACATGTTCAAAGCACTTTACAGACTATACCTAATCCTTAACACTCCTCTGGGGAGAGAGAAATATTAATAAGGATCAGATACTACATTAATAAGAATAGCCTCTGTAATTAAACAGCCAGGATAAAAAAATTACAAGGATTATCAATCCTCATGCTTTAGGGTAAGAACTGATCATGCTAGGCATCAATCCTGAAGTGAGCTCCATGCAGACCTCTTTCCCCCCGCCCTCTCCCCCTGCCCCTTTGTGGCTATTTTTGGGTGCCGGAGTCTGCTCACATGGAGTTAATTTGCAGGATTGAGGCCTAAATGAGGTCAAGAAGAAATTTCACTCTGTAGTGTATTTCTACATAAAGTGAGATTTATGCCTTCTACTTAAACTTTCATTTATAAGGCTACAGGCTGGAAATGGTTCTACCTAAAATTATAGGAAAATTCTTGACATTTGAGTTTCCATGTTTCTTTCCTTTCCATGTTTGAGTTATTATTGCAGGAAAAGCCCTATTCACCCCTTGAAACATATAAGATCATTTGTCCCACAAACAAGGGCAGCTGTTAAGAGGTAACTTTCTAGAAGCAGCTTTTAAGAGTCTTGTCCCAGAATGAGATGTGAAAGAATTTTTTTTTTTTACATTGAAATCTATAAAAGTGTTTTCAATCTGGATCAGAAAAAATATTAGTTCAAACTAAACTGGAAACCCCAAAAGGAGCATGATCTTTAACAGGGTTCTGTTTTATGGTAGGTTTTTTTCTTCTTTTTTTGCCATATGTGGTGTTCAAATCAGTGGTGTCAGCATGGCATATCTTTTTTAAGAGCAGGGAGCTCAGGCTGTAATATTAAAGCTTTGTGCTTAAAGCTTTGTGCTCCCAGTTTTCTACAGCTTGGTGCTGCCTTCTGATTAGTGAGCTGTAGAAGTAGCTTGAGTCAAATGTTATAAGAATGGAAAACAAGGAAACTCTAAAAACACTTCTCACATTCACTTAAAATTGACTAAAGCTTATTCAGAAAAAAACTTTCAGGCGTTGACCTTGTAATATGGCAAGTTTTACCCCAAATCTAATTTTTGCAGCTGAATTTTATAAGGCACTGATACCATGGTATTATAATATAAACACCGAACAGCCTCAGTTATGACATTGCTAATAGCACCACTATCACCCAATTAAATTGGTTTCAGCCTATGTGATTGGTCGATATATGATTTCTTATTTAAGAGCCACTGTAACAATGTTATTGCAGACTAATGGCCTTTTCTACTTCTAGGTAAATGTCAAGGTCAAATGAAGGTATTTGTAGAAAAGTTACCGTAAAAGTTATCGGCTTTTGGAGAAAGCTGAGTCAAGCAAATGCTCTGAGATGAGCAGTCTTACATTCTTTATAATTAAGACTAGCACGTTTAGGTCAACCTCATCATTCTTCCGTGCATTGCATTATGGGACATAAAAGGCTCAGAAATAATATTTGCTCTCAAAGTCCCGCAGATGGACACAGTTTAGGACATCTGTTTGCAAAAAATATAATCCAAGATTAGATGCATAAAGTGGTAATAATAAATGAAAACAAGAGGCTCTCAGACTCACTTGCTGAAAGATAAAGATTTTTAAAAACAAAAGCACCCTGTGCAAGTTTTATAGAAGTTGGTGCCATGGGAGAAAAGGGAAAGCTATAATTTGAGGAACAAGCATTTGTTTTCTTTTTAATAGAGAGAAAACCAAATCTATCCACTATCTTTGGTCCTGATCTTGCAAGCTCGTTTGTCTATATGGAACAGTATACAAGATCTTGACCCCTGGCACTTTCTTTCTAAGATTATTTTGCTGACAAAAGAAAAAAGTGATGTTCTTTTTCTGGAAGGAAAATATCATCTCAACCTTTTCAGGAACAATAAGATGTACTTATATAGTGCCTTACCCAAGGATACAAAATCACTTTAAAATTGTGACATTTCACAGCAACTCTGTGAGAGATAGGAAAAGAGATGGACTAAATTGTACCTAATTTGGTATTTAACTAACCTGTTTATGAGCCAGCTTCTTCTCATTTAAAACTTGAACAGGGCCCTAAACTATTCAAGTTTTTTGTTTGTTTGTTTTACATTTCCACACAATTCTGCATGGCCCAATTTCATCCACAAGCTAAAGTGATGACACCACAACAGCCCATTCTGGAGTCATTTCTAGTCTAACTCAAACCACAAAAAACATACTAGTCAAGTGAGATTTCTAGCTTGATTTTTAGATAGAAGTTCAGAATGGATCTGAATTTTAGATGCTAACCTACACGCTGTAGTAGATATGTTAAACTTAGCCAAACATTTAAAAATAGCAGTTTGTTTGCATATGTATTAACACAATAGGGAAGACTAATAGGGATAACAGGAAAGGATAGGGAAAAAAATAGCTTTAGGGAAATAGAGTCACTCATATTAACAAGCCCATTTGTTTTCTCAGATATATTTTTCCCAAGCCCTGAAATTGGAGCTCCATCAGTGTATTTTAGGATTTCATATAACACTTATCATTTAGCTATCTAAACATTTCCCAAGCAAATGAGGTCTTTACAAGAGGTCCCTAGTGGACTTTCCAAAGTCTTCTGCTTTTCTTCTTAGTTAAAAGAAGCTATTGTTGGAGTATGTAAAGGCATCTGTGTCACTGTGGTAGAGACTAGGTAAGTTATCTACAAACAAAGAACCACCTTAACAATTTCTCTTTATTTATCTGCTGGCGCATAACCAGGAGTTGGGAACAGTTAAACAGTACCTGTTTGTGTTGTAGCTGGCTCTATTCAATCCTAATATCCAGTTCCCCAGAAAGGTTAAGGAAACTAGTAAATCAAACTAACTAAAATAATTCACTTGTAATTAAAATACTACTGCACGGGGCTTGATGATAGTCAATTGGAAATGTGGGAAGTCAGTGGTTTCCTACTGCCTCTATTTAAGATTGACCCTTTTGCAGTAGATTCCTGGGAAATGGTGAGGAGCCTGGGGCCCATTATAAATAGGACCTCTTAATAGCAAAAAAGAGGATGTGTTACCAAGAATGAGTTAGGCTGATGAAATAATGTCTGTTAGTATTCCAGTTGGCTCTGTTCAGGGTTTGTAGCGTTTACAAGCATTTTATTTAGGGGCAGGGAGGGTAGCTGTTTATGAGTATAGCACAGAGGTGATTTATTTAAAAATGCCATTTGTTTTAAAAACGGGGCTCTTTGAAGAGCACAGAATCTGTCTAAAACTCAGGATACAATTTGCTAATAGTAATTGAATGAGTGAATGGTGCTGTACTCAGCAACATTCTGACAAAGTGATGTTTGGTCTCTGTTTATACCGTGGCTTCTTCTTTATCAGTACAACTTAGCTGGTAGCTCTTTGACCTCTGCAATAGCAGGTTGAGTTCCCTTCATCAGAAGTGTGCAGGTGGACATCACAGTGCACTATTAGGAGTTATTGCACTGTTGGAGGACCCTTTACCCCATCTTGTGCCTGTAAGAGTGGATGATCCTATCACTCTTTCAGAAAAGTGAAGCTGATTGTCCTAGTGCTCAGAGGAATGTTCTCTCACCAATTAAAGGAAGCTATTAGTACCAATCAGATACTATAAAACAAAGTCAGTGAATATCCAGTAGAATCTTTTAGCGAATTCATTTTGACTTTGTTGTCATCCCTTTTGTGTTTGCTTTATATGACTATCCTTGTTAGTGGCTGAAATATTCACAAAGGCAGCACATTTTATATGATTTTGGAAGATATTGGTACAAAGTTAAGTTTGAAATTGTGAATGGAAATATAACCCTTGAAATGATGTTTTTGGTCTATGCTCATTCAGTCAGTGGAAGGAAACATGCTATGTGACCTGTGTCTAAGCCAAACTAACTAGTATACTCACAATAAATAAATAACAAGACTTTAATTATACCAGTTCTAGATGCGGGGGGAGAGTTATAATTGCTGTTCAAAAATTACTTGAATTTGTAGGCTTTTGAGTTTAAAATCTGATTGCTAGTATTGTAGTAATGCTGCTCTCTGTGAGTTAATTATAATTGCAGAGTGAGTGATATGCTCTCTTACAAAGTAACTGTGTTACTGCATCTCTTTGGGGAGGGGGGACGCGGTGGGGGTTCTTTGGCATAACCTGAGTATGTAAAAGTTGCTCTATCAAACCATGCTGCTCTATGAGAGAAACAAAGTTACTGGAAAAATGTGTTGTCATAATATAAATGTAGCCCACTTGGAAAATGAATGTCTTGGTTTCACCTCAGTGTTTATTTTTGAGAAATGCCTCATGTTTGCCTTATTAATCTAGCAGCAGACACTACTATCCCGTGACAACATTCTGTTCCATTGACATTATCTCCTAAAGAAAAATATCTTTACGTTAGGTTATTTCTATCACAAAATGTCTACTTTATAGGGCTAGTGTTTATAGACATGTTAAAATAAGAATACATTCATACATGTTCAGTACTCTGAGGCTCTACATTAATAGTTTTTCAGACAATTTTCTGATCTCCCAGAGATATTTAGTGGGATTGTATTGCCTTGGTAACTTCCTTAGAGTGTGGAAAAACAAGTTTTCATGTAGTCTCTTGAAAAGAAATTTTCCACCAATGGAACTGATTGCTATGATCCCCATCCTGCAAAGATTTATGCAGGCACTTAAATGTGAGACCTATGAAGTCCCATTACGATGGCCTCTAATCCTCTCATTTATAATGGATTCAAAGACAGAGTGTTCAATGTTAGCCTAAATTAGCTCTCTGTCCAATACCACTTCTTGATTCCTATATTGCAGTGTGGAGAGTACTTTTATCCACTCAATTATATATATATATATATATATATATATATTGCAAATCAGGCTTCTTCACCTGTCCTTTGCGGTACTTAATTGGCAAAACTAGTGTCAAATATGACTCTACCAACTGTGGCAACATTAGGGTCAAATATACCCATAGTCCACATCTGGCCATTGTAATATTTGATCTAGTCCACTACTGAGCCATAGACTTTTTTTTTTCAGTATGTAAAGTAGGAAGGGGTGGGGAAAACAAACTCATATATTCATTACGCCCAGGTATCCTGGGTAGTAGGGCACATTGTAGGAAATGACAGACTATGATGAGGAAGCAGGGGAATGCTTGTAATGATGCCTCAAAGACTGAGGCGCTGAGTGAACTGGATTTAAGAGGTGTATGTTTATTTTCTTTGACTAAAGTAATTTCATCAGCCCATATTGGTATTACTGAAAATATTGGGTCTGCTTTTATGGCCTTTACTCACATGAGTACCCCCAGTGTCCACCCATTGCTACTGTTGATGTTTTTTTGTTAAATATAGTATATTATAATTATAGGTCCCAATCCTGAAATTGGATCCAGTTGGGAAGATTCTTGTGGCCATGCAGAGCTCATTGGAGAATGAAGGCCATATTTTTGACAACAAAGCAGCCTGCATCCAAAGTAAGTTGCTTTGTTTAGAGAAAAGAGTTGACATAACACTTATGCTTTCAAATTATTTTCCAATAAGACGTTGCTACAGGAAAATAATGGTATGCTCATTCCTAAAACCAGGAACGAATAATATTAAAAGCCATAACAATTATATAGCATCTTCTGTTCTAGGATGTAAAGTACTTTACAAATAGCAATTTTTGCAACCCCCTCTGAATCTAAGCTAATCCTGTTAGACCCACTTTACAGATGAGTATATTGGGGCCCAAAGAGATTAAGTGATACACACAGCGAGTACCCATATCTTGCCACTAGACAAGACTCCTTTTCTTGGGAACAAAGGATAGTTAAAATGGGGTTTACATATATATATCTGTGCAAAAAAATGAACCTGGCAGGAAGTCCCCTGAACTTAGTTATAACAGAATGTTTGTACATTTTCCAGTTTGCATGCTGTGCACAATCTCTGTATTATAATTTCTTTTATTTGAAGGTGTGATTGTGGGAAAGAGAGACTGACTACACACAGCAGTGCCCTAAGTTCTGTTTTAAACAAAATGAAGCCCCCAAACAATAATGGTAAATACCCATTTTCCCCTCTTTCTTACTTAATACAAAAACAATTGTGGTTCTGTACTTTTATAAGAATGGAAGGAACTTTAGCTAATTGAACATAGTGGTTAGAAATGGTGCATGTGATTGTGTTCTCACATTGGTGTGAATCAGAAGCAACTTCATTGCAGTGAATGACATTTCATTGGTGCAAATATAGTAGATGAGGACAAGGACCAATATGCTTTTTTTTCTTGAAATACTCTGTCCAGATGCTTAGTATGAAGTATAATAATAATAATAATAATTAATAGGTGAAAGCTGCCAAGAGGTGAGAGCACCCTTTCTGACCCTTCAGAACTGCAGTGGAATTACAACTTCTGGTAAATCAATAGGTTAAGTGTATACATTTTCACCTGAAAGATGGGGCTTGCAGCAGCATAGTGCCCCCTAATGCCATGGTGAAGTACTGTTCTGAATGATGAATAAAAGTCTACAAAAAGAAAAGGCGTACTTGTGGCACCTTAGAGACTAACAAATTTATTTGAGCATAAGCTTTCGTGAGTTACAGCTCACTTCATCGGATGCATACTGTGGAGAAAAAGTCTAGTTTATCTACTCCAGACTGAGGTGCAGCTCATAAAAAGCTGTATCCCACTCTATTGACTTCAGTGGGAACAGGATCAGCCTTGGTGTAGAGGAAGAGTGATCGGTACTCCAGCCTTGAGCTATTCCAGATTCCCAGTGCCGATAATAGATTAGTTTCATTTGGTCAAACCTGGCAGTTCCCAAGAATTGACACAGATTGTCTCTATCAGTGGTTTCAGCTACAGAAAGAGAAATTTAGAAAAAAATGTCCTCCCACCTCAGTCTGATGACCTGCAGATGTACTTGGTGGAGCTGGCCCAAGAACCTGTCTTTGATCACAAATGTCAGGCAGTACAAGAAAAAGTAAGTTTTATAATGCCCCTGCAATTGTTTTCTACCTCAAGGCTACTTAAACTTTGCGACATCCAGGACTGCTTTGGGAACTTTTGAGAAGGACCCCACTTTTTCCTCATTCTTATCCCTCCTAATAACTGACTTCTTCCACAAGGTTCAGAAATTAAGGAATGAAAACACACATGCACTATCACAACCTTATAAGAGAACCTTTCCGTCCGTATTGTCTTATCTGTGTTTGTCTTTTAGACCATACGCTCCTTGGGGCAGGGACAGTCTGTAGATGTGTCTTGTACGTGCTGACCACATGACTTGCTTATAACAAGTTTTGAATGGCACATGTAACTAGGATTCACATTTACACAAATTATTTTTAGTAAAGATAAATGCAAACAACCACAATTTTTGCTTGTACTTCGTATTATATATTCTCTCTCTGGTATAGAACTAAAAGATTATTCCTTGTTTGTGTTTACCAGCTGTCATAAACAAATAAAGCAAGTAATCTGCTTTATCCCCTCTCCCTGAAGCAGTGGATTGCATTTAAGAATACAAAAGGCCACTAAAGGACCTAGAGCTTTGGATGCCCTTCTCTTATTCTGATTATTCAGCTGATTTTTTAAAGACCCCTCTGGAGACTATTATCTTAGGTAATTGTGTGTCCCCCATTACCATGGTATGTAAGCACCTCACACCCTTTAATGTGTATATAGCCTTATAACTCCCCTGGAGAGTAGAGAAGTACTTTTCCAAATGGGGGACTTAGGCTCAGAGACACAGAATGACTTGCCCAAGGTTTCACAGAAAGTCCGTGATAGAGCAGGCAATTGAATCCAGGTCTCCCTAACCGTCAGACCATATTTCTTCTCTGGTAGTCTCGCCAGGGGTGCTGGAACAATTTATACAGTGGGGGTGCTAAGAGCCATTGAACTAAACTGTAAACCCTTTATATGATGGAAACCACTTCAGGTCAGGGGGTGAAGCAGCACCCCCAGCGCTACTTGTTCCAGAACCAATGAGTCTCACTGGATGATTCCAGTGCCAACCATCTTCCACACGTCTCCAAAGAACTAAGCTTTTGTATGCATCAAATTGCTTTAACTTTAAAAACTCTAATCTAAAGGGATATTTGTTTTGGGGTGTGTGCCCTTATTCCTCCCCCTCCCCCCCATTATTCTACTGAATGTAGAAATAAAATAATACAAAAACTAGGATGTGCCTTAAGTAGTCCAATTATGGTTCTTTACTGATTTCTCATAATATCAGCAAAACTTGATAGGTTAATTTTCTTTGAGTGCTGTGGTGAGTTGTATGCACAACTTCCAGTAACAATAATTGGAGGTGCATGAACCTTTCTCTATGTGACAGAGGGCATGCATTATGTGGATATAGGCAGGGTCTGAATGAGCTGTCCCCTGACATCTATTGATGATCTGGGGGAAAAGACTTTAGGAGCAGATCGTATTTGCATGGGACCTACCCTTCCGCAGACAAAGCAACTATGCCAAAGTGATCAGTTTGGGCTGGTTTTGAGTTACAATTCCCATTCGTATTGAATGCAGGGGTAATGAAATGTTACATTTCCTGTATGAGTAAGGGGCAGCAGAACTATTTAGCACACCCTGACTAAGGGGGTCACCCTAAACTGAGCTTCACTTGCTAAGCAGGTGGTAGGGATGCCAAATCCCACTGCAAATGAGAGGGGGTGGGAAAAGGTGTCTTTACTGTATGGTGTGGACTCTGCCTAAAGAGCCTTAGACACTATTTGACCCTCCCCGCTCCAGACAGAGCTGATTGGACTCACTTGAGAGTCCATGTTTCTGTTCAGGGTTAACTAGAGCCAAAATCTCTGATGAGCAGGTCTACGGGATAAGCCTTAGACTGGGAGAGAGAGACAGTGTGCAGTGACATGAAGAGGGAAGAGCAGTGAGGTTCCTCACTACCTAGGGGAGCTGTGAGAGCTGAAATCACTACGAGCTGGGCTAAGTGGTGGAACCTCAGAATACAATATCGCAGAAGTGGCAGTGAGTGGCAAGCAGCTGTGACACAGGTGGCTCCAAGTGGCCAGTGGCAGCAGAGGTAATGGTGGCAGAGAGCCAGACGCAGAGCAGCAGCAGAGGCATTGCTCGGGCCCCCCTACTGGCCCCATTTTCAGGGGTGGGAGGTGAACCTGCATGAATGCACCTCTGAACTCTGGGTCTTTTCTGACCAGCAATAACCACTGTGAGTGGGATGCAGCAGCTGGAGAGGGGAGTGGCATGTTAAAGGGCCATTCGTTCATTGGACTTTCACACTGCAAGGTGGGAAACTGAGGCAAAGGACACTGCCCAATGTACTGTTGGGTGGGTGTTTGCTTATGGTGAAATGCTTTTGAATTGTGGTAATGGTGTTTTCCCAAATTAATGCTGGTTTCCCTTTCCCTTCTAATAAAAGTTTTCTTCTGTTATACGCAGACGCAGTGGTTATGAGTGGGGAAGTATTCCCTCTTAAAGGTGCCTGGGGTGGTGTGTAATTTTCCCGGATTACGGGATGGTGGCTTGAGTGAATTCTGTTTTGTATTGTTAAAAGGAACTCCTAGATATTGAACTCTGCCCTTGTAGCTGCTGACTCCGCCTGGCAGAAGGGTCTGAATGCAGACTGTCATGTGGGTAACAGAGGAAAAGGAAAAGTGCTGTTGGCAATTTAAGGAGCAAAATGTTCATGTGACCATATGGGTTAATAGAGATTTGAAGCCATCATTTGAAACAATACCCCATGTTTCTTTTTTTAGTGAAAAGCATTTTGCCATTTTTACATGTATCAGCTATTCCTGCGTTTTACCAAATTCACAGCGACTGGGTAAAAGTTGGCAGAAAAATGTAAAATTTCATTGATAATTTGGAGCCTGCTCTGAGTGCAGCACGGCGATTGAGGGTCACAATTATTTTGAGTGAATGGCTTCAGAATTATAGAAGTTAGAGATGGAAAAGACCTGTGAGATCATCTAGTCCATCTTCCTACCAGTGAAGGATTATTTAAAGTGCTCCAAAACTGAATCTAGCTCAGTGTGTCTGCTACAAATTCCCCTTATTCTTTACATAACTTAGAATAGCAATGAAATGTTGGTTAATACAGACATGCTCTATTAGCTAGACAATGCATTTTGGACTTCTGACTTTGATCTTTAAAAAATTCACGACACACATCTCTTTGTCATTTAATAGGAGCCAGTAGTCAACAGGGATGATGGGTAAAGCCTTGAAACCATAAGAAAACACAAATTTAAATTGTTAGGTCATCCAAAAGAGAAATCACATTAAATCACTTAACTCAGTTTCTTTTTTACACAGCAGTTTGTGCTCTTAGAGGAAGAATAATCACTCTGTAGAAAGGCCATAATTTCTCCCTTACAAAGGAGCCCTTTTCCGAGCACGTAAAGTGGCAGTTTGTACAGTATAACCTCTGCTTTCATTATATCAAGGTTGTATCTGATTAGGATATAAGACAGATGAAGGGGATGCTGTACCAAAAAGAAAAAAAAGAAGTTTTAGTTTTGGGTCACTTGTAGAAGTGGTTCATCACTTTTATTGGAAATGTTTTCAATACCATTCAAGATAGGTTCAAATATATCAGCCTCTAAAGATCTGTATGTGATATATTTTCTGCACTTTGATGTGCTTATTTGGAAGTTGACCTGCATTCAGTACTACTACATGCAGCTTTTCAGTGTTCTGAGGACATAGGACAGAAGGAGAATGGAGCTCTGACAGCCCTACTTGTAAAGTGACAATACTGCCTCCCAGTGGCTTTGTGTGTCATTCTTTACTGGCTTATTGAAATTTAAAACTGACTGAACTGAATCATTTTTCCTTTTTCTTTAAGAGCTAAATAAATAAAAATATCGTTTTCAGCTGCATTCTTTGATTTGTATAATAATAAAGTAATACAGATTTAAAAATTATTTAAATGAACTGGCCTGGTGTAGACAAACCATAGGAAAAATAATAAGTATTTTTATGCATTAATTTTGATATGTCTTTAAATCACACAATTCTCACACAGAAACTCTTGCTACATGATTTTCTTTCTGCCTGTTGAGCTGGAAACATTTTAAGAGAGCACATAGATGTGTTTTTAAACAGTCAAATGTGGGCACAAAATAATTCCCTTTCCAATATGTAGTGCAAAATTTGAAGGGGTGTCAAATGACTAAAAAAAAATAAGTCACAATTAATTGTAGTTTTAATGACACAATTAAACAATAATATTATTTATTTAGATTTGTGGATGTTTTCTACATTTTCCATTACAATACAGAATACAGTGCTCACTTTATATTATTATTTTTATTACAAATATTTTCACTGTAAAAAGAAACAAACGAAATAGCATTTTTCATTTCACCTCATACAAGTACTCTAGTGCAATCTCTTTATTGTGAAAGTGCAATTTACAAATGTAGAATTTTTTTTTTACGTAATTGCACTCAAAAACAAAACAATGTAAAAGTTTAGAGCCTACAAGTCCACTCAGTCCTACTTCTTGTTTGTCTTAGCAATTGGCTGAACAAGTTTATTTACATTTATGGGAGATAATGCTGCCCGCTTCTTATTTACAATGTCACCTGAAAGTGAGAAGAGGTGCTCACATGGCACTGTTGTAGCTGGCAATGCAAGGTATTTACGTGCTAGATATACTAAACATTCTTATGACCCTTCATGCTTCAAACACTATTCCAGAGGACATGCTTCCATGCTGATGAGACTCATTCAAATAATGTGTTAATTACATTTGTAACTGAAGTCCTAGGGCAGTAGTTTTCAAACTTTTGTATTGGTGACCCCTTTCACACAGCAAGTCTCTGAGTGGGACCCCTCTTATAAATTAAACACACTTTTTTATATTTAACAGTATTATAAATGCTGGAGGCAAAGGAGGGTTTGAGTGTGGAGGTTGACAGCTGGCAACCCCCAGCTGTTAACCTCACAACCCCCTGAGCGGTCACGACCCCCAGTTTTAGAACCCCTGTCCTAGGAGAAAATTGCATGTCTCCTGCTTTTTGGTTTTACTCATATTCTGCCATATATTTTATGTTATCTCAGTCTCTGATGACCCAGCACATGTTGTTCAATCTAAGAACACTTTCACTGCAGATTAGACAAAACACAAAAGGTATCAATATGAGATTTCTAAAGATAGCTACAGCGCTATACCTAAGGTTTAAGAATCTGAAGTGCCTTCTAAAATCTGAGAGGGACAAGGTGTGGAACATGCTGTCAATAGTCTTAAAAGAGCAATACTCCAATGCAGAAACTTCAGAACTTGAACTACCAAAAAAGAAAATGAACCTTCTGTTGGTGGCACCTGACTCAGATGATGAAAATGAAAGAGCATCAGTCCACACTGCTTTGGATCATTATAGAGCAGAACTGGTCATAAGTATGTCCTCTGGAATGGTGATTGAAGCATGAAGGGACATATGAATGTTTAGCATATCTGGCACCTAAATAGCTTGCAATGCCAGCTACAACAGTGTCATGTGAACACCTGTTCTCACTTTCAGGTGAGGTAAATAAGAAGCAGGCAGCATTATCTCCAGCATATGTAAACAAATGTGTTTGTCTTAGCGTTTGGCTGAATGAGAAGTAGGATTGAGTGGACATGTAGGCTCTAAAGTTTTACATTGTTTTGGTTTTGAGTGCAGTTATGTTAAAAAATCTTAATATTTGTAAGTTGAACTTTCACAATAAAGAGACTTCACCACAGTTCTTGTATGAGGTGAATTGAAAAATACTATTTATTTAGTTTCTTTTTTACAGTGCAAATATTTGTAATAAAAATAATATAAAGTGACCACTGTACAAATATTCTGTATTGTAATTGAAATCAATATACAGTAAAAGCTGTTTTATCTGGCATGTTGGGGGAATGGGGAGTGCTGGAAGTGAAAAATGCCAGTTAACTAAGAGGGAGGGAGTTTGGGTGCGGGAGGGGGTGCAGGGCGCAGGCTCTGGGAGGGAGTTTGGGTGTGGGACGGGGCTTGGGACAGCAGGAGTCCGGGGTACCAGATATGGGGGATGCTCACCACGGGCGGTTCCCTGCAAGTGTGACCTGTCCTGACTGCTCCTAGGCAGAGGCACAGCAGGCAGCTCTGCGTGCTGCCTCCGCCTGCAGGCACCACCCCTGCAGCTCCCTTTGGCCATGGTTCCCAGCCAATAGGAGCTGTGGAGCTAGCGCTCAGGGCAGGGTAGGGGCAGCGTGCAGAGCCCCCTTCTGCACCCAAACTCCCTCCCAAAGCCCGTATTTGAAAATGTAGAAAAACATCCAAAATATTTATAATAAATTTAAATTGGTATTCTATTATTGTTTGATAGTGCAGTTAAAGCTGCAATTAATTGTGACTAATTTTAATCTAGTTAATTTGTTTTGTATTAATTGCTTGAGTTAACAGAATGCAAACACTACCTGGTGTTCAGGTAGGACATCAGCAACCTTCTACTGATCAATTACATGCTATCAGTGTCCGTCTGCATTCTTTAAGGATACATCTGAACACCTGAATCCATTTGGGATATATGCATAAGGGAGGCTGAGGGATAGACTTTTTAAGCACTCGGCACCCACAAATGAGACCAAATTTTCAAAACAGGTCAGCTCTCATTAGAAAGAAAGGCCAGATTGTCAAAAGTGTTTGGCACCCAGAAGCTCCCCCGGGGATGTTTATGGCCAGATTTTCAAAGAGCACTCAATGTTCTGAACACCTTTAAAAAATTGACCCTGATTGTAGGTGCCAAGCACTTTAAAATCTGTCATTAAAAGTTCATGTGTGCAGGCGTGCGTGCATAGGGGTGTTATCTGTATCTATGAATATACAGATGGCACAGCATGTATGGAGCTGAAATTGTTAGTTTGTAGAATGAAATATAGAGGCTAGCATACAATGAGATCTTGCAATCTAAAATTCACTCAGGGTGTTTCAAGTGGGCCTCCCAGAAACTTGACAGAGAGCTTAGGAAAGAATAGGAGCTACACCTTGGACAACATGGGCAAGAATGTCTCTTTGGCACACACACTGAAATCTTTCCAAAATACTCTATCTTAATATCAAGAACAGGGAGAGAAAATTAAATTTGTAATAATGCACAGTAGACTTTAGGTTCTTAAGATTTCATTTTGAAATAAGTTTCTATATTTTGTCAAGGTACAGACATTATTACAATACTAGTAGCTGAAGGTCCATGCTGTCGCACAGTGTAATTTGTAAAATTTTATATTAAAAAAGCCAAAAATCACTGAATACTTAAAAACTGGATGGTAACAGACTGCAAATCCCAGTGATGGTTGAACCTGCTGATATTCTAAGCTCTCAACCATGCTTGCAGTTATTTCCATCTCTTCACAAGGACTCAACAGATATTCTAGGCTTCAGGATGGTGTTGGGTTTGTTTTGTGCGCTGGTTGTTTTGGACTGGGAAAGTTGTGTTGATTTGTGTAGGTGGCAAATGAGGGGTATGTACTGCAATGAGAGGCTATGTGTGTTTGGGATTATGATGTATGCTGGTTGTGTTGTGTGGCTGGTTTTGAAGAATGGTGGCAGTTGGGCCAAGTAATTCATCTTCTGTGCAGTTTGCCTCATACAACCAATGAAATTGTTGCATGCAGATTAGCTGTAGAGTAAGGCTAGTGACTGATAGTTACATCTGATATCACAATGATTTAGGACTCTTGGCATGGCATAAATACATGCCTTACTATAGCTTTAGACAGCATGGGTATAATCTGTAAAGGCAAAATGGCTGAGAACTTAAACATCGGATAGTATCAGACCTTGACTCCAAGTGATGATTCAACCTGGTGATATTCTGAACAATAAGAGATGTCAACCACAGTTGTAGCTGTTTTCATCACTCCGCACTGACTCAACAGACATTCTAGGCTTCAAATTGACACAGTGACAATCCTGGAATCCTATTATATAGATAAGCAGATGTGCTTCTGCTTTATTAATTAGCACAGCTTTGCCAAAAGCTTGTGGAGGTAGAAACTTACTTCTCTTCCACCTATTTTTCTTCAATGGCTTGGTGAAATTCAAAGCCTCATTGGGATTATTAAATAAGTAATTTATATTTTCCCTTTTTCTTAAAGAATAAAGCTAACAAGGAAACTAGATGCAGAAACTATATTAATGTGATATTTATGTTGCACAGTTAAAATATCTCTCGAAAAATGCAAAAGTCAAAGCTCTCATTGAAGCCAATGTCTGTCTTTTTTCTTGATTTCTTTCATAACAGGATTTGGCCTAAATTTTTCTTACCACACTGTTAAACTGTCCACATTATCCAGGCCCTATAAACTCCAGGACCTGTAAACATTTAAGCTTACATTTGCAAAAGTAGCTAGTGATTTTTGAGTGCCCAACTTGAGGCATATAAAAGGGTTATGATTGTCAAGGGCAGAGGCACTTCCTGAAAATCAAGTCTGTTGGGTGTCTCATGTTGGGCACCAAAAACTGAATCACCCATAATCAGCAATGACTTCTGAAAATGTAGCTCTTTGATTATGATATATTAAGCAATAGCTAAAGATTTACAATAGCATGGAAAAACAGGAAAAGAATGTGATACATATATGCAACAAAGATGAGTTAATGCTATAGGAAAATTCGTTTTTTGCTGTTCCTGGAATTGTGATTTTTACCTTTAATCTTTATGCTGTATTAACATATTTGCATGTAATACCTATATTTACTGATTACATACACAGGTATATAAGTACCACAAACACAGGAATGAACTCAGTGGACCTGATTCTCCACTGCCTTGTGCACTCATTTACATCTGTGCAAAGTGAGTACAAAGCTGGGTGTAAAATATGCATGTCAGAGTCTCCTTCCCTTTAAACTCACGTTAGCATTTCATACTCCCTAAGGATATGTCTACACTATGAAATAAGGTTGAATTTATAGAAGTCGGTTTTTTAGAAATCGTTTTTATATATTTGATTGTGTGTGTCCCCACAGAAAATGCTCTAAGTGCATTAAGTGCATTAACTCGGTGGAGTGCTTCCACTGTACCGAGGCAAGTGTCAACTTCCGGAGTGTTGCACTGTGGGTAGCTATCCCACAGTTCCCGCAGTCTCCACTGCCCATTGGAATTCTGGGTTGAGATCCCAGTGCCTGATGGGGTAAAAAACATTGTCGCGGGTGGTTCTGGGTACATGTAATCAGGCCCTCCCTCCCGCTGTGAAAGCAACAGCGGACAATTGTTTTGTGCCTTTTTTCCTGAGTTACCTGTGCAGACGCCATACCACGGCAAGCATGGAGCCCGCTCAGCTCACGGTCACCGTATGTCTCCTGGGTGCTGGCTGACGCAGTACTGCATTGCTACACAGCAACAGCAACCCATTGCCTTGTGACAGCAGATGGTGCAATAGGACTGGTAGCCGTCATCGTCGTGTCTGAGGTGCTCCTGGTCACCTCTGTGAGGTCAATCAGGAGCACCTGGGCAGACATGGGCGCAGGGACTAAATTTGGAGTGACTCGACCAGGTCATTCTCTTTAGTCCTGCAGTCAGTCCTATTGAACCATCTTATGGTGAGCAGGCAGGTGATTCGGATTGCTAGCAGTCCTATTGCACCATCTTATGCTGGGCAGGCAAGAGATGAGGATGGCTAGCAGTCCTATTGCACCATCTTCTGCCGAGCAGCCATGGGATGTGGATGGCTTGCAGTCCTGCACCATCTGCTGCCAGCCAAAGATGTAAAAGATAGATGGAGTGGATCAAAACAAGAAATAGACAAGAAACAGACCAGATTTGTTTTGTACTCATTTGCCCCCCCCCCCCCATCTAGGGGCCTCATTCCTCTAGGTCACACTGCAGTCACTCACAGAGAAAGTGCAGTGAGGTAAATCTAGCCATGTATCAATCAGAGGCCAGACAAACCTGCTTGTTCCAATAAGAACAATTACTTAGGTGCACCATTTCTTATTGGAACCCTCCATGAAATCCTGCCTGAAATACTCCTTGATGTAAAGCCACCCCCTTTGTTGATTTTAGCTCCCTGAAGCCAACCCTGTAAGCCATGTCGTCAGTCGCTCCTCCCTCCGTCAGAGCAACGGCAGGCAATCGTTCCGCGCCTTTTTTCTGTGCGGACGCCATACCAAGGCAAGCATGGAGGCGGCTCAGCTCACTTTGGCAATTAGGAGCACATTAAACACCACACGCATTATCCAGCAGTATATGCAGCACCAGAACCTGGCAGAGCGATACCGGGCGAGTAGGCGACGTCAGCGCGGTCTTGTGAGTGATCAGGACATGGACACAGATTTCTCTGAAAGCATGGGCCCTGCCAATGCATGCATCATGGTGCTAATGGGGCAGGTTCATGCTGTGGAACGCCGATTCTGGGCTCGGGAAACAAGCACAGACTGGTGGGACCGCATAGTGTTGCAGGTCTGGGACGATTCCCAGTGGCTACGAAACTTTCACATGCGTAAGGGCACTTTCATGGAACTCTGTGACTTGCTTTCCCCTGCCCTGAAGTGCATGAATACCAAGATGAGAGCAGCCCTCACAGTTGAGAAGCGAGTGGCGATAGCCCTGTGGAAGCTTGCAATGCCAGACAGCTACCGGTCAGTTGGGAATCAATTTGGAGTGAGCAAATCTACTGTGGTGTAGCCCACGCACCAAAGATCTGCTGATATCAAGGGTAGTGACCCTGGGAAATGTGCAGGTCATAGTGGATGGCTTTCCCTAACTGTGGTGGGGCCATAGACGGAACCCATATCCCTATCTTGGCACCAGAGCACCAAGCCGGCGAGTACATAAACCGCAAGGGGTACTTTTCAATAGTGCTGCAAGCTCTGGTGGATCATAAGGGACGTTTCACCAACATTAACATGGGATGGCCGGGAAAGGTACATGACGCTCGCATCTTCAGGAACTCTGATCTGTTTCAAAAGCTGCAGGAAGGGAATTTATTCCCAGACCAGAAAATAACCGTTGGGGATGTTGAAATGCCTATAGTTATCCTTGGGGACCCAGCCTACCCCTCAGTGCCATGGCTCATGAAGCCATACACAGGCAGCCTGGACAGTAGTCAGGAGCTGTTTAACTACAAGCTGACCAAGTGCAGAATGGTGGTAGAATGTGCATTTGGACATTTAAAAGTGCGCTGGCGCAGTTTACTGACTCGGTTAGACCTCAGCGAAAACAATATTCCCACTGTTATTACTGCTTGCTGTGTGCTCCACAATATCTGTGAGAGTAAGGGGGAGACGTTTATGGCGGGATGGGAGGTTGAAGCAAATCACCTGACTGCTGGTTACGCGCAGCCAGACACCAGGGCAGTTAGAAGAGCACAGGAGGGCGCGGTGCGCATCAGAGAAGCTTTCAAAACCAGTTTCATGACTGGACAGGCTACGGTGTGAAAGTTCTGTTTGTTTCTCCTTGATGAAACCCCCTGCCCCTTGGTTCACTCTACTTCCCTGTAAGCTAACCACCCTCCCCTCCTTCCTTCGATCACCGCTTGCAGAGGCAATAAAGTCATTGTTGCTTCACATTCATGCATTCTTTATTCATTCATCACACAAATAGGGGGATGACTACCAAGGCAGCCCAGGAGGGGTGGTGGAGGAGGGAAGGACAGTGCCACACAGCACTTTAAAAGTTTACAACTTTAAAACTTATTGAATGTCAGCCTTCTGTTTTTTGGGCAATCCTCTGGGGTGGAGTGGCTGGGTGGCCGGAAGCCCCCCCACCGCGTTCTTGGGCGTCTGGGTGAGGAGGCTATGGAACTTGGGAAGGAGGTTGGTTGATTACACAGGGGCTGTAGCAGCAGTCTGTGCTCCAGCTGCCTTTGCTGCAGCTCAACCATACACTGGAGCATATTGGTTTGATCCTCCAGCAGCCTCAGCATTGAATCCTGCCTCCTCTCATCACGCTGCCGCCACATTTGAGCTTCAGCCCTGTCTTCAGCCCGCCACTTACTCTCTTCAGCTCGCCACCTCTCCTCCTGGTCATTTTGTGCTTTCCTGCACTCTGACATTGTCTGCCTCCACGCATTCGTCTGTGCTCTGTCAGTGTGGGCGGACAGCATGAGCTCAGAGAACATTTCATCACGAGTGCGGTTTTTTCTCTTTCTAATCTTCACTAGCCTCTGGGAAGGAGAAGATCCTGTGATCATTGAAACACATGCAGCTGGTGGAGAAAAAAAGGGGACAATGGTATTTAAAAAGACACATTTTATAGAACAATGGGTACACTCTTTCACGGTAAACCTTGCTGTTAACATTACATACATAGCACACGTGCTTTCGTTCCAAGGTTGCATTTTGCCTCCCCCCACCACGTGGCTAACCCCTCACCCCTCCCTGTGGCTAACAGCGGGGAACATTTCTGTTCAGCCACAGGCAAACAGCCCAGCAGGAATGGGCTCCTCTGAGTGTCCCCTGAAGAAAAGCACCCTGTTTCAACCAGGTGACCATGAATGATATCACTCTCCTGAGGATAACACAGAGAGATAAAGAACGGATGTTGTTTGAACGCGAGCAAACATACACTGCAATGCTTTGTTGTATAATGATTCCCGAGTACGTGCTACTGGCCTGGTGTGGTAAAGTGTCCTACCATGGAGGACGCAATAAGGCTGCCCTCCCCAGAAACCTTTTGCAAAGGCTTTGGGAGTACATCCGGGAGAGCTGCAAATGCTAGGGCAAATTAATCATTACACATGCTTGCTTTTAAACCATGTATAGTATTTTAAAAGGTACACTCACCGGAGGTCCCTTCTCCACCTGCTAGGTCCAGGAGGCAGCCTTGGGTGGGTTCGGGGAGTACTGGCTCTAGGTCCAGGGTGAGAAACAGTTCCTGGCTGTCGGGAAAACCGGTTTCTCCATTCGCTTGCTGTGAGCTATCTACAACCACATCATCATCATCATCTTCCTCGTCCCCAAAACCTGCTTCTGTGTTGCCTCCATCTCCATTGAAGGAGTCAAACAACACGGCTGGGGTAGTGGTGGCTGAACCCCCTAAAATGGCATGCAGCTCATCATAGAAGCGGCATGTTTGGGGCTATGACCCGGAGCGGCTGTTCGCCTCTCTGGTTTTCTGGTACGCTTGCCTCAGCTCCTTAAGTTTCATGTGGCACTGCTTCGGGTCCCTGTTATGGCCTCTGTCCTTCATGCCCTGGGAGATTTTGACAAATGTTTCGGCATTTCGAAAACTGGAATGGAGTTCTGATAGCACAGATTCCTCTCCCCATACAGTGATCAGATCCCGTACCTCCCGTTCGGTCCATGCTGAGCTCTTTTGCGATTCTGGGACTCCATCATGGTCACCTCTGCTGATGAGCTCTGCATAGTCACCTGCAGCTTGCCATGCTGGCCAAACAGGAAACTGAAATTCAAAAGTTCGTGGGCCTTTTCCTGTCTACCTGGCCAGTGCATCTGAGTTGAGAGTGCTGTCCAGAGCGGTCGCAATGGAGCACTCTGGGATAGCTCCCGGAGGCCAATACTGTCTAATTGTGTCCACAGTACCCCAGATTTGACCTGGCAA
Source organism: Eretmochelys imbricata (assembly GCF_965152235.1). NCBI lineage: Eukaryota > Metazoa > Chordata > Testudines > Cheloniidae > Eretmochelys > Eretmochelys imbricata. The sequence continues at coordinate 14,329,278 of NC_135573.1, forward strand.
GGCTGATTTAAGCGCTAATCCACTTGTCAGAGGTGGAGTAAGGAAATTGATTTTAAGAGCCCTTTAAGTCGAAAAAAGGGCTTCATCGTGTGGACGGGTACAGGTTTACATGGATTTAATGCTGCTAAATTTGACCTAAACTCCTAGTGTAGACCAGGGCTTACACAAAGGGACATAAGTACACAGTGTGTGAGGCAGTTGAGAGTCAGGCCCTATGTCTTCAGGTTACTATTAAGACAAGACTTAAGAAGAAGAAAAGTTGTCATGTTCACTGGTCTCTCTTTGCACATCATCAGTCTACTCACTGTTTCCTAACACTAAATTTTATGTCCTAGTATTTATTTTGTTTGTCATCTGCCTCATACGGGAAGCTCCCTTATAATTCTCAGATATGTAGGGAGAGGACAAGTGATCCCTTTTATGTAACCACTTCTTTTTCCTTGCCCTGGGGATCATCTCTCACACATTCAATTCGCTAGTCCCCTGCAGGTAAGTACATATTTCCGAAGAAGACAGCTCTCTTTGGTAAGTGCTGCTTTTTTGTACACTCCTGCTAACTTAGCTTTTTTTTATTTTGGGCGGGGGAGGGGAGGGTGCGGAGGAATCAAAAGCCTTCAAGTACAGACATGTTATGAAGGCTTAATATGTTATAGCAGCTCCCGTGCTACTTGAAGGACAAAGCTGGCTTTGTGCTTTGCTGGCAGGCAACACCTCACTCTAACGAGAACACTGCACAGATGTAATTACAAAGTGCCACTTACAGATTTAGGAATTTATTCAGTATCACCTAATACTCCCTAACTCCATTCTATTACCTCATAAAGGTAAGCCTGGAGATCAGAGCAAATGACTTCAGAGTGTTCAACAGCAGTGGCAAGAGTGAGAAGACCATGTAAGGTATGAATCTCTCTGGTTTGTGCTCCATAGCACCTGAATCCTGTTTCCAAGGGGGTTACAGGAGAACTCCTTATTCAGTTCCTGCTCTAAGTAGTTATGTAGAATTGTCCTGGTCATCTATTCTTATTCATTTATTTAAAGAAAGAAAAACAACTTCTATGTTGCACTCCAGAGTTTAGTGCTAAAAGTTTTTCACCATACAATGTCATTATATGATCCTTGTTCTTAGCATATACTGTTTATTTATAAAGCATGCACAAAGTCTTGTTTCTCTGAACACAGTAGGAATCAAATAAGACTGTTTTTCTCTGCTCACAATTCCAAGCCTCTTGTCAGCCAGTATTCTGATCAAAAGGCTCTCTCAGGGGGTTTTCACAGTTCCCTGCACCCAGTGCTCATTCTAGCTGTCTCCTTGGATTTCTGCTGCTTCTGAGTTTCTCTCACACATACACACATTTGTAAGCAAATGCATCCCCTGCCCCTGAGCATGTTACCAGATCATAGTGGAACCCCTCAGGATATATGGCTAAACTCATATTCCAGCTTTGCATATGCCTGTGTTTTGGGCAGAGGCCCCTAGTGTATTAGCTATCTGTCCCATAAATGAGCTTGTTAGAGGATGGACTGGGCCCTTTTACACGGAGCTGGTGCAGCCCACTTGTGCCTTGTTAACTGCCTTGCTATGGGGCCTGGTAGAGGGCAGCTGGTCTCTTTAAAAAAAAAAGGCATAAGAAAAGAAGAAATAGACACAAAGCTGTGGCAGAGAATGGAGAACAGCAGCAGTGAGCAGGAGGTTCCTAGACTATAAGGACAGGGTGTTTGTGGAGTTCGTTACAGAGCCCTGAGGAGGGAACACAGAGACAGGGTACTGCTGAGCCACTGCTGGCCATGAGGGAGTGTTCAGAAAGCAGCTGACCCTATTTCAGGCCTCAACAGCTTACTTATCCTAAATGAAAGGCAGCTGTTACACCCACCAGCTTAAATGAGGGTTAACCCAACCCATAACAAGACTATATGTTGTCTGGAGGGGCTTGTCATTTGTAATTGTGTTAAGCATATTGGAATGCTATTGTAAGAAAATACTTATATAAAATCAAGCTATATTGTACTGAAGGGACACACTCTGAGTAATCAGTTACTACTTGAACACTAAAGAATTCCACAAGGTTAGCAGTTCCCACACTGTAACTTGTAGACTACTGTTGGTCTGTGGAAACTTACTGGTGGTTTGCAAAGAGCCGGCTGGTCACACGGTGCTGTGTCTGAAGGGTTTCCATCTGCTTTTATGTGTCTCTGTCTTCATCACAAATGAGAGTATGGAGGCCTGCAAAAGCACTTGGATAGAAGGAAGAGAAGCCATACTAGCTGCCTCTGCTATGAACAGCTACTACGTAGGAACAAGAGAAGAGTTACTCTCAGGAACTGGAGTGGTCAGTCACTTCAGGGAAAGGAACAAAGCAGCCAGACAGTATGTCCAGAGGAGCAGGGGGAGAAGAGATCCAGGTGGATGGATGGTGTGTCCAATGAGAAAGGGCATTGAAGCATGTGCCAGGGAGAGGAAGACCAGGTAACAGGGAAGCATGTGCAGGACTGGGGGAGGAAAAAAGGATCAGGTGGTTGAGATGTATGTTCAGGTGGAAGGGGGAGAGGGAGGAATTGAAGAGAGAGAAGAAAGAGATAATGTACTAAATGAAAATGGAGAAAGTGGTTGAACTCTTATTACAGTAAAGACAATTAAATATATGCAAATATTTTTGCAATATTTTCCACGTGAGCAATTGCTGCAAGTGCCATTGGGGGTGGTCTATGATAATGCCTAAATGTGGTATGCACTCTGAAAAACTTTTTGTGAATCTTTAACTAGAGGATATAGAAGGCTTCATGCACTTCTGAGCAGAATAAAAACTCTGAAGCATCTTGATATTATTGTTGAATTCCAGTATTTCTGTAATTCTCTGGAGTTGGATATACAGCCTTGGATCGTTCAAGTATGAGATTTGATAAATGGCAGTTAGAATATAGTATATAGTTAGCACAATAGCTCTTAAAAAATTACAACAAACAATCTTAGATAAATAGAATAGTGCTGCACTGCGCTACCCAAGAATGTGTTTCTGAAGTCACTACAGACCCATTCCTAAAGCTCTCATTCCATGATGCACCTATTAATTGCTGACTTGCAGTTTTAGAGGAATACAATATAAATCAAAAGATGTGGTTCTGTGGTTGTACAATGTAGTACTTAGGATGGGAGTGTAGTCTAATGGTTTCAGCAGGAAATGGGCAACAGGGACTTTTGGTTTCTTTTTTTCCTCGTTCTGCTACTTATTTTGTATATGTCCTTGGAAAAATTAACCATGTTCTGCCTCAGTTTACCTGTTACAGTTATAACTAAGGCTATGATTTAGTCATGGATATTTTTAGTAAAAGTCATGGACAGGTCATGGGCAATAAACAAAAATTCACAGCCAGTGACCTGTCCATGACTTATTCTAAAAATATCTGTGATTAAATCTTGCTGGGGGTTTGTGGGGGGCCACTACTAGGCGGGACGCTCATGGCACCAGCTGCCAGAGGCTACGAACTGTAGCTGCTCTGGCCAGCAGGCCACTGCCGCTGCAGATCACGGCAGCTCCAGCAGGCCGGGGACTGCTGCGGGGCTAGCAGACCATCTCTGGCCGGCTGAGGATCGCTGCTGGGGCCATGGACTGCGGCTGCTCCTGCCAGCCAGTCAGGGACTGCTGCTTGGGGCTGTAGATCACAGCTGCTCCGGCCATCTGGGGACTGCTGCCACACTGGCCCCTGCAGAAGTCACAGAGGTTACGGAAAGTCACAGAATCTGTGACTCCCATGACCTCCGTGACAGACCTGGAGCCCTAGTTATAACACCCCTCAAGGATGTTGTGAGAATTGATTAATATTTATAAATCTCTTTGAAATACTTTCAGGAAAAGTGGTACTGCATAAAGGTGCAAAATTGAATTCTATACGTACAATATTGTGAAGAAAATTATAACTTATTAGAAGACAGCAGAATATACCGTTAGGTCCAGATTTTTAGAGGTATTTAGGCACTGCTGCACTCAGCATTGCAATGCCTAACTGACTTAGGAGTCTAAGGTCTTGTCTATGTTGCTGTACAGTGCAGACTGTGGTGTGGCAGGCAGGAGAAGCGAATTGTAGAGTGCACCAAAATGTTGTGATCTGATTGCCCTGTGTGGACAATGCCATCACAAACTAAAAGACACCTAGTTCATGTTAATGTAACCTGGTGGGATTTTGCTTTCTAGGGCCCAGATTTTTAAAGGAATTTAGGTGAGCAGAGCAATGTCTAACCCTTAGGCAAGTTGCCTCAAAATGGAGCTTTCAGACCTGAGTTAGGTGGCTCTGTGCTGCCCAGGCTTCCTATGGAAGGCATGGGGATAGTTAAGCACCTAAGAAAGGGATTTTCAGAAGCTGGCCAGCTGAGCAGGGAGCTACCTGAGCAAGCCAGGACTGAAATGTCTAGGAGAAGAGTGGGGAGAGGAGTGTTGCTTAGGCATCTAAGGGTCTGTCAACACTTCAGTGTAAGCCCAGAGTTAGTAGCACTTGAGTTAACCGACCCTGGGTTTGTTAATCTAGGGTTTGAATGTCTAGAGTAACTTGTCTACAGTTCAGGTTAGGATTGTTGAACTCTGGGTCCCAGACTGGGGTTCCATTGCCTATGCTGCATTATGCAGGCCTGAGACCAACCACCCATATCCCAGACTTCCTAGGTGGCCATGCTAGTCCTTTGTTCATGGTGCAGTGTGGGAAAACTTGACTGCCTACCAAACTTGATTGTCCACAGAACAAAGAAAGTTGTTCCATCCTATGCAGCAAAGCAATAGGGCTTGAACTGTGGGTCACAGCTTGATTCAGCCTTGGACCACTCTACTCTTGTGAGATCCTGGGACCCTGGGTTCAAGCCCTGAGTTAGCCCAATTTGTGTGTAGATTTACATTGTAGTTTAGACATACCGTAAGCAGCTGACTCTATGTTCCTGGCTGAGAGGCCAGAAATAGTCATTTCTCTCCACTGAGGATCTTCAGCCATGAACCCTCTCTTGGAGTTAGGCCAATAAGCCAGGTCAGCTGAGTGAAGCAACACTTAAATGCCTTTGAAAATCTCTGCCTTAGAGTCCAGTCCTTCATCCCTCTACTCTCATAAGTTCCACAAATGTCTGTGGGACTAGTTGCATGAATAAGGATTGCAAGATTAGCCCTTTCCTTAGGCTCCTTAGGAGAGCTATATTTGTGCTTACTGGTGTTAATGGACTGATTGAACCAATAAGGAGACCTAAATTAAATGTGTACAGCCTGAAACAGGGAGTTAAGGCAAAATCTATTTTTCTTAGCAAATATATGGATACAACAAATGGGTGGTAAAGCAAGAACAGTTGTGTTCAGTGCATAATTGGATGGCTTTTCTAAAGAAAGTATAGAAGATATAGAACAAATCTGCAAAGGAAGTTAGAAAGTAAGTGTGCTCAAACACCTTTCCCTTTTCCTGGAATTTCACATTTTCACAATAGATAGGTAATATATTGTGTGACTATCTTTGAGAAACTGTGGGGAAGCATTCAGTGATGCAGAGGATGTCATCCAAGCACCTGTTTCATAGACAGTAAAGTAAACCAGTAATTTAGGTTTCTATGATTTATAGATAAACAACCAGACCACATATTGGAATTGTCTCTAGGCAGGGACAACTCATTTAGTGTTTTCTTAATAGTAATAACTTAGCTATATAGAGTGCCTTTCATCCCCAAAGATCCTGAAGCATTTTATTAACTCAGCCAACTACTGTGTAGATAAAGGAAATGCTTGACTCGTGAAGAAAATGCAACCACTTCTGGGGCAAAAAGCAACAGTTGCTTAATATCACTACACAACAGTTTAGGACAGGAAGTGAAGAAAGAAACTATATCAAATTAAAATTGTAGGTGAAATTTGGTTAGGTAGAATATAACTAAATCTAACTACTGGAGTTGGAATGTGGGCAGTGTACAGCATCTAATACATCTCCACTAGAGAAAAATGCCTTTTTAAAAAAAGACTCATTTGAAATGAGCACAATTTCCCTCACTACTACATTGGAACATGGTTTCAATGCTGTCTTAGGCCTTATCCCGCAAGCTATTTTGTGTGGGTGGACCTCTGTGTCTCCATGGAGCCCTACTGCAGTGGTGCTCTTCATGAGTACAGGGCTCTGTCCGTGTAAAACAGCTTGAAGAATTGGGACACTGGAGAGAAGAATACAGTACCACGTCTTACTGCACTTCGGGGTTTCCTGAGAGGTCTCCTATCCAAAAACTGACCACATTCAACCCTTCTTCATGACATTGGAGAGGATTGCTGTGGTTTCAGTTTCCTTGGAACTATTTAAGTGTGGGCATGTATGGGTGAAAGGAATATATGTTTTTATCATTTATATTCCAGAATCACGCAAAATATGAGTTGTTGTGCAGACTTTATGGGGAGACACTGTCTTGGCCCCAAGGAATTATTCACAGTCTAAACAGACATGACAAAAGACATGGGAATAGGATGGATGTACAAGAAAATCTATTTGATGTGCTGTTATGGCAGTAACCAGTAGTGGATTTGACAGTGTTTTCTGTCCATCGTCTCCTCCTTCCTTCATGTTTTACATGTGTTCTGCTATTCCAAATTAGTTGCTCCCCCATGTGCTATTCTCAGTTACAGTAAGCCCCCTTCCTAACCTACTTCGTAGACTAGGAATTTAGTGTGGGAGATAAAAATGCAAAACAATCAGATAATAAGAAGGTGTTTCTGCTTTAAACATGTTGGGCCAAAATCTGATCAGATTTGTACTCTGTTCAAATCAATAGGAGCTATTGGCGAGTAAATCAAGACAACATTTGGTCCATTGTTTATTTCTTTTAATACTGTGTTTTTATTATTCATTCATATGAGAAGGCAATGACAATTTTGAATTCCTTTCTCTGCCCTTTTTAGTCTACAGGGCGTCTGAAGAGAATGCCTACAGTGAAAGATTTATTTGCAGACAAGTGAAGAGAGGTCTATCAAGTAATGAAAATGTGGTCTTGTTTGGTTGCTGTCTTTTCCATTTTTTTTTGAGAGAGAGCTATTAACTTGTACAAGAAAATCACTTTAATGGAACATAACTGTTTTATGAATAAAGTGCAAAGAGATCTCCATGCAGTATTTATATGCTGTCTCAATTACCACTGCAAATAGATTTGATGATTCAGCAGATAAGAGTTCTAACAGGATCTTCAGTAATTCCTTTCTCCATTAAGTCCTCTGAAGGAGAACCCAGATCTACACTGTAGCCTAGTCTTGTATTCCATTTAGCTCACACATTTCACAATAATGTAATTGTGTTGTAATACATTACAATAATGTAATCTGTTGTAAACCAGAAATGCAGACAAGCTAGTGAAGCAGAGCCGAATGGAATGCTGATATTCTGTAGCAATATAAGTTTCCAGTCAGCTTTCTTTAATATAAGATTCTTTGAGGTAAATGTGTCTGGTGTCCAATCACATTGAAATGTGTTGGGGATGTGTGTGTGTGTGGAGAGGAATGTACACCTTATTGTAACACACACAAACACACACACACTAACACAGAGTACAGAAGCATTCTAGAAAGAAGCAAATGTGTCACTTCCAAATGTTTGGTCACTTTATTGTACAAAACAAAGGCATACATTTTTATTGTCTCTAAAGGGGAAAGTCAGTGAGTTACGAGAAGTGAAGAAACCCAGAGCGGAAACTTGGAAGAATTAGCATATGGCACTGTGTGAGAGATCTTACAAAGAAGGACCTTTTTCCCCCCTTTACCAATGTCAGAATGCTTGCTGCCTTTTTAAAGCATCATCAGGGGAGTAGGGAGCAAGTGCCATTTGCACAGGAATACATGAAGAACGGCTGTTAAGAATATTGTGACATGTTATATGAAGCACCAAGGGATATTCCAGACTTTATCAAGAATGAGGCAATCATTTCCACAGTCATAAAAGTACCTTGGCAGGCAGACTGCAAACATAATAAAAGGACGGGGAGCAGGGGGGTATGTTGCCTGTGCTCATAAAAGGGGATGGTGATTGTGTAGTTACAGTCCTTCATAAAATCCTTCACTTTAGATGGAGGGAAGGAAATTAGGTCAGAAGACCTGGTTACAAAGCGACCTACATTATTTTAGCTAAAATAAAGGCGACTAGTAGGATCGAAAACAGCAAAACAATCTCATTATTCCAATACATAAGGGGCTTCTACATGTCATTCTAGATCAAGAACAACAGACAGGACGAGGTAGATGCTTAGGAAGAGAAGAGAACTCTGTCAGATTTCTTCCCTGGAAAGCTGTGATGGAAGAGGCAAGGGATTGTAATCAATTACTCTTCTCAATGGGATTTGTTAATTACGCAAAGATTTTTAGTGTCCAATCCTTTGGGAACTTGAATGGTTACAGGTTTCCCTTTTGGCCTAAATGGATTTATTCAGAACCAATAAAGGAATGCAGTGGATTGTCAGCATGTTACAAGACTGTAGAATTACACAAGAAAGGGCTTTGCAACAATACACTTCCTTTTTATCTCTTTTGAGAAAATTATAGTGGGTGGTTTTGAGGATGTAGTTCAGATACCTGATAAACAATTGGAAATGTGAAGTTCAGTATGGTTTTCTTTTTCATATGTATCATAGACAGCACCCAAGGTAGTTTTTTGGCAGATATTTTGTGGCTTGTACTGTGGCATCTTTCTGGCTGTTTAAGACACCAAGGCCATGATAACAGAGCTAAAAATACATAGGTTTGGAACAAGAGGTTTGCTTCAGTCGTTTAGGCTTAGTGATTAATGAGAACTGTGATAGCTCTCTGGAGATTCATAAGAGACCATTAATGACAGGTTCATTTATAAAGGATAAAGATCTCTCCAACATCAAAGTACTTCAAAAAGTACAATAAATAAGGGAAATTTTGAACTTTGGTGAGATCTGGACAGTGGTGCAATATGACTGTCATCTAGTTAGTGTGACTTCTGAAAGGATGGATTTATCAAGAAGATAAGTTTTCATTTTCTTTTGTTTTTCCCCCTCAGAACATTTTGTTTTCTTCTTCTTATGCTTCACACATCAACCTACCAATACAAGGTGGTACAAGTTTCAAACAGCTGTGAATCTCTCCAGAACCCACATCAAATCCCGAAGGATGTACCTAAATAATGTTAACAAATTTAGTTTAAAAATGTTAATGAATAAATAAATAGCCTTCCTCCTTGTTATACACTATATCTACTTTCAAATTTTAAACCTACCCATGTACTTTAATATATATTGAAATTTGATCAAATATGTACTGTAAATAAAAGCACAATTTGATATTTTCAAGATTTTTTTCCTATAAATAAATAAATCTAGTAGTTACTTCAGGGAATATTTTTAGAAAGAACCAATAGAAGAAACAAACATGGTCCAGTGTTTAGGGCACTGGTCTGGGGGTCAAGGTTAACAAGCTATTTTCCCAGATCTGTCCCTGACTCATTGTGCAATCTTGGCCAAGAAATTTAGGGCTGAATTTTTAGAACTGTGTGTTATTCATGTAATCCTTCTGTGCCTCAGTTTCTCCCTGTAAAGTTGGTATAATACTTATTTCACAAGAATTTCACATCTCAAAAGGTGCTTCATTGGTGTCTATATAGTATTTTAAGACCCCTGAATAAAATCCGAAATAAATGCTGTATCTTTATTATTACTATTATTATTTATTATTAAATTCCCTTACAGTATGAGAAGGCTGTATATTCCATGCAATTTTGAAAAACAACTCTCTCTCCATTATTTGTTATTTGTGATCCAGTCTCGCTCCCATTGAGCTAGTCAGGGGCCAGCCTGCAGCAGAGCCAATCTCCTGGCAACCTAATGAGCAGGGCTGGTCCTCATAGAAGCTGTCTGATTCACTGCACCACCTGAATGGTTGCAGGAGTCAGCAGGCTGATACTTAAGCTCAGTAGCAGCAACAGTCCAATGGCTGCTCAATGCATTCCTGCCCCACAGCTGTGCTTGGGTACTGTCCCTGCTGCTGCTGTCATCTCTAGCCTTGCCCCAGTCTCAGTCCCGTTCCTCCAGCTTCTTCCTGACTTCTGACTCCTGGTTCAGACCCTTGGCTCTGCCTTCTGACTGTGACTCTGGTTCACCCTTGGGTTTAGGCTTTGGCTCCTGGCTCTGAGACTTGGCTTTGATCTCCTACCCACCTGGTCTGGATCCAGCCCTAACTGGTAGTCTGGACTCTTGTGCCAACCATTAGGGAAGATCACCTATGATCCAGTTGCTGACAAGTGGCCAAACTCCCATTAACTTCAGTGTTGCAGGGTCAAATTCATAGTTCTCATCAATCAGAAGTTATATCTGCCATCATAATTGTATCAGTAGCTGGAGATGCAAACTTTGGGTCAAGACCTGAAATGTGTTGAGTGCCTGTAACTTCCATGGGAATTATAAATGCTCAGAACTTCTCAGGAATGTCCCAAAATTGTGAAATATTGTCCTGAGGTGTGAACTTGTGTCCTGGCTAAAGAACAAATGGTAGTTTGGCAAAAATATTGCAGTAGGGTCAAATGCTCATAAAATCAATTAGCCGTTCAACTAAGCTAAGACTGATGAAGCAAGATCTCTTTTGTACACACTGTATTTTTAATGTAACATACAGGAGTGTTGACTGTTTTGCCTATTACTTCCATATAAAATGGGGGTGAGCAAACTTTTTGGCACGAGGGCCACATTGAGGTTCCAAAACTGTATGGAGGGCCGGGTAGGGAAGGCTGTGCCTCCTCAAACAGCCTGACCCCACCGCCATCCTATCCCCTGACTGCCCCCCCACAGAACCTCTGACCCAAGCAACCCCCCCATCTCTGTGTCCCTTTACCGTCCATCCCCCCCGGACCCTGCTCCCTGTCCCCTGACTGCCCCGACCCCTATCCACATACCTGCCCCCTAACAAGCCTCCTGCGACTCCCATGCCTATCCAACTCCCTTTGTCCCCGACACCCACCCCCTGCAGAACTGCCACCCCAGCCAACTGCTCCCTGTTCCCTGTCTGCCCCCCAGGACCACCTGCCCCTTATCCAACTCCCCCTAATCCCTGCCCCCTTACCATGCTGCTCAGAGCACCAGGACTGGCAGCCACGCCGCCCGGCCAGAGCCAGCCACGCTGCCGCACAGTCTAGAGCACCAGGGCAGGCCAGCGGCTCTCGCAGCCGCGCTGCTCAGCAGGAGCTTGCAGCCCAACCGCACAGGGCGCTGGCTGCACAGCAAGCTGAGGCTGCGGGGGAGGGAGCTAGCCTTCCCAATCGGGACCTTAAGCTCTGGGCAGGAGGGTCCCATGGGCCAGATGTAGCTTGCGGGCTGCAGTTTGCCCACCTCTGATATAAAAGTTACTACAGATTTGAATAATAATGAAAATCCATTGCAAAAACATGAATATTCATTCAATATTGCCCTCTGATAAAGGTTAGGCAACTGAGGATTTGTAATTCTAGTTATAGACTAGCTAAAAACTGAACACTCAACTCATTTGTACTAAAATTCTCCACTGTTTTTGCTACCCACTTGTTTGCCTCATTCAGCTGTTATGTCTTGTCCTTTACCCTGTAAGTTTGTAAGGCCAGGGACTCTCCTTTACAATATATTTATATAGCGCTTAGCACAATGGGATTCCAACTGCACTGACTCCTCTGTGCACTTTCGGAATATAAAATTTAAATAATAATTTTGCACTATATTGTTGTTGTTAATTTGATTTAATAATTGATTGTAAGGTTTACTTTTGCAGGCTCTGGCACTGTTTATTTATGCCAACCTTGCAAGCTCCTGTGTTGAAGTTGATGACAATAATACCTTTTACTTACACAGCACCTTTCATCCGAGGTTCTTGAAGCACTCTGCAAAGGCCAGTCAGTATCATTCTCTCCACATTACATACTAGGGAATGGAAGTAAAGAGAGTTGAAGTGGCTTGTCTGAAGTCACACAATAAGCAATTGACAAAGTGGAGAAAAGATCCCAGATCCCTTGACTGACCGTCTCCTACATACCATCAGGCAATGTCACTTTTGAAATATCAGGCCAGTCATAGAATCATAGAATATCAGGGTTTGTAGGGACCTCAGGAGGTCATCTAGTCCAACCCACTGCTCAAAGCAAAACCAAACGTTACTATGGTAATTTCTTTATGTCAGGATATTAGTAGGAGTCCTTGTCTTCATATTACTAGTCTTATTTTGCAATGATCATAGGTCTATGAGGAGGGAACCTGTTATATTACTCCAAGTGACAGGATGGAAAACAGCATCACACCTTTTTTTTTTTTTTACCTGATGTGGCATTCACCTTGGACTTACCCTCTGAAAGCCAAATAATTAGCTACATGAACTCATCCTTCAAAGCCTCCTTATACAAGAACAGCAAATTATAGTGGGTTTCCCAGGTCAGTGTAACCTATAAGACTGTTACAGGTAAGAAAATCCAACACTATTAATCTGGCATTTGGGCCAGATTCTGCTTTCAGTGATGCCAGTGTAACTCTATTGACTCTAAAGGGAAAGACTGGAGTCTTCTAATGCCCACTTTGTAATCACGGGAAATTCATTGTGTTGGATCTGAGTTTAACAGATAAATGCCCCTTAGCTCCCACATTCAGTCTAATAGAGACAAAGGAAGGATGGTTCAGAGCAGCAGGTGGTCAGATTCTGTGCTAGCTTAAACCCTGTGAAACCCCACAAACAGAACCAAATTACATGACATTCAAATCTGTCCAGGATGTTGGGTACTCAATTTGTTTAATCTTTTTATGAGTAGGATGTTTAAATTTTTTTTATTTAGCTCTTTTTTTAAATATACTTTTAAAGTGGAAATTTATTAAAGGCTCAATTTTGATATTTTCCCACTTTTGTACTGTTATTATGCTACTGAATTCAGTGGAGTTACTCCTAACATTTAAGAAGTGAAAATAGTTGTAGTTGCTCAGTTCAATGGCCACATTCTGGTCTGCCTTTATGCAGTCCCACTATTGGAGAGAAAAATGGGTCAGGTGAGTGAACAAGTTCGCAGTAAAGATGGGTAGGTTTGCATACATGGGGAGTCTCAGTGGTCACAGGTAACTACCAGCCACAGTCCTGCCATCTGATTCATGGAGGTGAATCACTATGCTCACATAAAGAAAAGGAGGACTTGTGGCACTTTAGAGACTAACCAATTTATCTGAGCATAAGCTTCACTTATCACTTCACTTCATCCGATGAAGTGAGCTGTAGCTCACGAAAGCTTATGCTCAAATAAATTGGTTAGTCTCTAAGGTGCCACAAGTACTCCTTTTCTTTTTGCGAATACAGACTAACACGGCTGTTACTCTGAAACCTATGCTCACATAGAGCTTCATAAAATTCAACGGGATTTTGTGTGGGCAGAAGGGTCTGGTTGATCAGATGAGATTTACTGTCAGGACTTTAGAGTGTACAAATCTCTGGGTACAGACTGTTTTCCTCTGTGCATGGTCGCCTGTTTCAATGGCATCATTAATATCTTTTACTATTGGCTACCAAAATGGAAATACAATGATTGCTGTATGCTTGCCTCTTGACACACACACTTCTCTATTGGCTCATAAATGCTTAGAGCTAACTTCTTGATCAACATGCAATTGCCCCCTAAACAGATACTTTACAAAAGCAGCATCAATATGTGCTTGTAATGTTGCTGGCATCAGTCCCTCACGCAGATTACTCCTGGTAAGAGTATAAATAATCTGCACAGTTGTAATGATGCACAGGGGTCAGGTCAGAGTGTGTATGTGTATAAACATGAGGAGCAAGGCCCCTTGACTCTTGTTCCCCTGCTGTGCAGCTCCATAATCAAAGGCCTACTGTGTTGTGTCTCCATGGAGCTGTGGGAAGTGAGTGATGGAATGGTCATCCCAATAGGAACATATGCCTTACACACCTGCTGTTGGGTATTTTTTTCCCAGCAGCTGCCCATGCAATGCACCTACCAGAATTTGACCTTATAACATATATAATTATTTACTGTCGTATTACTTGTAAGATGTACAGGCCCAGATGAGCCAAAAGGTAGAAATGTAGTCCAGAATTACAGCCTTTAGCATTAGATATATAAAAAAATTCCTTCGTGGCAGGAGGCTAGTTTTATTTCAATTATAACATCTGAAGTTTCTTATACTTCCAGCTAACGGTTGTGTGAAGTAGCTCGTCCACCCATACTGGAATAACTCTAACTCAGAGTTTAGTTATTTTCTTCCCATAGCTTACTGAAAAGGGGAAAATAATCATGTGAATGAAGCTTAGCAGGGGAGCTGCTTTTGGGTAAACTCCCAGCAGTGCTCTGGAGCTGAAACCAAGAATCTGAAAACTCAAGCTATAATACACGTGTGCATCACATGTATTTTAAATGGCTCTGTAGACCACCTGATATTTGTTCAATTTCTTGGTCCGATGCTGGACCGAGATGCAGTGGACTTGTTTCACAACAGCCTTACTTTTTTTTTTTGTAATGGATAGAGGCTATGTTTAATTTTTTACCACATTTAACTGTGTTTCAACCGGTTCAGTTTTGAGGCTGTTTTAATATACTTATTTATATTTAATTTCTGACATATATGCTGAAATCCTAATAGAAATGGTGTTGGAGGTGCTGGCGACTATGTAAGATGCACTCTTCATGGTCTGTTAGTAACGAACCAATATAATATGCAGCATGTACACTTTTGGGAATTCTTCCAGATACAAGGTGCTATCTAATGGCATTGTATTTATTTATTATTAACATATTTCCCAGAGAATACTGTGGTGGAAATGCTGTCTTTTAGATGAGATATATAACTGACTCTATACAAATGGTAACATCAGATTCCTTACTTATTGTGTCTCAGTGATTCAGTATTGAATCTGCTCACTATTCTTAATTTCCTGTCCAAACCTGCTGAGTCAGGATGTTGTGACCACTTGGGCCCCTTGAGAGACTTATCCAAAGCCCACAGAAGTCAATGGAATGTGTTAGCCCTTTAAACAGTGAATGCATTTTTGAGGTGGATTAAGTACTTTTGGTTAAAACTCAGTATATAAATCTAAGTTATCATTAAAATGCCATTTTACTTAACTGCTATAAGTTTAACTATAGACATTGGGCCAGATAATGATCTTGGTTACACTGACGTAAATCCAGAGTAACTCCATTGACTTAAGTCATTGGAATTACTCTGAACTCTACTGGTATAACTGAGATTAAAATATGGGTCCATTACCATTACTCCACTTATTAGCATCTAAACTGCAGTTTTCATTTCATTTCCATTTACAAGCTCTCCCCTAGGCATTTTTAGACTACTCAACAATGGCAAAACCCACTAATTCTTTCATAAATATGATCTATATGGTAAATGTGCTTTGTTTTGCATTTCTTTATTTTTGGCTCAGAGAAAAGACTGGTGATCCTAATGCAATTGTCCAGTTATTTTTTAACCCTGCCTCTGACTTACATTATGGGCTTTCTTAAGGAACTACACAAGTGTTGGGGTCTTCTATAACTTCCTTTCAATAGGGTATGGGAAAACATAATCCCGCATTTGCGGTGGTAATACGTTTCTTGTTTGTTTTCCCTAACAGAATCCAGTCACAATATTATTTCCCCAGGCAGATCTGTATGTGCATAAATAATAGGATTTGTAAACAAGTGTACCTATCCATATGGTCACCCAGATGGTTTTGAAAAATCCCTAGGGGGACACCAATTAGTGGTAGCACAAACATAAATTAATGAATAGCTGCAAAGGTGAGTTCTTTCTACAGTTTACAAATTATGATAAAACTAGTTACAGCAGCAATAACTTGTATGTTTATAAAGAGCCTTTTATCTTACAATCCCCTTAGCACTTTGTCAGGATGACTTGTAAATATAATTGAATGATGGGTCTTTGACTTACACAGCCATAAAATGTAGAACTTTATGGGCAAATGAGCAATAGGTACAAAGGTGTACTGCCTTTCAAATAAATGAAAAACTTAAAAACTGATGGTCTTTCCTTCTTTCTGGACCCTTGTGCATCTGAATGGTTACATCAGGTGGAAGGGGAAGTTTGGATGGCTGTTTCCTCTGGAAGGATACATACTTTTACTGAGCTCCTGCAGCAGGATTTGACATCTCTTCCATGGCATGCCTGCTTGCTTACCTGTTTAGTTTTTTGTAGGCTGATGTAGATACTGCAACCCTCCACAAAAACAAGCACATCCCTCATTCAGTCATCCTGGTTATGACAGGGCCTGGATTTAGGCATGTGTCACAGTATAACTGGCCTTGCAAGAAAGGGAGCAGAGTCCAGTGCACATGAACTGATTGCCTGCTGCCCAGTGGGCTTAATGGAAGGTAGATGGGACCTACTATGGGGGAGACAGCTATAGGTGAGGTGTTAGATGCATGCAGACACAGCAGGGGGTAAGAAGGCTCCTGTAGGGCCCTGAGTTAGCAGAGAGAAGACAGCAGCAGGGAAGGGCAAGAGGTGCTGAGAGACCAGGGAGGAGGATGGGCTGGGCCCAGTTTGGAGCTGGAGCATAAGAGTGCTTGAATTGTGAGGGACAGACAGACCCTCAGGGAGGAGGGGCTGGGCCCAGCTGAAAGTGGGAGGAAGATTTTGTAAGTTTGCATTTTGAAAGACTTTCTGCAGGGCTCAATAAACTGGACCACAGAAGGGGGGAATGTTTTGAATATTGGGACTGTGTGGACTTTTTAAGGGAGCCTGAGTTAAAGAGAAACTGAAGCTGCCATCAGCAGAGCCACTTTTGGCCAGAAGGGGGTGCTACAGGGTGGGCCGCCCTTTGACAGCAGAAGGTGTGGGGATAGCATATCAGCACTTCTCCGTAGCTGCTGTTTTGTTTGCCAGAAGCTTAGCTTTTATTTCTGTAAAAAGAAAGTTTCTAGCTGTTATGGTTGTGGAGAAAATGTTACCACTGTAACCAATGCATAGATGAGAGTTAGCAGAGAGTCACGGGGTGAACTGCCCAGCTTTCTCAATGAAGGTGCCCAGTGCAAGATGGTACAAAGGGGGTCCAGTGGTACTGGGCCTGGGCCCATCAGGGATATGGATTTTTTACTTATTTTCTTCCATTGTGGAGATCTTAGTCTTCTCTGCTTATGGCCCCAGATGGACAATTCAGGCCCCATTTCATACCTTGTAGATTTCACTGCAATGCACACCAAAACAGAGGAGATATGATGGAGGTTATGTTAGAGAAGCTGAAAAAAGACAGTTTAGATATGGCTGATTGCAGGGGACAAAGCTATGACGATGGCTGCATCATACAAAGGTGTTCAGAATCAAATTCAGCAGTTAAATCAGTATGTGTCTTTTGTCCCATGTGCTGCCCATTCACTGAATCATGTTGGAGAAGCTCTGGCAATTCTTCCTCAAGTTGTGCTGTTTTTTGTAATTGTTGAGAAATTGTATATCCCGTTTTTCTGCTTCTTCTAGTCATTGGGATGAGTTGAAAAAGCATATTAGCATTACATTAAAATGACAAGGCACCACAAGATGGACAGCAAGGGTAAAGGCAATCTGTCCACTACAAAATCAGGTTGAGAATGTTCTTGCTGCTTTAGATGAGATTAAGGCTTCACACAGTCTTACACCAGAACCTAATTCAGACGCTGATAGCTTTCAAAAGAACACTTCGGATTTTTTGTTTCTTGTTTTGGCCGAGATGTGATATACTATCTTATCAAAAATTAATGTTGTGAACAAAAAATTAAGAGTTTGGATCTTGATGTTCAAATGGCTCACAGTTTACTGCGTGGCTTTTGAGATGCTTTAATGGAATTATGGTCTTCTGGGTTCACTACATCTAAGGAAACTGCTGCTTCACTGGCTGAAACGTTCAAAATATCCACAGAGCTCAAAGAGAAATGATGTCAAAGGGGGAAAGTAATGCCAGTAAAACTTGCAAAGGATGAAAAGTCATCAGATACTCTAAGTTTTTGAACGTGATGTTTTTAACCCCATCTTAGACACAACATTAACACAATTGGATGACAGGATGTGTAAGTACAATAGAGTCAGACAAAGGTTTACTTTTTTGATGGGCTGGAAACTGAAAAGTATCAGCGGCAAGGACCTAAAGAGGCACGCTCGAAACTTAGCAAGCACCTACCCTGAGGTTTTAAACTTGGAGTTTTGAGAACAAGATTGAGCTCTTTGCCAGGTTTTACAAGCGAATCTTTAAGCATGACTTCGGCAACAATGGTGCCGATTGATCTACATTCACTATAAGTCTTTAGAATCAAGTTTACCTAAAATCAGTGTATTTTTTGCTGTGTTCCTGTAACTGTGGCCACTAATGAAAGGCGTTTCAGCAAGCTAAAACTAATCAAGACCTATTGAAGAATATCCATGGGGCAAGAAAGATTAAGTGATCTGGCAGTTATTTCTGTAGAGGATTCAGAAGCAAGGTGAACGGACTGGGGTAAGATAATTAATGAGATTACTTCAGAGGAGAGTAAGAAAGGAAGGTTCTTTTGTAAAAGTACTTAGTGATGATTGCAGATTTTTGTGATAGGGAGATAGGGGCCCCCAGATTTGAGTCTTAAAACTGGGCCAGTGTAGGGGCAAGGTTGCGGAAGATTGGCAAGGAGCTAAGTGGTGGACTGAGTATGTGACTGGATGAAAGCGGAGGATGCAGGCAGTTTCAATGAACTTTGTCCGACAGACCCTGCCAAAAGATATTGTAGCATAGCTCAGCATATTTTTGCCTGTAAATGAGTCAGTTTATGTAGTAAGAATAAATTATATATATAAGAATGTAACCAGCTGTTGACCCCATGTAACCCCGAGATAAGCGCGGGGAATATAGCGCCGCAGAGGACTCGCCCCTGGTGGAGTCCTGCCTGGTCAGCAGTCCCAAACGGCCAGACTCCCCTGCAGCCCCTCTGTGCGTCCTAGGGGCTCCCTGCGCAGATTGGAGTGTAAGTTCTTCCTTCCTTCAATAAAGCATAGTTTACTATTCTTAGGCTTGAGTGTCCTTCTTTCGCTGGTATCTTCCCACCCCACGCCCCAGCCCTTGCTGGCACAGCCTGGAACACCTTTGGCATGGCACTGGCCCTGTGATAATTTAAATGTCCACATTGTAAACAATTTCACTCATCCCATAAATAAAAAAAAAAGAGGGTCACAGATTTGCACAATTTATAGGAGTGACCTCTCATTTTTGTGCCATAGGAGTGACCTCTCATTTTTGTGCCATAAGTGGATGGTGTTGGGAGATGCTACCACTCAATTTCTTCCCCAGCATCCGATGAAGTGAGCTGTAGCTCACGAAAGCTTATGGTCTAATAAATTGGTTAGTCTCTAAGGTGCCACAAGTACTCCTTTTCTTTTTAGAGATGAGGGAGTTAATGCAAGTGGCTTAGGAAAGTAGAAATACTGCTAAATTTTGGGCAGCAATAGAATGAATGCAAGAATTTCTGGGTGCAATTAGTTTATTTCATCCAGACACTGGCATTTTAAATATTAAGTTATATTAAAGGGCACTTCTGTTCTGAATGATGGCGGTAAAAGCTTTATCATGGAATTCCTTATCTTTGGGCTTCAGTGGCTCCTAGTCAAGTGCACTTACTTTACAAGTAAAAAGCTGTTTCTTTTTTTCCTAACAACCAGCCCTGCAAACTCAACATCGTTTCCGACAATCAAGCTGTGCTCTGTCCTACTTGCACTTCATTGCCAGTAACAACGATTTTGCAAGACAAGTTATACCCTCTGGGACACCTGTGCAACCATATTTTCTGATGCTTATCCTCTTTATTACATGTGGGTAAATGGTATATTGTTGACAATGGAGTTTCACTGATGTAAATGAGCACAATTTTGAAGATATAATGGGGATACACAAGTATAACTGAGGTCATAATCTGAAAATGGGAGGGTTGCACAGATTGACATGAGGGCAGATTTTGAGCTCCAGATTCTCTTTCCAGTGGTGGTATAGAAGAAGGAAAGAACACATCTTGACTGAGAATCTGAGTTTGCAGGGCTGGGAGTTAGGGGAAAAAATATCATTTAACTTTTAAGATGAGCATATCTGATATGGAAATCACTGAGATGCAAGACGTCTGGCACCCCACGATGCCATCTTCACAGTCACTTTTCAGAGCAGAACCACATTATACATAGCTATCAAAGAAAACTTATGGGACTAGCATAATGTGTAGAAAGAACATGTATAATGAGACACTGGACAAAGGGAATCTGTGCTTTCAGTGTCAGAATGGATGAAGGATATGATTGCATGTATCCCACTCAAATATATTACTTATCAACTCAGAAGACATCTAGAGATTTAAGTTGATACAGTATCCAAAGTTCATCTTACATTTGGTATAAATTATTTCTAAATGTGACTGTTATAATGTAGCTTCTTTTGAGTTTTTTATTTGAGTATGACTCTTTTTGACACTGAAGCCGCTAAGCAAAGTGTCCCTTGTTCTTTGCAAACAATTCTCACCTCAGTGCAAATTCACACAAAACATATGTTTTATAGGTTATTGGTCCATAAAGAGTAACATGTAAGGTATCTACAGAAAGTTTGTAATTTGTCAAGATTCATAATCATTGTGAGACGTAGACACAGAAAACACTTTGGGACTAATGTATTTATATTGAAAGTATGCTTTATGGATGTGGAGTAAAAATTATTCACCAGGGGGATAATATGTCTTGATGATGGGCCAGTCAGGTAGGAAGGAATTGTCACCCCGCCCTGTTAGTCTGTGTTGCAGTGCAAGGCTTGATTATTTAGTCTTGCTCAGTCCCAAGACTTTCAATGGAAAACCATCAGAAACAACTGCAAACAAAACCATTTGAAAGTAAAAGGCAAGGATTTGTCCTCTTTATGAATAGAAACAAAAGACTTTCAATATAACATAGAGAAGGGAGAGGGCCTCTGAATCCTTTCACTAAGGAGTCATCTTGAGGAGCAAGATGTTCTCATAAAAAACATTTGTTTCCATCATATTCTCTTGTTTTTAGTTAAATCTGTATTTTTTTTGTTTTATTACAAGTGCTCTTGAGTGCTGTGTGGTTTAGAGGAGTAGTGATTTAAAGTAACAGTAGTGAACTGCGACATACTTCTCTTTTAGGGGCAGAGAATCTGGAGTTTCTGTGAGTTGCTAGTGTCAGGGGTTGGCCATGACAGGGGAACAATTCAAAGGGACTCAGGAACTGGGGTGCACCTATTGTTAACCTGCAAGGCAAAACCAGCACTGGCATAGCCCAGAGGATGGTGCTTGAGCGACTCAAAGGTTTGGGGTGGTAGGGAGCTGACACCCAGCCAGGTACAGGTAAGACTCCCTCATGCTGGAGGGGTGACTTTCAGTCCTAGGTACTCCGAGAACCGTCTCACTCTTATATTTACGTTTTATGAGGTATATATTGTGTGTTATTTAAGGAATTATATGTACACATGCAAACTGATTTGAAGAAGCTATCTGGTATTCATTGCTCACAGCCTCTGAAGGGAAGTGTAGATTAGGGGCCAAACCCAACTGGACCTGCTGAGGACACCTGGTTGGTAAAAGGGGGTGTTTCAGCCTGGAGACCCAGTCTAAGAGTAGGCGGAATCATGGGATTCCACTCTGAGAGAAGGGCAGGCACTGGGCCTGTCACTTGAAAGGGGTTGAGTGAAGGGTCAAAGGTACAACTAACTGAAAGTCTATGGGAACAACAGGGGAAAAGCTTTCAGATGTTGACTACTCTACACCCCCCTCAAGGGCTGACAGTACAGCTGACTCAGGTAGGGGAATATGATTGTGGGTAAAACACTATTCTTCGGTCTGCACTAATTTTCTATTTGAACTTAGTCAAATCACTGACATTCCCCCTGCCTCAGTTTCTCGGTCTATAAAATGGTGATGAATATTTTCCTGCCATCCAGAATTGCTTGGAGGTGTGCAATGGTTTTCCTGTCCTGTGAAAACATTTAGGACTTCAAAAAAAAAAAAATCTTCCCAGTCTGCATGCAGATGAAATCAAGACATTTTGAATGTTTTCATGAAAAGCAAGATTGAAAGAGAAACTGACCCACCCTAGAAAAGCCTGTTGGTAGGACACTTACCTGGGATGTGGAAGATCCATGTCATTAGTGAGTGCCCTAACCACTGAATTCTTCTGGGCTGAGTCTGTCTTGACCAGAAATTCCATCCTGGAGCTGAGAAATCTTTCCCAATGAAAGTATAGTTGACACTGGTGTGTTCTTGCATTTCAGTTTTGATGCACTGGCATTTTCCAATGAAAAACCAATTTGTCAAAAACTTCCTGACCAGCTCTACTTTTTGTTCTTTGTTGTTAACTTCTTCTAGCCTTAGTCCCATCTAGATGGAGTCAGCTGTTCAAGTCCTTCTTCCCCATTCCAGTCCATCTTGCAGCATTTCCTCAGAAACTCCACAGCTAATCAAATCCTTTTGTATGAAATCCATCCATCTAGTTTTGTGTTTTCCAACCCTTCTCTTACCCTCCACTTCTAAGTTTAATACCCTGTTTCCTATATATTCTTCCAGTCTTTTTTTCTCGGGCCCAAACCATCTAAGTCTGCATTTCCTCAGCTTTTCTGTAATTGATACCACCTTCACACTTCTTCTCATTTGTTTGTTCCAAATATGGTCCATTCTTGTAACTCCAAAAATCCATCTTAGTGATTTCATTTCCACTGTATTCAGGATCTTCTCCTGTCTCTTCCTCAGTGCCCAGCATTGAAAGTCATACAAAAGTGCAGACCTATTTACCATCTTATTTTTCAATTTGATAGGCACTCTCCTATCGCAGATCACTCCACTCACTTCTCTCCATTTAGTCCACACCTTTCCAGTTCTGCTTATAAGTTCATTGTTGAGTTCACCACTATTTTGTACTATTGAATCTAGATACTTGAATTGCTATACCTTTTGTAGTGGCTGCCCCACTGCCCTTCCCCCGACGGTGTCTCCAAGTCCCATTGTCTTCATGCAAGCTCTCATTGAATCTATAGCTCAAATACTCTGTTTTATATCTGCTGATCTTCATGCTGTTTCTTTTAAGTATCCATCTCCATTTCTTTAAATCTTTTCCCACTTCCTCTTTGCTCTCCCCCATGAGCACTACATCATCTGCAAAGAGCATACACCAGGATGCCACTCTCTGGATGTTCTGTAAATGCACTGAACGCCAACATCCTGAGTAGCTATAGTATGCACAATCAATGTTTGTAAAAGCATTTTGAAATCCTTGGATGGAAAGTGCTAGAAGTATGCAAAGCATCATTATTATTGTCTGATCTTCTACCTGCTGGATCAGCAATTTCCACATATGACATGTCAAAGCTATAGAGGGAAACTAATCAGAACAGCAATAACTTATGATCCAAGTTATACTGCGTTCAAAGAACAACATGATGCAGAGTGGTTCTTCCATCTCCTTCTCTTCTCAGGCTACCTCGATCCTTGTGGTTGCATACAGTTGAGGTCACATGTTATGGCCACAGAGAGGCTATAGAGAGCTACACAGAAGGGGAACGTTTAATGTTGCCCTTCTCCTCCATGTGGAATCCTGATTCACTTTTGTTTGGATTTCCAGTCATGCTGCATGACAGAAAGGAAAGGACACATAGCTTCATGTTTCCGTCCCTTCTGATCCAGTGTCTAACAATTTGGGTCATGGATGAGGGGTTCTTAGCTGTGATCCTGGGAGCCTCTCGGAGCCAACTAGCAGAGGACACACCTTACCATAACTCTCATGAGACCTGACACACTCATAGCCCCAACTCATTGTTTTCATAATCTGTACCTAGAAGGTGTTGTGTAAGGTGTCATATGTAAACTGGTAACATACTGGCCATTAATATCACTGCAGAATCTGTGTATGGGTGATGTATAAAGAATTATAGGTGTGTGTTGGAAATATATTCCAAAAATGTGTTTGGCAGGCAATGCCTAAGCCTCGCCTGTCCTAGACAAAGAAGTCTTGTTTTGCTGGCTTGACTGTGTCTTCAATGTAAATTAAGCCAAGTGTGATCAAAGACAATGAAAAACACATTTATATAGAAGGTAAAAAAAGGCCATCAGGTGAGCAAGTGGGGGAAGATGGCCACTTAACACTTTCAACTGGGGATGGAGACCGCATCCCCAGGAAAGCCTTCCTGCCTTTTCAAACAGGGTCAATGAACTTTGAGAAGATATAAGCAGAGGCAATAAACCATTTTGTGACTTATCACCTTGGGGACATAGGGGATCAGCGTCATTTTAGCTCATGAAAAGTGGAGCCACTTGGCCCAGGCAGCAAGAGTAGCTGGAAACTGACTATAGGTGAGAATCCTGCTTAGACAGAGATTGAAACTTGCTGAAGTTAAGTTTTATGAATTAGAAAGTGTCTTTTTTTGTTTTGCTTGTATCTGTATTACTTAAATCTCTGTTCTCTGTAAATAAACGTATTCTTGTCTTATTACAAAACCATCTCCATGCAGTGGACCAAACTGAAGGGTAAAATCCTCATCCAAAGTAAACAGGCTGGTGTGTGTTCTGTCTCTTGGGAGATAGTAAACTTGGTAACTTCTATAATGGTCCCATGGGAGGGACTGGACACTGCAAGGGGATGGTTCTGGGGAAACTCGGGACTGGAAGAGCTGTTGGTGTCACACTGGAAGGAGTAACCAGGCTGGTGGAAGCCAGGGTGAGGCCATTGTGCTGTCAACAGGCTGCTGGTGTCAGGGTTCTGAGCCAAAGCTGCATAACACAGAAGCACCCAGGGTTATTGGTCAGGTGGTGACATAGCCCCTTATTGGTCTGGGTGAACCCCAGGGTTTCCCACTGGGTGAAACTCAACCCAGATAATACCAAGATAGACATTATAGGATTGGCAAAACAGGAGGGATTGGCAAAACAGGAGGAGTTGGTGGAAGTTACATAAGGACCTTCCAATTTGTTGGGTGTGCTTGCTGTTTTGTTTTTAAGGTTCATAATGCAGGGCGCTTGCTGGATCCCCAGCTAATTCTAGAGATATATAAACAGTGGTTGCCAAGTGTACTTTCTGTCACCCATGCTTGGCAAGATGGCTGTGCCCTTTTCTCTCAAATGTGAATTTATCCAAGGTTGTCCATGTATTTTTCACCTAGAGGTAAGATTATTGCAACAGAGTTCTCGGTGAGCCTACCCCTACATTCAGCAATTGCTGCCAGCTCAGAATGCAGCATATCATTAATTCAATGGCATTTGCCACTCAGAGCACAATATAAGTATGGTCTACACTGCCTTCCGGACAGGGGCATGCGCAAGGGGGGGCAAGCAGGGGCATTCCCCCCCACCAACCCATGAGCAGGGGCACAGAACTCACCCGGAGCCAGGGTGGGGGAGTGAGCTCCTTTGGCCCCAGTCCAGGGCGGGAGATGACAGCTCCTTTGGCCACAAGGGGAGTAGGGGAGAACCAGCTCCTCTGGATGAGGGAGGCACACAAAGTGTCCCCCCAAAAGCGGCCACATTTTTATTCCTGTGCAGGTCCCTGCTTTTGGATGATTTGTAGGCAGACTGTAGGTGTTGGCTTTGAGCTTATAAAACCATGAATGATTTGGGACCTGACTACTTGGGAAACCAACTCCCTTTGCATGTGATAACACAGCTGTTGCAATCCTCCAAGGTGTCTGAAGTAATAGATCTGATCTAAAAAAGATGGGTCTGGCAGCAGTTTGTCTGTGGTTAGGAGCCTTGACTCTGGAAGTCACTTATTGTCTTGACTCACCATAGCCCATGTATGGTGACTTTCAGGGCATGCTTTAAGACTCTCATATTTTCCTAGGCCTGGAGGAGGAGAAGGAAATTTAGGCTGCTCTGGGGGTGGGAAGATTTTTTTAGATCTTTATTTCTTTGAGATTTTTATTTATTTTGATAAAAGTTTGTGAGTTTAAATTATGGAATGTTTCTACAGTGATTCAGATATACATCTAAATCTATCAGGATTAATAATTCATTAAAAGTGTAAATTTCCTTGTTAATATTAATGAAGAATTTGTTTAAAAGCGTAACCCAACACCACTATTATCAGCCTACTGTGAATTGTCATATCAGAAGCTTCCTGATCACGTGCTCTGCAATGTGATATTCCATTCGAGAGGACAGATTTGTTTGATAGAATAAGGCTGCAAATACTAGATATTTCTGTAACATATTGTAACAGTGTCGCGGGGCCCTCTTGGCTCCTGCCCCTGTTGTGCTGCCAGTGTCACTCTGAGACCCTGGGATTCAGTAGCCACTGGTGCTGTTTATTTACAGGTTGTGCTCCCATCACCTTTTCACCATACACAGCTTGGGTTCTCGTATCTGCCCCCGGGAGGGAAGAGCTATCGCTCTGCTTCCACTCCCTCGCTCTCCTTCCTAGCTTCCTTCCACCCAGCCTTTTATATAGCCCCAGGCTAATTGGGGGGGCAGCTGTCTCCCATTCTCCAATTATGCTCAGGTTTTCTCTAGCCAGCTCTAATTTGCTTCCCTTAATGGGAGCTGGTGTGACAGAGGGCTGAGGCAGCAGTTCTTGCCCAGCACCCTGTCACACATATATACACGGCAAGCCAGATCCTCAGCTGATGTAAATCAGCATAGTTCCCTTGAAATTAACAGAGCTACACTGATTTTTACACACACACACAGTGGTGAGCTGGAGCCGTTCCCACCGGTTCGCTAGAACCGGTTGTTAAATTTAGAAGCCCTTTTAGAATCCGTTGTTCCGCAAGGGACAAGCGGTTCTAAAAGGGCTTCTAAATGTAACTGGCCAAAAGGGGTGCCTAAGGCGCCGACTCCATGGGTGCTCCAGCCCTGGAGCACCCAAGGAGAAAATCTGGTGGGTGCAGAGCACCCACCGGCAGCTCCCCGCCCCACCCCTGGCCCTGGCTCACCTCCACCTCCGCCTCCTCCCCTGAACGTGCCGCCCTGCTCTGTTTCTCCGCCCCCGCCCCCAGCTTCCCGCGAATCAGCTGTTCATGCGGGAAGCTGGGGCAGGCTGAGAAGCAGGCCGCAGCTTCCCGCTCAGGCCCAGGGAGGCGGAGTTGAGCTGGGGTGGGGGGCACGAGGAGGGCCACCCACACCGCAGCAGGTAACCCGGGGGGGGGGGGGGGGCGCACGCAGGGGAACCGCTCCAGCTCACCTCCGCCACCCTCGGCCTGAGTGGGAAGCCACCGCCTGCTTCTCAGCCCTCCCTGGCTTCCTGCCGAACAGCTGATCCGTGGGAAGCTGGGGGGCGGAGAAGCAGAGCAGGGCAGTGCATTCAGGGGAGGAGGCGGAGCGGAGGTGAGGTGATTTGGGGCCGGGCGCGAGGCGGGGAGCTGCTGGTGGGTGCTCTGCGCCCACCAAATTTTCCCCATGGGTGCTCAAGCCCCGGAGCACCCATGGAGTCGGCGCCTAAGGCACCACTTTTGATGTGATCAATGGGGGAGCGGCCGCTCCCCCTGCTTCCCCCTAGCTACGCACCCCCACCCCTAGGAGCTAGAGGGACCTGCTGGATGCTTCCTGGGAGCTCCCCCAGGTAAGCACCACCGGGTCTCCCCACCTCGTCCCCCAGCAGGTGCCTCTGGCTCTTAGGGGTTGGGTGGGCACCCACTACGGTGGCCCACGAGACCCTCCTGCCCAGGTTCTGGGGGCAGTCAGGGGACAAGGGAGGGGGGGTGGATGGGGCTGGAGGGGCATCAAGGAACAAAGCGGGGTTGGATGGGGCAGGACTCCCGGGGGGCGGGGGTGGGCAACGATCCCCTCGTGGTGTGAGGAGGGAACCCATTGTTAAGATTTTGGCAGCTCATCACTACACACACACACACCTCTATCTAGCTATCAAAGAGCCTACCATGGCCACTGGAGCCACACACAAACTCCCAGTTATGGCCCCATTTCGGTAAGGTACTTAGACGTGTCTAAATTTAAGCAGGTGAGTAATTCCATTGAGTTCAATGGGACTGCTCCTGTGCTTAAGCGTGTGCTTAAGTACCAGAGAGAATTGGGACCTTAGGATAAGAGATCAGTGATACAGTTTTTAGGACTCAAATCCACCTGTCTCCAAGCACTGAAACATTCTGAGATCCATTTGTTCTTTTCTCCAAATACAGTGGAAAGAGCTGAAAAGTTGCAACTTCCCTGCAGAGCCCACAGTGAAGAATGTGCAGAGTCTGCAGATTCCTTCACCACTTGCACTGCTGTGCAGTACCTTCACTTTTCAGCTTCCTTCCCTGTACCTTTGCTTTGTCTCTTGACCTTCTCTCTTTCCCTTCACCAGTTGTGCTTGAAAAAGGCCTCCTGCTCAAAATATTGTCAAGAACTGTTCTTTCTATTTTCAGCCTGAATTTATAAGGTCTTTGTTACATTTGCAGATCTCCAGTCTCCCTTGTGACTGTGTGTTCGTACAAGAGAGATCTAATTCCAAATTACAACAATCCTGATATAACAATCCTTATAGTACTAAGTGATTTTTAACAAAATAAAATAAAATATGGTGCCATAATGTTTTAAATTACATTTGAGTTAAGACATTTAAGGAAATTATATACAACAGAAGTGACACACAGAAATAACTGTGGATGAAGTTCTGCCCAGTAACAATGGAATGCTATACTTCCTGAACTGGGTCATAAACATACAGCTAAGGGTAACATAAAATCCCTCCTTTATCTGTAAAGAGTTAAGAAGCTCAGATAACCTGATTGGCACCTGACCAAAAGTACCAATGAGGGGAGAAGATACTTTCAAATCTGTGGGGGAAGGTTTTTGTGTTGTGTTTCTTTGTGTTCTCTCTGGGTCAGCAAGGAACCAGGGCAGGGAAAATACATCTCCTAAAGCCATACCTGAACTAAGCATCTAAGGTTACAAATTGTAAGTAATAAGAAGGAAATGCGTTAGATTATCTTTTGTTTTAGCTTGTGAATTTTCCCTGTGCTAACAGGAAGGTTAATCCCTGTTTTTTGTAACTTTGAAGTTTTTCCTAGAGGGGAATCCTCTATGTTTTAAATCTTATTACCCTGTAAAATTACCTTCCATCCTGATTTACACAGGTGTTTCTTTTACTTTTTTTTTTCTTTATAAGAAAGTTCTGTTTTTTTAAGAATCTGATTGGTTTTTAGTGTTCTAAAAACCCAAGGGTCTGGTCTGTGTTCACCTTGTTTACCTATCTGGTTGGTAGATTATTCTCAAGCCTCCCCAGGAAAGGGGGTGAAGGGGCTTGGGGGGATATTTTGGGGAAACAGGAACTCCAAGAGGTCCTTTTCCTGAATCTTTGTCTAACACACTTGGTGGTGGCAGCAGTACTCATCCAAGGACAGGGAAGGATTTTTGCCTTGGGGAAGTTTTTTACCTAAGCTGGTAGAAATAAATTTAGCGGTCTTTCATGCGGGTCCCCACATCTGTACCCCAGAGTGGAGAGGGAACCCTGACAAACTGATTTGCTAATTACAGATGCCATAGCCAAGTTGCACAATGACCCAGCAACACAGTTACTGGCATGGTGCACAAACATCCCATAATGAGGTTCATTACATGTTATAGCTGGTCAAGACTCACTGGCCAGCATGTACAGTGTAAATTAAAATAAAGAAAACATAACATTAACAAAATTTTGTGTGGGTTAATCCTGAGGTCCTTGCTCATTTTATATATGTGTGTGTGTAGTCCACCTATAGATCTACTAACGATGGCCAGACTTTGTCATGTACGTGTAATTTAATCAATTCATTGGATGTTATTTTCTCAGTATTTCTATTCTTCAGTAGCTCCCCATGTGGACATTCTTATTCTGGAATAAGTTTGTCCATACACAGATTCCAAGGCCAAAAAGCACCACTGTGATCATCTAGGCAGACCTCTGGTATAACACAGGGCAGAGAACTTCCCCAAAATAATTTCTGGAGCAGAGTTTTTAGAAAAAAATCTGATCTTAAAAAATTGTCAGTAATGGAGAATCCACCAGAACCCTTGGTAAATTTGTTCCAATGGCGAATTACCCTCCCTGTGTAATATGCACCCCTTGTAGTATGAAGAAAACCTGAAACATAAGCCCTTGTATCAGAAGCCTGATATGAAGCAGGACCTGCTCACAGAATCTGGCAAGAACAGGACTGACATTGCAGAAATACACATTCCTAAGAAGTGCTAGTCACAAAGTACTCACGCAGACACATCCCGATATTAAGTGGTACCAAAATATCCCGATATTAAGGATGATACAAAAACATTCCCCAATGATAACAGAACACACTGACCCCTCCTAAAAGATAAGGTCAGGATAACAGTACGTAATAAAAAATGTTTGAATCAAACCAACATGTACCAGGTAATGGGTAATAACTAGCCACATCAGGGGACAGTAACTATGTCAGGAGGGCAGTACTAACTTGTTTGTATCAGGATATAAAGATGTATCTCAGAGGGAATATCTTTGTCTAGCTTAGGGTGGAACATAAAATCCCGCCATTCACTGAGCTGGTCCATTGTTACGGGCATACATGTATTAGTGGTCCAGTAGAGTCTGCAGGATACTAGTACTGTACTTCATCGGCAATAAACCTGGCTGGGTGCCTTCATCCTTTAACAGATCTTGTGGTCATTGGGCAGTTTGCTCAAGGTCTGCCGTGCCAACTGTCTACACACAGCTGGGGCAGCACACACATGCATCTATAAACATCTTACCACACTGGTGACCCCGACATGAGTATGTGAAGTAAGTGCACTGCCTTAAAATGCCTTAAATTACTAAATTAATACAACAAGTTTGGCAAATATTAAAAATTCAAACAAACAAGTGGTAGCAAACATGAAGGCAAAAAAACCCTAAAGTGGTTAAAAAAAAAATTATACAGTAACTACAAATTGGGTAATTTGGGTCAGTGACACTGCATCCGATCTAAAGCAAATGTTATTCAAACAATCTTGTCCAATGTCTAAGTACCAACACTAAATCCTAACACAGCAATATGTAATAAATTGCTTACTGTCCATTCAGTAGGTTATCTGAAAAACAGCATCAAGAAAAAACAAAAAACTACTGGTGTATCAAAAAGCAATGCAACCAATAAAACAA
Organism: Eretmochelys imbricata; assembly: GCF_965152235.1. Classification (NCBI taxonomy): domain Eukaryota; kingdom Metazoa; phylum Chordata; order Testudines; family Cheloniidae; genus Eretmochelys; species Eretmochelys imbricata. The sequence goes on from NC_135573.1 coordinate 14,360,299, forward strand.
AAAATCTAGCCATTCCTATTTCCTACCCACCAAAGCTCCCAAATATCTTCAGTCACTGCTGCCCATGATAGAGTCCCCCATCATGTAAGTATGACCTACATTCTTTGTTCCCAGATGTATACATTTATACTTTGCCATATTAAAATCATGTTTGCTTGCACAGAGTTTACCAAGTGATCCAGAATGCTATCAGTGATCACTCCCCCAATTTCCTCTGCAAATTTTATGAGTGATAATTTAATGTTTTTGTTCAGGTCTTTGATAAAACATTACATAGCATAGGGGAAGAAATGATCCCTGGGGGACTCCATTGGAAACACTCCTCCTAGAGGATGATTCCCCATTTACAGTTACATTGTGAAGCCTATCAGTCAGTTGTTAATCCACTGAATTTGTGTTCCACATTAATTTTATGAGAGACACAAGGTTTGTGAGGCAATATATTTTATTGGACCAACTTCTGTTGTTGGAAAAGACAAATTTTCAAGCTTCATAAAGCTCTTCGTCCTGAAGCCTGTCTCTTCCACCATAAGAGATATTATCTCACCTACCTTATCTCTCTCATACCCTGGGACCAACATGGCTATGACACTGCAAACAACAGTTAATTTTATAGCATTACATTTTTTTCATCAAAATATTGTGCAGTACCAAGGCAATCAAAGCAATATATGGTACAAGTCGGGTACTGCACAGGGAGTTATTTGGGAATAGATAGATTTTAAATTCACACCCTACTTATTCTTGAATAACTTTCCCATGTAGACAAGCCCTATTTAGAGCATTGTTCCCATGTGTAATGTTTCAGATGCAGAGTGTCCTGGCCCACGATGGTTGGTGTGCTGTAAGCCTCCTGTCCTGTTTGCTAAGAGAATCTTATTTTTGTCTCATGCTAGGGCCAATTCTAAGTCATTATAGCTCCACAACCACCAAGACTAGTGTCATAAATATAAAGGGAAAGGTAACCACCTTTCTGTGTACAGAACTATAAAATCCCTTCTAACCAGAGGCAAAACCGTTTCACCTGTAAAGGATTAAGATGCTAAGAGAACCTTGCTGGCACCTGACCAAAATGACCAATAAGGAGACAAGATACTTTCAAAGCTGGGGGGGCGGGGAACAAAGGGTCTGTCTGTCTGTGTGATGCTTTTGCTGGGAACAGATCAGGAATGGAGTATTAGAACTTGTTAATAAGTAAATCTAGCTAGAAATGTGTTAGATTTTCTTTTGTTTAATGGCTGGTAAAATAGCTGTGCTGAATGGACTGTATATTCCTGTTTTTGTGTCTTTTTGTAACTTAAGGTTTTGTCTAGAGGGATTCCCTATGTTTTGAATCTGATTACCCTGTAAGGTATTTACCATCCTGATTTTACAGAGGTAATTCTTTTACTTTAATTAAAAGTCTTCTTTTAAGCTCCTGATTGCTTTTTCATTGTTCTTAAGATCCAAGGGTTTGGGTCTGTGTTCACCTATGCAAATTGGTGAGGATTTTTATCAAGCCTTCCCCAGGAAAGGGGGTGTAAGGCTTGGGGGGTATTTTGGGGGGAACACATCTCTAAGTGGGCTCTTTCCCTGTTCTTTGTTTCACATGCTTGGTGGTGGCAGCATAGGGTTCAAGGCCAAGGCAAAGTTTGTACCTTGAGGAAGTTTTTAACTGAAGCTGGTAAGAATAAACTACGGGGGTCTTTCATGCAAGTCCCCACATCTGTACCCTAGAGTTCAGAGTGGGGAAGGAACCTTGACAACTAGGAACTAATGTTAATGTACAGTTGGGAAAGGGAGGTTCCCAACTTTTCAGTGTTGCCGAGCAGTTTATTACAGCTCTGGTGAATCACAAGACATCTCACCTTAAAATTACATCACTCTGATCCAGACTGTTTGTGCTCACTTTGAGCATCATTAATTCTGGAACCATGTGAGATTTTCCAGCAAAAAATCTAGAACCATTAATGTATTGAGATGAGGAGATGTGCAATTTTCCTCCCCACACACCCTCTCCAATAAACTGGAAACAAAGTTACAAACCAAATGTCAAACATGGATGTTCCTTTCAAATTATCTACAACAGCAAAGAGGACACAGTTATCCACACAGTGATCATTCTGTTGTAAGTCAGGAACACAAAGAGAACTCAAATGTTTTATAAAAGAAGGGTGTGAACAAGAGGAATAAGTCTTGTGCAGATCTGGATTACATTCTTGGTCCTACCACAGAATTCCCATGTGAACCTGACCAAATCATTTAATCTTCTCTGTTCCTTATCCCACTTCTGCAGATAGGGTTGCAGAATAGAAGTATAATTTCCTTTTTCTATTTTGCTTATTAATGTAAGCTCTTTGGGGTCAGGTCTGTCTCTTACTAGGTATATGTACAGCATCTAGCACACTGGAGCCCCAGTCTACGTGGGGCCCCTCAGCACTATGGTTATATCATAATAGTAGTAGCCTAATATTGTGATATTAATTCCCCCCCACACCATATCTTGGTCGGAATATGTGGGGAAACTAGCGCTGCAGCATCATATGACTAGAGCTGGGCCTAAATTGAAAACTTAAGACAAAATTTTCATGTGGAATATCTTGATTTTTTCAAGCCCACTTTTCTCCCTTCCTTGCTACCGTTTCCCACGCACTGACATTCATGTGATGGCAACAGGTCAGCCAGTAAATATAGACGGGAACATTTATTTAGTTCACCATACAGTCTCATCTACAGATATAGCCGATGTTTTTTGCATCACTTCTCAAGTCAAAAGTAAATGTGAACAGATTCAAGTTAGGCTAAAGGCTAGACTCCTCTTTCAGCTGTGCAAACTGCATCCATTGCTGACAATAGCTGCTGCTTTTGAATGCATGTCAGAATAAAATTTGGTACAGATTACGAGGTTTATGGGGCAGAGAGGATGGCTTTTTCATCCACTAGACTATGTGTCTGAATCAAAATTGCTCTATTCGTTCATAAGGCTGTAATAAGATCAGTTAGGAAGTTCAAGCTATCCTTAATCAAAGGTCCACCCCCCCAAGAAAATCATATTGTTTGGATCTTGTGGAGATGGGACATTTGAACTAATGGAGTCTAGTGGGAGCCAATACATTTTCTTATATAGGTCTCTGTAATTGGAGCTGACACCTTTTGGAAGAGAAGCATGTGTCCTGGAGGAAGACTATTCTTTTGTTCAAAAAGAATGAGACAGTTACTAAAATAAGACATCTGGCCGTTTCACCTTGTTGGCAAGTGCTCCTGGAAATGATTGATAACTTGTGCTCCAGCACAAATGCCAGGAACTGCCAGTGCTGTAAATTGTGCTACAGTCCATACATGCCCATTAAGTTCTCAGCACTCCTTCTATAGTCAGTGAAGTAATATCAAGCTCAGTATGCTGACAGGAACAGCAAGCCCACTTGTCTAAAGTAAATTTACTTAAAATTAAATGGATTGTTCCACTAAAGGGACCAAGTTGGCGGCCACCACAAAATATAAAGGAGAAAAAAATCTGGTCTTGGATGCTTTGAAGAACAAGAGGATTAAAAGGAACAGAAAAGAAAAACATTGAAATATTCAGTGCAAAGGCTTTGTACAAGCCCTGTTTATAATACAGGATCTGGATTTCCTTTTGCATAGACAGTGAACAGGGCCAGTATTGAAAAGGATCAGAACTAAATGTAAATAGAAACAGGCTATGAAAAGGTTTAAACATGCAGTGGAAGGGAGAAAATGCCCTTCAGTTTTTATTTTTCAATAACACAAGGCTGTGAAGCACAAAGTGACTGAGAAACACATGGGAAATAATATTCAAAAAGTAATATGCCTGGAAATTCCTTGGTAATTATCTTTAAGTCCCAAATTCTTTTCTGTAACACTGATTCAAATCTGGATTAAATCCACTGAAAATGATGGAATTACTCCAGATTTACATTGATGTAACAGAATAGAATCTGTCCCTAAAATACCAAAGTGATTCCAATGTGTCACCATGTTCTTTGATCGCAGAACAACACTAATTCACTAGAGAGAGAAAATTTCCCTTATAACTACCCTTTTTGCAAAAATACCCAGGGGAAGGAAGTCCTAAAAGATCCTATCATGGAGTATACCTGTCCTTGTTCTGTCATGGGTCTGGGGTTCTGGGCTCCCCCAAGGAATGAAAACAGTTACATGTCCTCTCCAAATCCATGGACTTTGGAAATTCTGTATGAGTAAGGGCACACGCCCTCTGCACAATTAGCCTTGCCTCTGGGGTTCCTTATTCCTCCTCCCCTGCTCCTGGGCAGCCTATTATTAGAATGGCACTGCCTCAGATTCCTGAATCTCTCACAATGGGGTGCCCAGCCATAGAGAGGAGCCCTGGAAAAGTTAATACACTCTCAGCCTGCATTAATCATACCCCAGATTCTTCTTGGAGCTGGGGTCAGTCCCACAATGCACATTTTCCTGCCTCTGGAGTCCCCTCTTAATCCTAACCTATATTCTCCCTTGCCTTATACCAGTGAGCCCCACAGAGGGTTCTCCTTGTGGTCGGGGCTGCAGAGGAAAGGAAACTGTAATGTAAGAAACTGAGAAGCCTGTAATGCCACTTTTCTGACAGACAGTGGGGACCTGCCAAGAGGGTCCCCATAGAGTGAGTGTGGGGGTGGGGGTGAGTGCCGGTGGGGGGGAGGGGGAACAGGATGGGACAGTAACAAGTAAGTTATTTGGAAAAATATTGTGAAATTTGTATCTTCATCCAGCTCTATAAATTGGAAAATAGGCAAATATTTGATGATTTTATTAGTAAATTCATTATTTTTTTTCAAATAAATTATAATATATTTTGGGCAATTTTAGTCAAGTTTGACAATGTAGTGATAGCACTCATATAAGCATTTATTCCTTAAATAAAATCACACCAGATATTAAGTTTCTAAACTAAGATTTCTAACAGTCTTTGTCATAAAAGTTTGGCCTTTCCAGTTGGACAGCAGTATAGAAGTTATTAACAAGAGTATGATAGAAAAAAAAATGTACGTGAGATCCTTTAAATAAAGGGGATTACTATAATGGGGCATCTGGTTCTTTAAAGTACAGATTGCAAAGGCGCTATGCTGTATCATTTTAATCCCTATAAGTAAATGCTCCCCTTCTAGCTTCCTCTCTAATATTAGTTATTCTGCTGCTTGCTGTCATTTCATATGGGGAGAACAAATCAAGGACAAAATATTGAGAAGCAATTTTATTTTTGTATATACTTTGTCAGGCTCTGTCCCCAGAACTTTTATAGAAAGAGAAAGAGTGGGAAGTTGTCATATGGCTAATCACGTGCTTTAACATCTCAACTTCAGTGAGATACATTATGACTTCAAGCAGACCCAGAATTTCATAGGGGAATAATTAAGAAACTCAAACCAACTAAAGCAAAGCAGAACAAAAAATCAGCCAGTCAGGGGTACATAGCTAGGAACAATCCTAATGTGCAGAAAAAAGAAAAGTAAGAAGCTGCATTTTCTGCATATGCACACAATCTTATAATGAAGGCTGCATAGAGGATTCCTGCCTCCTGATACCGGGGGGCACAAACGTGACTGCCCCATGTTTCTCCCCTGCCCGGCCGCCTCCCCGCTGGGGTTGCCAACTTAAAAACTGGACACTCGCTGCTTTTCCCTTCCCACCCACCCCCAGCCCCAGTCAGGAGGGACTTGCCTGTGGAACCAGGGCTGGGAGCTGCAGCCACCTGAGGAAGGTAGGAGGCAGCCCCAGCTGAGTAGGGACTAGAGCAGCTGATGACCCTGCGCCTGCCCACTTCCCCCACTGGCAGGAACCAGACGTTGGGACTTTCCAGTTGAAAACCAGGCACCTGGCCATCCTACTCCCCACCCTGCGCCCAGCGCGGGGCCGCCGCATTCTCCCCACCCGAGTTCTGTGGGGAGGGGCCTCTGTCCTTCTCCCATTGTGCCTCTGCCATGGCATGTTTGGCTGCTCTCCCTGGCAGCCAGGCCTGGGTGGGGAGCGGGAGGAAGCGCTTCTCATACCGGCTGAAGCCGGCCTTTCTGCATCACTGCTGCCTGAGAGACACCTTGGCTGGGGTGGCAGCCCACCCCACCCCCTCTACTCCCTGCTCAGGCCTGGCTGCCGGGGACAGGGGCCGAGCGAGCTGGAGTTTTCCCTCCCCCCTGGCACGTTTACGACTTGCTCTGCCCCTGTCCCCGGCAGCCGGGCCTGGGAAGGGAGCAGAGGGGGTGGGGTGGGCCGCCGCCCCAGCCAGGCTCATGGAAGCAGCTGCCACGCTGCACAGAGCAGTGACTGAGTGGCCAGGGGGAGAAGCAGCTGGTCCTGACCCTTCTGCTCCCTGCCTGGGCCCAGCTGCCAGTGACAGGGGCTGAGTGTGCCAAGAGGCAGGCGTGGCAGGAAAAGGACAGAGCCCCTCTCCCACCCCCGGCAGGACAAGCAGAAATCTGGGGGGACAGGGCGGGCACTTGATCCCACGTGGCCCCCTGACACATTGCCTATGGAAGGCTGCCTAAACTTATAATAGTTGCCTGTAGATGGTAAAACTGACTGCCCTTTCAAGCACTGGGTAATTTCTCAGGATAATTACCAACCTTAGCAAAGTTAGAAGAGGCTCATTAACTGGAGACTTGTGAAGTTTAGATTATCATTAGCCTCTTGATCAGCATCACTTAACTCCTCAGATTTTTTTTTTTTAATTTTAAACTTCAGATTATTCTCTTTAGGTTTTGAGAAGATTCTTCAGAAAGGATCAGATCTCACCCAATTTTAGCAGTGATGATTCAGTATTTATTTTCAGAAATAAACGTTTTTTACAAAAATGACAGATTTACCATAAACATTTGTTATTTCTTATCATTGCCCCAGAAATCATTCTCTACACTAAACATACAGTTGATGTACAAATGCTCTTATTCCATTAAACAATTGTTAAGTGAGTATTTAGCTTTTTTGTTTTCCACTGGATTAATAAATGTGATACACAGTAATGATCTGGTCAGTGGACTTTAACAGTTTGTAATCAGTAAATGATGTCCCTGCCACTTCATTTTGCTTAGCCAACTCAGATTAATTCAATTCTGAACTATTAAAATTAAATAACTCTTCAAAATTAACATGAAAATGACCTTAGTGGCCATTACATTCTCAGTGTTGTTCAAAAACAACTGACATTGACTTTACTTTTGTCAAGGTTCCTTCCCCACTCTGAACTCTAGGGTACAGATGTGGTGACCTGCATGAAAGACCCCCTAAGCTTATTCTTACCAGCTTCGGTTAAAAACTTCCCCAAGCTACAAACTTTGCTTTGTCCTTGAACCCTATGCTGCCACCACCAAGCGTGTTAAACAAAGAACAGGGAAAGAGCCCACTTGGAGATGTCTTTCCCCCAAAATACACCCCCAAGCCCTACACCCCCTTTCCTGGGGAAGGCTTGATAAAAATTCTCACCAATTTATACAGGTGAACACAGACCCAAACCCTTGGATCTTAAGAACAATGAAAAATCAGTCAGGTTCTCAAAAGAAGACTTTTAATTAAAGAAAAGGTAAAAGAATCACCTCTGTAAAATCAGGATGGTAAATACCTTACAGGGTAATCAGATTCAAAACATAGAGACTCCCTCTAGGCAAAACCTTAAGTTACAAAGAGACACAAAAACAGAAATATACATTCCATTCAGCACAGATATTTTACCAGCTATTAAACAAAAGAAATCTAACACATTTCTAGCTAGATTACTTACTAACTTTTTACAGGAGTTCTGAGCTGCATTCCTGATCTGTTCCCAGCAAAAGCATCACACAGACAGACAGACCCTTTATCCCCCCCCGCCCCCAATCCAGCTTTGAAAGTATCTTGTCTCCTCATTGGTCATTTTGGTCAGGTGCCAGTGAGGTTATCTTAGCTTCTTAACCCTTTACAGGTAAAAGGGTTTTGCCTCTGGCCAGGAGGGATTTTATAGCACTGTGGACGGAAAGGTGGTTACCCTTCCCTTTATATTTATGACAACTTTAGTTTCTGTTATTCTGAAAACTTTGTGAGACAGGATTGTTTTTCTGAAGTGATGACAATAAGGAGCAATATAGAAAAACAAATTTCATTTGTTGTCAAGATTTGTTTGGCCATGCTATATAATAATCTCAAGCAAGATCTGGTTGTACCTTTACTACTTCTTTCATCTATATTTAACATACTCTGTACTGCTTAATTTACTTTGCAGTTTGTGATTATCTTGATTGGACGTAAACAATAAATGCAGTGTGTTTAAGACAATAATGAACAAACCTAACCAATCTCTCCTTAAAGAGATTGGAGGGGTGGAGAGAGGTGGGGTTGGAAGGGAAGAGGATACAGGAGAGTGCTATAAAATGCAACGACAAAACACTACTGAAGAGTGTCAAGTAACTAGCAAGTTCATTGATGGAAAGTAATAGTTGCTAAACCAGTAAACAAAGTTAGAAAGAGTCTGGTATGGCAAGAGATAAAACAGGGTGTGAAGAAGCAGAAAGAAGCTTGAAGTCAGCATGCAACTAGTTGGCTTTGTAGCATATCTGAACTCCAAAGGAAACAAAATCCATATTAAAGGAAGAAACCTGGAGGGGGAAGTAGAAGGAAACTTTCAGCCTTCAACTCTACCAGTTTTTGGGGGGAAGAAGTGTTTCAAGTTAATCTATGCAAATATGAATGGAATGCAGGAAGATTCCTTTGCAGTTTTAGAGCCATAGTTCTGAAATTTTATATTGCTCCTGAGTCCCGCAACAAACGTCTCAGATTTTATGTACCAATCAGAATATTCTCTGCCATCTGAACAACCCCAGGAGAGGTCTTTGTAAAGCAAGATAGCTGTTTGATTTGTAACACAACATTGCTAAAAGATTACTTAGCCATTCTGGTGAAATCGTTTGCAAAGGTATTTTGCTAGATATAAGTTAATTAGGGTAGTGGGATATAATTGGTTAGAGAATTATGTTACAGTATGTTAGGACTGGTTAGTTTAAATTTCAGTAAAATCATAGAATCATAGAATATCAGGGTTGGAAGGGACCTCAGGAGGTCATCTAGTCCAACCCCCTGCTCAAAGCAGGACCAATCCCCAACTAAATCATGCCAGCCAGGGCTTTCTCAAGCCTGACCTTAAAAACTTCAAAGGAAGGAGATTCCACCACCTCCCTAGGTAATGCATTCCAGTGCTTCACCACCCTCCTCGTGAAAAAGTTTTTCCTAATATCCAACCTAAACCTCCCCCACTGCAACTTGAGACCATTACTTCTCATTCTGTCATCTGCTACCACTGAGAACAGTCTAGATCCATCCTCTTTCAAACCCCCTTTCAGGTAGTTGAAAGCAGCTATCAAAAACCCCTCGTACTTCTCTTCCGCAGACTAAACAATCCCAGTTCCCTCAACCCCTCCTCATAAGTCATGTGTTCCAGTCCCCTAATCATTTTTGTTGCCCTCTGCTGGACACTTTCCAATTTTTCCACATCCTTCTTGTAGTGTGGGGCCCAAAACTGGACACAGTACTCTAGATGAGGCCTCACCAATGTCGAATGGAGGAGAATGATCACGTCCCTCCATCTGCTGGCAGTGCCCCTACTTGTACATCCCAAAATGCCATTGCCCTTCTTGGCAACAAGGGCACACTGTTGACTCATATCCAGCTTCTGGTCCACTGTAACCCCTAGGTCCTTTCCTGCAGAACTGCTCCCTAGCCACTCAGTCCCTAGTCTGTAGCGGTGCATGGGATTCTTCCATCCTAATTGCAGGACTCTGCACTTGTCCTTGTTGAACCTCATCAGATTTCTTTTGGCCCAATCCTCTAATTTGTCTAGGTCCCCCTGTAGCTTATCCCTATCCTCCAGCGTATCTACCTCTCCTCCCAGTTTAGTGTCATCTGTAAATTTGCTGAGGGTGCAATCCACGCCATCCTCCAGATCATTTATGAAGATATTAAACAAAACCGGCCCCAGGACCGACCCTTGGGGCACTCCGCTTGATATCAGCTGCCAACTAGACATGGAGCCAGTGGTCACTACCCGTTGAGCCCAACAATCTAGCCAGCTTTCTATACACCTTACAGTCCATTCATCCAGCCCATACTTCTTTAACCTGTTGGCAAGAATACTGTCGGAGACCATGTCAAATGATTGGTTAAGGTATAGCTAAGAATATTACTATATAAACTGGGGTCAAACAGGAAGTGGGTTAGAAAATTGGAATCATGCTTGCGGGAAATTAACCCCAATAAACATCGCATTGCCTGCACTTTGGACTTCTGGTCTTTTGCTGCTTGCTGTCTGCGTAACAAGAACCAGGGAAGTGGGAGAGTGAAGGGAAAGCCCTCTAATACAGTAAATGAATTATTTGTGTGAATAAGGAGTACACATTGGACTAAATGGTTGCAGGATTGGACTGTATACCTTAACATGCCCAGAGGACAATACAAATGTACTTTATTAAAGTTTTTGTTGACATGCATAATATTTTGTTACTGAGTTAAGTGTTATTGCTTTTTCTGTTTGTTTTAAAAATTGGAAAGAAGAGCAGAACCCAGATGGCATTATGCTGCATACATAATTACAAAATATTTATGTTGCAGTCAATTTTCATTGGGTAATAATCAAACTGTTGTGTAATCCAATTGCTCCACAGTCAGTGTGATTTTCACATCTGTTTAACAAAAAGCAAGATAATATTCATAAAGAAAATAGTCAAATTATCAGTGGGCCCAGGATGAGGAACCAACATATTAAAAGGCATGTGGTGCCAGCTACAGATGTGGAATTCAGAACATGGCAAGTCCGGACTGATTGCAGTTTCAGTATTAAATTCTTGGGAAGGCAACCAACAACGCTGAAGACAAGGGAATAGTATTACAGCAAATAAGCAAGATCAAGGGAGCAGTTGAGCCAGCTAGCAGAGATTTTATCATGGCTCCTGTGAACATCTCAGAATACCAGAACTTGTCTTGTTTTCTTATTGCCATGAAAAGGTCAAAAATTAGCAGTTAGAACATCTTTGTTACACACTTTAAATTCATTGTTGTGGTATAGAATTTGCTGGACAAGGATCAGAAATGAAAACCAACATGGGGCAGCAAGGATATCAGACTAAAGAGTCTCATATATGCAATAATAGTACCACAGACCTGGAACTGGTCATGGTCTGCGCAGAGGAGAAAGGAGATTTATAATTTGAACCTGAAGGTGGCTGTGTTAGTGACTGGAGACCAAGGACCCAGAGAACAGGTTGCAAAAAGATAGAGGGAAATCTGGCAATAGTCAGTCAATGAGGAAGATCTGGAGTGGATTATGGTGAGCTTCAGATTTTGAGGACAGTCACGCAGTGCAGCCTGCTGGAGTACCTAGGAACCTGATGGAGACTCTTATCACCCTCACCATGGACCTGTCCCAAAGGCCATGGACATGGATGAGGCCTTCCACTGACATAAATGGGCTTCAGCTGAGCTCCATATTCTGCTAGTGAGGTTCTCCCTGGACCAGTTTGTAGAGTGGATGGGCTGGTGGAGATGCATCATAGAATCATAGAAGATCAGGGTTGGAAGAGACCTCAGGAGGTCATCTAGTCCAATCCCCTGCTCAAAGCAGAACCAACCCCAACTAAATCATCCCAGCCAGGGCTTTGTCAAGCTGGGCCTTAAAAACCTCTAAGGATGGCGATTCCACCACCTCCCTAGGTAACCCATTCCAGTGCTTCACCACCCTCCTAGTGAAATAGTTTTTCCCTAATATCCAACCAACACCTCCCCCACTGCAACTTGAGACCATTACTCCTTGTGCTGTCATCTGCCACCACTGAGAACAGCCTAGCTCCATCCTCTTTGGAACCTCCCTTCAGGTAGTTGAAGGCTGCTATCAAATCCCCCCTCACTCTTCTCTTCTGCAGACTAAATAAGCCCAGTTCCCTCAGCCTCTCCTCATAAGTCATGTGCCCCAGCCCCTAATCATTGTTGTTGCCCTCTGCTGGACTCTCTCCAATTAGTCCACATCCTTTCTGTAGTGGGGGGCCCAAAGCTGGACACAGTACTCCAGATGTGGCCTCACCAGTGCAGAATAGAGGGGAATAATCACGATGCATGTTGTCCCTCCACCCTATCCTGTGGAGTTTTGTCAGAAAATAGCTTTGTGCTTCACAAATTAAATTTTAAACTCTCATTCACGGTCCCAAGGGAGCAGACTTAGTCAGGGAGGGTCCCTGGGAATATAGTTACAGAATGGTTTTGCTGCTAGGAGTCATGGTTCACTGCCAAGGATCAGGGCTGGTCAGAGGCATTGATCTTCCACATGAAAAGCTCTGCTTCCTGCAGATCTGAGTCCACCTGTGTGGGCCCTGCAGCCTTTTCCATAAAGGGATACCCTCTCTTCCTTATGTGATGCTCTGGGCAAATAATACCTTGTGCTATTTGCAAAATAGCATGTGATCCTGTGATTAAAAATGCTATTATAATGGACATACATTGGGGCTTCATGTGCACATTTATGTCTTTTCCTGAGTGTTTTACTATACCACCTTAATATACTTTTAATGTATTTTAATTTTAAATCAAATGCTGAAGTTATGAAGAGATGCAGTTAATCACGGCAATTTAAATTCAGCACTTCACATGTTTATGTAGTATGCGGGCAAGATACCTAAAGGAAACACTCCTTTACTGATTCTTGTCGGTAAGTCAGAAGGGCTGATGCTTCACTCTTTGCATATTTTTTAAAGATTCAGTAATGAGAAATATATCCAAACTTAAGAACAGATGGGCCTGATTCAAACACACCCTGAACTTTGATTAAATTTGGATCTAGATCTGAATTCCCATAAGGTGCTGAAAAAAAAAAAAGAAACAACCCTCAGCTCTGAATTCTCCCAGACTTTGGAGAAGTTTAAATCTGGATCTGAACTTTGTCTCAGGCTAATCTCAATTTAGGAAACATCTTAAATACAACAGTTGGGGGGAAAAAACTGAGAAAATCTGCTGACTGTGAACCCTACCTAGAGAAGATATAAATAAAGTCACCAAAAGATACCATAGCAACAAACAAAAGTCCTAAAACAGTTCATTGTAAAGGACAAAACCTATGGTATATTTACTAAAAGTCTTATAATCTTTCTCTCCTGTTCTCTCTTACAGTGTGATGGAGTGTAACTAGCCCACACTGAGCATGGAGGAGCCCTAACCTGCTACACATGTGGTAGGTGGTGTATTAATTTAGATGGAATAAAGGTTTTAACATAACCCAATCACTGCCCAACATTAAACTATGTAAAGCAAGGGTCAGGGTTTGGTATACGGAGAACTCAGCCTGCTTAGTACCATGGCTAACTCGCCATTAAATATAATTTTAACCTTTTTATTGACAATAAAGAAAAGAAGGAAAAACAGCTCTAACATTTGAAATGTATTAAGCAAGGCTTTCATTTTAACAGCACCCCTTGTTTCCTTTCCCTTTAGCTCAAGACTGTTTTTTAAAAGAAAGATTCCCTGGTTTGACAGTCTCTTAGTGGTATCAAAGAGGTTAATAACTGTCCTGAGGAAAAATAAAAAGTTAGTTGAGATGGGCTGGAACTGCTGCTGCTGTTTTTGTTAAAGCCTGATCCCATTTTATCTCAGATGATGTTTGGGGTTCAGCTAAAGCTGGTAGAGGTGATGATGTCATCTGGGTCCCTTTCTCTAGCCTGGCCTGGTCAGGACATCCCTCCGGATTAGAATGAACAAGGATCGGTGTCCCAGGAGAGGGTGGAAGCGGCAGCCAGAATGATGAAGCTTGCTCTAGTAGCCTCCATCTGTTCTTCCTCTTCTGTCTGCTCTTTCTGTATTCCCCCCTCCTCTAAAGTCACTTTCTTTAAGGACCCACAAAGGGAATGGTGGCTGGGATAGGCCATCCCCTTATCATTTTGTCCATCAATGAAGCCTAATATCCAACACATCCCCTTTGGTTCATTAACTTCCTGCTCCATGTCATCTGTTTTTAGCAAGCATTATTTCAGCACTCCCTGAATTATATCAGTGTGGGTCTTTTGGGTTTAAACTAATCCAGTTTCTCTGTCTGGTTCTTTTGCACCTGTTTAATAACATTCTTTCCTGAAAATAACTTGACCTATTTTCCATGGTAAATTCCTAAGCAGGCAAAAGTTATAGACCAATTGTCACAACAAGTGTCAAACCTGGAGGGAGGGAGTTAAAAGGACAGACCCCACCGCATTTAAGTTCTGACCAAGAATGACAGCAGGTCTCTGGCTCTCATGCAGTGAGAGAAGGCTACCTGAAGCTGGGTTGCCCTATGGCAGATGGCATTTCCCAGAAGAAAAGTATGTCTGGAACGGGGAGCCCAAGGCGGTTGGGAGGGAGTGGCAGCAATTGAGACCTCCCAGGATTGTGCATGCTGGTGGAGGGGCCTTCGGGAAGCAGGAAGACTGTTGCTGAGTAAGGGACTGCCCTGTAAGGGAAGCAAAGAAAACTCTCCTGCAGAACCAGCTGAGTGGCAGAAAGCACTCAGAAGCTCTGCAATGTGCCAGTGGAGGAGGCTTAGTAGGAGTGGCTTTGAGACACTGGGAGCCTGGGAAAAGACTGAAGCAAAAGCCCAAGACAAGGCTTGGTAGAAAGAGGTCTAGGAGGGAGCCGAGGTTCTCAATTAGGTCTTGACTCCCTCAGTGTGGGACTGTATGTGACCTGGCCAAAGGGTCGAATTGCAAGAAGCAGCAGACCACTGCAGAACTGGATGGGCTGTCAGCAGGGAGTGCTAGAGGAAAGCCTGCTATGCTATGCCCAGCCATCAGGGGTGCACCAGCTGGTGAGTCACATGTTTACACAGTATAACACACAGTTTTGGTTAAAACACTGTGGAACAAATTATTTTCTGATGTGAAGCCATTGACTTTCAGTGAAGTTTCACCAGGGATGAAGTTGACCCAGGGAGCACTGTGTGTAAACAAAGGTGACCGTAATACTATTGAAGCTAGGGGAATAGCACATAAATAAATGGCTTGTAACATCATAAGCAACCATAAAATAAACCCTGGAGATGGAGGGTAAGATGGCAAAACAGAGGAACATAAGCAAAAGCAAAATGCCACTAAAACACCTAAGTCCTACTCTCTCTCCTTTCTCTTGAGTTACAACAAAGTGCTCATTCTCTTAAGTGGGGCTGCTATATGTTACTGGCCCTTTTTTTTAGAACTGCCAGAAAGCCTGGAAGCCTACACTACTTTGAAAGACAGGAAAGTGACTCTACTTGAAAGTCTTGTCCTCCTTTTCTACTCAATGATCTGCCACCTTCCAGCCTTTAACACTCCTGTTCTCCATGCTTCAGAGCCTGCCACTCTGCACGCAGTCAGATCAATTCAGAGCGCACTTCCACTGTCCTACATTTCTATGATACTGTGAACTGTAACAGACCAATCCAGTCCCCTACACTGAATCAGGACTAAGTATTATCTAGACTATGCATTCGCAAAATGTTGTATGCGTAACTTGAGGATACATGAGACATCTCGTGGGGAAGGGGGAAATGTGGGAGAAATTGTGTAATGATGGATTTATTTTATTGCACTTTCATAATAGGCTTGTGACAGGGTTCAACTCACCACTGTGGCACCTCCTTCTCGCTGTCCTGGGAATTAGCTTAGTTCGCCAGTTCACCCTTGTCTGGTAACATCTTGCCACCATCACACCTGCTCCAGGAAGCATGTTGTCCCAAAGAACACAGCATCCTCTTCAGGACCCAACCCTCCCACTATGTCACACTCTGTTCTCCTCCCTTCCAAGGAAACCATAGTCCACTGTCCAGCCACTTCCAAGTGAGGGTGGGGAGGGACCCAGGCCAGCCCACTATTCCGGGTCCCAATCCAGGGACCCTGTAGAAGGCAGTTGCATGCTGCATCCCCTCCAACCCCATAGTCTACATCCCTGGACCACTTCCCTGCAGCCCCAGCACCTTCTCCACCTTTGTCTCAGGGCCCCAGCATGCCAGCAGTCAGCCAGGAGCTCACTCTTGCTCCCCTGATTCTGCCCAGCACTGCTCTGTTCAAGGTGCTAGCTGCTCTCTGCTTGCAAGGCAGGCCCAGGCCCAGTCCTCCATCCCTGAACTCCAGACAGTGACTGACCTGCTTTGCCCTGCGGCTCTTCTTATATGGGCCTGCCCAGCCCTGATTGGTTGCTCCTCGTAGCCCTCTCCAATTGGCTATCTCCCACACAGCCTCTCTAGGGTCCTCTCCAGTTGGCTGCCTGTTGTGCAGCCTCCCTAGGGTTCTATTAATCCTTTAGGGACTAGTGTGGAGAGGACGCCCCATCACAAGGCTACTCAGACAAAGCTTTAAAACTGTGTGGGAATTTGTTATGTAAAATATGGTAGTTAATTTACTTCAAGATGTACCAATGAGAACACAGAGACACTGATGTACAGAGCCCTCACCTTCAATCACCATACAGTGCAAGTTCAGTTGCCCAGCAACTGTGCTGTCTAACTGAGCTCAGAACATAGTATCAGTGATGAGAATGTTAGGGGTATGCAGATAGCTGGTAGACCTGGAAGGAGGTACGCAATAAGAAAAGTTTTGGAACCTCTGATCTAGACCATCCCTGACTGGTGTCTGTCTAACCTGTTCTTAAAAACTTCCAGTGACACAGATTTCACAACCTCCCTAGAAAATTTGTTCCAGGGCTTAACTACCCTTACAATTAGGGAGTTTTTTCCTAATGTCTAACCTAATCTCTCTTGCTGCAATTTTAGCCCATTACTTCTTGTCCTGTCCTCAGTGGTTAAGGAGAAGAATTTATCACCCTCCTTTTTTGTAATAATCTTTTATGTACTTTCAGTCTGTTATCAAGTCCCCTCTCAGTCGTCTCTTCTCCAAACTAAACAAAGCTTCTTTTTTTTAATTTGGAAGACATGTTTTCTAGACCTTTAATAATTTTTGTTGCTCTCCTCTGGACTTTTCCCGATTTGTCCACATATTTATCAAAGTGTGGTGCACAATACTCCAGCTGAAGCCTTATTGGTGGTAAGCAGAGTGGAAGAATTAGTTCTAGTGTCTTGCTTACAATACTCCTGCTAATACATCCCAGAAGGATGTTCATTTTTTTACAATAGTATTACACTGTTGAATCATATTTAGCTTATCCACTGTAACCCTTTTCTGTGGGTTATAGTGGGTTCACAGCTTGAGAGCTTAATTCTTTAGCTCAAGCTATAGAGCTCTGTCTTAGCTCTAGCACCTCCTTGGTGTTAGTCAAGATGGTAGTCATCACAGAAAGGGGGTTTTCCCAGGATTTATGTGATGGTTGTCATCCTGACTAATACCAGGGATTGAATCAATTCTTTTGGGGGGCTGTAACAAATTCATACTCTGTGGATTGGGCAGAAAGAGGAGCATTTCTCACATATTGGCCACTGAGTTATGATTGTCCACTTTTCTAAAATCTGTCTGGTATTTTCTATCTAGTACATACTAAATTGAGCATGTATGAGATGTCAGCTGCACATAGCTATCTTTATACCTACTGAATAATCTGCTGGTTATTACATTTCCCAGTTTGAAGGGGAAACCATTAGTAAAATTTTACATTGCAGTTAAGGAACATAGTTTTCTCTTTTCATTGTTTCTCTAATTTCTCTCATTTTCATTTTTCCCATTGTCTTGATTAAATTTTCCTTAAACTTGTGAACGTGATCTCACAGAACTAAATTTTAAGTTTAAAAAATTGCAGTTGTCTATAGTGCTTGGTATTACTGTCATTTTTATGAGTTCTTTCGCCTGTAGAAGTTTCTGCTGTATAACTTTAAACACTACATAAAACACCAAAATTACTCTGAAGTGGTGCAATTACAGTATATAAAACAATATGCTGTCCTAAATTAAAATTTACATACACTCCTTCCTTTGCACACTGATCCATTTTAAAGCCTCTAGTGAGATTTCTAGCTATTGCATGCTAGAAAATAGACTTCCAGGCTCTGGTAAAGGGGCACATTGCTTTCATACAGGCTGACAAACTGGCAGTACTTAGTTAGAGAAAAGGGACTCGGTGTCTGCCATATGTAACCCTTCTGCCTGTCCGAGTTGGCAGCAACAAGGGCCGAGTTCAGTATCGAGGGGTTCCATTCTAATAACACAATGCAAAACTGGCTCGAGCCCCCACCCAGTGACCTGGGAGAAATATATGCCACCCCCGCTGGGCGCCTCCAAGAGGCAATACTTCCCCTCTCGCAAGCACAGAGTCTGAGTGTAGCAAAAAGCCTTTTAATAACAGAGAGAAACAATGTGGCATTATGTTGGGGAAACACCACCAACAGGATTCATAACACAACCCATGAGCAAAACCCACCCCAAGCAAATTGGGGCATGTCCTTTCCCTTTGGTTCTTGAGTCCAGCAACCCAAAATCACCCAAAGTCCCAAAAGTCCAACAATTCAAAAGTCTCTGTCCTTGGTCAGGGCAGCCCCAGAGTTCAAAAGTTTATCTGCGGAGTTTTACCTCCCAACCTGGGTGGAGATGGGGGGGAAGGAGGGTTAAGGGGCACCTTACGTGGTCCAAAGCTGATGGCCCCACCTCTCCATGGGGCTCCGCTCTGCCAGCTGCCCCATGAGCTGCTCTAGGCGTCCGACAAACCGCTCTGCTCCACAAGCTGCTCTGCTCTGCTCGCCGTCCCGCAATCTGCTCTGCTCCACCAGCCGCTCCGCTCACCATCCCACAAACTACAATGTTCTGCAGCCGCTCCGCTCTCCGTCCCGCAAACTGCTCTGCTCCACCAGCCGCTCCGCTCGCCATCCCACAAACTGCAATATTCTGCAGCCGTTCCGCTCGCCGTCCCGCAAACTGCTCTGCTCCACCAGCTGCTCTGCTTGCCGTCCCACAAACTACAATGTTCTGCAGCCGCTCCACTCGCTGTCCCGCAAACGGCAATATTCTGCAGCCGCTCCGCTCTCCATCCCACAAACTGCTCTGCTCCACCAGCCGCTCCACTCGCCATCCCACAAACTGCAATGTTCTGCAGCTGCTCCGCTCGCCATCCCGCAAACGGCAATGCTCTGCAGCCGCTCCGCTCGCCGTCCCGCAAACGGCAATGCTCTGCAACCGCTCCGCTCGCCGTCCCGCAAACGGCAATGCTCTGCAGCCGCTCTGCTCGCCATCCCACAAACTGCTCCACCATATAGCTTCAGGCTCCCCCACTACTTAACACAACACTCAGTGATTTCAGCTCTTAGTAAGTTTAGCTCTTTTGTGATTTCAGCTTGTAGTAGAGGAACCTCAGTGCTAGTGCACCATTAGCCCAAAGTGAATTCAGCTCAGCAGCCTGTAACTAGACTCCTAATGGAATCAAAATTAGCTCTGATATTCCACAGTGGAGAGAAGAGGAAGTGTAATTAGCATGTAAGGCCTTCACCAGGGGGCCCATGCCACCAAGTATTAAGACCTGTCCCCAGCCTCTCTCAATTCACAGAGTTTTGGAACCCATGTCCCTTGCCTAGCAAGTGCTACTTAGTTGATGGTGAGTCCCTCCATCATAACAAAAGGCCAAGTACAGTTCCACTGTCCTTGATTCCCATAATCAGGGTAATAACAATTTATTCTTCCTGCCCCAATAACAGAGACACTGGGGATCCCACAGCAGCCAAAGTGACCATTTGGGCAGCTATGGCCTCATTCTAGGCGGGGTGGGTGTGCCTATGCAAATGAGGTAGGCCCCTGAAGTTCTTTTCCACAACTTGCCACCACCTTACCACCAGATGTCAGGGTGGAGCTCATCCTGACTTTGCTTACACATATAAATAAATAACAAAATTGATCTCATGTCAGCAAAACAGCATGGTCAGCTAATGCCCTGAAATGGATTGAAATGTTCAGTTTCCTCTCGGTTCTCATCCTTACACAAAGATTTTGGACCTAATTGTGTGGTACTAAGCAATTTCTGTAAAGTGCCCTGAACTTCTGCTGAAGTTGAATGTGGCTGATATGCTCAGCACCTCTTATGTGAATCTCAACATCTTTTAGGATCCAGGTCTACATGGCTTTGCCAAATAGTGTCAGACTGGGAAAAGCAGAAGCATCACTTACAGAACATTTTCCATCATTCTATATTTGTCTTACAGTAGTGCTAGCTACTCCAGTCAGCATCAGTGAGCGGGGGGCTTGTTTTGGCACTGTCGACAAATGTAGAGCAAAAGGGCAGTCCCTGCCCCAATGTGATTACAGTCTAATTTAAGGAGGATGCAACAAGTGAGTGTAACAATCATATAATAGGACAGGGAAAGAGGGCAACAGAACCAGGAAGATCACCCATTAACGTATACCAGTTGTGCACACAGCTAGAAGGCTTTGAGTCCATTAATTTTACAATTGTATAGCTGTATAAAATTTGTGATATACATACATCTGAGATGTCTTTCCTGGCCGCTGGTATCCATTGGCAATTTGCTGTAGGAAATCACAGAAGGAGTGGGTACTACTAGGCCCGACTGCCATGGCTCTTACCATCCCCATCACAGTTTCTAACAGTTGGAGTAGACTGACCACTGGTCAGGTTCAGTGGTCAAGATGAATTTCATAAGCTCGCAAGTGCCCTCTACATTTGAAATGAAATCTCCAGACACCCCCACACTAACATGGCGGAACTAGTTTGAGGTCTCCAGAAACAAGTGGCCTAGCTACAATGGGAAAATGCCTTCCCATTCTCACAGATCCCAGTGGTCCCGGGCAACCTTCCACAATCATCCATGACAGCCCAATATCTAGGCCCAAAAATCCCCCTACCAGAGAGATTTGATGGGAACTGTCAGAAGTGTCGGGAGTTTCTCAATCAATGTCGCTTGTCGTTCCTGTTGTGCCCAGCAATGTACCTGAACAACCAGACCAAGGTAGGGGTCATCATCAGCTTATTGACAGGTGAAGCACTGGACTGGGTATTGCAACTCCTGGAGCAGGGAGACCCGATTTTCAATGACTTTGGTGAATTTGTTTATATCTTTTCACTCATGTTGGACGCACACCATGCCTGCTCTGCTAAAGTTGCCCGTCAGTCACTCTGACAAGGCCTCCATCCCATTGTGGATGCACACAACCACCTCCACTCCTCCATCTTGGGTCCGGGGCAGGAAGAATACATGGTTAGGGAGATCCTGGACTCTAAGCTATTCTGAGGACAATTAATATAACTCGTGGACTGGGAAGGGGTATGGCCTAGCTGACTGTTCGTGAGAAACAGCCAGTAACTTTTCATTCACTCGACCTCCTTCATGAATTCCATCAATCACACCCTGACAATCTAGGTCCAAAGACACTGGGGGGTGCCCTTGAGAGGTGGGTAAGTGATGAGTAAGTCCTGACCGGGCTCTAGCCAATCTGCAAGCCAGAAACTGGTCTGGTGACTCCCAGGGCAGTTAAATAAGCCCCACAGAGGGAGCAGCAGCTCAGTCTGCTTAATGTCACTCCAGGGCTTGGAACTCCCTGCTGCCTGACTGTGTCAACAGACTCCCCAAGCCTTAGCCTGTTCCAGCCTTGTTCTCACTCCAGCCCTGTTCCTAGTCCTGCTTTCATAGACTTTAAGGTCAGACAGAACCATCATGAACATCTAGTCTGACCTCCTGAACCTTGCAGGCCACAAAACCTCAGCCACCCACTCCTGTAATAGACCCCTAACCTCTGGCCAAGTTATTGGAGGCCTCAAATCGTGAGTTAAAAACGTCAAGTTACAGAGAATCCACCATTTACACTAGTTTAAACCTGCCAGTGACCCATGCTGCAGAGGAAGACAAACACCCCCTCCCCAGGGTCTCTGTCAATAAGAGCCAGGGGGAAATTTCTTCCTGACCCCAAATATGGTGATCAGTTAGGTGGTACGGTGAGCAAGGCCCACCAGTCAGACACCTGGGAAAGAATTCTCTTTAGTAACTCAGAGCCCTCCCCATCTAGTGTCCCATCTCTGGTTGTTGGAGATATTTGTTGCTAGCAGTTGCAGATCGGTTGCATGCTCTCTCCTGATGTAGTGCTGTCTACACTGGGTCAGTATAACTGTATCACTCAGCAGTGTGGATTATTCACATCCCTGAGCAATGCAGTTATACCGAAGTAATTTTGTAGTGTAGACCAGGGCATACTGTGTGGCAGGCTAACATGGGATAGATTTACACCCTAGGTTGCCATGCATCAAATGTCCATGTCGACAAACCCTAACGTGCTTAGAACATGTGTGATTGACAGGATATAAAGCAGCTAAAAGATCAAGACAGATGAGGATAGAGAAGGTGTTATCAGTTTTATTATGACCTAGAGGTCTTTGGAATCCTTGATGAGTGGAGAGGGCAGAAGCCACAGACCATCCAAAGAGGTCTCGAATCTGTGCAGCACCAACAGCTGGACATCTTCTGTGAATATATCCAGCAATTCTTGCCTATTTACCTAAAAATGTTATAGATCCTATGGAGTCTTGCAGTTGAAGAGCAATATTTCAAAAGCAGTTTTCTTGAGTGAGAGGAAGCCCCGCAATGTGTATTAGTCTGACAATATAGGCAGACTCCCTGACATTCACAGGAGATGTCTCAAGGTCATATATAGAGTGGGCACTTTAACTCTCTGCCTTTTGATTTCAGCTCCTGCTTCTGTGACAGTTTCTTCCATACTCTGTTAGTTTGTGTAATGTTAAGTGGCAGACTGGCCAGGAGGTTTCTCTTCCTTCTGCATATGGAGTTCATTATGCTTAGTCTAATTATATATTGGGGGCCATTACATTGTCCCTCGAAGTAAGCATAAATCAAAAGTCAATTGTCCATTTGAATCAGATTTAGCCAGAATATGTGCTACATGAAGTTTCGGGTGACTGGAATTAGCTTGTGCACAGTAAACATTTCAAGTCTAATCTGATCATTTTAAGTGAAAACTAGGGAGCATCAAACTACAGGGGAAAAAGAAAACAACCCACGTTATGATCGATAAACAAAAATGAACTCGGAGAGGGAACAGTGATGTCTGATTAATCATCTGATCAGGTGATTAGATTTCCAAAGTAAACAAAGTAACAAAGTAATCCCTAGGTCTCAAATTGGGGTTTACAACATACAAACCGTAACCACAGCCGCTCTGCCCCCCGTGTGGTAATATGTTTTGCGAAGATTTCCTTTGAAACAACATTGGGATGTATTTACAACTGAAATGTGTAAAAATACTCATTAATCTTTTATAACAGATATTATATTATTTTTTTTCCAGGACCCTTTTGTTGAAAGGTTGTTCTCTCCTGACTCGAATATACATCCTTGTCTATTGTCATTCAGACACAAGTGAGAAGATTAATTTGGAATCTTCACTGGAATTTCATTTCTCAACACAATTGTGCTTTCATCATATTAATAAAAAGAAGTTATGCTACAAAGATAATTTCATTTGTCCTCCCTGTTGCTACTATAGTGTCTTCCTGCACTCAGTTTTTAGAAACACAATTGCAGACATATTGATTTGTTTGTTATAAAAAATGCCAGTTACCATGGCATAACTCTGTCCTCTATTTCCTAGCTGTAATGTCATTTTCATCTGGAAAAAAAACCCTTGCCCTTTTCCAGTACTGTTTGCTTCTTCTTTTTTTAGCCTGAAGTGTGGGTGCTATAACAAGGGACTTTTAATGTATCTTTACATCATGGCTGGATTGAATTTTTTTATGGATTGGTATTTCATTTCCCAATACTATTTCAGTGTTGTACTCTGCTTCAGGGTACAGGCTAGCAACCAAAGTCCTGATTTGACTAGATGCTGTGCGTTTTGCAAAGGGAATGCTTTGCTCAAACCTGTCAATAAACCTGTATGTAATCTCTAATAGGAATCAAGTGCTCAAAACTCAGTGATATGCCAAAGATAGGGTGCTTTCTTGTGTTTAAATGTAGATGAGCAGCAATTTGTTTTCTCTTAACTAAACAACGTACGTTGACACGGACAAGAGAAAGGGGAGGTCAAAAACCACAAACTTTTATCTTTAAACACGTCTAATTCTCTCAATTTTCCCTCACTGGCATTTTTGGCGTGCATGTTATCAATGTTCCAGCCAAAAGAACAACAAGGTAACTGCCCCATGCTGCTCCTAGACCCTGCATTGCAACATCTATGCCACAGTTTTTATCCATGCTAGTGCAGGCACCTCTACCTGAGCTGCAATCACACCTTGCTTGGATTGCAGTGCAGACATACTCTCTGTGGGGAACCTCAGCCCACAAACGGTCTCCAGGATCAGGGGTAAAGGCCATCAAATGTCCCTTGTCCCAAGCACTGTGTAGAAAATTAAAAAATAAATACATAAAATTCTTTATGAAAAAAAAATGCTTTCCCAAACAAGTGCCAGCCTTACCACTCAGAGCAACAGCAGGAAGAGTTTGCTGGGGCTCGTGCCCCTCCACTGATTTTATATGAAGAAGGAGTAAATCAGTTTGGGAGCGCCCAGGTGCAAATGGAGGCCAGGATCAGCCTGGTTACAGTTGTAGTGCTGCTTTCACGCATAATCAGTTGTGGGGATCCATGATAGCGGTAGGTGCAGGTCTGCCGTGATGATGGTTATTTCCTCTTTTCTAAACTTCTGATATCTTCTGTTGCTCCCCGCTGAACTGTCTCAAATTTCTCTGTATTTAAAAATATGATTATTAATATTACAGGAGTACCTGGAGGTCCCAAATGAGATCTGGGCCCATTATACTAGGCATGGTTCAAATGCATAGTAGAAAGAAGCCATTGTTGGCATGACTAGATTACAGTCTAAACAAAGGGTGGGAGAAAGGAAGTGTTAATATTCCTGTACATGTGAGGCATTGAGGCACCTAGAGATTAAGTGACTTGCCCAAAGTCACACAAGAAATCTGCGATAGAGGAAGTGAATCCAGATCTCCAGGGTCCCTATCTAAGGCCTTAGCATCAAGACAGTTTTTCTTCTTCAAAAATCTTGGCTGGAGTGGGACAGATTCCCAATGCAGTCACGAGGGGGTTCATCTGGGCACCGTCAGCTCAACTCCAGCACACCTGTGAGGCCTATTGCAGCTGGAGAATGGTAGCTCCTTGAAAGGAGGGATCCAAGCACACTGAGGGTGGCACTCAGAGGGAAGCAGAGCTAGATCTTAGAGCTCCTTGAACCCACAGAGCAGGGGCTGCTGGCTAGGAAAGCTTCTGAAGACCCTCTGCCACTTGGGCCCTCCTTTACTTTGTTTTTCTTTTCCTTAGAGCCCAGGAAGCTCGGCCTGGGCCCACTTAGGCTGACGTGGTTAGAAACCCATCCCAGGCACAGAGCCTATTGACTTGTTTGCCTTGCAAGGGGTGCAGGATTAACCCAGACTGTTTGGGGGCTGTGGGACTGCTCAGTTTTGCTTCTTTCATTTCAACTACTGCTAACCCCAGAAAGGGGTGGAACGAATGGTATCCCTGTCCCTGTACATGGAGGAACACAGCCCTCTTCAGATTGATTCTACAGTGACTTCTGCTGCAGGAGAAAGGCATCAGAGGCAAAGGAAGCACCCATACCCTCCCCAATGGGCTGTTCTAAAGGTAAAGACTATGGCATTGGCCCAAATTCATTCTGGTTTTTATTCCATTCAGATGAATTCTATTCAAATTATATCAACTTATATCCATTCAAAACACTATTGCTAAGATCATATTCCTAGCCCCTTGTTTTGACCACATCACCCCACTCTACAAATCACCCTCACTGGCACCCTCTTCTCTGTCACATCAAGCATAAGCTACTTGTCATCACTTTTGTGGCCCGGCCATATCCTCAGTGATTACCGAGATGGCCACTCCTGGCTCCTCTCTGACAATGCTGCCAGCATCCACTGCCCACTTGTTACACTTTCAAACTAGCACCTTCATGCTTTCTCTTATGCTGTCCCTCCCTATCAACATCCACAGAGCCACCTCATTGTCGTCCTTCAGATCCCTCCTTAAAACACTCCTATGCCAGGATACCTACAAAAAGTTTGATAAAAATTAAGCAGTTGGTGGGCTGAGACCCTGGCCAATCATGCTGATGAGTATTATCTTGTTTCCTTGTGCTCTCCTGTCTGTATCCACCAATTGTCTCTTGTCTTATGCTTAGGGAATGTCTGCTCTTGGTGCTGCGGGTGTGATTCCCAGCTTAGCTAGTGTACTAAATATAGGGTGTAGCTATGGTGGTGTGAGTTGTGAGAGGGTCTAGTTGCCCTGAGTGTGTGTCCATCAGAAACCATAGGCACATACCTGTGGTAGCTAGCCTGGCCATCTGCTGCGGCTACACTTTATATTTAGCACACTAGCTCAATAAGAGCTAGCATGAGTATGTCTCCTTGAGTTGGGAACCACCCCTCTCCCCCCACCACCCTGCAGCTCAAAGTGTGGGCACACCCTTCGGCTGCTAGCCTCTAACAAACCTAGACTGAGCATACAGTCCCTGGTCCAAAGCTATGAGGCACCAAGGTAGTGTGGACATTCCTTAGATTCCTTAGATCCTTGGAGCAGGGACTGCATTTTTGATCTGTGTTTGTACAGTTCCCGACATAATGGGGTCCTGGCCCATGACAGGGGTTCCTAGATACCAGTGCAATAAAAATAATAATAAATCAGTGAAGCTACGCTAGGGATGAATTTGTCCAGCCATGCCCCAAACTAAATGCAGTCAACCACATAATGTAATATTGCAACCGAGACCTTACCAACGCCGTATATGGTGAAATACTTACTGCACTTGTTTAATATAATGCACTCTCATGAATACAACCCAAAAAAGCTTTTGCCTTTTTGTGACAGCACTGCATTGTTGGCTCCTGTTCAATTTCTTATCCCCTCTAACCTCCAAATACTTCTCTCTGGTACTACTGTTCTAATTACTTACTTGAGGGATGATCTATTTGACCGCTGAATATTTTAACTATAAGATAGCTTGTGGTAATGAAAGCCTGGCCAAAAGATATTTCTTTTGAAGGCATCCCTGCCAATAAAAAGCCATAAAGGCTACTCAAGTGGAGCAGATACATACGTATCGATCTCTTACTCCAATACATCAGTGTCTGAGTTGCCTACTTCATCATTTGAACGGAAACTACATATATAGGCCTGGTTCTGATATCGATTAGTGTTGTTATACAGACGTATCCCTACTGTCATCGCTGAAGTTCCTCCTGGTTTACACTGAAGTTACGGACCCATCATTCTTATAAAAGACATTCTTAAAATAAGAGCACCAAGGTAAAACTAATGGCTTTGTTGTCAGGAAATAAGTCCCAGAACTAGCAATGGACAAACTTCCAAACACATGACGGTCCACTTTGGATGTAACCGAGTGGCATATTCTAAGAGCATGTGTTGGGATGCAGGGCTTTTCAGCTCAGTCATCCTGATGTCAGCTGCTTCAACCCTTCATAGAGGTGCTGAGGGATGTGTTGAGTCACTGTGGGTAGGGCTACTCTGCAATTAAAAACCCAGGGCTGGCCTATGCCAGCTGACTTGGGCTCACTGGGCTTGGGCTAAGGAGCTGTTTAACTGCAGCAGAGGTGTTCTGGCTTGCTCTGCAGCCTGAGCTCTGGGACCCTCCTACCTCACAAAGTCCTAAAGCCCAGGCTCCAGCCCAAGCCTGAATGTCTGCAATTGTCTACACTGCAATTAAACCGCCCCTTTGTGCAAGCCCGAGTCAGCTGGCCTGGGCCAGCTGCAGGTTTTTAATTGCAGTGTAGACACACCCTGCAAGGCTAGACCAGCTGGGTCCAATTATCTCTCATCTAGAAGATTGGGGGTGGAATGGGGTGTCACAGTGAGAATGTCTCTGAATCAAAGCAAAGTGGGGCCTGCGCAGAAACGCTAAGAACAACCAAGTTGGGGGGAAAAGCTTCAGCTGATGCTTATGTTTTGTTGTTTGTGTTAACAATGCAGACCTAGCCAAGGCAGAAGATGTCTTTGATGTGGATATCCTCTGTTCAGAGCGGGGTAGAATTCCACCTGCTTACAGCACCCAAAAGTTAATAGGGTAATATTTTCAAAAACATATAACTGATTTAGGCTCCTAAGTCCTGCTTTCAGTAGTGACTGTGGCGCTTAGGAGTCTCTTTGATTGGATAATAGGCTCCTTCAATGTGCCCAAGTCACTTTTAAAACTGGGATTTAGACTCTGTTTAGGTTCCTAAATCCCTTAGTGATCCAGGGAAAAGTTTCAAAAGCACCTATCTGAAACCCAGGAGAATGAAAATTGGGTCTGACCCTGTTCAGAATTGGAAAATCCTGCAAGATTGCATATATTTCCTGCACATGATCAGGCTGCAAATTGAAGAAGGACAGTCCTCTTTGCGAGGCAGTATTTCATTGTATCCATTTCTACTCCTCAACAGAACCAGGAAGTGCAAAGGTACGAAATGTGATTTAAAAAAAAAAAAGTTAAGCCTCAAGTATTCAGTCTGAGTTTTGGATCAGTTCTTACTTTCTCTGAGATGGTTCACTAATGCCTGCCCAGGGATTAATGGAAATGAACTGTCGTCACTAATAGCATTGCTTGTAAAAACATCACATCCATCACTCCCATGTGCAGGTATAACTCTGTTGATAGCAATAGAGTGGTGCTGCTGATGCTGACAATTAATTTGGCCCCCTCAATCCAAAAGGCACTTGGGTATTCTGTATAACATTTTCATATTCAGTATTGCCAACTCCAGTGATTTCAGCATGAGTGACGGGACTTCACAGGTACTTGAGCTCCTCTGAGGATGATGTGAGACGCTCCAGTTCCTTCGCGAAGGTCAGACGTGCTGGAAGCCAGCAGAATCTCTCCCCTCTGCTCATGGTTCTTGTGGGGGAGAGGCGGAACTAAAGTGCCCAGCAGCTCAGTGCCGTTCCACCCCTTTTCCTCATGAGCCACTGCCTCCGCTCCTCCCTGCAGTACCTGGCCAGCCTGGGAAGGGGAAGAGCGGGGTGAAGAGCTCCTGGAACTGCCCCTCTAGCCTGGTAAGAGGCAGAGGGGGGTGAAGAGCCCCTGGAACTGACCATCCCCTGGCCTGGGAAGGGGAAGAGGGGGATGAGAGCAGAAGTGATGGGGTGGCAGCAGGGGGCGAAAGTGATGGGGAGGGCAGATTAGGAGATAGGAGTAATTGCTGGACAAAGGACAGGCAGATGTGGGGGTGAGAGGCCCTGCAGCAACGGCCACCTTACCCAATAAATCTGGCAGAATGGGCAACACAAATTGTGACATCCCTCCCGCTCCCAAGGATGGGCAGGGGGAGTTCCAAAAAACAAAAGGCAGATAAAAAGACACAATATCAAGATTGTGGTGGGGGGTCTGACTCATGAATTTTGACTACATAGTTTATTATGGTCTATTGCTTTGCCTAATACAAATTCACTTGAAGTCTTTTCCTTAAGACTGGGCGTCTTTCTAAACAGTGTGCTCGAGTTCTATCAGAAGTTACAGGCTCGGTGCAGGAATCATTGGCTGTAATTCTGTGGCCTTTGCTATGCGGGAGGTCAGACTAGTTGACCACAATGGTTCCTTCTGGCCTAAAATCTATGCATCAGTGGTTATTAGCCAAAATGGTCAGGAACACTGCCTCATGCTCGGAGTAGCCTTAAACCTCTGATTGCCAGAAGCTGGGAGTGGATCACAGGGGATGGATCACCTGATAATGGCCCTGTTCTATTCATTCCTTTTGAAGCTTCTGGCCACTGTCAGAAGACAGGAGACTGGGCTAGGTGGACCATTGGCCTGTCCCAGTATGGTCATCCTTATGTTTTTGTGTTGAGTTAGGAAATTTTAACATAGCCCCTCCCTGCAGGAATGGCTTAAACATCCTCCCTTTTCTCTCCCATGTGCTTGGGATCATCAATATTTGTAGAAGCTTCTCCCCTCTCCTCGCATGGGTTCTTTTGTTTGATGCCTTGTTCCTCTGCTTATTCTGCCAGATAAATGGGCACTGTCCCTTGAGAGATCAATGTTAATACTACTAGCTGGCAAGGAGTGTAAAAGCCAAGTACACAGGGGACCTATGATAAATAAAACAAGCCCCAGCAAAGGAATGGCACACCTGTAATAACAGCATTACAAAGGAGGTGACTTCAGTGGGAACAAGAAAACAGGATCTGGAGAATTTAAGGAAGCAGTTAAGGTTAACTAATAAGTAATAAACACTGGTAGATCAACCATTCTCCCCACCTCCCAATGCTCACAAACTCCTCCCACCCCAATATCTTCTCAAGACAGGTGGTACCACTGAGATTGCATGTCCTGAGATGAAATGTTGTGGTGCCATGGGCTGGCTTAAACAAAAGTCACCTTCCTTGTTCTTCTCCTCAGGGTGGGGCAGGGTCCTCTCCTGACTCCAACCCAGCTCACTGGTTCCCTGACCTGGAATCCTCCTGGGGTCTCAGCTGCCTCTTGGTAGCTGGTTCTGCCTCTCTTTCTGTGGATGATGGGCACTGCGGTGCAGAAGCTGTCACCCTGAGCCCTGTAGTCAGAGTCCCAGCAGTCCAAACTCCCTTCCGGGGAAGAGGAATTCAGCAGGGATTCCCCTGAGCCAGGCTGTCACTCTTCCAGCTTCCCAACCTAAACTCTCTCTTTTTCCTTTTGTAAAGTCAGGCCGCCCCTTCCCCAGTTAACTTGCTGGAGGTGGGAAAGTGGGGGAGAGAAGAGGGCTGTGTAGCCCTGGCTTGTCATTGCCCGTCTTTAAAAAAGGGAAGAAGGAGGATCCTGGGAACTATAGGCCAGTCAGCCTCACCTCAGTCCCTGGAAAAATCATGGAGCAGGTCCTCAAGGAATCAATTCTGAAGCACTTAGAGGAGAGGAAAGTGATCAGGAACAGTCAGCATGGATTCACCAAGGGCAAGTCATGCCTGACTAATCTAATTGCCTTCTATGATGAGATAACTGGCTCTGTGGATGAAGGGAAAGCAGTGGACATGTTGTTCCTTGACTTTAGCAAAGCTTTTGACACGGTCTCCCACAGTATTCTTGCCAGCAAGTTAAAGAAGTATGGGCTGGATGAATGGACTATAAGGTGGATAGAAAGCTGCTAGATTGTGGGGCTCAACGGGTAGTGATCAATGGCTCTATGTCTAGTTGGCAGTCGGTATCAAGTGGAGTGCCCCAAGGGTCGGTCCTGGGGCCGGTTTTGTTCAATATCTTCATTAATGATCTGGAGGATGGTGTGGATTGCACCTCAGCAAATTTGCAGATGACACTAAACTGGGAGGAGAGGTAGATACGCTGGAGGGTAGGGATAGGCTACAGGGGGACCTAGACAAATTAGAGGATTGGGCCAACAGAAATCTGATGAGGTTCAACAAGGACAAGTGCAGAGTCCTGCACTTAGGACGGAAGAATCCAATGCACCGCTACAGACTAGGGACCGAATGGCTCGGCAGCAGTTCTGCAGAAAAGGACCTAGGGGTTACAGTGGACGAGAAGCTGGATATGAGTCAACAGTGTGCCCTTGTTGCCAAGAAGGCCAATGGTATTTTGGGATGTATAAGTAAAGGCATTGCCAGCAGATCAAGGGACGTGATCGTTCCCCTCTATTCGACACTGGTGAGGCCTCATCTGGAGTACTGTGTCCAGTTTTGGGCCCCACACTACAAGAAGGATGTGGAAAAATTGGAAAGAGTCCAGCAGAGGGCAACAAAAATGATTAGGGGACTGGAACACATGAGATATGAGGAGAGGCTGAGGGAACTGGGGATGTTTAGTCTGCGGAAGAGAAGAATGAGGGGGGATTTGATAGCTGCTTTCAACTACCTGAAAGGGGGTTCCAAAGAGGATGGCTCTAGACTGTTCTCAGTGGTAGCAGATGACAGAACAAGGAGTAATGGTCTCAAGTTGCAGTGGGGGAGATTTAGGTTGGATATTAGGAAAAACTTTTTCACTAGGAGGGTGGTGAACATTGGACTGCGTTACCTAGGGAGGTGGTGGAATCTCCTTCCTTAGAAGTTTTTAAGGTCAGGCTTGACAAAGCCCTGGCTGGGATGATTTAATTGGGGATGGGTCCTGCTTTGAGCAGGGAGTTGGACTAGATGACCTCCTGAGGTCCCTTCCAACCCTGATATTCTATGATTCTATGAATGGTCCAGTCAACTGCTTGCCAAGTTCACCCCATCTGGAAGCCTCCCTAAGGGTTTCTAGTTTCTTCTGCCGCCAGTCCACCCAACACCCCCCGACTCCAGCTGTGCTGGGAATGAGGTCAGGGGGCTTTGGGAGCCATCTTAGTTGTAGTCCCTTTGGTATTACCCCCTAGAACCTCAGACTGGAGGAGCTCCAGGAGCTGGAGATCAGGTAAAAATCATCACTGTATAAGAAACAGGAAGAATCATTTGGATTTCCTTATTAAACACAAGAGAGATTCCAAAGAGAGGGAGATGGAAAAGCGAGTGTACACTGTAGGACATCACTGCATTGCTCGATCCATTAAAACATGATTTTGAGTCTCAGCATAGTTGAGGTTTAATGAATGGGATTTGTCACTGATGATAAAACCTGACTGTTCAACAGTTTGGTAACATTTAGGAAAATGTGTTCTAAATAGTCCCCAAGGCATGGTTTCGTTTCAGTGTAGATAGCACCCATGCACCTTGGAAGCTATTAACAGTCTCTCAAATGGCTCTGGGCAGCCCAACTAATTGAATCACACATCTGACTAGAACATGCATTGCAACAATGTCTCACTTTTTATAGTTCCTCTGCAGGTGTAGCAAATAGGATCACAGCAGCTCACATGGACTTCATTAACACTTTATTTACTAGTTTAATACACTGTGTGGAAGTAAGAGTGTAACATGGCTCAGCACATTTTCCTTTTTTTTCTTATCTCATTCCCAATTTTTCGGCTTTTCTACCATAATGTTTCGCACAAAACCTTTTCATTTTTCCAGGGGAGATTGAACGTCAATATCCTGTTCAAAAGGTGGGGATATTCAACCCCTTATGCTGACTTTAACAGTGGCTCAGATCATAGCATAAGTTTAAGATTGTGCAGCAGATTCTAGGCATGTGTGGTTTTCTGTAGAAAGAAAACACTGAAATCCACAATAATATGTTGCCCGAGCATGCAGTATTTAGAAACTCGAGTCACTCTTTTTTGACAAATGTTAAAACCATGTTCTTTGTTGGCTTGCCAGAATTCAGCATTTGCTTACCAGCTACTCACCTGGGTGCAGGCTCACGTAATCATTAGCAGAGGTAATGACAAATTGCTCTGTGGACTGCAATGTGCACAGAAAATTCAAATAGCATGAAGGCAGTACACAGATTCCCCAGTGCTGGTGCCTTACATGAAAGTGACTCTAATTCCGTAAAGCAAGTTGTCAAATCAATGTCTCTCCCGTGAAATGAAAATATATTTCTAAGAAACACCTCAAAAATCCACAGAGGAAATGCAAGTGCTGCATCAAACTGAAATGATTTCATTCCTCAACTGATGCTATAAAAATTGATCAGATTAAATTTAATGGAGAAATCGATAGAAGTGTAATTCAGCCAGCTCCAGAAATATTTATGAAGAACAGTTAAACACCACTGCTATGATACAAGAGAATACTTGTAATGTTATTAAGAGCAAGGTGGACAGTGCTTCAGCATATGATTTCTATAGTGTCTCTCTGAGGGGTTTGTAGCATCCTGTTGTAAGATGAGTTGTCATAAAAACAGCAAGTTCCCTTTAGCTAAAGATGGGATTTGTGTGGCTTGATATTTATCCATTTTGACCTTTTATGCCTTTTACAGTATTTGTTGATCCAGTAAAAAGCTACTTTATCCATCTTGCCTTGGTAAACAAATCAGAACACAGGCTCTCATTAGTCAGCCCTGGGACAAGCTGGTACTTAATTTCTGGTACGCAGACTTGTCCCCATACTCAGTTCTGCCCTTCATGGTGTGCAATGAACTGTGCTGTATGCTTGCCATGTAAATATTTTATTATAATTCAGCTTGTTGGTAAATAGCAGTTGCTGTTTCCTAATGCCAAGGGGCTGTGTAAAATCAACTCCAGAGGACTGCAGGAGCTCTCCAGTCAATATTGTGGGCTCTACTGAAAGCCTCAGGACATTGCAAGCTGTACCTCTTCCTCCTCCAGAGGTGGTGCTAATCCACTGGCAGTCCTAAGAAGGGATATCCCCCCCCCCCACACACACACACAAAACACATATTAAAAAAGTGAATAGGGTGGCGCCCTTGAGCTTCTCAGGGCCCTAAGCAATTGCTTAGTCTGCTTATGCCTAGCCTGGCCTTCAGCCACTCCTCTGCATCTCTTATAATTTGATTCATAGATTCATAGATATTTAGGTCAGAAGGGACCATTATGATCATCTAGTCTGACCTCCTGCACAACGCAGGCCACAGAATTTC
This sequence comes from Eretmochelys imbricata, assembly GCF_965152235.1. NCBI lineage: Eukaryota > Metazoa > Chordata > Testudines > Cheloniidae > Eretmochelys > Eretmochelys imbricata. Next base: position 14,394,601 of record NC_135573.1, read on the forward strand.
ACCCACCACTCCTGCAAAAAAAACCTCACACCTATATCTGTGCTATTGAAGTCCTCAAATCGTAGTTTAAAGACTTCAAGGAGCAGAGAATCCTCCAGCAAGTGACCCATGCCCCATGCTACAGAGGAAGGCGAAAAACCTCCAGGGCCTCTTCCAATCTGCCCTGGAGGAAAATTCCTTCCCGACCCCAAATATGGCGATCAGCTAAACCCTGAGCATATGGGCAAGATTTTCATCAGCCAGATACTACAGAAAATTCTTTCCTGGGTAACTCGGATCTCACCCCATTTAATAGCCAATCACAGGCCATTGGGCCTATTTACCCTGAATATTTAATTATCAAAACCATGTTATCCCATCATACCATCTCCTCCATAAACTTATCGAGTTTAATCTTAAAGCCAGATAGATCTTTTGCCCCCACTGCTTCCCTTGGAAGGCTATTCCAAAACTTCACTCCTCTGATGGTTAAAAACCTTCGTCTAATTTCTAGTCTAAATTTCCTAGTGGCCAGTTTATATCCATTTGTTCTTGTGTCCACATTGGTACTGAGCTTAAATAATTCCTCTCCCTCTCCGGTATTTATCCCTCTGATATATTTATAGAGAACAATCATATCTCCGCTCAACCTTCTTTTAGTTAGGCTAAACAAGCCAAGCTCCCTGAGTCTCCTTTCATAAGACAAGTTTTCCATTCCTCAGATCATCCTAGTAGCCCTTCTCTGTACCTGTTCCAGTTTGAATTCATCCTTCTTAAACATGGGAGACCAGAACTGCACACAGTATTTCAGGTGAGGTATCACCAGAGCCTTGTATAACGGTACTAAAACCTCCTTATCCCTACTGGAAATACCTCTCCTGATGCATCCCAAGACTGCATTAGCTTTTTTCACAGCCATATCACACTGGTGGCTCATAGTCATCCTATGATCAACCAATACTCCAAGGTTCTTTTCCTCCTCCATTACTTCTAATTGATGCGTCCCTAGCTTATAACTAAAATTCTTGTTATTAATCCCTAAATGCATGACCTTACACTTCTCACTATTAAATTTCATCCTATTACTATTACTCCAGTTTACAAGGTCATCCAGATCCTCCTGTAGGGTATCCCTGTCCTTCTCTAAATTGGCAATACCTCCCAGCTTTGTATCATCCACAAACTTTATTAGCACACTCCCACTTTTTGTGCCAAGGTCAGTAATAAAAAAATTAAATAAAATTGGTTCCAAAACCGATCCTTGAGGAACTCCACTGGTAACCTCCTTCCAGCCTGACAGTTCACCTTTCAGTAGGACCCGCTGTAGTCTCCCCTTTAACCAATTCCTTATCCACCTTTCAATTTTCCTATTGATCCCCATCTTATCCAATTTAACTAATAATTCCCCATGTGGCACAGTATCAAATGCCTTACTAAAATCTAGGTAAATTAGATCCACTGCGTTTCCTTTGTCTAAAAAATCTGTTACTTTCTCAAAGAAGGAATCAGGTTGGTTTGGCACGATCTACCTTCTGTAAAACCATGTTGTATTTTGTCCCATTTACCATTGACTTCAATGTCCTTAACTACCTTCTCCTTCAAAATTTTTTCCAAGACCTTGCATACTACAGATGTCAAACTAACAGGCCTATAATTACCCGGATCACTTTTTTTCCCTTTCTTAAAAATAGGAACTATGTTAGCAATTCTCCAGTTATACGGTACAACCCCTGAGTTTACAGATTCATTAAAAATTCTTGCTAATGGGCTTGCAATTTCATGTGCCAATTCCTTTAATATTCTTGGATGAAGATTATCTGGGCCCCCCGATTTAGTCCCATTAAGCTGTTTGAGTTTCGCTTCTACCTCAAATATGGTAATATCTACCCCTCCCCCCGTCCCAGGCCAATGACCCCAACTCTCTCTCCAAGATACTCGTTCCACCACTCTTTCCAAAGAGCCAGGCAAGAAAGATGTTTACCATTAACCTCCCCAGCCTCCCACAAAAAGACAGACCCTCTGCTGCCTCCTCTCCTTTCCTTTCTCAAACTCTGCACAGCCGATCACCGCAGTGATGTTCAGAGTGAGGCAAAGTGAAGCCTAAACAAAAGCTGCATTTAAACTCTGACCTTTTGTCCCCCCAAACACATGACACAGACGGAATCATTGTGTTGGTGAATGAAAATTGACTTGTGTCAGATTTTCGAACAGCAGAATTTCCAAAGCTTGTGTAACACCGACAAGCCCCGGTCGTCGACAGGCAGGATCAAACCTGGGACCTCTGGAGCTAGTGCATGAGCCACTACCACATAAGCTAAAAGCCAACTGGCTGTTAGCAGACTCATTTTATCTCTCTCTCTCTCAGTGGTCTCGATGCCACTAGATGGGACAGAACACCACACCCAGAAGGTGTGTGGGTTATTTATTTCCCCTAGCTGAGGAAGCGCAACCTGAGCTTCAGAGACTTCCCAGTTAAAATCCCAGATGAGCCCCCACTTGTAACGCGGACAGACACTGGTCATTGGGATCAAACCTGGGACCTCAGTGCATGAGCCTTTGCCACAGTGGTTCCCAAACTTGTTCCGCCGCTTGTGCAGGGAAAGCCCCTGGCGGGCCGGGCTGGTTTGTTTATCTGTCGCATCCGCAGGTTCGGCCGATCGCGGCTCCCACTGGCCGCAGTTCGCTGTGCCCAGCCAATGGGGGCTGCGGGAAGCGGCGTGGGCCGAGGGACGTGCTGGCCACCGCTTCCAGCAGCTCCCATTGGCCTGGAGCAGCGAACTGCGGCCAGTGGGAGCCGTCATCGGCTGAACGTGTGGACGCAGAAGGTAAACAAACCAGCCCGGCCTGCCAGGGGCTTTCCCTGCACAAGCGGCAGAACAAGTTTGGGAACCACTGCACTACTACATAAGCTAAAAGCCAATTGGCTGTTAGCTAAGGCTGTAGAGCAAATTCATTTAACCTTCTCTCTAAGTGGTCTCGGTGCCACTAGATGGGACAGAACACCACAACCAGGAGGTGTGTGGGTTACACTTGCACTGCACAAGGGGGATTTTTGCTTGTCAAAAGGTAAGGTCCTTCCACACATGCCCTTGTCAGAGCCCTGTGGGTGCCACACATCCATATGTGCTTGCTTTTTGTGGCTCAACCTTAGAACCGTTATCTGGCTAATCATCTGGGCTCTGTTTGGATCTCCATTAACACAGCTTCATAATCAGATGGAGGAATTGCCATTTTGTGTGTTGTGAAACACTAGCCGCTCTACCCCAGGGATGAGCGAACTGGCTCTATAGCTCTCCTAGACGCTGTTCACCTTCTGCGACAAGTGTCTTGGGACCCTGAGCGAAACCAGAGTTTCCTGAATGGCTACTGTGAGCAGAAGAGCCATCTATTGGAGCCATTTTGGTGTATCTACATCTTAAGTTAACTTACAGAGTGGTTTATTCTCTGAAAAGCACAGTGCACAAATCTTGTTAGAGTCATTGAGATACATGTTCTCATATTAGTATATAGCAAAATTGGCTAGGCTAATATAAAAGAAAACCTGCTGGTCTACAAAGGAAACGCATGCAGCAATTATCCATTGTATGGTGGTCGTCAGTGTTCGGTATAACAAGGCTTTCCCAGGGTCCTAAAATCTTCCTTCCCCCAGACATCCATGTTAACTGGGGTGAAGAATTTACTTTCCAGATTCCGTGAGCAGCCACAGATATTGTCCCTCTGCAGGAGAGCAATAGCCCTCTCCAACACAGTTCTCATACTGAGGATTTCTAGAGACTGCGTCTGTTGTGAATCTCATGTAATCGGTCATCTAGTGGATCATACTATAAATATTAAGACAGGCTACTGTATATTTTTCTAAGAATGGAGACATTTTAATGGGGTGAATTAAGTGGTGTCATAGCTTAGAAAGTCCATCAGTACTTGCACTCTAATGCTAATGTATTTAACATTATAAGTATTAAAATGTAGATTCATAACACACTCTAGCATCCTATCTGCGGAAGTGGTCAGTGCTGGATTTTTCAAAGAATCATAGAACCATAGAATATCAGGGTTGGAAGGGACCTCAGGAGGTCATCTAGTCCAACCCCCTGCTCAAAGCAGGACCCATCCCCAATTAAATCATCCCAGCCAGGGCTTTGTCAAGCCTGACCTTAAAAACTTCTAAGGAAGGAGATTCCACCACCTCGCTAGGTAACGCAGTCCAGTGTTCACCATCCTCCTAGTGAAAAAGTTTTTCCTAATATCCAACCTAAATCTCCCCCACTGCAACTTGAGACCATTACTCCTTGTTCTGTCATCTGCTACCACTGAGAACAGTCTAGAGCCATCCTCTTTGGAACCCCCTTTCAGGTAGTTGAAAGCAGCTATCAAATCCCCCCCTCATTCTTCTCTTCCATAGACTAAACATCCCCAGTTCCCTCAGCCTCTCCTCATAACTCATGTGTTCCAGTCCCCTAATCATTTTTGTTGCCCTCTGCTGGACTCTTTCCAATTTTTCCACATCCTTCTTGTAGTGTGGGGCCCAAAACTGGACACAGTACTCCAGATGAGGCCTCACCAGTGTCGAATAGAGGGGAACGATCACGTCCCTTGATCTGCTGGCAATGCCTTTACTTATACATCCCAAAATACCATTGGCCTTCTTGGCAACAAGGGCACACTGTTGACTCATATCCAGCTTCTCGTCCACTGTAACCCCTAGCTCCTTTTCTGCAGAACTGCTGCCGAGCCATTCGGTCCCTAGTCTGTAGCAGTGCATGGGATTCTTCCGTCCTAAGTGCAGGACTCTGCATTTGTCCTTGTTGAACCTCATCAGATTTCTTTTGGCCCAATCCTCCAATTTGTCTAGGTCCCCCTGTAGCCTATCCCTACCCTGCAGCGTATCTACCTCTCCTCCTAGTTTAGTGTCACCTGCAAACTTGCTGAGGTGCAATCCACACCATCCTCCAGATCATTAATGAAGATATTGAACAAAACCGGCCCCAGGACCGACCCTTGGGGCACTCCACTTGATACCGGCTGCCAACTAGACATGGAGCCATTGATCACTACCCGTTGAGCCCCACAATCTAGCCAGCTTTCTATCCACTTTATAGTCCATTCGTTCAGCCCATACTTTTTTAACTTGCTGGCAAGAATACTGTGGGAGACCGTGTCAAAAGCTTTGCTAAAGTCAAGGAACAACATGTCCACTGCTTTCCCTTCATCTACAGAACCAGTTATCTCGTCATAGAAGGCAATTAGATTAGTCAGGCATGACTTTCCCTTGGTGAATCCATGCTGACTTGTTCCTGATCACTTTCCTCTCCTCTAAGTGCTTCAGAATTGATTCCTTGAGGACCTGCTCCATGATTTTTCCAGGGATTGAGGTGAGGCTGACTGGCCTGTAGTTCCCAGGATCCTTCTTCTTCCCTTTTTTAAAGATGGGCACTACATTAGCCTTTTTCCAGTCGTCCGGGACTTCCCCTGATCGCCATGAGTTTTCAAAGATAATGGCCAATAGCTCTGCAATCACATCCGCCAACTCCTTTAGCACTCTCGGATGCAACGCATCCGGCCTCATGGACTCAGATTCTCCTAATGCGCATAACTGTGGAATACTAACCTACAAGAGGGAATTTTTTCTTGACCCCAGCTAGTGAAAAGTTTCTTGCCTGAACAATGAAGATTTGTAGCCGTTAACATTTTTATCCTAGTCTAACTGCATTAATTTAGGCACTGCATGTATTTTATTCACTTAGGACCTGATCCAACACCAGTTTAAGCCAGTGGGAGTTTTTCTGTTGAGTTCAATGGGCTTTTTTGCTAATCCTTTTTAAAAATTAACTAAGTTATTTTCCTCAGTAACATATAGTAACTGTACATGGCCCAAACCCTTGGTGGTTTTTTAGCTGAGGCTTTTTATTGTATTTTTGTGAATTTTAGCCAAACCACAGCTATGACAGTTTTAGTTGAATATATCCCTCCATAGAGATAACTTCAGTCTTCTCTCTATTGTTTGAGTATTATAGCAAACAGTTGTGTAATACACATGGACTATAAGACTTGAAGTCGCCTTGTCAAGGTTCCTTCCCCACTCTGAATTCTAGGGTACAGATGTGGGGACCTGCATGAAAGACCCCTAAGCTTATTCTTACCAGCTTAGGTTAAAAACTTCCCCAAGGTACAAACTTTGCCTTGGCCTTGAACCGTATGCTGCCACCACCAAGCGTTTTAAACAAAGAATAGGGAAAGAGACCACTTGGAGACGTCTTCCCCCAAAATATCCCCGCAAGTCCTACACCCCCTTTCCTGGGGAAGGCTTGATAAGAATCTTCACCAATCTGTACAGGTGAACACAGACCCAAACCCTTGGATCTTAAGAACAATGAAAAAGCAATCAGGTTCTTAAAAGAAGAATTTTAATTAAAGAATAGATAAAAGAATCACCTCTGTAAAATCAGGATGGTAAATACCTTACAGGGTAATCAGATTCAAAACATAGAGAATCCCTCTAGGCAAAACCTTAAGTTACAAAAAGACACAAAACCAGGAATATACATTCCATCCAGCACAGCTTATTTTACCAACCATTAAACAAAAGGAAATCTAATGCATTTCTAGTTAGATTACTTACTAATTTAAGAGGACTTGTAAGGCTGCATTCCTGATCTGTTCCTGGCAAAAGCATCACACAGACAGACAGACCCTTTGTTTCCCCCCCTCCAGATTTTAAAGTATCTTGTCCTCTCATTGGTCATTTTGGCTCAGGTGCCAGGTAGGTTACCTTAGCTTCTTAACCCTTTACAGATGAAAGGGGTTTGCCTCTGGCCAGGAGGGATTTTATAGCACTGTATACAGAAAGGTGGTTACCCTTCCCTTTATATTTATGACACCCCTGTTATCGCAAGCCATATTAAAACTATGTAGGTTGTTTGTTCCCCACTGCTTCTATTGGAAGGCTGTTGTAAAATCTCGTTCCTCTACTGATTAGAAACTCTCTTCTCATTTCCAGCCAAGAGGATACAATATGCTATTGTTCTCCTGCAGAGGGCTATTTTTCTCCTGCAGAAGGACGAGGTCTGTGGCTGCTCAGGGAATTTGGAAATTAAGATCTTCACCCCAGTTAACATGGATGTCTGGGGGAAGGAAGATTTTAGGATCTTGGGAAAGCCTTTTATACTGAACACTGACAATCGCCACACAGAGGATAATTACTGCATGCATTTCCTTTGTAGACCAGCAGGTTTTCTTTTATATGAATGTTAGTGGAGGTTCCCATCCAAAGAATGGGCATATTCACTGTACTAAGCTTCATTTTAAGCAATTAACTAGTTAAACCAACTGAAATTGGGCATCTATGTTGTGTTTGATTAGCACATAGTTTCATTTGATATTACCGGTAAGGAGATCACTAAAACCTCTCAGTGTTGAGGTCACAAGATGAATACTAAATCTTTTAGCAAATCTAGTGAAAATAAATGCCATAATTTACAGACTTCTACTCCTGGATTAGTACAAGTCTAGCAAATCAACAGTAATGTTAATAATAACAATGTTTGCTTGAATTTAACCGCATGAAGGTCAAGGAGCTAGAGACACCAAAATCAGGTCCACTCCATGGCTTTGTTGCCTGTCAAATGATACATCTTCCACTGCAATAGTCTAACAATATGTCAAGTCTGATTCATTTACACATATCTTATCCAAGATCCTGATCCTTCAATATATAGCACCTACAGAGAGCCCAGGAACTTCAGTGTAGCAGGACTGGGGTCCAACTTAATTGTAATACTGTAGTTACATGAGACTACAGTTCTTTAGACCCCTGTTTACTTTGTTCAAGATGACCTTAAATTCCACTGCCAGGTCTCCAGCAGCAGAGCCTGAGGGGCTGTCAGATTGCCAAGTCAGCAAGGGAAGACAGAGGGAAATTGCAGGGAGAGAGGGGAAGAGATGCATGTTGAGATGCTGCCATTTAGTAAGATAACCTACAGAATATATTTGATCGATGTAAATGTATTCTTTTATCCAGCATTTCCCCTATCATGAGGCTTGCATTTTTATTTGGATGCAATATATTAACAAATTCCCAGTCGTGGATGGTGGTTTATAACATTACAAAGAGTTTAGAAAAGGAAAGAAAGGTGTGAAGTTCCCAAAGCGGCATAATTTCTAAGAGGCTATTTCTGGCACAGCAACTGCTCCAGGTGGCATTGTGCAGCCACCTGTTGCATCAGGACATACTACTTGCATTGTAATATCTCATTCCCAGTGAGCCCGTCAGTACAAGTAATTAGCTCAAAGCCTGGTATTACAGAATGATGTACACTACAACCCTCTTTCTGAACGGAGGTGACTGCACAGTCCTATTCATTTGCTTTACAGGCACCTCAAAGCCGTCATGAATATTGCTCGTTGCATGTTGACTGCTAAGATTTCATGTCTGAATATGGTTAATACATATTCTAATCGCTTTTGCAGACCCAACTTTGCATCACAACATTGGAAGGCTCTGTAACTTTAAGTAGACCACTCCTCCCCCTCAAACAACCCCTAAATACAATTCAGGATCCTTAATGTGGTGTCTTCCTTAGCTTTTGTTGCTTGTCTTTCATGACATCTCACCAGAGCTATTTGTGTCTTTGGGGAGATAGCGGAAAGATCACATATTGTACAGAGAGCATGGTGTTAAATTTATGCAAAGTGAAGAAATGTGTTATCTCAAAAAAATTTATTTCATAGCTTTTCCCTAGAGGGTTGTGTTTTGTTATATCTTTAAGGACAGCAGCGCTGTATTAGCATCGTGTTTAAAAACTCCATAAATATTAAGAGCAGCTTTAATCTGTAGCGTTTATATAAAGCAATACATCAAGCTCTCCATGTTCTGAGGAGAGAAAATAAACAACACGTTTGCAGCACAAAATGTCTACTTTTCAACTGGCCTTAGAAACTGGAGACAAAAGCCAGCTGAAGGGAAAGAAAGATGCTGAAAGGAAGCAGAGGGATATAGGAATAATTCCTTTCGTGGTTTCTGTGCTTTCACATGATTTCATTCTTTTGTGAGGTGTTTGAATAGTCAGAACTGGATAGTAGCGGTTCAGAGTGGGACATGGATAACATGGTATCTAAAGCAACAATAGAGTAGATCTAGGTGGCTAGTGAAAAGCAGCCATCTGTGGAGGAAGCAAAGGGCCATCTTCTTCTTCTTCCCTTCAGTTACAATTAATATACACACTGGTAAAGCACCCTTTGCATTAGCATTCAAGGGCACTGAACAAATAAATTTCATGTTAAAAAAAAAGCAATCTCCATGGATATCTAATTAAAAAGCATGTCCCATTTTTAATAGCAGAATGGTTTGGTCTCATTGTATAAGCTTGCTTGCTCTCAAGGAAAGTGTTCCATTGGGAGCTAAAAAGCACTTTCAGACAGGCTGACCTAAAGTGAAGTGCTCCTTCGCGTGTGTGTGTGTGTGTTTGTGTGTAGGAGGGGAAGTGCACGCACACCCCTATATTTTGGATGGATTACTGGCAGTTGGAGTGTTGGAAGGTGTCAGAGCAGAACAATTTATATTTATACACTGTCATCTGCACGCAGGCATGCTCTAATGGGGAGCAGCCAAAATAATACAGAAAAACCATTCAGGGCTTAATATTAATTTCTTGTGGCCCTTTTAAGAGTCAACTCTCTTAAACATGAGGTTGGATGCACGCATGAAGATCCCATTAACCTCAGTAAGCGGTTTAGGCATAAATTCAGAGTACATCTAAAGGAAAACAGGGGTGCTAATTTTATTATGACTTGCGTATTAGGGGGTCATTGATGTATATGCTCTTGGGATGAAACTCCCCGTAGCAAGAGCTGAAGAAGCCAGGCAGTGAGGGCACCCACAGAGTCATTAAGGGTATTGTGTGGGTTATAGTCCTCACCTTTCTCTGGCAGGTAAAGCCCTCAGTTCCTTTGTGTAGCAGAGCAGCTGCTCTAAGGCAGGATAGATACGCAGGCTCACTGGGCCAGGCCAGGTGGTCTTAGTGACCAGCCTTTGATTAAGGATTTCCCAGGGTGCAAGGACTAAGGGGGAAAGTGGACTTAACAGAGTCTGTTAAGCGGTGAGACTTGTGTGTGACCCTGGAGAGAGACAGAGACTTCTGAAGGCAGGGCAGAGGTTTCTGCAAATAGGAGTTGTCTCTGGGACAGGGACTGAGTACACTTTGTAAAGAAGCAGATTACAAAAGGAAATATCTGATTCCACATCACCGATTCCTGATACAAATAGGAAACTGAGCTGCAAGGCCCTAAAAAACGACTGCAGCTCAGCAGAGGGGTGACACTGTGATTATCTATACTACGGCAGTGCACAGGGCCATAGAAGTGTATAGGAAGATTGGGCTTCTGCCTTGAAGAGCTTAATCCATGATGTGGCACTGCAATGGATAGGACTGTGCCTAGTATATTAACACACTGCTCAAATCAGCTTCTGATATATCCCACCGCTCAGATCATGTCACTTCCTCCTCCAATCCCTCTCCTGGTTGGTTCCTCTTTCCCTCCACATTATGTTCAAGCACTATGTCCTCACTATAAAGTCTCTGCACAATGCTGCTCTTCCATGCATCTCAGCCCTCATTTCCTCCCTCATCTTACTGCACATGAGCCTCTTATCCTCTATTTCTAACTCATCCTTTTGTCTCCTTCTTCTATTCTTTCCTTTGCTCCTCTTCCCTGTGGGGTCTGATACTGGGCACAGCCTCTTGCTCTCCATGGGCCAAACAAGGTCTCCAGGTACCAGTCAAATACTCTCTCAGTCCATTTTAAACTTTTTAAGTGCTCTGTGAAGCACTGTGCACATTAAGGCATAAATAATGATAATTCAAATTATCCCCTTACAGTATTGTCCTTCATTAGTCCAGTGTCCATACGAGATTCCATGCTATGCGTGCTGATGCCAGCTCACTAAAGTCCTCTCTCAGTATTTAGTGCCAGATCCTGAGCTGGTGAAAGTCATCTTAGCTTCTCCCGTCCCCCTTCTCTCACCCCTCTGACTGCTTCTCCCACTTGACCAACGTTCACTCTGAGATTACCCTTCTCAGAATGGTTGGCCATATCTCCAGTCATAGATCCCTCTCTTTCCATACAGATAACAAGGTGTGTTAATGTGTGTTCCTCACCTGGAATGTCTCATTGCTATCTTACCTGGGGTGGATGATACACAGCTCTACATTTTTGTCCACTCACTTTCTGCTCTTTTTCTTACATATCTATCTGCCTGTGTTGGCTCTGGCTACATCAGTACGTCCGCTGTTGCAACCATCCACAACTAAAATTTGATTTCTGAATGAAGTATCTTCTTCTTCCACTGGCCTCTGCCTCTGCTGTTACAATCCTCACCTCAGATCTTTTCTTTGCTCCCTAGATAAATTATTCAATCATCTGCAGGTTTAAACTAGTGTAAATGGTGGATTCTTTGTCACTTGAAGTCTTTAAATCATGATTTGAGGACTTCAGTAGCTCAGCCAGAGGTTAGGGGACTATTACAAGAGTGAGTGGGAAAGATTCTGTGGTCTGCACTGTGCAGGAGGTCAGACTAGATGATCATGGTGGTCCCCCTGGCCTTACAGTCTATGACTCTGACCTTGTATTGCTCTACTTTATGGTAAAGTTAAACCTTGGGGGCCAGATTCTCCACTGTATTAAGTTTCTGCTGGATGCAGCAAAGACAGAGGTATTCAGAGAGCCAGTCATGGCTCCATGATTTTCTCTCCAGCCCCTGGCAAGGACGAGTATCCTGAGGTCTGCTATAAAGTGCACCAGCTGGCTAGTATATCATCCCCTAGGAATCATACGCTAGCTAGGAATTGTTGGAACATGATATGCTCTAGCCACTCCCCCTACCCTCAATACTCACCCTGTGCCTGGGGCTGAAGGGAGGGAAGCATAGAAATTGTAGGCTCTGACAGCTCTGTGCCTGCTGGATATCTCTCAGGGATATCCCTAGCAGGTGATATGAGCAATGTTTTGGGTCTTTTGAGTCATGCAATCAGCACAAAGAGAGCAGAACAGGGTCTTCAATCTGGCCCCCCTCTTTAAACGTCCAGCAGCCCAGAGTCTTGAGACCACCAGGACTCTGACCACACAGGAAAAGGAGCACACCACCCGCATCGCCATCACTGTCACTGTTTTCAGAACCATTTTGGAGTCTAATTCAAAATTGTCCTCCCTTCACCTCCGTTTATTCCCCACCTACCCACTTCCCCGCTCCTACCTCTTCCCTGCAGTTCCCCTCAAATTCCCCAGTATCATGCTGCCTGGTCTATTCTGTTCAGATTCCTATATCATGCCCACCCACATGGTATCTATCTGGAACGCTCTTCTTCTCCCCCACTAAGAAACGGAGTCACTTCTACTCTTGAAACCTTTGTGTATCCTTAGCTGATAAATGACCCTCTCTCTTTTAAATATTGTGTGATTCCATGTATAAAAATCAAGGACTCTATTCACATAAATCATATTGTCCCTCACAATGACAATACCCTATTATAACTATTCAAATACTAGATAAATAGCATGGCCCTGATACTCATCCTATTTACGTCATTTTGACATGAGTATAACTCCACTGATTTGAATGGCATTACTAATTTACCCAAGTGGACATGTGACTGATGTGAGATTCTCACATATTACAACCAACACACATGTAACCTATATACAAAAAGATGCTAGTGTCGATTAATTATTATTATTTATTATTATTGTTACTACTACTAGTAGTAGTAAATATATTATTGCAGATCCCAAAGGCCCCAATCAGGATAGAGACCTGTTTCAGCAGGCTGCTGTATAAACACAGAAAAGAGGCAGTCTGAAATACCTATGTTTCTTTCTAATCTAATCTGAAGCAAAAATCCTAAAAGGGAACGATCAAGAGTGTTTTTAATGCAGGTCCTTAGGATCCAAGTTAATGCAAGCTATTGCTCTCAGGGCCTGTGAATTTGAACCTTGCCACAGCTTATCTGCTTCAGATTCCAGAAACAGAGGTTTTGACATGTGTGGTGAAGAGGGGTGCCCTTCAGAGCTCTAAGATGGAAAGAATCGAAGAAGACAGAGAGGAACATATTGTCTCCCTCCAGCTGTACTCTGCCAACTCCCCACTGCAGAAGGACCTGTTACCCAGCAGGACATTGCTTTGAGGAAACTCAGCCCAGTGTGGTCCCCATTGTGCCAGCAGTGGCATGCTGTCAAAACCACAGCAAGAGAGACCGCGATGGCAGGAGTAATCTAAGGGGAAATGCTAAAGTTGAACAGGAATGAAAATAAAAGCCTAAGCCAGTTTCACTCCTGTCGAAAGAGAGTGAATATAAATGGGATTTAGGAGGCAGCCGTTATTATCGCTCTAAAATATAAACATCTCCCCAAGAGGAGACATTGGGGTCCAAACCATCCCTCGTGTAACTTCACTGACAGGAATGTTACAAGTAGGCTGAGAACTGAGATGAGGGAACACTGCTATATTAGTGGCATATGTAAGGTACTTCATGCAATCTCTTAAAGCGCTGCAGTACCACAAGCCATTGTTTATTGTGGTCCAGGCTACATGTGCTACATGATTCCCACCCTGCAAGACCAGCCATGAACCTTGGACTTTTTAACATTACAAAGACCACATCTGATTTTGGGGTGAACACCAACAATGACCGTTCTGAATGAAGCAAAGTCCAGCAGATAAGGTAAAAGGGACTGAAAGAGGCAGAGAAATTACTGGCCCCAGTAATCCATGCATTTGTCATGTCCAGGCTGGGTTGCTGGAACTCACTGCATCTGAAGCTGAATGTGAAGACAATGGACAGGCTCCAGCTGGTACACAATACAGCTGCCTGCCTTCTCCATGGCTCAGACTGCTGTGGGTACACCAGGCCCACGCTCAAGTCCCTCCACTGGCTCCCAGTCATCTTCTGATGCAAGTTTAAGTTCTTGGTCCTAATTTTCAAAGCAATTAATGGATCAAACCCCAGCTACATCAAAGACTAAAGTTCAATATATGAACCTCCATGGTAGTTGCGCTCCTTGACAAAAAATACAGTTTACACAGCCCAGGACAAACCATGTTTGAGTTGATGACAAAGCATTCTCCAGTTTCAGAGTAGCAGCTGTGTTAGTCTGTATTCGCAAAAAGAAAAGGAATACTTGTGACACCTGAGAGACTAATAAATTTATTTAAGCATAAGCTTTCGTGAGCTATAGCTCACTTCATCGAACGCATCCAATGAAGTGAGCTGTAGCTCACGAACACTTATACTCCAATAAATTTGTTAGTCTCTAAGGTGCCACAAGTACTCCTTTTCTTTTTGCAAAAGCATTCTCTGTTGAGGGAATCCAGCTATGGAACAATCATCCAGGGGAGATCAGGCAAGCCCACAGTTTGAGTATCTTGAGGAAACATTGTAAAACCTTCCTCTTTAAGAAAGACTTTCCACCATAAGTGACATTCACAATATGAACACCCTCTTGTATCCCCAACTCCCTATCGACACCCACCAAAAACAAACACCCTCACCACATGCCTGGCAGCATTTTAACTTCAAAAAGAGAGAAGTGCCAGAGAATCGATTATATCCTCTAGGGCAAGGGTGGGCAAACTATGACCCATAGGCTGCATCCAGCCCATCTCACCTTTTAATCTGGCTCACGAGCTCCCGCCAGGGAGCATGGCTGGGAGCTTTCCTCGCTCCGGTGCTCCAGCCAGGGAGCAGGGTTGAGGGCTTGCCTTGCTCCACTCCATGCATGCAGCAGCTCCGTGCGGCTCCCGGAAGCAGGAGCAGCCAGGGGGATCTGCACACTGCCCCCGCCCCAAGCACCAGCTCTGCAGCTCCCATTGGCCGGGAATCACATCCAGTGGGAGCTGCGGGGATGGTGCCTGCAGACAGGGCAGCGCACAGAGCAGTGTGGCCCCAGCTTGGGAGGGGGACAGGCCGCTGTTTCCAGGAGCTGCTCCAGGTAAGCGCTGCCCGGATCCTGCACCCTGAGTCCCCCACTCTCACCCCAGCCTTCTGCCCCAGCCCTGATCACCCTCCAAACCCTTTGATCCCAGCCCGGAGCACCCTCCTGCACCCCAAACCCTTCATCCCCAGCCCTACCCCAGAGGCTGCACCCCCAGCCGGAGCCCTCATCCCCCCTGTGTGCCCCAATTCCCTGCTCCAGCCGGCCCTCCATACAATGTCCATAGCGAGATGTGGCCCTCGGGCCAAAAAGTTTTCCCACCCCTGCTCTGGGGTGCTCTAATGATTTTATGTGAAAGGTGTCCAGATACTATAAAGATGGGAGACAGTATAAAACCCAAACATAGAATAGATAGAAATAACACATAAGACAACGGAACATGGGGGAGAGCTGGAGATCACTAAAGAAGGCTGGGGAAACTCCAGGGGATAACCAGCTATTGAAGCAGAAAGGAGAAGTAGCTGGGATTGCTTGGTAAATTCAGAGAAAGTCTGGGAGACTCAGAGATGGTTCCCAATCTACTGATTTGGGATCTCAAGGTTTCCATCCAAAGCAGAAATAAAAGATAGGAGCTTGCTTGTGTCCAATTCAGTTTCACTTCTGAGTTTGTAATGGGTTCATAAAATAGCATATTTAGTGATTCTGTTATTATCAAGCTAAATATGAATCAATAGTGTAACACTTGTTGCAAAAAAAGCAAATATCATTCTGGGATGTATTAGCAGGAGTGTTGTAAGCAAGACACAAGAAGTAATTATTCTGTTCTACTCTGCACTGATTAGGACTCAGCTGGAGTATTGTGTCTAGTTCTGGGTACCACATTTCAGGCAAGATGTGGACAAATTGGAGAAAGTCCAGAGAAGAGCAACAAAAGTGACTAAAATCTAGAAAACATAACCTAGGAGGGAAAATTGAAAAAATCGGGTTTGTTTAGTCTGGAGAATAGAAGACTGAGGCGGGGAACATGATAACAGTTTTCAAATACATAAAAGGTTGTTACAAGGAAGAGGAGAAAAATTGTTCTCGTTAACCTCTTGTACAGGGAGACTTTGGCAAACCAGTAAAGTGCCTGAAACCACTATAGCTTATTGCTAAAAGCAGCCGAGTCAGCAGACTGTAAATTAGCCAAGTCAGCAGGCTTAGCTTAACCACGGCAGGAGGGGAGGAGGTGTTTTGGGTGCCACAGAAAGAGCAGCTTGACCCCACATCCTTCCTGATAAGAATTGTGTTGAAGTTGCTGATACATGCATCTTAGAAGAGCAGGATGTGCCCCAGGAATGTCTATTGGGGCCTCAAGGCTGCAAACTCTGGAAAAACCCACACCTGGTTAATCGATAATCAGAAGGAGCCTCTTGCTTGCCCATTGGAACTGTTTGCTTAACAAGTTTTCTTTAAAGGACATGTCGTATTACTAATGTATAAATAAGGGGGAAAAAATTGAGGTAGTGGGACTCTTCAGGACTGGACTCTCCCTCTGGATGCATCTTGTGTTTCCCAGTGGCAGACAGGCTACTGCTGTGTCACTCGAGAGCCACACTCAGCTTTTTTAATTATCAAGGGTTGGGGGTGTTTTACGAACCTCTTGCGGACGTGTGTAAGTGCTTGAGACTAAGTAAAGTTTAGCTTTAAGTGAAAGCACTCTTGTGTTGTCCTGTTTGTGCCAGCCATCTATCAGTCGGACGGTCATGTCTCCCCTCGCACAGAGTAAAAGTTACCAAGAGCTTTGGGTTGAAAGAACCCCGGGTAACACTCTGAGGATAGGACAAGAAGCAATGGGCTTAAATTTCAGCAAGGGTGGATTAGGTTGGACATTAGGAAAAATATCCTAACTATCAGGGTCATTAAACACTGGAAAAAATCACCTAGGGAGGTCATGGAATCTCCATCACTGGAGATTTTAAAGAGCAGCTTAGAGAAACACCTGCCAGGGATGGTCTAGATAACACTTAGTCCTTCCTTGAGTACAGGGGATTGGATTAGAAAACCTCTCAAGGTCCCTTTCAGTCCTACGATTCTATGATTCCACCATTAAAAAGTAGTCTCAGTGAATAGGATCCTGAAGGCATTTGCCCATCTCTTCTTAGACTAATCTTGTGTATTTGGAAAATCCCACATGTATTGAATGTACCATAGAAACGAACCCTAAGATGACACTGAGTGTAACTTGGCTATTTTACTTTCCTTACACCTTATGTGGGTTATGCATGGACTAAACCAGGAGTCGTCAACCTTCAGCACACAGCCCATCAGGGTAATCCACTGGCGGGCCGCGAGACATTTTGTTTATGTTGACCATCCGCAAGTGTGGCCCCCCACAGCTCCCAGTGCCCGGGATTGGCGAACCGCGGCCACTGGGAGCTGGAGGGGGCCATGTCTGCGGACAGACAATGTAAACAAAATGTTTTGGGCCCCCCAGCAGATTACCCTGATGGGCCGCGTGCTGAAGGTTGCCGACCCCTGGACTAGATGATAGAGCCCAGTGA
Organism: Eretmochelys imbricata; assembly: GCF_965152235.1. NCBI lineage: Eukaryota > Metazoa > Chordata > Testudines > Cheloniidae > Eretmochelys > Eretmochelys imbricata. The sequence continues at coordinate 14,412,045 of NC_135573.1, forward strand.
CTAGAGAAAATAGCACATACATTCCTCTTATTTTTCCTTCTAGTTCAGAGAACTCAATTAAAATATCAATCAACTACCTACCCACCTCGCTTTTCTGATGAGCATTTGAACTCTCCAGCTACTTTCCACCCCCTTACCCAACAATAGCAGCTATTCTACACAGTTTTGCTTGATTTTGTCACTGAGCCTGATGACACATCAGTGGTGTTTATATTTGAGATTTTGTATAAATGTAGTGGTGTACAAAACGGTGCCGGAAAAAAAATCCAGGACTCTACCTGAATTCTTACCCATTCCTAGAAATAACCACGAGGTTGGACCCTTGCTAATGTTCTGAAATGGTCAGTGAAGCAGGTGTCATTCTCACGGCATTTGCCACTACTCATTCTGCTTGCATATTGTATCCCTTCCTTGCACCCATTGTCAGTCTAGATTGTAAGCACTTTGGGGAAGGCCTACTGCTCAGTTACAGCCTCTAAGCACTATTGGAATACAAAGAATAAACAATTATTTCTATCTTTAAGGGATTCAGAAAAGCTTTAAGAACATCGAATGGCCGTACTGGAGCAGACGAATGGTCCATCTAGCTCAGTAACCTGTCTTCTGACAGTGGTTAGTGCCAGATGCATCAGAGGGAATAAAAAGAACAGGGCAATTTATCAAGTGATCGATGCATCCCCTGTTGTCCAGTCCTAGCTTCTGGAAGCTTCCTTAGAGTACTGGCTATATGCAGTCAAGGGTTGCTCTTCAAGACTCTTCATCTGCCTTCTCATACATGTCTTTTTGTGAAGAGCTCTCAGGCTGCTGCTGGGGGGTCTTGTTTCCCATCTCCTCATATATGGTCCTGGAAAAGCTGGAAAAGTGTCTGAACATTGAAGGCTTTTCCTCACTATAAAATAACCTTGAGTCAAAACATGACCTTGAGATGTCGTGTTCACTAACAGGACTCTGACTATGACTGTGCAGTCAGTGTGTACAGGGAGAAGTCATGTTCAATATCATGTCAGCTGGTCACAAGTAAAACCTAGTCCCAGTAGAGTATATGAGCTGGCATGACTTGTCCCTGTCCACACTTACTGCAACATCATGGGCAATATCGTGTTGGTAAAGATGATTTCTCAAGCTCATGTTCTAACTCAGCATAACTTTCTAATGAAATAAAGTTCTTTGATGCTTTTTCAGACACAACCCAGCATCCTAGTCTTGCCAAGGTCCACCCATTGCAATCAGATTGTGACTCCAATTTCATATATACCGGGATTCATACTGGGCTTTGTCCTTCTATGGATATGAATTGGAGTCTAGCTTCCATAGGAGTAGGAACAGCCCTTGAAAATAAGAACATTCAAAACATGAGTTCAATAAAATTTAGCTGATAACAGTAAAACTGTAAGTTACAGCCTTTTGGGCTTCAATGGTGTTGAGCCTGGAATGAATGTGGCCCACTTACTTTAATTTAGGCCCCAATTCAGGCAGCATCTCTAGTGAGGAATGTGCTTAATTTTAGTACATGCTTAATTTTAAACCTGGGTTTAAATCCCATTGAAGTCAAGCACTTGTGTAAGCACTTCCCTGAATAAGGGCTGTAATTTTTGTACTTTTGAATTGTATCAGCCTGAACACTAAATCAAAATGTGTGGTCACTTTTGAAAGAAAACTGTACTTCTGTTAGCTCTCATCAATGTCTTTAAACTGTGGCTCTACTGAGGTCTCTCTGCTATGATGTATTAGTCAGACGTGGAAAAAGGTGTATGAAAAACTGCCTCCCCAGTGCTTTCAGGGCTTTGAAATTCTAGTTTATTTTTTCCCCATTTTTCTCATACTTTGTGATAATCATTATCTTCTTTTTCCTACATCTTGCAAACAGAATGGCACCATTAATAGCTGAACAAGATTTCTGCCACCTATTATTCCTCTGCTCTCTTTAAGGAACAACTTTGATTTAAAAATTCAAAGTGATGACCTCCATCTATGGCTCTGTGGGGCTCACAGCTATAAACAATGAGATTCCACTTTGCTTTTTTCCCCTTAATCTTGACAAAATACATCTTATTTAGATCATCGTTTGTTCCATTTTTTCTTGTTGGGAATGCATATTGAAAATGACGCTGTGTTCCAATAAATTCACTGTACCATACTATATAATTCCACATTGGCTACTACATCAATTACTGTCCATTGAGCTAGGTTTTTATAAGGTTGTCCATCACTGTGGTATCTGTGCATCTTCAATATCTTCTCAAAATCTCTGTCTCTTGCAGCTCTGCCGACAGGAGCAAACCTAAAGTTATCGGTGGGATTTTTTTTTTTTTTTTTGTAAATAAATATAAAGTGTGAGGCTGCTAATGTGCTTGACAGGGTTACTGCTGAAAACCAAAATCAGATGTGCTAGTTCCACATTTAGTTTTGAATGCGAAGAGGACGTCGGTCATTCTCATTACACTTGGCAAGGGGCTCTGTAGTTTTGCAGCAGCGTCTGGCTCAGTCTATGGTTCTGAGTCGTCTCCCATTTGGCAACAGCCCTGTTTCTCCCATTATTATTTAGCATTAGAGAAGCACCTATAGGCCCCACTGAGGTCAGGGTCCATTGTGTTTGGCTCACCCTGACCCCAAAAGCTTACAGTCTATACAGACAAAACAACACAGAAAACCAAGTTGTTGTATGAGGTCATCATCATGGAAGGAGAGTCGAGCGCCTCCAGTAGCTAGAGCCAATACCATTCACAGCTTTGAAAATCAGCATGTGACCGTTGGGAGACGATGCTTTAACTCAGAGCAGCGAAATGGAGGGATGCGTTCACAGTGTCAGTGAACAGACCAGCAGCTGCATTCTTGTCCAGATGTAGCTTCCTCGGGGTACTAGGTTTCATTCCTCCACATTCTAGAGAAGCGAATCACTGCACCAGTAAATAATGTTGCAAACGTTTATGTTCAGTGGAGTTGCTGTCTTGTGCTCCCTCTGACAGTCCCTTCCCCTCCAGTATTTTCTGGGGTACACCTGTATTAGGAATCATCACCATTCTGCAGCTGCTCTGATAGATTGGAACTAGTCCTTGTAAGAAGACAGCAATAATATCAGCGACTTGGCAACTGCAAGTGTTTCAGGAACTATCATATCTTACTTGGCACACCTCTAGTTTAAAAAATGCCTCCTTTGCAATTAATTAACAGGAATCCAAGAGCCTCCAGAATGAAAGTTTTATGAGCTGATGTTCTCCTCTGGGATGGCATCATTCAAGCCAAATAACTGCCAACTGGCATATTTGCTCGTGAACTCTTTCAACTCAGCATCCACCGAAACTATTTTCTGTCTTTCAGACTAGAAATGCCTGTGGAAAGTTATGCTCTTTTCTCTTATTTAAGATTTATTTTTTGCTTTTTAATTTATTTATTTTTCAGTAAAAACTGAGTTTCATATTGATGCTGGAGTCCTTCAAACTGAAATTCTCTGTCTGTCTGCAGAACAGATACATTTCTCAGTGCAAGCTTCCCCTTAGCCCCCGCCCCCGCCATGAATTCGCCTCATCCCTTTCTCTAAAGGGACTTAGGGTCTGATGCAAAATCTGTTGAACTGAGTTGAAAGACTCTCCTTGACTTATGGATGTTTGGATCAGGCTTTGAGAGGGCAAGTTAGTCTCCATGCCCATTAAATCCTTCATTTCCTTGATGAGCCTGCTGTCAAACCAAACTGCAGTGGTGACAGGGTTTTTTGCGATCTGGACACCAGTTTAATATTGAAGTCATCACAGTGCAACATGCTGCTGTGTCAATGAGTGGGATCTGAAATTGGGAGCCACTTTCAGGCTCTCTTTTGCCAAGCCAGAAAGAGGTAGAAGCTCTTAAGTGGGTCCTAACCAGGGGTACATGTACCCCTGGGGGTACGCAGAGGTCTTCCAGGGGGTACATCAACTCATCTCGATATTTGCCTAGTTTTACAACAGGCTACATAAAAAGCACTAGCAAAGGCAGTACAAACTAACATTTCATACAGACAGTGACTTGTTTATACTGTACACTGAAATGTAAGTACAATATTTATATTCCAGCTGATGTATTTTATAATTATATGGTAAAAATGAGAAAGTCTGCAATTTTTCAGTAATATTGTGCTGTGAGACTTTTATATATTTTGTCTGATTTTGTAAGTGAGAAGTTTTTTTACATGAGGTGAAACTTGGGGGTTAGGCAAGACAAATCAGACTCCTGAAAGGGGTAAGGTAGTCTGAAAGGATTGGGAGCCACTCCTTTAGAGACTCGACCATGCCCTCTGGAAGTTCTAGCCTGAACCCATCTGAAAGAAAATCAGAGTAGCACTGACGGGACCCTGTTGTTACAATAATACAAATAAAAAATAATAAACTCCCACAAAAGCTGCAACCTGCCCTCCAGATCCAGCGAGAAGCACTGTGTGTAGGCTCTTTGAAAGAATTGTCAGTTCATTAATTGGGCAAGGGGGGACAGAGCGCAGGTGATCCTGAGAGATATCTCCCCCCCAAAATATTGAAACGCCGACACAAGCTTAGCCACTGTGACATTAACAGTGCTCCTCTAATTTGCTCTCTGACCTAGAAAAAGAGGACTCATGTGGCTGATCTGAAAACGTAAAAACAATGCCCCTTTCCCCTTTAGGACTCTACAGGGCTGCTTCTGATTCAAACTATGTGCGTTGTGGAAACAGAGAGATCCACTGTCCCATAAATAACCATTACCAACAAGACCATTAGGAATTAGGCTAGTACTGTATCAATGTCTCCATTACATACTATATGCTGGCAACTGCATCACTGTTTTTTTAGGGTGTGGGTCAACACTTCATTAACCACTTTCTTTCCTGCAAACCTAGGGAATATAAGATATCAGTGCATCATAATTTTTTAAATATACCCTATTTGAAAGCAGACTGATTTCCTGATGGACTTAACTATTACCTAGAGAGGATAGAAGTTCTTTCTTGTTATGCAACCTTACCCTGATCTGATTATTATGCATGAAATCACATTAGCAAGTGCCTCTCTGTGAGGAAACTTGGAAAACTGTTATAGAAAACAAAGAAAAACTAAACACATTTATTGGATTTCATCAGCAAAACGTATCTGTAAAATCCGCAACACCTGGTCCTACATGTCACACAATTAATTCTCCTTTAATTTGTGCAGGAACTCATTACAGCGTTGAGCAGGGACTAGTAAATAGAACAGAATTAGATAATTCCGTAGTGTATTGATTCTACTTTATCAAAGAACTCTGTAACTCAACTAATGCATTAGCATTAAGCTGGGTTTCAAAGTTACTAGAGCAGCAAAGATAAGAAGGAGCAGGAAAGACTGGGAGGGAATGCAAGTGCTACCAGAGCAAGATGGAAGCATTTTACACTCACTATGCACTGGTGTAAATGATTGTACAAGGCGGTGGAGAAAGGTAAATGCACTCCCCTGGGAGGGGGTCCGTTAGGTTCTAGCCCTTGCTCCAGTGAATATTTAAGTATTTTATATGAAGTGGAACAGCTTCAACAGGAAAGAATTAGAGACCCACCTTTGCATAGCCAATTGGTGAAAAAAGACCTGGGTACAGAGTATGGACTATGAACTTGAGTCTCCCACATCCCAACTGAGTACCTGATCCACAGGGCTTTGGGGCCTTGTGAATCTACTGTGACTTCAATTTCAATTTTTCAAATATTTCCTTTCACCACTTCCAAAATGTTTTCTTCTTTTGTTTCAACCAAAACAATTTGCAAATGCAAATCTGCCAAAAAAAAGTTTCATCTGAAACATTTTGCCCAGTTCTATTTATAGGTTCCATTGTTTCTCTCTTCAGTGGTTTGAGCATTGGCCTGCTAAACCCAGGATTGTGAGTTCAATCCTTGAGGGGGCAATTTAGGGATCTGGGGCAAAAATTGGAGATTGGTCCTGCTTTGAGCAGGAGTTTGGACTGGATGACCTCCTGAAGTCCCTTCCAACCCTGATATTCTGTGATTTTGTGATTCTTCACCAAAAGGAAAATGTATTTGCACCTGGAAATGTACTAGCCAATCCATTTACATGACTTGTATTGCCTTTGTCAAAACATATGGAAAAATAATCAATGCTTAGAAACAAGGTGATATTGTTCTGTTATACACTTCATTATGTGCCAATATCAACTACACAGAAGTGTAGATTAGCAGCAGACAAAACATTTTCAGTGCACACAAAGCTCAAATGTAAGCACCAGTAGGACAGGAAACTGTACTAAAACAGATCATTTGGTACATTTGCATTCAAATTAATGATGGGTAAACCCCCTGAGATTTGATTTGGCTTCACCACCAAGAATTCAGCTGCTAATCTGAATTTTTAGTATTGCTGTGGGCATAGGTAGATTTTAAGGACAAATTAACTGACAGTTAAGTTAATAATTTACATTAAGAAACCACCAGCACTCTGCAGGGGAGAAGGAATGGAGTCTGCAAATTACTCCTCATGTAAAGTTAATTCAGATGTACAGCAAAGTCTGGCAGAAGTCTGGAGTTTTCCTCATTCTGCAGCATGGTATAGGAGTCACAGCTGAGGACCGGGATCAGGACACAGTTGTATGTATGTATCATAGGTGGGCTCAGACCAGTCATTGGTACACCAGCCAGTGTCATGGAGAGGAGTGGCCTGTTGACATCAGCAGCAGTGCACTTAAGGGTTGTCTCCATCTGTAAGATCTACTGTAAATACTTCCCAAACATCTGTTCTTTAGTCAAGGGATCAGCCTAGGGTAAAAGGTTGTAGCCTGGAACAAATGATTGGGAGGTGTCCACACTAGTCTTTCAATGGTGTTAACAATGTCTAGTGATCTGGCAATCAATTAGCTCAAGGGGAAAACTCCAGTGAAGACAAGCCCCAAGAGAACAGAAGGCCACCTTGTTAGAGGGCTTATTCCTTCACCCACTTACTTCCCTGGTCCTTCTCGCATGAACAGAGAGCAACAATACCCGAAGTCCAAAGGTGCAAACAATTCGATGTTTATTGGGGTGAACTTCCAGCAAGCATGATTCCAGTTTCCTTCCTTAGTATCCTCCTTCCCAGCTCTGACACCACAGAGCCTTACACCTGTGTCCCTGTTCCCATTCCTACCCTTAGCCAAACATGATTCCAACTTCCTTACTCCCATTCCCTGTTCCCATTTCCCCCTTTAGCAAAACATGATTCCAATTTTCTTACCCCCATTCCCTGCTCCCATTTCCCACACCCACATGCCCACCCACACCCAGTCACTTCCTCATTGACTACAGATTATATAGTAAAACTTGAGTTCTGCTTAGCTATACCTTAACCAATCATTTTCCTGAAATTTAACTAACCAATCCTAACATATTGTAACATGATTATGTAACCAATTATATCCCACCACCTTAATTAGTTTACACCCAGTAAAATTAATTATACAGCAGACAGGAACAATTACAGAACCAGACAGAGATTATACAGACAAACAATAGCAAAGTGGGAACTACAATGACAAGACATCTCAGAAGTGAGGATTTCACATCCCAGCTATTGATAAGTGAGTTCTTGCCAGACAGGATGCTATCAAACTAAGTTTCCTTTTACATTTTCTAGGCACCTCCCCCTCTCTGGAGGTGACAGGAATACAATCCTGTCCTGATAGTGCCTATAGCACCTTATTTCAATGTGACTAGTTTGGAATGTGAGGAAGTGACCAGTCGCTTCCTAGCTTATGGCTGCCTCTGCTGCTTAGCCAAAGGCCTGAGCCTAAGCACAGGGCCACAAACTGTCACAGTAAGAGAAGGCCCTTACACTGGCAGACAGTGGTTTTGATTCTTTCTTTTATACCTCTGGAACTAGCCAAGTGATAAGAATACACCTAAATTCTTAAAGTACAGGCCTTTGCAGACAGGCCTGAATATCTATATCCTAACACACCTTCAAAACACCTTTCTTAGGCCTACCAACCCAGAATTATTCCTATTTATTATTTGCATTATCAAAGAACGTAGAAGCACCTGTCATGGATCAGGACCCGACTGAGCTGAGTGCTGTAAAACAGAACAAAAAGACAATCATTGCCACTGTACTGGCAGCTCAAGAGGGACTTGTGGACAACACTTGTTCAAATATCTATGCTCCATGTAAGCTGCCCAGCATCCAGTCTATCCTTGGAGTTGGTGTTTGGCACAGCAGGTGCCAGAGCAGCAGTCAGGACAATGTCTCTCTCCTTTATTGAATGAACAGCAGAAGCAGCAGTGCACATTATGAAAACACCGTTCTGTCTCCTTTTTCTGCAGTTTGCTACACTCTCTTTACAAGAGCTATATGAAACCTTCTTATCAGATCCCGGACTTGTGCAGACGTAGCTTAGGGGGCAGGTTCACAATGTTATTTAAATAGAAGGGAGGATGTTCACACAACTGCAAAGTTTGCAAATCCCCTGGATGCTGAAGAAAGAACAGAGGGAGGGCAGGTTGCCAGGAGACACCAAAGGGAGGACCATGGGCTTGCTGTGGAGGAGAGGGCAACTGGATTGGTAAATAGGTGACCCATAGGGAAGGGAAGTTGTGTTCCCCCTGGAGTTTGTCATTCGAATCTCTGAGAAAGGGGTGTTGTTTTGTTTTGTTTTGTTTTTTGTCATTGAGGCACTGGACTGAGACTCAAGAGATGTGGGTCCTATTCTGAGCTTTTGCTATAGACTTTGTAATCTTGGCTGCAGAGGGAGGAATTGAACCTGGATCTCACATCCTATACAAATGCGCTAACCACTGGGCTAAAAGCTGTAAGATGGATAACTCCTCCTTAGGTGCCTAACTTGCCTCACTCCAGGAGAGGAATCCCCAGTCGTGGAGTGCTAGCAGAGAGGGGTGCCTCCCTGCCAGCTGGGTTTTGGCACCTCTGTCCTTAAGGGGCAGGTCTTAGGACACTACCCTCTTTTTGGCATCTCCCACTGGCTAGTTTAGGCAGTGACCTGCCTAGGATGCTTCCTGTTGTGGATCACTCTCTTCCCATGCATTGTACAGGGAACCTGGGTGCCTATCTCAGGCTTTGCGCAGATCAGTGTTGTTCCTATGATTTTCTAGCCACAGACCCTGAATCCAAACTCAGACTGAAATCCACATATCATGGCTTGTGTAATGGGGTACACTCCATCCCCATCCTCTGATGCCCCAGAAACCTCTCAGACTGTCTGGTAAGTGGCATCTTGTATGAATTTACTTATATTCCCATCACCAACAGCAATACAGTCTTGTGCAGCAAAATATTTACACTGTTTTTGACCCTTTCCCAGAGGGCCCAGGAGGAACAGATCTCAGAATCTGCTGGGCTCAGCTAGCCTAGGTCCTCCTCCATTCACTACCTTCCTGTGACTTATTTTATACCCCTCAGCTGATGGATAATTGGTTAATCAACCCTCCCAGCCTGATGAGCTAATTAGCTGCACATTCCCAGTCAGCCTTCTCCAGGAGTGTTGATTGGACCCTCAGTGATCAGAATTAGGGTCCAGCTCCTGTTATCTTCTAGCACATTGTCACACACCTCTCCCAACTGTTGACTGTTGAGGTTCCTTTTCCCTTACACCTTCCCTTCTTTAAAGGAGGCACCAGGTGCCTTTTGCCCACCTCCACCCACAGAAGTCACATGTCATGGGTGAGGGATATCCCCATCATTCTGTTTTAGCTCACTGGTCTTCACACCAGGGGCAATTTGGGATCTGAGTACTCAGAAAAGAATTTTCTGTAGTATCTGGCTGGTGAATCTTGCCCATATGCTCAGGGTTTAGCTGATCGCCATATTTGGGGTCAGGAAGGAATTTTCCTCCAGGGCAGATTGGAAGAGGCCCTAGAGGTTTTTCGCCTTCCTCTGTAGCATGGGTCACAGGTCACTTGCTGGAGGATTCTCTGCTCCTTGAAGTCTTTAAACCACGATTTGAGGACTTCAATAGCTCAGACATAGGTGAGAGGTTTTTCGCAGGAGTGGGTGGGTGAGATTCTGTGGCCTGCGTTGTGCAGGAGGTCGGACTAGATGATCATAATGGTCCCTTTTGACCTTAGTATCTATGAATTTATGAATCTATGATCTGATCTCCTCCTGCTCGCCCTCTTTCTTTTGGAGCAGGGCATGTTCTATTTCTTCATCACCTTTTTTTCTCTATGGCCTCTCCTTTTCCTAGTGATAACATATCTCAGGGTTCCTCTTCTCAGGGAGCAAGAGGTAGCAAACATTCTATGGACACCCTTCTCATACTTTTGGGCTTCCTTTTTGCCCTAATGCCTGCTCAGCCAGTTCTTCCTTCTTTCCATTTTCTCCCTGGGAATGTTCATTTCCCTTTTTCACCTGCCGGCTTGTATCCTGTTGTTTAGGGTTCCCCTGTTCTCCTACTTGGAACCCTTTCTCTATCCTTCCCAATGCTTCAGTTACCTTCTGCTATGGACCTCAGATGCCTACTTTCTTCCTAAAGGGGACGAGGATCCAGTCTGTCCCTACCACCAAATGGGACAGCCTATCCATAACCCCAACCCGTTTCCATCTGGACTTTCCTTGGACCCCCAGGGATATCTTGGCCATTGGGCAGAGTCTTCTTTCCCCATGGATGCTCTCCAGACTCAAGCCTTTCCCCAGCAGAATCCAGTGTGACTTTACCACATCTTTCGTAGCCAGCAAACACCCTGATACAGTGTCCACTAGGCTGCTCTCCCATCTCTTCCTCACCTTCACCAAGATGGTTGGCATTTATCCCTTTTCTTCTCAGCAGGCTTTACCCTGGCCAATTCTCCGACTTTCTTTCCTGGCCCTGGTCTGTTAAACTGATGCATTTCCTTCTGGGATAAATTCTGCTTCCTCAAACTTCTCTCTGAGTTTGACTGCCACCTCCAGAGTTGATGTGTCCTTACCCAGACATGGGTGTTCTCAGGGAGTCCTTGTAGAAATTGCTCCTGAATTATGGAGTCCATAATCTCACCCACACTCTGTGTACTGTATCTCACATTAACCAATGGGTAGCCCAGTCTTTGGGAAAATGCCCTGGGCCATACAGCTCTAGCCCATCTAGCAGCTCGAAACTTCTGCCAGTACTTTTCCATAGACAGGCCCATGCAGTCTAATATGGCCTCATTATCATCATAGTGTCTGGACTGTTCACTGCTCAGGGCCATGTAGCTGCTGGAGCCTCCCCCCAAATTGGGTGCTAACCAGAGGGCCCATATTCCTGTGTCCCAGATGGTTCCCATTGCTCCTCTTTCAAATGTCACTGGAAATGCATTGGAATCATGTGCTGGCACCGTTTTACACAGGCTGACCCCCCTGGATCTGCATGCTGCTCCCCACACTGGGACTCACCAACTTCTGAAGCAACTGATGCTGTACTTACCCTTGGTCCCTGATAAATTCCTGCAGACTCTTCTTTTGTGCCACGTGCCACGCCAATTGCCTCTCCAATTGCTGTGATTGCTGGAAGGGCTGCGTCGCCTGCTGCAGCTCTTTTTGCAACAACCACTGCAGAATCTGCTCCATCACCGGGATTCTAAATCCTCACATCAGCTTCCCGGACTGTCTCTTGATCACCACAACTGGGGAAGTCAAAATCCTGGGCAAGTCCCCGGCAGTGTTTCTGGCCCTTTGTCCTTTTCCCACAGGGCCATGGAGGAACAGAGGTCTCCCTTCCTTGACATCTCAGAACACAGGGGACTAGCTGAACAGGAAATGCAGTCAATACTTTGCTTCACAAGACTGTATTGGTGTTGGTGAAGGAAATATAAAGAAATTCATACAAGTTGCCAGCTACTGACTGTCTGAGAGGTTTCTGGGGCATCAGAGGATGGGGACAGAGTGTGCCCCGATACAGCTTGCTCTTGCTGTAATAATGGGCCAAACCACAATTTTGTATTTAAAATACTTCAACTATGGAGGAGGCAGGAATCACAGACCTGGATCTGCATCTGAATTCTCTGGCTGGTTCCTGTCTGTACTGCATCAATCAAAAATGCTGAAACTGAATACCCCTGAACTTAAGAGGGGGTTTCATAACCAGGATCCCTAATCAGATCTGAGCTACAGCTCAGGTCCACGTCTACTATCAATTGCACTGGTGTTTAGAAGGGGTAAACGTTTTGGCTTATAGAGTCTGTAAAACAAATTCAATACAATATAATCAACATTATGACATTATTTTGCAATGTTACTGTTGTGGCCTTCGCAAAAAGAAAAGGAGTACTTGTGGCACCTTAGAGACTAACCAATTTATTTGAGCATGAGCTTTCGTGAGCTACAGCTCACTTCATCGGATGCATGCATGCTTGCATCCGATGAAGTGAGCTGTAGCTCACGAAAGCTCATGCTCAAATAAATTGGTTAGTCTCTAAGGTGCCACAAGTACTCCTTTTCTTTTTGCGAATACAGACTAACACGGCTGTTACTCTGAAACCTGTTGTGGCCTTGTGGCTTGACCAGGGGCCTGGGATATAGAAGAATTGGGATCTAGTCTCAACTGTGCTGCTAGCCTTGAGGAAGTAACTTCACATATTGGTGCCTCAGTTTCTTCCATTTATAAAATGGGGATAATGATAGTGACTTCCTTTGTAAAGAGCTTTGAGATCTACTGAGGAAAGTGCTATATAAGAGCTGGGTATTATTATTATGGCAACTTAATAGATCCATTCCTAGACCCAACTCCTCCCAGGAAGTGGAAAACCATATGAACATTTAAAGACTTTTTTTAAAATACCAAACTATTCCATACTTCACAGGTCATTAGGGTTCAGTTCAAATGTCAGGCAACAGGTTAGTTCAGTGCCTATGTTATCTGACAATGATTGCCCTAACCCTAACCTGAATAACCAGTGCCCTTGTGCAAAAGAACTAGAAACCTAACAGAACTAATTGTGTGAGAGTAATTACTACTTAGCATGAGCCAAGGTCACAGAATCTGCCTTATAAGGATTGTGTGAAGGTGAAATAGGATGAAAGGTCTTGCACAGGCAGTGAAGCACATTGCACCCTAACTGAGCACTGGTTGCTGGATGGAGACAAATGACTATATTGTATAGTACTTCAGTAGAGAGGCAATAATGATACACATCTCAAAGTATGGCATATTCCAGGGAGAAAAGCCTAGGGGCGCATTCAGTCTAATAACAGAGCAAGCAGAGAAGAATGTTTCCCTAGCACCAGGTGTTCTGGGAAGTTTGGCACTAAATCATCTTCTCTGGCACTATTTTTAATGCTATAGCACTGGAATTATACATTTTGTTAATGGCCCAAACAGTTTCACACTGATCACTTCCAGGTTGCGACATTAATCAACGGAAAGCATTAAAAAAAAATGTGTGCCTAGTTGTTTCTCTTATCACTATTATTTTTCCCTTTAAGTTAATTGCAGTTTCTTACCCTCCCCGTTCAGACTCCAGCATATAGGATAGGAAGCCACCATATTTCGATCATATCTAGCTTTTTGGCCCAACTGTTAGTCTTTTCTTTTGAAATTACCAGTCTTCTGCCTCTGCCAGTTCGAGGTACTAGTGTAACTTTAAAACTTGATTAAATCAAGCCCCAGCTATTTTGGATGTATTTAGCCATTATTAATGAAAAGCAAAACATTACATCGCTAGAAATATTGTTGGGGCTTTCATAGGCAAGGCCAAATTGCTGCAGTTGCAGATTTACTCATTAAAATTCAAAAAAGTAAATAAACTTTGGTTCTAAGTACCCCTAATGTTTTATTATTGTAATAACTAAAAATACTAATAATGCTTTCTAATAAATATAATCAATGATTTTATTAAAAATTTAATAATTAATAACCCAGTAGGGGTTACTGTGGTAACCCACTAGGGGTTACTATAAGTTATGTTTTATAAAAAATAGTTATAAAAATTAAATAAAAATAAATACCTCAGAACAGTCCAAGGAAGCTTTTCTTTGGGCAAGGAGCTAACACATAAACTCCCTATCAGCTGAATAAAAGGAGGGCCCCGGAAAGCCTGGCTGGTAATCACTCAAAATCATCTCAAACTTTGGGTAAGTATAGTGTTTGGGGTGCTCTAGACCTATTGTTATAGCATACATGTGTATGTGCTTAAAACCTAATAAAAAGTAGTTTTAGGTCAAAACACTCTGGTTTGTATCAATCATTTAGCAGACGAAGGAGCTGTGTCCCCATTCATTTATTCCTGACACTGCCTTAAAAAAAATACAGTTAAGTCACCACGACTTTTGGTTCCATAAAACTGTGGGTAACAGATTTGGTGAGCCAGCCAAGAGTGGTGGAGAGGAGGGGACAATTGTTTCAAATGGTTTGCGGCAATAGAGGAGGACGGTGGAGCAGGGTAGCAACCCGTAATTTCCCCATATCATAGTCCATGAGTCAATTTACAAATACATTCTGTTATTGGGACTTGGGGCTCAGGTTGATCGCCTGGTCAAGTAAAAAAATATGTCAGAGGGAAAGGAAATATCTGAAAAGATGGAAATGGATTTGGGTAACAGGTTGACAGATTTTGTAGAGGAATATGGTGATGGACCCTGGAAGCCTGAAGCTTTGACAGGCCCTGGGGCATTCCTGCAGCTCTGTAAGCAAATGGTAGCAATAAGAAATAAATAAATACAATAAATTAATGAATCAGTTAAAGGCAAAAATAAAAAAAACTTAAAAAAATAATTAGCCTAAAAGCAAAATCAAACATCCTTCGGGCTACCTGCCTAATTCAGGCACCAGAAACAGTGGCACTCCAAAAGCAAGTGTGTAACTGTCATAAATATAAAGGGAAGGGTAGCCACCTTTCTGTATACAGTGCTATAAAATCCCTCCTGGCCAGAGGCAACATCCTGTTACCTGTAAAGGGTTAAGAAGCTCAGCTAACCTGGCTGGCACCTGACCCAAAGGACCAATAAGGGAACAAGATACTTTCAAATCTTGTGGGGGGAAAGGCTTTTGTTTGTGCTCTTTATTTACATGGTGGTTCTCTCTTGGGACTGACAGGGGCCAGACAGAAATCCATCTTCTCCAACCCATCCTAATCCAAGTATCCAATATCGCAACCAGTATAGATAAGCCAGGCAAGGCAGATTAGTTTATCTTTTGTTTTGTGTGAATTGTCCCTGCGTTAAGAAGGAGATTTATTCCTGTTTTCTGTAACCTTAAGGTTTTGCCCAGAGGGGGATCCTCTGTGTTTTGAATCTGAATACCCTGTAAAGTATTTTCCATCCTGATTTTACAGAGGTGATTCTTTTACCTTTTCTTTCATTAAAATTCTTATTTTAAGAACCTGATTGATTTTTCATTGTTCTTAAGATCCAAGGGTTTGGGTCTGTGTTCACCTATATGAATTGGTGAGGATTCTTATCAAGCCTTCCCAGGAAAGGGGGTGTAGGGCTTGGGGGGATATTTTGGGGGGAAGACATCTCCAAGTGGGCTCTTTCCCTGTTCTTTGTTTAAAACGTTTGGTGGTGGCAGCATACTGTTCAAGGCCAAGGCAAAGTTTGTACCTTGGGGAAGTTTTTAACCTAAGCTGGTAAGAATAAGCGTAGGGGATCTTTCATGCAGGTCCCCACATCTGTACCCTAGTGCTCAGAGTGGGGAAGGAACCCTGACAGCAACTATAAAAAAAGGAAAAGCTAAACAATAAGTCTGTAAATAAAAAAGGCAGGCCAAAGAAAGTCAGGCAGCGGTTAAAGCCTTACCAAAGAAATCCCAGAATAAAACTCAGGCAAATCATTGGGAATGTAAGAGACTAAGTTGTGCTCTCAGAGCGATGTTGGGAGAGCAGAAGGAAATAGTGGCTGCAAGTAGAGAGAGTCATAGTTGCAGGAGGGAGGCTTTGTTAAAGGAGGACCCTGACTTGTGTCCTTCTTATTATCATTATAAAGCGGATAATCCCCATGAATTTCCTTTTCCCTTGGGCCCTCCAGGCCAGTTCCCGTATGGTCCCTTGCTTGAAACACCAGAAGAGTTGTGGAAGTCCCCAACCATAGCCTCCAGAGTAAACACCACGGTAAAAAAGATTGGTCCCCAAGGGGGTAACCAAGGAGGGGAAGAATGCGTAAAGGTCAGGCCCTTCTCCCCTGACCAGGTCAGAACTGCAGTAGGAGTGAGCTGAAAAATATTCAATCAGCTGTAGTTTTATGTCACTGAGTGACCTAGCATTATTGCAGGATAGTTCCAGATCAGCGCGTTATTTGTATGGAGCAAAAGTAGTACACATTGCATTTTAAAAGAGATGGAGAAAAAACAGGGAGGGGGGAAATTGTGGTATATGACTCAGCAGTTGACGAGAGATGATGATGATGAGCCAAGAAGATAACTTTAAACCTTAAAAAATGTTTGTTTCCACAAATGGGTAAAAGTTCTTATTTTTAACCAAGAAGTTGATCTGTCCCCTGTAAACCACTTTGGAAAACTAGGCTGCTACTGAGTTAGGCTACTTGGGAAAACAAAATATGAAGCCAGATGCTCAGTGTTAGTAATAAAGGGGTGATCCTGCTTGCTACTAAAATCAGCTAGTGAGACAAATCCTTCCTTTCGAGTGTGTTATACTTCCAAAGCAATATATTCTTCTGATTTAGACCAGCCTCAATAAACACGCTGGGGTATAGAGATATGGATTTTGCTTATAATGTGCCTGAACACAACTGATTGGGGAAGTAACTGCCTAATTACAACTAGTTCGGAATAGCTTTCTGAATGAATGCAGCGGGTCAGTCTGATAGCCAGCTGGCCTAGTGGTCAGGCAGTGCTCCACAGTTCTTTCCAGCCTGATTGATCTAGAGGGCACTCTGACCAAATTATATGCAGCAAGCATAAATCCATCCCAAAGGTCTCTTCCTCTTCCCTTAGGATTCTGTCATGGGAATGGTACAGGGGAGTAAGGTAGGGGGACTCTGACCCTCCCATTCCACTGGGTCCTGACCCAGGGCCCAGAGAGGGGTTACAGTATCCAGTGACCACCCCAAATTGTACTTTTCCCAGAGTTGCTTCCTACCAGGCAGTGGACCTGCTGTTTGGGGTATGGTCATGGGCTCAGGAGTATCCACTTAGTCTGCCAGTGGGACAGTGTCCCATTCTTTGCAATCTCTTGTGGCTTTCCACTGCCCAAAGGGGAGGAGTGGGGAATCTGGATCATGGCTTCTCAGCCTTAATTCCTGTTGCTAGTGTACTTCCCCCATATCCCTAGCCTACCAGTGTCCCTTTAAACTATCCCTCCATAGCAGCTGCTGATGGGTGCAGCCTTCCTAGCCCAATACTGCTCTACGCCTTGCCCTGGTTTAGTGTGGGGGTCTATAAATAATGAGGAAACAAAGAAAACAATAGCAGTGGTGTGAAAATGGTATAGGAGTTAGCTCCATCCTGTACTGCTATAATTGAATGTAAGTCCGTGCAAGCTTTGTATATTGGCACTTGCATTAATTTCTCTTAGAATACAGCCCCACACTGTATGTGCTGTTAGCTGGCAGCTGACCACTGTGTTGTAGTTTGGATATTTATAAATATGTGACTGGAGCCTCCTGGCATGAAATACTGGGGAAAAATTCAAGAATAGTTCAATTTATTTACAGAGAGCCTCGGTAGGAGCATGCTGAAAAATATTCAGTAAATTGGCCATAGTTATGAGTCACTCACTAATCTAGCATGTTGTACATTATTGCTGAACAGTTCCAGATCAATGTGTTACTGGTGTGGAGCAAAAGTAATACAACATTTCATTTCAAAAGGGATGGGGGAAACAGGGAGTGGGAAATTGTGATATATGACACAGCAGTTGATGAGGGATGATGATGATGAACCAAGAAGATAATGGGTATTGGATTTTCTGGGTCTCATCACCTATCCTATGATCAAAGAGACAACACACAGAACTAGCACTATTATGGTAGGACGGGTGGTTAAATTGTGAATAAAATGTGTGTGGGGTGATGCTAGATGCTCGCTTTGTGTCAGCTGGAAAGGAGAATATATGAGGGATCACATTTCATTTCTCATTATGGAACTTGAATTCTTTTTAAAAAATGATTCAACAAAGCAAAGTATCTGAACAAAGAAAGGTTCCAAGGTGCGTCTGTTAAAAGGCTCCTATTAGACCAAGGAGAAACCCTGATCAAACTCCACAAGGTGAAGTAAAATGAAATTCACGTAGATAATAACTTAAAGTGATGTGTGAAATTTCAGTCAGGTGAATTCACAGGGTACCAATGTTAGAGACACTGGTATTTTACATCCAATTCAACAAATAATAGGCCCAACTAATTTACTGTGTGGTGATTTGATTGCTTAAAACCACATCTGATACCAACAAATTTTCAAATTGTATTAGGGAGATAGTAGGCAATCAAATGCAAATGAATAAGTTGGGAATTTCAGTGTTATGGTTACAACTCCAATTGTAATGTACTTGGAATTTTTTATTTTATTTTATTTTTTTGCACTGTATGTTGTCCTCAACTCAAGACCTCAACTCAAAGCAAGACCTGCAACTCAAAGGATCGTTAGGCTTTTCACAATCACGTATGGTAGCAAATACACGATCACTTCAGAGCTCTCACTGTTCTGCACTCCATGACCAACTGGAACTTCACGACAACAGATACCATAGAAGCACTTAGAGGCTATAGTTATGGGCACAGTATAGGAACTTGAACAAAATATTATGGAATAGCAGAGACAGGACACAAATCCAAAAGCACAGAGCCCTACCACTTGTAGGAATAGTTAATGGAAGTTACCAATGTAGGGCATCTGACATGCAGTTGATGCACAGTTGAGTCATTCTGATTCCTCTGGTACATGGTGGTAGGGTACATCCAAACTAGGCAGCTGATTATAACATACATATATCCACTTCACTGCAATGCACCACAAAAATGATGTCACCTCTGGATAGGAATGTAACAATAGACATATAGCACACCCCAACACCACACATAGTTCAGGGCAGGAAGTGAAGAAGAATATGATATATAGTTGAAACTAGAAAGCATTAGGTAAGCAATATATAATTACATCAATCTGGAATTTGCCCAGGCCAGTGGGCCTAAATTTGAAAAAAAGTACCAGGACATTTTTAATTAGCACAAGAGGTCAGGATCTCATCTGGAAAATGGCTCCTCCCAAAAGCGCTGCACCATCCAACACGAGGCTGCAGCAATGGTTCAGTGCTGACACAGAAGGAAGACTGTTTCCTACTGACAGGAAATGACCCACCTTGATTATCACTACAAAAGGTTTTTTTTTCTCTCCTGCTGGTAATAGCTCACCTTACCTGATCACTCTCGTTACACCCATTGTTTCATGTTCTCGGTGTCTATAAAATCCCCCTACTGTATTTTCCACTGCTTGCATCCGATGAAGTGAGCTGTAGCTCACGAAAGCTTATGCTCAAATAAATTTGTTAGTCTCTAAGGTGCCACAAGTACTCCTTTCCTACTGAATCATTCCCTATAGCATCCGTGGCTTTCATGGAGGTTTCTCATTCCTGGCCTGATGCTGCTTTGCTGCTGACCTCTGTCATATTACAACTCAAATTGGTATAACTACTGGTATATTGAGAACATATTAAAATCCAAATGAGAGAGAAGAGATAATGTGGAATCATTCATCCTGATTAGCCATCCTGAGCCTATTAGAGAATGGCCATCTATTCCAACACAGCTCTTGTAAATTGTTAAAGATTTATCCAGAACTTTCCCTAAAATGGCTACTTTGGGTTGACAAGGACTTATCTCTGCTGATGAGCCAAATGCTCAAGCCACTGCCAGTTATTGGGATGGATATTGATTATTTTGCTTATGGCCAAGAGTAGCACATGTAAGGCCTTTGTACCAGCCTTAGAATTACTAAGGCAAAGCTAGGAGAGAGGGGGGGAAGCAATCACAAGGTGTGGACCTGACAGCATCCTCCCTGATATGCTGCAGTAAGTGTCTGCGAAAAACAGTAAGTCTATCTATATTTGACTTCTGGTATGTGTGTTTCAGGGCCTATGAGACTGCAGACTCTGCAAAAACACATCTGTATAACTACTGGCTTAAAAAGTGCTTGCTTAATGGTTATTCTTTGATTGAGAAGTTGTTGATGTAATTGTAACAGTTACTAACATAAAAGGGGCAGACAAGTCTGAGGAATTTGGATTTGACCTTCTGGAGATCTCTTGGAATCCCCAGTGACAGGCAGATGGCTGGCCACTTGAACCTTGTCGTTTGACCACTCGAGACCCTTCCAGACTGTGGTTAACTACTGTTCAGGGGTGCTCTATAACCTATTGTGTTTGTATGTGCTTGGGAATAAATAAAGCAGAGGCTTTCAGTAGAAGCATTCTTGGGAGAGTGCTGGAGACTAGTAAAGTGAAGGCTTTAAGTAAAAGCACTTCATTTTGTGTGATTTGTGCCAACCACATAGCAGACAGAGGTGCTGCATCTCCCTTGGTTTATTTCCTGATACCACCTCACAGAGCGTAAAGTTACCGAGAGCTTTGGGTTTAGGGAGCCCCAGGTAACACTATCAACTTTTTGAATGTTCTAGGCAGCAATTTTACATTTTCCAGCAATAGGCAGGATACTGGAATGGTCCTTTTGAAAGATTGTATTGGTCATTTTCACCTCAGTGACAGAGGAACTCCTGGCCATTTCAGCTACAAGAACAATTGATCCGGTTGTTGTGGGTGGTTGGCTTCAGTATAAACACCCTCATGATGTTGAATGTATTGATCCTGGAGGGCTATTCAAACATTGTCTGGAATAGCTGAAGCCATCCTCTTCAAGCCATTGAAAAGTTTGAACATAGAGATCTGTCTGAGGTGCACTGGCAAGAAAGCAGTGAAAAGAAAGTTGAGGACAATATGTTTTGGTCTCAGGCCACCCTGAAAGTGGGCGGCTCCACTTTCACCCAAGGGCCGATGGGCATTGCAGGGTTCATGGGTGATTAATAAGCAAATTATCAATGTCCAATTCAATACTGGCTGTGGGCATCTTATCATCATGGCAGGAAATGGTTCCACAAACTCCAAGGCCAATGCTGAAGCTGCAGATAATTTTCCCAGCAACAGATGTCAATTTTTAATGAAACTCTGACAAGTGATGTCATCAGGATCCTGGGAAACTTTAATGCTGAGGTAGGAAAGGATAATGATACGTGGGCAAGTATGCTCAGGAAGTTTGGTAACAGGAAAAAAAACAGGAATGGGCAGTGACTGCTGGAATTTGTAGCTGCTAATGATATGGTGATTGCTGACTTGCTCTTCTATCACCCAAATATTCAGACCTGCTACAGCTCAGATGGTTTCACCAGGACTGTTATTTTTATTGATCATGTCCTCATTAACATTTGTTTACAATCTATGGTCATATATATATGAGTTTGAAGAGGTGCTGAATTTGACATTGACAATCAGCTTCTGCTGACCAAAGTGCAACTCTGACTTCAAAAACAGACAGTTTATGGACTCACATTAGTCCACTTCAGTCAAAAGCTCCTAAAACAACCTACCTATCTGATGATTTTCTGTTCTGAACTGTGTAAGGCCATCGAAGCACTGGAGACTGAAGTCTCACTCAACCTTGCATGTGATGAGCAATAGCGTTTTTCAAGTAATCAGTGCTGACCATTGCCAGCTCACTGCTGGGTCCTCAACCCTTCAAACATCAATCTTGGATCAGTGAAAAGTCATTTACAGCAACTGGAGTTAAGAAAAAAGCAAGGCTACAATTTTAGTCTTCAAAGACATGTTTGTTGAGAGCAGAAGCAGAGGCCGAATGGGTTCGACTTCAGAACATCATCAAGTCAGTGTGTAAGAAAAGATAAGGAATCCTGGTGGTTGATCAGGCAGTAAATTTAGAACAGGCTGCTACCAGGCACAATCTCCCCACCCTCTATTTAATTTTGGGATGTTTGCAGGGGAAGGTGGTACCAGCTTGTCCAGTAAAGAACTGGGAAGGCAGCATCAGACAGAGTCTTCAGCATCAGTTGCACTGATGGAAAGATAATTTCAAAACACTCCTCAATTGTCCATTGCCTGCAGCCCCTCTTCCACAAGTTCCAATAGAGCCATCTTCTTTCAATCAAGAAGAGATCCTCCTCAGTCCATACACTGAAATCTGGGAAGTTGCCAGGGTTTTTAACATTACCTCTGTTGCGTAAGACAGGTGACAGTGAGACACTGCACCCCATATTATTCACAGTGATATTATTATGATCTGATTATAGCATAATTATTATACATTTTGTATAAGATAGTTCATGTGAGGTGTCATTGGAAAAGTTAAGATTTGCTGACTATGATTATCCTATTTGCATGCATGCATCATTTTTGTATCTAAAGTTATAAATATTGACTATGTATCTGTATTTCAAATGTGCTTACTCTGAGTGACACTCACAACTAGCCTTTCAGGTACAAAAATGAAGAAGCGAGACAATGGACCCTGGAAGAACTTAACCTTCCTGTAAACTTTCCAGACATCCTGTAAATAATGGCTGCTATGACTCAGCCAGCTATACAAGGGCATGTGACCAGGCCACATGACTATGGACTCCATCTTGGGATGACTGTATTTTTCCATTAACTGGTCTGGGAACCAAGCTTTCAAACAAAGGTTTCCTGCCATATGCTAAAGCTATATAAGGAAGGGAGTGACATCATCTGTTATTCTTCACTCCCCACACAAGAGGACTCCTGGAAACACCTGAGGAACAAAGACTGAACTGGGGAAGTGCTGGCCCCAGGCTAAAGGGATTTCTAGCCTGTGTTTGAAAAACGTGGGGATTTCAAGCTGTAAAGCAAGTGCAGCTTGTACCCTGAGAATCTGCTTGTACCCTGAGAACTGCTTGTATCATCAGCCAGGGTGAGAATTTGCTAATTCATATCCTGCCTTTCCAGTTTCTTAGGCTTAGTTTGCGTTTTTGTTTGTTTACTAGGTAATCTGCTTTGATCTGTTTGCTATAATTTATAATCACTTAAAATCTGTCCGTTGTAGTTAATAAACTTGTGCTATGTTTTAATTTAAATCCAGTGTGCCTTTAAGTGAAGTGCTTGAAAATCTCAGGTTGCTTTAACACAGGCTTGTTGCATTTCATCTCCACACTAAGTGGGAGGTGAAATGGATAATAAATTCTTATTGGTTGGGGTTTGGACCAGGGCAGGACTGTACAGCTCTGGGGTCCTAGGCTGGGAAGCTGGTGGTTATTTTGGCTGTAGTCTCTCTATTGTTGGTTCATGCAGTGACTGGTCAGAGATTCTGTATGTAACTGCAGCTGGGTGTGTCCCTACCTGTGTGAATGCTGATGGAAGTGTAGGGCCAGGAGTGGGTCTGCAGCTTGTCACAGCCACACAGTGTGACTTTAGACCTCGGCGTTCCACTGTCAACCAGATCTTCGCCTTGAGACAGCTTTATGAAGATACCTGAATTTAATAAGCCATGCCCAGCACTCTTTATAGACTTTTGACATACCTTTGATTCAGTGCATCAAGCAAGTTTGAGGGCTCTGATGATGTGTCTTGATGTGCCTGGGAAGATAGTGTCATTGATGGAAAAGCTCCAGAATGATGCAACATGGCAATAGCAGAGGCCAGGATATGCTCCTTTCTCCAACTTGAGGCTGAGACAGGCAAACAGGCAGACAACACTGAATTTCCTTGTTCGTGTGGGTTCAGTCTAGCCCCTTGTCAACTAGATTCATAGAACAATAAGCCTAGAAGGGACTGCAAGGGTTATCTAGTCTAATCCTCTGCCAAGATGCAGGACTTGTTGTGTATAAACCATCCAAGACAAATGGCTATCCAGCCTCCTTTTGAAAACCTCCAGTGAAAGAGTTTCCACAACCTCCCTAGGCAGGTCGGTTCCATTGTCCTACTGTTCTTACAGTAGGAAGTTTTTTTCTGAGATTTAATCTAAATCTGCTATGCTGAACCCATTGCCTCTTGTTCTGCCCTCTGTGGCGAGAAAGAACATCTTTTCTCCATCTTTTTATTGCAGACTTTCAAATATTTGAAGACCACTATCATGTCCCCCCTTAATCTCCTCTTTTCCAAACTAAACATATCCAGTTCCTTCAGCCTTTCCTCATATGGCTTACATTCCATCCCTTTTATCATCTTTGTTGCTCGCCTCTGGATCCTTTACAGTTTTTCCACATCCTTTCCATACATTGGGAATCAAAACTGGACACGATATTCCAGCTAAGGCCTAACCAACCCCGAGTAGAGCCATTATGACTGTGGTATAAGAATGATTACTCTTCTACACATTTTCTGTTTTAATCACTCTCATTCATGGGTCAAACTCCAAGCCTCTCTTTTTAAATGATGATGGATGCTTTATTTGGCTTTTTGAATATTTTGCTTATTTATCATTTTGCCTATTTTAATTCTTTTGCCTGTTGTGGTTATGTTTTAATTATCTGTGCAGTGATCAGAACAGCTTAGGGGGGAGCAGGGTAAGAATGAGGAGGTGATTTTTATGGCCCTGATCCTGCAGTCCCAACCAAAACTCCCCTGCCTATATATGCACCAATGTTCTTGTTATACATACTAGAAGATGTATGAGAAACTTTCACTGAGTCATTACACTATCAGGATAGGGAACAAAGACAGCTCCTTGGCTATGTCATTTATTTATAGACAATGCAAATACACAGGAACACTGATGCTTCAGCTTTTGCAGTTAGGATGAAGAAACTGTTCCAGGGTTCAATTATCCACCCACTGAGATCAATGGGAGATGGATCAGGCTTTTTTATTAATCATTAGTCTATTCATAACATCTAAGAGATGCTGAGCACCTGCTCCTCCCTCTGACTTCAATGGGAGCTTTGCTTGATTAAGGAATGAGAATAAATTAGGGATTTCAGGATCTGGCCCATGAAAATTCTCCATTGTGCTTACACAGCAGCAGGATTTTAGAGTTAAATGTCTTGCCTGGTTTAAACCTGAAGTGATTAGCCCTTGCTGGGGACTCTGTTACTGCCTGCTAAGTTTCATATTTTCAAAATAAGCCATTTTGCCCCTAGAATTGGACAAAATCAACAACAACAAAAATGCACGCAGACACTATTGGAACTACTGGGAAAAAATGCCGTTTTTTTTCTGAGCGACCTCTTGCATAGCACAGTGGATTCTTGTTCAGCTAGCAGTGGGGAGGGCGCAGGTGGGGGACAATATGCACGCTGCACCCCTTTTACTAGTACAGAAAGTGCAAGTGCTGATCGTGCTAGCCCCAATGCCCCCAAACCATCATGCCACACACCAGTGTTTTCCATAGGGAAGGGGGTGCAAAGGCCTAGCCGCAGGGGTGCAAACAGATTGTTATCCAAGGTCTCAGCTTTTCTGTTTTATAAGTTACTAGCTGTTATGGTTGAGAAGAAAACCTTCAAAACATGACCTGAGTGTGAAGAATCAGAAACAATAGCTCCTAGAGGTGTGAACTGTCCCAGTCCTTTCAACTGTTGCTAACTCAGATGTCGGTTATGGTATATGACTAATACTTGAGTCAGCAGTTTGCATACCGCTTCAGATACCAGCAAGCTGTGTGAAAAGAAAATCGTCAGTCTTTTTTTCCACAAGGAAAAAAAAACCCATTGTTTAGCCAAGCGGTTCCCTAATTTAAAACACTATAGGACCTGATTCCCTTTTCACTTACACTTCCCTGAAGTCACCAATTTACAACTGTTGCAGTGAGAGGAGAGTCAGGCCCATAGAGGTTTTGCAATGTGGTCAAAGCAGCCATACTTTTCCCTTATGTACTGCAAAGCCTTCAGAGTGTTGTTCGATGGCTGGATTCCACAGCAGCATATGTGCCATGGGAAACTGATGGAGCCATCTGTTTTTCTTACAGTCTCAGGCTTTTTTCCCCCACGGTTTTATCTGAGCTTTGGGTAAGTAAAGAAGGAGGAGGAGGAACATCTGGTGTAAGCTCCAGGACTTCACATTGCTAAGGGAAGGATATTTCTGATAGAAGCATTTCAAGGTAATATGATTCGGAAGCCTAACTACAGCTCTGAAGCTGAGCCAGGGGTGAATAAATGAAACTAGACAGACAATGAAAGTGAGCTGCTGGAAGACAGTGTGTTGGTGGAGCAATCTTGGACCAAAATCAGAGAGCCTGGGGAGAGAGGAGGATAAGAGGAGAGAGACCAAACTTGCCTTTCTACAGGCCAAGTCCCGATCCCTTCCCTAACTTTCACAAAATAGGGACTGCACTCAGGGGTCTTGGCAGGAGCCAGAAGGATAGAATCTGCCTTCACCCAGCCTCTGGTGCATGAGCAGAGCTTTCCTCTCATCTCCCAAATATATGCAACCATCACTCAGCCTAGCTATGATGGGGCGTACAAATCCTGCCATGGGCTCAAGCATCCCCACCCTGCAAAGCCTGTCAGGACTGGAGGAGATATTAAAAAGTGGGGAAGCCCACCGCAGTAGGAAGCAGCTTTGGGAGGGGGACAAAACTCTCTTCCCCCAGCTCCCAGGGAGAGGTCTGATGGAGGGTAGAGCCTACTCCCATGCCCATGAACTGTCCAAGCACACTGAGAGGTGAGTTGGACTATACAGGTACCTCAAGACACCTTCTTCTGGTTGACAGAGGACATTGAGTCAGACTGAAGCTTGTCCAAGGCCCCTTCTGATGAAAGAGAGGCCAGTAGTTCATTTGGAACTGGTTGTTTGTTTCTTTTCTTCCCGTCCTTCAATTTTTTTTCCCTTTGAACCCACAAGGGGTAAACTCCAGAGGAACTGAGCCAGACGTCTGAGTTTCTTTCCTTGTGTCAGTTATTCTAACTATCCCAACTTGGATGCTGAAAGCCTAAGTGACTATATGACCCCGTCAAACCCCAAAGTGTTGCTGGAGAGGAACAAGGCCCTTGACACCATCTAATCCACTCATCGTCAAGTGAGCTGATCACAGTTAGGGTAAGTCTACACTACGAGAGAAACCATGCTAGTACATGGTGCCCAGCCATGGTTATGAGACTCTTTGTTCTAACATGGATTTTATTGCTAGCATGGATGGGAAAACAGTTCTATAACCATGTAGGAGCAGCTGTGTGCATGTGTGGACATCTATGGAGATGTGGTCCTCGGAACAACTAGAGCTGGGCCGGAACTTTTGCAGGAAATCCTGCGATATTTGAATTCTTTTCCATGCTGAAATGGAATCAAAACAATTTTTTTTCAAAATTTCTCATGAAACAACATTCCAAAAGAAAACATGTTTCTGGTTGATAGGGTTGATAAAGTTGAAATCTTTCATTCTGATTTTGCCCTTAAAAATAAATAATATAATAGCAATTTTTAAAAAAAATGGAAAGGAAGCAGAAAATTTAAATGTTCCATTCCTAAACTGGAATACTCCACCTCACTTTTTGTTTTGAAATGAAATTTTGTTGAAATCTACATGTTTCCATGAAACGTTTCACTTTCAATGAATCTGCATTTTCTGAGATAAACACGTTTTTATTACTGGGCCAAGTTTGGATCCGTTACCCTGGTGTCAGTCTGGAGTAAGTCATTGGACTTACTCCAGATTTACACCAATAAAAATGAAAAAAGAATGTGGCTTAGTATCTATACCATCCTGGCAAACAGTGACCTGGCCTCAGTTACACACACCTTCTTCACCTCTTGGCTGGACTACAGGAAAGCAATGTTCCTGGGTATGAAGTGTTCAGGGCTTAAGAAACTCCAACTGGTACAGAATGCTGCACCATCTCCTCAGTACACTGGCTACCATGAGTACAGCAATCTGTTCTCTACTTCCTACACTGGCTTCCCACAGAGTATTGAATGAAGTTCACAGACTTGGGGCTTATCTTTAAGGTTCTCAATGGCCTGGGTCCAGGGTATCTAAAAGATCAACAAAAGCTCTGGAATGAAGACCATTGTTGACAATTTCACTTCTCTGGCACAATGGAACTTTCTACAATCATGGTAGAGCTTGTCTGTGTAAGAGACAGAGCTTTCTTGGTTGCCCATCTGAGACTGTGAATGAACATGGTTAGAATCTATGATTCTATGATTCTAACTCCCCCAGGAGCTAAGGACCACCACAAACCTCACCTCTCCTACTCCAAATGAAAGGTGCATTTATTTAACCTTGCCTTCTCTAGCATACACACATAGCATCGTATGTGTACATGTGTGTATTATATAAAAATATCTAAAACACAACACCCTATTGTACACGCTTCTCTCCCAGAGGGGAGGGGATGAGAGAAGAAATATCTGACAAATGTTAATCCTTTGGTTAATGCACTACTAGAAGGCATTTAGACACTGTGGTGATGAGTAAGGAATACAGAATAGAATAGACTATACATAAGACACATATTTGTTCCATCCTCATTTTTCAGTGGTTCTTCTAGATCAGGGGTGGGCAAACTTTTTGGCCCGAGGGCCACATCTGGGTATGGAAATTGCATGGCGGGCCATGAATGCTCATGAAATTGGGGGTTGGGGTGCGGGCTCTGGCTGGGAGTACAGGCTGTGGAGTGGGGCCAGAAATGAGGAGTTCAGGGTGTGGGAGGGGGCTCCGGGCTGGGGCTTGGGGGTGCAGGAGGGTACTCCGAGCTGGGACTGAGGGGTTCAGAGGGTGGGAGGGGGATCTGGGTTGGGACACAGCAGGGTGTCAGGGTGCAGTCTCCTGGCGGCGCTTACCTCAAGCAGCTCCCGGAAGCAGCAGCATGTCACCCCTCCAGCTCCTATGTGGCGATGTAGCCAGGCAGCTCTGTGCGCTGCCCCATCCACAGGCATCACCCCTGCAGCTCCTATTGGCCATGGTTCCCAGCCAATGAGAGCTGCGGGGGTGGCGCTTGGGGTGGAGGCAGCGTGCGGAGCCCCTGGATGCCCCTACTCGTAGGAGCCAGAGGGGGGACATGCCACTGCTTCTGGGAGCTGTGTGGAGCCTCGGCACACGTAGAGCAGGGTAAGCCCACTCCCTGGCTGGAGTGACAGAGGGGGGCAAGCCCCAGACCCCACTCCCTGTTGGAAGTTCGAGGGCCAGATTAAAATGTCTGAAGGGCCGCATGCGGCCCCCAGGCCATAGTTTGCCCACCCCTATTCTAGACTCACAGCTAAATCACTCTTGAAAACTAAAATGAGCCTGATTCAGATCTCATACAGGTGTAAATCAGGAGTAATTCCAGTGAAACCAATGGTCCTATTCTCCGCTGCTTTGTATCATGGACAGTATTTACCTCTCTCCTCAGGGAATGCAAAATGGTACTAAAGCAGGACTTTTTGCACAGACGTAAATCACTGCACAAAATGCAGTGCAATGAAAAACAACCCAATGGAGTTGCATGCATATAAAACTCATCCAGGTGAGAACTGAATCAAGCCTCATGGATTTAAGTTACTGGAATGAAACAGTGTGAACACAACACAATTTTGCAAATGGGGTATTCACATAAATCTGAACTTCCACCAGGTTTATGCATTCTTAGTCCTAAGGAAATACATTTTATTATTCCAGAAAGAGGAAGATGGATAGGAAGACAGGGAGAAGGGAGTTTAAAAAGGAAAAGGATGTTAATTGATTTCATTTTCTCTTGCCTGAAAAAAGGTCTTTTAGTTTTGTTTCCGCCTTGAAATAGAAAAGAAGAATCAGTGGTATTTTTTTCACCAGATCTTACACCCATAATTGGAGAAAAGCTAAATTAGCAACTTTTCATTAATGAGATCCATGGTTGCATTTTAATAGCTTGGCTAAATTATGCTTCACCAACAGAATACTTAATTTACTAACAACAAAACAAAACAACTTCTTGCAGCCCCAGAGATTTGTGTGTTCAAAGGTGGCTGATCTTTTTAACTGTATTTCCTTTCTGAAAAGACTTCAAAGCCTGGGACGGGGAAGGGAGATAAGAGCAGGACAATCTCCCTGGCTCTATAAAATTTGGTGACAATATCTGCTTTAGTGAAGGTGACTTTTCTCACCTTAGTAGAAACAACTGTTTTAAAACCACAAACAGCTGTGGATTGTAGTAGCTATAGGTTTGTTCCTCTTCTCCATCGTTGCATTTGATCAATGTAAAAAGAGGTATTGAGTCTGGGTGCTAAGCATGTGCAAAAGTCTCATAGGTTCATAGACTTTACGGACTGAAGGGTGCATGGTGACCATCTAGTTGTGACAAGTTGGGTCACAGACACCCACTTGGGACTGCCACCTGATGTGCTGAGACTACCTCTGAGCCCGTTTTCCCTGGCAGCTTGGGACTTCAGTGCCCTGTCTTGTTGAGCCAGACCCACTAGCCTGCTGCAAACACAGACCCAGGTCTGAACCACGTCCCTCACAAGCTGCAGGCTTAACTGAAAACAGCTTAAGAAGTGCTCCTGTCTCTAGCACCCAGATACCCAGTGCCCAATGGGGTCCAAACCCGAATAAATCCGTTTTACTCTGTATAAAGCTTAGACAGGATAAACTCATAAATTGTTCACCCTCTATAACACTGATAGAGAGCTATGCACAGCTGTTTGCTCCCCCGGTTATTAATTACTTGCTCTTGGTTCATTAATAAGCAAAACGTGATTTTATTAAATATAAAAGGTAGGATTTAAGTGGTTCCAGGTAATAACAGACAGAACAAAGTGAATTACCAAGCAAAATAAAAACAAAAACGTGCAAGTCTAGGCCTAATACAGTAGGAAACTAAATGCAGGTAAATTTCACCCTCAGATATGTTCCAATAAGCTTCTTTCACAGACTAGACTCCTTCCTAGCCTGGGTCCAGCAATCACTCACACCCCCGTAGTTACTGTCCTTTGTTCCAGTTTCTTTCAGGCATCTCTTTGGGGTGGGGAGGCTATCTTCTGAGCCAGCTGAAGACAAAATGGAGAGGTTTCCAGGGCCTTTTATATTCTTTCTCTTATGAGCAGAAACCCCTTTGTTCTCCTCTGCAAAATCACAGCACCAAGATGGAGTCTGCAGCCATCTAGGCAAGTCACATGTCTATGAATGATTCAGCTGTTTGCAGGCCAACACCACTGTTTACATGTTAGTTTGAATGTTCCAAGGAAAGCTCAGATGTGGATTGGCACCTCCCAAAGTCCATTGTCAGTTAAGTGTTTCTTGATTGTGCATTTACTGTGGCACCTTAGAGACTAACAAATTTATTTGAGCATAAGCTTTCATGGGCTACAGCCCACTTCATCGGATGCATAGAATGGAACATATAGTAAGAAGATATTTATACATACAGAGCATGAAAAGTTGGAAGTACCTTTACCAACTGTAAGAGGCTAATTAATTAAGAGGCACTATTATCAGCAGGGGGAAAAAAAACTTTTGAAGTGGTAATCAAGATGGCCCATTTCGGACAGCTGACACAAAGGTGTGAGGATACTTAACATGGGGAAATAGATTCAATTAGTGTAATGACCGAGCCATTCCCAGTCTCTGTTCAAACCCAAGTTAATTGTATCTAGTTTGCATGTTAACTCAAGTTCAGCAGCTTCTCGTTGGAGTCTGTTTTTGAAGCTTTTCTGTTGCAAAATTGCCACCTTTAAGTCTGTCCCTGAGTGATTAGAGAGGTTGAAGTGTTCTCCTACTGGTTTTTGAATGTTATGATTCCTGATGTCAGATTTGTGTCCGTTTATTCTTTTGCGTAGAGACTGTCCAGTTTGGCCAATGTACATGGCAGAGGGGCATTGCTGGCACATATATATCACATTGGTAGATGTGCAGGTGAACAAGCCCCTGATGGTGTGGCTGATGTGATTAGGTCCTATGACGGTGTCACTTGAATAGATATGTGGACAGAGTTGGCATCGGGCTTTGTTGCAAGGATTAGCGTTTTTGTTGTATGGTGTGGTTGCTGGTGAGTATTTGCTTCAGGTTGGGGGGCTGTCTGTAGGCGAGGACTGGACTGTCTCCTAATATCTGTGAGAGTTAGGGTTCCTTCCCCATTCTGAACTCTGGGGTACAAATGTGGGGACCCGCATGAAAGACCCACTATGCTTATTTCTACCAGCTTAGGTTAAAACTTTCCCAAGACACAAAATTCCCCTATCTGGGATTCAGTATGCTGCCACCACCAAGCAATTTAACAAAGAATCAGGGAAGAGACCACTTGGAGACGTCTTCCCCCAAAATATCCCCCCCCAAGCCTTGCCCCCCTTTCCTGGAGAGCCTTGAGAATAAGCAAGATGAGCACAGACCAGCCTTGGGTTTTTAGGACACTAAAAACCCCAATCAGATTATCAAAAAACAGAACTTTATTAGAAGAACAGAAAAAGATAAAAGAAACACTCTGTAAGATTAGAATGGAAGATAATCTCACAGGCAGTTAGATTCAAAACATAGAGAATCCCTCTAAGCAAAACCTTAAATTACAAAGACACAAAAACAGGGATACACAGGGATACTGAGAATAGTCCTTTCTCAAGAAGCTGACCAAATGCTTCACTGAGGCTACTTAGAATCAAACAAATACATAGCCAATATTCATAACTGCTTCTAACCAGGGCAAGACAGTAGAGTTCTGGGGTGCAAGGCTGGGGATCTGGGGAGAATTGGCTGGTGCCTCTCTCTGTTGTTGGTTCATGAGTGGCTGGGAGAGGCATTCATGTAACTCAGTTGGGTGTGTCCCTGCCTGTGGACATCTGTGTAAGAGCAGTACCTGTTCGAGTTTTGTAGCTTGCTAACAACATCACAGTTTGAGAGGCAGCCCAGGTTGGTGAGACAGAGGGCTCAGCGGTCCTACAGTCTAGGTTGCACTCTGGGAACCCCGTCACAAACCCCAAGATCCTTTTCTAGCAGTACTACCCCAAGTGGTTATTTCCCACTTTGTAGTTATGCATTTGATTTTTCCTTCCTAAGTGAACTACTTTGTACTTTTCTTTATTGAATTTTATCTTGTTGATTTCAGAGCAATTTTGGAACTCATAGTGGACAGGTCAGATCCCAGACAACTGGAGAGGGGCAACCATAATACCTATCTTTAAAAAGAGGAGCAAAGAGGATCTGGAAAATTATAGACTAGCCAGCCAACTTCGATACCTGGGAAGATACTAGAACAAATTATTAAACAATCAGTGTGTAAACACCTTGAGGACAATAGGGTTATAAGTAATAGCCAACATGGGTTTGTCAAGAAAAAAATCATGTCAAACCAATCTAATGTCCTTCTTTACCAGGGCTACTGGCCTAGTGGATTGAGGGGAGGGGAGGAAAGTCGTAGATGTGACATATCTTGTGAGGTCCTGTAGGGGTCAGTCCTGGGTCTGGTACTATTCATATTTTCATTAATGAGTTGGATAAGGTGTGGAGAGTATGCTTATAAAATCTGCAGAGAATACCAGATTGGGAGGGGATTAAAATTCAAACTGACCTTGGCAAATTAGAGAATTGCTCTGAAATCAGTGAGATGGAATTCAGTAAAGACATGTAGTTTTCAAATGTAGTACTCTGCACTTAGGAAGGAAAACTCAAACACACAACTACAAAATTAGGAATAACTGGGTAGGCAGTAGTATGGCAGTGAAGGATCTGGGGATTAAGTGGACATGAGCCAACAACATGATGCAGTTGTGGAAATGGCTAATATCACTCTAGAGCTAAGAGTAGTGTCGTAAGCATAGGTGCCGATTCTGTAGATGCTCCAGGGCTCAAGCACCGATGGGAAAAAAAAGGGGGTGCTCAGCACCCACCAGCCACAGCTGTTCAGCGGGCGTCAGGGCAGAGCGGGGGTGGAGCACTCGCCGGGAAAAATAAAAGTCAGCACTTGTGGTCATAAATAAAACATGGGAGGTAATTGTCCCACTCTACTTGGCACTGCTGAGGCCCTGAAGTACTGTGTCCACTTCTGGGCACCACATGTTAGAAAAGGTGTGGACAAATTGGAGACAGTCCAGGGGAGAGCTACAAAAATGATAAAAGGTTTAGAAAACCTGACCAATGAGGAAAGGTTAAAAAAACTGGACATGTTTAGTCTTGAGAAAAGAAGACTCAAGGGAGACTTGATAACAATCTTTGAATATGTTAAGGGCTGTTATAAAGAGGACGGTGATCAATCCACTGAAAGTAGGCCAAGAAATAATGGTCTCAATCTGCAGTGGGAGATTTAGGTTAGATATTAGGAAAAAATTCCTAATTATAAGGGTAGTTAAGTCCTGGAACAGGCTTCCAAACGAAGTTGTAGAATCCCCATCATAAGTTTTTAAGAACTGGTTAGACAAACACCTATCAGGAATGGTATAGGTATACTTGGTCCTTCCTCGGTGCAAGGAGCTGGACTGGATGACCTCTTGAGTTCCCTTCCAGGTCTATGATTCTATGATTTCTAAAACCACATGGCAAGCAAATTGGTACCTAACATATAGGAAACATGGGAGTCTCAGGATTCTTCCTCATTCGGAGAACAGAAAGGAACTTTAATAACAGCTCCTAAACAATTCTCTTTGGGAAAGTTGTGACTTAGTAGGGGAAAAGAAAAAAATCTGCAAGCTCTCAAGAGAAGTGGTGTAGTCTACATACCTATAGCCGAGACAGAGAAGAGGAAGCAGACTGACGTATCAGAGCTGCATTCTAATTGGATTCATGAAAACAATTGTCCAATGAATGCATCTGTAACGATCTTCTGAGTGGCAATGAGGGTTGAGCTTCCTGCGGAAGTCACTCCTGTTTGTTTCCTCCTGTTTTTGCATCTTGCTGTTGGTCTTCCACTCTGCTAACCATACAAGAATATCTCTCAAGCCTGGCAAAGCTTGTCCATCACAAGAACTGAATTTTATTTCAAGGTCCTTGTCAGCATTCAGGTCTTGGCTTTATATACTTGTATTTTATCAGATGGCATTAACCATACAAATTCGTCATGAATTACAGATTTCTCACTTTCCTTATATCAGGAAGGTGCATCTGTAACCTAAGAGGATTATAAAGCAAGTCAGATTAGGAGATCAGATCTTCTCTGTTTTACTTACAGATACACAACAGGACAAATCCTGACTCACATGGGACGCTGTTTGAGTGTAACCAAGGGCAGAATTTGGTCCATAGAACTATCATTGCAGAAAGACAACTATTTACCTGTTAACTTGTAGATAACATGAAAGTAACCTGAATCGCTACCCTAGATTGTTATGAAATCTAGTAATATCCGTATCATGTAAGTGAATACAAGCTATCATACTGAGGTAACAATACAGGAAGGTATGGCGTTAACCTGGGTGAGGATGCTAGCAGAGGATGGCTTACAGGAAGAAATGGGAATTAAGGAGTGGTTTGTAGAAGGGCAGAGAAGGTGCTTTAGAAATTAGTGGATGGCTGTTCCAGCCATGTGAAAGAAAGGGTGAAGCCAAGAGTAGGAAGGGGAGATGAGGGAGGCCTTAAAGAAAGTGGCTTAGGAGGAGCATAATAATGAGGGAGAGAAAGATGCAGGCATGAATGAGATTGTTCAGTGTCTTCAAGGGTGATGAGCTTGAATAGGAAAACAGTGAAAAGATTTGAGGAGGCAGAGCAGAAGATGAGTTTACCAGCTGCATTGTGGACAGGCTGGAGCGAGGACAGGTAAGTGCTGGGAATTACCGGTTATCTAGCAGTAGAGATAGAGATAGACCGTTCAGATCAGATGGATGTTGTAGAGGAGGAAATGGCAGGCCTTAGCAATAACCTGCCTATAAAGTGAGGAGAAGAAGAGAGCTGCTGAAGGTACTGAGGTGGCCAGAGGTGAAAATAAAATTGATCTCTTACTGGTACGGGGGCTGGGGGCAGCTTCACCCCCCCCAGAAGGGGCAGCGCCTCGGGCAGAAGGGGGGTCAGCGTCCCGCAGCCAGCCCACCCGCGCTGCCTGGCCCGCATCGGCGGCCCCAGGGCAGCTGCTCCTTTTGCCCCCGCTGTCGGCAGCCCTGCCGCTAGGGACCTGGCAGGGCCACCAAAGGGGGGTGCAAAAGGAGCAGCAATGTTAAAGTGCTGCCGAGACAGCACTTCAAGCAGGGACCTTTAAAGTGCTGCTGTGGCAGTGCGTTAAAATCAGCTGTACGGGCCGTAACCGGCAGCCACTTTTTACCAGTCCGCCGTACCTGCCTTACCGCCTTGCTTTGGCCCCCGGAGGTGGCTAGCCTGAAGAGAAAAGGCATAGCAGTGTAAATCTCTAGGTGACTATGTTTTTCTGCTGTTACCAAACACTGTTCTGGCTAAAGATCACTTCTTAATATCCATCTTACGTATGTTGAAGTTAGCAGTCATCCACATTACTATCCTTAATCAAAAATGTGTCAACATGTTGAAACCTGCTGGGCTTTTGCCATTTATTTTTAGTGTGTAAATTGTCTTTAAGAATTAAGTATACCATGGTATTCATAAAAAGCAAATTCTTGCTATGACTGGAGAAAGAGAACTAAATAATAAATTAAAGCAACTCTTAAAAAAAGGATTAATTCTTTACATACATTTGTTTTTAAAACCATATTTGTGAGCAGGGATAAAAATCTCTGCACACTCTTTTGATATTAAGAGGAGAAAAATATAATACATTTAGGAAAGTAAAATTAAATTCTATTTCATTAAAAGTGACAACCTGAATAAAACATGGGCAGAGCAATATCAGTCTTCAAGAACTTCCAGTGCATCAACAACAGACAGAACAAATCTGTATCCACTTAAAAGCTCCCAAACATTAAAGCAACCCAAAATAATCATCTCCCTTTCCTTGAGCTGCAAACTAGATTCACTGCCAGCAAACAAAAGGCAAGCATTACCTTTTGAATTTTTCATAAGCTCTGTATTTCAAAATAAGAATGTCACATACTTTTTATTACTTCATTTCATACCGGGGCATGTCTCCCTCCTGCATTCTGAAATTCTCTGGGAAAAAGTTCTCTGAGCACCCAACTTCAGTCATTACCAATCTGCATCAAAGCTGCTCTAGATCAGAAGTAAACATCATCCCGGGATATGGTGCGCTCACCACTTCGTGCTTGTCAGCTTGATCTGAACGCAACCAAGTAAATCTGGGTAGTGACAAAAGTTATCTGGAGCTCAGTTCGACCTTGTGTAGGTCTCAGAGAACTGTATGAGGGCTTGACCTTGCTTCTATTTAGGCAATAGAAATTTTGCTGTTCAATGGGAGCAGGATTGAACCACATCTTTGTACCGGTGTCATTCACTTTGTGCACACAGCACAGGTATGTTATTGGTAGCTCTTTCACACCTTTGGGCAATAGCTCTAGGATTTGCAAGTAGGATGCACTGTATTCATTTTCTTCCTTCCTTCAATGGATAGAGCAGCTGCTTTGCAACGTATTGGTGGTTATACAGGCAGGTACGGAAGATATATTTTAGCCAGATGCAAATTATTGGGCTCCATACAGGGATAAATGGGTGAGATTTAATAGTCTGTGGCAGATAGGAAGTCAGACTAGATCTTCTAATGACCCCTACTGGCCTTAAATTCTATGGAACTATTAATACAAAATGTACACAAGGGAATAGATAACTCACGGAATACACACTGCCAAGGGGAATACACTGCCAAGCCTTTGTCCTCCCCTCGCTGCCCATATTTTTCTCGAGCTGATCCCTTGGACTTTTTCACCCATTCCCTACCATGCAATGGCAGATTTCTAACTGATCCTTGGCCCAACCCTCCAACTAACAAAGGCCAAACTGCCTCCTTTTCCTGCATAATAAACTCCTGGGAACCCACCTGTACCATGAACAGTGCAGTGGCTGCTGATCACCCTGAGCTTTTTCTCTCCTATATTGTTCTGTAATTGTTCAAGGTTATGCACTGAGATTTCAAGCTCTTCTGTGCAGGGGTTCGGCTCTTTGTTTGGGAGGCTTTACCTATTGTAAACGGTCATGTAGGCTCCTTATAGCACTGTAATAAATGGCCAACTGTAATCCAGCCTGACCTGACGATGGTACTGAATTTTCAAAAATAACGTGAAAAAGGCAGAAGTATTCAATTAATAGTTCTGTTCTATACTTGGGGAGAAAAACATACCCTTGTCTTATTATATGGTAATAACACTCTTTCCATTCCACTAGTCTCTCAGGAGAATGCTTAACAGCAGTTACTAAAGTTAGAAATTTTTAAATCACAGGTCTACCACATGTGAGGGAACAATTCTGCCCTGGCACAGAGATACACGTGATGACCCACCCTTTACATCTATTAAATACCGTGTTGATAAGATATGAGGCAAGCCCTTTTCTCCCCCTGTGGCAAAAGCAGGCACTATAGTAGTTGTTTTTAGGCTATCACCAACCCATTAATACTTGAGGCATGTAGCACAAAATACGGACAGAAGTGATGGATCTAGTAAGTGATTGGTTCAAGAACCAATGTGTTAGAGAACCTGCTAGGAATAAAGCAAACTGATCTCTGGTCATAGCTAATGACAAGGGGCAGGATCAGTAAATAACAAATTGAGCCCCTAGGATCAAGCAGTGAGAGATGTTAAATAATCTGGCAGGATTTCACAGTGAGATACATCACAATGAGAATTGAGGAAGAAAGAGTGTTTGGGGGGTGGGGAGGTTGGACTGTCAGTCTTTATTTATTTATTTTTGCAAAAAGCAATAAGTAAATGTATATCTGTAGTTTGTTCCAGAAAAGTCCTAGTGCGTATTCAAAACCAGACCAGAATTGCTTCCGACCATAAAGTCTTCAACTAAATGATCTCTGAAAAGCAAAGTGGCAGTATAGTATCTATATCTGAATTTGCATTTCTAATGTGGCCATCTCCGCAGAACGTGCCACAAACATAAATAAGGCATGTCTAATGCTGCCTAAACAAAAGATACAAACACTCTGCTCTTCCCTTGTGATAACCAATGTCTCAAGCAGGATCAGTTTAGTGGTTGTTTACCTGGAGAAGGTCACTGGGTCATTCTGTTACTCCATTCTGAGGTAAGGACTGTGTGAAGAGATGTCTTGTATTGTATTGTAAGGTGAGAGCTCGTTCTGATTTCTGGTGGTGGACCATTCTTTGGCTTGAGGCCCCCTATCAAAACTCCCTGTTCCCAGGTCACTCCTCCCTCTAAACTCTGGGGTCTGCCAGAGTTCCCGTCAATTTTAGCTTCCACAGCAATAGTAGAGGGGAAGGGTGGTCTTTCAGAGAGACTGAGGCACATACCTCCATGCATTCTCTCATGTTGCAAAGCACCCATAGAGTCACATCACAATGAACAGTACACACAACCAGAGGCGATGTGGAGAGGGGGCATGCCCCCCCTCCCCGATTTTGCTGCTTGGCTTGTACAGAGCATGCTCGTATGGACTGAGCATGCTCAGTAACACTGCTGAGGCCGGCTGCCCTCACTCTACCCCCACTCTATTGGCAGGCATGGGTCGTCTCTGCCCCACAATGCACGAGTCATTGGCTAGCAATCTGCCTCCATGTATAGTATTGCATGCACCCTGTGACAGGGTCAGGCCAGATGGCTACAGGAAAGTGATAGAAGGCAGATATATTAGCCCCAGGTTAAGTAGGTCCCTTTTCCCTGGGTAAGGTAACAGGGAAGGTTCTAGAACAATTAGGAATTTTCTGGAAACAATTAAGGCAGACAAGCTGATTAGAACACCTGCAGCCAATCAAGAAGCTGCTAGAATCAATTAAGACAGGCAGGCTAATCAGGGCACCCGGATTTAAAAAGGAGCTCACTTCAGTTTGTGGGGTGCATGCGAGGAGCTGGGAGCAAGAGGCGCAAGAAGCTGAGCGTGAGAAGGCGTACTACTGGAAGACTGAGAAGTACAAGCATTATCTGACATCAGGAGGAAGGTCCTGTGGTGAGAATAAAGAAGGTGTTGGGAGGAGGCCATGGGGAAGTAGCCCAGGGAGTTGTAGCTGTCACGCAGCTGTTACAGGAACCACTGTAGACAGCTGCAATCCACAGGGCCCTGGGCTGGAGCCTGGAGAAGAGGGCGGGCCTGGGTTCCCCCCATCCCTCCATCCGCCCAACTCCCTACTTGATACCGGAGGAGTTGACCTGGACTGTGGGTTCCACCAGAGGGGAAGGTCTCTGGCCTGTTCCCTGATCCACTATGTGGATCAGCAGAGACTGCGGGGATTATTCTTCCTTTTCCCCATGCTGGCCAATGATGAGGCTAACTGAGAGAATGGCAGATTTGAGCCATGAAAGTGGCCAAACTGAGGGCTGCCGTGAACCTCTGAGGCAAACAAATCCACCAATAAGTGCAGGACCCACCAAAGCAGAGGAGGAACTTTGTCACAATACAGTAAGGTGTTGAAGACAAGTGACTGCAGTAATTTCATTTTACACTTCATGATAATACCTTTGCTTCTCCAAATGTGACTGAGTGCTGCTATCTCAGATTCTCTAAGTGCTGCTTTGCATCCCTTGTAGTCCTACTACCCACATATTTGAAGTGCTCAGCACACTCCAACGGTGCCTCAGATTTGGGTAGGAATATCTTCGAGCTGTCACTGACTTTGGTGTGACTAGGATTTGTGGGTCCCATAGAAAGAATGACGGCCCCATCCTTTTCTTTGAGCTTCACTCTACCCAAGGATGCTCTTTAGTGCTAGCACTGGTTCCTGCTAGGTTTCCTCAGGGAAGCGTACAGATGTCATCATTGTCTTTGTCTTTTAATGTCATATCTTTAGACCTCACTTCTCTGCTTCCACCGCTGTTCTTTTTCTAGCCATTTTTGCATCTCCTTTTGCAATGATCCAATCAGATCCAGACTACTGGCGAGGCATAGATGACTAATTTTTCATTCACCAATGGGTACACCCTCCTGTATGTTTCCATCAGTGGCTCCTCTTAAGCTTTGTTCAACATAACAGTTGAAGAGGGTTGGTGATAACAAGCAGCCCTATCTGACACCTGTCTTCAAGCCAAGCCAACTACTTTGCTCTTGCTGCATAAGCACTGAAGCCGTCATGCTTCAGACAGATTTTTATATCAGCTTTATTACAATTTCACCGAGTCTGACCAACTGCCGGATTGCCCAAGGAGGTTTGTGCTGTAAGTTGTCAAACACCACAGCAAAAATCCACAAAAACACAGACCACCTTCCTGTCCTTCTCCAGCACTTTATTGCACAACAGATTGAACATTTGCTCCATTGTACCAATTTGGGGTCTAAACCTGGTTTGTTCTTCAGCCAGAAAGTTCTCTATCTTGGGCACAGTTTTCTTCAGGATGATGTGCTAGGCTAGGGTGTGTCACTAATGCGATTGTATGGTAATTTCCACAAACAGCCAAGTCCCCCTTTTGTATGAGCAGGAACCATCAGGGACTGTGTCCAAGTCTTGGGCTATTTTCCAGACTTCCAAATCACATAGACAAGCTTGTGGTACACCCATATAACTGCCTCTCCATCACTTTTTTTAGTTCTGCTTGTATGTTATCCACTCCAAAGGCTCTCTTGCTTTTCAGTGTCTGCACTGCATCCTCAACTTCTTCAATCAGAGAAGGAGGTTCATTAGGATAAGTTGCTTCTCACATAGATCTCCTCTGATTCTTTCACTTCCAACTTAGAATTCATGCTGCTCAGATGATACAGTTTCCCAGCAATACTTATCCAAAGTGTTGGGTGAAATCGTGTTTATCCTGCCAGAGAAAACTTTTGAAAGAGTCTTGATGGTTTGGAAGTCTTTCTAGTGCTGCAAAAGTTCTGCGTATCGACTATTGTTCAAACCAATCCTCTTTTACCAGTTTAATCAGTGCCTCTATTTCTTGTGTCATATAGGAATATTGCACTCTTGCAGTTTCATCCATCTTCCTTTGCACTGTTCGCTTCCTCCATTGATCACAAAACTCAATAATCTTCTCCATGATCCAAGGTTTCTTCTTTAGGTTCTCTTTCCCCAGGAGTTCATCTGTAGTCTCTGTAATGCAGTAGATGTTATACTCTGAGCTACATTATCTGTGCAAAGGTCAGCAACTTGCAGCTTTTGTTTCTGAGGCACATAAAGGACTTTAAATAACATGGTCAGTACCTGAAAGCAGATTTGGAACTGGAAACTCAGCCAGTGGTGAACACTGGTATCCTGTGTTCCTTCTGGGCTGGCTTGCCCAGGAGACTAATTGGCACTTGGACTGGGAACTTCACAGGCACGTAAGGGGAATTAGGGTGCAGACCCCACTTACCTCCAGTAGGATTTGGACACTTAACTCCTGTAAACTCCTTTGAAGATTCCATCATAAAGTCATATCAATTTCAGGTCTGGTGCTTCAGAGCAGAATCCACTTCAGGATAAATTAAACAATTAGAGGGGGGAGAAAAGGTATGTGACTTTGAAGAAAGACCCCTACTAGCACAGTTGTGTGAGTCCGGAAAAGGTCTCTGGGTGCTCTGATGGATGAAGTGTGAGTTTTTGCTGTTTCCTACGCCACGCAAAAAATCAAGGCAAAGTGCCCTGCCATTTATAGGCTAAAACAAACAACTGAAATACACAACTTACACATCACTTTGTGTATTTCACAACATCTGTTTGTTAGCTCCCCTTGTTCCTAATATCTTAAATACAACATCCCTACTTAGTGTTCTGTCAAACTATCTTATCTTACAGTAAGTTGGTGTGTATCTGAACTAGCCTTAAAATATATTTATTTAAATACCTAGTGCCTAATATGCTAGCAACAACTCTGCCAAGTTCATATACTAAACAGTAAACTTGTAAGCTTCTACTTTAATACCTGGCCTAACTTTAATTCACAGACTCTGGTTCAGGCCCCAAATCTTGCACAAGGCCCAGTGCTCCAAGCGTTCGCTCTCTCTACTGCCATGGGTGATCCTGCTGAAAGGACTGGGACTGTTAACCTGGAGGAATGCAGTGATGCCTGTGAAGGGAACCAGAGTCAATGCAGACATCTGCTGCTGGGATGGAACCATATTGACCCTGAGGA
Source organism: Eretmochelys imbricata (assembly GCF_965152235.1). Lineage (NCBI taxonomy): Eukaryota > Metazoa > Chordata > Testudines > Cheloniidae > Eretmochelys > Eretmochelys imbricata. The sequence goes on from NC_135573.1 coordinate 14,454,812, forward strand.
CATGGAAGGGCAAATAGAGCCACACTGAAGGTGCAAATAAAGATGTTGTGACTCTCATTGACTTTGGTGTGACTAGGATTTGTGGGTCCCACAGAAACGATGACGGTCCCATCCTTTTCTTTGAGCTTCACTATAGCCAAGGATGCTCTTTCGTGCTAGGGCTGGTTCCTGCTAGGTTTCCTCAGGGCAGCATTCAGCTGATGCATACGACAATGATGATAGATTGATTAGTCACCCAGTTCCCTTTTAAACACTCTAACGAATGAATTAGTAAAGTCATCAATATCTCCACTCTGCCCCCTAAGTCTAACCACCTGCCTTTTCTGTATGTCCCTCTGCACCTTTTTCTTCACCTGTATTTTGTTAGAAGAGGTAAAGATGTAGACTGAGATTTTCAAAAGAACCTAAAGGAGTTATTTGAGCATAAGCTTTCGTGAGCTACAGCTCAGCTCACGAAAGCTTATGCTCAAATAAATTCGTTAGTCTCTAAGGTGCCACAAGTCCTCCTTTTCTTTTTGCGAATACAGACTAATATGGCTGTTACTCTGAAACCTGAAGGAGTTAGGTGCCCAAGTTCTGTGCAAATTCAGTAGGAGCTGGGTACCTAACTTTCTTAGTTGACTTTGAAAATCCCAGCCTTAATAATGTAGGATAACTCAGCTGTAGGTGGCATTACTTATGATGGCAGTGTGAGGTCCAGGGTGTGGGCAGTCAGACCTCGTGGTGGGAATCAGGAGCCAGACACCAGAGCTGGGGGTCAGAGTGAGAGACGGAGTCAGACCCTAAGCCAGGAGTTGGCAACCTTTGAGAAGTGGCTTGCCAAGTCTTCATTAATTTAAAGTTTTGCGTGCCAGTAGTACATTTTACATTTATTGGGGCCCCCCGACGGAACCCCAGACTGGCAGCAGGCTGAGCGGGCCGGCAGCCAGGACCCCAGCTGGCAGGGGGCCCTGCGGCTGGAACCCTAGACCAGCAGCGAGGTGAGCGGGGCTGGTGGCTGGTATCCCAGCCGGCAGCAGGCTGAGCGGGGCTGATGGCCGGGACCCTGGTTTGCAAGGGGCCGGCGCCTGGAACCCCAGACCATCAGTGGGCTGAGCGGGGTGGTGGACAGAACCCCAGACCAGCAGATGCTCAGCCACTGCCGGTCTGGGGTTCCGCCAGCTCCTTCCAGTGGGGGTCCTAGCCACCGGCCCTGCTCAGCCGGGGGTTCTGTTCACCCAGGCAGGAAGTGGGCTGAGTGGGGCCAGCAGCCAGGACCCTGGCTGGCAGCTGCGTGCCATTAAAAATCGGCTCGTGTGCGACCTTTGGCACGCATGCCGCCGTTGCCAACCTCTGCCCTAAGCCAAGGATCAAGCTGGAGCTGGAGTCAGGGGTAGGAGCAAGGCAGGAAAGCAAGAACTGGGAGTGGAGCAGGATCTAGGATAAGAGGGCAGGAATCAGGAACAGGCAAGGAGACAGGGCTCAGGAGGGTAGGCAGGGTCTAAAGTGAATCACCTAGTTGCTTAGACAATTTTCTGTGCTTGCTTTTGTCTTAGTGTGTCCCAACCAATCAGTGGGGCTGGACGTCTCCCCCAATCAGGAACTGTGTGGGCAAAGCAACTTGGTGAGCTAGACTCCACTAGCCCCCTCCTCCAGTGAGCTGCCAGGTAGTGTGCTCAGTCTGAGTACTGCCTGGGGAACCCGCAGGCCCGCCCAGGGTTTGCTACTGGTAATACTGTCATCACGCAGACTATCTGCCCTGCTTAATCCAGAGGTTACCGTATGCACCATACTGTTCATAGAATCATAGAATCTCAGGGTTGGAAGCGACCTCCGGAGGTCATCTAGTCCAACCCCCTGCTCAAAGCAGGACCAATCCCCAATTTTTGCCCCAGATCCCTAAATGGACCCCTCAAGGATTGAACTCACAACCCTGGGTTTAGCAGGCCAATGCTCAAACCAGTGAGCTATCCCTGTTCTGTGAGAAAGTTGTTATAGGCAGGCCAAATTTCATTCATACGCAGCCTTGCAAACGATTTGTTTTCAACTGCATTGTGCAGGTGTAAATGAAAGCAGAATTCGACCCCGCGGTGTTTAGAGTTCAGTGACTGGACATCACAACGCTGACGGGAAGATGGAAAGAAAAGAGAACTAGTGAGTGGGAGAAGTAAGGCTACATACAGTCTGAATGGCCTATTCAGAGGGAATGCATTTGGTGTGTAATGGAGTGTAGCAGGTCAGTCCAATAACCAGCTGGCCTAGTGGTCAAGCCGTGGCTCCACACTTCTCTGCAGTCTGCTTATCCTCGAGCGTGCCCTTCTGGGTTGTACATGGCAGGCTCAGTCCCTCCTTTGTGTCCCTTCTTCTCCCCATGGGGTTTTGTCACAATAAGGGAGAGAGAGAAGCAGGGTAGGGGGACCTGGGCCTTCCCACTCCACTGGGTCCTTATCCAGGGCCCTAAAGGGGTGCTGACATGTCTGGATCATTCATTGGTCCGCCCCAAGTTGTACTACCCTGGATCACTTCCTACTGGGCTATGGCATCTCTATTTGGGGTGTGATCACAGTCTGGGTAGAATCAACTTACTCTGACAGGGGAACAATGTCCTGTTCCTTGGGGCCTCTTGTGGGTTCCCAGCTGCAAAAAGGAGGTGTTGGGGGGAAGGAATATGGATCACCACTTCTGTAGCACTGTAGTCATTCTTCACCTAGCTCCAGGGGTCAGCCTCACTTCCTGGTGAAGCCTATAACTCCTTCCCCTCTTTCCCTGGGCTGCTAATGCCCTTTCAAACTGCCCCCCCCCCTCACCTGGAGCATGCCCTGCATCTGCTGAGGGGTGGGACCTCCCTCGCACAGTACTGCCCCATGCCTTTCTCTGGTTTAATGTGGGGTCTGTTAACCTCATCACACGGAGCCACAGACAGTATCATAATGAAGTGTTTCTTTATAAGCAATTTTTAAATTAAGATTGGTTAATATTTCTTATTTGGGGGACTTTGTATGACCTATGTTGCACAGGAAGTCATACTAGATGATTATAATAGTCCCTTCTGGCCTTTGAATCTATGAAAGGTACCTTCTTTCTGCTTTAGGACTCCAACCCTACATGGACTTTTGGTAACTGATGATGCTAAGGGGTTGATATTGTAGTAACTGAATATTGTGTTGTTACTATTTTACAATTGCTCAGGTATCAAGACCTTTTAGAAAGATAAAACTTCCCCTTTTTCCCTGTCTGTGACTAAGTACATGAAGTAAAATATCAAACTCTAATATTAGATGATATGCCAGACACAGTAGTAAAATGGAGAATTTGATGGATTCTAATCAAATTAAAATGTGTTTAGGAAGGAAGTCAATTGTAAATGATAGAGCTTTGGGGAGAAATATTGTAAACTTTAGTGACGGATTTACCTCATGAGCAATTCTGTTAGGGAAGAAAGGGGTTGTATTCATATTGATTTCTTTTAATTTAACTGAGAAAGAAGTAAGGCTAGTATTTACAATCAAGATCTTTATGCTGTCAAGTTAGTGAAATACACCTGTCCTGATAGAGACAGTTAATAAAAGGAACTAAAACCAATTGATTCGAACACTGCAGTGAAATAAGGACAGTCACATGGATTAAGTTTAAGCAGCAGGCCACAACTTTTATTAATTTAAACACAGGGCAGGGGTGCTACCCATCCATCACCCATACTCGCATATACCAGGCATTTAAGCGGTTCTAATGCAGAGCTTGTAACTCATAACTTTGGGCAGGCTCTCACCAGCCTACCCCCCAGGATTCAGCTTCCTCTGAGTCTTACCACTGCCACCTCTGGGAGGGGGACAGATGGTGCAGAAGGCCTGACTTTGGCCCATGAAGGCCACAAGGTCTGACCCTGTTCCATGAGCCCAGGGCCCATCAGCAAAGTCCCAGGTCTTCTACCTCATTGTATCATTTTAACAGCACTGGAAACCAGCTGCAAGTTGCAGTGAATGAACAACTCCACCACAGTACCTCAGTCAGGTACTGAGCACATTCCTAATTAGCCTACTGTGGCTTGAAGATACTGTGAGGAAGGGGAATAACTCCCCAGGCCACAGCCAATTGGCCCTATGGGAGTAAAAATTCCTTCCTGATCACCAAATGGGCAATCAGCTAGACCTGCAGCATCTGTCAGGCTAGATTCCCATTCCTAGCACATGGCCCATGCACCAGGTCAAATCCCTGGAGCTGGGAAATGCTGGTCAGTTGGCATACACACACACCCCGCCCACACACAACTGGCCAATGGGTGCCAGAGATGCCAAGGGGGGAAGGAGCTATCCTGTGTCACTCATCAAGTGTCTCCCTCCCTTGCTGCTGCCTTCGCTGCCAGCCCAATCACTTTTCCCCATCTGTTGAGGCTGTGAGTGGTATATAATGTATTTATAACATCATTTGACCACAACGTGGAATAATTAGAAATATAACTGTTTGGTTAATAATGTAGATTCAGCTGGTCCCACCACTGCTGTTAAAACAAAGAACAGAAATGGAAGATTTTTACAGCTGTTCTGGCCTGCTGGAGAACAATAGTTCTTGAAGTGACTCTGGAACTTGAGCAAACAATTGCAGAGTTGGCCAAGGCTTGCACCTCAAACTGACCCATGGAAAGTAACTTGCAGAGGTAAGTTGCTGCCCAGAGCAAACCATCTGGTGTTCAAGGTATGTCCCAAGGTGGTTGTATAAAAGCTGTGGGCCAGCTTATTTTATACAAGCTGGTGTCTCAAGATGTGTCTCATGAAAAGACTGGAAAATTCCAGTTTCAATAATTCAAAAGCTGATGTCTCATTCCCTGGTTGGATAGTGAGGATAACTCTCATTTTGGTTGGACATTTTGAATCTTCGGTAGGCATATAAATCAGTATCTGACTGATGCACACCAGCATCTCCAAGAAGACGAGGGGTTACTCAGTGAAATTAATAGGCAGCAAGTTTAAAACAAACAAAAGGAAGTACTTCTTCACACAATTTACAGTCAACCTTTGGAACTTGTTGCCAGGGGATGTTGTGATGGCTAAAGGTATAACATGATTCAAAAAAGAATTAGATAAATTCATGGAGGATAAGTCCATCAATGGCTATTAGCCAAGATGGTCAGGGATGCAACCCCATGTTCAGAGTGTCCCTAAGCCTCTGACTGCCAGCTGCTGGAACTGGATGACAGGAGATGGCTCACTCAGCAATTGCCCTGTTTTGTTCATTCTCTTTGAAGCACCTGGCATTGGCCACTGTTGGAAGACAGAATACGAGGTAGGCTACATGGACCATTGGTCAGACCCAGTATGGCCATTCTTACATTCCTATGTTTTAAGAGGAACCAAGTTGGACTATCCAGCAGAAATAGGATAAAACGGCCTGTCTCCTTCAGTACATCACTTCCTGAAAGTTGAAGACACCTGGAAGGGAGAAGACTGAAGTCCTGGGGCAGCCACCTGGGAGTCCTTCTGGTGACATAAAGTATCTGTCTCTCTCTATTTTCCAGAAATTCAAGTTGCCGACTAGCACACCAGGAAAAGACTGTAATCATGTCCGTTTGCAGTATCAGCTCCTGCTGTGAACAGTAACTGCATTGAAAACTGACAGCTGAGCAAGGATCTGGTGAGAAGTAACACACAGACCTTCTCTTGGGTGACAAGAATCAGTCAGTTGATCGCTTCCTAAAACAGGTACCTAATTAGTAAGGAAGCATACATGCTTGTGTATGGGCTCTAAAGACTGTCACAGAGTTAGTGTGTGTGACTTTGTTTTGTAACAGGTTCCAATAAAGATTGTTGTAAAGTAGCTTTAAAACTGAACAAGTTACTGTAATTAATTAAGACTGTAGAACACTGTACGTGTTTCTGCCATAGTTAATGATTTCATACTGCCTTTCAACTTCTAGGTGCACACAGGCATAAAATGAGACAAAGTGTGTAAGCATTTTGAACTGTACTCAGTCTATACAGTCTGTCACAAGTGTAGTTTATGTTAGATAGGTCAGAGTGTTAGTCAGATCCTGGGGCTAATAGCATTCATTGGGAATGATGTAACAAGGATTGACAATTATAGATCTTTTGGGATGGAGACATTGGTGAATTGGTATGTGTAATGGAGAGCCGACTCACCACCATGGTGCCTCCTGCTGGATTAGCTCTGTCCTATCCATGGAGCGCCCTCTGCGGGTGATGTCCCTCCCGTTGCCTGCTCTGCTGTGCTGTCTGGGACCCACATTACTCCCTGGCTTGCGGTGTACTCTTCTGGACACAGCCCTCCGGCCGTGCCCCACTTGGATCTCTTTCCTTCCGGGGTATCTGCAGTCCTCAGTCTGCACCTGCCCTTGTGGCCAACTGCAGCCCCAAAGGCTAGCCCCTTGCCTTGGGGCAAGCCACAGTCTGTATCGGGCCATACTCCTCCACAGCCAGGTGCAGTGTAAGGGTAGAGGAGGGGACCCAGGCCTGCCCACTACTCTGTCCATGTCCTGCCCTCCTTCTCTCCCCTCTACTGCTCGCGCTCCCTGGGCCACTTCCCTTTGGCCCTTGCACCTTCTTAGCCCTTTCTTTCAGGGATCTCAGCCTGGCAGGTATCAGGTTGGAGCATTCCCTCCGCTCCCCTGAGCCTACCCAGCTCTGCTCTATCTAAGGTACTATCCCTGGGAGCCAGTCCTCCTCCCTTGCTTGTCAGAGAGAGACTCCCCTCTGCTCTCCTGGGCAGCTCCTTAGATCTGGGCTGCCCCAGCAGCTGACTCCTGTCTGGCTCCTAACAAGCCTCGCCCTAATTAGCTGCAGGCTTCCACAGCCACCCTGGCTGCTTCTGCCCCACCCCTACTGGAGTGGGCCGCCTGCACCACTACAGTATGTAAGTAGTTGACCAAGTTGTCTTATACTTTAACGTTGGCTTTGGATTGTTTTTCCTTTATTGTGTTAGCAAGATTGGAGTTGATAACCGATTGGCAGAAGCGAGGCTCTATTGTGAGGGACTCTCAGGGCAGGTCTACACCACTGCTTAAGTCAATCTAACTTGTGTCACTGAGGGGTGTGAAAAAGACACTCCTGAGTGATGCAAGTTACAGCAACCTTAATGCTGTCCACATCAGCTCTATGTCGGTGGGAGACATTTTCCCGCCAATGTAGCTTCTGCCTCTCGCAGAGGTGGAGTAATTATGCCACTGGGAGAGCGCTCTCCCGTCATCACGGAGCATCTTAACCAGGTGTACCAATGCAGCTGTGCCGATGTAGCGCTTCTAGAGTTGATCTGTCCTTGGTCAAAAATCTAATCAAAGTCACATTCCCAAGATAGTAGTTGAGCATAAATATTATTTCCCATTGTAGTTGTATGATTTGGTTCTGAAAATCTAAATGGGTATTTTGATCAGTTGTTCATTTATTTTAACCAAACCATAGCCCAATATTATTGTTGTCTTTTTTGTCCTATACCATTAGTGGCTAATATTAAGAATATTTAATCAACTGTAAAAAAACTGAATTCAACTCCTGAGTCCTTTTTCTTTAGCGAAGCAATCAAAATTAAAAGAGCCCTAAGAAAGGTGGTATGGGTAATCAGTTAAGAAATTGACTTCCTATCTTACTACCGTAAGAAAGATGCTGTAAGATGATAGTTCAAATCCAGCAAAGGTAGCGATGACCAAAAGTTGTTACCATCTGGGAGAATGCCTCATGGCCTCTGTGAAATGAGTTGATGGTTACAGTCTAGTTCCCAGATGATTGGTGTCCCCAGCCATAAGACAAGTGGCTCTAATTGATTTCCTTGCTGACACTCTCGGCTTACCTGGTCAGGGATGAGACTTATTAATCGGGCTGTGTGAGGAAGCTTGTATTGTTGCCTCTCTCTGTTCCTGAACTTTCAAGAGGAAGCTTTTATTTTAAGGGCTGTCAGTTGGCACTGTTCAAGAGCATGATATTCGTTAAAAACAAAACCTTCCCAGCAAAGTAAATGATGTGCTAAGCTTCCCTTGTCTACAAGCAGAACTGGCGACCTTCCAAGACAGCGCTCCTTGCCCACACTTTCTTCACACAGGCATGTGCTGCTGCTTCTCTTATTTCCCTCCCACTTCTTAATCCTTTCATTTCACTATCAGCACTTTGGCTGTGGATGCTGGCAGTTGTTTTATGCTGCTCACTGTCAATCCCCTGTGACAAATTAATATCTCGTTATCGGCATTAAAAATAAACCTTCCTCTGAATGTGAAATGTGAGATTCAGATGCATATGGGGCCACACGCTGCAGGAGTTTGTTGGAAACAAAGGCAGACTCAAAAGGTATAGTAATTCAAGGCCAGGATGGGACTGAGGAACTAGGTTCCAGTCTCAGCTGTGCCAAAGGGCACCTCTGCATTGCAGTCACAGGGTGTGACTGCAGCTGGTGTAGACATACCCCAGCTGTCTTGGGTATTGGTAGTAGTGAAGCAACAGCCGCACAGGCTTCAGTGTGGGCTGCACAAGCCTGCCTGGAACCCTGGGTAACTCCTCAGGTGGCTAGCCTGTGCTGCTGCGGTTTCACTGCCCTGGACCCCAAGCTAGCTAGCTCAGGTATGTCTACCCCCGCTGCCATCACCCCCTGGGTTTGCAGTGTAGACTTGGCCAAGGTCACAGTGCAAGTCTATAGTAAATGACTTAACTTTTTCTACATTTGTTTCCCTGTTGCTAAAGTGGGCAGGATATTTATTGACAACACGTCTTTGAAGTGCAGTCGGTAATGTTTCACGGGCCAAATCATGCATCCTCTACATCAGCAGCCCAACTGATTGCTGTAATTCACGACTACGTATGAAGTGCTTTATGGTTAGTTTCAGGAAGTTGCTTGTAACAGGGTGTGGGCTCCGCTCCTGCCGGTTTGCCCCACAGAAACCCTCTCCGACGCCACACCGTGCTGTTTATGTTCCCTCCACCAACACTTTTACAGTGCTGTCCAGTCCCCAGGGCCTGAAAGGAACAGAGGTCTCCCTTCTCTGAGAGGTCTGTGAGACAGGGCTTGGCTAGCCCTGTTCCTCCATCTTCCTTCGCTTTCTTCCTGTGCCCTTCTTATTAGTCTTGAGCTGATGAGCTAATTGACTTTTAGCTCACCCAGCCCCCTTCCCATGCACCTGATGAGATAGTTAATTTCCATTACCCCAGTCAGACTTATCTGGGTGAACTAATTGGTGTGAAAGTGATCAGAGTGCAAGCTCACTGTTAGCAGCCTACACTCTGGCACAGTGCTACGTAGGGAAGTGCCAGGATTTAGAAGAATGGGTGTGTCATGAGACCAGCACCTCGGTACATTGTTTAAAGTGCAGAGGAAAACAGGATCCTGTTTTTTTTTTTCATGCAAACTTTTGAATAAGAAATGGCTTTTTGACCAAATGCTAATTTAAAACTTTCACCTTGGTCAAAATATTGTTTTTAATGAAAATAGAAATCAAATTTTTGGCTAAAAATTTTCAGTTGCCAAAATATTTGACCAAAAAAAAAAGAATTTTCAAAAATAAAAGGCAGAAAAATTGTTAGCAAGAGAATTTTCACTGGAAAATTCAAAACTTTTGTTTTTTAAATTTTCCCATGAAAAATAATTGACATTTTAAAACCAATTTTACTATTTATTGCAGATAAGAATGGGTAGCTAAGCCAATTTGCACCAGCTGAGAATCTGGCTGTTGTAGTAGGAAATAGAATATGGTCTACGTACAGTATATTATTGGCAAAGCCTGTAATTCTTGAACTCTTATAACATTATTTCTAAAGTAAATTTCTTCACACATGCCAAAGGTGCTTCTCCAGCTTGAGGACTGCAATCAACCAACATTTTAAAATATTGTTGCTTTAAGTTAGACACAAAAAAACCATCCTTGGATACATAAATAGGAGGCTGACCACACTTCGCTCTCACTGCATCTAAGCAAAAGAAAGAAAATCAGTGGAACCCGTGGATGCTCAGCCCCTCTGAAAATCAAGCTACTTATTTCCAAATAGAGATTTATGCTAGGTGTCTTACTTTCAGCACCTAAATTTTGGCCTATGTCCATGCCATGCTTGAAGTTTTATCAAGAAGCCATCTGAGTTCAAAAGGCATCTGATAAAATGTCTTAGCTTGTGGACAAGGCCAGAGTGATGGACTAGTGATGGAGTTCAAGGCCAGATTGAGGAAATTCAAGGTCAGAAGGACCCTTTATGATCCTCTAATCTGACCTCCTGCATAACACAGACCACAGAATTTCCCTCACCCAGCAATGCCTGCATGGAGCTCAACAGCTTGTGGTTGAACTGCAGCCCAACTTCTAGAAATACATCCAGTCTTGAAAGACATCTGTTTGTGTGGTCAAATAATGTTTAAACAGCTAAAGGCTGTTAAACTTTCCAAGAGAGAAAAATGAACAAGCATGAGAACCCCCAACCCCAAAGGATAGCCCCCTCTCCGCCCCCACACATAGTAACAGTGTTTTAAAATAGGGACTTATAATTAAAAATCCTTTTCAAGCATAACTGCAGTGTTGCTCATCACATGCTATAATGAAATTACTATACGTCTCTAGCTTCGTTTGAAAAATGGCAGTCATCATCTAAACAAACAAACAACCCAACAACCTTCACACATCAGAGAGGCAGCTTGTTCGGTTTTACAAACTGCAGATTCAAACAAACTTTACATTTGTAATCTATTAAGTGAAAGTCCAGCCCCATTGAAGTCTATGGGAGTTTTGACATAAATATCAATGAGTTTCAGTGGGGTCTGGATTTCACCCATTCAATTTACTATACATTGAAGCCTTTTTGGAGTCACGGAGGCAAATTTAACGTGATGAGTTCTGTAAAACAGCCTGGCCAACTAATCCAATAAGGAGAATCTAGTACAAACTGGTGAGCAACTGCACTTAAACAAAAACCTGGGATGAAGTTATTTTTATTGAATAATTTCCCCATCACAAATTGTAACTTTGCCTTCAAAGCAAAAATGCCTCTAACGACATGCAAATGTTAATTCCAACAGTGCCACTGGTAAATTCCTCAGGAGGTGCCTTCCTAAACAGGTGGTTGCTGCTCTGAAGGCATTTAACATCTGAATGAGGGAGTATTGTACATGGACCTGGTCCAAAGCCTATGACTTCATTGGGTTTTGGATCACAGAGTCATTGATTCTGAGGCCAGAAAGGACCACTGTGATTATCTAGTCCGATATCCTGCATAACACAAGCCATAGGACTGGCCCGAAAAAATCTTGTTTGAACTAGACCTTCAAATGGCTAGAGCAGAGGAGATAAGAAAAAGTTGCTGTCCTGAAGATTTTACTCCATCTCAGAACCTCACAGCATGACATGGAATCCTCAGGCAAAGCAAAGCATTACCTAGGGAGGTGGTAGAATCTCCTTCCTTAGAAGTTTTTAAGGTCAGGCTTGACAAAGCCCTGGCTGGGATGATTTAATTGGGGATTGGTCCTGCTTTGAGCAGGGGGTTGGACTAGATGACCTCCTGAGGTCCCTTCCAACCCTGATATTCTATGATTCTATGATTCTGTGATTCTAAATGTATCTGGGACGTCTGATCGATTTGGACTGCACCCAAGCAAGGTAGGGATGGGAGTTGATGCTTCAACCTAACACGGAACAAGCCCACTCCCACTCTGGCTTCCCACCTCTGTCTGTCTGAGACTTTAGCTGCTTAAGTCAGTCTTCATAACTTACTGACAAAAAGAAAAGGAGTACTTGTGGCACCTTAGAGACTAACCAATTTATTTGAGCATAAGCTTTCGTGAGCTACAGCTCACTTCATAGGATGCTCACAAAAGCTTATGCTCAAATAAATTTGTTAGCCTCTAAGGTGCCACAAGTCCTCCTTTTCTTTTTGCAAATACAGACTAACACGGCTGTTACTCTGAAACTTGCTGACAGTATCACAGGATACCTTCTTCTATGCTGCCCCTTACATGGAGCATCTCCCTGAATTCATCTGTAGGTCCACTACACTTTCTCTTCCTTCAAAACCCACAGACGCCATGAGGCATATAAAGGAGAGCTAGGTGGGGTTACTAGATATGAACGTTATCTATTTAGAGTAATGAATATTTGATCTGTATCCATCTCGCCTCACTGTTTCTGTGTCACTTGTTGTAGGCCCTGATCCATGCAGGCACGGGTCCACCCACACAGAACAGCTTGAAGGATCAGAGCCTTAGACTGTAAGCTTGTAGGGCCAGGGGCTGTGCATATACAGTATCTTAGCCCAGGGAGCTCCAGATTTGGGTGGAGCTCTGGGTACTACTGTAAGGTGAATATATAATAACCAATCCTGCAGTTGCCAATTGCTACTCATGCAGGGAATATTTGAGATGATCATCCATCCATGAACCAGTGGGAAGTCTTGATAGCTGACGGTAATTATCAACACAAGAAAAGCACCAGGAAATGCAATTCTGTGTAAAGGAATTTTAATAGAAAAGAAAACAAGCTATGACTTTAAGGGGAACGTCTTAATGTTTTAATTGTGCATTTATGCACCATTGATGTGACCCTGCTTGCCACATCCCTGCTAGTCTGTATGTCAAATAACTAGGAAGGTGGAGAAGTAAAATATATCGCATAGTCTAACTAAACAGAGGTTAGTAGGCTGAATGCTTGGAAGATTATTGCTTCCTACTAATGTGTCCTCATTATTCAAGCCAAACATTTCACTGACTTCATGGGGAGTTTTGTCCTAAATAAAGGGTTCAGGGTCAGACTCTTAAAGTGGGTCACATGAAGCTTAAAAATGAAAGAAAAGGGGCTATAAACAGCGGATGTGGGTGATTCCGTTTGGTTTAAATAAGTATGCACATTTCTCAATGCTGGTCCAATGTGTATTGGCACTTTTGAAGGTCATCCATACAGTTACCTCACTCACTCAGGCACTAAGGTCCTGTTGAAATCTGTGGGAGGTTTGTGGTGGACTACAACATTATCAGGATAGTGCCTCTGTGCCTTCCATCTCTGACTGTAGGCCCTCTACCCATACAGCTCTATGGGATTAAAGCCCAAGCCCCTCCTCCTCTTCCTAGGAGGAAGTATAGCCACAGGTTAGAGCTTTTAAGGCCTGTTTCCTCCTAACAATGGGATCAGTAGAACTGAGAACAACAGTTACCTCCAGAAACATTTTACTCTATCTTGATGTCCTTCATTAAATTTGTGTGTCTTGTGAATCTGTGATACACAGGCCACTACAAAATTGGTGCTAAGTAGTACATTGGTCCTAGCAGACAGCTTGCGAGAGACGCTGATCCCAGCAGTGTGATCAAGGAAATGTAAAGTGAAGAAGAAAGAAGCTGTGAGGAGTTGGGCTGGCTCATGGGAGCATGGGGAAGGGGGCAGGATAGTTATAGGGGGAGACTGCAGGGAAGGCTGCATTAGAAGGTTTGGGGGTTCTGACTAAGTCCTATTATAGGATCTAATTATTCTAAGGGACTGTAGGGACCATGTTTGGCCCTCCCCCATCTCCTTCTTTAAAGCACCATTTGGGTCTTTTAGATGAGTTGAATTGGTACTTTGTCCTGCTGTGTTTAGTTAGCAGTGTTAATAGAAGCGTCTCTCTCCGCCAGGGCACTTATTGTCCCCGTGGATCCCAAAGGGCAACACTTATCCATCAGTCCTGCCCACAGACTACAGAGCACAGCAAAGCTCAGCCTGATTACAAGGCAATAAAATCTTGTTGCTTCAGGTTGAGTCCTCAGTAGGTTTCTCTGCTACATCGCCAAGGGACACATCAAATAGCCTCAGACATGTTTAATATCCTTTATTAACTGTATAAAGTACATTTTAGGTTTTGTGCAAGGTACCAGGTTCCCTGCCTTGGAGACTAGAGTTCTCACTCTATCCACAGAAGTGGTTCTACCCAGGCAGCCGGGCAAAATTCCCTTCTTCTGGGAGTAGAGATCCTTTCTAGGAAGAAGAATATAGTTCAGTTTCTGTGGCTCATTGAGTAGAGTTCTGAATTGGCCAAAGTAGAGACTGCCAGCAAAAGTGCCTTTTGTGTTGATGAGTTTTTCACTGTTGATACCTGTCCGCTAGGAAATGGAAAGATCCTACAATGATCCTACAAATTCCCTGCATAGAAAATGTTCAATAGTCATCAGGGGACAATGACTTTTGGTTACTGAAAACCTCTCCAGGACTCTGACTCAAGGATCCAGAGCTCACTCCTAACCCCCTAAAGCTTCCAGTTCACCAGATTCATGTAGGGAAAGGAACTGCTCCCATGCATGGAGTAAACTACCACAATGTTTTAGTCCTACTTTTTTCAACTCTCCAACTACTTTGTGGAGCACAGAATCATCTCATTACTTGTCAATCACTTTGTGACATAATTCTAGCTGGAATATCACAGGATGACAATCTCAACAATTCTGTGTGAAGCATTATTAGTGAGTCCCCCTGGACTTCATCTCTGCCAGTCTGCTTTGTGCATTCATTTGTGAGTTATCTTCAGCTATATTATCTCAACACTGAATTTTTCTCTCAGATACTAATGCAGTTATGTGTCTTAAAGTCAACTATAGCCCTACAGATGGAACAGTAAAATATATATTATAAAGGATTACTCTGTACATAATTTAAGACATGCCTTATCTATTTAGACTTTGTGCACTTTGGGATGCTTAAATTTGAAACAGATGGTCAGGTGATTTGAAAATCCGTCAAGGAGATCTGGAAATTGGCTCACAGCAACAAAAAGGAAGTTTGCCAGATTGTGAAGGAAAGAGAATTGATAGGATTATTGATCTTGGTTGGAGGGTAAACGCAGAGAAGATGGAGGCTGGATTCCATAGTCTGCAGTGTATCAATTTCAGGGTTATGAAAAAAATATTCACTAGCATGCAGAGAAGAGAGCCTCATTATGACAGGCAGAGAGAGGCACTTTGAAATCAGTGCTAGTATAGAAATAGAAAAATGTATCTTACAAATAAACATGATTAAATATATAAAGACTCCAAGAATTTAAAGTGATGGTCAAAATGACATCCTTGTTCATCTTATCTGATCCTGATGTGTCTGAATAACAGTGGCAGCAGGTGTCCAAACTGCTGGGATTTGCAGGTAATCAGCTGCTCTCCTCACCCCTTCACATTTCCTACCCAGGTTAACTGGATTTTAATATGAAGGACTGGGACACCGTGGTCGAAGAGGGTGGGAGCAGAGGTGAGTATTTTGGTGGGGAATATGGAGGGAAGAAACCAGGATGCCCTCCACCTCCTATTCCTTTCAGAAAGAACAACTGGGATGCTTTATAGTAAAGGGCAGGGAGGGAAAAAGCTGGATTTTTGTTTCTACCATCCCTTCTCCTTCCACTCTCCTTCCACTCTAACTCTGCCCTGCAGTCTCTCTGTACTGTCTCCTACACATGCTCTCATTCAACAATGTAACTGACTGGTTCTCACAGAGACAAGGTGGGTGAGGTAATATCTTTTACTGGACCAATTCTGTTGGTGAGAGAGACAAGTTTTCAAGCCACACAGAGCTCTTCTTCAGGTCCTGCAAGGCGGGAAGGTCCTAGACTCGGACTGCAGCCCAAAGGCAAACATCTACACCACAATTAAAGAGCCTCTTAGCCTGAGCCCCACTAACCCAAGTCAGCTGGCACAGGCCAGCTGTGGGTGTCTAGTTGCAGTGTAGATATACCCAGAGTGTCACAGCTAAATACAAGGTGGAAAAGATTGTTTAGAATAAGTAGTTAACACATTTGAAGAGACCATTCAAGGTGAAGTGCTCAGTTAACACCTCTCCAGTCACTGGGGAAGGGGGGCGGGGGAGGGGGAACTTCTAGGGCTGGGCATGGGAATTGTTAGTAGGTTTTAGATTGTTGTAATAAGCCATAAATGGCAGTGTCTAGCAAAATTATGAATTTAAGCTCCCAGGCTTGTCTTTTTAAGGTGTTATGCAGGTTTCCTTTAAGGATGAGGACTGAGAGGTCAGATACAGAGTGACCCTTTGTGGAAAGTGTTCACCCACAGGTGGTAGGGTGGTTTTGCCTTTTATCATTTTTCTGTGTAAAATTCATTCGAGAGCATAGTGGCTGTCTCATTTCACCCACATAGTTCTTATTGGGGCATTTAGTGCATTGGATGAGGTACACCACATGATGTGATACTGTTACCCTCATTAGCCTCGCCCTTGGCAACCTCACCTCTACCCTGGTGGCAGGAAGAGTTACTGCACCCTACATTAAACTACACGGAGCATAGCTGACATCTGTGGCAGCATTAGAGTCATAGAAATGTAGGGCTGCAAGGGACCTTGAGAAGTCATCAACTCCAGCCCCCTGTGCTATGATAGGACCAAGTAAACCTAGACCATCCCTGACACTTGATGATGACCTGTTCTGTTCATTCCCTCTGGGGCACCTGGCATTGGCCACTGTTGGAAGACAGGATACTGGGCTTGATGGACCTTTGGTCTGACCCACTATGACCATTCTTATGTAGGTGTTTGTCCAATTTGTATTCAAAAGTTTCTATAATGGGGGCTCCACAACCTCCCTTGGAAGTCTATTCCAGACTAACATTATAGTTAGAAAGTTTTTCTTAAAATCTTACCTAAATCTCCCTTGCTGCAGATTAAGTCCATTACATCTTGTCCTACCTTCAGTGTACATGGAGAACAATTGATTACCATCCTCTTTATAACAGCCCTTAATATATTGGAAGGCTATTACCAGGCCACCCTTCAGTCTTTTTTTCTCAAGATTAATTATGCCCAGATTTTTTCAACCTTTCATCATAGGTCAGGTTTTCTAAGCCTGTTATCATTTTTGTTGTTCTCCTCTGGATTTTTTCCAATTTGTCCACATCTTTCCTAAATTGTGGTGCCCACAATTGGACATAGTACTCTCGTTGGGGCCTCACCAGTGCTGAGCAGAGCGTGACAATTATCTACTGTGGCTTATGTATAATAATCTTGTTAATACACCCCAGAATCATATTAGCCTTTTTGGCAGCTGCATCACATTGATGACTCATGTTCAGTTTGTGGTCCACTAAAACCCCCAGTCCCTTGTCAGCAGTATTACCACCTAGCCAGTTATTCCCCATTTTGTAGTTGTCCATTTGATTTTTCCTTCCTAAGTGAAGTGCTTTGCACTTGTCTTTTTTGAATTTCATCTTGTTGAATTCAGACCAATTCTCCAATTTGTCAAGGTTATTTTGAATTTCAAACCTGCCCTCCAAAGTGCTTGCAACGCCTCCCAGCTTGGTGTCATCTGTAAATTTTATAGGGGTACTCACTACTCCATTATCTAAGTCATTAATGAAAATATAGAATAGTAACAGACACAAGACTGATGCTGCGGGATCACGCAAGGTACACCCTCCCAATTTGAGACCAAACCATTGATAACTACTCTTTGAGTATGATCTTTCGACCAGTTGTGCACCCACCTTATAGTAATTTCATCTAGACCACATTTCTCTAGTTTGCTTATGAGAATGTCATGCAGAACTCTGTCAAAAGCCTTACTAAAATCAAGTTATATCATATCTACTGCTTCTCCTCCCCCCCCCCCAATCCACTAGGTCAATAATCCTATCAAAGAAGGAAATTAAGTTGGTGTGGCATGATTTGTTCTTGAGAAGTCCATGCTGACTATTCCTTAGAACCCTATTGTCTTCCAGGTGCTTACACATTGACTGGTTAATAATTTGCTGGTATTGAATTTATGTTCCTCCTTGTTCCCATTTTTAAAGGTAGGTACTATGTTTGCCCTTCTCCAGTCTTCTGAGACCTCTCCTGTCCTCCAGGAGTTCTGAAAGAAAATTGCTAACTGCTTCAAGATTGCTTCACCCGGTTCATTAAGTGCCCTAGGATGAATTTCACCAGGACCTGCTGAGCTGAATACATCTAACTTATCTAAATATTCTTTAACCTGTTATTTCCCTATTTTGGCTTGCATTCCTTTTCCCTGGTTGTCCATATTAATTGCGTTGAGCATCTGGTCATAATCAACCTTTTTAGCGAAGACTGATGCAAAATAGGCAGTAAGCACCTCAGCTTTCTTGATGTCACCAGTTATTAGCTCACCTTCCCAGTTAAATAGAGGACCTACACTTTCCTTCACCTTTCTCTTGCTCCTAATGTATTTAATGGCCTTTTATTGCCTTTTATGTCACTTGCCAGGCATAAATCGTTTTGTGTCTTACCCTTTCTGATTTAGTCTCTACATACTTCAGCTGTTATTTTGCACTCCTTATCAATTTGACCATGTTTCTACTTTTTGTAGGATTCCTTTATGGTTTTCAGGTAATTAAAGAGCTCCTGATGGAGCCATATTGGCCTCTTACTATTCTTCCTATCTTTCCTTTGCATCAAAATAGTTTGCAGTTGTGTCTTTAATAGTGTCTCCTTGAGGAACTGCTAAGTCTCCTGAATTCCTTTTGCCCTTAGATGTCCTTCCCATGGGACATACCTACAAATTCTCTGAGTTTGTTAAAGTCATCTTTTTTGAAGTCCGTTATCCTTATTCTGCTGCTCTCACTTCTTCCTTTCCTCAGAATCATGAAATCTATCATATCATGATCACTGTTACCCAAATTGCCTTTCACCTTCAGATTCACTACCAATTCCTCTCTGCCGATCAGAATTAAGTCTAAAATACCTGTCCTGGTGACTTCCTTCATTTTCTGGAACAAAAAAGATGTCCCTGATACATTCCAAGAACTTTTTGGAGACTTTGTGTTTTGCTGTATTACTTTTCCATCAGATGTCTGGGTAGTTAATGTCCCCCATTACTACCACTTCCTGTGTTTTTCTGGATTTTAGTCCCTTGAAACTCTAATGACCAACTGCACACACTGAGTCAGGTTTGCTTTCTTTCCTGACATGCTCTAGGTTTTACTCTTGTTAGTCCTACACCCCCAGAAAGAAAACCCTGGTTCTCTCACTTGCCTGGTCTATGCACCAGACCACATTTCCTCTTCATAGTGTTAGACAAATGTGATAGCAGTAAAATGTATGGTGTTAGTTCATGCACAGCCTAAGGCATGATTTTACAGAGACAAGGATTGCTGATAACAAAAGGCTTCCAGGATCTACCACACTTTTTGAATTGTGTCCTAGGAACATTAGCAGATGCCTTGAATGGAGATAGACAGAAGGGACATAACTCACTTCTCTATCCTGAAGAACAGCACTTCACAAAAGCATTTGCACAGGGTAAGTTCCAACATCCTAGTGTGGGCTTTGAACCTAGGCCTTCCATGCTTGGAGTTGGTGCTTCTAACTTCTACACCTTGGCACTAAGTTCTGATTAGTTAACATTTTTTTCAATGTGGATTTTTATTACATAAAAGGTGGAGTTGCAGCGATTGAAAATGCAAAAGTTATATTCTTATCCTCTCCAAAGTGCACCATTCCATAGTTTATGTATATGACAATTGCACACATGCCACTATTAGTGTTTGAAATGCAGCCTGTAAGGAGTCCTATATATGCACATATATTTAGAAGTTAAATAAAAATATCCCTTCTCATGGTCTTCCTTCCTCCAGTGAAATCACCACTGAGCAAGTTACTCTTTTCCCCTTACTGTTTACTCAGCACATGAAAAATAGATTAGCTTTTCTCTACAGTTTAAAAATGTGCTCCCAGTCTTATTAAACTCATCCATTTAGTCCCCTGTGCCATAACTGTCACCTCTGTAATTTACAGGAAAAGAGAATTAGGAAACTTATTTACAGTCATTTTCCAAAATGGATATGCCTCCCCATGTCTGTGCATCTCCATTACTTTTCCATAGAGTTTTCAACACTGTGGTTGTCTAAAGCTAAATATTATGTGAATGGCACGTAAAAACCACATCCGTTTCAATGGGGTATTTCATATCACGAGTCACTCTGTTAATGGGGTTTGTGAGGCCATTATTATGGCCTGTAATTTAGGGACCAATTCAGTAATCCCTTATTTATATGACTAGTCTTTATTCACATGAGTCATGCAATTAACTTCATTAAAACTAGTAATATGAATAAGGATCACTCCCATGAGTAAGGTTGTGCAGTACTGGATCTTATATTGAGCAAGTCAAACCATTTGTATTTAATTTCTTCATAAGCATCCTTACAATACTAAGTAATTTGTCAATTATGTAAATGACTATATAAAGCTGACACCACTGGTTTACACAATGCTGAGAAATTGTGGTTCGAAGTCTGCCACACACTTACGTGCCCACACACACAGGTAGACCAGTTGAAGTAGTATGTGAGCAAATTGCTGTGCAAATCACAAGTGCCAAAAGTTTACTAGGACCTAATCCTGCAAAGTTACTCAAGTGCATATACATTTGCAGGATGAGAGCCCAACTGTGTAGACTGGATAATTATATCACGTTCCATATTGTGTTAGTTTCATGGTGTTATTATTTCATGAAGTGAACTTGGTATGCAAATTCCTGTATGTTTGTTTCATTATAACACTACACAAACATTTTTAAACCCAACACAAAAGACTAAATTCAGGCTTGGTGGAACTCCACTGACTTATTGGCATTACACAGGGTTTTGATTTGGTCCAAGGTCTAGTTGTTGTAAAGTTCTTAGAACAGACTCTGATCTTTCACATTTCATTTGCACTGCAATAGCTTGGCCCACAAGCTGAACAAGATGGAACTTCAGCTCAGAATTTGCATAGACTCCAAGGCCATTACGGTCATCTAGTCTGACACCCTATATAGCACAGACCCTAGAACGTCCCCCAAATAATTCCTAGAGCAGATCTTTTAGAAAGCATCCACTCTTAATTTTAAAATTGCCAGTGATGAAGAATCTATCACAACCCTTGGTGAATTGTTCCAATAGTTAATTACTCTCACTGTTAAAAATTTACACCTTCTTTTCAGTCTGAATTTGTCTAGCTTCAGTTTCCAGCCAATGGATCAGGTTACACTTTTCTTTGCTAGATTGAAGAGCCCATTATTAAATATTTGTTCCACACATAGGTACTTGTAGACTCTAATCAAGTCACCCCTTAACCTTCTCTTTGTTAAGCTAAATAGCTAATAATGTTGAGCTCCTGGAGTGTATCACTATAAGGCATGGTTTCCAATTCTTTAATCATTCTCATGGCTCTTCTCTAAACCCTCTCCTAGTTATCAACATCCTTTTTGAATTGTGGGCATCAGAACTGGATACAGTATTCCAGCAGTGGTGGCAGCAATGCCAAATATAGAGGTAAAATGATATTTCTACTCCTACTCAAGATTCCCCTATTTATGCATCTCAGGATCAGATTAGTTCTTTTAGCCACGGAGTCATTCTGGGATCTCATGTTCAGTTGATTATCCACCATGGCCCCCAAATCTTTTTCAGAGTCACTGCTTCCCAGGATAGAGTCCTCCATCCTGTAAGTAAGGCTTACATTCTTTGTTTCTAGATTTATACATTTGTCATAGCCAGGTTATGGGCAGTCATACCTAGCAGTCGGAGCCAGAGTCACAAGACAGGAGTCAAGAGTCAGGATATTGGGAGGTCAGAAGCTTAAGACAAACTGGAAATCAGAACCATGAATCAGGAACCAGAGTCAGGACACCAGGGAGTCCAAGGCAGGTGCCAAACTGGAAGTCAGGAACCACAAGCCAGATGCCAGGAAATCAAGCCAGGCGAGCAGAAAGCACAAGATACACAGTGTAGGGGATGGTGGAGCCCAGTTGTCTGGACAGTTTCCTGTTCATGCTGTAAGCTTTGGTAGGGCCAGTGGGCCAATCAGCCACCCTGAGACTCCAATTGGACCTCAGAACAGAATCTTACACTGGGGCTGGGCTTTATGTGTCCCAGATCAACTATTGTCAGCAGGCTGCCAAGTAGAGTGTTGGAGTGTGGCTGATCCTTAAAGGCTTGGGTTTGAGACCTCGGGGTCATGATATCGCCCATTCCCCTAGGGGCACCCTCTGGGCCATGTGAGTCAAGGTTTCTCAGTGTGGCTTCTATGGAAGACCCGAACCAAGGCAGGAGCGTGAATCTTTACAGCTGGCTCCCAAGTTCTTTCATCTGGGTCATAACCTTCCCAGTTAATCAGGTACCATAATTTGCCCCACTTCATCTTAAAGTCCAGGACTTTATGAATAATGTATTCCTCTTGACCCTGTATTTGCACTGGTGGGGGGCAGTGATTGCGCTCCATGCAGAAACATGTTCTTGCTATATGGTTGTAGAAGTGAGAAATAGAATACATGGTGGGCTCTAAGAGATCAAGGGAGCTGGAGCTTGATGGTGACTGGGTTGATATGCCATCAAATCTAGTACAGCGCAAGTAACCAGTAGTCTAGTTTCTGAGAGGGTTTGCCATGGGGAGGTGTTCTGTAGAAAGCCATATTTTCTGTCCTACGGAGTAGGTAGGCCCTGTTGACTACACTTGTCCATGCACTTTTTGTAATCCTCCTTTACCTTTTCAAGGTATCCCTTCACCTCCTCTTAGATGTGTTGTACTAGGTCTGAGGCAGATGGGTTGGGGGAGGATGTAGGTGGGTGTGGGTGAAATTGCAGGTGGTACCCATAGGTGATAAGGAAGGGGCTGTGTCCTGTGGATATGTGGTCTGCATTTTGTATGAGAAGTCATACAATAACAGTGGAGACCTGTCATCCTGCTGATAGTTGGTATAGCAAGTTAAGTATTGTTCGAGGATCTAGTTGATTCTTTTCATTTGACCATTCGACTTAGGATGGTATGCAGAAGACAGGTGTGCATGAACTCCTAATAAATGTAGGGCCTTGTGCCAGAAGCGGGCAGTAAACTTTGGCCCCCTGTTGGAGGTGAGGTGTTCCAAGAGGCCACAAAGATGGACAATGTTGTTTATCTAGAGTCAGGCGGTTTCCTTACAGCGGGTAAACCCATGCAGGGAATGAAGTGAGACATCTTAAAGCAATTTATCACTGTCAGAATGGTCATGAAACTACTGGATTCTGGTTGTTCTACCACAAAATCCAAGGAAATGGCCTCCCACGGCCACGATGGGATGTCTAGAGGTTGGAGGACCCCACAGGGTTTCTGCCATGGTATCCTGTTGCAGTCGCCCACCTCCCAAGAAGTTACAAAGGTCTGTATCATGAGGTGTATTTGGGGCTGACAGAAGAAATGGGATGCTAATAGTCAGGTTTTATATTGCCTTGAGTGTCCAGCCAAGGTGGAGTTGTGGCCCAATTGAAGAACTGCCACTCTTGCAGGTCCTGGAGGAATGTAGATGTGGTCCCTTACAAACTTGATCCCCTCCTGGGTGTTGTATGGTCCTCAGTTGATAATGGCCAACTCATGTTGTGGAATTCCAGAGACATAGGCAGAGCGGATGAATGTGAGCTAGACCTGGCAGCAAGTCACTATGATGAAATTATGGGACTTGAGAATCTTGGCTGGTTCCAGACTGGTACCATGTGGGTTGGAGCCATATCTTTGGGATAAGGCTTTGGCCTTGCCATTTCTGGTTCAGTAAGTCAAGATAAAGTTGAACTGGGAGAAGAATAGGGCTCACCGGAGCTGTCATTGGTTTACAACCTTGGCCCTGCACAGGTACTCCAGGTTCATATAATCAGTAACACTTGGACTGTGTGATGGACCCCTTCCAAGTAGTATTGCCACTCTTCAAAGATAGTCTTAATTGCCATGAGCTCCTCGTTCAAGATCTCATCGTTTGGCTCAGCAGGGGCCAGTTTCCTCAAGTAGTGAGTGATACTGCAACCTATTTGCTTGGGTCCAGGCCTTTGGGAGAGCACTGCCCAGATGGCCATAGTAGAGATATCTGCTACCACAACAAAAGCTTGCATCACGCCTGGGTGGGCCAATACTGCCGTGGTGGTGAAGGAAAGCTTCAGCTGCTCAAATGTGTGCAGGGGCCTCAGGTGACCAATGGAACCAGGCATTTTTCTGGAATAGGGCAGTGAGGGGCTCAACTTGTTTTGAAAAATTCAAAATTAACCTCCAGTAAAAGTTTGCAAAGCCTAAAAAACGCTGGGTCCTGGGCAGCCAGACTTAGTAGTCAGAGCCAAAGTCTGCAGTCATGAGTCAGGTGTCAAGAATCAGCTGGGTCGGGACACCAGGAGGTCAGAAGCTGGATAAAAACTGGAGATCAGACCAGTTGGGAACCAGAGTCAGGCCAGGTCAGGATTCCAGAGATCAGAGGCAAGAGACAAACAGGAGCTCAGGAACCGCAAGTCAGATGCCATGAATCAAGCAGGGCCAGGATGTCAGGAAATCAAGCTGGGGGAGCAGGCGCAGAGTGGAGCCCAGTTGTTCAAACACCTTCCAATGCCTGCTGCTGGCTTAAGTAAAGCCAGTGGGTCAATCAGATGCTGTGTGACTCCACCCCTTGGACCTCCCAGGCACAGCCTCCTAATGGGGCTGGCCATCACGGCTCCCAGGTAAGCAATTATCAGCAGATTGCCAGGTGGAGAGTGGGCGTATTGCTGCTCCCACGAACCCTGTGAGCCCTGGTTAGAAACCTGGGGATCATGGCAGTATTTACGTTTAGCTGTATTAAAATGCATATGGTTTGCTTGGGCACAGTTTACCAAGAGATCCAGATCACTCTCAATCAGTGACCTGTCCTCTTCATTATTTACCACTCCCCCAGTTTTTGGGTCACCTGCAAACTTTATCAGTGAGGATGTTTGTTTTCTTGCAGGTCATTTATAAAAATGTCAAACAGCATAGGGCCAAGAACTGATCCCTGCGGGCCCCCTCTGGAAACCCACCACTTGACGATGATTCCCTGATTGCAGTAACATTTTGAGAACTCTCAGTTAGCCAGTTTTTAATCCATTTAATGTGTGCCATGTTCATTTTGTATCTTTCTAATATTTTAACCAAGATGTCACATGGTACCACGTCCAACGGCTTACAGAATTTACATCAACACTATTAATTTTGCCAACCAAACTTGTAACGTATCAAAAAACCCATCAAGTTAGTTTGACAGGATCTATTTTTCATAAACTCATACTGATTTGCATTAATTACACTACTCTTTAATCCTATATTAATTGAGTCCTGTATCAGCTGCTCCATTATCTTGCCCAGGATCAATATCAGGCTAAAAGGCCTATAATTACCCGGGTCATCCCATTTACCGTTTTTTAAAAATTGGCACAACATAAGCTTTCTTCCAGTCTTCTGGAACTTCCCCAGTGCTCCAGGACTCATGGAAAAATCAACATTAATGAATCAGCAAGCTCCTCAGCCAGCTTTTCTAACACTCTTGGATGCAAGGTATATGGACCTGTGATTTAAAAATAAAAGGAGTACTTGTGACACCTTAGAGACTAACCAATTTATTTGAGCATAAACTGTAGCTCACGAAAGCTTATGCTCAAATAAAGTGGTTAGTCTCTAAGGTGCCACTAGTACTCCTTTTCTTTTTGCGAGTACAGACTAATACGGCTGTTACTCTGAAACCTGATTTAAAAATGTTTAACTTTAGTAGCTGCTTTTAAACATCCTTCAGAGATACTAGTTGACTGGAAAGAGAGTTATCAACATATGATGAGACTATATCATTTGTTTTTCCCCACAAATACAAGCCAGAAATATTTATTGAACACTTATGCCTTTTCTGTCATATTATTGATAATTCTCCATCTACTAATGGGCCAATGCCATTGTCAGGATCCTTTTTGTTCCTAACATATTTATGAAACTCTTATTGCCCTTAAATCCACTGGCCATAGATTTTCTCTTGTGTCCTATTGCTGGCCTTACCAATTTTTTACAGTTCCTAACTTCTGATTTATATCAATTACTATCAATGTCCCCTTTCTTCCATTTGTTATATGTGACTTTTTTTTTTTGCTGCCTTCATTTCCCCTCTAAACCAGGTTTCTTTTTTAACTTGCATAGCCTTCTTCTTTGATTGTGGCTTTTTGGGCATCTAGTCAGATGTTCTTAAATGATTCCCAATGATCTTTCACTATTAAATTATCAACTATCCAATTTATTTTCTACTTTTTTCTCTTTATCTCAACTATCCAGTTAATTACTGAACAGTTATAGAATAATGAGCGCCACTAAATATAAAGTTGCCATGTATACAAATTACTGAGAACAAAAGAGAAAATATTTTAATTAGTCTAATTACTGAAAGCTGGGTAACGGGGGGGAAACACAAGCAAGCAGCAAATTTAAAATCTATAAAGAGGTAAATAAAGAAGTAGCATAGAACATGCCAATGAACATTGGTAGATGTAAAAATTAAAAGTACAAAATAAATTACACTAAGATGTTTCAGGCTGAGGACTTTGGAGTGCAACTTTAATGTGCAGAAGGCATTGCAGAAAATAAATAGGGAGTTCTGTGCAAATGTTCTCTTTTAATATTTTATATTTGAGCGTTCAAGAAACTGAAATGTAAGAGGACAGGAAAACTGACAAATAGATGTTTATTTAGCCTAATTGAAAGGCAACAAAGAATAAGGGAAATGAATGTAATTGACATAAAATACTTTAGATGCAATCTTAGCAAGCCATTTTCTTTTCAGCTCAGTACAGATGTATGAGTAAGAAGCA
Organism: Eretmochelys imbricata; assembly: GCF_965152235.1. Classification (NCBI taxonomy): domain Eukaryota; kingdom Metazoa; phylum Chordata; order Testudines; family Cheloniidae; genus Eretmochelys; species Eretmochelys imbricata. The sequence continues at coordinate 14,481,290 of NC_135573.1, forward strand.
TTTTTCCAGGTGAGATCTAGCAGTTGAAACCACTGTGGCAATAATCTGCTGGGGGAATTTGGGCAAATTGCACAAGCTATATGTTGTAGTTTCCCCATCTATGAAATGAGGAAAGAGGAGATGCTGCTGCAAATAAATAACGGTAGTATTACATCAGTGCAAACTATGCTTCCTTAGGCAGATGTTAGGAACTGCCTAAAAGACAAAATTCAGGAAAAGAAATAAGCAGAAACAAAAAACAAACAAACAATCACCCAGATTTCTGAATGATCCAATGAAGTAGAAAGAGTTCATATGCCAAACAGATAATTAGTCTTTAAAAAAGCCACAGTGACAATAATAACAAATACATATTATAAGATTGTATTTATCAGATAACATGGCCTGAAAAGTTCCTAGCATTACGGATCATAGGTAGTTAAGGGTGAATATAAAGCTGTTTAGAACTAGGTGTTCTTTAGGACTAAATCATAATGCAAGTAGCAAATAAGGTATTAAACAAACAATGTACCTTTCTAGGACTCCAGAATTACTTCATCTAATCTTGAAGGCATTTAGCTCCATGTGTCTTTAAAAAGTATTGCAACTTTCATCCCATTTTTGGCTGGTCCCTTGCAGAGATTTACTTACGAGAACAGCCATTTTTAAATGACGTGAGGAAAAAAAGAAGAGGATTTTATTTATTTCTTTATTTAACCTTTGTGGGGATTGTAGAGAATTCAGCACGTGCACTAGGTTTAAAGCGTGGAAAAGAAATGAAAGAGGGAAGGTGAAGGCCATAAGCACGGCACATATAGCAATAAGGGGCCCAATTCTGATGTCATATCAGTGTAAGTCCAAATGTGCATCTACAGTGCACACTCTTTTCAAGGGTGTGTAGAGTATATGCACTACACACTCTTGTAGCACTGGTATGAGTAGTACTTCTTAGGTGAGTAAAGACATTCCTGAACTCTGTGAGCATGTCCCTGGGTATGTACCCTACACAGCTGTCTACTTGCCCAAGCACTGCTTCCCTGTCTACACTGCTATTTTTTGCAGTGTTATGTCCTGATGCCTCCTTGCTGCATGGGTCTTTCCCTGCTACAGTGAAAGACTCCAGCAGCAGGGAAAGGTGCTGGCAAGGTACTCCCCTTAGGAAGGACCAAGCAGTTGCACACATACCAAATGGGATATGACGACCGAGGAAGGAATACTGCAGAAAGGGACATGAGGGTCATAGTGGATCATAAGCTAAAAGTGAGTGAACAATGCGACACTGTTTCAAAAAAAGCAAACATCGTTCTGGGATGTATTAGCAGGAGTGTTGTAAGCAAGACACGGAAAGTAATTCTTCCACTCTACTCCATGCTGATAAGGCCTCAACTGGAGTATTATGTACAGTTCTGGTCACCACATTTCAGGAAAGATGTAGACAAATTGGAAAAAATCCAGAGAAGATCAACAAAAATGATTAAAGGTCTAGAAAACATGACCTATGCGGGAAGATTGAAAAAAAATGGTTTTTTTTAGTCTGGAGAAGAGAAGACTGAGAGGCAACATGATTACAGTTTTCAAGTACATAAAAGGTTGTTACAAGGAGGAGGGAAGCAAATTGTTCTCCTTAACCTCTGCGAATAGGAAAGAAGCAATGGGCTTAAATTGCAGCAAGGGCAGTTTAGATTGGACAGTAGGAAAAACTTCCTAACTGTCAGGGTGGTTAAGCACTGGCATAAATTGCCTAGGGAAGTTGTGGAGATTTTTAAAGAATGGGTTAGACTAACACCTGTCAGGGATGGTTTAGATCGTACTTAATCCTGCCATGAGTACAGGGGGCTGGATTAGATGAACTCTCAAGTATAGATGTGGTCCAAGGTGGTCTGGTGGTTCGGGACCAGGACTGAGAAGATCTGGCTTCAATTCCTGGTTCTGCCAACAGTTTCCCTGTGTGACCTTGGATGAATCACCTTATTTTTGTGTGCCTCAGTTCCCCATCTGTTATGGGATAATAGCACCTGCTTGCATTACAAGGGGTGATGGTCCTCATTGGTCGGTGGAGTAGGGTCACCTAGTGGTCGGGACGTGCAGGGGGGTTGTTGGTAGTGGAGCCCAGGCTCTCCCACTCCACTGGGCTCCAACCCAGGGCCCTTTAAGGACTACCAGTGGTCTGACATCTAGGGTGCTTAAGGCTGCCCTCCCTGGGCCACTTTCTACCACCACCCTGCAATTGTAGCAAAATCATTGTGTTAATGTGGTGTGAAGGGTGTCTACTCACCACACGGCAGCTGCATGCAGCCCAGTAGCTTCTTCTCTCTTGGGCGGCAACTGCCTCCTCCCACAGTGAGGCCCATCCTCCTGGGCCAGCTCAGTCCTAAGGCTGTCCCCTGCTGGGGTAACCCTAACCAAATAAAGGGAATTAACAAAACTTGGAATTCATATGAGACAGAGAGGGGAATGCTTTCTTCTCGGGCTGTCTCTCTAGCAGGTCCTCCGATCCCTCAAGGAGGGATCTTTGGGCAGTTGTCTCAGGGAGAGATTCCCCCTTTCCCCCAGGTCTCCTCTGCTGGAGCTGCTAGTAGCAGGTCTGCAAAAAGAAAAGGAGTACTTGTGGCACCTTAGAGACGAACAAATTTATCTGAGCATAAGCTTTCGTGAACTACAGCTCACTTCATCAGATGCATTCAGTGGAAGATACAGTGGGGAGATTTTATATGCACAGAAAACATGAAACAATAGGTGTTACCATACACACTGTAATGAGAGTGATCAGGTAAGGTGAGCTATTACCAGCAGGAGAGAAAAAAAAACCTTTTGTAGTGATAATCAAGGTGGGCCATTTCCAGCAGTTGACATGAACGTCTGAGGAACAGTTGGGGGGGGGGGCAATAAACATGGGGAAATAGTTTTACTTTGTACAATAGTCTAAAAAGGTTGAAAGCCAGTGTATTAAAGTATCTGTAGTACCCAGGAGAGACTGGAATTTGGGCCAGTTTTTTTTCTGTTTTCTCAGTTGCATGTCTGGAGTGACTCCATCAAAGTAAACAGTGAATCTGTAATTACTTCTGTAAAAATGAGATTAAAAAACAGCCCTGCTTGTCCTCTTTGATCTTGCAATGATTTCATGAGTGAGGCAGAACAGTGATAGACCTGGGTCCTAGTGGCTGCAGTACCAGAGCCTCTGGGCAACGCAAAGGGTTGGGTGGGGGGAGGGAGGGAGCAGGGAGATGCCCATTTAATTATTTTTTGGCTTTCTACCACTGTCTCTTCAGAGAGGAACCTAGGGAACAGTGGATGTTCTGCTTAATGGTCTAGTCCTCTCCCTTTTTATCCAATTCCATCACCTTTTTGTTCTTTCTCCTCAATTCTGCTGCTGTCATGATCCCCATGCCAATACCCTTTTCACAGCAACTCCCTACAATCCCTTCTGAACAAAACTATAGAGTTTACAGCCAGGAAGGACCACCAGATCATCTAGTCTGACTTCCTGTCTATCATGGGCCACTAACACCACCCAGCCACCCGCACACCAACAATAAGAATTAGACTAAAATATTACAGCCCTCAGGAGATGAAACAATTGCATGCCACAGGCAAAGAACAGGAGGGGCTGAGCTGTACCAACAGTCAAGGCCCTGCATTGGTTTAGTGAGATATACCCAGATGATCAGCGCTAGCCCAAGATGTTTTGCCACCCAGGGTGGCAAACATTTTCAGCGCCCCCCTGGGTGGCAAGTTAAAAACACACACAGACATACACAAACACCTGGCTGAGCGATGTGGTGACCTTCCCAAACCCCAGCCCTTGGTGCCAAGAGCAACGCCCTGATTGTCTGCCTCTCAGGCCAGTGCTGCAGATAACTCTAGCAAGTAGGGTGACCAGATGTCCTGATTTTATAGGGACAGTCCCGATTTTGGGGTCTTTTTCTTATATAGGCTCCTATTACCCCACACCTCCTGTCCTGATTTTTCACATTTGTTGTATGGTCACCCTACTAGCAAGTGACCCACGTCCTAGGCTTCAGTTCTGAGGTTCCTGCCAGTCTGAGCTGCAGAAAAATTCCTACCCAACCCTGATATGGCAATCAGTATGACCCTGAGCATGTGCTAAAAATAAAATCTGCAAACATCAGACACTAATTTACCTGAGTTAGCTTCACTGATTTTTGGTGAATTTGCTTGTGTCCACCACTCAGAGGGAGTTGATAGAAGGCAGGGCAAGGTGCAGATGCAGGAGGAATGCGTAAGTGACAGTGAAACCATCCTCATTGCCAAGGTGTTTCATGGTGTAACAGAACAAACCCTCTGAAGTCAAAAGAGTTTCTCTCTTGCAATATCGTCCTGTGGGCAGCCACCTTTGTACAGCACCAAGCTGCGTGCTCTGCTGCCACCTAACTAACCCACATCACTTCAGCATTTTCTTCCCATGCCAACTTGAGAGCCTCCCTGAGAACTTGACTGCCTATGCCAGTGGTGGCTATCGGTCAAATGTGTAGGTAGGTAGGTTCTATAGTCTACATTAACTGTACGTGTGCACACTAATTAATGGCACTTTTGAACGTCACTCTCCATGCTCTGTTATGGCTGGCAGGCTGGTCAATGAAGCGCTGCTGTCTCTTTGGACGCCCCGACAAGAATTTGCTTACACTAAGTGCTCGTAAGGACAATTTTGAAAGTGCCCCTTAATGCTCTACTGGATAGTTAAATGAAGTGTTGCTACTGCACTAACATTCACACCAACATCATAGTCTGGGGGCACTGGAGCAGCTGTCCTCCACAGATCCTTCATCGGAATGTTATTCCATTAAGTCAAGAGCTTCCCCCTTGAGGCTGCATTTTGCAACAATGCATCAAAGGGGTAGTTCTGCCATTAACTGTGAATGGTGCATAGAATTGGTATTACGGTTTCTGTGCTTCACTGGTGGTTCTTTTCCTCATTTTTCTGAGTGGACCAGTGTTCCATGGGCCTCAATGACATTGGTTAGTCTCTAAGGTGCCACAAGTCCTCCTTTTCTTTTTGTGAATACAGACTAACACGGCTGTTCCTCTGAAACCTGCTCCACATTGTGCGTGTGGTTGCTGTCGTTTACATAGCTCTGATCCATAGGGAGACTCAGTGATCTGAATTGGACTCTTGATCTTCCATTGTCCTTCCATCATGAAGCACATTCTACTGGCAGTTTTTGCTCATGATCATAGCCAAAACAAACAAACGCAAAACTCCATCATATCAGAATGATGGAGTTACTTTTTGTAAAAGCAATAATCCAGGATTTTTTACTGGAGATTCGTGATGTGCTCTTAGGGCTGGTCAAAAGTTTTCTATCAGAACTGATTTTCCCCTCCAACAGAAAATTAGACTTTTGACTAAACAACTTCGTTGCAAATAGGGTCAGGTTTCCATGGAAAAATCTGATTTTTCATCAAAATATTTTGGCCAAAATTGGAAGTTATAGCACCTTGTAGATGTTTTAGTTTGCTCCTCATGTCTTTGTTCTCCCCTGGGAGTTGGGATCTCCAGCTGGACTACACCTCCCATGATGCCTAATATAGTTATGGACCCAAATGGAAGTTATGGCACCTCACAGACATTTTAGTTTGCTCCTCATGTCCTTGTTCTCCTCTGGGAGTCAGGATCTCCAGCCATGGACACCTCCCATGATGCCTAATATAGTTATGGACCCAAAGAGATGGGGCAAGTCTTAGTTTCCTAGTCCTGGGGAGAAAATCTAAGAACAATAACAAACGGATACCTTACATTTATAAAGTATCAATCACCCCTAGAGTAGTTAGCTGGCATACCTTATTATAGCCCACATGTACCACAAAATCTTTATCCCCAACTGAATTGCAGCACCTCTGGGGTGGGACATGATAGCTATTTATTAATGATATTACTGCAGGGCCTGAAAGCTCCAGCCAAGATTGGGGCTCCATTGTGCTAGGTGCTGTACAGGTTTGCAATAAGAGACTGTCCCCGTGCCCAAGAGCTTACACAATAGATAGACAAGACAGACGAAGGGTGAAAAGGGAAACAGGCACAGAGAAATAGAATGATTTGTTCAAATTCACATAGCAGCTTAGAGGCAGAGATAGATTTACCACCTACATCCCCTGAACCCCAGTCCAGAGTTCTATCCATTGGGTCGTCCTGCCTCTGCACAATAATGTTATAACACAACAACAGTGCACAATACTACACAAGCATTGAGGAAAAGAGGTAAATCAGAGTGTGATATCCTCTTGAGGCAGCAGGGGAAGCTATAGTCAGAAATCAGTTGGGATTTGACACATGGATTAAATAAACTTTATGGCCTATGTTATGTTGAACGCAGTATTTTACATTCAAAGCTGAATAATTTCAGTTTGCATGTATAGGAATCCATCGTGTCTCAAACCTGAGAACTGTTCTGAAAGTTGCTCTGAAACATAATGAGTTGTGAAAGCAATATTGGAAAGGAGATTCCTATATAATGTATATCTCTGGGAATCTGTGTATCCACAGGTAATAAATGTATTATAATTTTAATGAGACTTTCATGTTATGACTCTGGATACAAGAAGACATAACTTCTCTTAATATAAAATTACCTTTGATTAATCTGTGGGAATTATTAATTTCAGACAAAAGCTTTGCTTTTTTGAATGGCCAGACAAATGAAATTACTCATTAGTTTGAGGGTAGGTGACACAGATATCATAGAAAGTGAAACAGAGACATATTGGGCAGCTTGCTGGAAAGTGAAATTGAAGCAAATTGTGACCATTGACATGTGGGAGAGTGGCCACTTCTGCAACAAGCTCTTTTATCTATTGTCTGTTAATACATTTGAGCAGCACACAGGACATGCTTCATGCTGCTGCTGATCACGTCTTGGAACCACCAACAGGAAATGAGAGGAAAAAACTCTTGAGGGAACTGAAGTATCCCTTACCCCTGGCAGATCTATGAGTGGTTTATTATAATGGTCTCAAGTTGCAGTGGGGGAGGTTTAGGTTGGATATTAGGAAAAACTTTTTCACAAGGAGGGTGGTGAAGCAGTGGAATGAGTTACCTAGGGAGGTGGTGGAATCTCCATCCTTAGAGGTTTTTAAGGTCAGGCTTGACAAAGCCCTGGCTGGGATGATTTATTTGGGGATTGGTCCTGCTTTGAGCAGGGGGTTGGACTAGATGGCCTCCTGAGGTCCCTTCCAACCCTGATATTCTATGATCTTATGATTCTATCACTTATGATGCAGGGGAAGGCATCCATATTGACTCTGGCCACTGGGCCACCCAATCCTATAAGAGAGGGCAGCCCTAGGGCCTCCTAGGTGCTATAGGAATACAAATCGTTAAGTAATGATGGTGATGATGCACTCAGGAGTACGTGGGGGAAAATGAAACCCAACAATGGATCCAGTTCAGAGAGAATTCAAATAACAAACGACAGTGTTAAAGTTGTACAGAGATGATCATAGACAAGAGATTACGGTAGGGTGGGATCGGTTCCCAATACTGGCTGTTGGACCACCTGTAATTCAGCTTAGCAGGACCAGCCCAGGCAAGGTCTTTTGAACAAGCCACAAAGTACTGGAAATAAGAGAGGAATTGGGAATGCACCTCCCTGGGACACTTTGCAAAAGTTTATGCTATTTGGTACAATTTAAAGCCAAAAGGAAGATTCACTGTGATTAGCACTAGATCAAAGTAATCACTGGCAGGGAAAGTAAAACATTATGCAAGACAGGAAAATTGCACCAGAAATAGGGCGCTGCCCCCCGTTTCCCATCATTATTACAAGAAACAGACATGCCTGTGATTAACTGAAATGTCTTTTGGCATTTTTACCACATCTTGGGCACAAATGCATTTTAAAAAGGGTATTTCTGTGTTGTTTTGGGTCTTCTTCCTTCAGCCCACTCACAACTGGAAATGGGGCTGTCTTTTTTCCTCGCTCTGGTCCCTTGTTCCATCTCTCCCTCCATTGTCCTGCCTCTTGCTCCTGCATTGGTCTCTCCCTCCATCCTTCATGTTCTCTTTATTCCTTGTCACTTCTTTCTCCCTCTTCTTTATTTCAAATGCTCCTTCAGGGCTCCAAAATTGTGACCCATTCACATATCATATGCTCCCTCCCTCTCTCTCAAACACATGCCCAGTGGAGCAAGGGGCGAAGTAGAAGAGAATGGAGCCTGCACCTGGACGGTAGAAAAGGAGATGTGTTAGCCAAGTCTCTCCCCAACTTGTCTGATTTAATTTTACTCTCCACAATTTGCAAACAGTTTTTCTTATCATCTATCTAAATGCCACAACAGGGGAACAATATATAGTTTTTTGCCCCTAATCCTCATAGCAGAACTTGGGGGAGAGGGTTTCCTCACCCCATTCCCACATTAGAGGCCATGGGTGGCTCTGCTTTGGAGGCCTATGTGATTCTCCTCATAAGGAGATAGCTGAAGATGGGGTGGCACCATACCATCTCCACAACAGAAACATGAGAGAAAGACTTTCCATGCATGACACTCTGCCTGCATCCCTTAGAAGCTTTGCTGTGCACGTGCTTAGATGCTATAGTGATGGTCTTTATGGAAAAAGCGTGACCAGATTGACATAACCCGGGGGAGTTCTCTAAACTCCCGTTCTGCGCCTTGAGACGTGGAAGTGGGGAGATATTGCCCATAGTGCTAAGGTTATGGGACAGAATATCACAGCAGCAAAGTGCTAAGAGATTTCGAAATGGAGAATATGAAATGTTGCAGCAACACTTGAAATGTAATCTAAAAAATAGATCTCCACTAGGACCATTTTTTCTGAACTGGAGAGAGAAAATGAAATTGCTGACTATCGTGGGGCTGGTGCAGAAAAGTGGTTGAGCTGATGTACTGTGGACAAAATTCTACTCCCAGCTATGCTGGTAGCAGCAGCATAAATCTGGAGTGGCTGTGTTGCAAGCAGACTCCTACATATGTACAGAGGACCTCTGTTGTCATCAGTGGAGTTATTCTAGATTTACCCCTGTGTAACTGAGACCAGAATCTGGTCTAATGTGGCCTACGCAACGTCACTGGAGCACAACAGGGGGCACCAAAGCCTAAAGGCCAAATTCTGCCCTGATTATGGAGGTTGGATGAAGTGTCAAAGTAAATGGGTCTACACAGGGTGTAAATCAACACATAATGTGACCTAGAGTGTCAGCCTTTATTCGGAATTTCCTTAATTTGGCTAAATTAGATCCTCTACCATCAACTTGAATAACTTTTTCCCGTGCTTAATTTTGTGAGATGTGCGATCAGCCTCTGGTATCTTTGCAGGGTTTTTTTTTCCTTTTTCGCTGACCCTTATGTCTGCCTATTTTCTCCTCACTTGTAATAGGTGTTATCTTTGGCACTGGAATTTGAGGTAAATGAGGAGCGAGCAGAGATCAGAATCTATTGTACTCGTTAATGAAACCTCTGACTGTTTTGGCCTTAGTGCATAATAGACAGTCTGCTGAAGAGACAAAGATCCAGCATGATAGAATGCTACAAGCCATTGCTTTGTCAACATCACAGTCAGAAAATAGGTGTATGGGGGGTTAGTGCTTTAGTCTTTCATCTGTAGAAACCTGGGTTCAAATCCTAGACCCTAGATCACAAAGGAAATTGCATTTAATTTCTTTGGAATCTCCATTTGGAATCTCCATCTCACATCTCAAACCAGTCACGTGATTCAGCATGATTGACAGCTCTGCTCATGATGACTGGGACTGGAGTGGTAGGGTCTGGTCCATCAGGCCAGAGAAGTATATGGATCTGAGGAAGGTGTTTTACAGCTCTATGAGGGAGGGGATGTGTCTGATGATTAGAGCAGGGGCTTAGCAGGCAGGATTACTGGGTTCTATTCCCTTTTCTGCCACTGACCTGTTTTATGTCTTTGGACAAGTCAATAATGGCTGAATCTCTGATAGTGTGTGCATCCCATGTAGGCATGTGTGGACTGTTCTTAATGATCCCTGCTCCACTGGAGAGAGAGCAATGGAGAGAGAATGGAGCAAAGACCCCACAATCCCCGTGGAGAGAAATTTGGGGAAGAAGCATATGAAGACACCAGTGGAAGGAACCTGAAGATGTCTTTCTCCCACAAAGGCAACTGCAGGTAGGAATTATTAGTTTGGTGCATCAGGTAAAATTAGAGAGCTTCAAAATCATTCTTTTTTCCATTCATTCAGGGAACCCTGCTGTTCCCTTCCCCCTCCCCCCCCCCCCGCCACTTTGTATTATATACCGCACTCTAGTCTTCACACACTCAATTTTCCTAACTGTGTTTAGTTATAATTTTCACTCCCTCTCTTTCATGCTGACCTCCTTCTTTCACTGTAGAGGACTTCCCATGGGAGGGAGCAGGAGCGAGTGATCAGGGTAACATCTCCTCGTCCCCTCTGAGAGGCTTAGAGTTCTCAGGCCAGGGCAGAGGAGCCTATGAATTTGGCAGGCAGTTCAGACCCTTCTACTTGTTGGCTGGTGAGACAGAGGAGGCAGAGCCTGGGGGATAGAGATGCACAGAGCAGCCTCCTGCTGCTGCTTGCTGGACAGTGCAAGGAGCAGATTAATCAGGGTTCATTCAAGGTGCTGGACCTACTGCTAAGCCTTGGCCAAGGACAGTGCTGATCTACTGATAGTGTTGACATGGCCTTATACTAGGGTCTACTTTGGAACAGCTGCTAGAAAGGAATGAAAAACACACACTGGGGACAGTGGGTTACCCTTGCACCTCCCAGCTTAGTTCATTTCCTCCCTCACCTGACCTGACCTTTGAAAAATTGTCCTTGTGACATATAATTAAGTTCTGGCAGCTATGATTTCTGTCATCCTGGTGTAACAGAGCCAAATTTGGCCCAAAGTGCTTTGTTCTTGATGGCAGCTAACAAGGCGTTATTTATTTAATTCAGCAAACTCAAAAAGAGTTTGGTGTGTTTTTGATTTTTTTTTTTATACGTCCATCTCGTTCTAAAACCAGCCAAACTAGATTTGGTGGAAAGATTCTCTCCCAAGCTTACATATTATGACCTGACTTTCAGCCCAGCAGGAGTACTTTTTCCACAAAGTTATATGGGGGTTTTAATGGATGTGTCATCTCCACCTTAATTATTGCAGTACAAGAACGAAACGTTGTAATACTCATGACAGCAAGTAAAAAATAACTTAGACGTAATACATGGGAATGTCTATTTTCAGGAGAAGCGAAATTATTGATCTCTGTGCTACTGGCTCTTAGCAGCATCCAATTCTGGAATTCATAAGAGTGAATTGAAAAAAAAGGAAGGTGAAAAGCCTTTTTAAGAACCCAGTCTGTGAGGTGAGGTGCAGTCAATGGCAGCTGAAGGAGCTGGCGGCTCCTCAGGATCAGAGCATAAAGCCCCAATCCTGCAAGACTCTTCTCTGGGGGGATGAATTCTGTACCCCCATTGATTTCCGTGGGGCTTCCTGCTCATGCAGGGCTTATTGCAGGATTGGGGCCTAATATTCCATGTAACTTGTATTCTATCTAGGAACATGTAGTCTATTACAGTCTGCCCCTACTCCCATTGAAATCAGTTAAGTCTACACAGCAGAAAGAAGTGTGTTCTTAATGTGGATTAGTTAACAGGTTAAAATAGGAGTGAAGCCACAGTGACTTGGCTTTTAACTCAGGTTAGCAGCTCAGGTTCAACCCCTAGCGACCTTATAGGCTTTAATTCAAACTGCTAACCAGAGTTAAAAGCCGAGTTGCCATATCTTCACAGCCGTTTTAATCTGAGTTAGCTAACCTGATTTTAACTTGATTTGATTTGATTTTGCAGTGTAGATACACCCTGTAGCAACCCTTTCGTTCCAGGGTATAGAATAGGCATGTAGAGTTAGCGTGAATACAATTTATGTATATACTAATAATTTGAAAAACATGTTTTCCTTTACAAGCTCAGAGTTTTGTGAGTATTCCTGGAGGTTTTGTTTTTCTTTTCAAGGTCAAGTATAATTTTAAACTGAGCATTTTCTAAGGCTGCCTTACAAAAAAGACAGAAATATATATAAAAAAAGAAACTATTTCATACATAAATAGACTATAAGTAAAAAAAAAAAAAAAAGCTTCTCTGCCCACCTTTTACTATTTGGACCATGGTTTCATTAATCCGTCATTTGAATAAAGTATGGCAGGAACAGAATATTGAATATGTCATTAAAAAGTTACCACAGCAAGCACATTAAATTAATTGACATAGAAGTTTCTCACAGATAAACAGATATTAAAATTCAGGGGCGATGAATTACTATTCCTTGTCTGTATATGGTCCATGTTCATTTAGTTTACTTAACATACAGGGTCACTTCTGAACAGGTTTATATAAGCTAGTTTGGGAGGAAGTAATCTTAATGGTTAGCATCCAGAAGCTAGTTTCCCTAGAGATACTGTCTATTAGAGCAAGGCTCATCAGATCTAAATAACTACCTCCAGGCTAGCTGGAGAGACACAGTCAGCTTAAAAAAAAATCACACGTCTCTGATTTTTTTTAACATATTATTACCTACAACTCCTAAACCTTGCTATAACAGAAGGCGATTAGACAATAAAATACACTGCTTGTTCCACTAACTTTGGGCATTTGTGAAGGGGGTTGATTTACCTGTAGGGCACCTCCTTGGGACTGGGCGTGGCATACCAGCTCTCTCCCAGTCTAGTACCACCTGCCAACCGTAGCTTCAGTGGTCTGCCTCTTCCCGTGACTTGGCCCTCTGGCCAGTTCACTTTAAAATCTCTCCCCTGATGGGGTAGTCCACAAACAGAAACAAGGGGAATTAACACAAATGAATTGTCCCAAGGCTGGGTTGAGGCTCCCTTTGTTCAGAGGGTTCTCGTCAGTCTGTGGCCTTAAACTGAGTTCATAAGTAGTTGAGAGGAATGATCCCCTCTCAAAGTGAGTCAGCACCTGACCCTCCCTTCCTACAGTATGGGCCACCAGGCAGCTCCTGCCTTCAGTCAACCCTCTCTCCAGGAGCTGCAGGTTTACTCACCTCCCTGGTCTGCCATCAGCTGAGCTGGGTTTCTCTGTCTTAAGCGCCTCCCTCCAATCCTGACATCTCTCACAGGTGCCATGAGGCAAAGCCACCTAAGCCCACCTTAGTTTGTTAATACTGCATTGCCCAGTATGAGGTTTGTATACCCCATTGTAGCATTTGACAGCACTTTATTATTTCATTGTAGCACACTAGCACCTAGGGACCCAATCACAGAACCATAGAATCATAGAAGATTGGGGTTGGAAGGGACCTCAGGAGGTCATCTAGTCCAATCCCCTGCTCAAAGCAGGACCAACCCCAACTAAATCATCCCAGCTAAGGCTTTGTCAAGCCGGTCCTTAAAAACTTCTAAGGATGGAGTTTCTACCACCTCCCTAGGTAACCCATTACAGTGCTTCACCACCCTCCTAGTGAAATAGTGTTTCCTGATATCCAACCTAGACCTCCCCCACTGCAACTTGAGACTATTGCTTCTTGTTCTGTCATCTGCCACCACTGAGAACAGCCCAGCTCCATCCTCTTTGGAACCCCCCTTCAGGTAATTGAAGGCTGCTATCAAAAGGCTGCTATCAAGGATCAGGGCCCCCCATTATGCTAAGGATGCTATGTACAAACAAGCAAAAATAAATAAATACATCTTGTCTCCAACATGTCACATTGTAAGATTATAACAAAATGCAACTGGTGAGTGAATCAGACACTGGGGGAGGTGGTCAGGTGGAAGGATGATATCTGTAGCTTGATCTATAGATTATGTTTAAGAATTCCCAGCTATCACTTTGAGGGTCGACAGGCTCTTGTCCCAAGATCAGGCCCAGCATTATTAAAATTCCTATATAGTTGGGAACCCCAATGTTCACAGCTGCAACACTCGTACTATAGGAACTCATCTATATTTACAAATAATGTATTAATACATTTAGCACAGTCACAAACATTCTAACTCAGTGAGGTAGATAGATATAATACAGACAGTGCATCTGAACATCCATACTCCCACCATACCTGGCAGAACAACCTGAAATGTTATCCATTATCTCCCTCATCACCATCACCTTCCTCGTCTTCACCGGTGGCCATCATTCTGGCACCTCCCATGGGCTACCTCTTTCTCTGTCTCTCTCTCTCCTCCTGCACACAGGCTGAGCTACAACTTTCATAATATGTTATGCTGACACTACCATGTCTAATGCATATTCAAGAGGGGTTTCTCCCCTCTTCCTTATTTGTATTTCCTACCGTTACTAACACTGAAGTGTCCTTCTTCTATAGTTTAGTATATTAATGATTTTAACTCGTTATCATATACATTAATTCCTTGCTTTCGCACACTTGTCTCATTGGGTGTTCTTTCCAAAAGCTGGTGTTAGCTTACATTTCTGTGTTTGGCTGATGTCATTATGAACAAAATGCCCCCTTATTCTCTACTTCCAGTTCCCCCAAAACGTAGGGGTTACCATTGGGCTGTTTATCAAGGCCAAAGTTCATAGGCCTCAAGCCTCATGCTAACTGCTGAAGCCAATGTCTTACAGGATACAAGCCTGTGGGTTACTTGCATTACTGCTGATTTAATAAAGGCAGAATAATAAAGGCAAGGCAGCAAATATACAGTGGAATCTCAGAGTTATGAACACCAGGGTTGTGAACTGACCAGTTGACCCCCACACCTCATTTGGAACCCGAAATATTCCATTAGGCAGCAGGACAAAAAAATAAAAAGCAAATACAGCACTGTGTTAAATGTAAACTACTAAAAAAAGGGGAAAGTAGCATTTTTCTTCTGCATAGTAAAGTTTCAACGCTGTATTAAGTCAATGTTCAGCTGTAAACTTTTGAGAGAACCACCATAATGTTTTGTTCAGAATTACGACCATTTCAGAGTTACGAACAACCTCCATTCCTGAGGTGTTCGTAACTCTGCGGTTCTACTGTAGTAAAGGCAAGCTAGCCCTATGGGCTAGATGTACCGTTACACACTGTGCGGTCAGTATTACTCTTTCCCCTGTATTGTCTCCTAGTCAATTTCCCCTTTTTGTTTTCTTCGGTCTTTCATATATTTGTAACAAACAGGAAAAAGTGATTGTAAAACCAGCAAACATGGCTAGCAGACCTTTTTTCCCCAATGTAATCTAAAAACCTAAAAATGTATATACAGTGTGTCTATTGCACACACACACACAGCATATACATATAAAATAGTACACACAGCCTCTGTGTATATATAGCTCACACGGAACATGCGTGCGCATATATGCATGTGTGTGTATATAGACATAAAATGTATGTACACAGGTGAACACCGAACACAAGGAAAGCTTTCAACAAGCAGACGCTGCTTCAGCCTCGTTCTCACCACGTCACTCTGAACACTCAATTACATCTTGTACAGACAGCATTGTGCAGTATATGTATATTACTTTTCCTTTTATTGGTGAACGGCATGCAGTTGCCCTCTTCGAACTGAGAATACATCCCATGAAATGAACTACCATACAGGCACCTGTCCAGGTGACATGCTGACACATAGAACCTTTATGACCCACTCAGGGTAGTTTTATTGCTTCTGTCTTGGTGCCTGCAACTTCATACTTGACCGTGGCAGAAGGTGCTGAAATGCTGTTAAAGATCTACCACTCGCTACTCTGCATAAGCCTTGCTCTGCGTATGAATGGCAGAGGTAGGGTGAACTTTACTGCAAAGCCAACCAATAGGAATCAGGCAGAAAGGAGGAGGTAGGGGAGGGATGAGCAGATATTTCTAGAGGATGTGCCAATATGCTCATCTCTTAATCACACCTCAAACAGCACAAATCTATCTCCGATCCTAGAGCATTTTCAGACATGCATAGGCTTCTCCAGCAGTGTGGTTTGTTTATTTATTTATTTACTGGGTGGGATTTTCGCAAGCACCCGTGTGACTTTTGAAAGTCAAGGGGATTTGTGCCTGATGTGCAGCACTTGACACTTTCTGAAAATGAGGCTACTATATGGTCTCTCGGGCCAGGCCATTGAGCACTGAGACACCCAAAATCACAGGCAGTTTCGAAAATCGTGGCCTGTATAAATAACAATAGTTAACCTGCCTTGCTACTATTGTTGTGTAGGTAACATGCCTACTGTGTGTACAGTTTCTCCTGTTATCATATGGTATTTCCCCATTTCTGTTGGTTTTATACTGTTTTTCTTGGACAAACTACAGACTGTTGATTTATGCTCTAACTAAAAAGCTATCTGCTCAGGACTTAAGGGTCGTCTGCAGAGCCAACTTCTTCCCTCCATGTGATCATGGAATTACCAGTGACACTCAGGGGGATGGTCTGGCATCCCTATGGAGGGGGAAACGAGCCCCCTTACTGTTTTGACAGGCAAGGGTGGTTTTATGTTTTGGAGGCATTGGTAAATACAGCTGACCTAAATGCCATTTGCAGCCCATCATATTACTCACTCTGCTTGTATGTTGCATCCCTTTCCTCTACCCTTTGTCCATCTTTTCTGTTTACATTGTAAGTTCTCCAGGGCAGAGACTGGCCGCTGCTCTGCAGGGCCTCGTTTTTGGTTGGGAACTAAGCAACTGACTTGTTTTAAATAAGAAACTTTTGTGATGTTCAATAAAGGTGAACCCATGATAGAACTAGCACAGATTTGCTGTGCTCAGGATGACACATCGCTTTTCCATCATCTCCCCTTCATCCAGGCAGGGTGTTTGTAGCATACCGGGTCTTGCCAGAGTGGATTATTCATTATTCTTTCCTGCTACACTGGAAGCAGAACACAGGCGGTGTTATGATTTCAAAGGCCTCCCTGCAGGGAATCACTTTGAGGGGGCCTCAAAACAAAAATCCTACCGTTCATTTAGAAATCTGGCAGGGATGGATTAAAACTGGATGTGGCCCACACCCAGCAAAACAAGGTCCAACATGCTTACATATTACTTATAGGGGTATGGCCCTAAATTCTCAGCACCACCGTAGGGTGAAAAGAAGAGGCCCTCTGGGACTTTCCCCATTCTCAGTATATTTGGAATAAATGCTGCTGACTTTACTCTTGTATGTTGTCTCAGAGATAGGGTGAGCAGTATTCCGCCCTTTATTTGTAACACACAGGGATACAAAATTTCGGACACAGGTCAGCCATAGGATGTGGTATTCACAAGGGAAGAATAACTATCCCCAGAGAGCTATTTCCCGAGTGTTCTTCGATGAAATACTAGGTCAGATTTTTTCAAAGAGTCAACACAACCACCAGGTTTGCGTTTGCAGTTAATTAAGCCCGGGTTTATGATGCTGTGTGGACACTGAAGCACAAGCTTGGAAACATCAAGTCTGCAAGGCTGGGTCCCACAGACCTGAATTTACACCATAGTGTAGACGTATCCTCTGACTCTACTTGATTAAATAGGAAGTGGTTGGGTATTTTTCCAAAAGCCCATTGAGTCTAGAAGAAATAACAAAGGAAATGAAATTTTAAAAAAATATGTGTGTGTGAGAGAGAGAAAGAGATTGAAGATTTTAATGGTAAGGACTAAGAGCAGTAAACAGAAGAGGTGGTCATGGAAAATACAGCCTCAACAGCAGCCCAGAACCTCCTAGCAGCACAAAGAAGCATCGGTTCAGTACTGATGTAGAGGGACGTGATTAGTGTATGATAAATGAATCCCCACACCAGTTCCTACATGTCTCCTATCCAAGTAGTGAGCCAGCCTCACTTGTGACATCCAGCACTATCTCTGCATGAAGTGGTATGGGAGCATTTTACAGGTTAAACCATGATTCCATTTATCATACAGTCCATCGGGTGCTCTTAATAGCATATTTGATTCTGTATGGGCACTTTATGCAGTAAGGGGCAATCCCACCAGGTGCTCAGCATCCTCAACTTTTATTGATGTCATGGGAGGGGAGGAGGGATCAAAGGTGCTGAGTGCCCCACAGGATTGGGCCCTAAATGCATACACGATTGGCTAGCAGGAATACTCAGTAACGCACAGGACGGGGCCCTAATATGCAAGGTATCAGATACCAAATTATCTAGTCCCTTTAACACGTAATTTCAAATGCAAAGAACCTCTGGTCTCTATGTAGCAGTGTCACAATCTCCCAGTCATATAAAATGCTAGGCTAATTGGTCTGGTAGAGAAAAGAGAAAGTTCTGTGTTTGATAAATTAATCAGTGAGCGCTGCTGTACATTTGCCACTAAAATCCCTAATTAGACATAACATGCTGAAGAATAAGATTTTTTTTAAGCCAGAAGTTTATTTTTTAATTGAAGGGACAACTTTTTGATCCTACATTAGTGGGGATGGAAGAAAGGCTTTTGAACATAAGCAGCATCCCGGCCGCTGCTTAGCATCTGAGAGATTCAGCCCTGCACTTTTGGTGAATCCCACAGGCCTATCAATACTTAGCATAAACCTACTAAAAGGATCAAATTGGCATTCACACAAACCAGAATCCCCGAAACCGCAAAAGCTTTTAATCCATGACTGCTTGTAAGAGGATAGCATCTCATTAGCAGTCTAGACTAATCATCAATGGTTAGTTTAAAAAAGGGCAGTTTTCAATAAAGAAAGTGAAGTCTGAAATGCTGATAGAATCAGGCATTAATTGAACGGTCTGGTTTAATTGGCTGTTGTCCATTTCCCTTCCCTAACTTTTAATGGCTCCTGTAGCTTTTGGTAACTGATAAAGGGAGCAAGCTTTAGAAGCAACAGTAGAGACAAATTTATTCCTTAAAATAACATTTAAAATAACAATTAAAAAAATGAAGCCAAGGCAGACAGGGGTATCATATAAGAATCCTATATAGATCCCTATTGTTCTCTTGTATGTTTCAGATGGAACTGGCACTTAGCTAGACCCTTAGGCAATGATATAGGGCAGCTGGAAGTCAAGGTGAAATGCCATTTATATACTTTCATTAACCCTCCCAGGCCTGTCATTAAATATGGCAGGCTTAGCATTTTTCACTCCAAATGAAAGAGCATTGCTAATCCCAGGAGGCTAGAATTTTTTCGGTGCCTAAGTTGATGAACAAAACAAGGTCAGCAATTTTCAGTTTATTGACAGAGCTCTATTTACCTGTAGAAGTATTAAAATGGTATTTCGGGTGCTCTAGGGCAGAGCTGTGACCAAAACAAAAAGGGAGAGGGTTATGAAATGCGTTGGCATTATGCTTCCTGAAGTATTAATTTTTCTTCTACTTTCCCACGGAGAAGGAGATATTTTGTGATCGGAAAATGTTTTAATAAGAAAAGAACGTTAACAAATGTAACAGCATGCAGCAGATGTAGCTAAAGACAGAGAAGCAGCACAATAGAGACACAGCAAAAACCACAGCAAAGCATCCATTCAAAGTGAAACATGGGCTATGATTTAAGAAATGTATATGGTTGGAGGGTTGGGGTTTTTTAAGAAAGAGTGAATGGAAGTAATAAACTGGCTGCCTGATCTAGATTTTAGTGTGGGAAACAGAACTAGCCATTTGGAATCTGTCATTAATGGCAATTACTGAATGGCCACAACCAAGCATCCCTTAGGTTTATAAAGCTGAATGGCTCTGTTAATAAACTGCCCTGTTGAGGGAACCAGGCCTCAGTCAAGGAGAAATTAGGCTGAATTCTCTTTTAACCACTGCTGTCCCTGGAATGAGTTTCACATGAAAGGTTTGTCCTTTAAGGGCTTGTCTTCATTAGGGGAAAAAAGGTGTATTCTTAACTTGAGCTAGTTAACACAAGATAACTAATGTGAGATAAAATCCTAGAGAAGACAAGGCAGTTAGCTGTGGTTTTAAAGTGAGTTAGCAGGTTGAGGTAAACCATAGACTCTACCTATAAGCTTTACCTTGACCTACTATCTCATGTGGAAACTGCAAACTTCCTTGTCTTCACTATGATCATCAATGACTTAGATCATGGCATAGAGAGTACACTTAGTTTGCAGATGATACCAAGATGGGAGGGGTTGCAAGTGCTTTGGAGGAGAGGATTGAAACTCAAAATGATCTGGACAAATTGGAGAAATGGTCTAATGTAAATAGGATGAAATTCAAAAGGACCCAAATGTAAAGTACTCCACTTAGGAAGGAACAATCAATTGCACACATACAAAATGGGAAATAACTGCCTGGAAGGAGAACTGCGGAAAGGGATCTGGGGGTCATAGTGAATCACAAGTTAAATATAAGTCAACAGTGTAACACTGTTGCAAAAAAAAAAAAATAAATAAAAAAAAGCAAACATCATTCTGGACTGTATTAGCAGGAGTGTTGTAAGCAAGACATGAGAAGTAGTTTTTCCGCTTTGCTCCGCGCTGATTAGGCCTCAGTTGGAGTATTGTGTCCAGTTCTGAGTGCCACATTTCAGGAAAGATGTGGACAAACTGGAGAAAGACCAGAGAAGAGCAACAAAAATGATTACAAATCTAGAAAACCTGACCTTTGAGGGAAGATTGAGAAAAATGGGTTTGTTTAGTCCAAGGAAGAGAAGACAAGCCCTAGCTAATTAAGTCTCACAGCACTCCTGTAGGGAAAGTACTCTGCTGATTGTACAGACTGGGGAGAAAGTGAGACACAGAAATGTTACATTTTTCAGTCAATCAGTGGCAGAATCAGGATAATAATCTATGGCCCTGGTTCTCCTCTGCCTTGCCCTTTGTGCAATCATTTACAGCTTTGCAAAGTACTATTCTACATGATGGCATTTTCCACCCACTTTGCACAAGTGTAAATGACTACATAAGTTTTCTGACAACCAGTCCTGCTATGTAACCACTAGGAAACAACATCTTGAAACTGTGATGCTGTGTGGAATCTGGGAGACACTTCATGATATTGTTGATACCATTATTATAAAATTGCAAGGAATCTGACCAGATATGCCATGTGAGGGCTCTGTGAAAATGTTATAATTTGCCAAGTGTTACTCTGAAACCAATCTTGTTTATATGTTTGTATCACCTTTGTATTGAGGGTTATAGATATGTAGGCTATATCTGTATTTCCAAAATTGTGCTGTGTTTCTGGGTGACACCCCTAGACAGATTGGCATCAGCACTGCCTAGCCTGTTTGATGGCCCATCAAGGGTCATCAGCTGCACAATGAACCCATTAAAAGAAGCCAGGGGCTACACCTTATAACTCAGCAGGACTTGTAGGGGCATGCCTGTAGACAGAGAACTCTAAGGCTTTTCCATGCCATGTGCTGTGAGCTTGTGTTTGGGACAAAGGAAGTACAAACTGCATGGCAAAAAGGTTATAAAGGGCAGCTACATCATCTCAGTTTGTCTTCATTCCTACTTCTTACCTCTGGAGTAACTTTTCTACAAACTGAAGCTCTGAACAAAGGACTGAATGACCCATCCGAGCTGTTGATTTGTTCCAGAGGGACTTTCAGGCCAGCAAACTCACCTATACTGCTAAGAACCTGATATATGGACTTGGAAGTCTCTGTATGTATGTGAGTGCTTTATCATTTAACAACTCTCTTCTTGTTCTTTCTTTCTTTCTTTTATAATAAAAGAAAATTTAGTTTTAGATGCAAAAGGATTGGCTGGCAGCCTGGTATTTTGGGTAAGCTCCGAATTAATATTGGCCTGGTAACATGGCTGGCCATTTTGTATAGTGAGCAGAGTTCTTTAAATAATTTCTCACTGTACTGGACCTATGTGCTGATTGGGAGCCAGAGAACTGGAATGCAATAAAGGGGACTGTGCAATTTCTTTTTCAGTGTCTTGATAACCAGTGTGGGGATCAGAAGCACAGTTTGAGACTGATTGGTGAGTTTAACTTCAGTACTTGTGGCACCTTGGAGACTAACCAATTTATTTGAGCATAAGCTTTTGTGAGCTACAGCTCACTTCATCGGATGCATACTGTGGAAACTGCAGAAGATCTTTTATACACACAAAGTGTGAAAAAATACCTCCCCCCACCCCACTCTCCTGCTGACAATAGCTTATCTAAAGTGATCACTCTCCTTACAATGTGAATGATAAGCAAGGTGGGCGCCCACCTTGATTATCATACACATTGTAAGGAGAGTGGTCACTTTAGGTAAGCTATTTCCAGCAGGAGAGTGGGTTTGTGTGTGTGTGCGGGAGGGGGGGGGTGAGAAAACCTGGATTTGGGCTGGAAATGGCCCAATTTGATTATCATTCACATTGTAAGGAGAGTGATCACTTTAGATAAGCTATTGCCAGCAGGAGAGTGGGGTGGGGGGAGGTATTTTTTCATGCTTTGTGTGTATAAAAGATCTTCTACACTTTCCACAGTATGCATCCGATGAAGTGAGCTGTAGCTCACGAAAGCTCATGCTCAAATAAATTGGTTAGTCTCTAAGGTGCCACAAGTACTCCTTTTCTTTTTGCGAATACAGACTAACATGGCTGTTACTCTGAAACCTTTAACTTCAGTGTTACCCACCAGTCTTTGGGAGGTTCTGCTCCCCCTTTTGCAGCCTTCCCTGACCTTGGCCTTTTCAGTGATGGCCACCACAGGCACATTGGGTCACAGAAACATCTTCAGAAAAGCCTAGATGACTTTGAAATATATCTTTGCACATTTCTGAACTTCCTGGTCACTGCTGGGATTAGGATCAGATGTACCAGAGTACTGTGCAACAAGACAAATTGTTCTAGGCTGACAAGAGGTGGTGCTCTATAAACCCTGTTCATGGGAGACTTCCAATTTAGTTTTGAAGAATCAGGACCTACTCCTCCAATATATATTCAGAGAGAATTCTCAATGAATTCAGCTGAGTTTTGATTGAGTTAGGACTACAAATCTACAGGAGATTTCTATACTTTGAAGAAGAATCCAGACTGTTAGCTGCTTACCTGCACTGAACCGCATGCATTTATTTATATAAATATTTATACGAATTAGACTCTGACTTTGTTGTCATCTTCTTCTAGTCAGATTCCATCTAGATAGGGTCAGGTCTTCATGTCCTTTTTCTCCTTTCCAGTCTATCTTGAATCAGTTCCTTGGAATCTCTGCAGCTAATCAAATCCTCTTGTATAACATCCATCCATCTAGTTTTGTGTCTTCCAACCCTTCTCTTACCCTCCACTTCTAGGTTTAATACACTGTTTCCTATATATTCTTCCAATCTTCTCTTCACATGAAGAAACCATCTAAGCCTGGATTCCATCAGCTTTTCTATAATTGGTATCACTTTCATGCTTCCTGTATTCATTCACTCAGAACATGGCCCATCCTTGTAACTCCAAGCATCCGTCTTAGCATTTTTATTTCCGCTCCATTCAAGATCTGCTCCTGTCTCTTCCTCAGTGCCCAGCATTCAGGGCCATTCAGAAGTGGAGGCCTAATTACCATCTTGGAGGTGTTACTTTTCAATTTGACAGGCATTCTCCTATCACAGATCACTCTGCTTGTTTCTCTCCATTTAGTCTGTGCCTTTCCTATTCTGCTTATTTGTTTGTCGTTGAGTTCACCATTATCCTATACTCTCAATCTAGGTACTTGAACTTCTGTATCTTTGGTAGTGGTTGGTTCCCCCATACTTAGTCTCATTGTCAATTACACTGTTCGTATATGTAATATCTAAAATGTGTATTTATTTTATTTCATTCTTTTCTGTTGTTGTTGACATTGTATTAAAGGTCTCCTTACATTTGTACTGTCATAAATTACTTCTGTCCTAGCATTACAATATAGGTCCCTCTTGTCATAGTCATCACTTTGGGAATGTTGTTGAGTTGGGTTTTTTTTTTTAGTGATCATAGTATCCTTCTTGCAGACCTGAACTGACATCAATTTGCCATTGTCTTGACATCTTAAAGTTGTTTCTTATAAAACTTGCACTGGTGTCACTTTGTTTCAATCTGATATTGTCACAGTGTCTCCCTGGATTTGTACTGACAATTTATTTTCATTTTGACATAATGTCATCTACACAGACCTTCACTGGCATCTCTCTTAAATGAAAAGCAGTTTCGTTCTGTAAACTAACTGAGCTTGCTCAGTAGTTAGCTTTCTGACTTCAGTATCTCAGCTTTTAATTTTACTTAGGCTTATAGAGACATTTTAAAAGTGCCTTTCCAATGCTCTCGGTGCCTTTGCCATACATTGCAAAGAAAGAAAGAAAGACTGCCCTCATAAGAAGGCTTTAAAACATTGAAATGAACTGGCCAGTGTGTTTGCAGCAGCGCCATCTACTGGATAGATTCAGGACTGTCCAGCTGTTCAGTCCTGTATTGCGGAGAGCTAATGGAGATTTTCTTTATGAGCTCAGATGGCAGGTCTCGTGTCTCTGGAACTGTGTGATCGGAGTTATGCCTCAGACGTTGCTGAGAAATTCCCAGTGGCTGTGCAGAGCAGCACAGGAGCAATCACAGGGTATTTCTGCACTGCAATCCAAGGTGTCATTTCAGCTTGGATAGACGTATCCGCTTCACCCATGCTAATGTGTCTAAAAATAGCAGTGTAGCTGCAGCGAGGTGGCCTTCAGCAGCACAAATAGGTACCCCAGGCTCACCGGCGTGGTTGTACAGCCTTCGCTGAGGCTGGTGGCCCCACAACTACACTGCTATTTTTAGCCATGGGTGAAGCTAGTGCAGGTATGTCTCCTTGAGCTGCAATCACACCTGAGACTACAGTGTAGACATACCCATAGAGTCCTGAATCCACACATTTGTTGCCCTGTATCTTTTTGCAGTACCAAAATGGGGAAAAGACTATCTACTTTTGGGTGACTGAGGTGGTCGCTCAGGTGCTGTGGATATTTTTCTGTGAGCCAGACTGTCACTTTACCTTTTTCTCAGGTTTGTTCTTTTCCTTAAGTCCAAAGAAAAATTGTGGGGTGCAATTCTTCGTCCAGTCCCAACTCCCCACGTGTCCTCTTCCAGAGGAGCCATGGAGAGACACTATGCAACGTGATTAAAGTTCAAGAGACGTTATCTGCTTGTCGTAGGGTGAGCTCTCTCACTTGGATATAAAATACTGTTAGGGTTATCTATGTTCCTGGCTGGGGTGTCCTGTATATCTGATTTTGCTGGCGCCATTGCTGACCAGAGTATAGGCACAATTTAATGAGACATTTGCAGTGTCAGTATGTTTCAGTTTTGTGGTAAATGCAAAGAGTAGCTTAGCCCTTAAGGATCTCCAAAATTGTTCAATCAACATATAGATACTGGGAAAAGGAATTTGTGAAGTATTATTTAAAACATTAGATAGTTGGATGAATAAAAAGGTCTATAGTTATATTAGATAAGGGGAAAATAAGATAGATAGATATATAATCCCCATGAAGGTGTCCTCCAGTTAGAGATTCTTAAACCCCGAAACAAAATTTTATCTCTCTTCCAATACTTTTTTAGCATTATCTATTATAATGCTGGATATTCTTGTTATTCTGATAAGCATCCAATCCACCTTTGAATCCTACTAAGTTCTTGGCCTCAGTAACATCATGTGGCAATGAGTTCCACTGAATAATTACAAGCTATGTGAAAAAGTCTTTCTCTCGATCAGTTTTGAATTTGACTATCACTAATCTCTGTCTAAAAGGAAACCAAATATCACTGGAGGTAACACTGTCTGTTGGATTAAGCATGAGAGACAGGACCTTCAGAGAGTTAGCCCCACCTCTGCCATGGAGTCATTATGTGACCAGACATTCAATCACATAGAGCAAAATTTTTGGAAGTGGCTTCTAATTAGGGATGCTGTAGTAGGAAGAGCACCTGAGACATAAGTCCTTGTATCAGAGCCCTGGTATGAGGCAGGACCTGCTCACAGAATCTGGCAAGAACAGGGCTAATAATGCAGAAACACACATTCCTAGTGCTAAGCAGAGAGTACACGTGAAAACACATCCCGATATCAAGGATGGTACAAAAACATTCCCCAATGATAACAGGAACACACTGACCCCTCCTAAAAGATAAGGTCAGGATAACAATATGTAATAGAAATGTTTTAATCGAACCAACATGTACAAGGTGATGCGTGATAACTAGCCACGTTAGGAGGCAGTAACTAACTATTCTGGAGGAAGTACTAACTTGTTTGTACTGGGGTATAAAGATGTATCCCAGAGGGACTATCTTTGTCCAGCCGAGGGGGAAATGGAAAGTCCCGCCATTCACTGAGCTGTGTCCATTGTCACGGGCATACATGTCTTAGTATCCTCATAGAGTCTGCCAGGTGCTATTACCATGCTTTGTCAACAATAAACCTGGCTTAGCGCTTTCGTACCTTAATGGATCTTGTGTTCATTGGACAGTTAATTTGACGTCTGCTGTGCCAGCTGTCTGCACAGAGCTGGGGCAGCACACGGGAAGAACACACACACGCAGCTGAACATCTAACCACAGATGCCTAACATTAAGCAGGTAGGGTCTGATTTTCAGAGGTGCTGATCACCCACAGCTCCCACTGGAATCAACTGGAGTTGTTGGAGCTTAGCATGTCTGGAAAGTACACCATAGATTTATGTAGGTGACCCAAATTAGGCCATTTTTGAATATTTGTGCCTAAAGCCCCCTCTGCCTCAGTTTCCCTGTCTTGGAAATGGGAATATGAATACTTACCTACCTCTAAATGTTATCATTTAGGATTCTTTATTTAATGCCTATACAACATTCTGAAAATGTGAAACACTACATTATTGTTAAGAATTGTTGCTGTCAACTCTGATGATGATGGTAGCACAAATTCTACTTCAATTCAGTGTTTAGGAAAAACATCTTGGACTAGAAAAATAAAATCAACAATAATTAATGGCTTCATTTTTTCTCATGTTCACACCCACACCACAGGAAATTAATTTCCATTCATAATGCAGATGCAAGAGAGGAGATGGAAGGGGAATAAATTAATTTGGCTGATGGATATTCTGTAGTTTAATACCAATATTAATCTTTTTTAAATAGAGATATTGGGAATGACATCCAGATTCAAAATGTATGTGGTGAAATTTTGATGCTTTATTAAATTGACATTATTCTGGGGATGAGGGCATTTCAACCTTTCCATCATTTACATTAGCAAATAAAAGCAGAGAATCAAATATTTAGGAGCTAAGATTTCAGTTCCTCTGGCTGATATGTACAGTTGTCAATTTCCATCGCTGTTTGGTAGTAGTCAGGAAGATTTGGCAAGATGATTGTGTTTGCTATTGACTCTGTATGGAAAGATGAGCTTTTTTCTACTATGCTCTGAGTCTAGAGAAGTGAAATGGAGTTTTGGGTGCACAAAAATCCAGGAGCGGGTTCTGTGTTGCTTATAGACATTAGCTTTTCTCCCTAGAGAAGCATAGGATATTAAAGCTTTAATATCCTATGCCAAAGGAGGCGAAGAGCCTGCCTCCCCTTGCCTAACACTTTAGAATATTGCCGGCAATGGTCAGGTCAGGGCAGCTCACAACACCTCAGATGGAAGTAGGTGGCTTCTGGTTTGTGCTCCAGGATCCCAGTTTTCATTTACAAAATATTACGTTTCTAGTTCTTATGGTTGCGAAGATAAGCATCAACCTGTGGACTGAATGCAAACTGATGAAACCCTGTTTCCCTGCGTCGTCAGAGAGCCTGAAACAAAAGTTCTGAGAGGGGTGCACATTCGTCTAAATGGGATGTTGATTCCAGAGCCTAATGATGGTGATTTAAATGTCAAACACCATTACCTATTTCACGGCAGATCAAGGCACCCAAGAAAAAAGGCTAGTGGTTGTCTTATGAAGTTCTGTATAATCTACTCTGTGCACGGAGTTTTATACTAGTCTTTCTGACACAAATCTGAGTAACTTCACTGAAGGGGCAGCATCAGAGGTAAACTTTAATGTGCAGGAGTTAATGGGGTTACTCTTGATTTATCAGTGTGATCACTGTCTCCATTCACCCAGGTGTTGACTGGCAATGTTATACATTTTATAAATAACAAGGAAAGCTCTCTTTGTACTTTGGTACCCTTCAGTGGGAAAATCCTCACATTATCTTAGTTTGCTTCATGTGCAGTGTGCAAGTGAAGTTATTCCAGTCAGACGCAAGCATAACTGAGATCAGTATCTGGCCCTCTGTTTATACATCAGCAAACCTGGAGCAGAAAACATGTCATCCCAATTCTCTGTTTCACGTTCCATTTATGACAGGTGTTCATGTTTTAAGGATAATATTAAAGACATTGTTAAAAGCAGCTAAAGCATATTTGGTGAAGAGGCTGTTCTGTTCCTTTTTCACCCAGTGTTTAATAGTCCCCACATTTAAATCTGCTTCAAATCTGTGACACCTCGAGATAAGATACTTTATTTAAAATAAAGGTATTTGTAAGCCCACTCTTGCACCTTGAAAAGATTATTAATTTACCATAGAAAATGACTGAATGGTTTGATAGTCTCTCTATGCAGCCTGTGTCAGGAGAAAGCAGTGTAACATAAGAGGAAATCTGTGGGCATGAAATAGAGAAGCAAGGCTACAGAAATTTATTCAGAAATATTGGCAAGGTATCTGTAGCGCCTGAGATCCATGCAACCGAATTTAAAATCATGCATAAAGTATACATCAGGCCATGCTGGGGGAATAAGGCCCAGATTTTTGAAGGTGTTAAGTCATCTCACTTGGAGTTAGATATCTAGATAGTATCTTTAAAAATCTGGGTCTAAGTGTATAGCTGGACCAAATCCCAGACATGCTGTTGGCGGGAATGTTCTCTTCTTAGGGATTTTTTGAAGGGTAATGCAGTGATTTATCAATTCAAAATATGGACCTGGAGCATTTCTTATTTTTAGGAGATCTGGGGTACCTGACTTAGCACAAAACTGTCCCGGATTGAGTTTATTGGCTGCTTCTAGGTGTATTCTTCTTTTGTCAGGGTGATGATGGTCCGGTCTCATTTTTTATGCAGCAATTCAAAAGACTGGCATTTCTGCTATTTGGGAAAAAATGTCAGCCAGAGTAAAGAATCCAGTGTTAAATTTTTATCTATCCAGGCATTTATACCAGGCAATTTATTCAGCTTGGTATCTGGGTGCTTATGGAGACCCTTTCCAAAATGTTTCCATACAGGGCAGCTCGCAAAAAGGAAACATGTCAGAAATTGTTTGGGAACTTTATCTCCTCCTCTTTGATACTGAACCCAATCTATGGTGGAGGCAGAAAGGGAAAGAGGTATTGCACGGTCCCTATGTTTTGGTTAACTAAGGGAGACAAGGAGATGCAGTGAGAACGGATCGTTAGAAACCTGTTAGCACTGAATGAGAATGTCTGTTGTATAGATTTCATTTTTACACATTAATATTAATGGATCTTAGTGTAACATTTTGGGTATAGATTTGTAGCTAGTTGTTTTGAAATGCAATGAAATTTTTAAAAGAAATGTATG
Source organism: Eretmochelys imbricata (assembly GCF_965152235.1). Taxonomy (NCBI): domain Eukaryota; kingdom Metazoa; phylum Chordata; order Testudines; family Cheloniidae; genus Eretmochelys; species Eretmochelys imbricata. The sequence continues at coordinate 14,510,615 of NC_135573.1, forward strand.
ACCATAATATTAATAGACATCCACTGTTGATGTTAGAGTTAGCAGACCTTTGGTAAGATTATTTATTTAGAAGTATAGGAATACTAAAGAGGCTGCTTATCCTTATACTCTAGGTGCCCTTGTACATAAATAAGTGCAGTGGTACAATTTAAGATAACCCACTAAATAACTTAAAATCTCAAATCTTTCTCCCACTCACAGAATTCCCCACCCTTACAATTACAATTCCTGCCCGCCATTTTCAAATGACTGGGAGGGAAATAAGCTTTCCATGTGCCCTAAATAATCACGTATTTCCCTGTCAGTGCTCTGGCTGCTAAGCATGGGTCACATTCCTTTCTCCTGTTGAGCAGTACTGGTCAGCTCAAGGGCTCACATTGATTTCAGTGATGACAGAATATGGCTTATTGTCACTGGAAATTTGTCACTAATTATGATGGTTCCAGTCCCTCCCCGCAAAATACCTAGCACTGATGTTCATGTCACTGTCAGCAATTCGAAGAACCGCCTCCAGCTGAAAAGAAGGGAGATGTTCTTAGCCAATATTGTACACAAAGGTTAAAAGTAATGTATTCTGCCTTCCTCCCCGTGGACAATACATTATACTTCAGCAGCCTCATCAGGAAGGTATTTGGGGTGTTTTCATAAATGCAGAGCAGTCAGCTGGCTTATTCAGCTGAGCTCTGAGAAATCACCAGTATTTTATTATTATTATTACTATTATTTTATTTTATTATAACACACTGGGTTTTTTTTCTTCCGTTTGACAAAATAAAGGAATAACGACTTTCTGTTTACTGGCTCGAGAATATCCATGGGTGACAAAGAGGATTTTTTATAATGAAAAACTACTCAGAGGCACAGCCAGTTTTGGAAATTATGAAAGCAATTCTCCCAAACAAAATTCATAAGTTGCAAACATGCTGTCACTAAAAAAAAAACAACAAAAAAAAACAAAATGCCAAGATTTGTAATGGGGACCTTGGTAAAGATTTATGGGGTCATGTGGTTGTTGCTGGCAGATATTGGGACCTGGTGACTTTACTGCTTCTCCGCCACTTTTGACTGAAAGATCACAAGCAACATGTTAATTCATGTTGCCTCCCTGCGACGCTCTGGAAGTGGGGCAGCGAGAATGTTGTCAGCTTTCTCTGGATGCAGATAATTTTGGGGGTGGGGAGGGATATAACCAGGAGAAATAACGTTCTGAAATCAAAGTAAACAGCAACATTCATGGTCTAGGGCTTACAAGAAGTTACAAAGATACAAGAGTTACAAAGATAAACAAGGCAGACTGCTTGCATGTTCTTCAGCCAGTCTGGGTGAAATTTGCCCATGTGCAAAGGGCCCATATAAAGTCCTATTTAAGCTACAAAGCCCTATAAAGGGCCCATTAAAGCCCTATTTAGGTTCTTAACAAAGGGCTAAGGTGGTTTGGAGACTCTTGTGCACTCCCCCTTCACTGGGGTGAATTTCACCTTGTGTGTGTAAAACATCCATTGACATCAGGGGACATCCTTCATAGTACAAGAGACCAATCAGTGATTGAGGTTCAGAGGTCTGCAGTGAAGATCAAAAAAGGGAGTTGTGTCTATTGTGGATAACTTAGACCACCTCTGTGACATACCACAATGCCTTTTCCTTTCACCCTTTACGTATCTGTGTTACAGATTATTGTTCTGAGTTTCTCCATTTATAAAAACCATCACTGGCCCCATCAAGAAGAGAGTGGACATATTTGACTATATAATGTAAGAGGAGTTTCTTTTTGTATGTGCTCGGAGAAACTACGAAACTATGTTCTGTTTGACCACATGCTAAGTTTACAGTGGTTTCTTATACTGAGCAAACCAGAAAGAAATGACAAATCAAGACCTACTGCAACGTGAGACTCAGAAGAAGAGCAGGAAACTCAACATGAAGCAAACACATCATTAATAGTGGGTCCCAAATCAAACAGCATCCATGCCCTATGGGAACTACATCCAGAAGTGAATAGTTTACAACCTACTTTAGGACAAGATGAGGATTACAGTGATTGGAACACATGGCTACATGTAAATCAGTTTAGCTGATTTCAAGTCATTCAAAGGATTGGTTGGTTTTTGGTAGGGACACAGACTAGATGACCCAAAGGGTGTCCTCAATCACTGATTTCTATGGACACCAACAGGAAGGCTTTTGCTGATATCCCTGAGACCCGCAGGCTGGTTTGGTGGTTGTCTGCTGACTTCCTGGGGCGGGTTGTGCTCTAAGTCAGGAGAGAAGCCTTATGTGATCAGCACATGCTGCCTTCAGTGCCCTAGAGCATCAGGCAAACAATGCAAACTGTTCATCTAGGCACAAACCCTTTACCCAGCTCTGTGAGCGTGGAGAACTCCTATCACAGCAGAACTGCCATGGTTCTGCTGTGCACAGATGGGTGATGCTGGAAGCCCATGCAGAGGGCATACACCCACTGCACATTGTGAAGCACAGCTGTCAGGGTCACCTAGTGCAGCAGCAGATTGCAGCTATTTGAGGTGGGACAGGGGAACCGCCATGGTCTTTCTCTGACACAGGGTAGGAGGAGGCCACAGAATCTGGAAGGGCGTCTGTGGAGTGTCTATACTTACTCCTGCACTATGGCCTGGCTCAGAAGAGCATTCCAGCTCCTCTCTCCCCAGTGGAGATCCCAAATGCACAATCCAGCTATCCAGGCTGATCTCTCGGAAGATAATTTGGACCTTAAATATTCAAGTTGGTTGGAAATTTAAACTCATTGGAATAGACGGTCTGTCTAACCCACAAGAAGAAAGTGAAGAGACATCACATGGTAAATAGTGTGGCCTATGCATGAAATCCAGGCTGAACACAGACATGTCTGGGTTTCCCAAGTACAACTAAATCATTAATACTGGACCAGATCCACAGCTGGTACAAATCAGCCCAGCTTCACTAAAGTCAATGGAGCAACTCAGATTTATGCTGAGGATCTTGTCCACTAAATCTCTTGCTCTGGCATCCACATTCCCACAGTTTATTTGATAGGATGAATAAACAATGTTAGCATTTGATAAAACAATTGTTGAGAAATTCAGCTATTAGCAGCAGCCAACTGTACTCAAGGACAAAACCTTCCCATCCTCTGTATGAGGCGAAAATGCTACTTGAAGTCAGTATAAATTAGCTGCTTACAAAAACTAGGAATGATAGGCTTAATGAAACAAAAATTAGCATTCATAGGGCATTGCTCCTCCCAAACCAACACCATGGAAATGCAGCAACTTCTGGGGTAGAAGGGGACAACTAGGTAAAAAAAATCCGCATTTCCATCCTGTGGGAAATTCTGATACCTTCCATTGAAACAAATTCTTTTGAGACTTCCTGAATGGAAACGTTTCATTCCAGCTGAAAATTCAACATTAAACTCCATTCACCAGAGCTGATGTGATGCCTCATGCCCCCATTCTCCACATGAGCTGGTCTCCCTCAATGGACTACATCTCCCAGGATGCACCGTGGCAGCTCAGGTGAATGCAAATTAGTGGCCACCTGACCTGAAATGAAATAATTACATTTGGATTTTCCTGATGAAACACTGAAAATATTTTGGCAAAAAATCAACATGGTCCTCTGGAAAATCTTGATTTTGTGGAAAACACAATTTTCTGCTGAAAAAACATTTTGACACAAAATTCCAGACAAGGTCTAAGGGCAACCAAATGGCACATACCAGGGTGGAGTATGGAAATTATGTTCAATGACATCAGAGCAGCCCTTTTTAGGGAAAGCTATATGAATACCTGGCACAGGGACCATGACTGTATGGGTGGAGGGACCATGTCTTTTCCTGGCACTTGTGGACAGCATGCAAGGAAAGAAAGCTTTCTACCTCACTGCATCACCCCTGCATCCGATGAAAGGACCAGGGGTAATGTGACCCTTCGGACTGGGATTTTCAATACAGCATAAGAGAATCTGGCACCTAAATCCCACTGAAATGCAACAGGGGTTGAGTTCCTAACACCCAGAGATTCCTTCCACCCTAAATGCTAATTTCCCATCATTCATTGGATGTTTGTTTTCTTTCTGTGCTTTGCTCAGAATGGGCAATAAAACTGGATTATCCATCCATTTTGCTTTTGTTTCCATTCAGCTATACTTTCCTCTTTCACATACCCTAGAACCAAGCTGCAACATCTGAAATTGCAAAAACCCTGCCAGAGAACCTCTAAATCCACATGTGAAAAATCAGTTGATTTCATGAGCACATTTCTTTTGCTACTAGGTATGGCAAAGTTTTTTTGTTTTTGTTTTTTGGTCACATGCAGAAACATTGGGCTTAATCTACCTTGTTAAAGATTATTATTTTATATGTAGTGCCAAAATTGTGCTTGAAGCATTCCAGACAGTTACAAGGACAAGATTCCTGCCCCAAAGAGCTTACTCCAAAAATATCAGTGTCCCTTAAATAGTAACATACAATTCAGAAAAAAGTCCATTTGTTTTCTTTTTCAGCTGTTAGCAGGTGTCATGAGTAGAAGTTATATAACAGGGAATAGAAAAGAATATTCACACTTGGTTTTAATTGTTTTAAACCAGATGTTGATAGTGCCTGGTTCAGAATAATTTTGCTTTATTATCTGCTTAGCCTGTGGAGTAGCACATTACATAGCTCAGAATTTGTTTAGTGCAGGGGACTAAGGCTAAATTTATATCTCCTCCAATTATAAGGAAGTTGTTAAATTCAGATACATAAATTTAAAAGGAATTCTGGGGAAATCGTAATTAGATGCAAAGACATTACATGGGGTTAATGACTGGGAGTTAATTTTAGTTTGTAGGGTGATAAATTGACCATCCTTATCTGGATCATTTTTTTTAATTAATTGAAAATTTACTTCCCTACCAATTAAGATGGAGACTCTTCTCAATCCCAAGATGTTTGTGAGCTATGTACTAATGAGCTCTACCTCTCTTTCAAAAGTCTATCACACTGATTTCCACAATACACTTTTCATACCAAGATAATGTTTGTGCTGTTTTTATATAAATAAGACAGGCTTTTCCTCTCCTGTGATATTCCCTGGGAAATGAATTTGTTTGGGGCTTAGCTAACACAGCAGTAAGCACTGTAGCACTATATATATGCTGATAGATTAGATAGATAAGAGCTCCCACAGAAAAACACCCAGGATGAGCAAAATCCAGGAGCAAGCTCTGCTCTGACAGTGACACTAAAAATGGCATTGTGGGGTTCCTTGTTGTTTACTCTCATTGACTCCAGTTCATATGTGCTCAGTTTACAAGTAAATGTTTTTCTAGTTGCCTTGCCTGTACATTCAGCCTAGGCTCCTTCCATTTCATGTACCATCAGTGAAGGAATGATTCTTTATTCATAATTATCTTCTCAGCATCACATGTGTAATCCATTAGCATCATTGGGTTTGCACAGGTCTGAGTGTTTGGAACTTAGTAAACAGTTCTGTTGATAATACACAGGAAGGAGTAGAATCCACCTACCTCTCTTTATCAGCATAGGACTAACAGGAGTGAAAACAAGGGGAAATGTATTTTTATTATTATTATTATTATTTATTTTTATTACAGCAGCACCCGGGAATCCCCATGGCCCCGTTGTGCTAGGCAGTATACAGACATGTAGCAAAGAAGACTGTCCCTGTAAAAGAGGGCTCACAGTCTTCAGGAACATTTCTGCTTTGTAGGGCTTGTCAACACCTGGAATTGCGTTCCGTGGGAAATTCTGAACTTAAAAAGAAATGGTTAAAAATAAATTTACCACAGAATAAGCATAAGACACAGTGGACTAATTTACATCATAATTGACACCTTGGCTGGCAATCTGAGCTAGGGCGGGTAAAAAAAATCTGTTTAATCTGTTTTTCAATGGAAAATTGTGTTTTCAGTTAAATTAAATTTTTCACGAGTGTCTGCATTCTCAGAAAAACTTTGAATTAAGCAAAATAAACACCTAAAACACACAGGTTTTGGTTTGCAGCTGAACCCTCCCCGCCAAATACTCTGTTTGGAAATGACATTGTAGTTCATCAGTATTGTAGTTTTGATGCTTCATGTTTCCATTCTTTTCTTAAGATGGCTTCCTCATCTGGACTACATCTCCCATAGTGCACTGTGGCTGCTTAGCAAGAAGGGAGACCAGGAAACTTAATGAGAGATGGAGCCCAGACAGGTAACCCACCCCATAGAGAAGAATGGGGGCACGAGACACCCGAACCACAGCTCCCATGAGCCACCACTACTGCATAGCCAAATCGAAAGTTCTTGGCCAAAATATTTTGGTTTACAATTTTTTGCAAAAATTCAAATATTCTGTGGAAAATGTTGAGAAGATTCCCCCCTCCACTCCCATTTTAACTGATTTTTTCCGCAGGGGAAGAACCCCATTTTCCAACCAGCTCTAGTCTCAGCAGAGAGGTCAAATAGTGAATGAATGATGGAGATTGCATTGTCCTTTCCCCACTAGAGGTGATTCATTCAGCTCATCGTTAATACATTAATGCGTAATGAGGAGAAAATTGCACCAATGCTGTTTGCATAATACTTAGTTTGTGTATTTCCAGCTCTAGCCTGTTGTTCTACCGTTCTTTAAAAGTAGTTTTTAAAAGATAACTTACAAATATAAAGAACTTGACAGGACCATGGTAATGAGTTAAGCTTTCCAGTTGGAGAACAAAGATCTAAAATTCAGATTTTTTCTGACGCTATTTTTTCATTCAGCACAGCATCAAAAATTGGGTTTTGTACATCAGGCCTTTCTTTCTCTCAATTCCCAAGATTAAGAGAACAAGCTATGAAAGAAGCCAATTGCCACATGTGTTATCAAACTCCATTGCAAAGCGTTCCTATGCAGACACCTGGCTCCTGGTGCTTTATTCCTGTTTTCACCTCAGTTAGATGCATCTTTGCAAGGACCATCTTCCTGAATTAATCTTTTGTAAAAAACAAGCATTCTTCCCATAATTGTCTTTGAGACAGGTAGCTGTGTCATTATTTCCTTAAGAATCAGCATTTTGAGAATCTACAGTATATTGATACCAACACTGAAGGTTCTGTCAGGTTTTTCCTTATAAAACCAGATTTTAGGAGCTTATCACAGCCATTTCAAAAGCACCTTGGGCTGAGACTTGGCATCTAATTTGTTCCGGTCTTTTCTCTTGTCTTTGAACTGCAGCAACACAAACAGATTCTGAATGTGAGTAGAGTTTCTGCTTCCCACCCCTTTTCTTTGTTTTTACTGCTTCTTGACATGGATGATTGATTAATCTTCTGACTTAAATAACATCTATTAGAATTAGTCTTGTGGTAAGGCCTAAGAGCCCAAGTCATGGACCGGGATCCTACTTTGCCAGGTGCTGTACAAAGAGAGAGCAAAAAGATGGGATGTTTTTAATCTTAAGTATAAGACAAGAGGCAACAGGGACTAGATCTAAGTAGACTTAGACTCAGCCTTGCAACACCTGACTTAGGCAGCCTGTCAGCCACTGGAATCCACAGCCCTTAGTTAGATGTCCAGGCTCCCGATATAATGCATGGGGAGAGTTAGGTGCCTAAGAATGGGGCTCACAAAAGCCAACCCCATGGATGGGGATCTGCCAAAGCTAGCCAAAAGGAAATGCCAAAGAGACACCTCTCAAAGGGAGTTGAGCACCTACAAGGAAGCGCCTCCTCAGCTCGAGATTCACAGCTGTGAACCCTCCTGTGGCATTAGGCACCTAAGCCAGGTCAGCCCTTTCTTGCAAAACACTGAGGAGGAGGCGCTCCCTTTATGCCCAGTGGTTAGAGCACGAATCCAGGATGTGGGAGACACAGGCTAAAATCCCTCCACTGCCTGATATGGAGCAGGGACTTGAGGCCATGTCTCCCACCTCCCCCAGGGAGTGCGCTAATCACAGGATTATATGGTATGCTGCGGGGGCAGGACACTCTTGGTCTTTCCTGTTGAAGCTGCTCCACTTTATATCACACGCTTAAATACTCATTGGACCAGAGAAACACTCTATAGGGCAGTGGCTAAGGCTCCCCCTGGGAGACCTGGGTACAAGCCCCTACTCCACAATAGGCAGAGGATGGATTTGAGCCGGGTCTCCTGCAGCTTGAATGTGTGCCTGTCATAAATATAAAGGGAAGGGTAACCACCTTTCTGTATATAGTGCTATAAAATCCCTCCTGGCCAGAGGCAAAATCCTTTCACTAGTAAAGGGTTAAGAAGCTAAAGGTAACCTCGCTGGCACCTGACCAAAATGACCAATGAGGAGACAAGATACTTTCAAAAGCTGGGAGGAGGGAGAAAAACAGGTCTGTGTCTGTCTGTATGCTGTTTTTGCCAGGGACAGAACAGGAATGGAGTCTTAGAACTTAGTAAGTAATCTAGCTAGGTATGTGTTAGATTATGATTTCTTTAAATGGCTGAGAAAAGAGCTGGGCTGAATAGAATGAATATTCCTGTCTGTGTGTCTTTTTTGTAACTTAAGGTTTTGCCTAGAGGGATTCTCTATGTTTTGAATCTAATTACGCTGTAAGGTATTTACCATCCTCATTTAAATACTCATTAGACCAGAGAAACACTCTATAGGGCAGGTATCATTGCGGAGAGTGGACCAGATGATACGTCTCGGGGGAGAAAGCAGAAGGAGGCTCCGCTGGTTGGAAGGCATGAGATGCACTGTCCTAAGGTTGGGGGTTCCACGACTACCACTCCCAAGAGAAGGAGGCGGGTGGTGGTGGTCAGGGACTCTCTCCTCAAGGGGACTGAGTCATCTATCTGCCACCCTGACCAGGAAAACAGAGAAGTTTGCTGCTTGCCAGGGGCTAAGATTCGCGATGTGACGGAGAGACTGCCGAGACTCATCAAGCCCTCGGATCGCTACCTCTTCCTGCTTCTCCACGTGGGCACCAATGATACTGCCAAGAATGACCTTGAGTGGATCACTGCGGACTACGTGGCTCTGGGAAGAAGGATAAAGGAGTTTGAGGAGCAAGTGGTGTTCTCGTCCATCCTCCCCGTGGAAGGAAAAGGCCGGGGTAGTGACCGTCGAATCGTGGAAGTCAACGAATGGCTATGCAGGTGGTGTCGGAGAAAAGGCTTTGGATTCTTTGACCATGGGATGGTGTTCCATGAAGGAGGAGTGCTGAGCAGAGACAGGCTCCACCTAACGAAGAGAGGGAAGAGCATCTTTGCGAGCAGGCTGGCTAACCTAGTGAGGAGGGCTTTAAACTAGGTTCACCGGGGGAAGGAGATCAAAGCCCTGAGGTAAGTGGGCAAGCAGGATACCAGGAGGAAGCACAGGCAGGAATGTCTGTGAGGGGAGGGCTCCTACCTCATACTGAGAATGAGGGGCGATCAGCAGGTTCTCTCAAGTGCCTATATACAAATGCACAAAGCCTTGGAAACAAGCAGAGAGAAATGGAGGTCCTGGTGAAGGCAAGGAATTATGACATGATTGGAATAACAGACTTGGTGGGATAACTCACATGACTAGAGTACTGTCATGGATGGTTATAAACTGTTCAGGAAGGACAGGCAGGGCAGAAAAGGTGGGGGAGTAGCACTGTATGTAAGGGAGCAGTATGACTGCTCAGAGCTCCGGTATGAAACTGCAGAAAAACCTGAGTGTCTCTGGATTAAGTTTAGAAGTGTGAGCAACAAGAGTGATGTAGTGGTGGGAGTCTGCTATAGACCACCGGACCAGGGGGATGAGGTGGATGAGGCTTTCTTCCGGCAACTAACAGAAGTTACTAGATCACAGGCCCTGGTTCTCATGGGCGACTTCAATCACCCTGATATCTGCTGGGAGAGCACTACAGCGGTGCACAGACAATCCAGGAAGTTTTTGGAAAATGTAGGGGACAATTTCCTGGTGCAAGTGCTGGAGGAGCCAACTAGGGGGAAAGCTTTTCTTGACCTGCTGCTCACAAACTGGGAAGAATTAGTAGGGGAAGCAAAAATGCATGGGAATCTGGGAGGCAGTGACCATGAATTGGTCGAGTTCAGGATCCTGACACAGGGAAGAAAGGTAAGCAGCAGAATACGGACCCTGGACTTCAGGAAAGCAGACTTCGACTCCCTCAGGGAACTGATGGGTAGAATCCCCTGGGGGAATAACATGAGGGGGAAAAGAGTCCAGGAGAGCTGGCTGTATTTCAGAGAATCCCTATTGAGGTTACAGGGACAAACCATCCCGATGTGTCGAAACAATAGTAAATATGGCAGGCGACCAGCTTGGCTTAACAGTGAAATCCTTGCGGATCTTAAACATAAAAAAAGAAGCTTACAAGATGTGGAAGATTGGACAAATGACCAGGGAAGAGTATAAAAATGTTGCTCGGGCATGTAGGAATGAAATCAGGAGGGCCAAATCGCACCTGGAGCTGCAGCTAGTAAGAGATGTTAAGAGTAACAAGAAGGATTTCTTCAGGTATGTTGGCAACAAGAAGAAATCCAAGGAAAGTGTGGGCCCCTTCCAGAATGAGGGAGGCAACCTAGTGACAGAGGATGTGGAAAAAGCTAATATACTCAATGCTTTTTTTGCCTCTGTCTTCACGAACAAGGTCAGCTCCCAAACTGCTGCGCTGGGCAACACAGCGTGGAGAGTAGGTGGCCAGCCCTCTGTGGAGAAAGAAGTGGTTTGGGACTATTTAGAAAAGCTGGACGTGCACAAGTCCATGGGGCCGGATGCATTGCATCTGAGAGTGCTAAAGGAGTTGGCGGCTGTGATTGCAGAGCCATTGGCCATTATCTTTGAAAACTCATGGTGATTGGGGGAAGTCCTGGACGACTGGAAAAAGGCTAATGTAGTGCCCATCTTTAAAAAAGGGAAGAAGGAGGATCCTGGGAACTACAGGCCAGTCAGCCTCACCTCAGTCCCCGGAAAAATCATGGAGCAGGTCCTCAAGGAATCAATCCTGAAGCACTTACATGAGAGGAAAGTGATCAGGAACAGTTAGCATGGATTCACCAAGGGAAGGTCATGCCTGACTAATCTAATCGCCTTCTATGATGAGATTACTGGTTCTGTGGATGAAGGGAAAGCAGTGGACATGTTGTTCCTTGACTTTAGCAAAGCTTTTGACACTGTCTCCCACAGTATTCTTGCCAGCAAGTTAAAAAAGTATGGGCTGGATGAATGCACTATAAGGTGGGTAGAAAGCTGGCTAGATTGTCGGGCTCAACGGGCAGTGATCAACGGCTCCATGTCTGGATGGCAGCCGGTATCAAGTGGAGTGCCCCAAGGGTCGGTCCTGGGGCCAGTTTTGTTGAATATCTTCATAAATGATCTGGAGGATGGTGTGGATTGCACTCTCAGCAAATTTGCAGATGATACTAAACTAGGAGGAGTGGTAGATACGGTGGCAGGTAGGGATAGGATACAGAGGGACCTAGACAAATTGGAAGATTGGGCCAAAAGAAATCTCATGAGGTTCAACAAGGACAAGTGCAGACTCCTGCACTTAGGACGGAAGAATCCCATGCACCGCTTACAGACTAGGGACCGAATGGCTCGGCAGCAGTTCTGCGGAAAAGGACCTAGGGGTTACAGTGGACGAGAAGCTGGATATGAGTCAACAGTGTGCCCTTGTTGCCAAGAAGGCCAATGGCATTTTGGGATGTATAAGTAGGGGCATAGCCAACAGATAGAGGGACGTGATTGTTCCCCTCTATTAGAAACTGGTGAGGCCTCATCTGGAGTACTGTGTCCAGTTTTGGGCCCCACACTACAAGAAGGATGTGGAAAAATTGGAGAGAGTCCAGCGAAGGGCAACAAAAATGATTAGCGGTCTGGAACACATGAGTTATGAGGAGAGGCTGAAGGAACTGGGGATGTTTAGTCTGCAGAAGAGAAGAATGAGGGGGGATTTAATAGCTGCTTTCAACTACCTGAGAGGTGGTTCCAGAGAGGATGGTTCTAGACTATTCTCAGTGGTAGCTGATGACAGGACAAGGAGTAATGGTCTCAAGTTGCAGTGTGGGAGGTTTAGGTTGGATATTAGGAAAAACTTTTTCACTAGGAGGGTGGTGAAACACTGGAATGCGTTACCTAGGGAGGTGGTAGAATCTCCTTCCTTAGAAGTTTTTAAGGTCAGGCTTGACAAAGCCCTGGCTGGGATGATTTAATTGGGGATTGGTCCTGCTTTGAGCAGGGGGTTGGACTAGATGACCTCCTGAGATCCCTTCCAACCCTTATATTCTATGATTCTATGATCCTGATTTTGCAGAGGTGATTCCTTTACTTCTTTTAAAAGTCTTCTTGTAAGGAAACTGAAAGCTTTTTCATTGTTCTAAGATCCAAGGGTTTGGGTCTGTGGTCACCTATGCAAATTGGTGAGGATTTTTACCAAACCTTCCCCAGGAAGTGAGGTGCAAGGGTTGGGAGGATTTTGGGGGAAAGACGTGTCCAAACCACATTTCCCAGTAAACCCAGATAAAGTTTGGTGGTGGCAGTGGAAATCCAAGGGTAAAATAATTTTGTACCTTGAGGAAGTTTTAACCTAAGCTGGTAAAAGTAAGCTTAGGAGGTTTTCATGCAGGTCCCCACATCTGTACCTTAGAGTTCAGAGTGGGGAAGGAACCTTGACAGTGCCCTAACTACTTGGGTATGGGAACAGCACACCGCTTCCACCAGCTGTGTATTGTGGGTGGCTTGATCCAGTAGACCATCTCAGAGCATGCCCATCAGATTGGGCCCACAGGTGAGATAGGCAGGGAAATGCCTAGTTTGAGAACTCTCCCGGGGCTGAAGCATAAATTAGGCACCTGGCATCAGGACTAGGGAGGCTTTGGGCATGCCCACCAGCAGGAAAGTAGGTGCTATGGGGATTTACCAGCAGAATCGTAGGCACCTCAGGAATTTAGGTGCCTACATGGTTAGGCAGCAGCCATGGGTAGCGGGTGGAGCCCCCCTTAGGGGAGGCTAGCTCCCAGCTCTGCCTCTTCTGCCTTCCCTCCACCCATACACACAGAGCTCCGAGATCCCCTGCCCCTCGCCAGGGCCACGAGTGCCCCCTCGGCCTGAGGAGTCCCGGGCCAGCAGAAGCTCTGAGCCTCCCCTTGCAACCTGGAGGTGGCCCAGGCCAGCTGCAGCCTCCCCTCCCCAGACCCCAAGTTGCTGCAGGGAAAAGCATCTCAGCAGGCCTTTGGGGGCTACACAGCTCCTCCCATGACACCTGCCTGGGACCTTTCCGTCACCAACGGGCCGCTCAACATCTTCCTCTGATACCCGTGTCTTTCGACTCTCCCGCTTCCACACTGCTGTTGGGTTCTGCCTTCGGACACAACAGACGGACACCCAAATTAGGGTATCTCATGTCTTCAGACACGATCAACGGACACGCAGGAATACATGGAGACTGGAGTCTTCAGTTACAGTTGTGTGTTTATTATAGCAGAAGCTCAACTACACCCTGCAGAAGCATAGCTGTACCACCGGTTTACTTCCCCCACATCCCAAGGAGTGAACCCTGAGATTCTTTTGAATTTCCCCTTTATTGTAATCATCAGCTCTCCCCCTCCCCAGGTGGGCAGTTCTGGTCTTGGTCTCAGCCCAATAATTGCCCTCTAATTTCCCTGTTAAATTCCCCGCCACTGTTTACCCTCGCTCATGACCACTGTTGCCATGTAGGGGTTGTTATTGATTGACTTTCCTTTACCAAGAGGAAACAAAGGACCAGCTGCCAGCTCTCTTTGCAGATGGATGCAATCAGGCTCAGCCACTAGGCAAGCATCAGGAGATTCCCCCAACCACCAGGTGACATAAGAACATAAGAACGGCCACACGGGGTCAGACCAAAGGTCCATCAAGCCTAGTATCCTGTCCTCTGACAGTGGCCAATGGCAGGTGCCCTAAAGGGAATGAACAGACAGGTTACCATCAAGTGATCCATGCCCTGTCACCCACTCCCAGCTTCTGGCAAACAGGCTAGGGACACCATTGCTGCTCAGGGCAGGTGAGCCGAAAATGCTCAGTTCTGCGCTCTCGGGGCAGTCACTACCTCACCCATGGCCACAGGTATTTCTCAAGTCTCCCCATTACTGTCACAGTTAAAATCGTAACAAAAGGAAAAAAGACTGGAGGCCAGCCTGCTGCCTGTCTGCTTTTCTCTCTTCCTTGCCCCTTGACCTGCTGCCACCCTCTTTGGCTGGGCAATTGTCCTCATGCCCTTGGCCAGAGTATTTCCCTTTGTGACTCTGAAATGTGCCCCAACGTGCCGGTCTTGAAGCTGGGCCTAGTGGTGAAAGGCGACGTAGAAGCTTTCGCTAAGGCAAGCAGGCAGGGATGGCCTTGCGGACTGATTTTCACCTCTAGAGAGACAATTAACACTGTGGGGTGTGAAGGGAAGTCTCCATAAAAGGAGGAGGTGAGGAATGTGCTGGCCCAGCCAGTCATTCCTTTCTCCCTGTTCAAGAGGTGTCACCCTCTCCGTTGGGAAATCGAATGCTGCTCTCTTGTATGATAGGCAGGGATATGCACCACTATACTAATGAGGAACAGGGCAAGGCTTAGTGCTGCATGGAACTCCAAGAGATAAGCTATAGCCACACCACGAGCCCCACTGGGCAACAACACCTCTTGCTCTCTTCCAAAGACTTTGGCTGCAGCAAAAGTCCTGGGGAAAGCCCTGGCCCTCCTCACATGTGGTTGCCCCTCTCACTCTCATCTCAAGAAGCTTTCGATACATCCCATGCAGTTTCCTGCATGGCTGAGGAGGCGATATTTATTACTCAGCTTCCTGGGTCCATCAGTAATTTCTGGAGTCCAAGGGGATTATTGATGAACCCAGGAAGCAGAATAGCACGTACAGGCTCCTCATCCTGGAACCTGCCTGGGGCATAATAAAGTAAAAACTGCCCCCCAGAGCCCCACAACTGGGGGCCCAGCAGCAGTGTCAGGGAGGCTCCTATTATACCCACTGCCCATGGCAGCAACTGTACGGGGATTTAAGGGTCTAAATTTTGGATTTAGCTGCCTAAATCCATTTGTGGATTTAGTCTCAGGTGGATCCACACGGACAGATGGGGGCGCACAAGGAAATAATCACATCCACTGATGAAACATTTCTTGGTGAAGCTTCTTCAGTTGTGAGATAACTAAACTGTGCACTTATCATATTTAAATGTAATTCTTCCCCCTCTTGATGTAAAATTATAGACCTTTATGAGCCAAGTCATCAGCTGACATAAAGCAGCATAGTGCCATTGAAACTGATGGATCTATGTTGATTTATACCAGCTGAGAATCTGGACCTATATTTTCAATGAAAATACTGTGATTTTGTACATTACAAGAGTCTGTGATCTTTCTCCAATAAATATATGTATAAATAGTAAAAGAAAAAATGTGTTCATAATTTTTAAATGACAATTTGCGCACAGTTTAGTGGTGACATTACGTTTTTGGAAAGAAAGTTTGACACGTTTTCAAAAGCAAAACCCAAATATTAAAAACTCTACAAATGAACGGTTTAGGGATCCAATGAATTCTTCACAGCCAAACCATCCTTTATTCTTCACTATCCTAAAATCAGAGAAATTTAGGTCACCAAGTCCAGCCCCCTGTGCTGAGGCAGGACCAAGTAAACCGAGACCATCCCTGACAAGTGTTGGTCTAACCTGGTTTTAAAAACCTGCAATGACAGGGATTCCACAGTCTCCCTAGGTAACCTGTTCCATTACCCAACTATCTTTACAGTCTGGCAGTTTTTCCTAATATGTAACCTGCATCATTCTTGCCGCAGATTAGTCAGATTGCTTGTTGTCATCCCCATCCCAATTTACACAACTTACTTTGCCTCCTTGTTTTGTTCTGTAATGGCCAGCCACGGTTGGGTGCATATTGTTGATTTTGTACCTTGTCTGTTAAACACATAGTGGAGATTTTAAAAGCAGTACAATCTCAGGCTACAGCAAATTATGTCAATGTTGCACACATTTGCTCAGAGTAATGTTCTGGTGGAGGAGAGGAATATTTTTATTAGTAGAACTGGTGTAATTGGGCTGATTATATGGTGGTGTAGTTGCATATAAATGTATGAAGTCTACAAATTGTATGTTAGCTAGATTATTTGCAATGATATGATGCAGAAACTAATAATTGTAGTATTTATGTAGTAAGTAACATTATAATACGTTAGTGTGCTGGAATTTGATTCTTTGCATAGAATATGGTATTTCATAATCTCCAAGTAATACCTTATCTGATTGTGTTAACCTTTGTATGTGAGCTTGTAAAGGTGCGAGGACAAAGTTAGGGCTGGGCAAGTGAGGTAAATCTAATAGTGAATGGTGAAGAATTCTGTTCCATCTAGAAACTTTCCGGCATATATAGCTCCCCGTGGAGTGATTCTCCACTCTTGCCCAGTGTACTGAGAGTCAGAAGTGTGACTTTCTTCCCTCAGGCCAGGAGAGTGAAATGGCAAACAAAAGATGGTGTCCTTCAGAGAAGGTGACAAACAAACTGTTCTTAATTTGCAAGGTCTTTTGTAAGCAAGGTGGGGGGTCCATTTTCCAATTTTCTACCTGTGCCATCTGGTAATGGTGGTCATGTCTGCTACCTGTTAGATCATCCTCACAAGTACTTAGGTAAGGCAGGGGAAAATTGTCTCCTTGGTCACACTGGTGCAACCCCCTCGTGAGAGTAACATGTCACCCCCAAAGGTTTTTTTTCATATTCTATTATCATAGAATCATAGAATATCAGGGTTGGAAGGGACCTCAGGAGGTCATCTAGTCCAACCCCCTGCTCAAAGCAGGACCAGTCCCCAACTAAATCATCCCAGCCAGGGCTTTGCCAAGCCTGACCTTAAAAACCTCTAAGGAAGGAGATTCCACCACCTCCCTAGGTAACCCATTCCAGTGCTTCACCACCCTCCTAGTGAAAAAGTTTTTTCTCATATCCAACCTACATGTCCCCCACTGCAACTTGAGACCACTACTCCTTGTTCTGTTATTATTAGCTATAAGTATTATTGCCGGAGTGCCCAAAGGCCCCATTCAAAATGGGGTGTATACTAGGCTGTACGATTGTGCTGTATTAATGCGTAGGAAGATACAATCCCTTTCCTATCCTCTCCACCCAAATGCTTGCATTCTAACTTAAGAAAAGGCACAATGAGTGTTTTAAAATAGGAGGAGGAGATTGGGGAGAAGGAATGAGGATAGTGGTAATAAGATCACACAGTCACATAACCTGGCAATGTGGCTCTAAATTATGTGAACTAAATATTTGCCATCCCTAACTGTGATACCCCTGTACATCATTTCCAGTTTGCATACCATGACTGACCCATATTATAAACTATACAGCTTCAAAATCATTCAATAAACATCACCCAATTTAATTTCAAGGCACTGGCTAAATCTAGTTTAGGCTAGTAATTTACAGCAAAAACAAAGAGGAGTCCTTGTGGCACCTTAGAGACTAACAAATTAGTAAAAGCGGCAAAGAGTTCTGTGGCACCTTATAGACTAACAGACGTATTGGAGCATAAGCTTTTGTGGGTGAATACATACATCCGACAAAGTGGGTATTCACCCACAAAAGCTTATAGTCCAATACGTCTGTTAATCTATAAGGTGCCACAGGACTCTTTGTTGCTTTTACAGATCTAGACTAACACGGCTACCCCTCTGATACTTAACAAATTAGTGTATGCCCAAATAAATTTATTAGTCTCTAAGGTGCCACAAGGACTCCTTGTTGTTTTTGCTGATACAGACTAACACGGCTACCACTTTGAAACCTGTCACCATGCAAGGCACCTAATTTACGGCAGTAATTTAGGCCTTGATCCACTGAAGTCCAGGGTCATTTGCCATTGACTGTCATATAAGCAGGATCATGAAGCAGATTTCTTCACATACGAGTGTAGTGAGCAGCAAGAATGGGGAACCAGTTCAGATAAAATAAGAACCAATTGGAGCTTGTGATGGCCCAGGCTGTGAAGTTTGAATCCAGATCTGAACTTACATAAGGTTGGGTGTTCAGCTTTGGGCTTTGGTTTCAGGGCCATGTTGTATCAGAACCTTTGCCCAGAACTGGAACCTGGACCTGAACTTTTACTAGGGTATGAAAAAGTTCAATTAAATTGCATGTCGCTCCTCCTCATCCTCCCCTACAATTCCTAGTGACAACCAGGTCTGGAAGGAGAAATACTGGGCTAGCATGAGACAGTCTAATGTCATGCAAAGAAACCAGGAAGTACTGGAGAGCTTTGTGAGAGAGGATGACCATGCAAGGGTTCTCCCATGATTTATAAAATAGCGAGATGTGGACAGGAGGAACCAATTAATCAGCTGAACTTTTGGCTCCTTACCCAGTGACACACTGTACCTCAAATTGGCACCCTATAACCCCCATATTCATCATTCATTTATGATTATGATATTTCATACAGAGCAAGCCGTGTAAGATATCATATGAAAGGTCATGATCTGCTGAAACCCATTGTTCTGTTCAAATATGTATATCATTAGTGTGTATGAAGTTATGAGATTTTGCTGAATGATTGTTACTGAAATATGCTGTAAATTTGCTAGTGACATGCAAAGGACCCCTGCCCAGGAGGATGCTCCATGGCCATTAATCAGCAGGGGAGTTGCAATCAAGGGATTTTCAATTCAATGATAGCTGCCCAAGTCCACACAATGGGGGTTTACTGGATCACTGTAACTCAGCAAAGCGCAACAGGACATGTCTGGGCAAGTGTCTCCCGGGCGCATGGATTGAGGGTATAATGTAAGGAACAATTGCAGCATGTCTTGGCCTTTCTCCTCCCCCACCGATGCTGGAAGCAACAAGCATGCTGAGAAGACGAAACCTTCCACAGAGGAGACTGGTCAAGGCTTCAGGGGGAAGTCTGTGCATTAAGGACTGTAACATCCAGTGAGGTGAGAAAATTGCTGGTCTAAATACTACCTAGTGTAATAAGGTTTAAGATTTAGATTGTGTATTTATCTTTTCTTTTCCATGGTAACTATCTCTGGCCTTTTATTGCTTATCACTTATAATCATTTAAAATCTATCTTTCTGTAGTTAATAAATCTGTTTTATACTTTACCTAAAAGAGTGTATTTGGCCTGAAGTTCTTTGGGAACCTTGGCTCAGGTACAAAAGCTGGTGCATGTCCTCTCCACATTGAGGGAGGGGTGGACTGGGTTATAAACTTACAATGGTCAGGCTTCTGACCAAGGCAGGATGGTACAGCCCTGGGGTTCCTAGGCTGAGGACCTGGCGGGAATTGGCTGGAGTCTCTCTGTTAGTCCATGAGTGGCTGGGTTTGTCCCTGCCTGTGGATGTAAGTTCAGTACCTGCCAGAGGTTTGCAGCTTGTCACAACATCATCGTGTGAGAGGGTGCCTAGGACAGAGGGCCAGCAGTACCGCAGTTCTAGGTTGCACCCCTGGGACCCCATAACCCAAACCTCTTCACTTTCCTCCATCATAAGTGCACAGGGCATTTTTTCACTTACATTCCCCCTCAGCCTTCAAAATGCTTTTAGAAATGACATATCTACTTTCTTCCCAAGCATATCAATCTCCATTTCAGACAATGTAGCAGTGAAAGATTTATGCTGCTGTACAGGTATATTTCACAGGAGATTTACTAAATGATAACCATTCTTTTCTCCCCACATCCTGACATACTTTCTGCTTGTCAGTTAAATCAGGTAAAATGATTTCGTCTTTTCAAGATTAAGGGGCCAGTTTGAATTTCCTTGTTAATGCAAAGCAGACTGCTGGTATGCATATCACTGATTGACCTACAATCGTGTGACAGAGAAACTGGGGAAATTAAAATTGGATTACCTGGCTTACCCTCTAGAGCTGAGCATTTTTGGCACTCAGGGTATAGTTAATATCTCACTTCTAATATGTCGTCTATCGGTATTATGGGGGGGAACTAAGAACAGAAAATGGGTTTATCTCAAATTTGGGGAATTGACAGTGATCAATATCAAATCACAGTTTAAATCATGCATCATTCAGTAGCACAGACACTGCACTGAGATGGATAGAGCACTAACTTACACAGGGAAAAATCTCCTGGGTGTTTCTCAGTTACTCTATATGTTTAGAATACAGATGCATGCACTGAAAGTAGATCATTTAAAAAAAACCCTCCCCACCCAACATATTGCGTAAAGAGAAAAGACCTCAAGAAAGAGCATTCAGATAGCTAGATGATAACATATGTGATTGATTTTGAGAGGTGCTGAGTACCTTCTGAAAATCCGGCCCTAACTATATGAAATACTACAGACTCCCGCAGAGATGGGGCCAAACCACATGCAGAAACTGAACACACCCAAACTTTGGGTACATTTGGATCTGAATGGATATGCAGTATATTTGGCTGGCGACAGTGTCCAGTCTGAAATGGCCTTTCTTATGGGCAGGAGAAAACATTATGGAATTCATCAGTTCTTCACAGAAAGAGGTTGAGTACTCTGACCTGGGAATGCTGCATATAAGTTATATGATCCAGGGTTCATTGACCACAGTGGGAATCTTTCCATTGACTTTAATGGGCCCATATTGCTGATTTCGGCTGCACATTTCTAATTAATATGTTGGCAGTAGAGGTGGAGAGGAAGAAGAGAATTATGAAAATATTATAGGCAATGAAGAGATACCGAGATCTCAGGTGGCTCTGCAAAAGCTTTTCTCATCGGATCATTTTCACTGGATATATATTAAAAACCTTTCCAATTTCATTGTGTATTTTAAGCAGCATATAATTAAAATACCATTGTGCATGCATTTTGCATGCTCTATGTAATGGAGCAAATTCTGCCTTCTGGTATACATGTAGCTACCCTATATCAATTATTATTTGCATTACGGTAATGCCTAGAGGCCCTAACAAATACCAGGAGCCCATTGTACCAGGTGATCTACAAATACATAAGGAGAAACAGTAGTTGCCACGAAGAGCTTGTTATCTAAATACACAAGAAAGACTAATAATGGTGGGAGGAGAAACAATAGAGGTGAAATGACTTGCCCAAGGTTACACAGCAGATCATTAGCAGAGCTTGAATAGACCCCCGAGCCTCCAGACTACTACTGTAGTGCCCTAGCCACCCAATCATGCTGCCCATTGAAATCTGGAAGTAGAATTTGGACTATAATGTGCTAATTTTATGTTTATGTTTATTGAATGTGTAAACTGTATATACATATATAGGAATGATAGCACCCAGATATGCAAACGGTAACAGTTAAGTAGAGAAAGAGCAATACTTCAGCTGGCCCTTTAAGAAGCAGTCCAGACAAATCCGAGAATGGAGACAAACTGAGTCAAGAAGAATGGATGATAATGTCTGCAATGTAACATGGGAATGCCCGATCTCATGTGCATGGTCACCAGTGATCACAGCCCCGGTGATAACTGATGTGAAATTGATACAATAATAATCAATAGTCCTTACATACCAAATTCATGCCTATGATCGGAAAATGCAGCTCTGCTAAGATGAGTGGAGTTGTGCATGAACTGGATTTGGTCCTTTCACTTCAAAGGGCTGTTTGAAATGAGGTGCCAACTTGTTTAGAGAAAATTTTAAAAATGGAAACAAATAGGTAAGTAATAAGAAGATAAGAGGAGTCATCGCTATTTTATTAGATCTCTCAGTAAATCCCATTCTGGTTCGCTCCCCATTACCCCAACCTTGGGGGCTGGGGAAGACACAAAAAAGGATGACTGGGTAATATCCAGCTAACAGCTCTGATCCACCCAATCAAACCATTGTGCCCACTCAGAATCCCACTTAACCATTGTGCCCAAATCCAAAAGGGCCCCCCTGTGTAGATCTGGTTGCAGGGGTGATGCCAGTATCAGACGAAGGAAACAGTTTCAGATGAATTTGAATTCAGCAAGCAAAGGATTCTGTTCCCCCTTGCCTCAGCCCTTGCCAGAGGTTTATCTTGTAATGAGGTAGATCCAGATTAGTAATTTAATATTTTATACCAATTTTATTTCAAGGTTGACATTTGAAGGGGAAAAAAAATAAAAATTTTAAGACCATAACCTGACAATGGGTTGACACTGACATTTAAATTAATTGACTTTAATTTTTTTTAAACCCTCTGCTCTACAAGTTGTGATGGCAATCATTTCTTTTGTACTTAGTCTTCCTTTCTGATTTTGCATGTGGAAAGGCGAGTGTGAGGGAATTTAATTTACCGCGTTTTAAGACATTCAAGAGTAATTTATACACTGAAAGTGCCTATTAGGGAAATGTCTATTATAGTTCCTGCAGTGAATGTATTCTGATAAGACTGCTATGTGCAGTACTCATGTGAAAGCAGCGTAAAGCAAGTGTCAGGACCAGATAACAGAGTCTACACAAACTTTGATTACCGGTGGAAACCTTAAAGCTGGTGAGGTTACAATAAAATTCCAACTAGATTTTTTTAAATAGTAAAGAGGGATAATTATTTTCTTCAAAATGCCAACAAATGCATGGATTTCCTTGATTATAAACTATATTCATTTTGAATTTTCATAATTACCCCTAGTGGAATTACCTAATTTTTATAATTATAGTAAACTAGCCAGCATAAATAATAGCAGTTTCTTAAACTCTAGTTCCATCATTTTCACTTAAAGCAGAGATTCAACCACTTTGTTATATATGAAGAATATAGCATATTTTAGGATGTGTAAGGACCAGAATAATTCAGAGTATATGATAATAATTCAGAGTATATGATGGAAAATAATTCAGAGTATATTATAATACCATTATATAAACCAGATGGTATGTCCTCATCTGGAATACAGAATAAGTTACCCATCACCCCATCTCAAAAAGGTTAATGCAGAATTAAAGAGGGTTCAGGAGAGACAAAGAGAATGATCAGAGGTATGGAAAAATTCTCCTATGATGGGAGATTCAAAAGATGGGGATTATTAATGTTAGCAAGGAGACAAATAAGAGAGGACAGGATAAAAGTCTACAAAATAAGCTGTAGCTCACGAAAGCTTATGCTCAAATAAATTTGTTAGTCTCTAAGGTGCCACAAGTCCTCCTGTTCTTTTTGCAGATACAGACTAACATGGCTGTTACTCTGAAATCCGTAGTCCCCAGCAAACTAGATCCGAAAGAAGTAAGTTTAAACATAGGCAATGTATCTAAAAGCCAATTCTTTGAGTGTTGGTCTCTGTATATGTGAGCACCTCCAGGTGGTGGTACTTCTCTGGGGGTGTTACAACCTGAATGGATCTGCCTAATCACCCTGCACTGTTCTTCATTCCTGCTGGAGCTGTGGTAACCCTCCTCCATGGAATTACAAACAAGCTCTGGCCCACAGTGATACACAAACTAGATGACCTCTTGAGGTCCCTCCAACCCTATGTTTCTATGATTTTTCTCAATGGGAATGAACTGCCTACAGGTAAGATGATGACCCCTATGTTAAGGACAGGGCAAACTTAGGTCCATTCCTGTTCAGCAAAGCACAGGATTAAGCACTTTGCTGGACAGGGATAGTAGAAGAACATGTTTTGCTGAATTAGGGCCCAGTATGAGAAAGTGAGACATATTTTCCAATTAACCTGAAGCTACCTATGAACACAATCTGCACACAGTTCAACTCCTTTCTAAGCAGTATTTGAAGGCTCAAAAGGATGTTTCTGGGTGATCAGACTCCGATCACTTCCTAAGGGCCATGCAGTTGGTTGCAAGTTTCAATATCCTTCTCTCCCTGAATACATTTAAGAAAAAAAGATGGTGAGAAAATTCAGGTACGATCATTGGCAAGCAAATTAAACAGTCAGCATGCTTAGTGTTGTATTTTCAAATTCATATAGCCCAATAACGAAGAGACAATGTTCAAAGCGTTTTGAGGTCTAAGGCAAATAACACAGGCAAGGAATATGTTTCATAGAAAGAAGATGGGCAATATGTCCTGAGGGGCTAGCACAGTTATACTTGTTCAGTATGTAAGGTCAAATGAAGTGTGAAGCAGAAACATTTAGCATAAAAACAATATTAATTATTGGGCAAGCAGAGTAGTGAAATGATAAGATCCAATGATGGAATAAAGCAGGAAGCCGAGACAATGGAAGAGAGAGAGAGAGAGAGAGAGAGAGCGCACAGGAAGCCAGAGACAATATGTTGGGGCGGGGCGGGTGAAAATACAAATTAAGCCTTTTCTTATGAGGTGCACACACAGCTCTGTGCTTACAATATCATGGACATTTTGGTTATCTCAAGCCAAAGTGACTCAGCGCAAAAACTTGCATCATATCTCACCGGCCAACAGCATAAGGTTTATTCCCCACTTCAGAATAATAAAGAGATAGAAAGGTAACTGGGTAGGTAAATATAACATTACTATGTTTGCTGAGGAAAGGAGAGGGGAAGGAATAGCAACTTAATGATCATTAGTGACTCCAGCTGCAGAGAATCAGGAAGGGCTACTTAAACAGAGCTGGGCATTCAGTCAGGAAAACTATACATAAGATAGAAGAACCTGGAGGGAGAATCTCAGGCACCTGCAGGTGAAGCCCTGAGCTAGGGCTGATAAGGATCAGGGGGATCCACAGGGGAAGCTGCCAGAGGCCCTGGAGAAGGTTGGCAGTGAGGAGACACCTGCTGAGACGATGAACAGGAAGAGCTTTGCAGGAGCAGGTTAGACTCCTGAGGCAGAGACCCTGGAAATTTTTGCCTTACTGTGCAGCATGGGTCACTTGCAGGTTTAAACTAGTGTAAATGGTGAATTCTCTGTAACTTGAAGACTCTAAACCATGATTTGAGGACTTCAGTAACTCAGCCAGAGGTTAGGGGTCTATTTCAGGAAAGGGTGGGGTTCTGTGGCTTGCAATGTGCAGGAGGTCAGACTTGATGATCACAGTTGTCCCTTTTGACTTTAAAGTCCTAGTCCACGAGACTGAGAGGGTTGAAGACTTTAGTTCAGCAGAGAAGGGAGAATCCAGAGGTCTGAGAACCAAAGGGAGGCCATGTTAAACACAGGTTATGGGGGAGCAGCACATGGGGGCTTAGAGGTTGCAAGTGGCCCAAGGAAACAGCAGCATATCTGAATATGCAGACCTAATTGCTTACTATAGGGTCCCTGTGCTACAACCCAGAGTAGAGGGTGGGCCTGGGTTCCTGTACCAGGCACAGAGGAGGGGACATGCCAGTACAACTGCAAGAGTAGGTTAGGCTCCTTTGGGGGCGGGGCTGAGGGGTGGCCACTAAGAACACTTCCGTGGTGCCTGAGACGGGGGAAAGAAGAACTACTATTTGGATGTTTAGCTTGGACTTTCAGTTGGACCTTTCCTTACTGCAGAAGGGGACTGAACTTTATGTGACTTGGCCAGAGGGCTGAGCCATAGAAGACCTGCTGAGAGGCAGATGGCCAGCAGGGGGTGCTGAAGATGAGGACTCCTTGCAACATTGCATCCTGACACAAAGGGGTACTGTATTAAAAGGAGGGATATCCCTGGTCACCCATGAGCCCAAGCAACTTGGTGAATTCAAAATGAAGTTGCAGGAGGTGGGGGAAAGAGAAATTTTACAAGAGCTTTGTCCTTTTCCTCCCCGGCATTGCTGCAAGATATATAAATTGGGCCGTGCCAGTGAACTGATTGCTGTTTTAAGAGATAGGGATTATCTGAATTATCACAGGTCTCCCAAGGTAACAGGTTTATGAGCATAGAGGACATCAGGCTGATAACACAAAAACCTTGTATTTGTGTTACAGTATCTAGAAATTCCTTACCTTACCTGTAGGGCAAAATAGGGAGTTGGATTTACGCAGTGCTGGCTCATGTGACTAAGTGATCATGGTCATGCTGGTCCTGGCACCTTAGAATGATGACACACAAGACACACCAGTTAAAATACCTGCCACTCTGTATCGTAACTTACTCCTGGGGGAATTCTGTCCCACTGCACCTGTGCAGAATTCATGTCCCTCTCAGATTTCTTTGCTACTCTGTAGAAAAATGACTTTCTGAGGGAGAAGCAAAGGGAAGCCAAAAGAGTAGTCATGCAACCCTCCCCAGCAGTATGTTTTGGGTGCCCAGGGCAGCCAGCAGAGAGGTAAGTCACTGTGGGGCAGGGGGGCGGGACTGGGGAAAACACTGCTGGTGGCTCCTACCCTGAGCCAGGCTCAGCCGCTAGTCCAGCTGGGCTGGGGAGGATGGGATGACTTCTTTCCCTGCACGGCATCCAGGGTTGGGTCAGACCCACCCCCAAATTTCTCCTCAGGCTTCAGGAAGCTCTGCAAACTCCCCCATCCCTGCAC
The DNA here is from genome assembly GCF_965152235.1 of Eretmochelys imbricata. Taxonomy (NCBI): domain Eukaryota; kingdom Metazoa; phylum Chordata; order Testudines; family Cheloniidae; genus Eretmochelys; species Eretmochelys imbricata. The sequence goes on from NC_135573.1 coordinate 14,536,889, forward strand.
CAATTGCTCCTCAGCTGCAGGGGAAGAGATCATTGTAAGGGGAGATGCTCCCCCATCTGCCCCACCACCGTGCATCCAGACCCCTCATACCCAGAGCCTCCCACCGAGCCTTATCCCCCACAAATCCAGGACCCTCCTGCCAAGACCCACTGCACCTGGACCACCCCGACGAGTCACCTGCATCCCCATCCCACCGAGCCCCAACCAGCTGCATCTGGATTCCCAAGCTCACTGAGCCCCACTCCCTAGCATCTGAACCCCCCACACCCAGACCCCCTGCCAAGCTCTGTCCTTCCCATATCCAGACTTCCTCACCCCCTGCTGAGCTTGAACCACCTTTACTTAGACCCCCTGAAGAGTCCCATTACCGTTGCACCCAGATCCCCCCTACACCCAGATCCCCCACTGAGCTGCCCACCCCCAAATTGCCCCACACACAACTCTCTCAACCCACACCTAGGTCCCCCCATACTAAGCCCCTCCACACTTTAATTCTGCTGGGCTGAGTCTGCCTGCCCACACTTGGTGCACCTGGCACAGTGGGGCAGGACCCTGGGGTGTTTCTGGGGCAGGCCCGGTCCTTGCACTATGTCCGGGTTGGCTGCAGTCTCACCACTGAATCTATTTCCTGGGCGGGAGCTGCAGAGTCATCTCCCACCTCTGTGCAGCCAGTGGCCTGTGCTTCCCAATGCCAGGCTGGAGTGCCACATTTATTTGACAAAATTTGTAGAATTTTGCAGAATTTTAAAATATTGTGTGCAGAAATTTTAATTTTTTTCATGCGGAATGCCCTCAGGAGTAATAGTAGCACAGAATGGCTCAGCAGCATGCTATATGTAGATCCTGGGAACTACAGGCCAGTCAGCCTCACCTCAGTCCCTGGAAAAATCATGGAGCAGATCCTCAAGGAATCAATTCTGAAGCACTTAGAGGAGAGGAAAGTGATCAGGAACAGTCAGCATGGATTTACCAAGGGCAAGTCATGCCTGACTAATCTACTTGCCTTCTTTGACGAAATAACTGGCTCTGTGGATGAGGGGAAAGCAGTGGACTTGTTGTTCCTTGACTTTAGCAAAGCTTTTGACACAGTGTCCCACAGTATTCTTGTCAGCAAGTTAAGAAGTATGGGCTGGATGAATGGACTATAAGGTGGGTAGAAAGTTGGCTAGATTGTCGGGCTCAACGGGTAGTGATCAATGGCTCCATGTCTAGTTGGCAGCCGGTGTCAAGTGGAGTGCCCCAGGAGTCGGTCCTGGGGCCGGTTTTGTTCAATATCTTCATAAATGATCTGGAGGGTGGTGTGGATTGCACCCTCAGCAAGTTTGCAGATGACACTAAACTGGGAGGGGTGGTAGATGCGCTGGAGGGTAGGGATAGGCTACAGAGGGATCTAGACAAATTAGAGGATTGGGCCAAAAGAAATCTGATGAGGTTCAACAAGGACAAGCACAGGCTCCTGCACTTAGGACGGAAGAATCCCATGCACCGCTACAGACTAGGGACTGAATGGCTAGGCAGCAGTTCTGCAGAAAAGGACCTAGGGGTTACAGTGGATGAGAAGCTGGATATGAGTCAACAGTGTGCCCTTGTTGCCAAGAAGGCCAATGGCATTTTGGGATGTATAAGTAGGGGCATTGCCAGCAGATCGAGGGACGTGATCGTTTCCCTCTATTCGACGTTGGTGAGGCCTCATCTGGAGTACTGTGTCCCGTTTTGGGCCCCACACTACAAGAAGGAGGTGGAAAAATTGGAAAGAGTCCAGCGGAGGGCAACAAAAATGATGAGGGGACTGGAACACATGACTTATGAGGAGAGGCTGAGGGAACTGGGATTGTTTAGTCTGCAGAAGAGAAGAATGAGGGGGGATTTGATAGCTGCTTTCAACTACCTGAAAGGGGGTTCCAAAGAGGATGGATCTAGACTGTTCTCAGTGGTAGCTGATGACAGAACAAGGAGTAATGGTCTCAAGTTGCAGTGGGGGAGGTTTAGGTTGGATATTAGGAAAAACTTTTTCACTAGGAGGGTGGTGAAGCACTGGAATGCGTTACCTAGGGAGGTGGTGGAATCTCCTTCCTTAGAAGTTTTTAAGGTCAGGCTTGACAAAGCCCTGGCTGGGATGATTTAGTTGGGGATGGGTCCTGCTTTTGAGCAGGGGGTTGGACTAGATGACCTCCTGAGGTCCCTTCCAACCCTGATATTCTATGATTCTATGACTGAAGCTCTAAACCACCGAGTCACACTGCCAGAATCTCTGCATCACCACCGCTTCCTTGCATCTGGGACCCATCGAGAAGTCCTCCAACTGGCAGACTGGGAGGCCAACAGTGACCAAAGGTTATCCCATTACACCATGCTGCCCATAGAGCTGTGCTCGTTGACTGCAGTAGAGTGTAAAGGTTTTCTTTTCTGAGCCAGTAATGGCCTGGGGCTGGCATGCCAGGTAGGCTAATGCTAGAGTACGCAGCTCACCTGCTGCTATTTCGCTGTTGTCGTCATCGAGAAGAAAACAAATGCAAGCACATCTTTGGTTCCTTCTGAGATTTACTGCCAGGGCACTTTCCCATATGGAATGAGCCATGTTTTTTGGGAGCTGTGTGGTATGTGTCAAGAAGCACTTACCAATACAGGCAGTGTGGTAACTGCAGTGTCTTGCGCTGTGTTTACACTGCATTTAGATACCCGTGGCTGGCCTGTGCCATCTGGCTCAGACAGAGGGGCTGTATAATTGCAGTGTAGATGTTTGGGCTCAGGCTACAGCCTGAGCTCTGTGACCCTCCCACCTTGCAAGGTCCTAGAACCTGGGCCCCATGCCAAGCCTGAATGTCTACACCGCAATTAAACAGCTCCTTACCCGGAGCCCTGCGAGCCGAGTCAGTTGGCACAGGCTAGCCAGGGGTGTCTAATTGCAATGTAGACATAGCCTTAGACCTCAAGTGTATCTAGAAGAGGACTGAGGGCTGCCTTAGCTTGTGCTGCTTGCATCCATGCATACCACCACAGGATTAGTGTATTTGCCTTGCCTGTTTCTGGATACCTATATTACCTTAGCTCAACAAGTCTTTATTTCTTCTGACCCTCTTTGCTTATACATTCCGTGCTCCTCTCACTTGTGCACTTAATTTGCACTCACTCCCTCAGGTAAGATGCTGGGTGCGGGATGTGGTGTATGGAGTCTGAGGGACTGGTGACTCTGTGGCTGTTGTACCTTTAAGCTCCAGAACATTCAGAGCTGGCAGATCTCCAGAGACTTGCCAGGCACAGCTGGAGTCTGAACCCAATGCTCCTAGCTGGGGATCAGAACACGCTCACTGTGCGAACTAGATCCAATGTTGTTGTTACTATATTTTTTCTTGTTGCTGTTCTGATCCAATTAAACTCACTGTCATTATTTTAAAAGGCATAGTTGGCTTTCAGTGTTTCTGGAGATATAATGCAGGAGCCCTTTGACTCAAACAGAAGCATGGAGCACAGAGAGAAAATGACAGCAGGAGACAAAATCCTATATTAGACTGGAGTCAGAGCAGAGAGCTTGTTTAACAAGAACATGGGGGGGGAAGAACCTTTCCTGTAACCCTGCAAATATATACACCTGAACTGTGCTGATTTTGCTGTTAGAGCCCTTTCTGTTCAGGTTCCATCTTTGGGAACTCTAAATTTGTAACTAAAATATTAAAATTATGTCTGTATCCTGCATCTGACGTCCACTCACCCTCTCTCCAGATTGACTCTAGAATCCACTCCTTGGGTTCAGTGGAGTAATGACTTGCTGTTGTGACAATATAGCAGGATGTGATTCTAGCCAGTGTAAAAGAAAAAAATGAGAAAAATAAATTGAAAAATGAATGAGAGGCTGGAACAAAAGATGAAAGTCACAAATGCTAAAGGGGGGGGGAGATGAAAAAGAGACTATATCTTTGAAAGAACAAAGTATAAATATTTCCAGCAAGTGGCACTTAATACAAATTGGTTTGCCCAGTGGCATTTTCTCTTGGCTTGTGATTAGGAAAAAGTCTTTGCATTGAAATAAGACAATAAACAACTAGATTTTTCAGCTCACCCAGTCCATAAACCCACCCAACCCTGGTTCATGGGATTTATGGCTGGCTTGGGAATGTGGGGAAGTGAGGAAAGCCCCTCGTTAAGATATAGACATTGCTGTCTTCACAAATTTCTCTTAAATAATGAGACTTTGTTTCCTTTTGAAGGATGGAGGGGAAAAGAAAGAAATACAAAATATATATCATTAAAAATATGAAGGGATGGGCACTTGAAATTCAGGAGCTGGCATTGCAGGCCAAACTCTTGAAGCAGTGGCAAGCATTGCTGATAGAGGATTTCAATAATAGATGCCGATGGCAGGATAGAAAGTGAAAGGAGGCTGTGACTAAGGGTTTGTACTCGGAGATGAAGAATGGTAGTGTGTGAAGTCTAAAGAAACAGCAGCCACTGCACTTGGGTCAGGAGGTTACATACTCTGATTTCTCTTTAGACTTTTCAGGTGCAGGGAGAAGGATGAGGAAGAAGTAATAGTAACGTATATTCCCTTTTTTCTGCTGCTGCATGTGAAATCCCTCTAGTTCTCGATGTGCTATCATGGTCTGCTACTCTCAGAGCAATAAGAAAAGGAGTACTTGTGGCACCTTAGAGACTAACCAATTTATTTGACCATAAGCTTTCATGAGCTACAGCTCACTTCATCGGATGCATACTGTGGAAAGTGTAGAAGATCTTTTATACACACAAAGCATGAAAAAATACCTCTCCCCACCCCACTCTCCTGCTGGCAATAGCCCATCTAAAGTGATCACTCTCCTTGCAATGTGTATGATAATCAAGTTGGGCCATTTCCAGCACAAATCCAGGTTTTCTCAAACCCCCCCACACACACACACAAAAACACAAACCCACTCTCCTGCTGGTAATAGCTTATCTAAAGTGACCACTCACCTTACAATGTATATGATAATCAAGGTGGGCCATTTCCAGCACAAATCCAGGGTTTAACAGGAACGTCGTGGGGGGGGGGGAATAGGTTACCTTGCATAATGACTTAGCCACTCCCAGTCTCTATTCAAGCCTAAGTTAATTGTATCCAATTTGCAAATGAATTCCAATTCAACAGTTTCTCGCTGGAGTCTGGATTTGAAGTTTTTTTGTTGAAGAATTGCAACTTTCATGTTTGTAATCGCGTGACCAGAGAGATTGAAGTGTTCTCCGACTGGTTTATGAATGTTATAATTCTTGACATCTGATTTGTATCCATTTATTCTTTTACGTAGAGACTGTCCAGTTTGACCAATGTACATGGCAGAGGGGCATTGCTGGCACATGATGGCATAGATCACATTGGTGGATGTGCAGGTGAACGAGCCTCTGATAGTGGGGCTGATGTGATTAGGCCCTGTGATGGTGTCCCCTGAATAGATATGTGGGCACAGTTGGCAACGGGCTTTGTTGCAAGGATAGGTTCCTGGGTTAGTGGTTCTATTGTGTGGTATGTGGTTACTGGTGAGTATTTGCTTCAGGTTGGGGGGCTGTCTGTAGGCAAGGACTGGCCTGTCTCCCAAGATTTGTGAGAGTGTTGGGTCATCCTTCAGGATAGGTTGTAGATCCTTAGTAATGCGTTGGAGGGGTTTTAGTTGGGGGCTGAAGGTGACGGCTAGTGGTGTTCTGTTATTTTCTTTGTTAGGCCTCTCAGAGCAATGAGAACCATCTGAGCAGGGGTCCCTGGAGGCACGATGCCTGCACAGTGGAGGAGCAGGCATGAAACCTCAAGGTGGTGGGTCGGAGGAGGAGAATGCATTCAGGAGCTGCATTTGCTACATCTGCTCTTTAGTCACAGACAATGCTTCCCCCAGTGCTATGCAGCAACTACAGACCTGTGTGCAATGGGAAGGGGCCGTCCATAGTCTCTGCTCTGCCTCAGCTTGCCCATTCTGGGGCTTGGAACACAGCAACAAGTGAATCCTGGCCTCCACAGAGCACTACCCATCAAACTATGCCCGTCTCCTGTACGTGTTAGCAGGATGAAGGGGCTTGTGCACCCAGTGCAGGGCAGCCATAAATTACTCCTGTAATGTCCTTTCTCCCAGCTTCTGGGCCATGCCCTGTAATGGGTTTGTTTCATTTTGGAATAATTGTTCATGTTTATGAGGCTCATTTCTCTTAGTAGAGTTCAGTTGGTGACACTCCTGACTATGGTCCAGAAAGTTGTTCACTCAGACTAGAGCTTGATCTTGCCAATGTTCACTATTAGGGATTCCAAATACCTGGGGGATCTTTGCCTAATCTGTCTTAATTTAGCCCTGCTCAGAGTCAATTCAGCAAGCCTCAAATATTTGGAAGCTTCTCTGGTGTTTATCCAAACTTCCTGAATAAGCAAACTTTGGGTGGAAATCTCTTGGCCTTTCTCACAAGATTTCTGGTAGTTTGTGTTTACATTTGAGATGAAAACATACTTGAAACAGTTTTTCTTGTGGCATGCACAGTCAACCTGCAGAACTCATTGCCAAGGGATGTTGTGAAGGCCAAAAGTATATCTCAGTTCAAAAAAGAATTAGATAAGTTCATGGAGGATAGGTCCATCAATGGCTGTTAGCCAAGATGGTCAGGGATGCAACCCGATGCTCCAATGCCAGAAGCTGGGACTGAAATACAGGGGATGGATCACTCAATAACTGCTCTATTCATTCTCTCTGAAGCTTCTGGCACCAGCCACTGTGAGAAGACGGGATACTGGGTTGATGGATCATTGTTCTGACACAGTATGGTGATTCTTATGTTCTTATTTTGGGGATTCTGCATATGAAAAACAGTGGAATGGAAAATATACTTGTTGATCATTTCAGTACCTTCCAAAAAGTTTTGTTCAAGAAATGGACAAAAGTTTGGAAGACAGAGGCATTCTGGTCCTAGGGCATACCTCACGTTAATACCTCTTCCTGGCTTTTTCCCAAGCACCTCAACCTTCTCCTTCTCCAGGAACAAAGACTTATGTCCCTAGAGCTCATGTAAGTTGCCTTGACTCTTGAACAGTGAAGAAAGTTTGACCTCTAGAGGTGGGGCCTTACTTCAATAGAGCCTCCCAATTTCATCACTAGCTGGGTTTCTGGGCCCTAAGAGTGGGATATTTTCTTGTTGGAAAATAAATGAAATACATCTAAAGTATTAGATGCAAAAGCAAAGTCCATCATATCACTCAGAGTAGAACACAAACTGCCAAGCAGTTTCTTCCATGCTCCCAGAGGATTTCTGACCCATGCTCTGGCTGCTCTGCATGGCTCCAGCAAATGGGAATACCCAGGAGGTATAGAAGGGACAGAGGAATGAAAGTTAACCTTCTCTGTGTGGGGAGGTCTCCACCTCATCGGCAAATATAACTCATAGCAATACATGTATGTTTACCACTATTTTGCTAAAGTTGCCTTTCTCTCTAATGTATTTCATGTGGTCTTGTACCAACTGTGGGAAGTATTACTATCCAGCTTCCCTATTTAGACCTAGTTTCCTCACTTTTAGATTAGGTATCAAGTTCAGTGGGATCCTGTCTTGAATAAGCAGTTGTTATGGTGAAATTAGTTTAAAAAAAAAAAAAAGGAAGTCTGGTCTTGTTGTTAAGGCACTAGACAGGGACTCAGGTGACCTAGGTTTAATTCATGATTCTGCCATAAACTTCCTACGTGTCTCTTTTAAATCACATGAGATCAGGTCCTTCCCTGGTATAAATCAGTGCAGCACCATTGGACCCAAATGATCATTAAACTTAAAATACAAATATTAGCTTGGTTGGAATGATGCCATTTGCACCAGATGAGGATCTGCCTCTTTGTGCCTCAGAGCCCTATCTATAAAAAAGGAGTAATAAGAATTCCCTAACTGAAAAGAAGTTTAGGAGGAAAAAGTTATTAAAGTGTGTCTGGTACACAGACAACATGGTGATAAAAAACACAGAGAAACCTAGAAATGTTATGCGCAGCAGTGGTCCAAAAAAGTGACCAAGACTGGGATTCATAAGGAATGGGATTGTCAGTTATGTGGAGAATATTATAATGCCTTTTTGTAAATCAGTTTCATGGCTGCGTGGAATACCGTGTGGAGTACTGATCACTGCACAAGCTGAGAAGTATGTTGCAGAACAGAATGTTTGTCAGGACTGAAATGGGCCACAGGAACACGTCAATTTTGACAAAACTTCCAGCAGAAACTTGTCTGGATTCCTGCCTCCCCAAAGGCCTCCTTGGCTCCTTGATAGCCTGTATGGTGCTGAAGAGCCCACGCTCCTCAGCACCCTGCCTTAAAGCTCTGTCAAGCCACTTGGGTAGCTGGGGCCAGAAATGTTAATGTAATTCTGTTTTGATTCAGCCACAGAAGAGCTTTCTGAAAATGAAAATTTTGCATATCAGACTTTTTGTTTCAGTTTGGAATGAAGTTTTTTTACGGCAATGTGAAATTTCCTGGGGAGGTAGTGATGGGGTATGCCAACCCCTCCAGTGAGCCCACAGGGGTTAATGAGCTGCTGTGCGGCCACTCAGCCCCACCCTGCTACACCTCCATTTGCTGCCAGGTAATGAAGGGCCAGTAAAAAAGAAAGAGGACAGCTTAATTTCTGGCTGACTAGGGAGGAGGACAGACCTCCTATCTTTTGCTCCCTGCGGAAAGGACCATCCCAGAACCTCTGCAGAGTTTGCTGATGGCCAGAACCCTCCTGAGGAAGGTAGGCCTGGCCCAGGACTACTGAGTTTGGTTTAGGGACTATTTCTTTGCTTTACTATAGAAAGGACTATTGGAGTGTCTGGAACAAGGCTGAGGGGCCTACCAAGCATGTTGCAGGGAACCTCTGCCATGGGGGAAATGGAACTGCCTCAAAAAACTATGGATTTTTGCACCCCCAACTTGATTCTCCCCTGTGGTTTGTCTTTGATCCAGAAGAGTGCAGTCTTAGAGGTATATTCCAGTTCCTTCACCGCTCCAGTGATGAGAATGAACAGAGACCTAGAAAAACCCTAATGGGAAGAAAGACTGCAAAGACGAGGATTGTTTACCTTGGAAGGGAGACAAAGAGGGGACATGATAAAAGTCGATAAAATAACAAATGGTCTAGCGAAGGTAGATCTCAACACATGAACAAGGGGATGTTCAATGAAAGTATAAGATGGGAAATTCAGAGTTGATAGAAGGAAATATTTTCTCACACAGAGCGTAATTAGCCTGTAGAATTCATTGCCACTGGATGTCATTGAGGCCGGGACCTTCACAAGATTCAAAAAGGGATTGGATCTTTATATGGCTAACAAGAATATCCAGAATTATAATAGTTAATGTTAACTTGCGTTTCAGAAAGGATATAGAGCCTTATACTCTAGGGTTTAACTGCCTCTAACTGTTAGAGATTAGGAGGAGACCTTCATGGGATACAGAATAGCCCATGTCTGCATAGTAAGAGGTTTCTTGCATCTACCTCTGAAACATCTGGTGCTGACTACTGTCAGAGAAACTGCACTGGAGTAGATGAACCATGAGTCTGATCTAGCTTGACAATTCCTATGTTCCCATTAAATAAATAAAAGAAATGTCTAAGTAATTTTATTTAGCCCTTCTTCTTTATCCTGCTGGGTTATTTACTTATATTATTATTAACATTCTTATCATGAAACTGACTTCATTTATTTCCATTGTCCACACTAAGTGACAGACAAGGAGCAAAAGCATAAGCAGTGTGACAGGCAAATTGGATTTTTACAAATTCTTTCACCTCTAATAATTGAAGTTGTTAGTGATGTAGGGAAATAAATGTGTATGTTTTTAGCATAGGTTGTAAATTGAGAGTGTTCCTTAAATAATGCTTTCAATTAAGATTTTTAAATAAGTATTTCAATTATAATATATTCATTGAGTTTTTGTCTGCATGGCTCTCCTTATGGAAAAATTAATTTGAGAAAGCCTTGGAAGCAGCTAGAAACAGGGACTTGCCCTCAGCGAATGAAAGATTATTCTATTAATGCAACATTTGTAACTGGATCACCTTCTGGGGAGGTTTGGTGGGGGTATAGTTTATGTGGAACCAGAGGAAGTTGGCGTTCTCTTGCCTGCTCATGCTGTTTCAGTGAAGTTCCCTTTAATTAACCTCTCAATAAAAACTCATTTGTTGGTGGTGTGGGGGTTTTTTGTTTTTTCTTTTTTTTTTTTGTATCTTTCCTCTGGACTTTTTAATACTTTTCTTCCCAAACAGGGCCAAATTTTAACCCTTGTGTCTTCACTGGAGTTAATGCAAGGATGAATTTGGCCTTATGGGTTTATAAGAACTGATGGACATGTATCTGCTACATAGAAGTTAAAGATTGGGAAAACCTATTATGTCATCTGTTCTGTCATCCTACCAGTACAGGATTGTTCCCTGGAGTTCTTTTTTCAGGGTCATTTAAAAGAAATTTCAAATGAAATAACATCTGTCCCTTGAGACAGTATTCCACAGTCTAAGACATCTCACTGTCAAAGAGTTTTCCTGATTTTCACTGTACTGTTTCTCTTATTTGATAACAGCCCGTTACTCCTAGTTATAACCTCTTGTTTCACCCTCATTAAATTCTCTTTATTTCTGGTGTGTAAACTTGTCTAGTATTTATAGACTGACTCTAGTTGTTTTCCTGTGCACAAGAAGCAAAATGTGCACTTTGCAGTCTAGGTTGTTTTCATTTCATATTATGGAAAATGAGAGAAATAAAGAATAAGCATCAAGTCTCAGTGCGAGAGAAAACAGGGTGGCTCATGGTGTGACATTCTGCTGCTTAATAAACCCAAATTGACAGCTGACTCACACAGGCATCAGGGAGTCTCCCCTACATTTAAAGGAGCAGCACACAGAAAACAGAATGACATCTCTCTCCTTTCATTTTCATAGTGGCATATCCCACAGTTCTCTTCCTCCCTCCCTTAATTATATTATATATAGGCTTGACAGATTTCAGTTTTTATTTTTTATAATTTTGATAGATGATATCCATGTTTATTTTTAAGCATTGTTTATATTTTATCCGTTCAAAACTTTCAAAGCTGCGGGAAATTTTGGGAGGTCTGACAATTATTTAATGACAGCAGATGTTGAAATTCAAAAAGTTAAAGCTTTATAACTGTTAAAACTCATTGTCAACATCACATGTCAAAATATACAACATAAATATCCTTAAACCAAACTCTAATAAGTTCTCAACCACCATATTTAACTTTGCCTATCTGTAAATGTTGATTATTTATCCATGGAAATAGTTTTACAGTTGGTTTGCGGCTATGCTGAAATCGACATTTACTGCTTTTGAAAAATCTAATCCATCCAAGCCTAATTATATAGGTCTTTTATTGCTTAAACCCTCCATATGCTGAGCACTCTGATCCTGATCTAGAAAAGCACTGAAATCAATGGGTTTATCCATGTGCTTAAAATTAAGCACACCCTTAAGTGCTTTGTAGGACCCAGGCCAGAATGCCCAGCACCTTGCAGGATCAAATCCTTAATCTTCCTTCTTCAGTCAGTCCCATCTGATTACAGGTTTAATAGTCACTTGGTAGTATGTTCACATGCAACAACTCTTGCTAAGCTCCACATGTGAAAATCTGGATGTAAAGCTTTCCTCTTATTATCTTATAATCACCTGAATAATGGAGGGGGAAGGTTAGGCAAATTAATTTTTCTATACTAGAGCAGTTAGTTAACCAGTTAGTATTGTCTTCTACTGTTCTTAGCCATATGGAGAAAATAAATTGGATTTCCTGTTACTACTTGAGTCATCTTTTTGCTTTTTGGCTCAGATTGTTTGGTTTGGTTTGTTTTTTTGGGTGAATATGTTCTAAGTCTTAACATATGAGCACGTGGTATTCCAGATAGCAAGGAATGAATGTTTTAGCATTGCTGCAGTATGCTTGAGGGGCATTCTTTTACCACCCCCCACCTCTGACTTCAACCTACTTAAAGACATGGTATCAAGACACACGTTTAAAAGCAATATTCCCCTGTTTCCTGCTGAAGGTCAAAAGGGACATGAGGCCATTAGCTGGTAATTATTTTTTCATGATTAAAAAAAAGAATGCAGGTTGTGTTACATTAACAAAGAATGTATTTTTTTTCTAATGTTTGCTTTTGACCCTGTGTCTATCATATTTTGCTGCAGGTGACTGAAGGCTTGGAATAGCTACCGGTCTCACTGTTCCCCTAAGCTGTAGGGAACAAGTACTCTTAGATGAGGAAGAAATTTGCTTTTTCTAAAAATATTTCCCCTTTAAAAAAAAAGTGGTGAAGTGAACATGTATTTTGAGGAACTCACCAGATGTCTATATGACCAAGACTGTATCGATTTTAGAGGGGGAAAGTGTTACATCTGTCTGTTTTCTGGCTTCAAAATACCATATTAATCTTGACTTCAGGAGGATATTCTGACAGAGCCACTATCTTAGATAAACCATTTAGTCTCCATTCAGTCTAGTAAAGAGTACTGAGTGTCTCACTGCACACTCATGTGACTCTAGCTGATAAATCAGTAGGGCTGAGGATCTTTTTTCTCTCTGCCCTCCCTTCACTACATTAATATTGATTATTTGGAAGTAACTCTGTCCCAAGGAGTGGAAGTAGATACGCCTCATTGACTTGAACAATTCTTTTGCCTCTATTGGGATGGTACAAGGTAAATTAATAGTGTGCTTGCAGACACTAGATAATAGTAATGTACTTGCTATTGATAGAGTGAGATAACATGAGTAACTTCAACTTTACTTAAAACAAAGCATTAATTTTCCAAGGCCACTAGGATATATGCAACCGCTTGGCATAACCTATACAGTTTTAGCTTTTAAATGTGCAGCACTTGTATTTTAGAAAGCAAGGTAGAGATTTGTTTGTTTGTTTTTGTTTTGCACCAGATCTATGTGAGAAACGTGGTATTTAATTCACTGCTTGCTGTTCTGGGCTTTCCTGTGCCTTTAATCTGAGTCCTTTCTGGAGTTTGCAAGCAAGGGAATGCCTCTGATACTAAGGAAATGATGCACAGTAAAATTGTTCCCAGTGGTCCTTGGGCTGTGGTAAAAGTTAATAAGGAACTTTGTAAATACTAAACCTTAAGATTCTGTTTTAAAACAAAATAAAAAGAAACATTAATGTAAAGAAAATGCACAGGCTCAACTGGGATTCATTTGGAGGATTGTGAATGATGGATAATATGATTTCACAAATAATGGAAGTGCAAATGTCATGCTTATTTGTGAAAATATCCATCAGTCTCCCAAGGATTTTGTGAGGTTTATTAAACTGATGCTTGTAGAGTACTTAAGCACCTTTGGATGAAAGATGCTACTCCAAGGAAGTGCTACGTACCGTGATCATTATATCTGAGAAAAGGTGGGTGAGATAATATTGGACCAATTTCTGTGGGTGAAAGAGACAAGATTTTGAGCTCTATGTGATGTTGTGAAGATCACCCAGACCAGTAAGGGATTCTCTCACTGCCTTATAACTTTGGTTGCCTTAATGCTAGGTAGCTATGGCTCAGAAGCATGACACCAGTAGCCAGCCTACAAGCATAAATGTCTCAACCTGGCTCCTACAAGGTTTGTAGGGTGACCTCAACAGCCTTTCTAGTTTGGAGTCTCCCCAAATCCGTCTGCCCCAAGTTCCTAACTACCAGACACTTGGAAATTTCCCCTCCGGTTCCTCACCCCCGATGGAGTGAATCCTGCCCCCAGTTATCAGTTCACTTTGCCCACCCCCCCATGCCACACAGTTTGCACTCTAGAGACCTGGTTGGAGTAAAATAAACAAATGGTTTATTTAATAGAAAAGTCACAGATTCAAAGTTGAAATAGCAATGGAAGCAAATACATACAAGTTACACAGAAAATAAACATAAAGATGCAACATCCAGTTTTATACTTAGATAAAACTCCTCTTTCTAATCCAAGCTACCTTTTGCCTGTGAACTGTCTCCCACGTGCCCCCTCTCATAGAAGGGATCCAGCATGTCATGGACACCACCCACCTAGATTCTGGCCCTCAGTTTCTGGATAAAAACCCTCAGACACAAGCCTCCTTTTAAAAGGCTTTTTTACTTTTTTGTTTTGTTTTGTTTTCTCCTGGCATGATGACTCCTGGTGAATCAGGGTGGGGGAAATGCCCTCTTTTCTTAGGGATTATCTCCACTACTGATGGGATCGATGCTGTGGGGATCAATCCACTGGGGGTTGATTTAGCGGGTCTAGTGTAGACCCACTAAATCGACCACCAGTCGCTCTCCCAAGTTGACCCAGTACTCCACCGGAATGAGAAGAGTTAGGGGAGTCTTAGCCTTGGTCTACACTAGGAGTTGAGGTCGAATTTAGCAGCGTTAAATCGATTTAACCCTGCACCCATCCACACGACAAAGCCCTTTTTTTCGACTTAAAGGGCTCTTAAAATCGATTTCCTTACTCCACCCCTGACAAGAGGATTAGTGCTGAAATCAGCCTTGCCGGGTCGAATTTGGGGTACTGTGGACTCAATTAGACGGTATTGGCCTCCGGGAGCTATCCCACAGTGCTCCATTGTGACTGCTCTGAACAGCACTCTCAACTCAGATGCATTGGTCAGGTAGACAGGAAAAGGCCTGCGAACTTTTGAATTTCAATTTCCTGTTTGGCCAGCATGGCACAGAATGATTGTCTGCCGTTGCCCTGATGGAGGGAGCGGCGACTGATGACATGTCTTACAGGGTTGGCTTACAGGCAATTAAAATCAACAAAGGGGGTGGCTTTGCGAGAAACAAAATGGCCCCCTCAAGGATAGAACTCAAAACCTCAAGCTTAGAACTCAAAACTGGGTTTAGCAGACCATTGGTTTCATGGAGTGAGGGAGGAGAAAATGAATACAAAACAAATCTGGTCTATTTCTTGTTTTGATCCACTTCATCTATCTTTATACATCTTGCTGGCAGCAGACTGTGCAGTACGACTGCTAGCCATCGTCATCTCCTGGGTGCTCGGCAGAAGACAGTGCAGTATGACTGCTGGCCATCATCTTCTGCTAGCTGCTGATTAAAAGATAGTGCACTGCCAGTAGGACTGAATCGCCATGAGATGAAACTTAAAAGGGAAATGACCTGGCTGAGTCACTCCCATGTTTGCCCAGGCGCCCGATTAAAAGAGCACCCAGGACTACGTCAACGACAGCTACCAGTCGCACTGCACTGTCTGCTGCCAAAAGGCAATAAACTGCTGCTGTGTAGCAATGCAGTACCATGTCTGCCAACACCCAGGAGACATACGGTGACGGTGAGCTGAACGGGCTCCATGCTTGCCGTGGTATGGCGTCTGCACAGGTAACTCGAGAAAAAAGGCGCAAAACGATTATCTGCCCTTGGTTTCATGGAAGGAGGGAGGGAAGGGGGGCCTGACGATATGTACCCAGAACCACCCACAACAATGTTTTAGCCCCATCAGGCACTGGGATTTCTACCCAGAATTCAAATGGGCGGCGGAGACTGCGGGGACTGTGGGATAGCTACCCACAGTGCAATGCTCCGGAAGTCAACAGTTGCCTTGGTACTGTGGACACACTCCACCGACTACATGCACTTAGAGCATTTGTGTGGGGACACACACAATCGACTATATAAAAACACTTTCTACAAAACCAACTTCTATAAATTCGACCTAATTTCGTAGTGTAGACATAACCTTAAGCTCTCCCATTGTCCCAGTGCACTGTGGACCCCGCGGTAAGTAGATCTAAGCTATGTCGACATGAGTTATGCTACAAACGTAACTCAAATTGCATAGCTTAGATCAACTTTTCCCTGTAGTGTAGACCTGCCCTTAGTTTTTTAAGACTGGGATTTTCTTTTCAGTTTCAATGACTTTCCATTAACTTGAATGGTCCACCAAGTTGCTTGGGAGAAGCCTCTCCCTGTTTTGAGGGGTATCAGAAACTGTAGTACAGGTCTTGAGCACAGTTTTCATATACATAAGTGTATAGGATTCATACCCACAGTCTGCATACACATCTAATAGTGACCCTCCAGTTCAGAACATTACAAGCTTTCATAAAGATCTCACTTGACATACTTTTATAGGATATAATAACCTTGTAATTATCAGTTAATTCAGTTGTTTGTTCTTTGGGGTTCTCTGTTTTCCCCCCTGGGGTGTCTGAATCCTGATTGTCACCCCACCCCTTGTGAGTCTGATGCTGAAGAAGAGCTCTATGGCAGTGGAAAGCTTGTCTCTTTCACCAGAAGAAGTTGGTACTTCACCTAGGATTACCATACATCCGGGTTTTTCAGGACATTGCTTCTTTTTTGGTCCTGTTCCCTCTGTCCCCGCGGATTTTTCAGATAACAGGCAATATCTTGGTTTTTTGCAGGGCAGATGTTGCAGCTCAGAAAGAGCCCCAATTGGTCCCTCCCCTGCATCCGCATCTGATTGGTCCCTCACACCCCACCAGATCCCACCCACCCAGACCCTGGTTCCCAGCCCTGGGGAGAGGGAGAGCTCCGCAGGGAGGCGCTGACTGACGGCTGATGCTGAACTGGGTCTGCACCAGTTGCCCTGCCACCATGACAGGGAGTGACACTGCCCCCCCACCTCAAGAGTGAGGCCCCCAGGACCCCCGCCAGCATCCCTGGGAACTCTTCCCTGTACACACACACCCCTCTGGTACCCCCAACTGTACCCACTCCAGCTTCCCCTCCCCCTGCCCCACCTCTGGCAGCATACTCTTTTTGGGAACCTGAAACACGGTAACCCTAACCTCACCCTCCTTGTCTCTCTCATATCCTGGGACCCACACAGCTACAACAACAATGCAGGCAACAATATCATATTTATCAGAGTCCAACGAGCAAGAAATCAGGACATTTGAGGAATCAGCTCTGTTGGACTGAATAAAGAAAATGGTGTATTTATTTGTGGCAGGCCAGATCAGAATATCTTCCAGACTAGATAAATCCTGTAGGTACTTGTCTGTGTGTGCCAGTCTACATTGCCACTGCTGAAAAGGTTCTCACTTTTTACTGCTCTACTAAATAATTAAATGTAGAAGCAAAAACCTAGAGAATTTGCACCTGCACAGCATGCGATGAGAGAATGACTCAAGTGAACAAAACACTTCCTGCCCTAGGAGTTTCAGAATGTTCATTTAAACTGATTTTACTGCAATCATTTGTATTATCCTAGCACCTAGAAGACCCAATCAGGGCCTAGGACCCCATTGTGTTAGGCGCTGTACAAATACAGAACAAGGAGACGGCCCCTGCAAGGAAGAATTTATAGTCTAAGTTGTTTGTAAAACAAGTTATACACAAGGGTTCTGTTCTCACCATGCCTAGGAGAGGTGAGGTATCCACAAAGGAGCCAGTTACAGCTTCCTGATCCTAGGGGCATCCTGCCCCTAAGGGCATAGTTTAGAGGAGCCCAAACGCTGCTGTGAACTTGACCTCAGTGCACTGACTCCCAAGGAGCCACCTGCCAGCCAGGGATTGTCAGAGCAAGCTGCATTCCAACCACACCCCCACTCACCTCCACTCTATGCTATGCCAAATGGTGGAATGGGAGTGGTTCCAGGCTGGCTATGTCTAGGTCTGCCATGCAGGCATTTCCCCTATATTGGGGGAATCAACAGCTCACTATTTAAGCAGCACCGCAAAAGGGTCATTGCAGGCCTCGGCAGTGAACCCACGTTATCCGTGGTAGGAACTGTTGAAAAATAAAGTTCCAGTAACCTAAGAGGTGAATGGAAATGTTTTGTTCCTTTGGGTAGCAACTTGCAAAGGTTGATGATGTCCATAATTAGCAGCCTGCAGGTGCAGTTTCCTAATCTACATGCAAAATTGCAACAACAGCACCTGCAAATTAGGACCTAAATGTTCAGAGTTGGACTCGGATGCCTCAATTTATGGGAACCCCAATTTGAGAGACCTTAAAGGGGCCTGATTTTCAGAAGGTTAATACTGAGCAATTTCTAAAAATCAGGCACATTTAAGATGCCAAAAACACAAAATCACTTTTGAAAATGTAAGTGTGACGCGGGCAGACAAGGCGCCAGCTCATGGCAAAGCCCCAAGCTTCACTGGATGGTTACCAGTGCATGGCGGGAAGCCGGCCCAATGCACTTGTATATTAGTATAGATCAAAGTAATTGTTGAAATGTATAAGAGTGTATTTGGTGCTTAAACTTCATGAAAACAATTGGGATGTTACATGCATTGTTTTCACTTATCTGTATCCCGTTATAATGTAGTAGCAATATTTACACTGTGTTATCCCTGTAACTAAATAAGCCATCAAATGAGAAAGAAGCCTTGTGGAATGCAAATGAAGAACTTTAACAGAAAAGTGCTAATTTCAAAACAAGTTGTCATTGTGTGTCATGATCGGAGGTCAAAGACTAGATGCATTCCTCACTCTTCATCATCAAAGGAAGAGCCCACATGACAGTGGAGAAATTCTCCAATCTCCATTTTGTGTGCCTAACATCTATTCTGAATAAGCAGAATATGGCCCTAAGATGGAAGCTGTAAATCCTGAGCATGGGCGGTACAGAAGTAGGAGAAAGAGCACGAAAGTAGGCCAGTTAAAATTGGCAAAAAGCCAAGTAGGGTAAAGTCAAATGAGGTCATCATAACTCTGAGGCAAACAACAGCAGTGAGCATGTGCAAAATGAGGTGATATTTGTCATGTGTCCAAGAACATTATAAAAAGCAGTGCGCTCACAGACAGTCAGGAGAGGAGCGGACAAGAGCTGCAAAAGGAATGAGAAGAGACAGAGAAAGCAGCAGCAGCAAACAGCAGATAATGCAGCAGATCCGATGGATAGTGTAAACCTGCTAGTTTTAATGACAGTTTAGCAGAGAATAATGTGGTATCAGTGTTAGTGTGGGTACGGATGAGATGTATATGTGTGTTCATCGTATTTTACTTATGTAAAACTTGAAGTATAATGTAAGAATGGCTGTCAGTGATCTGCTGCAGACTGGCCATCTGCAATAGAGCACACCACTTAGAATCATTTACACGGTATGCTACTGTAGTTTAAATGCTCTTTAATGTGTAGTAAGGGATTTTTGTCTGATTTCTCTTTTTAGATTACAATGTAGCAGGTATTATTAATTACATCAATAAAAATACTTTGTTTTGGAAGTATGGAAAGCATACTGCCAGTGTAAATGACTTTATCAGAAGGTTATATCCAGGTCCTTCAAGTATTTCTTTAACTACCCTGGAGATCCATAACCCAAGAAGAACAGATTAAGGGGTGATAGGCAGGTTATTCTAGGAGTGCCCCAAAGCCTAAAATTCAGAGTAATACATATGGGTAGGGACCCTGTCATCTTGTTTTCTGTTAGAAGAAACCATAAGATCCTGTATCTCTGGACTGTTTGGATTCTAACAGGGTAGAATAACTGAACAAAAAGACAGAGATCCCCAGAGTTATTCTGTGTAGCCCTGAGAGCCTTTTTGTAAACTGGCAGAGTATTACATCTCTGTTACTATTTGGGATTACAAACCATGAATCATCTGTACATATAATTTACCTGCTTTAACCTCTCAATAACTCTTATCCCTTTTTCCTAGTTGAACCTTTAGATAGTTCATTACAGAATTGGCTACAGGCGTTGTCATTGGTGTAAGAACTAAGGAATCAATTGATCTGGGGTATGTGACTGGTCTCTTGGGACTGGAAGCAACCTGAATGTGATGTGATTTTTGGTGTAAGTGACCATTGTCACTAAGTCCAGTTTGTCTGGGTGACAAGATAGACTGGAAGAAGAAAAGGAGTATTTGTGGCACCTTAGAGACTAACCAATTTATTTGAGCATGAGCTTTCGTGAGCTACAGCTCACTTCATCGGATGCAAGTGAGCTGTAGCTCACGAAAGCTCATGCTCAAATAAATTGGTTAGTCTCTAAGGTGCCACAAGTACTCCTTTTCTTTTTTCTAAGGAGACTGTGACTCCATGATAAGACTGTTGTAATACTTTGGGAGTTCACATTTGTTACTGGTTTAGTGAGCTCTAATTATAGAACACACCACCAGTTTGGGGTGTCTGCCCTGCTTTTGACAGTCTGCCATGAGGTTGGCACTCACAGTCATGAGTCACTCCAGACAGTGGGACAGTACGCAATGGGGCACAATTGCATTTTTCATGCCTAATTTATTTTAAAATCAGATTCACTTTCTGTTCTCAAAAGAGAGGGGAAGAGAGAG
Organism: Eretmochelys imbricata; assembly: GCF_965152235.1. Lineage (NCBI taxonomy): Eukaryota > Metazoa > Chordata > Testudines > Cheloniidae > Eretmochelys > Eretmochelys imbricata. The sequence goes on from NC_135573.1 coordinate 14,557,106, forward strand.
AACCCCTAAATTTGGTTGCGGGTGGGGGAAACAGGGAGAGCAGGAGACAATGAAACTCCAGTTACAGGAGTCAGGGCTGATTGTGGTTTTCCTCACATTGGTATAAGTTGGGAGTGATTACGTGGAATAAATCTGATGCAAATGAGATCAGAATCAGGCCCTGACTCTTTTGGAATCATCTGCTTTTTTTTTTCCATGATGGCTGAAGATTTGCTATCTCTTTAGCTGTATGTAACCAGCGCAGGTGAAAGTTGGCAGGCCAAGTAACCTGTGTGTGATCCTTAAAGGCATGTTGAGAGGCATTGCAACTGTAATCAGCACAGTTAATTTATGTGTGGGCATCAACGAGATGCTAAAAGGGGTTAATAGGCTAGGCCCATTCATTTGTGTTGATAAGAAATCAAGGAAGAAGCTGTGTGTATGTTTACGTCTGTCTATATCTTGTAACTTTAATTAACCTGGAGATCAAATATGTATATATGCTGCATGAATCTAATGAATATTGCCTATATTGTCTTCAGTTTATCTATCCCTGTTATAATGAATGACCAGCAATTGCCTGAGATCAATCAGTGTAGCTGGGTTACCCATGTCTGCATAGGAAATAGAATGTGGGCTCCATAGTGAGGACTCTTCGGACACATGCTGGGCTCTGAACACTTGGCTGCCTGTTTCAGCTATAAAAGAAAAACCTCAGGCATGATCCTGCCATCTCTGGTCTGCTGAACTTTAACAGTGAAAGTCTGAGCCATTGGCTGGAGAGCCCCAAGTAATTACTTGGAATACCCTGAAAGACTCATGGAAAGACTCTACCAGACTCTACAGCTAAATTGTCACTTGGACTCTGCTCTTTTGGGATGATCCAGAGTGTCTTATTGCAAGTTAGCAGAACTGCCATCACTGCTCTTATCCTGACCTACAGACTCTGAAATCCGTTGTAATGTACCTGATCCCGTTAACCATTTAATAACGCTGTTTTCTTTTCTTTTATATTAATAAACCTTCCGTTTTTAGTTTACTAAAGGGTTGGCTACCAGTGTGGCTTTGGGGTAAGATCTGAAGTATATTTTGATGTGTGGGGTATGTCTGGTTCTTTGGAACTGAAAGAACCTAATATATGTGGGTTTTGGTTTTAATAATAATTTATCACAGAAGTGTGGTTTGTCTGGATGGTGCATGAGGGGCTAGAGTGCCGAAAGGGGACCGTCTGTGGCTTTCTAATATCTAATGTAGTATGTTGGAAGCACACGTTTGTTACTGGTTTGGTGAAATCTTGTGACAGAGTATACCACCAGTCTGGGGTATATGTCCTGTATTCTGGAAGTCTGACCTGAAACTGACACTCTTAGCTGTGTCCCCTACCAGGCAACATGACACTAAATTTAGAGAGATCTTCTGCAGAAACCCAAGGAACTTTTGCTTGAGCTCAATATTTGGCTGAAGTACAGGGATATAACCTTTGGATTAGCAGAACTTGCTAAACTAGACAAAGAAAATCCTGCTGTCCTTACAGAGACAAAAGCAGTTCGTTTTATGATGCACTGTCTGCTTTCTCCAGTTCCTTCTCTTTTTTCCTCCCTTTCCCAGTAGGTGAGCACACTTAACAATCTTCAAAGCGTCTGAGCACCTTCTTTTCTGAGGTAATGCTTCCCCTTTTGCAAGGTGGAGAAAAGACGGGGAAAAGTTCCTATAAAGCCAACATGGACCTTCTTAAAACCTCCAGGCATCAGTGCTCCTACCCTCTTGAACCTCTCCTTATCTTCTAACAGTTTGCTTTTTTTAAAGCTTGAGATTTTGAAACCTTTTTTCTTTCTCTGCCTGGAGACATTTCTCTTGCAAGAATGTATAAATTCTGTCACTCTGCAGGATAAAGGAGCTGACGCAGGTTTGTAATTTTAACTATCAATTTATTGTCACATTCTTTGCACAGTCCCAGTGCATGTCGGAAAGACAAACTTGAATAGTGTAGATAATCTGATATCTTTGCATGGTAGGTGAGAAGATGGTGTTTTGTAGTTACAGGAGTGACCTGGGAGCCAGGACTGCTGGGTTTTAGTCCCATCTGTACCACTGATTTTCCTGTGTGACCTTGGCAAGTCCATTTAGGGCCTGGTTTTCAGAAATGCTGAGCCACTGCAGCTCCCACTGGACATAATCCTCACTCTACTGAAGTCAGTAGGAACTTTGCCATCGACTTTGATGGAGCCAGGAGATCAACCATTGACTTCAGGGAGAGTTGTGGGTGCTCAGAAAATCAGGTGTGTTGTGAGGGTAAACTAATGAAGGTGGTTGGTAAAACTCAGAGTAAGTGCAAAATATTCTGTCCCATATTCACTGAGTTCAAAGAACGGTTTGGTTATAAACACTTTCTTCCAGATGAATTAACCTGATCCAGTCTGTCAAGAATGCGTTATTGCAATGCCAAGAGCTCTAGAAGGTATTTTCGGTATCCACTGACCTGCTCATTGGGAGGAAATTGTACCCCCTATCTATGACAAACCTGACCCAGCTCTCTTTGGCAGGAAGTGCCCTGTTAATACAATACATGATATGCAATACAGGTGATTTAAAACCACATGAAGTGGCAGGAAAGTTCAACTATTGTTTCTAGATATTCTGCGTGGAAATAGATTCAGATTCTGTTCCGAGGTCTAGAATTCAAGCAGTTAAAGTGAACAGAGTATTTTGGGGGCAGTAGAAGGGAATAGATCATTGGAATTTGGTTGCAAATTATAATTCAGTTGAAATCTCTATTTCAACTTTTTCTGTATCAAGACAAACTAATATGGGCCTGATTCTCCTTTTGCTTATGCCAATGTAAATCAGGAACAAAGTCAATGGAGTTACACCAGTGTAAAGCTGATGTAAAAAGAACTGAATTAGTCCCTATACATTTAAAATAATGTTTTGCATTTAATACTGAATTACGCCTCTGATCCAGCAAAATATTTGCACATATCTTTATCTTTAAGTATGGGAGTAGATTCATTGATGTCAATAGGACTGACTACTCATGCTAAACGCTAAAAACATGACATGAGTAAGTGCTTTGCTGGATCAGGGCTGTGATGTAGATGTGGTACAAGAAATGAAAAAGGAGTTATTAGTAAGTCATATTGTTTCAGTGAATGATGCATGCTTCTGCAGCTTATACAGAGGCTGGGGAATGGGTACAAACCAATACACAGGTGTATACCTGGACAATAATGTAGCTAGAAATTTTAATAAACTGGCTGAAATTCATGTTTAGTCCTGTACATTGCAGGATAGGAAACTTCAAACAGCAAGGAGCAAATCCCCAACAGGCATAAATCAGATTTACACTAGCTAAGGACCCGACCCTAAAAGTTTGCTTGATTCTTAATCTAACAAAACCAAACAAAAGTTTCTAACAGCAGAAGAAATGAGATCACCACCCCTCATCCACTCTTGAGTGCTAATTGTTTTACCATGCCAGGTTGTAAATAGAGCTGGTCAAAATTTTTCATTTAAAATATGTTGTTGACAAAAAATGGCCTTTCAGTTTCTTTCTTAATTTTCTAGATTTTTGACCAGCACATCCCCCACCCAAAAGTTTTGGTTTTTGAAAACTGAAAAGTTTTCAGTTTTTCATCAAATAAACAAAAACTCTCTGGGAATTTTCTTTGAATTGTTGAGGCCAAAAACTTAGCATGATTCAAAAAGGGATTGAACACGTATCTGGTTAATAAGGATATGGGGGACTAACATGAAGGGGAAAGGAGTCCAGGAGAGCTGGCTGTATTTCAAGGAATCCCTGTTGAGGTTACAGGGACAAACCATCCCGATATGTCGAAAGAATAGTAAATATGGCAGGCGACCAGCTTGGCTTAACGGTGAAATCCTAGCGGATCTTAAACACAAAAAAGAAGCTTACAAGAAGTGGAAGGTTGGACATATGACCAGGGAAGAGTATAAAAATATTGCTCGGGCATGTAGGAATGAAATCAGGAGAGCCAAATAGCACCTGGAGCTGCAGCTAGCAAGAGATGTCAAGAGTAACAAGAAGGGTTTCTTCAGGTAGGTTGGCAACAAGAAGAAAGCCAAGGAAAGTGTGGGCCCCTTAATGAATGAGGGAGGCAACCTAGTGACAGAGGATGTGGAAAAAGCTAATGTACTCAATGCTTTTTTTGCCTCGGTCTTCACTAACAAGGTCAGCTCCCAGACTGCTGCGCTGGGCATCACAACATGGGGAATAGATGGCCAGCCCTCTGTGGAGAAAGAGGTGGTTAGGGACTATTTAGAAAAGCTGGACGTGCACAAGTCCATGGGGCCGGACGAGTTGCATCCGAGAGTGCTAAAGGAATTGGCGGCTGTGATTGCAGAGCCATTGGCCATTATCTTTGAAAACTCGTGGCGATTGGGGGAAGTCCCGGATGACTGGAAAAAGGCTAATGTAGTGCCCATCTTTAAAAAAGGGAAGAAGGAAGATCCTGGGAACTACAGGCCAGTCAGCCTCACCTCAGTCCCCGGAAAAATCATGGAGCAGGTCCTCAAAGAATCAATCCTGAAGCACTTACATGAGAGGAAAGTGATCGGGAACAGTAAGCCTGGATTCACCAAGGGAAGGTCATGCCTGACTAATCTAATAGCCTTCTATGATGAGATTACTGGTTCTGTGGATGAAGGGAAAGCAGTGGATGTATTGTTTCTTGACTTTAGCAAAGCTTTTGACACGGTCTCCCACAGTATTCTTGTCAGCAAGTTAAGGAAGTATGGGCTGGATGAATGCACTATAAGGTGGGTAGAAAGTTGGCTAGATTGTCGGGCTCAACGGGTAGTGATCAATGGCTCCATGTCTAGTTGGCAGCCGGTGTCAAGTGGAGTGCCCCAGGGGTCGGTCCTGGGGCCGGTTTTGTTCAATATCTTTATAAATGATCTGGAGGATGGTGTGGATTGCACTTTCAGAAAATTTGCAGATGATACTAAACTGGGAGGAGTGGTAGATACGCTGGAGGGCAGGGATAGGATACAGAGGGACCTAGACAAATTGGAGGATTGGGCCAAAACAAATCTGATGAGGTTCAATAAGGATAAATGCAGGGTCCTGCACTTAGGACGGAAGAACCCAATGCACAGCTACAGACTAGGGACCGAATGGCTAGGCAGCAGTTCTGCGGAAAGGGACCTAGGGGTTACAGTGGACGAGAAGCTGGATATGAGTCAGCTGTGTGCCCTTGTTGCCAAGAAGGCCAATGGCATTTTGGGATGTATAAGTAGGGGCATAGCGAGCAGATCGAGGGACGTGATCGTCCCCCTCTATTCGACATTGGTGAGGCCTCATCTGGAGTACTGTGTCCAGTTTTGGGCCCCACACTACAAGAAGGATGTGGATAAATTGGAGAGAGTCCAGCGAAAGGCAACAAAAATGATTAGGGGTGTGGAACACATGACTTATGAGGAGAGGCTGAGGGAACTGGGATTGTTTAGTCTGCAGAAGAGAAAAATGAGGGGGGATTTGATAGCTGCTTTCAACTACCTGAGAGGTGGTTCCAGAGAGGATGGTTCTAGACTATTCTCAGTGGTAGAAGAGGACAGGACAAGGAGTAATGGTCTCAAGTTGCAGTGGGGGAGGTTTAGGTTGGATATTAGGAAAAACTTTTTCACTAGGAGGGTGGTGAAACACTGGAATGCGTTACCTAGGGAGGTGGTGGAATCTCCTTCCTTAGAAGTTTTTAAGGTCAGGCTTGACAAAGCCCTGGCTGGGATGATTTAATTGGGGATTGGTCCTGCTTTGAGCAGGGGGTTGGACTAGATGACCTCCTGAGGTCTCTTCCAACCCTGATATTCTATGATTCTATGATTCTATATCTTCAGTGATCATTGAGATGGGTTCCTCCCAGGGTGCCACCTGGAACTGGGGAACCACTGAGCCCCCTGACCAACCAATCTGGTCTCCCTCTCACACTCAACTGCTGTGACAAGCTGCAAAGCCCTCCAGCCTGCACTTTTACTAGCATTCATACAGGTAGGACATACCCAGTGGCACTTATATGCAGGCTCTCTGACCAGCCCCTGAATAGGAATGCTACAGTTAAGGCAACTCCCAGCTCCCCAGACACGCAGCCCATCTGGAGTATAAACCCAAAATTATACTGTCTTATGCTGCAGAGGAAACTATACAGCGTAAGCTCAAAAAAATGGAGAGGAAAAATGGAGAGGAATATGCAACAGCCTTTCGCCCCGAGTTATGATTCCCACATGCTTCATTCCAACTCTCTGGTTTAGATAAAGCAAAAAGAAGTTTATTAACTGCAAAAGATAGATTTTAAGTGATTATAAGTGATATCAAACAGATCAAAGGATCCCATTGGCCAGGAAGAGTGAATCGCGGCCACTGGGAGCTGCTGGCCATGCCTGCAGACAGTCAACATAATGTCTCACAGCCCACCAGTGGATTACTCTAATGGGCCGCATGCCGAAGGTTGCTGACCCCTGATCTAGATTGAAAGTATCTTGTCTAGTGGGCGTTACATTTGAAATACAGATACATAGTCAATATTTATAACTTCAGATAAAAAATGATACATGCATGCAAATAGGATAATCATATTCAACAAATCATAACTTTTTCAGTGACATCTCAGATGACTTATCTTGGATAAAATACATTATTATTATATCATAATCATATCATAATAACGTTACTGTGAAGAAAATATGGGGTACGGTGTCACAATCACAATTAATGTTAACCAATACTGGAAGGAATATTAAAGCTTATGTATCAGGGTTTAATCCAGTCTCCTACTGTTAGCGATCAAGCAGATTATCTCCCAAAAAGCCTAACAGAAAGGTTTTCACATCGTCCTCTGAAGCATCTATGGCCACTGTTGGAGACAGAATGCTGGACCAAATAGACCCGGGGCCTGAGCCAGTCTGGCAATTCCTATGTTTAGTTTCTCTGGTAGTTTTTCCCAAATAATACTTACCATTTTCCAACCAGCTCTAGTTAGAAATATACGTTGTGTACAAATCTCACAGGCTATGATGGGAGCTGTGCCCCTGTATCTGAGAGCAGAATTTGTTGTGTAGACTTTTTCCTTCCACAAACAACTATAATTCTTTTGATTCCTTACTCTTGTTTTATTCTTGAAATCTTTGTCAGTAGTTTCGTGGCTTTCTCTGAGCCATTCAACCAACACCTTGTTTTATTTGCAGAAAAGCTGCCACTCCTCTTTCTCTGTTTCTCCATGTCTGTTCCACTCCTGCAGTTTTCCCCTACCTATCCACACTGTTACCCTTTTCCCCACCTTTGTCATCCTTTAGCCAAGCTCTTTTAATCTTTCCTTCAAAGTCAGTCCCTCTGAATCTCTGATCATTTTTGCTCCCATTCTGTGAACAATCTCCAATATACTACTGGTAATACAGTGCCCAGAACTGAATGCAGTTTCCCAGGTGTGGATGCACAGGGACACAGAAGAGATGTTACTTCCTGCTTTGTGATATGTTGGCTTTGTGTGTGCAGCTGAAATTACACTTTCATTTTTTTGCAGCCATATTTAATTTAATTTTCTGTCCGCTATCACCTCTAGGTCTCTGTCATCATTATTCCTTCTCAGGTTTCTCCCTCCCTTTGAACTGGGTGGTTTTTGCTAAAATGAACCAGTATTAAAACGTGTCTTTTTTTTCAGTGTTGAATCTTGCTTTCTTTTTTTCTTCCCATGTTTCTAGTCTCTCTAGTGCCCTTTATATTATTTTCCATCCCAGCTGGTGTTTGCAGCTCCTCTCAATTTAGTATGGTCTACAAACTTCATTAAGATGTTGCTTCCAAATAATTAATAACAGTATTAAAAAAAATGGGACCCAACACTAATCACTCCATCACTGCAGCAGACACTTTTCCTTAACTTGGTACATCACCATTTATCATTTCTCACCACCTTTTAGGCAGTGATTCATTATAAAGAACGATCAGAGAGAGACGAGTCTAATTATAGTTTCAGAGGTACCTATCCTGTTGATTCTTTAGGAGAGCATTCTGCTATTCTCTTGAAATGTGTCATTCACACACTGAAGGTTAATCCCTTTGAGAGGCTACAGTTGGCAACATAGATAAGAGACTGCGGCAGCAAACATCCATTCTTTTAGCACTGGCAGGGAAGATGGTGTACAATCAAAATGAAATTCACTGTTCAGAATCAAAATGGGGGTTATGTTAGTCCTGATTTGCTGCTAAATGCCTCTAGGCTCAGAAAGGAGCTAGACATTGGTACCTCGAGCTTGACAGGAAATCTTGAGGCAGACACAAATTTGAAATTCTGTTCTGGCCAGCCTCTGGAGTTGGTTAGAATACTTGCTGTAGGTGACATTGACTGGCCGTGCTGGAGTACTTTCTGTAGCAAGAGAAGGAAATGCTGATTGTAGCCCTCATCCAGCTGAAATGACCTTTCACTGTTCCTAGTATATGGAAACTTCACAGCCATGGAGGCTTCTCCCAGTCTGGGGAGTTAGGGTATGTGTACACTGCAATTAGGTACCTATGGCTGGCTCGTTCCAGCTGACTCGGGCTCACGGGGCTCAGCCTAAAGGGATGTTTAATTGTGATGTAGATGTTTAGGCTGGGGCTGCAGCCTGAGCTCTGGTATGTTCCCCACAGGTTCCTAGAGTCCAGGCTCCAACCTAGCCCAAAAATCTACACTGCAATTAAACAGCACCTTAGCCCGAGCCCTGCCATCCTTAGTCAGCTGGCATGAGCCAACTGTGGGTTTTTAATTGTAGTGTAGACATACTCCTAGTTATCCCACATCCAGTGGCTACAGAATAGCAGATTATTGGGCCAGTCTATGGCAACAATAACTTCCAAAAGCTGCATGGTTTCAGAAAAGGGTGCTAGATAGTCCAGACACCATTTAGAAGCTAAAGAGCACAACAGCTCACAACTTATTTATTTGGCTTCTCTTCCCTTTGTCCCCCAGAAAACTCTCAGCTGCAGAAGCCTTTATCTCTTGTTCTGGGGCATTCACAGCAGCCCCCCCCCACCGCCATATTTCCCTTGGTTATGTTGGTTTGTTGGTGAGTCAACATCTGCAACTGCCAAGAGCGTGTGAGATTCAGAATGGCAATAGATCTGTTGAGCAGGATCCAGGGTTGTGAAAAATGAGAAGGATGGGAATCTAGGTGGAAAAATTAGCCCAGATGTGGGGGGATATTTGGGGTGGTTCATTTTTTTGAACTCTGCACCAACGTAAAGTATATTTGAACTTTTATTTTATACCAGACACACTGGGTTCAATCTTAATCTTAAGTGAATGTAATTTTAACTGTTCTAAAGTCAAAGGGGAGGTGATGAGAACATCTAAGTTGCTGAAATGCCTAGTAAGAACCAACACAAAGTTATAGCTCTGCATAGACACATAGAGGGAAGGGGAAATAGGTGGAGTCATTAGAGATTAGGTAGCAGGGTGTGGCAAGTGGGTGGAATCAATTGTCATGGGATACTGAAAAAGGAAAGAATGGGTGAAGTCATGAATTGCTACAGGGCTAATTAGAATGTAGACATTCTGGAAAGTAGTCTGGTCAACTGATAACACAGTTCTATGTAGAACTGTATAAAACTGGTTGCTCATCTTCTGTCTTTACAGTTCTCAGAGTAGCAGCCATGTTAGTCTGTGTCTGCAAAAAGAAAAGGAGGACTTGTGGCACCTTAGAGACTAACAAATTTATTTGAGCATAAGCTTTCGTGAGCTACAGCCCACTTCATCTGATGCAGTGAGCTGTAGCTCACGAAAGCTTATGCTCAAATAAATTTGTTAGTCTCTAAGGAGCCACAAGTTGAAGCAAATGTGAAAGCTGCTGCTCAACACTGGAAATAGGTTGTTAGCGCTTAGTGATTACCATATAACAGTGTTTGACTTTATCTAACTCAGAGTTGAAGGGACCAAGTGTCTAGATGATTAGATAGACTAGGAACCAAGTGACTGGATAGACTAAAATCATGAAAACAGATAATTCTTTTAAAGTTAAATGTAAACATTGCCAAGAATTGTTAAAATGCGAGATAGAAAGGACTTGTGCTCATCTCATGTAGTGCAGAAAAACAGTTTGTTTGAATTCTTCAAGATCAAATGTGCAGAGCCTGCAAGTGAGACTTTCTATCCTATCATTGTCAACAAATAAAGCCTGGATGATCATTTAAGTTGCTGTTCAAAGCCTTCCACCAGCTCTTCATTATAGGTTTATTCAGGAGTCTTTGTTTGCCTTCACCACCTAAAATGTCTACTAGATGCTGCAAATAAAGAATCAGAGGGGGGTAGGGAGGAAGAACTACAAGCATCATGGCTGATATTAATGTAAGCTTGTTGGTCAATCGTGAGAAATGTTCTGCTAGGAAGCATCCATACAGTGAAAATTGTGTTTCTACTTAATTCTATTGATTCCACGTCTGAAAAGAGAACCCTTGAACTTTGTGTGAAAGTTGCTGAATATGCAATCCAAGAATGTAGATAAAAGAATTACAAGAGGGTCTCTGCTGTTTCCTCAGACAATGAAAATGATGAGTGAACTTCAGGTTTATTGTCTGGATGTTGGCTGTCTAAGCCTGGTTGAGAAAGAAGTAACATCTAATACAATGCTTAAGTGCATTTTGGAAGCTCAAAAATTCTTCTCCAGCAACCAATAGCCTTGTGGTAGGACTGATGCCCCACATGGCACTCAATGGACCTCTCAGGAAGAAGGTGTCACTATTTGCATCCAACTACCACAAGTATGTTGAAACTTGCATGGAGCAAGAGAAGGATTTTGATCAAGCCATAGTATGTATTTTACACACGGTATGTGAAGAAGAAGGATTGACCACAAATTTTTTAAAAGTTAGACTCTCATCCCCACATTTAGGAGCCTGAATGCAAGATGCTGCTAAGGCTTGGCACTTCTGAAATTCTTGGCTACGTCTCTTTTAAAAACCAGCTAAAGGAGTTTTCAGGGGGACTTTACAGATTTCAGGCTGTCTGATGACACCACAGTCACAGTCCCAGTAGAAATTTTGCTTGGTCTAACTAACAACAAGGAACTGGAACCATACATGGACAAAATGTAAAAACAGAGAGGCTATAGACCTTTTCTATTACAGTAGAATGTCAGAGTTACGAACACCAGTGTTACGAACTGACCAGTCAACCACACACTTCATCTGGAAACAGAAGTATGCAATCAGGCAGCAGCAGAGGGAAAAAAAGGGGAAAAACAAATACAGTACAGTACTATGTTAAATGTAAACTACTAAAAAAATAAAGGGAAAGTTTAAAAAAAATTGACAAGGAAACTGTTTCTGTGCTTGCATCATTTAAATTAAGATGGTTTAAAAGCAACATTTTTCTTCTGAATAGTAAGGTTTCAAAGCTGTATTAAGTCAATGTTCAGTTGCAAACTTTTGAAAGAACCACCATAACATTTTGTTCAGAGTTACGAACATTTCAGAGTTACGAACAACCTCCATTCCCGAGGTGTTTGTAACTCTGAGGTTCTACTGTACTTAGCCAACACAATTCTAAAAACAGAGGTGATAGGCTGAACCCAGAACAGAGAAGAGGCTTTAGTGTGGCTCATGGAACATGATGTTGGGGTTTCTTTCTGTTCTGATATTTAAACTGAACATTCAGATTTCTATCCCCAAAATGTACATAAAGGAGCTCATGTCACAGTTTGTCTTGTCAAAATGCTCTTTTATTTATTTATTGATTGATTTGTTTGTCTGGAGTGGAGTTATGTTTGTTTTTTTAAAGTGGAAGTTAAAATTCTGGAAGTCAGGGCAGGTGAATTCAGAGCCCTGTTACTTTCGTAAAAGATCTGCACTCCTCTCCAGACAGCTCAGCAGCATTTTAGCCTATGGTTTGCTCATTCTCATTAGCTTCGTCAAAACGTTGTGACAGGCCGAGGGCTGAAAAAGCAAATAAGTTGATAAAAATGTGTCAGTATTTCAGGACAGATACAGAAAAGTGGTGGGCCTAACTAGATGTTAGGCTGGGTCCTCAGTTACTGTGATTTCCTGTTTCCCTTACAGAATTGCAAACATCATTTCGGGCAATGTGGTGTTTTGTCAGTGTTTGAGGGATAAATGCATTCATGGAGTGAATTGCAAAAGATAGGTCTTGTCTCTCATTTCACAAAACCGTCACAGGTATCTTCCCCTGCCTCCAGAAAAAGAATTGGAGGTGGGGATGGGATGGGGAGGTCAGTGTTTTGAGGTTGGGAAAATCACAAGAACCCTGGCAAGATCAAGAATCTGACTGTAAATGGAACAGTGGGAGTCTTGATTGTCTATTGCAGTTCTGAGTGCAAGGCCACTGTTAACACAGGATTGCCAGACTGCATCAAACCAGTGATCTGTCTAATCTACTTTCCTATCTGCACCAGTGCCCAACCCCAGAAGCTTCAGAGGATGGTGCACAAAATCCTACAATAGGCAGTTCAGGGATAAGTTGCCCCCTATTGTTCAGAAAATAAATATTATAATACAAATAGGTATAAACACTAGATAGATGTAATCCATGGCTTCTCTCAGCTCCAAAACATTACCAAATATTACAGAAGGATCCAAAGCAACACTCCAGGTGCAAATGCCTTTGACCTTTGGAAATATTTTGATGAGGAGCCAAACTTGGCAGACCCTATCATGTACTGAAATCGCTCTTAAAAGCATCCTATCCATCAGGACAGCAATGAAAAGAGAAACATGGAAGAAAAGGTCACATTAGCAAAAAGCAGCTGGCATGATTCCACGAGGTTCATTTTACTTAGTGGGCCAGGGTTCCGCTTTTCTAATTCCCATTCTCAGCCAAAACTTGATGGCACAAATATGAAAGGCATTTTGAGATATATACTGTATCAGGGTGACATTTCAGAGGTGATTTGCAGGGAGTTGCATAAAGCACGTTTGTAAATAATAGTTGTCTAACTCTCCAGAGACTGCACTAAACTTTTATTACATCCTCTGCAAACATTACCACTAGGCACTGCAGATTGACTGTACAATGTACACACACATACCACATTGCTTTAGTACAAAGACTGAAGCATTTATTAGAGGACAGGATTATAAAATTATAGTCTAAATATTATTAGCTAAACATTAACTGATAAAAAACCCACCCTGCTTAGTAGGAGACATGTTCTTCCTTCAGTATGCACACAAAGTTCTTGTTACCATTAATGATGATATTTTGCACATCTTCGGCACTTTTATTCTCAGAATCTCAAAGGGCTTTGCAGCCAGTAATTACTTACTCCTCAGAAGACCATTTCAAGTACACAAGAAGTATTAACCTATTTTACAGGTGGATATGTGGAGGCATAGAGAGAGAGATGAACCAGAAACCAGCTGGGATAGTCCCATGGTGATAGTGTCCATGAAGCCCTGAACGATCACAAAAAGACTTTCCGGCTCCTATTTTGTATTATAGTGGCATCTAGGAGCTGCATTGTACATACACATAGTGAGGCAGTCCCTGCCCCAAAGAACTTACATGCTAAACAGTGGGAGGGGAAATTGAGCCACAGAGAAGTGACATGTCCAAAGTCACACAGCATGGCCATGGCAGAACCTGGAACAGAACCCAAGTTCCGGCCCTACCCATTAGACCTTGCTGCTTTTCATCTAGATTGCTATTACACTCACTGAGCTCTAAATGGCACCAGCAGCCCTATGCAGTAATGACATCATCAGCTCATGGTTGGACAGCGCAGTGTGTCAGGAAAATCTGCACACCAAGACTAGTCCCATTATCACCTTAGCCCAACTGGGGGCCTGATCTTTAATTAGATCAGCATGAACCAAAGGGATCTTTGCCCTGACTCCTCACCCTCCCAAGGCAGAGTTACAGACAAACCAGTGTAACCAAAATCAAACATCTCAGTCCCCGTTTACACCTCCTTAACACTTTCTTGCCTTGTTAATCGCCTCTAACACACACACACACACACACACACAAGTCTCACAAGAATCGAGGGACCCAAATACAACCAACCACCACCACCATGAACCACTATAGAACCCAGCCTCTCAGACAAATTAAGAGGACCATCATAAACACAGCTGATCCACCTGGGCACCCAAATAAAGACTTCCACAGAGAGTCTACAAAGGTCGTTTTCAGCCATAGTAGTCCAACTACCCTGTCTCTCAGTGTCTAGCCCTAATCCCAGCATTCCTCACAAAAACATCTCATTCCAAAACCAACCTAAAACTTTCATGCCACTGAAACCCTTCCCAGTCCCACGAGGCTCTTGTTCCCAAAGGGATCTATATCCACGCTCCCTGGTAGATGTTCATTATAACCTGTAACACTCATCTTTGCAAGGGGAAGTCAGGGTGAATATTGAATATTCTCCAGGAATTGTTCATGAGCAATCCATTGAGTTAGCACCCTTTTTCCTCACACAAAGAATGCATTGACTTCTTGTGAATAACAAAGCAATCCAAGGAAATCGTGATCTGCTTGGGGACCCCACATGAGCAGCAACAGAAAGTCATCGGATATGTTATTCGTTGTGAATTATTCGACCACTGACTCCTTGGAACTCTTCCAAAGGGCCCATGCCGCGTGTTGTGCATCTGACAAAGCAGCCTCATATGGAAGAGTATTTTCATATGTTAAGGCCCCATTTGCCTTCAGTGACCAACTGCTTTATGCATATAGAAAGCACATTGAGTTTAAGGTTCAGTTGATTCATAGGCTCAGTGCAACATCATACATCATATTTTCAGATATAGCAATCTGTCTCAGCCCAGTTCTGAGACTGCTGAGAACATCCTTACCAAGTCTATAAATCACAACATGGGTACAGTCATCTGTCACACAAACCATGGACAAGAGCTGTGTAAGCTTTTCCCCCACAACTCTGCAAATGCACCTCAGAGCTGACTTACAGGGAGAACAGGGGAAATTCACCATTTTTACTTCATGGCTTTTAAAAAAAAATTAAGTTCCTTTGGAGTCTGTGTAAACTTTGCAGAGGAGAAATGGTAACATTTTGTCCTTCAGCCCTCGTAGAGATTGCGCTGATCACCACACGTCTTCCTTTCTTCTCGTATCTGTCCTTCCTTCTCCATGTGCAGCCATGTCTTTTCATGATGAAATCTTCCCATTTCTTTGGAGGTCGGCCGAGTGGTTGTTTCAGTTCCAGTGGGTACCACTCGGGGACAGCTGCAGGCCATTGATTGTCAGTGAGCCTCCCTGTGTGCCTGGCCCATCGCGTGTTACTATGCCTGCTCTCAACAACGACATCCTGCTCTCCACTCTGCTGTCTGATCACTTCACAAGGGACTCAGTCCCGGATTGAAATTCCCAGAATTCTTCTTTCCATCGCCCTCTCTGTGACAGATAGTCGTTGCTCCTCTGTCTTCATCATGGCCAGAACAGCATGAAAACGGGGAGTTGTAACCCCACCTCTTCTGCACCTCTTCTGCATCGAGACTATATTGGTGCAGATGACATTTTAGCCCAACTTTTTAAGTGTTTCACTGTCCTGCTGCCCCACAGGTAGCTTTGTCTGAGACTCTCCTGTTTTGCCTTTTGTAGAGGCTTGGCCAATCCCTGAAATGTGGAGAAGAGGGAATGATGGTGTGTCCCTTTCCCCGTCCTCCTGGCCACGTACCTAGCTTGTGTATTCTCCCCAAAGAACTGCAAAACTGAAAAATGGTCTCTGTCCTGCCTTGAGCTCCCCATTTTCTGTCAGGGATAACATTAACATTAAAAGAGCATTAATATCCATAACCTCCTTTAGTTATGTGTGACAAATGACCACTAATTGGACTGGTGTGTGGTCAGGCAGTTCACCACTCAGTAATGGTCTCCTTTCTCTCTGGCCTTGACTCCTGCTTCTTTACTTCCTTCCTACCACAGCCAGTGAAATTACACTCCTGGTACACTATACGGTAGAAAGAAACCAGTATGCCACATTGGCTTATGGGCTCTGTCCTGAAAAATCTGGTAGGCTGGAAGTAGATTAAGTGTACTTGAGTGCAGCGTTAAGGTTAATTTACAGAATTTCTGGACTCTTTTCACATACAATAAGGAAGATGCAAAAGATGAAAAGACAAAGGCAAACCAGCTGTGAAAATGGAATTGTATTTTTAGGTGACAATGGGTTAGTATAGACATAACAGACACATAAAGTGTTTTCTTTAGGAATTTCCAAATATGTCCTTGCAGCACAGAATGGCATTGTATGTATGTGATATCAGTTTATTTGCATCTTATCAGTAAACCATTTCCAAGCTTCTCATTTTTAACCATGTCTGTTCATTTATTCTACTAGACAAGACCTCCGCTCTCACTCTCCTCCACTGTCCTGAGATGCCTACTACATCTGATATACAACGTGATGAAGCTGTGCTGTTCTTGTTCACCACCTGCGGGATGGCCAGATGTTTCTCTACCCTAATCAAGGACAATATGAGAAACGCAGCCAGGATCCCATCCCAGCTATATCACTCCGTTTTCCTGAACAGATTATTCCTGGAAGGTTTTTTTTTATTATACCTGTTAAAGTAGCACCTGGAAGCCTCAGACTTGTCAAACCTCATCCTGCAAGGTTTCTTTCCTTCAGAGCATTATGGATGGCTTTATTTTCAAGTCAGTTTCAAATTGAAGATGATGTTTTTAATTTTCGATTCCCAGATTTTAACATCATGCATGATTTTTCCGTGTAAATATTACCAGGAATTTTACACCTTTGAGAGATGTTTTGCCGGGGCAAAGTTATGTTTAATTTCAGTCTTCTGATGATATAGTAAGGGAGGCACAACAAGACCTTTGCATTATTAACAGTGGTCACTTTAAATTTTGTGGGCACGTCTGTCCATATGCAATATTCTGGGCTATTTCGGGGGAAAGAACAGAAATAGAACAAACACAAATGTTGTGTGTTATTACATAGATGGAATCCACTTTGCTTGGTTTTAGCAGAGCATATATTGCCGTATTTAATTTCACTTGATCCAGACTGTTAGTACTTGGGCGTTGGCATTGTAACTGCTCCTACTGTTAATGTAAGTGATCTGGAAATTCCTGACTCACTGCTGTTCATTATAGGCAAGATTGCCACTTTACACTACTGGGGTGAAATCCTGGTCCCACTAGAATCATAGAATATCAGGGTTGGAAGGGACCCCAGGAGGTCATCTAGTCCAACCCCCTGCTCAAAGCAGGACCAGTCCCAACTAAATCAACCCAGCTAGGGCTTTGTCAAGCCTGACCTTAAAAATATCTAAGGATGGAAATTCCACCACCTCCCTAGGTAATGCATTCCAGTGTTTCACCACCGTCCTAGTGAAAAAGTTTTTCCTAATATCCAACCTAAACCTCCCCCACTGCAACTTGAGACCATTACTCCTTGTTCTGTCATCTGCTACCACTGAGAACAGTCTAGATCCATCCTCTTTCGAACCCCCTTTCAGGTAGTTGAAAGCAGCTATCAAATCCCCCCTCATTCTTCTCTTCCGCAGACTAAACAATCCCAGTTCCCTCAGCCTCTCCCCATAAGTCATGTGTTCCAGTCCCCTAATCATTTTTGTTGCCCTCCACTGGACGTTTTCCAATTTTTCCACATCCTTCTTGTAGTGTGGGGCCGAAAACTGGACACAGTACTCCAGATGAGGCCTCACCAATGTTGAATAGAGGGGAATGATCACGCCCCTCGATCTGCTGGCAATGCCCCTACATATACATCCCAAAATTCCATTGGCCTTCTTGGCAACAAGGGCACACTGTTGACTCATATCCAGCTTCTCGTCCACTGTAACCCCTAGGTCCTTCTCTGCGGAACTGCTGCTGAGCCATTCAGTCCCTAATCTGTAGCTGTGCATGGGATTGTTCCGTCCTACGTGCAGGACTCTGCACTTGTCCTTGTTGAACCTCATCAGATTTCTTTTGGCCCAATCCTCTAATTTGTCTAGGGCCCCCTGTATCCTATCCCTACCCTCCAGGACATCTACCACCCCTCCCAGTTTAGTGTCATCTGCAAACATGCTGAGGGTGCAATCCACACCATCCTCCAGATCATTTATGAAGATATTGAACAAAACTGGCCTGAGGACCAACCCTTGGGCACTCCAATGGCAAAACTCCCATTGACTTCAATGGGCCAGGATTTCATCCCTGAAGACCAGAGCAGAAGCACAGATTATCTGAGGTATTTTGCTTGCCTGAGGCTAAAGCTGGTTGAGACTCAGAATTTCCATCCCACAGGAAATTCCAAGATTTCAAAGTTTAGTTTTGTCCCAAATCGGGATGCAAATCGAAATGTTGGTATTGTTTTTGTGAAATAAAATACTCTGAAAATATTTTGCTCTGACTGCATCTAAAGGATACAGTTCAATAAGGCTGAAATTTTTCATTTATACTTTATTGTTTTGACTTCTATAATATAAATTAAAACATGAAAGTTGAAACATTTTCAATTACATTATAACTAAATTTGAAATGTTAAAGTTGAAACACAGCATCTCAACATTATCAAGCCAAAGCATGTCAACCTTACTGAAATTAAATATTTTGATTATTTCCCACAACAATTTCAACAACAATCAGTGTTATCACAAAACATTTTGATTTATTCAAATCAACATTTTCTGACAATGTTCTATCAGAAATGTTTTTTTACCAGCTCTGCACAGGCAGAATGGCTCCATCATGCAGGGGCAACGTGCTTTCCACCTCTGCTGAATAGGACTCTGGCCACACCGATAGACTGGCTGCCCTGATCCATTCAGGCTCTTAGCTGGGTGACACTTAATCATCACAGTTGCCAACTTTCACGCAGTAAATAAGCACCCCGACTTTCACAATCAGCCAAAAATCAAGCTAATCCCATTTCAAAACAAGGCCAAAACAAGCCAGTCCCCTGTGTGACTAAATCCCCCCGGCCTGCAGTCTGGGACTGTGGTGGGCCCACTGTGCACCCCTGACTCTGTCCCCTGCTTTCCCCTTGCCTCTGCTTGTTCACCCTTGCCCCTGCTTGCCAGGAGCTGATCAAAAAAGAGAAGCAACAAGCCAAAAACTAGCCAACGAGCAACTCACAAGCCAATTAAGCCAAAAACAAGCTCAATTTCTGCTTTTTTTTTTCAGGGTTTGGCACGTTTGCTAATCGTGTTTAACTTCAAGGTCAATGGAACTACTTATATGCAGACGCATAAGGCATTGGCTGAATCAAGTCCCATCTATCTGTCTTCACTCCATTGTCTGCCTATGCTGTCCATGGGAGTTTTGCCATTGACTTCATAGGTGCCAGGATTTCACCAATGTCTTAGTTCTTCCAGGATGTGCCTAGCACACCTTTGGGTGCTTTGAAATAATTAGTCGAGTCCTGTTGTGTGGAACTACTCCAGGTAGTAAGTATTACACTTGATAATTAGTGTTTGCAGGTTCAAACGCAAGCCACCGCAAGACTGGATATGTCACTCAGGTTAGAACTACTCCTTATTCCTTAAAGGGCCAGCTATGCACCAATGGGACAAATGCACAACGGTTTGCAGACTTCTCAGAAAGCTGACATTTATTACTTCTCTTAAGGGGAAGATTTTTAAAGGCACAAATGGCAAATAGATACCCAATTTCCATTTTTGCCTTTGCAAATTTTCCCCCTTAATATTTAAGGAACCTGATTTATTTAATAGCCATATTTTTGCTAGGCTCTTTGTAAGTATAATTGAGTCCTTAAATGAATCCTCTCAATTCAGAACTAACTCTTATAAAAGATAGTAGTTTTCTGCAATTATAGCTCAAAATACTACAATCACATTAATGTAAGCTGAACTGTTTTGGACCATTACAGTAGGACACTGACTTATATTTTGTAAGGTTGCTAGGCAGTTAAAGCACCTTAGAAGAAAGTCTCTGTGTGAAAGAATATTTAACAAAGTTATTGATGGAATGCTAAATAAAAAAACGATACACAAGTACTAAATCTTGAGATATTCACTGGCACATTGCTATTGTATTCCACTGACATTGACATTCAGTTTGCAGTTTTCTGCAGGCACAGAGATATAATTTAAACTGGAAAATCAAAACTGTCAATCTGGGACCCTAGAGATGGGGAAAAAGTTGATTTTTTAAAAAACAGGTTTGTTTGTTTGTTTTCCTCCTTCCAACTTCTTCTGTGTGACAAGAACATCAAAAGTTGCACTTACTCATCCTGTTGGATCACTTGAAGATCAGAATTCAAGCATTATTTTAAATTAGATGGGATGTCTCTCACATTACCGTTCTCATATTTATTCTATTTACATATGCTGGCCTGTCAGCTGTTGGGTGAGACCAATATGGTGAATCATAGAATCACAGAATATCAGGGTTGGATTGGACCTCAGGAGGTCATCTAGTCCAACCCCCTGCTCAAAGCAGGACCTAATCCCCGACTAAATAATCCCAGCCAGGACTTTGTCAAACCTGATTTTAAAAACCTCTAAGGAAGGAGATTCCACCACGTCCCTAGGTAACCCACTCTCCTAGTGAAAAAGTTTTTCCTAATATCCAGCCTGAACCTCCCCCACTGCAACGTAAGATCAGTGCTCCTTGTTCTGTCATCTGCCACCACTGAGAACAGCCTAGCTCCATCCTGTTTGGAACCCCCTTTCAGGTTGAAGGCTGCTATCAAATCCTCCCTCACTCTTCTCTTCTGCAGATTGAATAATCCCAGTTCCCTCAGCATCTCAAGTCATGTGATCTGGCCCCTAATCATTTTTGTTGCCCTCCACTCGACTCTTTCCAATTTTTCCACATCCTTCTTGTAGTGTGGGGCCCAAAACTGGACACAGTACTCCAGATGATGCCTCCTCACCAGTGCCAAATAGAGGGGAATGATCACATCCCTCGATCTGCTGGCAATGCTCCTACTTATACAGCCCAATATGCCATTAGCCTTCTTGACAACAAGGACACACTGCTGAGTCATATCCACCTTCTCGTCCACCATAATCCCAAGGTCCTTTTCTGCAGAACTGCTGCCTAGCCACTCGGTCCCTAGTCTGTAGCAGAATCTTCCCCATGCTAGCACTTCTCTCCATGCCCCAGTTCTCTTTGATCACATGCATTGCAGAGAGAGAGAGGGAGGAACCCATGAGCTAAAGCCCATCCAGGAAAAGAGATATGGGTTTGCCTGCTCCTCAGCACCCTTCCCAACCACTTTGTAACTGCTGCCCTCTGTTCTCCCTTTATCCAGCATGAGTTCTGCATTTGGGTAGGGAAGAAGAAATAAAAGCACATAAAATAGGGGCAACAGTGACTGGTCTGGGAGGTTTACTTCCCCCCCTCCACCCCCACCCCAACCCTTACCCCCAGGGCAATGCATCTCTACATTCTTTGATTTCAAACACTACAGATGATTTGCACTGAGGCACCATTGCTGAGATCCAAATAAAAAAATTTAAAATACATTTCTAGTAACAGCTTACTGAAAGGAGTTGAAAAGTTGACTTTTCACTAGATCTGGCAAATTTTTTATAAGGGAAGTTTGGGGGCTCAAAAATGGCCTGTTCTCCAAAAGTGAAAAACTGCACCAAAACCAGCTGGCATTTTCAAAATGTTTAATTTTTCACCTTTATCCAAATTGTGTATCAAAACACCGAGCCCGTTTTACATATACCAAAACTCCTTTTTTTCTGACAAACAAAATATTTCTGTTAACAAAATTCAGAAAACACAAACAGGGTGAGTTTTGTATTTGCTTTCTGGCTTTTGGACCCTTAGGGCAGAGTTGGGTCAAATTTTCAAGCTTTTCTCCACAACCAGGAGAGGGAGGAAAAAACTTAGGAGCAAATCCTCAGCTGGTGTAAATGGTAATAGCTTTAATGGAGTCAGTGGAGCTTTGACCATTTACAGCAGTTGTGACTCTGAAAAAAAATGAAAAGCTGGACTTCTCCTATACGCGGAGGGCTCCGGGGCTGGGACTTTACAGAAAAACAGCAGCGTGATTGGTGAAACTTGCAATGACATCATGGGAACTGGCGACACTGCAAGGTCAACGTGCTTCACACATATTATCTGTTAGATGGATATTTCAGGATAAAATTTCTGCTTTCCCATGGTCAGCAGAATCGGCAACATTAAGCGGTTAATATTTCAAAGTGATACAAAATGCAGCCAGTACAGTAAAATCTACAGAACTTTCTAATGGAGGCCACCACAGGATACAATAGCAAATTAATTCACCTAACCTATGCTCTTCGTTAGCTGTAAGACAAGCTTTCCAGCAAACGTCTCCAGTTCTCAGCTACGTTAATAATAACTAACTTGCTGGCTATTCCAACAGCCAAAGCAAATACAGAAGAGAAATATTACAGATCAGTTGAAATGTATTTCCTTGCTGGACCTCCCATTTTGTTGTTGTGGCTTTATAAAGATAAAGAATTTTTGGTCAGTGTAATATAGCAGATCTATGTAGTATCTTAATACTGTTGTTTTTCTCTTTTATGGCCTGCTGAGATATAAGTGATTGAAAAACTACTCCATTAAAACCAGCAACTGCAGCTCCACCCCACCAAAAAAACAAACAAAAAAGCATTGTAACTTTTTTCAGTCCTGTTGGAGGAGAATTAGTTCAGTTCTGCTTCCCTGAAATGCATGGGATTGAATCCTGCCCCCCGTGAAGTCAGTGACAGAACTTCTATTGACTTGAATGGGGCCAGGATTTCACTGATTGAGCTTCCCAGTTTGCACAGCCCTGCGCCTAAAGTTGGCTTGAGAGGTGCAACTCACCTGCCGGCCTGTGGGAGTGGCCAGGAGCAGCAGCCCCTCATCATCTTTGAAAATCAGGCCTTAAAGTTCTAGACTGAGACTTTTAAAGTCAGTTTGAACCCAAATTCCCATTCATTTGAATGGGTATAGGGTGGACAGACAGTTTCAAAAAATCCCAGCCCTACTAAGGAGTTGTGGTGATGGTAAAATTTTTGTGTTGGTGCAAATTTATTAGCCATTTCATTCCAAGACATGTTGTGGTCCCTCAAAATGCAGTGTCTCATAAAATCATAACTGTCCTGGTTAAGATGAGGAGCAGTTGTGTATGCTTCCTGCATATTTATGTTAAGAAAATGATATAATGTATACAAAAATGACACCTATTTTGATTGTTCCCTTTGCCTCCTCCCTTCACATGTTGCTTGCCTTGGACAAAAAGGAAAAAATATAAGCTGTGGTCAGGTCCTATGTCACTCTGGCCACCTCACTTTCATCTGTTACTCTCTCCCTCCATGTGTCTGTTGCTCATCATTGCAGATTGTAAGCGTTTTGAGGGTCTGAGTAGTATCTTCCTAGGGCTTTGTACCTCACCCAACACAGTGAGCCCTGGTTGTGATCCAGGTGCTGCATCAATATGAATCAGAAAGAGCCATCACTTCTGTAACTTTTTGGTGGTTGAAACTTGTGAATTTTTGAAATGTCACGTGTTTAATTCAAACACTGATGGTTGTGGGAATGACATGTCAATTTTTGCAAGTTATGATTCATTCCTGATGGAAATGGGTCTGTCCTTTTCCTTCAAAATGGCCTTACTCCAAACAGAAAAAAAAGAAACCCTCCCAAAATGTAGTCAGTTGGATCAGATTTTGTGGCAGCTCTTTTGAGGAACTCAGGTTTTTCGAGCTTTGCCTGAGTTAAAACCTAATCTGAAGCCAATGGGAGTTCACCCTGGGGGCAGGAGCAGGCTGTTATTGGAGAATCAGCACTGCCATGATAATACTATGCATTCCCTCATGCTTCTTTTTGTGTTTTTAGCTGAAGTTACTCTTTCTAATGCCATGCACTGAAATAATCTTAAGAGGTTATCAAACATCTTCATCATGAAGAAATTCATTGTTAAAATCAGGGGGCTGGTTTCTCTCATCTACTAAGTCCACCTTCCACCACTTGCACTTAAAAACATGCTAGCTTGTCCACTAGACCACCCTGCCTTCCTGTCCCAATCACTACAGTTATTCCATCATCAAAAGGCAGGTCTGGGCAGTTTCTTCTGTGACGCTGCATTAGCACAGCATTCCTGGTAAAGATAAAATGTGTGCCGTCCCCGTTCCACTGCCCAGGTGATAACACAGCTGATTGTAGATCTTCATCTCCCTACTTTCTGCTAGAGGGGGCACTCGTTTCACAGCAATAACTCAGCCACAGGGCACACTTGACTCAATGGCTACCCTGTGCCATGCTTCTTCTTAATTCAAATCCACCACTCAACGTGTCCATGGAGCAGTTTGCTGCTCTAGCTACTGCAGGAGCAGGTGAGTCACAGGTGGGATGAAGGACACTTGGCCCCAGGAGTCTGCTGTGCTAGCTTATTGTTTGACAACAGATGTAGAGACTCACTGTGCAAGAATACTTGATCATGCATGTTTGTGAGTTACAGGGTTACAGACCTGTGCAAGAAGGGGGGAGGGATAGCTCAGTGATTTGAGCATTGGCCTGCTAAACCCAGGGTTGTGAGTTCAATCCTCGAGGGGCCATTTGGGATCTGGGGCAAAAATTGGGGATTGGTCCTGCTTTGAGCAGGGGGGTTGGACTGGATGATCTCCTGAGATCCCTTCCAACCCTGAGATTCTATGATTCTAAGGTGCATGCTTAGATGGAACTACAAAGCAACTTTGTAGCCGTCTGCTGGCACTGGCAGTCCCCAGTGTCAAGCATGGAGCTGTGGTGGCAACTGGGTTTTTAGAACTGTGTCTGGGTTGGAGGCAGTAGTATATGCATATAAATCAGCATCTCTCTCTTCTTCCCTAACATAAATTGGAGTATGAAATTGAGCTATTTGATACTAATATTGGCACGATATTGGTACTCTTCAGCTCCGACTTCTGAACAGATCCTATCACCTGGCTCTCTCTAACGTCAGTCCTGGCCTGTGTGCTGTGTGCCAGAATCAAATAGATACAATATCATCAATTAGACAGCTGCCTTTGCAGAGGATGTGGTATCTCCTCCTTATTCCAGGCAAGAGATTAGACATGTGCAGAACCTTGTTCTCCTGGAGGTGAACATGTGACTTGAATATAAAATCCCAGGCTTGGAACCTAAAAACCAGCATTGTCACAGAGAGAGAGAGAGAGATTTATTTTAGTTTTTAAATGCAGACCACTTAAATGAGTCAAGACCAAGTACCAGTTGACTTTCTTTTTCTTTCCTTTTTGCTGGAGTTGGCACATTGCTGGCATAAACCACAAGCTTGGCTTTGAGGAGCTCTACAGAAATTGACATTTTCACACCGCAGAGTTAAGCTAATATTCCATTTCCTTTACAGTTTATGAATTTATTCATGCAGATCCAGATGTCTGTCCCTAGATGTAAATTTCCAGACCCATAGTCTATGTAATTTCCTGTAGATATTGGACCAGAAGGTTGGAATGCTTAAAAAACCAAGACTGCCTTCCAAAACATCCATCACAATGACTTCTCCCTCAGGACTTTGGGAGTTTAGTCAGTGCTCTTGGAATATTCAGACAGCACAGAGATAGGCAATAAAGCTCATACTTCATGCATCATGCTACTGAGTGTCAGAACCTTGATTTGAAGCTCTCAGAAACATGAGACGTGTCTTCTCTATAGGCAAACAAATGGACTGACTCCAAGTAGAAAAGGAGTACTTGTGGCACCTTAGAGACTAACCAATTTATTTGAGCATGAGCTTTCGTGAGCTACAGCTCATTTCATCGGATGCATACCGTGGAAACTGCAGCAGACATTATATACACACAGAGATCATGAAACAATACCTCCTCCCACCCCACTGTATAATGTCTGCTGCAGTTTCCACGGTATGCATCCGATGAAATGAGCTGTAGCTCACGAAAGCTCATGCTCAAATAAATTGGTTAGTCTCTAAGGTGCCACAAGTACTCCTTTTCTTTTTGCGAATACAGACTAACACGGCTGTTACTCTGAAACCTGACTCCAAGTAGGAAATGTGAAGGTCTGGTTGCAGGGCCAGATCCTCAGCTACTGAAAAGCAATGTAGCTCCACTGAAGTCTACAGAGCTATGCTGATATACAAAAGCTGAGAATCCATCCCCATAGTATTTTTGGACTTCAGTGCTTGTTAACATAACTATGTAATAATGATTAAGGATTAAAGTGTGGTTGAGATACATGTATCTAGGGGCAGACTATTTATGACTATTTACACCAGATGAAGCTCTGGCCCCAGTCTGTAAAACAAGCTTTTACAATTTTTAGCTTTGCATAGCCAATATCACTAGTGAAGAGTAAGTGGGATTCAACCTGTCTCTCATGTCATCAGTGAAATGACCATCTACATATGTATTGCAAAATTATTATTTCTGGCAATGAGGTAAGAAGCAGAAAGTTCTGCTTAATCTTCAGATCCCAGGATGGAATTTGCAGGGCTGACATTTTAAAGAAGTCAGGTTTTGCCTTGTAAACTCAGTACCTTTGATGTGCAGGGAGTGAGTGCACATAAATTAATTCTATAAACCCAACACTGGCATTCTTACAGAGCAAAAGCTTCCTGGTAGTGAGATCTATTGGACAGCAGAATAGTCTCCCGGGGGAAGAGATGAAACATTTAAAATGAAGCAGGGCAAAGCACACAAGGAAGTAGTGTAGAGATCAATCTTGCCTCTTCAAAAAATGCACTAGATATCTAGCAGGTCTTTTCCCTCTCTAATTTCCAGGATATAACTATTCTATAACTGCACTCAAAGGAATGTGCATCTGCAGCCAGTAAAGGTGCATGTTTATGTAGAACAGACTGTGGTTATAAAATAATTGAGACTCTCTGATGTCCCTTATATCCCTGTACTTGCTCTGTCTTATTTCTGTATATTAGAAAATGGTAACCACTGAGCAAGCCATTACCGGTTTGACAATTATGAATTAGTCAAACACCCGGCCCCAGCAAAAAGCAGGTCTGTCTATCAGATGGCAAGGTGTCTTAGCCACAAATGTAGCTTAATGTTCTGAGCTTCAGCTGGACTTTTCTGCTGGCTTAGTAGTCAGGTGGTCTGTTGTTTTGGTTTGTTTGCTTGTTATGAAATAGTTCCCCTAAGGAGGAAAAAAGCCCTCCTCTTTGCTGCACCCTTTGAAAAGACGTAACATTTGCTACAGGCTATCAGTGCAATCAGAGCTTTAGTCTCCTCTGTGGACAGTCACAAAAATAGTTCCTGACACAGGGAACATTAAGAAAGCTCATTCGGAGTATAATAGGGCACAGGCTGAATCAAACAAAGAGCTTTAGTGCTGTCCCTGATAAACTCCTGTCTGCTCCCCAAAAGAACAGAGAGGTGCCATCAATATTTTTCTGAATGCAAACGGGAAAGTGAAGGTGGCAGCAGCAACTTCTCCAAAAGAAAAGCTAAATAAAATCCCCTACCAATGCCATTGTGAATGGCCCCAAAGCTGCCCCTTCATGGCAAAACCCAAACCGCCTCCATGAACTCGGAAGAGAGTGAAAAATAAAACCGGCGTCTGAAGCAGCCCCTGTGGGTTTGACCCACTTAAAGACTAAAACGTGGATCCTATCCGTCTAGTCATATATTATCCTATTGAATCTAGTCTAATCTATCTATGCATGTGTACTGCAGCCAAGGCTGTAGTGTCTGCTTCCACTTCTGAGGGGAGAGGTTGCTAACACCCTGTGAGCTCCGCTTGAGGCAGAAGCAGCTAGCTGGCAGACACTCCTGCCCTCAGATCTGGGCTTTCAGAACACCCACCTTTAAAATCACACATGCAGAGAGTGATCAAGGGGGAAGTTTCCCCTTGCCCTTCCTTTTCCTAAGGGGTGTAAGGCGAGAGGAGCCCCATGCCTTGTGGATAGTCGGGGGTTGGGGATATAGGAAGAGAGGTGCTGAAATCTGCCATCCTCCTGCAAAGGCGAGGATTGGGGGGAAATGGATGCCCCTCACTCCTTCAGGGGAAAGAGAAGGAAGAGAAATCCCTGATGTTCTGCTCCCAGGGAGGCTGAGCCCGGTGGTGCCCCCTGACCCCTGTGGGATGTGTTGCCCTCTCCAGATTGAGAGAAAGAGAGATAAAAGCACACTGAAGTTGCTGAGTAGGGTGCAGGACACTTGCCGTCCCTAGAGATGTGAGAGAGGGGTAACCAGCCGCTGGATTGACTCCCACAAAGACAAAAGCAGGTAGTGAAGAGCAGTGCTTAAGATGGTCTGAAAAAAACAGGGGTTCTATCATTTTCTCCATAACTGAATGCAACATCACACTCACCTGAACCCTCCGAGCCCCCAACCCCCATCAATTCTGGACCATCACCTGTTCTGCCCACCCCAGCAGGGTCCTCTCTCCCGATTCCAGCTAGGACGCAGCTCCAGGGCCTCTGCACCCCACTTCCGCCCCTTCCCAGCCTGGATGCTCCAGGCGGGGAGTAGGGAGGAGCAGAGGAGCTGTCCCATTGCTCACAGGAGGGGAGGGGAGAGGTGTCACAATACTGTCAGCTCCCCATGGGAGAGGGAGAGAGCCCGGCCAGATTCTTGCAGCAGCCCTGGTTGGCTGCACTTTAGCTGGAGGCAGGGCAGTGCGGGAAAGCAGCCAATCAGAGGGAGATTTCCCCCCAAATAGGGTTGACATGCTCAACCCTCAGCAATCCAGCTCAAGTTGTTGAAACTTTAGTTGCCAGGTGTGTAAGTCACTGTAACCTGGAGCCAGGGGCACTGGAACAAGGGCAGCCAGTGGGCCATGACCCCTCACTTTTTACTGGCTGTAAGGGCGAGTAATGAGGAAGGGGTGGAGAGAAGCAAGGGGGGTGAGGTCTTGGGGCGAAGAGGCAGTGTGGGAGTGGGGCCTCGGGGGGAGGGAAAGTGCAAGGACAGGGGCTTGAGGAGAAGGGGCAGCATGAGGGTGGGGGCTCGGAGAGAAGGGACGGCATGGGGGCAGGGCTTCAGGGGAAGTGGCAGTGTGAGGGTGGGGCCTCAAGGGGAAGGGGCAGTGTGAGGTCAGGGGTTCAGGAAAAAGGGGCGGTGCAGGGAGAAGGGACAGCGCAGGGGGGCATGGCCATGGTTCGGGCACTGGTGCCCCCCCCCCTCCACTTTTAGGGACCTTCTTCCACTCCTGCCCGGAGCACTTGAAGCATTGGCGAGTATGCAGCACCTCTTCAGGATTATACATCCTAGGGCCTGGAGCAACTTCTGTAGCGTAGGAAGGTTTTGAATTAGGATCCTGACTTTTGGACATCTATTTGAACTAAATCAGACTTCTGGACCTGCTGCGGTTTGTCCATCCCTGGTTTCTGTAGGTGCAGGGGATAAGGTTTTGTGAGTGCTTTTTTAAATCTGGTTTTGTGAGGTTGCTGGTTTTGCATAGGAAAGAGATTGTCATGTCAGTATGTGCGTCAAAGTGAGGAGAGGAAATCTGGTAAAGAAACAATATTCCAAATTCCTAGTTAGACCAACAGTACAAACTAAAACACAACCTCACTTTTGCAAAGTAGATTCACTGTGGTGTGGCTCCAGTTTTAGTTGCCATCCCTTAGTAGGTTGGTGGCTTGCGTGAAATGAATTGGTGTTCTCTGTCCAGTCCAATTTCAAGTGGACAGGTGCTGTGCCATGAAAACCTGCACCAGACATAGCTCGCTCTGAGTTGGTCCGGGTAAAGCCACTGGAACAACCAGTAGCCCAGAGAGAGAGGCCATAAAATGTACGGGTGTTTAACTGTTTCTTTTTCCACTTTCACCCTTTATTGAGATTGAGGCACATTAGTGTGGCAACTAAGCTCTCTGTGAACTTCAACCTTTAGCTCTGTGGATAAAAAGAGAATTCAGAGCTGCCAATCTGGCACCTTTCACCAGTGCTAAATTCACTTTAAAAGTGTATCTATTTTTTTTATATAAAACCAAGGAAAACGGCAATGGAACCTCAGACCTAATGCAGAGTTATCACCAAATTTCCTGTGCTACTTAGTGTGAAATCTTCCTTTTATGGGAGAGTGTTAAAGCTGAACTCTCACTGAACTGCTTGCCTTTTGTATATTTAGTGTATTAGGAACCCTTTCTACATTTCTACACTTTTGTTTTATAGAAGTAATCAAACAAAGCCGTTGTAAAAAGCACACCCCCAGAAAGCCATTCAAATAAGTGCTCCTCAGAGGACACCTTCAGTTGCTGAGGGTCTATTCCACAGCACCCGTGAGCAAGTTGCTCAGTAGGATGGTAGCAGTCTGGTCCAGCAGAGTGTGCCACAAATTGGAATTGAGGTGATTTAGGTTCTATTCCTGGCTGTTCCACTGAGGTGCACTGTTAATGGCAAGTTAGTTCACCTCACCTAACCTTTCTTTGTGTCTACCTGAATCATAAGTGTAGGGGCAGGGTGTGGTGTTCTTATTAAGGCAGGAAGACCTTGTATTTAACATTTATGTAATGTTTAAATGAAAATAATTTAACTCTAACCCAACACTAACCCGACCCTGGTACTAGCTGCAACCTACAGCTGTCCCTGCAGTCCAGTGTCCAGCCTTCCAAAATGGGGGATGACCTTTGGTCACCTCTTCTTTACACAACAGTGACAGCTATCTACACAGGGGGACAGTCTCCTTCTGTGTGTATACTGGATCTAGTGCAATGAAGCCCCAAGCTCAGTTGAAGCCTGTAAGTGCTACCGTAATACAAATAATCAGAATTTTTCAATCAGCTATTTCCATGTATTCTAGGGAATGGAGTGACTAGTCATTAGCCTCAGTGTGTGCTTTAAAAACAGCTACAAATTAAAACTGTTTTAAAATGCAGAATATTATTTGCTTACGTGCTGTTTTCATTGAGCAAACAGAAATGCAGGGTAAGGATGAAAGGGAATGCTGGACACAGGCTGCATGACAATGAGACCTAGTATCTAGTTATTACAGCAATAGTCATACTAGAAATACCTAGATTTAACCTCACTTATCCTAAGGTGGCATCTATCAAGATGGGCCAGAGCACAACACATGGGACAGTTGCAGCCTGTGGAGTTGTATAATGTAGCATTGAGTTTAATCTTCAGTCTTAATCTTTGATATAGAGTGTAGCCCTCAAGGACTGTAGATTTCCAGCCAGCATGTAAATGCAATGCACAGGCCTAGTGCATCTCATCATGTGTCCCGCTAGCAGTTGTCACTCATCAGGAAAAGAACCTGATACTTACCCCCATTTAGCAAGTTGTTCATTTAGCTCAAGTAGCTGGGATCTGCTCTCATAGGGCTGCAGGTTCACTATTCTATTCCTACTGAGCAAAAAGATGTCCAGATATGTAAATACCATAGTGTTTTACACAGTCCTCTGTCTTGATCAGCTGGGAGCTCCTTAAATCAAGGCATATAGATTTCTTGTGAGGTAAGAAATTGTATGCTTTACAGATCATTGAGATGCTGGTAGACTGGTGCCAGCCCTTGCTAAGACTCTAGGCATCAGCTGAGCCCTAACAAATTCATAGCTGGAAATCAGACCATCTCACCTGTATGTTAGTTAGTATTGTTCAAGGTAGGTATCAGATTTGTAAGAATTGTGTTTAGTGTTTAGACTATAAAATGTGAATATGTTGCCGCATGCATTAATCTTACTTGTAATGTCTGTATCCCATGCTAAAAGTTTTGCTTTATAACTTTAAAAATGCCTGCTATGGACTTGTGAGCCCAGGCAGGAGGAGTGGTTCCCTTGCTCATATAGGAGGACTATCAGAACTAAATGGGCCATTGTGAAACATCACGATACAGAGACTTTGCTAATTGCCCCTACACAGCTACATGCAGAAGGGCTCGTCCCATCAGTTTGAATTCTAGAAGAGGGAAATAAAAATAGCTGACATAAAGATTTTTCTTCTCTTTGCTGTTTGGACTATCACAGAGCTGGAGACAGGAAACAAAAGCAAAGGTCCCCAGGGTCTACCTGGGTTAGTTCTAAAAGACATTCAGTACTGACAGATCACTACATCTCAGTCACCTTTTGGAACCATAGACTGTACTCATTTATTTGTGTGTATATGTTGTCTGCTTTTCACCTGTGAATGATTCTTTCATTTCTTTTTCCTAGTTAATAAATCCTTAGTTAGTTTAGTCTACAAGCGTTGTCTTTGGTGTGAGATCTTTGGTATGACCTGGGCTAAGTGACTGGTCTCTTCGGACTGGGAGCAACCTGAATATTTTATGATCTTTGATGTAAGTGATCATTTATCTCCAAGTCCATCTTGCCTGGTGGCAAGATAGACTGGAATGCCCAAGGGACTCTCTGTGACTCCATGGTAAGACTGTTAGAGTACTTCAAGAGTTCACATTTGTTACTGGGTTGGTGAAATCTAATTCTAGAACATACAACCAGTTTGGGGTTTCTGCCCTGAGGTTGGCATGGTCATGGTCATGAACCACTCCAGACAGCATAACAATCATGCTTGCACTCTGGGCCAAATCTTAGAACTACCGAAGCCAGTGGAAACAAGAGTTGGCCTTGAACAAATATTTACATCTATCACAAAGTGGGCTGCCCCTTTAAAGGTGCACAACGGTTCAACCCATCCCTGCTCTAAGTTCTAGCCCTTTAAATATATGCATTCTGGGACTTGTAGTTTCCTGGGGGGATAATGTGATTGTAGGCTACTGCAAAGTCACATGGAGTAGAGGGGCAGGCTATAAAAGAGCTGCATGTGGCTTAGAGCAGCAAGGCATCCAGAAAGTTTGCTGGGAGATGAAATGGTAAGGCTCCGATCAGCGACATGGTGTAACCTGTGGAAGAGCTGGAAGCAACAGCAACAAACCAGTGGAAACTCTGCAGTGACTGGGGGTCTGAACTAAAGCCAAGAGTGGGTACTTTCTTGCTGGGAGCAGGGCCTGTGGAGGGCTAAGCGGAAGACGATTTTTGTGACCTGGAATGAGATGTTGAAGCAGGATACAGAAGGACCACAGGGGTGGTGAAAGCAGACGAGGGAAATGGTCTGGGGCAACAGAATACCAGCCTGGGGCGTGAGACCTGCTGTTCACGTATGCTGCTGTTTAGGGGTCCCAGGACAGGGCTTCCAGGAAGAGTGGGAGGAAGCTCAAGAGGAAGGACTAGGGCAGATGCTGGAGAAAGGACTGTGGAGCCCAGGGATCCTAAAAACTGTATTTGATACATTTGGTTACCTCTGGCCAAATCACCAGCTTTCCAAAACTGAACAGCCACACCTATCTTCCAGCAGAGGGAAACTCAGTCATGGCAGCAACCTTATGGAGAGGTAAGACCCAGTCACAATATAATCATAGAATCATAGAATAGCAGGGTTGGAAGGGACCTCAGGAGGTCATCTAGTCCAACCCCCTGCTCAAAGCAGGA
The DNA here is from genome assembly GCF_965152235.1 of Eretmochelys imbricata. Taxonomy (NCBI): domain Eukaryota; kingdom Metazoa; phylum Chordata; order Testudines; family Cheloniidae; genus Eretmochelys; species Eretmochelys imbricata. The sequence continues at coordinate 14,590,340 of NC_135573.1, forward strand.
CCAATCCCCAACTAAATCATCCCAGCCAGGGATTTCTCAAGCCTGACCTTAAAAACTTCTAAGGATGGAGATTCCACCACCTCCCTAGGTAACACATTCAGTGTTTCACCACCCTCCTAGTGAAAAAGTTTTTCCTAATATCCAACCTAGACCTCCCGCACTGCAACTTGAGACCATTATTCCTCGTTCTGTCATCTGCTACCACTGAGAACAGTCTAGATCCATCCGCTTTCGAACCCCCTTTCAGGTAGTTGAAAGCAGCTATCAAAAACCTCCTCGTTCTTCTCTTCCGCAGACTAAACAGTCCCAGTTCCCTCAGCCTTTCTCATAAGTCATGTGTTCCAGTCCCCTCATCATTTTTGTTGCCCTTCGCTGGACTCTTTCCAATTTTTCCCCATCCTTCTTGTAGTGTGGGGCCCAAAACTGTACACAGTACTCCAGACGAGACCTCACCAATGTCAAATAGAGGGGAATGATCAGTCCCTCGATCTGCTGGCAATGCTCCTACTTATACATCCCAAAATGCCATTGGCCTTCTTGGAAACAAGGGCAAACTGTTGACTCATATCCAGCTTCTCGTCCACCGTAATCCCTAGGTCCTATTCTGCAGAACTGCTGCCTAGCCATTCGGTCCCTAGTCTGTAGCGGTGCATGGGATTCTTCCGTCCTAAGTGCAGGACTCTGCACTTGTCCTTGTTGAACCTCATCAGATTTCTTTTGGCCCAATCCTCTAATTTGTCTAGGTCTCTCTGTAGCCTATCCCTACCCTCCAGTGTATCTACCACCCCTCCCAGTTTAATGTCCTCCGCAAACTTGCTGAGGGTGCAATCCACGCCATCCTCCAGATCATTAATGAAGATATTGAACAAAATCAGCCCGAGGACCAACCCTTGGGGCACTCCACTTGATACCGGCTGCCAACTAGACGTGGAGCCATTGATCACTACCCGTTGAGCCCGACAATCTAGCTAGCTTTCTATCCACCTTACAGTCCATCCAGCCCATACTTCTTTAACTTGCTGGCAAGAATACTGTGGGAGACCATTTCAAAAGCTTTGCTAAAGTCAAGGAATAACACGTCCACTGCTTTTCCCTCATCCACAGAACCAGTTTTGCCGTCATAGAAGGCAATTAGATTAGTCAGGCATGATTTGTCCTTGGTGAATCCATGCTGACTGTTCCTGATCACCTTCCTCTCCTCTAAGAGCTTCAGAATTGATTCCTTGAGGACCTGCTCCATGATTTTTCCAGGGACTAAGGTGAGGCTGACTGGTCTGTAGTTCCCCAGATCCTCCTTCTTCCCTTTTTTAAAGATGGGCACTAAATTAGCCTTTTTCCAATCATCGAGGACCTCCCCCGATCGCCATGAGTTTTCAAAGATAAAGGCCAATGACTCTGTAATCACATCCGCCAACTCCTTTAGCACTCTCGGATTAGCGCATCCAGCCCCATGGACTTGTGCTCGTCCAGCTTCTCTAAATAGTCCCAAACCACTTCTTTCTCCACAGAGGGCTGGTCACCTTTTCCCCATGCTGTGCTGCCCAGTGCAGTAGTCTGGGAGCTGACCTTGTTCGTGAAGACAGAGGCAAAAAAAGCATTGAGTACATTAGCTTTTTCCACATCCTCTGTCACTAGGTTGCCTCCCTCATTCAGTAAGGGGCCCACACTTTCTTTGACTTTCTTCTTGTTGCTAACATACCTGAAGAAACCCTTCTTGTTACTCTTAACATCTCTTGCTAGCTGCAACTCCAGGTGTGATTTGGCTTTCCTGATTTCACTTCGGCATGCCCGAGCAACATACCATCCCTAAACTTCAGAGTCCTGACCCATCAGGTGCTGCACACACTGTGAAACCTGAGATGGATTTTTTCTGGAGGCAGCCTCTTCTTTGGTTGCTCCAAAGTCCTAGTCAGGAGCATGGAGGGAATATCCCTTGGACAACGCATCTTGTTTGCTTCTATCAAGATGGAACATGGTTGTCTCCACAAGTGGCAGCTATAACTTCATGGTTATCACCATGCTGCAAACTGTGGCCTTGTGGAAAGTCACAGCAACAGCAGAATAGAGCCCAAATCCTGCAGCTCCCAAGACATACGTGACCCAGAGAGTCTGCTTTTGATGCTAGGAGTACTGCTGATGAGACATTGATGAGCAATTCTGATAGTACCATGTAGTGGTACACCTGCACAGCAGCCAATTCACTGGAAATATTATAAATAAAGGTGATGGCAGTCTACTCAGTTTAAAGGCAAATTATAAAGTCCTTGGCTAGCTGACAGTGTGGCCCTCATGTTGGGCAGAATTTGGGCACTCCTAGGTTTACAAACAATTTGTCTTTTTCCTTCAGAGTGAGTGACATTAGCAACATGGGTCAGAGACTTAATATAATGTATCTTAAAAAATACTATGTTCACTTTTGATCTCTAACAGTTGTGGGGCAGCTCCATACTCTGGTGCTACACACTGCAATACAATGTTCCTGTTTAACCCCAGAGCCATTACTGGCAGATAGAGCTCTTTAAAACATCCAGGGGCTTGACTACTTCCTGGCCCCAGCTTGTGCATTCGGGTGAAGCCTAGGTCTGTAGATACACTGTCTTCCTCATGGAAAATGTTTCCTGCTAAGTAGAGATGAACTAGCATCTAAGACCCCTGTTCATATACAGAATCTTTTTCTGAGTCAAGATGTACAGACCCTAAGGTCCAATATTATCCTCCTCAGTGTTCTCTGCTGTGACACCTATTAAACCCACTCTGTGGATCATGCCTTGGCAGGTGTATGACCATTCTTGGGGTACCTAGGACTGTGAGTAAACTTGTTGCCCCAGTGCCTCCAAGGTGAGGGAGACTTGCTTGTACATAACTAGGTGTCCCCTCTCTGACACCACCAGCCTGTTAGCCATTCTCCTCTGGGCAACACCAGCCCTTATTTTGCCTTGCTGGTTAACAGTAGGTGCCCCCCCCCAGTTTCCAAGTCCCTTTGAAGCATTCCCTTGTCATATCCAGCCCCTGATGCTGGCTACTCACAGAATTACCAAAGCTGTTGTCCAAAAGAGAACAGCGTACACACCAGCTTGTATGATTCAACTCAGGATCAGCCCATTGCTTAATATCACAGCATATACCTATATTTATAGTGAAAACAAGGTTAAGTGTATTATCGCTGATTCAAGTGATGGTGAGTAAAGATATTGAAAACAAACGCTTACATGTGAAACAAAGTCATAACACGCTTTCTGAGTGTTGAAATTTAGCTATTAGATTAACCTCCTGTCTAATGAAGTTTCTCCCCAAAGGTAAGCAGAGATCTCGTTTTCATGAATGTAACCTCGCTGCCCAGGTAATTCCTAGGTGCAGGATAAGAAGGTGTCATCTTTGCCATCTGCTTATAGCCCAAAGTTCATTGTCTGTACTTAAGCAATGGAGGGTTATACTGTCTGTTTTGCCTGTATGCTTTTTCCCTGTTGACTTTACATCGCTTTGATAGCTTCATATGTAAATGGGCATCTATTGTGTTAGCTTACAATGCTTAATTTACATCCAACGGAGATGGTGAATGAACATCTGACAAAAAACCTGTTTCTCCACCTCTTCTGTGGTAGAGAATCTAAAACCATGTTTTCAGTGTATATATACATAAGTCCTTACATAGTATCTGTACATACGTTTCACAACAATATCCATGACCATTATGACCCTGACTTTCATTTAAAACCTCACATGACATTCTTTAGTGAACCAAAATGTACACACCAGAATTGGGATATTCTTGTAACCCCCTTGCCAGTTGCCGTTAAGGGCTTCTTTATGTCAGGAGAACTTCCCTTCTTTCCTTTTCCTACTCCCTTGCACTCAGTCATACCCGACTCTGGGTATTATCTCTGCTCTCCGATTAAAAATCTATGCAAAAAGCAACCACAGATATAACCGACAAAGCTGTGCCAATTCTTCACATATTCATTTTCCTGTGCATTCCTATCCATCCCCAGCTGTTCATCTTTGTGACTTTTAGATTGTAAGCCCTTTGGGGCAGGAATTGTCTCATCAGCACAATGAGGGTCCAGTCCAGTTAGGGGGCTTGGGGCACTGCCATAATATGAATAATGAGTTCTACTTTTTTTTTGTCAGCATAAGAACGGCCATACTGTGTCAGACCAATGACCACCTACCCCAGAATCTTGTCTTCCGACAGTGGGAAATGCCAGGTGCTTCAGAGGAAATTAACAGAATAGGCAATCATCGAACGATGCATCCCTGTCATCCACTCCCAGCTTCTGACTAACAGAGGCTAGGGACTTCCAGAGCATGGGGTTGCATCCCTTAGCATATTGGCTAATAGCCACTGATGGACCTATCCTTCATGAACTTATCTAGTTCTTTTTTGAACCCCATTATAGTTTTGGCCTTCACAACATCCCCAGGCAATGAGTTCCATAGGTTGTTCCTGTGAGTTGTGTGAAGGTTTGTTTTAAACCTACTGCCTATTAATTTCATTGGGTGACCTCTGGTTCTTGTGTTATGTGAAGGAGTAAATTACACTTCCGTTTTCACTTTCTCAACACCAGTCACAATTTCATAGACCTCTATCAAGTCCTCTCTTAGTCGTCTCTTTTGCAAGATGAAAAGTCCCATTCTTATTAATCTCTCCTCAGACGGAGGCTGCTCCATACCCTTAATCATTTTTGTTGCCTTTCTCTGTACCTTTTCCAGTTCTAATATCTCTATTCTGAGATGGGGAGGCCAGAACTGCATGCAGTATCCAAGGTATGGGCATACCATGGATTTATATAGTTGTATTATTATATTTGCTGTCTTATTATCTATCCCGTTCTTTATATTCCTAACATTCTGTTTGCTTTTTTGACTGCCACTGCACATTAAGCAGATGTTTTCAGAGAACTATCCACAGTGACTCCAAGATCTCTTCCTTGAGTGCTAACAGCTAATTTAGACCCCAGCATTTTGTATGCATAGTTGGGTTTATGTTTTTCAATGTTCATTACTTTGCATTTATCAACACTGCATTTCATCTGACATTTTGTTGCCCAGTTACCAAGTTTTGTGAGATCCCTTTGTAACTCTTCACAGTCTACTTTGGACTTAACTAACTTGAGTAATTATGTATTTGCAAATTTCACCACCTCACTGTTTACCCCTTTTACACAGCACTTTATCATTATAGCCAAAGTCGTCTCTCCTGCCCTCAGCATGGATCAGAAGGCAAAGGAATTCCTCCTTGACTTCCCTCTGCCACTGTGACTCCTTTCTAGGATGCAGAAACCTCCCCGGTGCTTTATCTCCCAATGGTGGTGGAACGGAGAGGTGGGGAACTTCTAGAGTGTTGCAGCTTCCATCTGCACTACTGCTGGTTGCCCAACCACCCCAGAGACCTGCTGTGTGTGCTAGTGAGCCATGAGGCTACATGGAGCTCTCCAAATCATGCCCACTGCCATTCTGCCCTACAAGTCGTGGCTTCAGAACAGGGCAGGGCTGAGGCACATAGGTCAGGACAGGATTGAGGGAAGCTCATACTGCCAGGGCTTGTGCTGCACTGACCTTCTCCTGTGGTTAGAGAGGATGTTTCCCAGCACCTTTTCTGATCAATAAACTTACTTTTGGAATTATCTCTTGCTTTAGGAGTGCCTCATGGAATATATCTTTGACGTTCCTCTTCCAGATTCAAGACAGCCTTAAACGACCAACGTCTTGCATAAAGACCAGTTCATTTACAAGTGTTGGTTTCCCGTAATGTAAGACTCATGCATATGAACTAATGCAAACAAGAACCTCTCCCTATCCTCTTGTCAGGGAGTTGTTTATGAAGCAGTTCTCTAGAATTCATCACCACTTACCCCCTTTGCCCGAACTTGAAGCACGATCATTGCACACAACATCTTCCCACCCGGATGCCCACGTCCCTGCCGATGCTAGTCATAGAATCATAGAATCATAGAATATCAGGGTTGGAAGGGACCCCAGAAGGTCATCTAGTCCAACCCCCTGCTCGAAGCAGGACCAATTCCCAGTTAAATCATCCCAGCCAGGGCTTTGTCAAGCCTGACCTTAAAAACCTCTAAGGAAGGAGATTCTACCACCTCCCTAGGTAACGCATTCCAGTGTTTCACCACCCTCTTAGTGAAAAAGTTTTTCCTAATATCCAATCTAAACCTCCCCCACTGCAACTTGAGACCATTACTCCTCGTTCTGTCATCTGCTACCATTGAGAACAGTCTAGAGCCATCCTCTTTGGAACCCCCTTTCAGGTAGTTGAAAGCAGCTATCAAATCCCCCCTCATTCTTCTCTTCTGCAGGCTAAACAATCCCAGCTCCCTCAGCCTCTCCTCATAAGTCATGTGTTCTAGACCCCTAATCATTTTTGTTGCCCTTCGCTGGACTCTCTCCAATTTATCCACATCCTTCTTGTAGTGTGGGGCCCAAAACTGGACACAGTACTCCAGATGAGGCCTCACCAATGTCGAATAGAGGGGAACGATCACGTCCCTCGATCTGCTCGTTATGCCCCTACTTATACAGTAGCATCCAAGCATCAGCCATTTGAAAGCAATGCAAAATGCTTTCCCTGTAGTGGCCTATATTACCACTAGCTAGATCTGAGCGAATAATTGGGTTTTTTTTGTTTTGGTTTAGTGACTGAGCCAAAAAAATCCCCCTCCCTTCCCAACGTGTGGTTTGTTTAAGCTGAAACTGATGTGTTTTCAGTTTTTATTGACTAAATAAAAAAGCTTCATTCTGAGTCAACATCAAAAAGACATTTTCAAATCAAACGGTCTTCGCATTTCTGAAATTCTTATTTTCAGTTTTGTTTTGTTTTTCAGTCGTCTGTTCTTTGAATTCTACCCAAATTCACAGTTTTGGTGCCCTGCAAAATGCAGTTTGAGGGGCAAATTTACTTTCCCCTTCCATCCCCTCCCCCCCCAAAAAAAAATTGCCCAGCTCTACTGCTAGCCAGGGAGTGAAGGACAAAAATGTATACCTTGATTGTAGTGTGGCAGTACATCGATACCAGTGGAACTGCCTTTGTCTTACTGCAGTGAATCCTACGGCCTATGTGCACTGGGCTATTTCTACCTTTGGGAACACAAAGCCCATCAATATGACTGCTAGAGTAACTTTTTCTAGATTTGGCTTTATTTTTGTTGTGAAAGTCATGGCTGGAGAGAAGGGGAATAATAAACAGCCGTGGATAAAGCGAGATGATGGTATTTTTGTTTAAAAGAATTTTCTGAACTAAATACTCAGCTTTAACAGCAATTGCTTATTTTTATCTAATCCATTCCTTAGGGCTTAGTTGACTTTTTCCTAAGAGTTCAAATCCTGAGTGATACTGAGGTGTGGGGTGGGGGGGAAGGAAAAAGCCCACCATCTTTTATCTGGCCAAGTGATAATCAGTCAGACTAGATAACCCAGCAAACATCATTTAAGTGCTCTCAGAAAGAATGGGAGTGCTTTATCCCATTCACATATGCTAGTCTCTGATATGGAAAGTTCAGAAATTTCAAAGAACAAAAATACTAAAACTTATTCAAAACAATGTACTTCAATCCAAGATAAAGCACTTCAAAAGGCAGATCTAAGAACGCTACTGCTAATGCCATTCTAATGCCGCACAATCGCTTTACAGCAAGGTGGTTTTTTTAACGTCCTGTTCATTTCTTCTTTGCTTTGTACACATTCATCTCTGCCTGTGGACCATCTTATGTGTTTGCACTTAACACAAAGACTGGCAGGGAAAGTTTGGGCAAGTGCATTGTGGACAGGCAGATTGAGTTCTCAGATATGCAATTCAGCTCCAGCTCCAGCCTTTAAATGATGCAAAAAATCTGGTATGAGAGGAAGGGCAGACTATGGGCCTAGATGACTGATGTTGATGCTAGAGGGGTCATTGAGATTAGCAGCTACAATGTCTGAGCTGGCTATGGAAAACTGACCATCAAAACCAGGTGACGGAGTTGATGCAGCTACCCGCTGCAAGGATGTGGGGGTAGTATTATATATATTCGTGTTCTCACCATGTTCCCAAACAGTCTAGCTCTAGTGTCTAAGTGCCTTTTGTTGCTTCTCTCCAAAGGGAACTACTTTGAACTCTTGATGGTTTGACTTGCACTTTAGTATACACTGTCAGGATTGCATATTTTAATATTTGAACACCTGGGAGAAGGGTTTGTTTTTTTGGATTGTCCACTGATTAGACTTCGGCTGTTTAGAAACTATTTTAAACTACGCTGTTATAGTTTGATCTTTGATCTTATTTTGCTACTGAGAAGGAGGGAGTTTGAACATCAGATTGGAGCACTACAGAAACTGTGTGCCTTGCTTGACTCCTTGCAGGGTTGTTTGAGGAGGAAAGTGGGTGGAATAATTTGACTATGATGAGTTTTTAAAAAAATCCCAAAGTGTATATATAACCACATTTCTGGGGTGGCACCCTCCATGGCCCTTTAGGGCACAGCTCACCCCACTGTGGGTCTCTGCTGGTACATCTCCATCTCTATAAGGTCCAGTGTAGCAGTGCTTTGGTTCTTCGGCCAAGGAACCCAAAAGGGGTAGGACCATTGGGGCAGTAAATTTCAAAGGTAATAAGGAACAAAACAAACACAACGGGATCATTCCACAAGCCTTCACAGGGGGCTTCTATTCAGGGCTGGTCTCCAAACAGTCTGAGCTTCTGCCAGTTTCCCTCCCAGGGCCTAGTTGTGCTTTCTGGGAGGGCTGAGCTGGCTGGCAAGCAGGCTCCATCTCAAGGCTGCAACCAGGCTTCTCTCCCATCAAGAGCCGAAGAGGCCTGCTCTTGATCCTTGTCAGCCTCTAACTGGGCTAGTTCTCCTCCTTTCAGCTCTGCTCTCTGCACCTGACACTGGCTGCAGGTGTAGTGAGGTGAGGCCAACTGGGTCCCAAGGTTTTCCCTCACCTTTTAATTGCCAGTGAAGAGCCTGTAAGCTTCCTTAACCCCCCTCTTTATTGGTTTGGGGTGTCTCTTCCCCATTACACCCTCCTGGACCTGTCTTGGGGTACATCCCCCCCCTCACCACTTCCCCTCCATCCCCAGAGGAAGAAAATCTGCATTTTGGTGAACACTTCCAGCCCTGTGCTGAATGTGGAATGAGAAGGGCTGGAGGGGTAGGTACCATCTCATGATTTGGGGGTTAGTGTCCTTCATGGCATGGAGCCATTTTAGCAAGGTGCAATCAGTAACCAGGGTGAACTGATTGCCGAGGAGGTAATATCTAAGTGCCTCCATGACCCGACTGACAGCTGGGCGGAGCTCCTCAGGACATTTCATTTTCTCAATCACCTGAGCCAATCCTTTGGCCCCAAGTGCTTCTTCTCTGGATGTTGCTGTAGCAGTCCAAGTCACCATATAGTTCTCCATTAGCTGGATGGAGCTGTTGTCTTGGGCCAGTGGCATAAGATCTAGTCTCTTTCGCTGAGGGGAGTATCTGCATAAATTGCTCAAGCAGAATCATTTCCACAACTTGAACTCCTGTCTTTATCTAGGCCTGAGCCACTGCCAACACCACTTGTATAGCTTCTGGGCCACAGTGTTCAGAGGATATTGCTCCTCCTGAAATTTCTGGCAGAATGTTTCCTTCAAGATTTCCAACAAGTCCAAAATGGCCACTTTGACTCATGCATAATCTTGTGCTGTCATAGGGTCTCAACTATGACAGGCCGCTTGCATCATCACGGTCAAATATGGTGACAGTAAGGTTGCCCACTTCTTGGGTGGCCAGTGTGCTCCCACTGACATCTGCTCAAAATTTTCAGTAAAGTCCTCTGGATCATCTTCAGGTCTCATCTTTGCTAGTCTGACTGATACTGGGGTGGTTTCCAGATCTGTGCCAGAAGACCCAGACATTGTGGATGGTCACACTATAGTCAGAACCTGCTGCACTAGCTGCTGCTGGTCTGTTACATCCTGGATCAGCAACTGCTGCGGAGTGGCCATCTGCTGGAGGAGCTGCTGTTCTTGCTGAGCATTCTGCCCTGCCGTCCATTTCAGTAATGATCCATGTCCATGCTACTGGTGGGGGTGCTTTCTCAGTGTGGTTTTATTTTATTTTTTTAAGTCCTGACCTGCTCCCTTCTGTATGGGTTAGGTCAGTTCCCACCTTCTCCACTAATTTTGTAACCGTGTTGCCAGGGTGGCACCCCCTGGTGGCCCTTCAGGCCACACATCACCCTGCTGTAGGTCTCCACTGATATGCCTCTGTCTCTATGAGGTCCAGTGTTGTGGTGCTTTGGTTCTCCGGCCAAAGTACCCTTCAGTCCTACCTCCTAAGGTTCAGAGGTAATGAGGAACAAAACAAACACAACTCAAAAACTGGGTTGTGTGGACACCAATTTTAGGCCTGGCTGCATGTGTGAAACTCAATCTGGTAAAACGGGTGCTCTCACTACAAGATCATACTGAACCTGGCTATGAGGCACTCTTTCAGGAATATCATGACCTCTTTCAAGGATTGAGTTGTGTCATAAATGTAAAGGGAAGGGGAAACCCCTTTAAAATCCCTCCTGGCCAGAGGAAAAATCCTCTCACCTGTAAAGGGTTAAGAAGCTAAAGGTAACATCGCTGGCACCTGACCAAAATGACCAATGAGGAGACAAGATACTTTCAAAAGCTGGGAGGAGGGAGAGAAACAAAGGGTCTGTGTCTGTTGGTATGCTGTTTTGCTGGGGATAGACCAGGAATGGAGTCTTAGAACTTTTAGTAAGTAATCTAGCTAGGAATGTGTTAGATTATGATTTATTTAAATGGCTGAAAAAAGAATTGTGCTGAATAGAATAACTATTTCTGTCTGTGTATCTTTTTTGTAACTTAAGGTTTTGCCTAGAGGGATTCTCTATGTTTTGAATCTAATTACCCTGTAAGGTATCTACCATCCTGATTTTACAGAGGGGATTTCTTTACTTCTATTTACTCCTATTTCTATTAAAAGTCTTCTTGTAAGAAAACTGAATGCTTTTTCATTGTTCTCAGGTCCAAGGGTTTGGGTCTGTGGTCACCTATGCAAATTGGTGAGGCTTTTTATCCAACATTTCCCAGGAAAGGGGGAGGGGGGGCAAGTGTTGGGAGGATTGTTCATTGTTCTTAAGATCCAAGGGTCTGGGTCTGTAGTCACCTAGGCAAATTGGTGAGGCTTTTTACCAAACCTTGTCCAGGAAGTGGGGTGCAAGGTTTGGGGAAGTATCTGGGGGGAAAGACGTTTCCAAACAGCTCTTCCCCAGTAACCAGTATTTGTTTGGTGGTGATAGCGGCCAATCCAAGGACAAAGGGTGGAATATTTTGTACCTTGGGGAAGTTTTGACCTAAGCTGGTAAAGATAAGCTTAGGAGGTTTTCATGCAGGTCCCCACATCTGTACCCTAGCGTTCAGAGTGGGGGGAGGAACTTTGACAGGTTGCTTGCAGGGTAAGCATATAATTCGGAGAAACAAGCAGGACCCTCCGGTTATCCATCCATGAAGAAAGGTGCCATTTTCACTCTGTGATAAACTGAAGGCTAAGCTTGCAAGAGTGGAAGCAATGCAAAGAATACAACAAATTGAGGGGCCAAAAGAATAGGTGAGCTCCCTCATCATTGTGGAGAAAAGTAATGGCCAGCTACACATATGATCCCAGAGACCTCAACAAGGCTGTAAAAAAAGAACTTTTCAAACTACCAGCCAGAGAAGAGATTATGGCTCAATTTGCAAATGTTCAGTATTTCAGTAAATTGGATGAATCCTCAGGGTTTTGGCAGTTAAAATTAACTGAAGAAAACTCAGAGCTATGCACATTTAATATCCCATTTGGAAGATATAGATATTTATGCTTACCCTTCGGCATAGATTTGACACCAGAAGTGTACCAAAAGCCATTCATATGATCTATGAACATACTAGTGGTGTTGACACCTCAATGGATGACATCATCATCTGGGGCTCAATGAAAAAGAAGCATGATTGTAGATTTTGGGAAGTCCTGGATGTAACTACAGCAGCAAACTTCAAACTAAATAGAGAGAGATGTGTTTTAAGAGTTACAGAAATGACTTTTCTTGGGGACATTAATTCCAACAAAGGTATAAAACCTGATAAGAGGAAAATTTCAGCCATTGAAATGCCACATCCCCAGTCAAAGAAAGATGTGCAATGGTTCCTGGGAATGGTTCATTATCTTGGAAAATTCATACTTAATCTATCTACCAAAGCAGCGGCTTTGAGAAAACTTCTAGAGAATAAAAATTAATGGTATTGGGGATAAGGAAGAATCCTGGGAAGGTTTAAAACAATAACTGATACAAGAGCCAGTGTTTAAGTTCTAAGCACCAGGAAGGCCTATTAAAATTTCAGCAGATTCTTTACAGTCTGGGTTAGGGGCAGTGATTTTACAGAAACAGGAGGATTGTTGGCAACCTGTGGCATGTACATCCAAGTCACTGACTGAAGCAGAATCCAGATATGCTCAGATCAAGAAGGAGCTTCTAGAAATATTGTTTCTGTGAGAGATTGAATCAGTATATTTATGGACAGACAGTGGAAGCTGAAATGGACCATAAGCCCCTGATAGTGTTATTTAGCAAAGCACTAAATGACTGTACCTTAAGGATTCAAAGAATGATGATAAAGCTGCAAAAGTATGATTTGGTTGTGATCTATAGACCCGGTAAATTCATGTTGACCACTGATGCACTTTCCAGAGCAGTGTCTCCCATGAAACCAAAGAAGACTTTAGAGACAGAGGTGCAAGCCTATGTAGATCTGATTGTAAAGCCAATTTCCATAGCTAACAGGAAACTGTAACAAATAAGAGAGGAAATGGAGAAAGATGAATCACTGGGAATCCTTAAAGAAGTGATAATTAAAGGGAGGGCTGAAGAAATAGGCATTTGCTGTCCAAGTATAAGAGACTACTGAAACTGCAGACATGAACTGACTGTGATAGATGGGTTGACTTTCAAGGGCAGTAAGGTTGTAATGCCAATGATCCTCCGAAAAGAAATATCACAGAAGATCAGAACAGGAGATTAAACCTCCTGAAAGACTCATAGAGACTTGCTAACCTGCTTGGAGAAGTGATACTTGAGGAAAGTGAGTGGTAAAGACTCACTCAAGAGTGATGTACTGGCAACCTCTCCTCTCTAGGTAGTTGACACATAGGGTTTATGGAAATTAACTACATGGGTTGAGAATTTAATGCATGTGTTATTAGACAGTTGTTAGCTGTTTATACATACACACACACACACACACATAAATGTGTATAAAATATGAGTTAATTTGTTTTTCTTTAAGCCCACGCCACTTCCTGCAGCCCCCATTGGCCTGGAATGGCGAACCGTGGCCAGTGGGAGCTGCAATCGGCCGAACCTGCGGTTGCTGCAGGTAAACAAACCGGCTGGGCCCACCTGACAGACTGTGTGCCAAAGGTTGCTGATCCCTGCTGTAGAGATATGTTCATAGAAGATTATAATTTAGAGATGTGTCCTCATAAGGGACAGTATTATGAACATAGGAATTTGCAGATGTGGCCTGGAAGCGGGGATTGGGAACACTACATGGCTACATGCAGCCGCTCACTACAGAAGTTCTCCAGTTTGTTTTATTAAAGTTTCATTCCTTTCTCATTCACTGGGTTGTTATTTAATGAACCCCAAGATGATTACAGGTTGTACCACAAACCTACAGTGGGGACCCGCCTTCTGTTCAGGACTAATCTCCCAAAGGGCTGTGCTTACACCAATTTTTCCCCCCTATCACTCTCTTCCCCCCCACCCCCGCAAGGAGGCCTGATTGTCCCTTCTAGAAGGGCTGACCCAGCTGGTAAGCAAGCTCCTGCCAGGCTGCTCTCCCACCAAGAGAGGCAGAGCTCTGCCCTTTTTCCTGGTCCGCCCCTCACTGGGCTAGTTCTCCTCCTTTCAACTCTGCTCTCCACACCTGAGATTGGCGGCAGGTGTAGCAGGGTGAGGCCAACTGGGTCCACAGGCTTTCCCTAACCCTTTATTTGCCAGTGGAAAGCCTGTCAGCCTCCTAAACCCCCTCCTTCCCAGTGCAGGGCCTTCTAGCCCACCACAGTAACACTTGGGTGAAATAAACTCTGCTTTGCTGACCACTTCATATCTGCAGAGCACTTTCAATCCAGACCTAGGCCGCAGCACTCCACAGCACAGCAGGAGCTGAAAATATGGGCACCCATCCAGGCTGAAGTTAAGGGAGGAAAAGGACACTTCTTTATTGCCATTCACTTATCAAACCAGTTGTGTAAAGATCACTGCTCCAGCTCAGGTATGATCTGGAGTTTGCCTCAGACTTCTGAGTCCAAAGCCAGGCCTTCCCTTTCTCCCAGGGAGTAAAAGTGGGCCTCTTGCACTTGCCCACACAGCAAAGAATGAATCAGAGAAGCAAAAGTCCATAGATTCTTTATTTAGATTCTGACTCTGATGGTGGAGGACGAGCCCTCAGCAGTCTGGTTCCTAGTGGTTCAGGTGTCTGGAAAGCAAGCCTTGCCTTTCTCAATCTTCCCAATGGCTTGGGTCAGAGGCCAGATGAAGGCCTCAAGGCTAGAAAATCTAGTTCCCTCCGAGCCTGGAAGTAACGTCCTTTTCTTGTCAGTGGAGCCCTTTCTGAGACCAACCCTGTTTCTCCTGACTTTTCCCTCCAGCTGTCAGATCCATTCACATTGCTGTCACATGATGTAGGAGGGAGCCAATTGCAGTCCCCCCCGGCCCTGCATGAAGTTTTCATACCCCATTCCAGCATCACTTCCATCTGACATTAAAAAACAGCAACCTCTAGGGGCAGAACATAGCAGCTGCCTAACTAAGCACAGAAACACTATGCAGGAGTTTAGAGCAGGAGGCAAAGAACAACAGAATCCTTTGAACTACAAGGGGAATTGCAGGCAGAAGGTGTATAACTGGACACTGCTGCTCTCCCAAACAGTACTGTCGGTTCTCTTTAATGACCACAAATGGTCAAGACCTCTGGTTCTGTATCTCATCTGAAAGATGGCTTTTCTATTTTCTAGCTAGAAAGACTGTTCACCTTGAATATGACTTCAGGCACTGCAGCTATGTTACCATTACATATAACTTGGAACGGATTATCAGCATGTGGAGAATATATAAAGTGTCTGAACAAAACAAGTGATTGAGTTCCTTAGCACAAGAGCGTGACTTTTATTCTGGAGACACTGCTGTGCTATTCTCTGAAATACAGTTCTCATCTGAAATTAGACAAACCAATTGGAAAGAGTTTCAAGTGGCTCTAAATGGAGGATTTCACATAAGAGTGACATATGAAGCATTTTTGTTCTCACCCAGTGCTGGTGGAGGAATTCACATAATGAAATGAATGAGAAGTCTCTCATTGCAATGGGTCCATATCATACAGTCTTGCCCCAGCAATTCATGTGCATGATTCTCATGTATCTCCACAATGTAACTGGTGATGATTAAGCTTCTCTGTGCTATTTTGCTTCCAAACATCATCTCATCTACTTTCCCTTTGGGCTGTGACCTAAGCTAGGGGAGTGCTTGTAAGGAGATCTCTGAGGAAATCTGATTTACTGTGGAAAGAGCTTTGGTTATTAGGGTTTGATCCTGCAGAGTATAGGTACAGAGTGATGCAGGCACAAAACAAAAATAGGTGAGAGAAGGAGCTCGAGGAAGCCCCTGACGCCAAATTGTCAGTAATGATGCTGCACGGCAGCCATGTCATAGAAATGAGATCAATGAGGGGCAGTGCATGGTGAGCATGAGGATCATCCTTTCTAAGAGGTCGAGCACCCCCAGGGTAGAGAAGAAGTCGGCACCTATGTTAACTGGTTTGGTGTTTAAGATTTGCCTATATGCAGAGTTGCACTAATCTAACATAAAATGTTATTTCTTTTTTAAACCAATTGAGTTCAATCTGATTCAGAATATTGTATGGACTCTCTCATTGCAGTTTAAACCAGGTTTATTTTAGTTTAACAAGTCAGTTAGGAACAGGTTTATTCTAAATTGAAATGAGCCACTCAAACCACACTGGGGTTGGCACTAGCTTAATTAAACTAGTGTAAGTTTGTAGGTAGATAAGGCCTTAGAGCTTGTCTAAACTCAAAAGTTGTATACTTAGAACACTATAACCCTTCTACTGTGGATGCATTTACATCTGTTACGCCAATAAACAAACCCTTGTCTTATCTACCACCTATCCCTGCTTGGTGCATTCCTCGTGCTATACCAGTATGTTAATTACACAGCATGGTCCTAAAGCCATGCATCAGTAACCTTTATTATCAGGATGGGAGGCCTCACATCAAGGCCAAGAGACAGGGAGTTAGAGACTGACAAAAACCAGATACTGGGAGTCAAGGCAGGATGGAGACAAGGAGGAGGATTTTCACAGGGATTCAGTATCTAATGATCACTCCTCCTGGTGTATGATGTGCTGGCATTTAAACAATGGTGGGCCCCAAACCAAAATGGAGTCACATGTGCTAACTTTTCCTTAACACATCAGTATAAAAGTGCTTCAAATAGGATAGCTTATTCCCATACACTAAGGGGAATAAGTTATACTGCTGTAAGGCAAGTTATACCCATATAACTGTGTCCACACTAGGGTTGTATTGTGGTATTTTATTTTAAATTACATTTCTCTCCAAATAGTTTTGAGTACAAAAACTGTGTAGACCAGCCTTTAGGCTGATGTCTAGGCTAAATTCCAATAGAATACGGAGTGGGTCACCTGTAATGGTAGCTGTGAGACGTACCATACCAGCTAGTGCTGTGAAAATTGTGGAGTTTAGCATTGCACAGCTGAGCACTGAAATGTGTTGCTTGTGCTTGTTTGTTCTCACAGTTTAGCTATAGTGTCCTTTTGCCTCCCGTACACCTGGAAAACCATTAGTGCTGCTTCATTGCATTTATCTGCTTAGCCAAGCCATCCTGGTATTTTCAAGGTCACCACTTCCTGTCTCCTGCGGGTGTTGAACCTTCAGTTTGTCTTTACACAACACACAGGGCAAACCAACTGAAACCAAAACTAGGGAAATGGTTCATTTAAAAAATAAATAAAAATAAAGCATTTGTGAGGAATATTTTGATGCTGTGTAAAATGGTCCCCTTTCCCCTCAGCTTGAATGAAGCATTGTTGTTTTTGTTTACACAGTGGAGCTTACCTACCCTTTGGAGCGTGCATTTCTGCTGCTACTACCTAGGCAAAGAGCACCTGCTAAAGAGACTCTCACCTCCCAAAAGCAGTGACCTTAGGATTTTAGCTTGAGTAAGCGGCTGTTGTCCCATCCCCATTATTTGTGCAATTGTGTTGATTCCTCTGCATCAGCTCTGACCTTGTAGTAGTAATGAACTACAATTTACCCTTTGATACCTTGGTAAGCCAAGCTGGCTAGACGCCTTGTTCATAAGCACAAACTACTTGTCTTCATTCTTAAAGCCTTACGTTACCTATTCCCCTCCCTATGTAGCATTTCCCATGCACTATAGAGACATATTTCAGAGTAGCAGCCGTGTTAGTCTGTATTCGCAAAAAGAAACGGAGGACTTGTGGCACCTTAGAGACTAACAAATTTATTTGAGCATAAGCTTTCGTGAGCCACAGCTCACTTCATCCCCCTCTGCTCCACCAACAAGTTGCCCTCAATGGCCCATTTGTCACATTTTTGGACAAGCTCCATTACTTCTCCCATGCTGCCCCTTGCACATGGAAGGCACTCCCTGTAAGCTGCACAGGGACCACATTGTCCTTCTCCTAAATCTCCCTTAAAACCCACCTATGCCACGAAGCCTACAAACCACTGGACAGTTGTTACCCAGATGGCATGCTGTGACTGCTGCTTATCACACTGTTCCTACATGTTTCTTTGCTACCTTGTGCTTCCCCTTGGATGTCTGGGTTTTACCTCTTGTTTTTCATCTTAAATGTAGATTGTTAGCTCTTTGGGACAGGGACTGTCCTTGGTATTTGTCTGTATAGCGCATAGTACAATGGTGCCTCTAGGCTGTACCATGATACAAATTATTGATGAAGTTTCAGGCTATAAGATGATTGTGATATATTGGGGACTGTGCTGGAATTACAAACTATCACTTTAAGAGTGAAGGGGTTTCCTGGTCCTGCTTGCAGGCTAAGGGACTACGTAACAAAGCATGTGATCAGAGTCAGTCTGGACAGAGACAGCTTAAAGAACGATGCAGTGAGTTGTGCCTTGCTGCCTTAAGGTATGTCTACACTGCAAAGAAAACCCATGGCACAGAGTCTCAGAGCCCAGGTCTGTTGACTCAGGCTCATGGTGCTCTGGCTGCAGGGCTAAAAACAGAAGTAAGAAGTTCCTGCATGGGCTGGAGCTCGGGTTCTGAAACCCAGTGAGAAGGGCCTTGGTACTTGGGCTCCAGCTCAAGCAGGAATATCCACACTGCAATTTTTATTCCTGCAATTTGAGACCCATGAGCTTGAGTCAGTTGACTTAGGCTAAGAGTCAATGCCTTGCATTTTTCTTTGCAGTGTAGACATACTGTGACAGGTTGGATCTCCCCCCTGGAGACTGATGTGCTGAGACTACCTCTGAGCCCATTTTCCCTGTCAGCTTGGCACTTCAGTGCCCTGCCTGGTTTGAGCCAGACACGCTTGCCTGCTGCAAACACAGCCCCAACAGCTGCAGGCTTCACTGAAAACAGCTTTAAAAGTGTTCCTGTCTCTAACACTCAGATGCCTAGCTCCCAATGGGGTTCAAACCCCAAATAAATCCGTTTTACCCTGTATAAATCTTATACAGGATAAACTCATAAATTGTTCACCCTCTATAACACTGATAGAGAGATATGCACAGCTGTCCCGTTTCCCCCCCACACACTATTAATACATACTCTGGGTTAATTAATAAATAAAAAGTGATTTTATTAAATCCAAAAAGTAGGATTTAAGTGGTTCCAAGTAGTAACAGACAGAACAAAGTGAATTACCAAACAAAATAAAATAAAACACACAAGTCTATGCTTAATACAGTAAGAAAGTGATTACAGATGAAATCTCGCCCTCAGAGATGTTCCAGTAAGCTTCTTTTACAGACTAGGCTCCTTCTAGTCTGGGTCAAGCAATCACTCACACCCCTACGGTTACTGTCCTTTGTTCCAGTTTCTTTCAGGTATCCTTTTGGGGTGGAGAGGCTATCTCTTGAGCCAGCTAAAGACAAAATGGAGGGGTCTCCCAGGGGCTTAAAATAGACTTTCTCTTCTGGGTGGAGACTCCTGCCTGTCTCCTATCCAGAATTCAGCTCCAAGACTGGAGTTCTGGAGTCACATGGGCAAGTCACGTGTCCATGCATGACTGAGTTCCTTACCAGCCAGGCCACATTCCTGGGAAAGCTCAGATGTGGATTGGCATCTCCAAGTTCATTGTTGTCTTAAGTGTTTCTTGATTGGGCACTTACTGAGAACAGTCTTTTCTAAGGAAGCTGACCAACTGCTTCACTGAGGCTACTTAAAATTAAACAAGTACATAGCCAATACTCGTAACTTTGAATACAAAAATGATACATGCATACAAATAGGATGAATATATTCAGTAGATCATAACCTTTACAGAGATATGTTACATGGCATATGTAGCATAAAACATATTCCAGTTATGTCATATATACACTCATAAGCATATTCCCATAAAGCATGATGGGGTGCAACGTCACACATACCCTTAGGGAGCAGCTTGTTTTCTCTCTCTCTCTGTTTTGGGTTCCTGTGTATTTATTTGTTCTGAATTCTAATTAATAAAGTAGTCTTAAACTGCCACCTTCCCGCAAGAGTATTTGTCTTCCCCTAACGTACGTGTGTGTGTGCTGTGAACATAATACTGATAGCTTACAGGGGACAGGAAGACACTGGGTCAAGTAATGCTCTCCATTGCACCTATGTAAATCCAGAGAAATCCTTTGGAATTCAGAATGGTAATCCCATATTTACACTAGTGTAACACAGTACAGTATGACCCACTGTTTTGTACTGTTTCTAATGCAGAGTGGCTAGATTTCACTGGAAGGTCAACCTGTTGTCACAAAATACTAAGGCCAACATGTTCAAAACAATGGTCCCCTGCCTGAGACAAAGAAGGTCCCTCAAAAATGAAGGCATATGTCCTTCTGAAAATGTTGGCCTATGTGAATGGAGCAGGAATAGGTGTAATACATTTCTGAGAAGACTAGAGGGGGCTCAATGAAGGAATCATGAGAGAGGGAAGTAAGGGAGAGACGCTATGCTTCAGAGTTCACAATCTAAATACACAACACAGACAAAGAAAGATGCAGTGAAGCTCACGCTGAAGGTCAGTGGAACAGAACCGGTAAAACCCAGGTCCTCTGAGTCCCTAGTTGTTGCCTTACCCCCTGGGCTACACTATTTCTCCTTTCAACACTGAGCTAGCCTTCAGCACTTCCAAAAGCTGAGAGTTATTTATACTCCCCTTCCTACAGTTCTGTGCTATATGGAGGTGAGATCCTCAAGCTGCTGTATTGTGGATTACTGAAAAGGAGAATTCTACCCAAGGCGCATTGAAAATACAGACTCAACCCTTCGGTGAAACATTACAGACACTTAGAATTCTCAGAAGAGAATCTTTCAACTGTTTTATTTGGAACCAGGCTTGTTAGCTAAATGAAGACCAATTTACAGATCTCTTCAGGCAGTCCCATGCACACTATTAGCGCACAGCGAAATCTGTCTCTCTCTTCCCCAGGGAGGAAGGTGTAATTTTTTTCCAGGAAAGGCAAAAATAGCCTTTGTATTTCAAAAAAAATATTTGCAATAAACTGAACTGGAGGGGGGGAAAGTATATAGATGGAGTCAGGTAAATGAAAGAAGAGTAAAAAACTGGCTGAACCCCAGTGTGGTTACTGACTTCAATTGGAGATTTGCCTGAGTATGGAAGAAGGCCCCAGTCCAGCAAAGCACTTAGCATGTGCTGAACTTTAAGCATATGAAGTAGGCCCACTGAGCCTGAACCACTGAAGGCAATGGCAGTTTTACGGTGAACTTCAAAATGAGCACAAGATAAAGGAGTGGATAAGGAGTTCAGGAATTGGCCCAATAGTACTCAATGAATGTACAGTTTACGGAAAGCTTTGGATTGTCTGCCTTGGGAAGTACTCATGCCCAGAACAGAGCACAGAGAGCAGCAGGGCAAGCTACAGTCTATCAGATTATTTGTATTACAGTATCACCAAGAGATCCCAACTGAGCTCACAGCCCCACTATGCTAGCTGCAGTACATGCACGTAGTGAGAGGCAGTCCTGGCCCTGAAGAGCTTTCAACCTAAATAGACAACAGCAGAGAGAGAGTCATAGATACAGAGAGGTGAAGTGACTTGCCCAAGGTCACACAGAGCCTGGTCAGAGCTGGGAACTGAGTCCAGATCTCCTGAGTCCCATTCCAGTGCCTTAATTCACAAGACCTTCCTCTCTCCAATTTTCCCCAGCAGTACCCCTCAGCCCTCCTCTGGAAGGACCACAACTAGTGGTGAACAAGTGTCTTGGTGTCCATAGCCGTTCAAGCCTTGACCTCTCTTTAGATACTACATTGGGCACCCTTATTGGTAATATGGACACGTGTCCACTAGCACCTGAACTGAGGACACCAATTCCTTCCAAAGGAGTTGTTGAATAACCATCAGCTTATAATGACTTTCGGTTACTACAGGTATGAGCAGGATTTTCACCAATGATCTACTGCAGAGTGAATTGCCCTGTGGCCCATTGCAGGTTTCCTGAGCCATCCAGTCCCCACTGGATTTCTTCATGTGGCTATATTTCTAGGTTTATTAAGCCGTGAGACAAGAAATGAGAATATGCTTCTGGGCAATTTCAGTCTATAGGAAAGAATACCAAAGGGAGATACGATAACTGTCTGCAGATACGGAAAAGGATGTTGCACCAGAGGACAGGAAGCAATTATTGTCATTAGTCAGCAATGATAGAACAAGAGGTAATTAAGCTTAAGCTGCATCAGGGAAATTTTTAGAGTGAATATTAGAAAAAGCTTTAAAAAACGGAGAGAAGTGAGTGAGAAAATGGAACAAATGGCCCATGCAGGTGGTGGAACTGGGGTGTATTCAAAGTCAGGTGGCATGGCCATCTTTCAGAGATGGGTAGGGAGCAAGATGCAAGGATGAAAGAGATGATGCATTCGAGGGTTCTTCCAAACTAAGACCCCGATTCAGGAAAACATGTCTATTCAGGACAGCAATTAAACCTGTGCTCAAATCCCATTGATTTCAGAGTGCTACTAAAGTCAATGTGATCTGAGCACGTGCTTAAGTGCTTTCTGAATTGGCACCTAATGATTCTGTGTTTTACGTACAGCAGACCTCGTATGGAGCTGATAATAAGGATAGAGGCCAAAGCTTGAGTGAATGGAAGCAGTGACTTACAATCCACGGCCTCTAGGTATGTCATTGCTATTTTGGAATTGATTTTACATCGGTTAATGAAACCAAAGAAAAATGGCTAAACCCCAATCCAACCTCTACGAGCATGTGAAGGGTGTAAAGGCCCAGGAGGAAGGAACATTGTGTACATTTCTCCAACCTAAGGGAGAAAGGATGAAGTTGAATGAAGGACATGTCGGGCTGAATTTCAGGAAAATGTGAGGTATGGAGGGGACATTTTGGAGAGGCATCCAGCGGGCACCTAAAGACTCGAAAGCAGTGAGGGGAGGGGCTTTTAGCAGGTGCAGCTACTTTGCCTGGGCAGGAGGACTTTTATACTGGCTTGTGAGGGAGGGTAGGAGGCAGGTGTGATGCATGGGTGGGGCATGTAGGGTCACATTTCCACCCCCAGCCCCACCTGATTGCTCTGTCACATCATGTGGCTGGGCTCCTTCCCTGCAGGGCAGCTGAGCCAGCGAGCTGCAATCTGCACTGGGCAGGGAGAGGCAGAGATAGGAGGAACAGCTGGAAGCTGCAGGGAGGGGCCACTGCTTTCTGGAGGGGAGTGCTACTTTCTGGGAGGGGGTGCTTTCTGGGCATGACTCAAGCTTCTTCCAGGGTTATGCCTCCCCATTATCAGCAGGCATGGTTCAATTCTGGTAGGAGGTGAAGTATTTCCAGTAGAGAGACATAAGGCACTGGTGAGACCTCATCTGGAATACTGGCTGCAGTTCTAGTCTCCCGTGCTCAAGAAAGATTAATTGAAATTGGAACAGGTGCAGAGAAGGCCTGATAGGATGATCCAAGTGTTAGCGGGGGAACAGTCCCGCTCTTGTGGGGAACTTTCCTGGCTTCTGCACTATCCCGGTGAAGTGGGCTAGCGAAAGGATCCGAGTCCTCGGTCCCACTTCCTTTACCCAGTGGCCTCCCTGCCCTTGAGGACTCCCCTTCCACTCTCCTGTCTGGCAGAGTCCTCGTAACCCCAACAAGGCTGGGCCCAGGATTCCTGGGGGGGCTCGACCCCCAACCCTGCTGTGGTCACCTAGGACAGGGGCTAGGGTGTCCCCACTCCGGGGTACTCTCTCTGCACTGGGCACTTCTCTGACCCACTGACCATTACATACAAGTTAAAGCAAATGCAAGTTACTTAATCAACAATTAATTTTAAAAAGAATAAGGAAAACTGGGAAAGGTTAAAGGAAACGCATCACCCCGCTCTGTGGCAGGGAACATCACAAACAGTGTCTCTGGAATGTCCGGGCAGTTCACGGTCTGTTCCTTGTCAGACGCAGGCCTCCTTCTCCGGCCCTGGCCGTGCTGCAGGGATGCTGTGGGCTGGACACTTGCTCTGGTGGTGGCCACACACTCTCAGGCTCTAAGTGGTAGGACCCTTCTTCCCAGTATCGCCCCCACCCTGTCGGGGTTATGATCCGAGCCCGGCCTGCAGAGCCTCTTGGCTGAGGCGTCTCCCTGTGCTGGGCCCGCTGCCCAGGTCTCCCCAGCTGTTCACCGCACCCAACTCGGGACTGTTCCAGCCCCAGCTCCACCACTCGGTCTCAGCACTGCTGCTGCTCTCTGCCTCCAGCGCCCTGCGCTGCTTCCCTGGCCCCTCTGCCTCTGGTTGCTGCAGCTCTGCTCCCAGGGCAAGTCTGCTCTCTCTGGGCTGTGCCTCTGGCTTTGGGGCTGCAGCTCTGCTCCCAGGACAGGGTCTGCTCCCTCTGGATCTGGCACAGCTCTGCTCCCCAGCTCAGCTCAGGCCCCTGCTTTCTCCTTAGCTCGGTGCCACTCTGTCTGACCCAGGCAAATCCAGCTCACACGGCGGACAGGACCTCCCTGGCCTCCTGACTCCCTGATTAGCCTGCCCACCCTGTCATTCAGGCTGACCTGGAGCATTGGCCTCTCCCCATTGTTCCTGGAGGCTGTCAGTCTCAGGGTCCTGATTCCTCATCGACCCTTCCCCCTTTTTAGTACTGGGGGCTAGCCAACCAAAACACCCCCACTGAATGTTAGTAAGGGGGCAACAGTCCCCTTACACAAGGAATGGAAAACGTACCTTATGAAAGGAGACTCAAGGAACCTGGGTTACTCAACCTAACCAAAGGAAGGCTGAGGGAAGATGTGATTGCTCTCTATAAATACATCAGGGGGATAAATACCGGGAAGGGAGAGGATTTATTTAAGTTAAGCCCAATGTGGACTCAAGAGCAAATAGTTATAAACGGACCAGCAACAAGTTTAGGCTTGACATTAAATGAAGGTTTCTCACCATCAGAGGAGTGAAGTTCTGGAACAGCTTTCCAGGGGGAGCAGTGGGGGTGGGGGGCAGAAATACCTAACTTGTTTCAAGACTGAGCTTGATACGTTTATGGAGGAGATAGTATGATGAGACTGGCTACCCACAACTGTAGGCAATCTGTGACTGCTTGAAGCAAATATCTCCAATGGTCAGTGATGGGACACTAGATAGGGAAAGCTCTGAGTTACTACAGAGAATTCTTTCCCAGGTGGCTGGCTGGTCGGTCTTGCCCACATGCTCCAAGTCTAACTGATTGCTGTATTTGGGGTAGTTAAAGGAATTTCCCCATTGGTCAGATTAGCAGGGACCCTGGGGTTTCTTCATCTGCAGCATGGGGCATCGGTCACTTGCATGTTTAAACAACTATAAATGGTGGATTCTCTATAACTTGAAGTCTTTAAATCATGCTTTGAGGACTTAAGTAACTCAGCCAGAGGTTAGGGGTCTATTCTAGGAGTGGGTGGGCCTGCAAGGTGAAGGAGCTTAGACTAAATGATCAGGATGGTCCCTTCTGGCCTTAAAGTTTATGAGTCTTTGAAAGGCAGGCCAGGGCAGGAGGAGGAAGAGAGGCAGGGAGAAGCTCCAGAGCAAACTAAGGACTGCCCGCTGGGTGAAAAGAAAGAGTTGTTGCACAACGGAAATGCTGCAAACCTTTGATCTGAGCTGTTCCCAACATGACACCAGCTCAGGGTGCCGTGGGTCTGAAGGGTTAATAATACTATGAGGAGGGACATGAGATTTTTTGGGGCTTATTGGAGGACATTGGGCTGATCTGGCACATAAGTTATTTGTGGAATATAAGTAGGTGCAGATTTGGGGTGCATTAGGATATTAGATAAATAGTGGGAATGAGCTGACCAGTGTGTGTATACATATATGCACATATACACAGAGACCTATGTGTCATATTCCCTGTACTGCTAGCAGATAAAGGAGAGTCTCCTTTAGTTTAAGTATGTAGAGCCCCCACTCCACAGGTCAACAACTGTATTGTGAAACTTGGCTCATCCCCGCATAGGAAAAATTGGCCTCTTCACCCACACAGAGCTCTGGGTGGCTAGAGAGCTCGCAGGAAATCTCATCCCTACCACCTTCTGCCATCTCAGCAAAAGTAAGTGCATGGGCTGCTGGAGAGGACACATGCAGCTACTGTTGGGACACAGCTGGCTGAAAGTTGGAGCTTCAAACTGGGGGAGAGGTCCAGGGAGCAGTATCAGCGTTTGGCCCTGCGAGAGCTGCACCACAGAGGAGAATCAGCCAGAGCCCAAAGAGAAGGAGGGCCCTCATGGCTGACTGGGGAAATGATGCTGGAGGACACTGGGATAGTGTGTTTGTTGATAAAGGTGACCAAGCTGAGTGTGTGTTACTGACGACAATGTAGGAGTTACTCCTGAGTGAATTCCTCCTTCCCCAAAGGCTGTAAGAATTGTGGGTCTACACCCAAGACAAGGGGTGGATGTTTGGTGAAGGACCCCGCCACTACCAGTGGTAAATCTGTGCACTTATAGAGCGAAAGGATCTGTTTCTGTCCTCACTGCTGTGATAAAAGTTCAGATTGGCCATGGGATTGTGATACCCAGGACGCTCATGGCACTATAGATTTGTTACATTCCAAAGAAATTAGCCCCTATTCCAATGTGATACTTAAGCAGAACCATCTTATTGGATGGATGGATGCTGCCGCTGTGGCACTGAATGCAGCACATGGTGGAGGAAATACCCAATTTGATCGGGGTATTGCTTGGCTACACAAGCAGGGGCAGAGTTTGCAAAAATACCATACTGAGCTGATTCTCTGTTTGTGACACAAGCTAAGTAAAGACAGTAATTACAAGGCATTTAGAATCAGTGTTCTGAGCAAAATTAAAGAGCAAATGCCTGGCTAACGGTGCTAATTTACTACAGCCTCGTCTCCATATTCCATTCCTTTTGCTAATCCGCTGACGAAATTGCTCGTTAGTAGATATAACCCTCAAGTAGCCATTTAGGAGGCTTGATGGCCCCCGAAGCAAGTAAATTTTCAGTCTGACTGGGTTTAATCCCACTGGAGAGCCCTGTCATGCCATTACACGCCACAGCAGGAGTAAAAGTGGTGAGGTAATCATGTTAAAGCACCATTCCATTTAGACATAATCTGTAAAAAATCTCATGAAAGCAGCAACCATTAGTATGTCTCCCAATGTCCTTCAGGCACTCTTTGCAAAAAAAAATCCACCTGTCGAAAGCAGACTTTCCTCATTCAGAGGAAACAGAGGTGAGATGTAAAAGTGACACAATATTTTTTAAACATCCTATTGCTAAAATTACAGTTCATCGATATAAAAATGAGCAATAGGGCCTTAGTCTGTCAGCTAGATCAAAGTTCTTGGCGTGAGATTACAGATACACAGAGTTTGGGAAGTATTAGGAACACAGGATTTGCTGTAAAGGCTTCAAGCTTCAGTCTGTCAAGCCCCGTGCCCTGCCTCCAGCAGTAGTTAGTACATGATGCTGTTGAGGAGACCTAGCCAACTGCGCAATGCTGAGCAGGGTTTGAAATCTCCTTCTTGAGCTCATTTGTGATAAATTTACATCATGAAGCATGAGATTACTTTAGCATAAATGGAAATGTTATTAGTCTCTAACATTACTGGGCCCTGTTTTAATATCCAGCTCTGCTATCCAAAACATTCTCCTCTTGTGGCAGCGAATTCTGTAGGGTGACTACATACTGTGTTAAGATAGATTTCTGTTTGTTTGAAATCATAACTGCCATTACATTTATTAACGGGCACCGGAATCCAGTGGCTAGGACGAGGGTGTGAGAGTCAGGGGACCTGGGTTCCATTTCCAGTTCTGCTGTTGACTTTAGGCAAGTTATTCCAGTTCTCCATGCCTCCATTTTCCCATCTGTAAAATGGAAACACTTGCCCACCTGTATAAAGCACTTTGAGATTTATGGATTGGAAGTGAAAAGTATTGTAATTATCTTACAGGGCAGAATATAAAGGAGGAACTAGTCAGTTTTCACTATACTCTTCATAATCTTAAAGTGTGGTACTGTTCTATTCTATGTAGGTTATTTTACTGCCCCAAGACAGGGTGTACCAGGCATTTGCTGCCCATTGGTGGAGGCCCCCACCACCTTAGTACACCCTTCCCTAAGAAGGAGTCCTGCTTGAAAGGAAGAGCAGCAAGGTCAGATCTCTAGAGGATGCCTAGAGAGGACTCTCGTGATGAGCTGCAAGCAGAAACAGCAAGAATTAGTCTTCTGGCACCTAGAAGGGCTGAGAGCATGTGAAGGCCAATCAAAGCCCAGCAGGCCAAATAAAAAGGGCTAGTTGCTTCTGCTAGGGGCCAGTTCTGGGTGAAGCCAGGACAAGGAAGGCTAGCCCTCCTTGTCCCAACCCAAGGCACCTGACCCAGTCAGGGGCTTACCCTTGGCAACATTAGGTTTGGACCTCTGTGAAGGGATAGGGTTTTTATTATGGGCTTTCATGCCCAGGTGGCTAGTTTGAGTTGAGAATTTGTTTTCTGTGAACCCCAAAAAGGGTCTGGACTAGGTCAGAGAGTTAGGCCACAGAAGCGGCAGACCATTGCAGAACCAGGATACAAGAGGGTGTTACAAAGAATCCGTGCAATGTTGGGTCCTGACACAAGGGGGTACCCTGCGGGTGAGTGCACAACATAACATACCCCCACCACTATAGTGCAGTGCACAGATGTACCCTCTTCTTCCATGCAAACATCCCATATGCCCCCCAGGGCTGACCTTCCTCCATCCCTCCGTCTCTTCAAGTTCCTCCTCAGCATAGCACTCTGCTTGTAAGGCCTTTTGGCAATGACCTCTGCATGATTCACATAACACTTGTTTCAGAGTAGCAGTCGTATTAGTCTGTTTTGGTCTGTTGCCTGATGCACTTACTGTCTGGGTCTAAACTGTTCAATGGCTGTTTTAGGTATAAGCTCCTTAGAGTAGGAATTGACTCCTTACATGCTGGTACTGCAGTGAGCGCACTTCTTCTTCTTCATAGCATATGCGTGACGTGCCTCACGTGGCACGTGATCAGGATTCATCACCCAATTTGGTCCGCTGGTTGGATCGTTAGCTTCCCCAAGTCGGGTACGGACAGGGAGTGCAACGTGGACACTGATCCATGCCTCAAAGTGAGTACACTGACAGCATTCAAGTATTGATAATGATGTGATGCAGTGCTATGTCGTATTTTTCTTGTCATACCTCCCAAGGGCTCTGATCAGTGTGGGGGCCTCCATTGTGCGAGGGTCTGAATACCCACCCAAAAGAAGGGCATGTCTACACAGAGACTTTATGAGCAGCAAGCCAGGCTGTAAATCTATAGTGTACTCGCTTGCCACACACTAACTGGCCATAGGGATCCGGCTAACACCGACTAAAAGTTCCCCAGCATGCTTTTGTTTGAAACAGTCATAGGTCAAAGCACACTACAGAACATTTAGTGCACACAAGCAGGGTCCACATGGGCAGTTGGTGTGTGGTAAGCTCACACAGACAAGGCCAAAGATACAGTTCCTACCCTAACGAGCTTACACTTTAATTTGAAGCAAGAGCAATAAATGAATGGGGGAGGTGGGAGTGGAGAAGGGTAATGGTAATAAGAGAACACGGTTACATAAACTGTATGCCAACTTGATTTTTAAAAAATAGTATTGGTGATCCCTAACAGCCCCTCAGCCTCGCCACTATTAGTTGGCGGTTGTCTTCTAGGCATCGCAGCAGAAGTGGGTGATGAGGAAAGCCTTGAAAGGGATCGTCTGGTGCTTAAAGCACTAGCTAGAGACTTGGGTTCAATTCCCTTCTCTGCCACAGGCTTCCTGTGTGACCCTGGGTACATAATTTAGTCTCTCTCTGCCTCAGTTCCCCATCTGTAAATGGGAATAATAGCTCTTACCTAGCTCCTTGGGTGTTGGAGATCAAATATGTTAAAGATGGTGAGGTGCTCAACACTGTGGTGTACCTTAGATATAGAAGGCAAAGCCCTTACGGTTAGTTCAGACAGGAAGGTGTTCCACACGTAAGAGTTAGCAAGAAACAAATCACTGAGATGTCTGGGGAAGAAGCAGACATAGGGGTATCAACAGAGCAATAAATGGTTGGCAGCAGTAGATAAACTATACTGAAGGAGGCTGTTGGTGCACCAGCTGGGGTTGCTCTGCTTACCCAAGCCAGGGAAAGGAGAGGCAGTTCTCCCTCTGCTTCTAGCTGCCCTTCCGTCTTTCCCATCACTTTAGCCCCTGGCTGGCAGAGTGGAAGGGACAATGCGAGAAGAGACAGGGATAGACTAATGGGGAGGGACAGACCTGTGAAGGGCCTCAAAGGTGAGGATGCAGAGTGTGAATTTGAGGTAATGGAAAACAAGGAGCAAGTGGAGGGATTCAGAGAGAGGAGTGACCTGGGCAAAGAAGATGATTTGGCAGAAGCATTTTGCTGGGGGTGATATACAGGGCCAGGAGAGCCCTGGGTGGCCAAAGGAGCAGGCCAATGTTACACCTGATTTTTGGCCTTGCCCTAAGGTGACCGCTGAAGAATGATGAGGTTGCTGCCCAGGATCTCTCTGCTCTTCAGAAAATACAGCAGGCTTCTGACCCAGGACACCATGTGGAGCAAAGATAGTGTGTCTGATTCCCAAGTCATGATCAGACAGTTGTGTGCTTGAATGACATTGTGGACACTGCTTCTTCTACTCTGCCTCCATAGGAAAAGGATGTGTGAGAGAGAATGACCCACAGAATGTTACATGTGTTGGTATGTTGCTTAATGCACAACTGGAAGGTGCTCAAGTACTGCAGTGATGAGGGTGGCGTAAGAACCTAGATAGAAGAAAATTCGCCTACCTCACAGAGAAGCCTGAAATATAAAAATAGATTTTAAGTGGGGGAATCTGTGCCCCTCACCCTCATGCTTCTTAATCTGACACATAGTTCCCTGCAATGACAAATCTGACTGTTTTTCCAACAGCAATAAAGCAAGATAAATTAAACTTGAGTGTAAATTTTACCAAAAGCCCAATATAAATGCAGTTGTTGGGTGAGATGACAAGGCTGGTTGTTAGAGGTGTACTGCCCCCTAATGTTTGCATCTAACATAAAGGCAGTGGTGTTTTGTTAATAAAGGACAATCCCTCTGTAGAACAACAGAACAAAAAATTGCCTTCCTCATATATACTGGACTAAATTCAACCCTGATGTAACTTCATTGCCTGTACTAGGTTCACAGCAGGGATGACTTTGGCCCTGATACCTGCTGGTTACTGGATTTTGTATTGCACTGAGAATATGGTTGATTCTTAGCACATTAATAATAATAATGCTCAAAATAAAGTCCTCTTTAAAAATCCTCGGCTTTAGAAAGAAAAGGTTGCCTTTTTGGTATGGATGATTTGCTCATGGCAATTGCATTCCAAAAGACAGCTGTTATTGTAAGGATTTCACTTACAGACAAGCTTTAGATGGGATCCCCTTCAATATATTGGGAAGCTGGTCACTGATGGGCAAACCTCAGACAGCAATAGATTCTGATGGGACAAGCGCTCACAAGTTCTGATGCTTCTCTGAGTTTTCCCACCCTTCTGCAAAATTGAACTAGGAATACAAAGAGAAATGGATCTCTCATAGCATGTCTAATGTTTTCAACCTCTTCAGACTGGCAGTAGCATAGGAATTCTTTAGTTTATTCCAGGTGTGGTCCAACCAGTCCTCCACACACCAACCTCCCATTTGAAATTGTTGGGAGCTCTGGATATAGGTGGCTGATATGACTGATTTGACTTATCCACTTCTGCATGGATCCCTGAAATGCAGTGTCACATGAAAACAAAGTAAAATAACCACAATAGTTAGAGACTGGATTGTGTGGTAAAGTGGGAGAGTTTATAACCCTTTCAGAATGTTTTGTTTAATATTTACTATCATAAACCTGGATGTTCTTATCATCCATATACATATCTAATTGCTTTTCAAATTCTGCTAAGATGTTGGCCGCATGCTATCTGTGGCAATGAGTTCCACAGGCTAACTGTGTTATGTGAAAAAGTATTTCTTTTTATCAGCCTTGAATTTTCCATCTTTCAGTTCCATTAACTGTTAGTAATTATTTGTGTTACAGTAGCACCTATACCAACTACGATCAGGGCCCCACTATGCTATGCCCCATACAGACACATAGTGAGGTCAGTCCTTGCCCTGAAGAGCTCACTGTGACACTATGCCCCCTATTCTTCATAGAAATATTGTTATAATATGATTATAGCATATCTAATATGTATTTTACGCAAGATGGGTCTTGTGATATATCATTGGAGAGGTTATGATTTGCTGAATATGATTATCCTCTTTGCATGTATCATTTCTGTATCTAAAGTTAGGAATATTTGCTAGGTAATCTGCTTTGAACTGTTTGCTATCCCTTATAATCACTTAAAATCTACCTTTTGTAGTTAATAAACTGGTTTTTGTTTATTCTAAAATCTG
The DNA here is from genome assembly GCF_965152235.1 of Eretmochelys imbricata. Classification (NCBI taxonomy): domain Eukaryota; kingdom Metazoa; phylum Chordata; order Testudines; family Cheloniidae; genus Eretmochelys; species Eretmochelys imbricata. The sequence continues at coordinate 14,622,542 of NC_135573.1, forward strand.
TTTGTGGAATTCAAATGTGGGGGGGGAACACTGTGCATATCTTCCTCCACATTGAGGGAGGAGGCGAATTTCAATTAGCTTATGCTGTATTGTTCTCTGGGCAGTGCAAGACAATATAATTTTGGGTGTACTCTCCAGAGGGGGTGTGCACTTGAGTAATGGGCCATTCCCTAGCTGAGTCTTCCCATGCAGAGCTGATTTTAGTGTCTGTGGGTATGTCTACTCTGGCAGAGTTACATCGCCACTCAGAGAGCACTGAAGGAAAACCGCTGTTCTGTGTTCACACTGCCAGCTGCCTGTGCAATAACATGTTCACACTTGTGGCACTTACATCGGTATTCAGAGGGGTGCACTCTGGGCAGCTATCCCACAGAACATCTCTTCCTCTTCTGCTGCTAAGAGTTGTGGGATGGCAGAGGGGGTCACAGGGTGTCCTGGGTCCTGTCCCAATGCCCCGTCATGCATTGCTTCACATCCCAGCAATCCCTGTGCTTTAGTCCGCATTTGGTGCCATCTTTCAATGGTTTGAGTATTGCGTGCTCTGCCTCTTCAGTCTGCAGGAATGGATCCCGCACTGCTGCTCACTCTGACTAACACGTCACAAGTGGCAGTGGAGTTATTCCTTAAACCACAAAGGCAAGAGGAGTTCAACATTGATCTCGCCAGGTGTAGTAGCTATGACACGAGATTGGTTGTGGCATTCATGAAGGTGCTGACCACAGTGGAGCGCCACTTTTGGGCTTGGGAAACAATCACTGAGTGGTGGGATCACATTATCAGGCACGTCTGGGATGATGAGCAGTGGCTGCAGAACTTTCGGATGAGGAAAGCCACATTCATGGGACTGTGTGAAGAGCTCACCCCAGCCCTGTGGCACAAGGACATGAGAATGAGAGCTGCATTGTTGTTGGAGAAGCACGTGGTGATTGCACTGTGGAAGCTGGCTATCCAGACTGCTGCTGATCAGCCGCTAACCAGTTCACAGTGGGAAAGTTGACAGTTGGACTCATGTTGATGGAAGTCTGCAGGGCCATTAATCGCATCCTGCTCTGAAAGACTGTGACTCTGGGCAACATGCGTGACACTGTGGATGGCTTTGCACAAATGGGCTTCCCTAACTGCTGAGGGGCGATAGATGGAATGCATATTCCAATTCTGGCACCAGACCACCTAGGCACCGAGTACATTAATCGGAAGGGGTATTTCTCTATGGTTCTGCAGGCGCTTGTGGATCACCTTGGGTGTTTCACAGACATTAGCTGGTCTAGAAAGGTGCGTGACTCACACATCTTTCGGAACACTGGCCTGTTCAGGAAGCTGCAAGCAGGGACTTTCTTTCCAGACTAGAAGATCAGTGTAGAGGAAGTTGAAATGCCCATTGTGATCCTGGGAACCCTGCCTACCTCTTAATGCCATGGCTTATGAAGCCATACACGGGGAACCTTGACAGCAGTAAGGAGTGGTTCAACAACAGGCTGAGCAAGTGCAGAATGACTGTGGAGTGTGCTTTTAGCCATTTAAAGGCCCGCTGGTGCTGCCTATATGGGAGGATGGACCTGGCCAATGACAATATTCCTATGCTTATAGCCGCATGCTGTAGGCGCCATAATATTTGTGAAGGGAAGGGTGAAAGCTTCACTCAGGGCTGGACCACTGATGCTCAGTGCCTGGAGGCTGAATTTGAACAGCCAGAGACCAGGGCTATTAGAGGGGAGCAGCGCGAGGCCATAAGGATCAGGGCTGCCTTGAGTCAGCAATTTGAAGCTGAAAGTCACTGATATTTGTTGCTATGCTTGGGAGTGAAGTGCTTGTAATGCTAGGAGGTGATTGTGATTGGTGCAGGTGATGCACTGTGAAGGTTTAAGAAAATTGTCTGTTGCTTTGCAGGGCTGTGTTTCCTTTCAATTAATGGAATAAAGATTGCTTTCCATCCGAAACAATTCTTTTATTAAAAAACAATATGTGGAGGAGAGAGACAAACCAAAAAACACATCAGCACTGTGGGGGATGGGGGAAGTGGGGGTCCCAGGAGAAGGTGGGATCCTGGGACGGTTAAAGATTTGTGTATATCCAGGTATCAAATGCAGTCTTGCCCTTTGGAGCACAGTGCAGCGGGTACTGTACTTCAGCAAGGCTAAACTGCAGAGGAATGGGTGTTGAGTGCAGTGGGTAGTTGGAGTCTTCAGGGCTGTGCTGTGATGGGGCCGGAGTGGAATGCAGTGGGTACAGACTGAAGCCAGGGAGTTGATAAGAGTTTGTTGGTGTTGTCTGGGGGGCGCATGGGAAAGAGTTTTGTGACAGTGGCTGCAGGAGAGGGCGGGCATGGAGCTGCTCGGTTTGCAGTGCTAGTAGCACCTGGAGCGTGTCTGCTTGGCGCTGCATAACATTTAAGAGCCGCTCTGTGGCTTTGTTCTGGCACGCTGCGTTCTCCTTTCGGTCCCTCTTCTCGCTGTCCTGCCATTCCTTCCGTTCTTGTTTTTCAGCAGCGGAGTGCATCATGACATCACACAGAAAGTCCTCTTTCGTTTTTTGTGGCCACTTTCTAATTCTGCGCAGCCGTTCAGCTGCTGATAACAAAGAGGGAGGCTGGGCTCCCAAGCTCACATCTGTGAAGCCAAAATGCAACATTTTACAGAAGCTGTATTGTTTGCAACACACAGACCACTGATTCAGTGATTTAAAACACAGCCACTATTCACATACCTGTTGCTAACTGGCTGACCCCTGGCAAGCACACATGAGCCACAAGACCCTCAAAATGGTGAGTAACCTCAGGGGCAGGGGAAATCAGTGTTCCAGGACTGCACTATACAGTGGGCACATGGCTCTTGCGGAGAGCCAGCACTGTAGGGGGGGCCTTATAATTATTACTGTCCCCACATTTTCCACAGGCTGTGTTCATTATGGAAGACATCTCGCTGTTGAGGGTGAGCAGGGAATCAAGGGAGGGTCTTCTCCAAGACTGCAGCTTCTGCCCTGGCCCTTATGCAGCTTGTCTGTGTGCAGCAATGCCCCTCTCACCCCCCAGTGATGGCAGAATGGCACAGGAAAATTACCCTTAAAGGGGCAAAAAACAAAACAGCTCAGCCAAAGAACCTGTTGCAGCGGATTGCCCAGTATCTCTATGAGAGTTTCGTGGAGATCTCTGAGGCAGATTCCCGTGAAATGAGGGAGTCAATCAACACCCTGTTCTGCCACTCAGACAAGGCATGTGGTGGTACGCGCATCATAGAGACACAAGCCTGCTTTCTGCAACCCTCCTGCCCCCAACAACTCGCTTCAGCGATTCCCAAAATCAAAGCCACTTACCAGGGGCCTCCTCTCCTGTTCGCACTTCGCCAACATCCGACAGCTGTGACTGACTAGCCTCCTCCGGGGTAGAGAAGAGCCCCTGGCTGCATGCATCTCTGACCTCAGAGTCATCCTCTGCCTCCCCCTCCACAGCCTCGTCCAAGATTTCTTCCTCCTGGCTCGGTCCACTCTCAGCTGGCCACCGAAGTATCCACAGTGGCTTTCGCAGTGGAGGTGGGGTCGCCACTAAGTATCATGCCTAGTTCTTTGTAGAACCGGCAGCTCGTGGGCGCAGCACTGGAATGGTGGTTTGCCTCCCGCGCTGTGTGGTAGGCATTCCACAGTTCCTTCACTTTGACCCTGCACGGCAGTGTGTCCCGGGCATGGCCCCTTTCTGTCATGCATCATGAAATCTGTCTGTAGGTATCATTATTCCTTCAGCTGGAGCGCAGCTGGGACTGCACAGCCTCCTCTCTCCAAATGCTGATGAGGTCCAGCAACTTGGCATTGCTCCAAGCGGGGGAATCGCCTGGTGCGTGGAGCCGGCCTGGCCACCTGGAAAGACGTGCTGAGACCACTGCACGCATCACCGAGCAAACAGGAAGGGGACTTTCAAAATTCCCAAGGAATTTAAGGGGTGGGACTCATGCTTGGTCACCTGAGGGGCGGGCAGTAGAGTTCAAACCGATGACCAGAGAGGCAAGAACAGGCATTGTGGGACACCTCCTGGAGGCCAATCGCAGGGCTGTAATCGACCAGGGTGTCTACACTGGCTCCGTGGCGCTGTAGCCCTGGTGCAGAGAGCTCTACGCCTCTTGTCGGGGTGGCGCAGTTTCTGCACCCTGAGTGGCTTGGCAGCGTGTGCCCCTCGGGAGCTACAGCGCAGAAAGCTGCTTTACTGCGCAGAAACTCGCCAGTGTAGACCAGTCCTGTGTCTTTCTGCAACTGGGTGAGTCCCTACTTGGGTGTGTCCTGGAGGAAGCTTGAGGGCCTAGCTCAGCAGGGCAGTGTAAGGGAGCCCAGGCTGGTGGAATAGGCGGGCTCAGTGGTACCCCAGTACATCAGGTGGCATCCCGGGAGGGGCAACCCATCACACTCACATTCTAACTAGGCAGGACAGTCAAAAGGTGGGAGATGAAACAAAGGCCCAGAGAGGAGAAGTGACTTGCTCATGGTCACACAACAGGTCAGTGGCAGAATTAAAACCCATGTCTCCTGACTTCAGGTCCAGTGCCCTGTCCATAGGCTTGGCAGGATTTGACTTACCTCTGTAGACGTTGGTACTGTCCATTTCAGCTGGCACACTGAAATCAACGACAAAAATATATCAATCCGTAAGAGTCAATACAAGTGCTCTTGTAGGGCTTGGGTGTCACCAGCCCTGCCGCCATGCTGGGAGCCCCCTGCAGGCCCGTTGTCATGGGAGGGAGGGAGCAGGGCCATGATAACCAGGCTGGAGAGGGCTCCTTGCATGGCGGCAGGGCTGGTGATACCCAATCCTTACAGGCTTAAGGTGCGGGGAAGGCTGAGGTCCTGGCGAGGCAGAGGAGAGACCACTGACCAGGATTGCAAGGAGCAGGAGGACAAACCCCTGGCCATGCCGGAGGCCACCCCACCATTGAATGGCTCCATCCCAGAGGCAGGAACCATTCAACAGCAGAGAGGCTGCCTGCACGGCCGGGGGCTTGTCCTGGTCCTTGCGACTGTGGCCACAGTCCCCTTCTGGGCTGGCCAGGACTGCAGCGTCCTAGGGGGGAGGGATAGCCATTTAGGGATCAGGGGCAAAAATTGGGGATTTGTCCTGCTTTGAGCAGGGGGTTGGACTAGATGACCTCCTGAGGTCCCTTCCAACCCTGATATTCTGTGATTTGTACCTTGTGCCCAGGTGTCTTGGGCCCCTCAGCCACGCAGGAAGCCTCCTGTAGCCCCACTGTCTATGCTACCCTAGCCCCTCTCCTACCTGCCCCCTTGATTTCCTGCAACTGTAAAAATTAAAACAATTAAAAAGCAAACAAAACATATTAAAAATAAAAAAAAAAAATAAAACAGATATTGTCAAAATTGCAAAAAAATAAAAATTGAGCTCTGCTAAGCATACCTATGCAATAGACCCTGCTTCGTGGTCCTGTTGAGAGGATAAATAGGTGTTTCTGATCCACCTTCCAGACCATTCGTGACTTGGAATACTTTTATCACATCCCCTCTCATTCATCTTCTCTAGTACACTAGGCACATACCCAGGTGACTAGCCCCTTGCACTGCCGCGGCTGCACTACTTTTAATTCACTAGCTCAACCAGAGCAAGTGCAGGTAATTCTCCGCAAGCTGGGAATTGCACCCCCACCTCTAAGTGCAAACAGCCCCAGTCTTTTCCACATGCCACTAATCCTTCCTGTCTCCTCTCCCTGAACCCCCTCTGCACCTGCTTCTCTGTCTCAGACAATGCAATGCAGGCTCTCCCTGTCTCCTTGGTAGTTAACAGAGGAAAGGGCAGCTGCTCCCTCAGTGCAAGGACAATACAAGGTACTGTGCCTTGCAAGTCAGTCGTAGTGCAGGAGAGCTGCCTCAGAGGCAGACTCCAAATGCAGGTGGGAGTAGATGGAAACTCTACTTACAGGCTGGCAGGTTGGGCAGTTATCTTCCTGGTAGCATCTGGCTCTGAGTCACTTTTCTCACACTCTCATACCAGCCAGACAGCATTAAATCCCCACACTGTCATCTGCTGAAGAATTAAAAATCCTCTCATCGTTGCTTGCCTGGGAGGATGTACACTTTTCTTTGGGGTTTAAGTTTTTGTTCTTTGTCCTATTATTGCTGCTTGACAGGAAACAATCTCTTGTTGTTGAGCTCCAAAATGTCACCTGTCTGCGAGGCGAGCATTCCCCCCTCCCCACCCCACTCTTTTACTATGGCTCTGAACAGGCAGCTCCCCACACATTATAGAATCTGCTTTTTTATTTATTTATTTATTTATTTGCACAGCACACTGCAAAAATTACTTGGGGAACATGGGCATCCAATTCCAGAATAAAAAGGAGAAGTTTGGGTTCATACCCCCATGGTTTGAATTAATAGGAAGTATAAAAGCAGAGGGAGAGACTGGGATGTTCTCTCCCACACACACAGACAGACATAGATATGTAGATATATATTTTTAAGTATCATGCCTATTATAATTTAAAGGTAAGGTCCCTTTTGCAGATGTGAGATCTGCTGCCAGTTCAGAACAGATAGCTACGTGCTCAAATTACTGCAGGGAACAGCAGCCCAAACACCCTTCTCTCCTGCGTCTGAGACAGATTCCCCTTTTATTGTCACCTGCCTGACAGGCAGACTGCTGCGGCTTACTAAAACCTGTCTGTAACTTAAGTCCCTGGGGGTAATAAGCTCCCTGTAAAACAAGTTCCTGACTGGAAAAATCTGCACAACTCCAGATTAAATCTCTAACAATTAAGAAAAAAGAAAAGGAGTACAGACTAACACAGCTGCTACTCTGAAACCTAACAATTAAGAATTCTTTGAAAACTAATTGGAAAAGCGGCTATTTTGATCAGCACCGAGATGTTATCTGGAAATAGTATTTTGTTTATCTGCAGTAGAAGAAGCTTTTCTTCTCTGCTGGATTGTTTTGCCAGTTTCAGACGTGTACTTTGATCTCTCCTATCATACAGTGAACTGCAACATGGGGGCAGTCAAAGGGAATATCATGGGACTAGGAAATCATTTGATCTATTTTTAAGTATTTTTTTAATGAATAACTTCATTAGATTTTTTAATCATTAAGGAAGGAAGAGAATTTGCTCTCCCCTCTCTAGCAAGGGGACGATGCTCTGAAGATGGCTGATTCATGCAGTTAATAATGCTTAGCATTTATAGAGCACTTTGGATCTTCAGAGGACTGTGCAAACATGCCACAGTAGTACACACAACACCCACCCCACCAGGAGCTATCTATTATTATTAGCAGTGAGCTTTATGGGCAAAGCTGAGAGCCAGCTTTGATCTTTCTCACAGTTTTGTGGGTGGTTTTATTTTATTCAGACTCACCCCTAGTTGTTATCCCATGTTATGGATACACAGAGGTCAAGTGAGTTGCCTGAGGTCAAACATATGAGTGGCAGACCTGGGAGAAGAACTGAGAAATTCCTTCCATGCAATGTGGGCTCAGTTCCTGGCTCTGCTGTGGGCTTCCCGTGTGATGCCGGGCAAGTCATAGTAACTTCTCAGTGCCTCAGTTTCCCATCTGTGAAAGGGGAGTAACATTAATTCCCTTTCACAGGAGTAATTTGAGACTGACTCTATAAACAATTATGGGATGCTCAGATACTACAGTGAAAAGGGCCATAACAGTACCTAGACAGCCTGGTGCTCAGACCACTAGGCAATTCTGGTAGCATACATTATAAAGAGAAGCTGCTTTGTAGCTTTGTCACCACCACTCCTCCCACCCCGACCTCCAAGAGTAAGCACCCTGTGATCATTTGCTTCCTGCTGCTTTCTTTTCCTATCCAAAGCAACAGTATTCTGGTGTATTTCTAAGGCACCTAACTGGTTTAGAAATTCTGGACTAAACTCAGCCCTAGTGTGCATGGGTGCAAGCCCACTAAAGGCAATAGGGTTGCATCTGCTTGCACCATGTTCATTCTGGCCCTCTGGATGTAGTCTCTCCTGCAGGGGTATATTTGGATTCAAAAATGGAAAGCCAGTCTCATGAGCAGGGGAATGGAATTTGCCAGCTAAATAGTCCAATTCTCTAAAATAAAGACCATAGAGTCTTTACAGTGCCACCAGACTCCTTGTTGTTTTTATAGAGTCTTATTAGATACTTAGATCATCGCCTCCTTGAGTTTCATGTCCCAGCAAGTGTTGGTTTCCACATGAAACCTTTCATGTAAAAGGTGCTTCAGGGGCAGCCTCCAATTTGACCATTCCAAAGTCCTGGTCAGGAACACCGAGGTGGTCATTCAACAATATCATCCAGGAATATCTTCTAAAACCCCTCTTTCCAGCTTTTCTTGGGAAGGAACATTGTTCATTCCATATTGAGGGCTCCAGCCGACATGTTTCACTTAGTTTCTAGTAGGAGGGTTGCATCCTTGTTTGAAGACATACTCGTGACAGCAGGCCACACAAAGGGATAAGTGAAATGACCTTGTTGCATGCTGTGGTTTCTTTTGGGAGCTTTGAAAAAGAATGTATGAGAGAGACCCTCAGTCTTAAAGCAGAATGGCAAGCCCTCCTTTTTCCTGAACCTAGTTTTCTTTTAGCACACAACGATGCCAACGCATACCAGATGGTGTCTGCACACATGTACTAAATCAGCTAAAATATACTCACTGCAGAAGTATCTATCACGCTGATCAGTCTGAACAGTATGTGCTGGTAGCAGTTCCTGATCCATGCTCGGAAGCAAAAATCTAAACTGTACTTGGGTCCTATTTGGATGGCTCATTTTATAAACTGTGGGCAAAATCATGCCCTTGTTTACTGGGGGGGGGGGCCGCAAAGCAATGCCAGCAATATGTCTGGCATTAGAGCATGGTAGGATGGTTCAAAGCAAGCCAAGGCTATGGATGTGTGTGTGAAGATTATGAGCTTCTGAGACCACTGTGTGATTCTGTTCTAGCCTGTGTCCCTGACTATCACATGCAGTTGAAAGCCTCCTGCATATTAAACAGCTGGAGTTGATGGATGAGTCAGCTGGGCTCTGCCTCTAGGTTCTGGTGTCACAGCTGGTCTTGTTTCTAGTGTTCTGTGGAGGTCTTCTAAGGCAGAAGAGGTAGTTTACTCCACAGGTCCATTCACGCTTTGATTCCTGCTGGGATTGCCAGGAGGGAGGACAGTTAGTGTCAGCTATGATGGTGTTTCTTGCAACATGAACACCTCTTCATCTGGAAATGGACTAAGACCCATTTCATTAAGGACACCAAAGCCCCAGGCCCAGAGGCATCCACAGGAGTAAAAATGCGGCCACTTTTGGAGGGGCACTTTCTATGCCTCTCCCCCCCTCATGGCCAGAGGAGCTGCCTCTCTCCCCCCACACCGTAGATGGAGTAGCTGGTTCAACCCACCGGGGCCCCAGGGCTGATGAGGCTGGCTCTCCTTCTCCCTCGCCCTGCAGGCCAGTGGAGCTCACTCTTGCCCAGCAGCAGGAGGAGCTGTCATCTCCTGCCTGGCCCCAGGGCCGGAGGATCTCACTTTCGCTGTCCCCGGCCCCGGAGGAGTTCTGTGCCTCCTGCTTGTCCCCCATTGTGCAGGCCCCTGCCTGGGCCTTCATGGATAGGGAAGGGAAATAATGGGAGCTGACATCGTAGAATTATAGAATATCAGGCTTGGAAGGGACCTCAGGAGGTCATCTAGTCCAACCCCCTGCTCAAAGCAGGACCAATCCCCAACTAAACCATCCCAGCCAGGACTTTGTCAAGCCTGACCTTAAAAACTTCTAAGGATGGAGATTCCACCACCTCCCTAGGTAACACATTCCAGTGCTTCACCACCCTCCTAGTGAAAAAGTTTTTCCTAATATCCAACCTAAACCTCCCCCACTGCAACTTGAGACCATTACTGCTCATTCTGTCATCTGCTACCACTGAGAACAGTCTAGATCCATCCTCTTTCAAACCCCCTTTCAGGTAGTTGAAAGCAGCTATCAAATCCCCCCTCATTCTTCTCTTCCGCAGACTAAATAATCCCAGTTCCCTCAGCCTCTCCCCATAAGTCATGTGTTCCAGTCCCCTCATCATTTTTGTTGCCCTCCGCTGGATGTTTTCCAATTTTTCCACATCCTTCTTGTAGTGTGGGGCCAAAACTGGACATAGTACTCCAGATGAGGCCTCACCAATGTCAAATAGAGGGGAACGATCACGTCCCTCGATCTGCTGGCAATGCCCCTACTTATACATCCCAAAATGCCATTGGCCTTCTTGGCAACAAGGGCACACTGTTGACTCATATCCAGCTTCTCATCCACTGTAACCCCTCAGTCCTTTTCTGCAGAACTGCTGCCTAGCCATTCAGTCCCTAGTCTGTAGCGGTACATGGGATTCTTCCGTCCTAAGTTCAGGACTCTGCACTTGTCCTTGTTGAACCTCATCACATTTCTTTTGGCCCAATCCTCTGGGAGCTCATCAGGGAGCCTGACAAATACATATATGGGCTGCAGTGGATTTTATATACATAGCCGCGCAGGAATCTTGAGCTTTGCATCCATCATGGTGAAGGAGAGGAACCACTAATGAGATAAACTCTTGGTGAATAAGGTATATTTTATAATGCAGGGCCATTCAGTGCTTGGGAACAGAGAGGTTAATTGTGCCCCTCCCACCTACATTTCGCCACTAACAAACAAAAAGCTGGTTTTTGGATAATAGTTTCCCAAACACTAGTTGTTTTTTCCCCCAGAAAGGCTTCCCCCAATTCTGCATACTAATCACCAGTGAATGGCACTGCATGCTCCTTAAGATTCTTAACAGAGAAAATACATCATATGAACCTGCATCTCCCCATCTGTACGGGTATGTCTCTCAACTATTTTCTCTGACTCAGGAAGGCAAGGTAGTGCTCTCTGCTAGTGAGCGCAATGGCTTGGGAGTCAGCACACCTGATCTCTATACTTAGATCTGTCACTGACCTGCTGCGTGATCTTGGACTAGTCACTTAACTCCTGATAACAAGAGGTGCTGAGCAGCTGCGGCTCCCGTTGACTTCAAATGGAGCTTCAGATGTTCAGCGCATCTGGAAATAAGGACCTGGACCTCTTTGCGTCTTCTTTTCTACATCAGTAATAAAAGGATGATAACTATAATACATATCTCGACAGGTTTTTGTGTGGCTTAACTGATATTCATGGGGTGCTACAAGCTCCTTCATGGAAGGCATAGGTGTTGTGAAACAGACAACAGCAGCTATGCCTTGTCTGTATAACTGGACAGATCTATGACAGCGCAGTCCTCCCATGTCCCTCTATAATTATGTCTATACTTTCAGGAATTGCTCAGATTTCGTCCTAGGATTCTATTGGCATCTCAACAATCTGGCATCCTACATCCAGCAGAGCTGTTTCTCTGTAGGCACGCTAGCCAGCAAGACTGGGTTTGGCTGCAGTGATCTTTCTGCTGTGATTTTTGTCCTATTCCCATTGCCAATTAATGAGATGATTTGAAAAAAATAATCTCTCACTTGGAGGTTTATCGTCTAGCATGGGGTCCCTTCTCCCTTCTTATCTGATTACTGAGGGAGAAGCTGGGCCGTGCTTGTAGGCAGCAGAAGAGAAGCACAGTAGCACCAAAAATTGGCATAAGCTTCCATGCTTTGAAAATGTGAATTCATCAGACTATCACAGAAGAGCAAGCAGACCATCTGCCTGCAGGGAGCTCAGTCAAATCCAACATGCCTCACAAATGCCCCATGTCTCCTCTCCATCACTATGCAAAGCCATCTGCACTGCTGAGATATCTGCATTCTATAGTGAGTCGGGGAATATTCTTCATAAACAGGATCTCCTCGTCTTACCCTTTCATGCTCTTCCCTAATTCCCAGTGATGGAGATTCTATACTTCAGTAGAAGAGGACAAATCTCTATTTCAAGACTGTTTCAGACTAATCCCTTTATACTTGTTGTAAGGTCTCCAAATTATTTTTTCTTCACATTCCAAAACCTCTCCGAAAAAGTAGGCTATGGGGGTAGTTGAGACTTTCAGACTCATGAATTTTAGAGTTAACCACTTGACTAATAACCAGTAAATACTGAATACTCCTATCATCTGAGAATATTCACTGCCTTCGTGTTACTCGTAACTTGCTGAAATTCAGTGATTAGGTAAATTATGGTACATATTATTTTATAAATGGTGCATGTAATTAGCATACGCTGCACTTCTGTGGGATCTTTCACTTAAGGATTCCCAAGTGTTTTACAAAAGATATTTGAGTACTCGAATCACTGGGCTCAAAGTTCAGAGGGAGGTCCTCCTTCACCTCCCCCTCAGCCGTTTTATGTAAGCTTGAGTGCGGAGCCGGTTCCAGTAAGTGGACTCTGAGCACGTCTACTGGATTGGGCCCTGCAGGCAAGTTAGCTGGAGGAACACTGATCTTCCCCCAGTTTGCGGATCACGCTGGTGCTTAGATGTCTGGATGCCTAGAGTGAAGCAGCACTGCATGCAGACAGAGGCAGAAACATTGGCACCTAGGGAACTCTTATCACAAAAACTTGGCTCTCCTGCTGACAATGCTAACGCTGCTCGTTGGGGGTAGAAGTTTTTTGTTGGCAAGTGAGCTGACAAACAGCAGCTACACTGCGTGCCTTTAGAGACCCAGATGAAGCAGCACAGCCGTGTCGCTAAAAGCTGCGTAGTATAGACATAGCCTTAGTCAGGTATAATTGCCCACCCCTGCACTCCCCCTTAATACATGTATGTAGTTCTCTGGCTGCCTACATTCATGCCCATCCATTAAATTGTTGTTCCCACTCACGAATTGGTTGTACCTTTATTCTGGTGTCAAGAAGTGCTGATTGGTGTCAAGGTGTCAAGAAGTGCTGATTGGAGGTGTCAAGAAGTGCTGACAGGAGAACCTTCAATGGAACCATAGTCCCATGGAATATGCAGTTCTAACAAAATCAAAACCAAGTTGTGAAATTATGTCTATTTCACTTAAATTTCTTTTTGGAAGAAAACTGGGGCATGAGAGAGGGGGAAATTCTCACAATGTCAAAACATCCTGACATTTTCACAATGAAATGGATTTTTTCAAATGATCTAGATTCGAACAAAAATATTTTGTATTTTATTATATTTTATGATATCATACAAAATAAAAAAATTCCAACAAAATGAATGATTTAGTTGAAACGAACCGTTTTGATCAACCTAAAATGATTTTTTGTTCAGAATTTTTCTTGGAGAATTCAGCAATTTTTGGTTTTCATACCAATTTGGAAGAAATCCAAATTTCAAAATCTCAAACTCCTACGTGAAATAGGATTTCCATCCTGTACACAGCCCTAGTATCAAGGAATAATGGGTTTAGGTGGATAACACTGCAAATAACACTTCTGTTTCCTCCACATCGCTATTAAGAGTTCTGCATACCCCCTAACTCTTGATCACAACTGCTGCAACTTGCAGTATATGCCCCCAAAGGAATTCATGATCTAAAGTAAAGGCACATATACAGAGTTCATTGGCTCTTTCTCCTACTGTGTGGAAGTAGAATTGCCATAGGGTCTCAAAAGTGTGTGTCACTTGTCTGTAATGGAAAGTACCAGCCACAGCCAAACCTATGGCAAACAAAGGGGTACCAAGACTACACTGAGTTACAAAAGAGTGAATAAGACAGAGCTTTAGGCACAAGTAATAGGAGAAGTAGGCAGACAGCCAAAAGGAAATAACCTTGACTAACCAACAACAGGATTCATGATGTTCTTTCATGTGGAAAAAAGACAAACATGAGACTTTACCCATGTTCTTTCTGCCTGAGAAACACCACAGATTGCACACAGCAGAGGTGAAATGATTTGATTTTTAGATCTTCAATAATCTAAAAATCAAAAAAGAGCCCTACAAAAAGTGGAAACAAGGTCAGATTACAAAGGCTGAATATAAACAAATAACACAAGCATGTAGGGACAAAATTAGAAAGACCAAGGCACATAACGAGATCAAACTAGCTAGAGACATAAAGGTTAACAAGAAAACATTCTACAAATACATTATAAGCAAGAGGAAGACCAAGGACAGGGTAGGCCCGTTACTCAATGAGGGGGAAAAAACAATAACAGAAAATGTGGAAATGGCAGAGGTGCTTAATGATTTCTTTGTTTCTGTTTTCACCAAGGATGTTGGTGGTGATTGGATATCTAACATAGTGAATGCCAGTGAAAATGAGGTAGGATCAGAAGAGGCTAAAATAGGGAAAGAACAAGTTAAAAATTACTTGGACAAATTAGATGTCTTCAAGTCTCCAGGGCCTGATGAAATGCATCCTAGAATACTCAAGGAGCTGACTGAGGAGATATCTTAGCCATTAGTGATTATCTTTGAGAAGTCATGGAAAGCGGAAGAGATTCCAGAGGACTGGAAAAGGGGAAATATAGTGCTCAACTATAAAAAGGGAAATAAGGACTACCCAGGGAATTATAGACCAGTCAGAGAAGAGACTCCATGCTAGACGATAAACCTCCAAGTGAGAGACTGCTTTTTTCAAATCATCTCATTGATGGACAATGGGAATAGGACAAAAATCACAGCAGAAAGATCACTGCAGCCAAACCCAGTCTTGCTAGCGTGCCTACAGAGAAACTTCTGTACCCGGAAAGATAATGGAGCAAATAATTAAGCAATCAATTTGCAAACATCTAGAAGATAATAAGGTGATAAGTAACAGTCAGCATGAATTTGTCAAAAACAAATCATGTCAAACCAACCTGATAGCTTTCTTTGACAGGGATAGGGGAAATAGGGGGAAGCGGTAGATGTGGTATATCTTGATTTTAGTAAAGCTTTTGATACTGTCTCGCATGACCTTCTCATAAATAAACTAGGGAAATGCAACCTAAATGGAGCTACTATAAGGTGGGTGCAAAACTGGTTGGAAAAGCATTCCCAGAGAGTACTTATTAGTGGTTCACAGTCATGGTTCACAAGTGGGGTCCCGCAGGGATCAGTTCTGGGTCCGGTTCTGTTCAATATCTTCATCAATGATTTAGATAATGGCATACAGAGTGTACACTTATAAAGTTTGCAAATGATACCAAGCTGGGAGGGGTTGCAAGTGCTTTGGAGGATTGGATTAAAATTCAAAATCATCTGGAAAAACTGGAGAAATGATCTGAAGTAAATAGGATGAAATTCAATAAGGACAAATGCAAAGTACTCCATTTAGGAAGGAACAATCAGTTGCACATAGACAAAATGGGAAATAACTGCCTAGAAAGGAGTACTGTGGAAAAGGATCTGGGGATCATACTGGACCACAAGCTAAATATAACACTGTTGCAAAAAAAGGGAACATCGTTCTGGGATGTATTAGCAGGAGTGTTGCAAGCAAGAAATGAGAAGTAATTATTCCTCTCTACTTCGCTCTGATTAGGACTCAGCTGGAGTATTGTGTCCATTTCTGGGCACCACATCTCAGGAAGGATGTGGACAAATTGGAGATAGTCCAGAGAAGAGCGACAAAAATTATTAAAGGTCTAGAAAACATGACCTATGAGGGAAGATTGAAAAAATCGTGTTTGTTTAATCTGGAAAAGAGAAGACTGAGAGGGGACATGATAACAGTTTTCAAGTACGTAAAAAGTTGTTACAAGGAGGAGGAAGAAAAATTGTTTTTCTTAACCTCTGAGGATCAAGAAGCAATGGGCTTAAACAGCAGCAAGGGTGGTTTAGATTGGACATTAGGAAAAACTTCCTAACTGTCAGGGTGGTTAAGCACTGGGATAAACAGCCTAGGGAGGTTGTGGAATCTCCATCATTGGAGATTTTTAAGAGCAAGTTAGACAAACTCCTGTCAGGAATGGTCTAGATAATTAGTTCTGCCATGAATTCAGGGGACTGAACTATATGACCTCTCGAGGTTCCTTCCAATTCTATGATTCTATGATTCTAAGTTGGAAGTCAAAAACACAAAGCCTCAGTCCTCTGTCTCACAGTCATTGTCAGCCCAGGGAAAGCACGGTATAAAAACCACAGAGTACGACAGGTATGAGCCAGAGCCTAAAAGCAGGCTGGTATTACAACTAGAGGGATCCCAAGATGCTGAAGAAGGAGAGGAAGTGGTGAGCCACCTTCATGTCTGGCCCCATTGTTTGTGGAGGGGAAATTCCCAGAAGGAGAAATTGGACAGGTCTGTGAATTCCTGTGTCAAAGTGTGTACCCAAGCAATCACTTGCATTGCTTTTTGTTTCAGACCAACTCTGCCAGAAAATGGACATAAACAAAGCAAAAGGGGACATGAGAAGGAAACCGATGTGATTCTGTGTAAGTGACGGGCTGCAGCAGTGCCAGTCTTTCAGAGACATTGTCTGCTTCTGGACAGCAGGGTTCTCTCTGATCATGCTGACGTGTTCATTGGACATCATCATCATTACAGGATACTTTATGGGCCCAATCGTGTTCTGGGTGAAATATATAGCAAAAGTCACATTTACTTCAATGGGAGAAGTTTTGTGCCCTTTGTGTAAGGCAGATTTGTCTAGTAGTAAGAACAGGAGATATGGAGTTGGGGTTATTGGGTTCTAGTCCCAGGTATGCCACCAACATCAT
Source organism: Eretmochelys imbricata (assembly GCF_965152235.1). Taxonomy (NCBI): domain Eukaryota; kingdom Metazoa; phylum Chordata; order Testudines; family Cheloniidae; genus Eretmochelys; species Eretmochelys imbricata. The sequence goes on from NC_135573.1 coordinate 14,639,095, forward strand.
TAGTGGCCTTGGTCAACTTTTCTTATCCTCTCTGTATCTGTTTCCCCATCTGTAATAATATTGACATGCTTACTTTATATTGGGGTGAGAAGATTAATTAGTTCATGAACACATAAAGCACTATATGCTGTAAATGCTAATTTATGAGGGAAACTCTTGAGTCATGTCTTCTTGCTCCAAGGTAATTGAGAGGATGTTGCCAAAGCCCTGAGTCTGTTTGTGAACCAACCCCCAAAATGCCCACAACATTATTCTTCTCTTTTCTGCCCCTTCAATAAAGGAGATGGGTTACAACAAGTCAGGATGGCTAAGAGTCTTTTTTCTTGTGTGTTTGGTTTTCTCCTGAAATATTATGGATCTCTTTCTTCTTCTTGAGTGAAATTTATTCTGAATATTATGACAGAGTGGAGCCCTAAGGAACTGGAACTTTGCTAACTTTTTCTTTTCTGCCTTGTTTTGTGTATAGGGAGAAACCAACCGTGAATAAGGTTTCAGAGGCTGAGTCGTGTCAACTCATGAGGGAAATTGTCTTCATTTACTGCAGTATAAGTCTCCTGAGCAACGTTAACTGCATGCAGACTCCTGAAAGATGGGAACTCTAGCCAATTGCCTTCTTACCTGTAGGTTATGGATTAGCTCAGTCAGGGCACTAGACTCAAGTGATTAGTGAGATATGAATTAGTGAGAAGTGAATATGAGGAGGGTGTGTGCTTAAAAACAAAAAGAGTGACAGAGTCTACTGTAGAAAGGAAATCTGGGAGAGGTCTGGCTACTAGGTCATGAGCAGAAATGAGGAAAAGTAAAGTAAGCTGTCAGGGGATAGGAAGGAAGGTCCTCTCATGACTCAGTAACTGGTTAAAAGATAGGAAATAAAGGGTAGGAATAAATGGTGAGTTCTCACATTGG